>NC_135713.1:137743890-139112751 GCF_964656455.1 Halichoerus grypus | reverse complement strand
CCCTGTCTGTGTCCTAATCTCCTCTCCTTATAAGGACACTGGTCATATTGGATTAGAGCTCACCATTATGATTTTTTTTTTTTTTTACCTTAATTACCTTTTATAAGGGCCTATCCCCAAATTCAATCACATTCTTAAGTACTGGGGATCAGGACCTCACTATAAGAAGTTTAGGACACACAATTAAGCCCATTAGAGAATTTAACAGACATTTCAGTAAAGTAATGGATAATTAGGTACAAATATGTTATCTTTTCTAATATCAAGCAATAAGGATTGACAGTGTAGTGGAAGAAAGGAGACCATACATGATATCCATCAAACGTTGATGGCAGCTTAGGGAGGGTGGTGGAATTGGAACTGGACACCCTGGGCATTTTGAGAGGCTGGCTAAATATCATAGGGCTTTGCAGAGGAACAGAATTTTGTTCATTCTGTGGAAAGAAAGTACTCTAAAAAAACCAGAGTATGAGTTTACTCTCTAGAGTGGAGGCTTTTCAGAAAGAAAAAAAATTTCTTCATATTGCTCTCTAAAATTAATCCACAAACTGATCCAGTGGTTTCAGGTGTCATTTTAAACGATGGCTTTTCAAGTAAAATATATTCATATTTTATAAAAGTCAAAACCACCCTTCATTTGGTACTGCTTTAGCTTTCATTGGAATAAGCCGTGCATGAGCTGAAATAAGAAGGTAGAAGAAATCTAGTAGTATAAAGTTAGTTTTAGAATAAGTTAATATCTTTTAAACCAGTGAAGTGAAAAGCAAATGAATTCTTCCCCTTGTTCTGTTCTTCTGTATGCTAAAGTGTCTTCTCTTTTAGTACTGTGCCCTTAAAACTTTGAAGAAAGAACCATATATTTCTAGACCAGTGACTGGTAAGTAAACCTTTGCTACAAGTGCTCAGTCTGATTTCTACTTCTTCAAAAACTGCCATCACCCACACTTGCCATTCAGGAATTTCTCTGCAGAGTTTGGTGGCAGTGATAAACAAAAACCTACCCAGACGAACAACCTCAAACCCACCCATGTAGTTGTCCCTGATGACATTCACTTCAGGACTTTCCATTCAAGCTTTTTATTGGTGCAAGAGAGGATGAGGACCAGAGGGAGTCAAAAATCTTAACATTCTCACATTCCTTATCTCTGTCTCCAAGTTCATGCCTGCCTTTTTTATTCCAATATATTTCCAATGGCATTCGATGGAATTTACCCCACTTCCAAAACAAGTACTATAAAAGGAAAGGAGAACTCTTTAAGGTATCTCCCTTAGTGACTAAACTATCACAGCAAAGTAAGTCCTGATCAGAGTCTAATGTGGAGCTTTCTCATCCAAAACACAAAGAAGTTACTTAACCATAATCGGATGATTTATTTAATTAATACTCAAAAAGCATCATCTTAATAAAAAAGTAAATAAATACAAAATATATTAATTTTGAAAATGAAGTATAATGGAAAACAAAGCCACCTCTGAAAATTTAAAATTTTAATACATTTTTTTTAACATCTGTAACTTTGATAGGTACTGATTTTGTTTTGGAATACAGCTAAAAGATGTGTGGTTCCACTCGACATGGCATAAGCACGTTGGATTGTATGTAGGTCATGTCTCTCCCCTGTACAGAACGTGTGGGCAGCTTCCTGAGGACTTTGAAAAATAAACAAAAGCAGGCAAAATGGGAGAGGAAACCATAGCTTGAAGTGGGATTGATCCGGTGGTGAGTTTCCTGTTTCTGTTTTGTTTGCTTTTGTTGTTGTTTTCTTACCATATCGCCCATCCTGGATACAAAAGGAACCTGAATTCTGGAACTGTGCCCTGGGAGCAGACAAAAAGAGCTCTCAGAGGAGCCCTCTCTTTCTGGCCTGGGCATCAAGAAAAGAGAGCCTTCTGCAGAGAGCGAATAGGAAAAAAAGTTTTTAGTATTTTTTATTTCTCCTACTCCAGCCCCCAGAACATCCTCCGTTTTAAAGCTATATTCCATTGTGGCACCAATCACTATGGCAACCAGGCACTACACCTACCACTCTGAGGGATGAGGGAATCCTGGGTGGCTCAGTTGGTTAAACTTCTCCCTTCGGTTCAGGTCATGATCCCAGGGTCCTGGGATGGAGTCCTGCATGGGGCTCCTTGCTTAGCAGGGAGCCTGCTTCTCCCTCTCCCGCTCCCCCTGCTTGTGCTCTCTCTCTCCGTCTGACAAATAAATAAAATCTAAAATAAAATAAAATAAAATAAAACTCTGAGGGATGAGACTCCACTGACAAAATCAACTGTCAGTTGAAGGATGGTGGTTCTGGGGTGATAACTTCATCTATCCTTCCATCAGTTGGCCTCAGAAGCAGGTGTAGTTACTGGAAGTTCACATTTGAGCAAAGAAATTAAGTCCTAATTTTCTAGACAGATGGCCAGAAAGGGGCACTTTGAGAGCCAGAGAGTATCGGGAAGATTACAGAGAAGGGACAAGTCGAGAAAGTGAACCCTCCAAAATTGAGGATGTAGGAACTCCTGGGCTCACTCCAAACTGCACATGCAAGAGTCTGACCCTCAACAGCACACCAAGAAGCTTTGAGAACATCAGAGTGGACCCTGGGTGGGACACAAGGGGAACAGGGTCAAATAGCACTTTAAAATGTCCAGGATCCAATCCAAAGTTCCTAGGCCACAAAAATGCCGACCCTCACAGGGGAAAGGGACAATCCAAAGATGCCAAATCCAGGATAACTCAAATGTTGGAATTATTAGACAGAATCTTTGAAGGAACCACCAAACCTCGCTCCAAGAAGGACCGACACTCCTAAAATTTTATTTTATATTATTATTATTTTTTAAAAATATTTATTTATTTGACAGAGAGAGAGAGATAGAGCAGGAACACAAGCAGGGGGAGTGGGAGAGGGAGAAGCAGGCCTCCGGCAGAGCAGGGAGCTTGATGTGGGGCTTGATCCCAGGACCCTGGGATCATGACCTGAGCTGAAAGCAGACACTTAACGACTGAGCCACCCAGGCGCCCCGACACTCTTAAATTTTAGACAGAAATAGAAGCTGTGGAAAATCTTTTTTTTTTTTTTTTAAATTTTTTTTATTGTTATGTTAATCCCCATACATTACATCATTAGTTTTAGATATAGTGTTCCATGATTCATTGTTTGTGCATAACACCCAGTGCTCCATGCAGAACGTGCCCTCCTCAATACCCATCACCAGGCTAACCCATCCTCCCAACCCCCTCCCCTCTAGAACCCTCAGTTTGTTTTTCAGAGTCCATCGTCTCTCATGGTTCTTCTCCCCCTCCGATTTCCCCCCCTTCATTCTTCCCCTCCTGCTACATTCTTCTTCTTCTTTTTTTCTTTCTTAACATATATTGCATTATTTGTTTCAGAGGTACAGATCTGAGATTCAACATTCTTGCACAGTTCACAGCGCTTACCAGAACACATACCCTCCCCAGTGTCCATCACCCAGTCACCCCATCCCTCCCACCCCACCCCCCACTCCAGCAACCCTCAGTTTGTTTCCTGAGATTAAGAATTCCTCATATCAGTGAGGTCATATGATACATGTCTTTCTCTGTTTGACTTATTTCGCTCAGCATAATACCCTCCAGTTCCATCCACGTCGTTGCAAATGGCAAGATCTTATTCCTTTTGATGGCTGCATAATATTCCATTGTATATATATTCCACATCTTCTTTATCCATTCATCTGTTGATGGACATCTTGGCTCTTTCCACAGTTTGGCTATTGTGGACATTGCTGCTATAAACATCGGGGTGCACGTAGCCTTTCGGGTCCCTACTTTTGTATCTTTGGGGTAAATACCCAGTAGTGCAATTGCTGGATCATATGGTAGCTCTATTTTCAACTTTTTGAGGAACCTCCATACTGTTTTCCAGAGTGGCTGCACCAGCTTGCATTCCCACCAACAGTGTAGGAGGGTTCCCCTTTCTCCGCATCCCCGCCAACATCTGTCATTTCCTGACTTGTTAATTTTAGCCATTCTGACTGGTGTGAGGTGGTATCTCATTGAGGTTTTGATTTGGATTTCCCTGATGCCGAGCGATATTGAACACTTTTTCATGTGTCTGTTGGCCATTTGGATGTCTTCTTTGGAAAAATGTCTGTTCATGTCTTCTGCCCATTTCTTGATTGGATTCTTTGTTCTTTTGGTGTTGAGTTTGATGAGTTCTTTATAGATTTTGGATACTAGCCCTTTATCTGATATGTCATTTGCAAATATCTTCTCCCATTCTGTCAGTTGTCTTTTGGTTTTGTTGACTGTTTCCTTTGCTTTGCAAAAGCTTTTGATCTTGATGAAGTCCCAATAGTTCATTTTTGCCCTTGCTTCCCTTGCCTTTGGCGATGTTTCTAGGAAGAAGTTGCTGTGGCTGAGGTCGAAGAGGTTGCTGCCTGTGTTCTCCTTTAGGATTTTGATGGACTCCTGTCTCACATTAAGGTCTTTCAACCATTTGGAGTCTATTTTTGTGTGTGGTGTAAGGAAATGGTCCAGTTTCATTCTTCTGCATGTGGCTGTCCAATTTTCCCAACACCATTTGTTGAAGAGACTGTCTTTTTTCCATTGGACATTCTTTCCTGCTTTGTCAAAGATTAGTTGACCATAGAGTTGAGGGTCCATTTCTGGGCTCTCTATTCTGTTCCATTGATCTATGTGTCTGTTTTTGTGCCAGTACCATACTGTCTTGATGATGACAGCTTTGTAGTAGAGCTGGAAGTCTGGAATTGTGATGCCGCCAGCTTTGCTTTTCTTTTTCAACATTCCTCTGGCTATGCGGGGTCTTTTCTGGTTCCATACAAATTTTAGGATTATTTGTTCCATTTCTTTGAAGAAAGTGGATGGTATTTTGATGGGGATTGCATTGAATGTGTAGATTGCTCTAGGTAGGATTGACATCTTCACAATATTTGTTCTTCCAATCCATGAGCATGGAACGTTTTTCCATTTCTTTGTGTCTTCCTCAATTTCTTTCATGAGTATTTTATAGTTTTCTGAGTACAGATCCTTTGCCTCTTTGGTTAGATTTATTCCTAGGTATCTTATGGTTTTGGGTGCAATTGTAAATGGGATCGACTCCTTAATTTCTCTTTCTTCTGACTTGTTGTTGGTGTATAGGAATGCCACTGACTTCTGTGCATTGATTTTATATCCTGCCACTTGACTGAATTCCTGTATGAGTTCTAGCAGTTTTGGGGTGGAGTCTTTGGGATTTTCCACATAAAGTATCATATCATCTGCAAAGAGTGAGAGTTTGACTTCTTCTTTGCCAATTTGGATGCCTTTGATTTCTTTTTGTTGTCTGATTGCTGTGGCTAGGACTTCCAATACTATGTTGAATAGCAGTGGTGATAGTGGACATCCCTGCCGCGTTCCTGACCTTAGGGGGAAAGCTCTCAGTTTTTCCCCATTGAGAATGATATTCGCTGTAGGTTTTTCATAGATGGCTTTTATGATATTGAGGTATGTACCCTCTATCCCTACACTCTGAAGAGTTTTGATCAAGAAAGGATGCTGTACTTTGTCAAATGCTTTTTCTGCATCTATTGAGAGGATCATGTGATTCTTGTTTTTTCTTTTGTTAATGTATTGTATCACGTTGATTGATTTGCGGATGTTGAACCAACCTTGCAGCCCAGGGATAAATCCGACTTGGTCGTGGTGAATAATCCTTTTAATGTACTGTTGGATCCTATTGGCTAGTATTTTGGTGAGAATTTTTGCATCCATGTTCATCAGGGATATTGGTCTGTAATTCTCCTTTTTGATGGGGTCTTTGTCTGGTTTTGGGATCAAGGTAATGCTGGCCTCATAAAATGAGTTTGGAAGTTTTCCTTCCATTTCTATTTTTTGGAACAGTTTCAGAAGGATGGGTATTAATTCTTCTTGAAATGTTTGGTAGAATTCCCCTGGGAAGCCATCTGGCCCTGGGCTTTTGTGTTTTGGGAGATTTTTGATGACTGCTTCTATTTCCTTAGTGGTTATAGGTCTGTTCAGGTGTTCTATTTCTTCCTGGTTCAGTTTTGGTAGTTGATACATCTCTAGGAATGCATCCATTACTTCCAGGTTATCTAATTTGTTGGCATAGAGTTGCTCATAATATGTTCTTATAATTGTTTGTATTTCTTTGGTGTTGGTTGTGATCTCTCCTCTTTCATTCATGATTTTGTTGATTTGGGTCATTTCTCTTTTCTTTTTGATAAGTCTGGCCAGGGGCTTATCAATCTTGTTAATTCTTTCAAAGAACCAGCTCCTAGTTTCGTTGATCTGTTCTACTGTTCTTTTGGTTTCTATTTCATTGATTTCTGCTCTGATCTTTATTATTTCTCTTCTCCTGCTGGGTTTAGGCTTTCTTTGCTGTTCTTTCTCCAGCTCCTTTAGGTGTAGGGTTAGGTTGTGTACTTGAGACCTTTCTTGTTTCTTGAGAAAGGCTTGTATTGCTATATACTTTCCTCTTAGGACTGCCTTTGCTGTATCCCAAAGATTTTGAATAGTTGTGTTTTCATTTTCATTGGTTTCCATGAATTTTTTTAATTCTTCTTTAATTTCCTGGTTGACCCATTCATTCTTCAGTAGGATGCTCTTTAGCCTCCATGTATTTGAGTTCTTTCTGACTTTCCTCTTGTGATTGAGTTCTAATTTCAAAGCATTGTGGTCTGAAAATAGGCAGGGGATGATCCCAATCTTCTGGTACCGGTTGAGACCTGATTTATGACCTAGGATGTGATCTATTCTGGAGAATGTTCCATGGGCACTAGAGAAGAATGTGTATTCCGTTGCTTTGGGATGGAATGTTCTGAATATGTCTGTGAAGTCCATTTGGTCCAGTGTGTCATTTAAAGTCTTTATTTCCTTGTTGATCTTTTGCTTAGACGATCTGTCCATTTCAGTGAGGGGGGTGTTAAAGTCCCCCACTATTATTGTATTGTTGTCGATGTGTTTCTTTGCTTTTGTTATTAATTGCCTTATATAATTGGCTGCTCCCATGTTAGGGGCATAGATATTTACAATTGTTAGATCTTCTTGTTGGATAGACCCTTTAAGTATGATATAGTGTCCTTCCTCATCTCTTATTACAATCTTTGGTTTAAAATCTAATTTGTCTGATATAAGGATTGCCACCCCAGCTTTCTTTTGGTGTCCATTAGCATGGTAAATGGTTTTCCACCCCCTCACTTTCAATCTGGGGGTGTCTTTGGGTCTAAAATGAGTCTCTTGCAGACAGCATATCGATGGGTCTTGTTTTTTAATCCAATCTGATAGCCTGTGTCTTTTGATTGGGGCATTTAGCCCATTTACATTCAGGGTAACTATTGAAAGATAGGAGTTCAGTGCCATTGTATTGCCTGTAAAGTGACTGTTACTGTATATTGTTTGTGTTCCTTTCTGGTCTATGTTGCTTTTAGGCTCTCTCTTTGCTTAGAGGACCCCTTTCAATATTTGTTGTAGGGCTGGTTTCGTGTTTGCAAATTCCTTTAGTTTTTGTTTGTCCTGGAAGCTTTTTATCTCTCCTTCAATTTTCAATGACAGCCTAGCTGGATATAGTATTCTTGGCTGCATATTTTTCTCATTTAGTGCTCTGAATATGTCCTGCCAGTCCTTTCTGGCCTGCCAGGTCTCTGTGGATAAGTCTGTTGCCAATCTAATGTTTCTACCATTGTAGGTTACATATCTCTTCTCCCGAGCTGCTTTCAGGATTTTCTCTTTGTCTCTGAGACTCGTAAGTTTTACTATTAGATGTCGGGGTGTTGACCTATTTTTATTGATTTTGAGAGGGGTTCTCTGTGCTTCCTGGATTTTGATGCCTGTTTCCTTCCCCAAATTAGGGAAGTTCTCTGCTATAATTTGCTCCATTATACCTTCTGCCCCTCTCTCTCTTTCTTCTTCTTCTGGGATCCCAATTATTCTAATGTTGTTTCGTCTTATGGTATCGTTTATCTCTCGAATTCTGCCCTCGTGATCCAGTAGTTGTTTATCTCTCTTTTTCTCAGCTTCTTTATTTTCCATCAGTTGGTCTTCTATCTCACTGATTCTTTCTTCTGCCTCATTTATCCTAGCAGTTAGCGCCCCCATATTTGATTGCACCTCATTAATAGCCTTTTTGATTTCTACTTGGTTCGATTTTAGTTCTTTTACTTCTCCAGAAAGGGTTTCTCTAATAACTTCCATGTTTTTTTCAAGCCCAGCTAGTATCTTTAAAGTGATGATTCTGAACTCTAGATCTGACATCGTACTAATGTCCGTATTGAGTAGGTCCCTGGCAGTCGGTACTACCTCTTGTTCTTTTTGTTGAGGTGATTTTTTCCGTCTTGTCATTTTGTGCAGAGGAGAATAGATTAATGAGAGAACAAAATGCTAGAAGGGTAACAACGTCCCCAGAAAATATACTCTAAACAAATCAGAAAAGACCTGAAGCAGTGGGAAAAGAAAGGGAAAGAGAGAAAAAAGAAAAGGAAAGAAAAAAAGAAAAAAGAAAAAGATAAAGATAAAAACAAACAAAAGCAGAACAAAACAAAACAAAACAAAAACAGAATGTGATCATATATGATCAGGCTGGATTATAGATCAGTGCCACACACTAGATTTTGGGTGTATTTTGGTCTGTTAAAAGAAAGTCCCTCCCAAAATTTTAAAGAAAGAAAAACTTATATATGTACAAAAATAAGGGTTGATATGATGAAGGGATGGAATATGACTGTAAAGATGGAAATTATAAAAAATTTTTAAAAAGGATTTGATAAGTTGTTTGAAAAAAGAAAGAAGAGGATTAAAAAAAAAAAAAGAAAGAAAAAAGGGAGAGAATGTGATCAGGCAGGGGAGTAGAAAAAAACCATACACTAGAGATTTAGAGTATATTTTGATCTGTTAGAAGAAACTATCTCAAGATTTTAAAGAGAGAACAACTTATATATATATGCCAAAAATACGGGTAACTACTATGAAGGGATAGAATATGACTTTAAAAATGAAAAATAAAAATGTTTTTTTTTTAAAAAAGGGATTGATAAGATGTTGGTTGAAAAAGGGAAAAAGAAAAATTCAAAAAAAAAAAAGAAAAAAGGAAAAAAGAAAAAAAGACAGTTAAAAAAAATAATTAACTTTGAAAGACTAAAGAATCATGGTAAAAAAGCCATGAATTCTATGTGCAGTGTTCCCCTAGCGCTGGAGTTTTGCCGTTCTCATTGATCGGTAAACTTGGTCTTGGCTGGCTGTTCTCGCTGATCTTCTGGGGGAGGGGCCTGTTGCCGTGGTTCCCAAATGTCTTTGCCGGAGGCAAAATTGCCCCGCCCTTGCCGGTCCGGGCTGAGTAATCTGCTCGGGTTTGCTCTCCAGAGCTTTTGTTCCCTGCAAGCTTTCCGTACAGCTTTGGAGGCAGAGAGTGAAAATGGCGGCCTCCCAGTCTCCGCCCCGGCGGAGCCGAGAACTCGGGGTCCCGCTCCTCAGCGAGCCCCCAGAGAAAAGCCGTCAGTCACTCCCGTCTCCCCGGTCTCCGGCCGCACTCCGCGCTCACCCGGCCTGTGACCGCGCCTTTCTATCTGGCACCCGACCCCGGGTGGAGTCTCCAAACCCAGCAGATCCCCGCGGTGCACTCCCGCACCTCTCCTCCCGGGGGAAGAAAGTGAGTCTCCCCGGATCTGCCGCTTGTTGGGTCCCTGCTGGAGGAGCAGTGGCCCGACTGTGCCGCGGATCACGGTTTATAGCAACCCCGAGCTGAGAGCCCGCGCCTGGGCTCCGTCTCTGCAGCCGGCTTCCCTGCTCCGATACCTGGGAGCTCTGCCGCACTCAGGCACCCCCGGTCTTTCTGTGACCCCGAGGGTCCTGAGACCACACTGTCCCGCGAGGGTTCCACCCCCCACTTCGCCACCAGAGTGACGTCCCTCAGCGGAGCAGACTTCTAAAAGTTCCGACTTTGTGCTCCGTGGCTCTATCACTTGCCAGAAGCGGCCGACGGAGGCCCCTCCCCCGCCGTCTATCCTCCCGAATATCGCCTCGGATTCACTTCTCCGCACGTCCTACCTTCCAGAAAGTGGTCGCTTTTCTGTTCAGAGAGTTGTTGCTCTTCTTTTCTTTGATCTCCTGTTGAGTTTGTAGGTGTTCAGAATGGTTTGATCCCTATCCAGCTGAATTCCTGAGAGGAGACGAAATCCAGGTCTCCTACTCCTCCGCCATCTTGCTCCGCGAAGCTGTGGAAAATCTTAAATGTGAAAAATACAATAAACCAAATTTTAAAAAAGTGACTAGGTGAGCTCAGTAGTAAAATAGTGATGATTTTGGAAAAATCACTGTCTTCTTTCATTTTTTTTTTTTTTTTTTTAGCTGTTTGGGTTTCTATTCTGAACAGAGCTAAAACTTTTACATGAAGATTTCTCATAGTAACTTCTTAGAAAAAGATCTTAAAGCAGAACTGTAGAATGAGCATTGAATTTTATCAATTTTTTTTTTCAGCATCTTTTGAGATGATCAGATGATGTCATTCCCTTTTATTCTGTTAACCTAGTGAATTACATGGATTGATTGTTGAATGTTGGGCCACCCTTGCATTCCTGGAATACAATTCTCTTGTTAGGGATGTTATTACCTCCTTTATATATCCTTAGACTCAATTTGCTAATATTTATTAGGAGTTTCTGTGTCAGTGTTCATGAGGGATAATGTCCTTGTCAGGCTTGGATGTTGGGTTTATACTAGCCATATGAAATTAGCTAACCACTCTTACCTCATCTTGTCTGAGAAAGTAGTGTGAGAATGTGTGGCCATTTAGTTCAAGAGTTTTCTACATGGAAATTCAATTTCATTTAGTTGGCTATTTCGGTTTTGTATTCTCTCTGGTATCAGTTTGTATTAATTGGGTTTTTCAAGGACATTTTTTGCATTTTCTATAGGCTACCCTATTCATTAGCATAAATTATTCATACTACTCTTATTATTCTTTTAATTAATGATGATCTAATAAGCACCCTTTAATACCTGATATTGGCAATTTGCATTTCCACTTGCTTTTATCAGTTCAATTTTGCTACAAGTCTATTAATTTTACTCATCTTCCCAAAGAACTGATTTTTAGCTTTGTTAGTATTCTTCTTGTGCGCATTTTTATTTTATTGATTTCTGCTTTTATCCTTATTTTCTCTGTATTTACTCTGATATTAATTTGCTCCTTTTTCTCTGCTTTCTTAGGAGAAACTTAAGCATTTAAGATCGTAATTTTCCTGGAAAGCCCTGTGGTAGCTGCATCCTCCATATTTTTATTATCATTCCTTTTGAAATATTTTCTAATTTACCATCAGATTTTATTTTGACTCATGAGTATTTTAAGAAGTCTGCTATTGAAATTCTAAGTAATGGAAAATTTTTAAGTAATGGACTACAACTGATTTTTCATTTTACTTTATTTTTGTCTGAGAGCATTATAACATTTCCATCCTTTGAAATTTATTGGCATTCATTTTTATGGTATCACATGTGGTCTAATGTGATCAATGTTTCATGTGCACTTGAAAACCTAATCTGTAGTTGTTGAATGTGGGCATTTGATAAAAATCCATTAGGTCAAAGTGATTGATACTGTGGTTCAAATAGGTTATCTTCTTAGATTCTGTCAGTAACTGAAATTTTCAATGTGATTGTACATTTGTCTCTCTCTCTTTAGTATTATAGAATTTTGCTTTATGTACCCTGAAGCTCTTTTATTGTATAATGTATGTTTACATTAATGGTTACAATCTTATTGATAATTTACCTTTGTGTCATTCCAAAATTTCCCTGTTTATGTCTGGTAATGTTTATTAGCTTGAAACCTACCTTTTCTCTAATGAAAATCTCTTCACATGTGATTTCTTATGTTTAGTCAATGAGTAGTGTATCTTTTCCAGTCATTTTACCTTCAACTTATTTGTGTCTTTAAAGCGACTTTAAAGCGAAAAAATATGGTTCTTATTTTTACATCCATTCCGATGGTATCTGCCTTTTAATTTGAGTACTTTTTTCTATATCACCTTACATAGTTACTGATATACTTTGGTTGGGGTCTACTCTTTTGAAATCATTTCACATTTGTTCATTCTGGTTTTGCTCTTTAGTTACTTCTTTCCTGCCATCTTTTATTTTGCTTGAATAATTTCTACTGTTCCATTTTAATTTTTTTACCTCTTTATTTGTTACTGTGTGTTTAATCCTGCTCTAGGGTTTACAATACATCTTAGTATCTTGTAACTCTACTTAGAGTAAATATTGTTGCATTTCATTGAAAATGTTAAGAAAGTTGTGACATAAAGCATTTTCCCCTCATGTTTTCCCTTAGGGGGTTTTATCAACCTCAAGCCTCACAATACAGTTCTTGTTTTAAATAGCAAGTGCTGTTCAAAATAATTAAGAAAAGAATATCCACATATTTACTATTTCTGATACTCTATATTTTCTGTTTGTTTGTTTATTTATTTATTTATTTATTTTTTCCTGTTTTAAATCTGAGTTCTCATCTTGCCTTTTATCTTTAGCATAGAGAATGTCCTTTTCTTAGGAATGAGTCTTCTTGTCACAACTGCTATCGGTTTTTATTTATCTAAGTATGTCTTTATTTTGGTTTCATTTTTGAAAGATGCTTTCGTTGACTACGGAGTTTCAGTTGACACACACATATATGTATATATGTGTGGAATTATATACATATATAGCAGATAAATATATATATAGCATGTACAGCATATATATATAGCATATGAATATATATGTGTGTTTGTGTGTGTATGTATATATATTTAGTGCTTTAAAGATACTATTAATCACCTTTTGGCCTGTACGAAATCAATTCCCACTGGTCTTTAATACCTCTGGGTCCTACGTAAAGAACTGGTCAGGGGGTGCCTGGGTGGCTCAGTTCGTTAAGCCACCAACTTTTGATTTCGCTCAGGTCATAATCTCAGGGTCGTGACAGCAAGCCCCATGTCAGGCTCCATGCTTAGTGTGGAGCCTGCTTAAGATATTCTCTCTCCCTCCTTCTCTGCCTCTCCTCCCACCCTAAAAAAAAACCAAACAAACAAACAAAAAAAAGAATTGGTGTGAATTTTTCACTGTGGGATATAGGCAGTTAATGATAACTTAAAAACAAAAAAAATATGTCATACAAATATGAAATCGAATAATGTAATTTCCATTTCTGTCTTCATGCCTCCCTCCCTGCCTCCTCCCCTTCCCCATTTCCTGGTCGTGTTGTATATTCCAGTTAGCATGTTCTGCATTTTAGGTATAACACCTCTGAATTTTCACAGTAGCACTCTCAGGTACTATACATACATACATACATATATATCACTTCACCTTTAAAATGTGGACAACAATAGCAATTAGTGAGAAATGAGATATTTATAAAATGTTTACTAAAGTACGTGGCTCTCGGTAATTAAAGGATAGTCTACAATTTTTCTTGTTAGGCTTATTTTACACCTGCCAGTTACCAGTTTATCACCTATCAAATTCAAATCCACCTTTGATGCTTTGCTGGACTCCTGTATACATTTCTTTCTTTCTTTTTTTTTTTTTTTGAAGATTTTATTTATTTATTTGACAGAAAAAAGCAGGGGTAGTGGCAGGCAGAGGGAGAAGGAGAAGCAGACCACCCGCTGAGCAGGGAGCCCAACATGGGACTCGATCCCAGGACCCTGGGATCATGACCTGAGCCGAAGGCAGACGCTTAACCAGCTGAGCCACCCAGGCGTCCCTGTACATCTCTTCTTTGCCATCTGGCTAAATGTCAGGCTCTGTCAGTTTAGGTCACAAGAGGGATGCCACAAAGCTGGGATTCCCTGTCTGCTTCAGTGTGTGGTTTTGGTGCAGGAACCAGCACAGGAAGCTAGGACCCACCTTGTATGCCCTCATGGACCTGCTCCAGCCCATGGCCTCTGGAAAATTTATTTACGCCAGACAAACTACTTGTTCCTGTGGCAGCCATACTCTCTCCAAAGAGGTCTGAATCTCAACGTTGGGCTCTTAGAAATGTTTTTCTCATTCATTCATTCATTCATTCATTCCTTTTATGTTATTTCTTGGATAATTTATTTAGCGTTTCATTACCTGTCTGGTTTTCTCTAGTATACATGTGCTATACCTGTCAGACACACTAATGGAGTTCCTTCTATAATGAATTGGGTATACGTCTCTTCCACTTTTTGCATTTCTTTCTGGAGGCCTTTGAGCAAGTCAGACTTCTTGCACCTAAATCTTGTTTTTTTTTTTTTTTAAGGTTTTAGGTTAATAACCAATTGAAAGGAAGGTACAGATTTCCCATATACCCTTGCCCCCGCACATGCATAGTCTCCTTCATTAAGAACACCCCTCACCAGGGTAGGACATTTGTTACGATTCATGAGCCTACACTGGGACATCGTAATTGTGCGGAGTCTGCAGTTACATTAGAATTCACCCTTGGTGTACATTCTGTGGGTTTGGACACATGTCTAGTGACATGTATCCATCATTCTAATGTCATACAGAATATTTTATGTGTCCTAAAAATCCTCTGTGCTTTGCCTGTTCATCCCTCCTCACCCTTTGGCAGCCACTGATTATTGAACAGTCTCCATAGTTTTATAATTGCCACATTGTCACGTAGTTGGAATCATAAAACATGTAGACAGTTCAGATTGGCTTCTTTTACTTGTTATTAATAGTAATATGCATTTCAGGGTCTTCCATATCTTTTCATAGTTTGATAGATCTTTTTTTCTTTTTTTTTAATAATGAAAAGAATTCCATTGTCTGGATGTACAACAGCTTCTTTATCCATTCACCTGCTGAAGGACATCTGGGTTGCTTCCAAATTGTGGCCATTGTGGAAAAAACTGCCATATATATATATATGATATATATGTCCTCCACATATACACACATACATACTGTTTTTTCTGGGAATATGAGTTTTAAACCCCTTTGATAAATTCCATGGAGCATGATTACTGGATCATGTGGCAAGGTCTTGTGTTTGGCTTTGTAAGAAACCACCAAACTGCTTTCTAAAGTGACCGTAGCATTTTGCATTCCCACCAGCAAACAAAGAGCGTTCTTGTTGCTGCAAATCACCCTCACATTTGCTGTGGTCAGTGTTTAACACTGTGGCCATTCTCATCAGTAGGTAGTGCTTCAATTTGCATTTCACTAATGACATATGAGGTGAAGCCACTTTTCATATGCTTATTTGCCATTAGTGTGTGTGTGTGTGTGTGTGTGTGTGTGTATATATATATATATATATATTTTTTTTTTTTTTTTTGGTGTGATGTCTTTTAAAATCTTTGGCTTGTTTCTTAAGTAGGTTGTTTCCTTACTGTTGTGTTTTAAGAGTTTCTTTGTTTATTTTGGATAACAATCCTTGTTTTTTCTTCAAGTTTTTATTTAAATTCTAGTTAGTTAATATACAGTGTGATACTAGTTTCAGGTGTAGAATTCAGTCATTCATCACTCATGTACAACATGCAGTGCTCATCACAAGTGCCCTCCTTAATATCCATCACTCATTTAACCCACCCCCCCACCCACAAGCTCAACATCCAAAAAACAAATAATCCAGTTTAAAAATGGGCAAAAGACATGAATAGACATTTTTCTGGAGAAGACATCCAGATGGCTAACAGACACATGAAAATATGCTGAACACACTCATCAGGGAAATCCAGATCAAAACCACAATGAGAGATCACCTCACACCTGTCAGAATGGCTAACATTAACAACACAAGAAACAACAGGTGATGGTGAGGTTGTGGAGATAAGGGAATCCTCTTACACTGTTGGTAGGAATGCAAACTGGTGCAGCCACTCTGGAAAATAGTATGGAGGTTCCTCAAAAAGTTAAAAATTGAAACACCCTGTGATCCAAAAATTGTCTTACTAGGTATTTACTCAAAGGATACAAAAATACTGAAAGGATACAAAAATACTGATTTGAAGGGGCACATGCACACCAATGTTTATAGCAGCATTATCAATGATAACTAAATTTTGGAAGGAGCCCAAACGTCCATCAACTGATGAATGGATAAGGAAGATGTGGGGTGTGTGTGTGTGTGTGTGTGTGTGTGTGTGTGCGTATTGGAATATTACTCAGCCACCAAAATGAATGAAATCTTGCCACTTGAAGTATCTTGGATGGAGCTAGAGAGTATGATGCTAAGTGAAATAAGAGAAAGACAAATACCGTATGATTGCACTCATATGTTGAATTTAAGAAACAAAACAGATGAATAATGGATAAGAATCCTTTATCAAATGTCTTTTGCATATATTTTCTCCTAACCTGTGGCTTGCCTACTCATTCTCTTAGCATTATCTTTAAGTAGCAGAAGTTTTTTTTTTTTTTTTAACTTTAATGAAACCTAGCTTATCAATTACTTCTTTTATGGGTTGTGTTTTGGGCATTGTATGTAAAACCTCCTCACTATACCCATGGTTATTCGAGTTTTCTATATTATCTTCTAGGAGTTTTATATTTTTATGTCTTACTTTTAGGTCTACAATCCATTTTGAGTTCATTTTTGTGAAGGGTATAGGATCTGAACATCCATGTTTTTACCTGTGGTTGTCCAGTCATTTCATCACAGTTTAAAAAGATAATCTTTGCTTCATTGTATTTGCTTTTGTTTCTTCATCAGAGATCCATTATCTGTATTTATGTGGATCTGTTTCTGGACTATTCTGTTCTATTGATTTCTTTGTCTGTTCTCTTGCCAGTACCATACTATCTTGATGACTGTAACTAAATTTATAGTAAGTCTTGAAGTTGGGAAGTTAGTAGTCCTCTAACTTTGTGCTTCTCTCTCCTTCAGTATTGTGTTGGCTATTCTGAATCTTTGGTTTTTCTGTATAACTTTACAATTGTTTTGTCAATATCCACAAAATAACATGATGGGATTTTGATGGGTTGCATAGAATCTATAGATCATGTTGCCAAGGACTGACATCTTCACAGTATTGTGGCTTCCTATCCATGAACATGGACTATTTCTCCACTTAGCTTTTTTTTTTCCCCCCTCATCAGATTTTTTTTTTCTTCACATAAATAGTATACATATTTTGTTAGATTTATACTCAAGTATTCCAATTTGGGAGATGCTTTTATTTATTTATTTTATAGAGAAAGAGACTGGGGTGGGGGGGAGGAGCAGAGGGAGAGGGACAAGCAGACTCCACGCTGAGTGCAGAGCCCAATTTGGGGCTCTATCCCACCACCCTGAGATCATAACCTGAGCCAAAATCAAGAGTCGAACACTTAACCAACTGCACGACCCAGGCACCCCAATGATACTGTCTTTTTATCTATGAATTCTACTTGTTCATTGCAGGTATGTCTTACAACTTTTTAATTCCTTTATTGCTCCCTGTGCCTTAACCCTTGAGGTAGTAGCTGCCTCCTGCTTTAGCTATTTCTCTACCCAGTTACTCAGTAACTTAGTAGTTACTCACATTTTAGCTGGTTAACACTTTTTTTATATCAAATTCTTTTGTTGATAATACTCATGAGGTTTCTGTCTCTCAATTGGACCCTAGGTAATGTAACATATAGAAATATCTAAGACCCAGTAAATTGACTTACTCAAGGTAACTTTTTGTAGGGGTTGGAATCAGAACCAGTTTTACTGTTGGGTAGATTATCATCCACTTACCCTTCCAGATTCACTCTTCATTCTTCTCTGTCCTTCTTGATGCTATGGAAGGCTAACTGTATCAGTGACTTCTTTGTCCTTTGTTAGTCAATGGCAAACTCTAACAGGAGACCAGAAGGAAGGAGGACAGTGAGGGGCTTATTGTCCCAGCCCTCTCCCTGAAGAGTTGTTGCAGTTTTGCTATGCTACTTGACAAAATATTTTACCTCATATTGAAGGACCTTCTCCAAGCAGCCCCCATGTCTGTTTTCTGGTAACATTTCTCCCCTAGCCTTTTTAACCTAAGGGAGGTAACTTCAGACTAGCTATAGAGTACTGCACTGTCCCTGAGTTTTCCCATCCTGACAACACCTTTATAAAATATCTCTTTATTAAACATTCCTTAAATTATTCTAATTTAATTGCACCATCTGTTTCCTGCAGGTATTTTGATCAAAACAATAATATTCAAAACTCTGTGCTCTGTACTTTAACTTACAATGCCTCATTGGCAGCCAATTATCATGCTAAGTACAAGAGTTTTCAGCCAAAAATTTAAAATTTCATGTATTGGATTTGGGATTTGGTTAATTTTGAAAAGTCTTCCAGAGATCAAAATCCACTTTGGTAATTGGAAAAACATATTTTAAAAATAGAATAAAATTTATGAAGACATGAAACTGTCTTCCACCTGTATCTCTCAACTATTCATTTTTTTCCCTAGAAATAAATATTATTAGTTTTTTGTGCTCTCTTCCAGAAATTACTCATCCATTTACAAAGATAGATCGATAGATGGAAGGAGATAGATCAATAGATGATAGGTATATAGGAAATCTTTACACAAATGGGAATACAATATATATGGTAATTTTGCTTAAAAATGAATTGGGGCTTTTTTCTATATCTGTCTTATTTTTTAAAGTAGCTTTTTAGTATTCTACTCTGTAAATATGCCATAAATTGTTAGTCATCTGATGATGGACAATTAGTTTGTTTCCAATGTTTTACTACAAAACAACAAAAAACTGTTATAAAATGCCACATTGAACATATTTTATGTATTATGCATGTATGTGTATTCAAACAAAAAAATATATATTTTAAGATTAAACCTAAGAGTAGAATATGTACATTTAAAATTATGACATTACCAAATTCCTCTCCATTGAAATTGTATACTAAATTATATTCTCATCAATAATAATGTTTCCATTTTCCTACACAATTTCCAACACACTCAAATAGGTAAAAACATAATGTCACTTTAAATGCATTTCCCTTCTGACTTGCATGAGTAATATGTATCTTTTCATATGTTTAATGATTATTTGTATTTTTTTTAAGTAAAACTCTGTTCAGTGTCCTTTATCCATTTTTGTACAGTGCTTATTTTTTGGATGCATTATTTTCCTGGAGCTTTTTGTATATTAAGGAAATTAACTTTTATTTGATATATATACACACACACATATATATTATTTTTTGTTTTATTTTGTTTTTTTTTTTATTTTTTTTATTTTTTAAGTAAGGTTTACTCTCAACATGAGGCTTAAACTCAGCACCCTGAGATCAAGTGTTGTGTGCTCTACCAACTGAGCCAGGCAGGTGCCCTGTATAATAATTTTTTTTTCTCAGTTTTACTGCTTTTGTTTGGACAAACTTTTTGGTTTTATTTTGCTATTCAGGTAGTTTTTGGTTTTACATTATGCTTTCTGAGTTTTATATCATACTTAGAAAATCATGCGTTCTCCAATATATTTCTAATTTTATTTTTGGTTCATATATAATTTTTGTATACATGTGTATTATTCATTCTGGATTTATTTCAGCATAAGGAATAAAATAGTGGTTCAATGTGTTCATTTTCCAAAGTGACCATTGATCATATAGCTACTAAAAAACCAATTAATACCAAATCGATTTTCACCATTTACTGGCAAAATTGCTCTCAATCATATATTAAATTCACACACATATGTATTAATATACATGCATATATATAAGCTCTTCTCTACTCTTTGCTCTCTTTTACTCTATTCATGCTTTATTTACTGTTGCTTTATAACATATTTTAAAATCCAGTTAAGTACTTTTTTTATCTTCATTTTTCCATATGAGTTTAGATTTTACGTTTCTGAGACTAATATCAAAGCCCTGTTAGCATTTTGATTGTGACTTTATTATTTGAGATTCAGTACAAAATATGCATATAAAGGTTCCTCCAAGAATGGCATAGAATGGCTTCTCCTTTGGGATATATCTGCCATTCTCTTACCTTCATCATCATAAAGTAGACTATGTGTGTGTTAAGGAAGTTGTGCGACAATTGTACTCTTGTTCTTGACCCATCTGATTTACCTGGAACCTTATCTTTCTTTCACTCTCAGCAGATGACCTATTCTCTGCTTCACAGAGAAAATAAAATGCACATAAAATCCAACAAAATGTCTTCAGTTATCTGCTGCAACATTCTTACTTGAATCTGTACCAAAGCTTTTTTCTCCCTTTCTTTCATAAAAAATAGAAATGGTTCTGTTTTCTGAGATAGGCATTATTTGTTATCCAAATCCATCTCTCCCTGCTCTTCAGAGGGACCTCTTGCTATTTGTATCTTAAGTATTTCCTCTACATATTTTCAAATCTACCCACTTTTTCTCACCTCCACCACCATCATTATTGTCCAGGATATTGTGATCCTTTGTCTAGATTGGAAACACCTTGGAACAACTTGCTAACTGATCTGCACATCTCTACTTGTGCCATTTCCCCCCATTTCCCCTAATTCCTTTCACCAATTTTCATTTACATATTACTGTTCCATTCTACTCTGGGTACTTCTCCTGTCATGCTGAAAATCCTTCATTAGATTCCCATTGTCTTTGAGGTGAAGACTAGCTCCATGATCTTGATTTACTGGAAGGAGCCTATGCATTCTGTCTTGTCTACATTTTCAGCCTATCTTGCTGTGGTTCTTCTCACTCTTTGTGAGCTCCCAGGCTAGCCAGTTCTGTGTCTTGAATCTTAAATCTACCATGCTCTCTATCGGTGCAGAATTTTTGCTGCTTTTCTCTCCACCTGGAACTTTCTTCTTTTCACTACCCCCACCTTCAAAGGATAGCTCTCTTAGGTCAATTTTGCTATTTACCTGAGTTATTAGAGGCAGTAGAACATAAGATAATAATGTTAAGAGTATAATGTGCAGAATCAGAATTCCAGGGTTTGATCCTGGCTCTCTTACCTTAGAAAACTGATTTTAGGCAGTTTCTTTCCTACTCTGGGCCAGTTTCTGATATAAATGAAAATAGTGATAGAATGTACATTACAGAGTTGCAATAATTAAGAGGTATAAAATACATGAAGCACTTAGGACGTTGTCTGGCCCTGAATAATTAGTCCATACTATTAACTTGTCCTCCTGTACCAAGTCTCCCCCTCTTTCTTCAGGCCATTCTCCACAAAACAGTGACTTCCTTAAAGCAAAAAATATGCCTAAAATTCATCAGGACCTATTCAATATCTATATGATAAAGAGCAAATTCATTGTTGTGATTCAACACAAATTTGTTATTAAGAGCCTTTTATAATCAAGGGACTCTGGAATAATGCTAAAATTGTGGGTGAACTGGGCACATGCAGTACATTGCCTTAAAGAGTTCACATTCTGATAGGGGAGACAGATCTACTATGGATGTCCAACTCTCTTAAATTCTAAAGGAGGATTTTAGGGTACTGTGAAAGAGTGAATCCCTATATCATGAACCCTCATGGTTTCAAGGCCCAGAAATAGTTTCCTTAAGCTTTAGCTGAGCCTGATGATGTAAACAGGGATTATCATGGAGGTCATTGTTGACTGGAGGAAAAGTAGATTTTTTTTTTAAGATTTTATTTATATTTGAGAGAGAGAGAGAGTGTGTGTACACAAGCTGGGGGAAGGGGCAGAGGGAGAAGCAGACTCCCTGCTGAGCGGGGAGCCTGATGTGGGACCCGAAGTGGGACCCGATGTGGGATTTGATGCAGAACTCGATCCCAGGACCCTGGGATCATGACCTGAGCTGAAGGCAGACGCTAAACGACTGAGCCACCCAGGTGCCCTCAAGTAGATTTGAATTACAGGGCTTCATTGTGGCTTACGAATCCTTTCATGATTTTGCTCCAGTGGGTTTCTCCAGCTTCTGTTGTTATTGCCCTTCCAAAAGCCTTGCTTAGCCAATAAAAATTACTTATATTTCTCCAAAGAGACTGTATTCTTATGACTCGAGGCCTTTGTGCATGTTATTCCCTCCCCTTCATTTCTCCCTTTTTTTCCCTCCTCTTCCTTAGACTACCCTCTCTTTCTTCAGATCTCAGCTTGGATATGTCTCCTTTTGGCAGTGCTTTTCATACCTCTGAATGTTGAAATAGGTTTTTCTTTTCTTTTTTTTCCTGTAGATCTAGGTTTTTTAAAACTAGTTTTGTTGACGATAGTAAGTATCCTCTTATTAATAACTGTGTACTGTGATTGCCTCCTTAGTTTGTAAAGCTCCATGTAGACAAGGCAACATTCTGTTCTGTTTTGTTCCTTTAGTTCCAAGCATAGGACCTGGTACATTGTGGATGACTAATAAACATTTGGTGAATGGGTAACTGAATTTAAAATATAAACATAAAATGCGTCACACATATGAATCAGAATGCAGTGTTTTCTAACACATTGTTGAATAATTTCGTGTGTGCCAGTACTTAGGAAAGATGATGCCACCTCTTCTCCATCCAAACAATACAGTGTCCCTCTTCAGAGCAACAAAATCAAGAAGAATTTACAGAATATAAATGGCTTGGGAATGTAAACTGTCACTTTGAATAAACACTGTTTGTAGAAAAAAATCCACCACTTTTAGAAATATTGGAATGAGTGTTTTTTCCTATCACAAGTGAATGTACATATTCTCACATTTAAAACTGATGTATTAATATGGTTCTAGCAAGGTTGAGAGAAACAATTAAAACCTATGCCCATACAAAGACTGAAACAAAAGTATTCATAGGTATTTATTACTCATAGTTGGAAAAAGAAGTTGGTAGCTGTCCAAATACCCATCAATTGGTGAAATGGTACACAAAATGCATCGTATTTTTATAGTGGGATACTACTCAGCAATTAAAATGAACAGACTGCATGGACATGCTATGATATAGAGAAGTCTCAAAAGCATTATAAAATAGTGAAAGAAACCAGACACAAAAAGCTATGTATTGGATGATTCCATTCATATGAAATTTCTAGAAAGGACAGATCTCTAAGAGACCAGAAACAACATTTTCCTGGGATTGGGGATATGAGCCAGGATTGACTGCAAATGGCCAGCAGTGAATCTTTTAGGGTGATGGAAGTGTTCTACTATTGTGCTGATGGTTACACAACTACATAAATCTACTAAAAGTCATTGAAATATAAATGTCAATGGGTGACTTTTATAGCGTATAAATTACACCTCAATAAAAACCCTTTACAAAAAGATCAAAACAAACACATCCTAGTGCATTTTTGATTGGACTATAAATTCATACAGAGTTTTGGAGAAAGTTTTGGTAACATTTATCAAAAGTCTAAAAAATTACATTCTCTTTGACATAGCAGTTGTACTTCTGAAATTTTGTCCTAAGGAAACAATTAAAAAATGACAGGTGTACACACAAGTTTAGTCAAAATAATTCTATTTCAGCATGTTTTTTTTTTTCCTTGTTAAAAAAAGTTCTTGTCATGATCTTCAATTTTGTCTTTGGGTTCGCACATAATTGTGCTTTAGTCAAAGAGACAGAGTCTGGTTTTAGGATGGATATAAATAGTAAAAGAAATTAGAATTATCCTAATCATTCCAAAGGAATAATGGAAAAGTTTGTGAGCTCTTTCCTGTCACGATGATCTCCTTTTAAACTCAAATAATAAAACTCTTTCCTCCCTCACACCACAAACTTTCTCTGAATACATGGCCACAGAGAGGAGAGGTTTCTTTTCCTAGCCTATCCCACAGCTGGAGTGGACACGGGATGAGTTGTGGTGCACATCTAGCTGTGTCTGATGAATTAAAATGGTACGTGAATAAAGTTGATATGCCCAGTTTCCAGGTCATGCCCCTTAAAATAAAACTGCTTGTGCTCTACTTTCTTTTTTGGAATTAGAGTGGAAATGTGGTGTTGGTGAGACAGTTTATATCGTGTGGACGAGGGCAATATACTGTAGGTTATGACAGAGTAACGAGATAGAAAGAACCTGGGTCCTGAGTGAGGTCAGTGGTTCTTCCAGCCTGCACTGGCAACCTGCTAACATAAGAGAGAAATATACTTAGATTGTATTTGAGCTGCTGTAGTCTTTGTTCTCATTGTTATAGCAGCTTATTATAAGAACATCTTCTAATAGAGGACGGGTCAGATGAAAATGGTACATAATTCAATTGAGATTTAGCCATCAGTTATATATTAAGAGTTGACTATTTAAGGATTTTGGACATCATAAGTTATATATGCCGTATTGTCAGCTATAAAAGAAAAAAGAAAAGTATTATTCCCTGAGTCCAGTGTTAGGTATTATGTATCATATATACACTCTTTCTAGAAAAACTCTACTACTCTCAGAAATATTGGAATTACTATTTTTTCATATCATATATATGTGTGTATATATATGTTTTATATATATATATATATATACAGTATGTATATGGGTACACACATATATGGATATACTGGTAATATCCATATACATAGTGGTTTTATATATATAAAGAAAAACATATATATATGGATATGTGTGTACCCATATACATACTGGTTTTATAACCAGTTTCTGGTTCCTAGTTTCTTTATATGTATTCATATGTGTGTGTGTGTGTGTGTGTGTGTGTGTGTGTGTGTGAAAGAGTAGATGCAAGTAGATGTGTGTGTGTGTATTCTTTCCAGCAATTGACACATCAAATTATACCAGCATTAAAATCGACAAAGTTTGGAAACAGTTTGCCTAGTTAAGATATTTGAGATTTCTAAGATAAAAATGTATTCTATAGAGTATGATTAAACGATGCAAAACACTTATTTATGCCTCATATAACATTCTGCAGTGTGACAGTGTGACATTTTGCATTCCCATATGATGCTTGATCTTTGAGAACTCATTAATTTATGGGAACACCACTCGCACTGTCGTATATGCTGTTCACAAATCTCTTTCTCCAAACCCCACGATTCCTCTTGAGTCTGAAACCTAAGGGACATACAAAGTTGACAAGTATTTTTTTTTTTTTTCTGTTCATGAGAAACAGAAGTAAACTTGGCTCCAAGGAACTTATTTGGTGCTTAGGACTAAAAACTACAAGGTAGGTCCTAGATTGATGTTAGACTAAACAATGAAAGTGATCTCAGTATGACCTGACTATCTTAGGAGATAGTGGAGCAATATATCCTCTGACAGGCTAGTCAAATACTGTAGAGATATAGAGAAAAATGAAATGTATGTTTTGGCTTAAATGACCATCCAGATTCCTTATTGCTTCAGAGGCCCCCACTTTGTCACTATCCATGTTCGGACAATACCACATCTTGAGTGCTTGCTACAAAAAAGACTACCTATCTGAAATAATACGTTCCTTAATTTTTGAAACTTAACATTGCATATGAAGCTTCAAAGCCTAAGCTGCTTAGATAATGGCATGTCTTCAAAATCAGAGTTTTCACTATATTTACTGGAAACGCACTGCTGTGGTATGTCATTATTGGACATTATTTTGTTTCACTGTCTTAGGGCCTCAAAGACCGACTTTGTGGGGAGATTTTGCAAAAACCACATGCATCCCATAAAGAAAAGCAAATAAGGTATTTTTTGGCATCTGGGAAGTTGACAGCTTCTTGTTTTACAGGGCTGGTCACCATTCATAAGTTCACATACAATTTTATATATGTTATTAAAAAACAAATTTTACATGTTGATGTAACAGAAGACACAAAGGATGCTGACTAGAAAAATACTTAGGAAAATCTTTGAAAATTTTGAGATGGAAACAGCTGCTTTATCATTTCCACTAAAATAATCAAGATGCTTAAGTAAAATCAGAAAGCACGTATGACTCTTTTTGCCTATTAAAAATTAAAATTCACATACTGATTTGCAACACCGACTCTTTTTGTTTCTCATAGTCTGGTAATCTGGCCATGAGAAAATGCTGACTGATTTGTGCTTCTGAAGAATTTTGGAAGGCCAGGGACAACTACAGGTTGTAATTCAGAAATCCCATAGCTGAGAAAGCCTAAAAGTCAGGAAGGGCATATTTATTGCCACGGGAAGACACCATATGGCCTAAATTAGCCTGAGAGCCTACTCAAAGACAAAGTGAAAATGCTAAGCATTTAGGTGTCTTCAGATCTAATTCATCTCCCTAAACGGAAAAGTTGCCTTCATAGAAAAAAAAAAAAAAAGCCCAGCGGTAGAGGCAGTGACTTAGCTGTGGCAGGTAGGATTGATCTGGTTAACGTGCCCCCCCACACACCCTCCCCACAAATGACGTAATAAACTTGCCCAGGCCAGCATGAAGTGATGATGAGCCAAGTACCACAGAAAGATGTCTTGGCGTAACCCATCGGCACATTAAAGGCCGGCCTGTCCTCTTCCTCGTGAGACGTCCTTTCCTCTTGTTATCCTTCCTCCAAGCTGGCCATCCTCGTTTCTCTTTTCTGAACTCCCCGCCGCATTTTGATGAAGCCAGTTAAACAGTCACTGGTTCCGCTCCCCCCACCTCTAAAGGAAAAAAACAAAAAGTGATGGAAGTTGCCAAGTTGCTTTGCTGCTCCACGAGTAAGCGAAACAACAGCAGGTGAAACGCGGTGAAATGCATATATTTATAGATGACCCTGCAGGACTTCGAAGGTGCCTCTGGAGTCTCTCCGGTGGAGATGTGGCTCTAAGTGACTGCACTGACCAGCTTTCTATATGTGGCTCGGGGAACAGCTGCTAAGTTTTGAGACAAGAGCATTTAAAACAAGTCTTGGACCTGTTAAAGTCTACTAATTAGAATGAGAAATGGCAGGACTGGGAGTAGAAGATGCCATAGTCCTGAAGTTAGGGAAATATTTCCCCAAGAAATGATTTTGTGTCAAGCTGCAGTTATTAAAACGAAAATATTTAATTATTTTTGTGGTCTGAGTAACAAGTAGAACAAAAAAATCAATTCAATAAAGTTTATAATTTTGATTATGTGACTCTCTCATTGAGCAGCACTTGAGCAGAAAAGCAGATGGGCTCTGATTAGGCTTATAAATATAGAAATGTATTGATCATCCAGACAAAACTCCTTGAAGTGCTC
This sequence comes from Halichoerus grypus, assembly GCF_964656455.1. NCBI lineage: Eukaryota > Metazoa > Chordata > Mammalia > Carnivora > Phocidae > Halichoerus > Halichoerus grypus. The sequence goes on along the minus strand of NC_135713.1, from coordinate 139,085,777 downwards.
CCTGCATGAGGTCAATGCATCTTTAAAAAGGGAGAGAGAAGCTGGAGTCGGTCTTGCCAGGCTCCAGCTAAGTTTGCAGAGCGGACATCTCAATAAATTACAGCACCATATTGACTGCTTTATGGACTCTGCACAAACACAAAGGGATTATGTTGAGTGGCATTTAGACAAATGCACAGAACCCTGTTTTGATTCCAGTATATGGATATCAATTTTGTCAGTGTTAAAAGAGTCCAAAGGAGTGGAGAGAACTGTGGAGTAGACATATTTGCATGAGGGAATGGGGATTTCGGCAAAGTCAGGACTCTTTTGGCCGAGACCACTTCTGCCCCATTAACTTCAACTCCTCTCCCTTCTGTTTACACAGTGAATGAGGTATGTTGTCACCTTCTGCTATTCCTACCCACCCCTATTTTTCATGCCTCTGAATTATCTCTTAGCACACTCACTCACCCCAAACACGAAAGTGTTCCTGCGGAACATCATCCTATCACTTCAGCTTCCCCGAGGAATTCTGGAATCTTGATGGAAACTCCCTAATAGGCCCCTGGAAGCTTTCTCTTCTCAGATGTATATCTTTGGCTCCATTCCTTATTTTCCCAGGGCAAATAAGGAACTATATCATTTCTCTTAGTAACCGAAAACATATTTGTCATAAAGTTATATTTATGTGAAACTCACAGAAAATATAGAAGAAAGCTAAGCACTTCCACATAAAGGGGCCCCCATGGCCTACAAGGACTTTTGTTAGAATATCAATTATGTGAAATAGCTCAATTATTTCTTCACGGCACAAAAACTCTAGGAACACTTTCAAGACCAATACTGTGGACATCCACAGCTTGAAAGCAAAAGGGTCCTAGTACCATTTCCACGTCACTCGTGCATTTTTAGGAACAAGGCTCATCCCACCCATCTTAGAGCAGGCATTTTATGTAGGCCATTAGAAATGTAACTCAGCCCAAAATAAATGAAGCGAGATTAAAAGGATTTATACTAAAGACCTCTCTCTCTTAAAATATGAGTATTGAAATCTTAGCCCCAGCTACAGTCTCTTGTTTCTAGAGTCACTTGATATACTTTATACAGTTTACTATTTTGTAGTAAATACAATTTTTTTGTAGTAAATACAATACTCTTTTGTAGTAAATATACACCTATGTCCTAGAGAAGATTTAGAGAAACTTAGGAAAAATAGGGGAAAATCCAGACTATATGTGTATAATAAACGGAAAGAAACATTGGAGATTAAAAAAATTGGAAGTCTCTTGTTTCATGTATTCATTTGTGTGTCTCCTCAGATAGTAAAAGACAATGTTACCACGTTCCAGGTAGATAGCATGTTAAGGGCTTTGCAAATCTCATTTCATCCATCTCAAGAATTCATTAAGGTTGATATTCCTAACAGGACTCCCATTTCATGAATGAGAAAACTGAGACCTAAAGATGTTAATAACCCCTTGTAAGTGGCAGGGCAAGGAGTCCTATTTACCTCCTAAACACGGTAATACTGAGTTTCTGTTTCATGATGGGAAACAAAATAACATAGTCCAGGCCAAGCAACTAACTAAAGTCCATGATCTAGCTAATGGCAAAGTAACAACCGAGACAGGCATCCCCTGACTTAGGATCGTTGATATATTTTTACAACGTGAAAAAAAAATCTATTTGTGGGAATATGGTGTATTATATTACCATCTTCTAACTGGCCAATTGTATTTATACCCTTACATAAGGATACCCTGTTACAAAAACAATAAAAAACATGTTTAATGTTTCATGGTCTAAATGATAAACTTTGCAGTTTTGCCCATGGTTGGGAAAAGACCCCTCAAATACGTCTCTTCTGTATATTCTACCAAAAACCTTATGGAAAGTCCTTGAGCGAATTACTCAATAATAAATGAGTCATTCGCCTTTTAGGGTGGTTTATTTTAGTTGAATAATTCAATTACCCTCCTTTTAATAACTAGCTGGATTTAATTGCATGGAAGGCATAGACACGTGGTGGTCACCATTAATTGTTGAATTAATTAATTTTGGGTTGGCGTCGTGGAGGGATTTAGGAAGTGATTTGATTTTGGTACTCCAGGCAATTTGTACAGAATAAACCTGGATGAGCTTCAGCTGCAGAAGATAGCGAAAGGTAATATCTGCAGCTCCAAAAGACTGGGTCTGAATGCAAAGTCAGAAACTAGGAACGCTGCCGAAAAGGATGTAAAAGACACCACAGATACTGGAACTACACCTTCACTTTGCTGGGAACCTGGCCCCGACTCGGCATGGTGCCGTTGGCAACACAGAAAGACCGCATCCCAAATAATAACAAGCCATCAGGACTGTGAGGGGTTGAGAATGAGAAGCGGCACTTTGCCTTTACTCACGCTGCTTTCTCTTCCTGGGACACCCTTCCATCTCCCTCCTTCCACCTGTCACAGTCCACTGTCCTCACACAGCTCTCTTTTCTTTCGCCGAGCCATCAAAACAGGCTGAACATCCTGCCGCTATTTTTTTTTTTAAGATTTTATTTATTTATTTATTTGTTTATTTGTCAGAGAGAAAGAGAGAGAGAGCACAAGCAGGGGGAGCGGCAGAGAGAGAAGCAGGCTCCCCGCTGAGCAGGGAGCCCGATGTGGGACTCGATCCCAGGATCCAGAGATCATGACCTGAGCCCAAGGCAGATGCGGGACTCCATCCCAGGACCCTGAGATCATGACCTGAGCCCAAGGCAGGTGCTTCACCGACTGAACCACCCAGGCGCCCCCTGCCACTAATTTCGTGTAAGGGTTGGTAATCTGTGGTTCACACACACAAAAATGCCTTCAGGAACCAGGCAGGTGACCTAGTATGTGAAGCAGACAGAATGACTCTGGAGTCTGAAGGGGGCATCACTTCCAGACACTGACTGGACATTTACTTAATCAACTTGATTTGAGATTTCTTTTCATAGGTGCTGCCTCTTTCTTTGCTAATGTAACAGAGCCTCCTGAGCCCCATGACTCACAATCCCCCAAGGGAAGTCAATTACCTCATTCCATAGAGCTGCTAAAGCCTGGAAGGTGCTGACCCATTTCTCTGAATATGAAATAGCTCCTGTGCTGAATGGCAATAATTCTGAAGCCCTGGAGCTGGTATTTTAGAGATTATTTCGAGATATTTCATTTGTTATTCAATGGATAGGTAATGGTTTATCCTAGACTCTTGGGAACTCTCTTTTACCTTTTAATCTGCTCCTTCTGATTGGTTATGGCCTAGGACTCTGAATAAGTAGCTTTTTCGAATTTTGCATAAAATGAGAATAGATTTGAGCGAACAAGCTTAGAACTCTGTAAATTGCAAGATACATTTTTAAGGTAATATTTGATAGGTATGAAGAAATATATGTAACCTCTAGGTAAATTTTAAGGTTTAACATTAAATATTAACTAGGGTTTTTTTTTTTTTTTTTTTTTTAAGCACTCTCTACCCTGCCTTCTGACTGAGCCAGCCAGGCACCTCTAAACGTTAATGATACACTCACTATCAAAATTAGGAACCATTAAATAGCACTAATATTGATACTATTTGTCCCTTCTCCAATTTCATGTCTTAGCTTCTCTACCAGACCTAACTACTACTCTGAATGTTACGAGTATCCTTTCTTTTTGTTGTTTTTAATACCACTACATGTTTAATGCTACTAGACAACGTGGTTTCTTGTTTTGGGGATTTATAAAATTATCAAACATTAAGTTATCCACCTACAATTGCCTTTTTCCTTTGTTCTGTTTCTCAGACCCACCCACACTGTTTTATGTTGCCACAATTCATTCTTCTCATTCTTTAATAAATTCTACTGTGACGATTATAAAATGTTGTCCATACTCTTATCAATGCATTGTTGCTGGGTTTTTTTTTTTTTGCTACTGTGAATAATCTTGTTGTGAATATTTTCTCTGGTGTATGTAGGCAAGACTTGCTATTAAATGGTGTTCAAAGTCTTTACTATGGTTCGCATGAAGGAATAAATTTTCGATTGTGGCCTAGTAGATCTTTAAAACAAAGAGTCTTCCAGTGCATGAATAGGGTATACTACTTTGACTAATTGAAGTCTTTTAACTATCTTTCAGTAATGTTTCATACTTTTTTCCACAGAATCTATTAGCCTCCTCTAGTCTCTATTTCCTCCTTGTGGAATTACAGCTAGAAGGTAGAAATTCTCATTTATCCCTTACTTCTCTTTTTAGAATTTTCTCTTTCCTTGTATACTCTTCAGATCTCTCTTCCAGTCCTCTAATAACCTTTGAGCATTAATTGTGAATTTTTATTCTAGAATTAAACTTCCTTTCCAAATCAGTCTTATAATTGTAATAGTTTCTTATTGATTATTCTCTTTAAAAACTTGCATTTTTGGGTGGCTCAGTCTGTTAAGCATCTGCCTTCGGCTCAGGTCATGATCCCGGGTCCTGGGATCGAGTCCCACATCGGGCTCCCTGCTCAGCTTAAAAAATCTTAAAAAATCTTAAAAATCTTAAATTTAAATCTTAAAAAGTCTTAAAAAAAAAAACAACCTTTTTTTTTTCTCTTGAATAATTTACATTGTTTTATAATGTCTAATTCTATTATCTGAAGTCCTCAGAGTTCTAAAATATGTTGTCTTCTGGTTTCTGCTGACTCTCCCTCATGTCATTCTATTTTATAGGGGTGTTTTTGTGATTCAAAAAAATTCCTAGCTATATTCTGTTGAACTTAATTTGTGAGAATACTGTGGTTCTGATTGAGGGAGAGAATTTCACTTGTTTTTGCTGAAGCCCAGAACTTGCTAATAACATGAGGCACCACTGTAGCCTCCTCAGGGTTTCCATCTTAATTCAGACATTTGAGATCCAGCCCTTGCACCTGGTGGCAGTCCAAAAGCGTTGGCTCTAATCTCAGCATCGCTCTGGGTATTAGCACCCAGGGCCACCTCGTGCAATTCACAGCTACCTTCTCTGGTTGAAGTTCATAGTTGTTGTTATTTTGGCTTAATTTTTGCCCTTGCAGATTCTTCTGGCTTGCCATGAGTCCATTAATACCTTTCAAAGCATGTTTCTTCCAGACTTCAGTTGTATTGTGGTAGGAAGACTTTGGAGTCACTAGTCTGCCTCCTTCACTCTGAGAAAGTGAAGTCCAGGAACACGGTTGACTTCATGACTCCTTCACATCTATTGCCTGAATGGTGCCCTTTGTTAGGAAAACAGAGAACATGATCAGCAGGATTGAATTCCAGCTTCTGTGTGTAAAGGCTGGGAAATGTGTTTGTGTACATGTGTTTGACTTAGACAAATAATATGTGACTTTGGAGATCTGATATTAATGAACTTCTTTGGGGACTAGTCGAGTATTCGCAAAAGAATAATGGAGCCTGGATATTTTGGTCTGCTGGATATAATGTTGTGGAAATGTTAGTAAGAATCAGATGCTAATTTCTATTAATAAGATGTCCCTGAGGCTACGAAAAAGAGGTTTTTGCATCATTGATGGCAAAGCCAACTAACAACCGTTAAGTAAGTAAATACCTTTGCTCTTCTGTGTCCGTGTTAAAATGAGAAGGCAAGTTCTTTTTTGGAAATACACCAATAGCATTTCTTCTAACTAGTTTGACGCTTCTATTTTCCTTTGGATAAGCACTTCGGAAATAGTAGTGAGGTGAATGCCAGTTTTTTGGGGTTTTTTTGTTTTTTGTTTTTTAAAGATGAAAAGGGATTTAATAGTGTCTGAAAAAAGTCTCACCTATCTACTTACTGTTTTATGCCGAGGAAATACCATGAGTTATCCAATTAACCTTAAAATCCTGTGGGTCTTTCCGCATATGCTGCGCGTATCACCTTTTGATAGATGATACCGCTTTCGTCGTGGTTTTGCTTCATTGTCTTGGCAAGCGCAATCAAGTTAGTCACATGCGTCAGAATGGCTGAACACGTTTTTAGGAGATGCTGTGATGTGGTGGCAGAGCAACCCGAAGGCTGAGGTGGAAACACGGGATGCTGCTGAGGCACAGTGCTGGCAGATTCCTCCTGCCCCAGGCTACTTGCCACAGCAGCGCTGGGCTCCGGGAGCATCGTGAGGCTAGGTGTCCAAAGCACTCTGTGCCTAGAAGGCAGTCAGAAATCTGCACAAATTTTGTCTCCTGGCTTTGTCTCTTTCTGCTGAACCAGCACTCAGTGTGTACTCCTTAGGTTGCTGTGCTTCTGCTTGGTGTAGATTGGAGATTGCTCCGGACAATTTTAGACAGGCGTGTTAAAGAACACATAGGCTTTAACCAAAGCCAAAAGAAACTGTAATGTTTATACTTTCTAGCCAAATAATTGCTTAACATATTCAGCATACAGTCAACTCCAGGGAAAATAGGACTGTTGTGTTTGTTCCAAGGTCCCAGACTCTTTCTAAATGAGTCTATGATACTTGCTTAGATATATGGGGCTGAAGCTAGGAACAAACAAAAAGAGTGAAATCTTATTAAACTTGGACATACTTAGGGATAATGTTAATTATAAGACATGTAAATTACTGAAGGTGCTTAAAATAATAAGGCATTGCTAGACAGTTACCTGGAAGTAAGTAAATTCTTCTGTGGTGCCTGAAAATAGTTCATTGCATTAACTCTTTATAGATCGGTGCTTCAGGTTTTGATGACTATTCTTAATGGTTAATTATTGGAAGTAGACTAATCATAAGTGTGTAATTCACACAAAACCGTGTAAAACAAAGTTTATAAAATGAATTAAGCAAGGTGCTGTGAATTTACTTCATTAAGGTATAGTGTAAAATACTGGAACTGTCTTGTCCCTTAATCATAAAAATAGGTGTTCTCTAGTGACTTCTCCATAAAAATTCTTAAATATAACATTCCATGGCAAATGTAAATATTAGAATTACTCTTCTGTGCCTAATTACAGAAAAACAGAAGAATTTAATGTTCTACTTAGGACATGAAATGCAAGAAATTGAACTAAGAATATAGGTCAAACGGCTAAGAGAAAAACCCATGATTAATTTGACAAATACCTTATTGAGAAAGGCACTAAAGAATTCCAAAAATATAGATTGTGATACATCCAGATAATCTAAATGCTTATGTGATGGTAAAGTTTCAAAACACGATGTGTTCAGTTTTGCTCACATAAAAATTTGCACCTGAAACTCCCAACTGCCTCCAAAAATATGCACACCGTAGATATTAACCATTCCATTTTTCCAAATGTGACAAAGAAGAGTTTTAGGATGGAAGTTAAGTATATGAGTTTTTACAGATGTCTGTTGAAAATCTGGGTAGCTAAGCTCAGTTTTGCTTGTTTTCCTTTGGAAATAAGAATTGTGGGTCACAGCACAAGGGGAAAAAAAGTGTTAAAATCAAACTGGAATTTGAAGAGAGAATTTTCTCAGACAGCCAGCCAGCCTGATTGAAATAAGAGAGAAGAAACAAAATAATTCAGAGAAGAATTTAAAGACTGTTGTGACGTACCACTTGACCAGGAGTGGCCGATTTCAGAAAGCCTAATGTAACTATGGGAAGATGAAAACAACAACAATTATGGACCAAGTGGACAGGGAACAATGAGAAATGAAAAAAAAGTGATTTCTGGAAAGGTGTTTTGAATAGTTTGTGAAACTACAGGTATAGCATATCACCTCAGACAGATGGTCTTACATAAGTCGTTTTAACCTCCCACATAGACAGAAGTACTAAATACAGGCTGGCATAGTTTCTAGGAGGGGAAATTGGTCTTATGGTGGCACACTAATGGCATGTATCTTATGACTCAACAGTTTTGCTTTCAGGCCTATATTCTGTATATAATCTATAGAAATTTTCATATACATGTGTGAGGGTGTTAATTATGACAGTGTTGATGATGATCAGAAGTTGAGTTTATAAGTAAATGTATATTATGGTGAATCTTTCAGTGAATTGGACGTATACATAGCAACAGGGATAGATCTTTCTGTTTTTTAAAGTCAAGTTTATTAAGGAAAGTTCACACACGTTAAGTTTTACCCTTTTAAGTGTACTGTTTGATGAGTTGTCACAAGCCTCTACAGTCAGGTAAATGCAACAATAATCAGAATAAATTAAGATAGGAAAGTCACATCACTAAGATGGTGACATAGGCCATTTCTGACTTTGGTCCCCCTTACAAGAAGAGCTAACAACTATTTATGAATAGGACATGACCGAGAAACTCCTGGAACACACAAAGGTGAGGCCCAAGTACCACCTGTACCACAGAACTGAAGACATGTTGCATAGAAGGCAGTAAGAGAAGCAGCTGCATGTGGACCACATTGCCTGTCTCTCAGGCCAGCACAGCACTACCTGGAGAGATTCCCTTGAGACTCTGGTTCTTCCAGTGGGAAAAGTGAACCCGAGAAGGACAACCAGCCCTTTTTGGCATTGTGGTTTCACTTTGTGGGAACTATTACTCTGAATTTGCCCTGTGGGGGTTGCAGAGGACTCTGGGATTCCCAGCCACTGGGAGTCTGACTGTGACAGAGTGGGAGGAAAGGGCTTGTAACAACCAGCGAGATCTTGGCACATTGAGTTTAGACCTGCATTGCCCAAGTAGCAATCCCAACAGCAGCTTTACTCATCTACAGAAGCAAGTCAGATGTGCACTTTGGTTGGGAAGCTAGGTGGGATGCAAATTTGCCTGATTCAGATCCTCAAATAAGGATTTCTGCTGGCCCTAGAGTCTGCTTTGCCCACACCCTAGCAAGGAGCTGAATCACAGTCCACCTGCTGTGGAGAGTGCCTTCCAGTTCCATTTGAACAGAATATCTTTTTACATCTGGAAACTGTGAGACCCATTGGTGCTTGAACTCGAGGTAGGCAGGCAGAGATGACTGCCCCTAGAGTGAAGCTAGGACTTAGCACAGAGGCTTCCTGTGCATAGTAGGGGGATTAATTCATAGCCAAGGCTGAGGGTACCTCCTGGCCCCCCCTGACTGGACAGCCTGTGTGGGAAATTGAGAGTAGGCCAGAGTAGCCCCTCACCCTCCAGCCAGGCAAGGGAGCTGAGACAGAGCCTCATCTTTGCAGAGATCTTCTGATTCCACCTGACTAAAAGGACTGGAGGCAGTTCCTAGAAGCTTTGCTCCCTAGCAGTGCTTGACCCAAGAGAAGGACAAACAGAGCTGGTGGTTTGTAAAGCAAAACTAGTGGCTCTGCTCAGTCAGGCACCTTGGGGTGTAGGTTGACTTAAAACAACAAAAAAAAGAGCTTTACAAGTTTTAGAGCTGATTGACCCATTGCACCCAAGCAAGGAATCTAATTCATAGCCCCCCTCCTTGCTGAATACAGTCTTCAGCTTGTCCAACCCGGAGACCTAACCAGAGCACATGGAAAGCTATGTAGTGTATTCAACAGCCCTACACAAAGTGGCCCTTGAATAGAGAACACAGCCTGTGGCTTCCTCCATCTGCAGAGCAAAACAGGTGGCCTCACCTGACCAGGGATTTCAGTGCATACTCAGGCCTGGATTGGGCCCACAACCAACAAGCTATACAGGCCCTGGGCCTTGTCCTGCTGCCCTTCTAGGGCAGGGAAGGTAATTCATAGCTCTATCTGTTACTGAATATAGTACCCAGTCCTGAATGTTTAGTAAGCCTTACCAGAGAATTCAGGAGACCATGGGGCCTATCTTGCAAGCCCGGCTGAGTAGGTAGCTAAGCCAGCAATCCATTCCAGGGTCTCAGCCAGTGGCACATCCTCTCATGCCCATCTCCAGAGTGTGATCAGTTGCTTCACCCAAAAATAGACCATAACAAGTCCTGCCTGTCCAAAGACATTACCAGTAGATACACCCGAAACCCAAACTGAGCTGACTAGTGAAGAACAGTCTCTGACAAAGCAAACCTGTAAAGTCTGGAAGAGGAGCCCCATTACTCAAGTGCCCAGGTACCAACATAAAGAATCAAGGATCATGAAATATAAGTAAATATATTTAAATAAGACACCACTAAAGGATACTAATGAAGCTCCAGGGGCGCCTGGGTGGCTCAGTCGTTAAGCGTCTGCCTTCAGCTCAGGTCATGATCCCAGGGTCCTGGGATCGAGCCCCACATCGGGCTCCCTGCTCAGCGGGAAGCCTGCTTCTCCCTCTCCCGCTCCCCCTGCTTGTGTTCCCCTCTCTCGCTGTGTCTCTCTCTGTCAAATAAATAAATAAAAATCTTTAAAAAAAAAAAAAAAAAAGCTCCAGTAACTGACCCTAAAGAAATGGAGATCTATGAACCATCAGACAAAGAATTCAGAATAATTCTCTTAAGGAAGTTTAGACTATAAGAAAACACAGATAACTAAATGAAATTAGGGAAACAATGTATAAACAAAACAAGAACTTTGATAAGGAAACATCAGCCATCAAAAACAAAATCAAAAACAGAATTCCTAGAGTTGAAAAATACAATAACTGAACTAAAGAATTTAAAAGAGAATTTGAAAAGTAGATTGACCATGCAGAAGAAAGAATCAGTGACCTGGAGAATAGGACAATGAAAATTACCCAGGCTGAGGAGCAAAAAGAGAAAAGAATGAAAAAGAGTAAAGGAAGTAAAGAGCAGGAAAAAAAAAGTTACATAAAAGATAACTCCCATAAGATCATAAGATTATTGGTAGATGCTCAATAAAAACTTTTCAGGCCAGGAGATAATGGGTTAACATACTAAAAATATTGAAAAATAATAATGATCAAGAATGCTATACTCAATGGTTGTCCTTCAGAAATAAAGGAGGAAAAAGCCTTTCTCAAACAAACAAAAGCTGAAGAAGTTAATTACCACCAGACCTACATTGCAAGAAATGCTCTAGGAGTTCTTAGAATGGCAGTAAAAGAACATTATTTAACATTAAAAAAAAATAGCGTAAATTTTCCTGGTATGGTAAATACATAATGATAGTTAGAATATGCAATATGGTAGTAGTTGTGTATAACTTGCAGCTCTAGTGTACAAGTTAAAAAAAACAAAACAGCAAAAACACCCATAAATAAAAGAATCTGTTATCAGATACCCAGTATAAAAATTATATTAAGTTCTAACAGTAATAACCTAGTATATGAGGGGAGAAGAAGTAAAACTGTGACATATATGAATTCTATTGAAGTTAAGAAATAAACAGTAATATGATAATATTTGAGCATTTTAATACCTCATTTTCAACAATGGATAAATCATCCGGACAGAAAGTCAATCAGGAATTTAAACAACACTATAGACCAAACGGACCTTATAGACCTACAAAACACTCTATCCAATAACAGCAGAATACACTTTCTTCTCAAATGAACATAGAACATTTCCTAGGACCATATGTTAGACCATGAAATAAGTCTTAGCAAGTTCAAGAAGATTGAAATCATACCACGTATCTTTTATGATCACAGTGGCATAAGACTAGAGATCAATAACAACAGGAAAACTTGAAAATTGATGAGCACGTGGAAATTAAATGATACTCCCCGAACAACCAATGGATCAAAGAAAAAATTAAAGGGGAAATAAAAAAGTTTCTTGAAACAAACAAAGATAGAAAAGCAACATACCAGAACTTACAGGATGCAACAAATATAGTTCTAAGGAGATTGAAAGCAAGAAACGCCTCTAGTAAGAAGCAAGAAAGAACCCAAATAAACAACCTGTCTCTGCCTTAAAGAACTAGGAAAAGAAGAACAAAGTGAACCCAAAGTTTGCAGAAGGAAGGAGATAGTAAAGATTAGAGCAGAAATAAATGAAATAGAGAACAGAAAAACTACAGAAAAAATTAACCAAACGAAGATTGCATTCTTGGAAAAGATGAACACAGTTGATGAATTAGCTAGACCAACCAAGGAAAAAAGTGGAAGAATCCAAATCAACAAAACTATAAATAAAAAAGGAGACATTACAGCTGATACCATAGAAATTCAAAGGATTATAAGAGGCTACTACCATGAAGAACTATATGCAAACAAACTGGAGGACCTAGAAGAAATGGAAAAATTCTCAGAAAACAACTTAGCAAGATTGAATCAGGAAGAAATAGAAAATCTGGGTAGACCAGTTGTTAGTAAGATGATTGAATCAGGAATCAAAAACTTCCCCAAAAGAAAAGCCCAGGACCAAATGGCTTTGCTGATGCATGTCACCAAACATTTAAAGAATTAGCATCTATCTTTCCCAGTCTCTTCCAAAAAGTCAGAGTAGAGAACACCCTCAAACTCATTTTACAAGGCCAGATTATCCTGATATCAAAACTGTGAAAGGATGATACTATAAAACAGTAGACAAACATCCCTGATGAATACAGAGGCAAAAATTTTCAATAAAATACTACCAATCCAAGTTCAGCAGCACATTGAAAAGATCATTCACCATGATCAAGTGGGGTTTATCTCTGGGCTGCAGAGTTGGTTTAATATATATATATAAATCATTCAGTGTGATACATCACGTTAATAGAATGAAAGAATAGAAATGATATGATCATCTCAGTAGATGTATGCTGTTTTATTTTCTATCCCTGCAGTTTTTCTTTTATTTACCATATTATAGAAACAGAATCATACTTTATGGTAGTCTGTTTTGCCAGGATTTTTTCTGTTAACAGTATGTTTTTGAGATTATTCTGATATGAACATTATCAACAGTTTTTGGTATTGCTGAGTAGTAGTCTATTATTGGGCTGAAACCAAAATGTGTTTCTTCTTTCACCAGGTGAGGGATATTTGGGTTATTTCCAGATCTGGACTATTTTGAATAAGCTGCTATGAACATTTGCATATAGATACTTGTATGAACATATGTTTTCATTTCTTTGGAATAAATACCTGGGAGTTGAATAGCTGGATCCTATGGAAAGTGTATATTGAACTTTAAAAGAAATTGCTAAAGTGGTTTCCAAGTGATCACACCATTTTACATTCTGATTAGCAATGCATAAGTGTCCCAGTAGCTCAACCTTTACATCATCATTTGCTAATGTCAAGCTTTTTAGTTTTAGTCATTCTAGCAGATGTTTACTAGTATATTGTTATAGATTTTATTTACATTTTCTTGATAGCTAATGCATTTGAGTGTCACTTTCAGGCACTTTATGAGCCATTTATTTATTGTCTGTGTTGAAGTGTCACAACCAATTTTTTGTCCTTTTTGTATTAGCTTGTTTGTCTTCTTACATTCAGTTGTAAAAGTTCTTTTTATATTGCGGCGACCAGTCCTTTAGCAGATCATCTGTCATCTATCTATTATTTATCTATCTATCTATCATCTATCTATATCTATCTATCATCTATCTATCTAATTTCCAATGCTGCATATAAGACCTTTAAGATTTACTGATTACTCTAGCTTTATACTAAGTACTGACATCAAGTAGTAGTATCTAGCTTTGTTATTTTCCAAAATTAATTTTTTGCAATTTTCTATCCCTAGCTTTTCAATATAATTTTCAGAGTCAGCTTCCCAATTAACACAAAAATATTCCCAGAATTTTGGTTGAAATTTTATTGAATTTTAAGATCAATAAATATGAAGAGGAAAAAAAAAGAGAACAGTCTTAAATATGAGACTTCTGATGATAAATATGGGTCAGTTTCTTCATATACTTGATTTCTGTCAACAGTGTTTTGAAGTTTTCAGTGTACAGGTCTTGCATATATTTTGTTAAAGTGACCCTTAAGTATTTCATGCTTACTGATGAAACATTGTGAGCATATTGTTTTTAAAATTTAAAGTTACCGATTTTATTTGCCAGTATATAAAAATGCAGTTGATTTTTGTATCTTGATGTGTAATCTGTGACCTTGATAAATCCCTTACTCAAGTGGCCCTTCTCTGGATTTCTTGGGATTTTCTATGTAGAGGGTATGTTGCTGTCAAATTACTTCTCCTTTCCAATGTGTTCTGTATTTATTTATTTTTTTTCTAAGTGATTTTTTTTAATGTAATAGGGAATATTGCTCTCAACTGCTTTACTTTGGAAATTAAGGCAGTCTTAAAATTATGTGTGTATGTACATGTGTGTGTATATATATGTACACACACATAAAGAATATGTATATATAATGCATATATACATAATAGTGTATTTACATATATAATAGAAAATTTAATATACATATCCCTTTAAATCTGTACATTTTACTATATGGCAATTTTATCTTTATAAATCTGTTAATAAAATATATATCATGTTTATAATAATAGCTTTATTGACTTCTGTTACTATAGATTAGTTTACATTTTCTAGAGTCTTATATAAATGAAATCATAGCATATACTATTTTTCTTTGTTTTCTTTCACTCATCATAATTACTTTGAGATTGATCCATGCTGTTATGTGTTAATAATCCCTTTTTATTTCTAGTTAGCGTTCCATTGTGTGGCTATACTAGTTTGTGTATTCATTTACCTGTTGAACATTTGTGTTGCTTTGTTTTTGGCTATTACACATAGAGTTGCTATAAACATCTAAGTACAAATCTTTGAATTGACACATGTTTTCTTTTATCTTAGGTCAATTTCTAGGAGTGGAATGGCTTGATCATATACTGGTGAGTGCCTAACTTTTTAAGAAACTACCAAACTGTTTTCTAAAGTGATTGTATCATTTAACATGCCCCATCAACCATGGATAAGAGATTTAATCACTTCACATATGTACCAGTGCCCGATGTGGTCTGTCTTTTTTTTTTTTTTTTTTGTAGCCATCCAATTGGGTGTGGTGGTTTGATTTGCATTTCTTAATGGTTGAATATCTTTTCGTGTGTTTATTTGCCATATATATCCATTTCAGTAAAATGTCTCTTCATATCTTTTGCCTATTTTCTATTTGCATCATTTTGTTCTTTGCTGTTGGGTTTTGAGAGGTTTTGTTTTGTTTTTTTGGGTTTTTTTTAGTTGAGATAAAATAGAAATATACTAGTTTTAGATGCACAGCATAATAATTCAATACATGTATATGTTGTCAAATAAACACCACCATATGTCTAGTTAATATCTATTACCACATAATTAAAATTTTTGTCTTCTGACAACTTTTAAGACCTACTTTCTTAGCAACTTACAAATATACAATACAGTGTTATTAATTAGTCACCATGCTGTACATTATATCCCCATGACATTTATTTTATAACTGGAAGTTAGTACTTTTTTGACCCTTTACCTGTTTCCCCATCAATCCCCCGCATCCCAATTTTGAGTTTTCTGGAACCTCCAGTACAAGTCTAATGAGAAAAGTAAGATTGAACATTTTTGTCTTTTTTAATTATAGAGGTAAAGAATTCCATCTTTCACTATTAAGTAAAATATTTACTGTTGGTTTTTCATAGATGATCTTCATTAGTCTAAGGAAGTTACCACTTTGATGAGAATTTTTTGATTAATAAAATTTTAACTTTTTTCAAATGCTTTTTATATGTCTATTAAAACAATCGTGTGATTTTGTAGTTTTTTGTAGTATGTAGTTATTGGTGAATCATATTGATGGATTTTCAAGTATTACAAAATTATTTCGTTCCTTGATGAAGCTACCCATGTATTGTTTTATATATTGGACTTACATAATACTTTGTTAATGATTTTGAGTCTATGTTATAAGCGATATTGGTCTGCACTTTTCTTATAATGTCTTTATTGTCAGGATAATACGGTCTCATAAAATGTGGTAGAAGGCATTATTTAATGTTGTATTTTACAGAACAGTTTGCGTATAATTGGTTTTGAGTCCTTAAATGTTTGGTAGAACTTACCATAAAAGCAACTGACCTTGGAGTTTGATTTTTGAGAAGTATATATTTAATTTCCTTGATATTCATGTGTAAATTTGTTCTTGAGTGAGAAATTTGCTCTTGAGTGAAATTTGGTGATTTATATCTTTCAATGAATTGTCCATTTTATATAGTTATCAAGTGTATTGTCATAAAGTATATTATTTCCTAATTGTTCGGTTAATGCCTATAGGAGATAACAGTGCTATACTCTCTTTTTTCCCCGGACACCAATAAGCTATTTTTTTCCCCTTATAAATCTGCCAAGAGTCTTATCAGGTTCACTAATCTTAGAAAATATTTTTGTCTTATTTAACTTTTTCTTTGGCTTTATCTTTTTTTTTTTTTTCACTTTTTATTACTTCTTTCATTCTGCTTGCTTTGCATTTACTTTGCTCCTTTCTTTCCAGTTTATTACATTAGGAGACAATATCATTACTCTCAGAACTTTCCTATAATGTAAGCATTTGCTGCTATAAATTTGAATCTAAGTCTTGCTTTAGCTGTATTCCACAAATTTTGGTTTAGGTTTTCATATCCATTCAGTTCAAAATATCATCTAATTTGCCGTGTGGTTTCTTTGTACCAGAGGCTACATAGAAATATGTTGTTTACTTTGTGATTACTTGAGAATTTTCCATACATATTGCTATTTATACTGATAGTTCAGCTTTGTTGTGGTCAGATAATGTATTCTGTATGATTTCAATTCTTTTACATTTGTTGAGGTTTGATCTGTGGGGTTATAGTCTCTCTTGTTCAATGTTTTATTTCCACTTGAAAAAATTGTTGATTCTGATGTTGTTGTGTTGAATGTTTCTTAAGTATTAATTCATTGACTTTACTCTCTGGTAAGATTCCTTGTTTTGAAGTATGCTTTTTTTGGTATTTATGTAGCCACTACAATTTTCTTTTCATTATTCTTTTCATTTTCCATCATCTTTTCAACAGCATATAACTAGGTGTGTCTTTGTTACTTGAATTTTCAATCTCCAGCTTTTATTACAGTGTTCAGATAAATTACATCTAAAGCAATTATTGATATGTTAGGACTGCTATGTCATAGTGATATGTAGCAAATATTGATATATCTTCTTACTTTTTGTTTTTAATTTGTCCGTTTCTGTTCTACTTTCCTCTTTTTGTGAGTTGTTGGTATTAACTGTTTACACTTTTTCATTTTATCTCCACAAATAGCTTATTGGTTCTACTTCTTTTCATTGCTTTAATGATTGTTCTAGGGTTTCCAGTATATGTCTTGAGAGTACAATGATCTACCTTCAAAGAATATTGTACTACTTCACATATTGTGTAAGAAACTAGAGTATACTTCCATTTCACCATCTTTTTCCACCATTTGCATTATTGCTGTCATATATTTTACTTTTACATATATCATAACCACTAAAATATATTATTATCATTTGGTTTGAACTTTATCTTATAAAGAGATTAAAAATAAGGAAAATACAGTTTGTATTTTCTTATATTTTTACTACACCTGTCAATTCATTTTTTGTGTAGTTAAAAAGTTATCTGTTACCATATTCTGTTTGAGTAATTTTTATTAACATTTATTTTAGAGTTCTGGGTTGACTGTTGTTTCTTTCAGTACGATATGTTGTTACGGTCTTCTGGTTCGCATACTTCCTGATGAGATGTCTTATGTCATTGTTGTCTTTGTTTTCCTGTATGTAATATATTTCTAGCTTGGGCAACTTTAATAATGTCTATTCATCTTTGATTTTCAGGAGTTTTTTTATCATGTACCTGTATATGTTATTCCTCATTTTACCCTGCTTTGCATTCTCTGAGCTTCTCACATCTATGGTTTGTGTCTTTCATTAATTTTGTGAAGTTCTCACCCATTATCTTTTCAGGTATTTCTACAATCCTGTTCTCTTTCTCTCTTCTAACATTGGGACTCTAAGTACACATACATTCTACTATTTGCTAATGGTCTTGGGTATTTCGTTGTCTTCTTTCTGTCACTCTTCTAATATTTATAATTCACTTTGGAGAATTTCTACCAAAATGTGCTCTAATTCACAATTACTTCTAATGTGTCCAGTCTGAAAAGAAGCCTATAAAAGGAATATTTTGACTTTGATAGGATTTAAAAAAAAAATCTCTGTTATTTTCTATTGATGTTCTTAACATATCCATCTTTCTGTCAGAATTCCCATCTGTTCATCCATTTTGTCCTTATATTCACTAGATTTGTAAACATATTTATTAAAGTTATTTTAAAGTCCCTGTCAAATATTTTCAGCATATGGACAATCTCTAAGTCTGGTTTTGTTGACTGTTTTATCTTTTGATGGTAAGTCCTTTTCTCAAGGTTATTTGTGTCTCTTGAAATCATTTTTTCATTAGATTATAGCTATTATGTGGAAAAGAAGAGTAGAAACTGAGATATATAATACTTTTAGAAATCTGTATTTCTTTGCTTCTGTCAGGTTGTGTGGGGTTGAGACAGTCTAGTCATTAGTTCCTGTGACCCTGAACCCTAGGGATTGCAGAAGGGGCTCACTCTCAGCATTTTTCTTCCTCCCCACATAGCAGTCAAACTGCCTGTCATAGGTGGGGGGTCTGGCCCAGGGGTTTTCAAACACAAGCTTATTCCTTGTTTCTCTTCCATTGGCAATACCACTCTGCTTTGCACTAATGTAGGATGTCTGAAACAAGAGACTTTCTACCCTTCTAGTAGCAGCAGCTAACCTTTGCCTGGAACCAGAACAAGGGAGGTGCTCCTGTTTTCCCTAGGAGATAGACAGCTTTTGTTTCATCCCTTCTCCAGTGAAAGCTCACCTATTTCTGGGATCAAAGGGAAGGAAGGCTTCCTGCCCCATATCTAAAGGGGGACAGCTTTTGCTTTAAATGAGAGAAGAGTCATAGTCACTCATATGTTTCATGCCTGTTCCACAGGTGATCATCACCTCTAGGTTTCCGTTACTAAGGAAAACTTTCTCAAGTGTCCTTTCTTGCCTCCTCTCCTTCTCATGGACACCTGCTGAAGGCTCATGAGAAAAATCCACTAGGTAGCTAGAAATTCCTTCTGTTTCTGGGAGTTTCAGGGATTTTAACCTGTCATACAAGCCCGTACTCTGCCTTCATGTGTTTGTTCACATTTCAGTTTTTTTTTTTTCCTTACCCACTGTAACGGGTACTATTTTTCTGTCTTGGGCTTTGCCAGTGCAAAAATAGTTTGTACATCCTATCCCATCTTTCCTTGGAGGAATTTATCATGCTTTGAATGTCAATTCACCTCATTTCCTTGGGACTTCAGCTCATTGATGGACTAAAGAAAAAAATCTATTTCCATATATTTTCTTTGATTTTTCTTATTATTGGGGTAGGAACAATGTTCTCTTGTGGTTTTCACATTCTAAACAGAAGCAAAACTCTGAATGGATATTTAAGCATAATCCTTAGTGAAAAAATGAGTACTATAATGAGATACATAACATAATGCCATTTAAGTAAATTAAAATATTTGCACATTATACAATTTGCATTTTGTAAAAGCATATTCAAGTAAACAGAAACACATTGAATATATTAAAATTGTTGCCTGGAGATGAAGGGGAAGGAAAGTGGGATATAAGGGTATAAGCAAGAGAATTAGAGAATGAATGAATACAAGAGAGGAAACTTTTATTAAGCAAGGTTGACATTGTGCAATAAGCTGAGGAGTTTGATAAACTCAACCCCCTATATCTGAGTTCCAGAATGTATTAATAAACACAAATCAGATAATACGGCATTAATGATCTTATTTGACTTGTGTTGTAAGAAATTGAGACTGTACATGCATATCATCTTTGTACGAGGCAGAATATCCTGCCCATAATATGCTAGTTTTATCATTTTGATATTATTATCTTATAAAATATAGAATTTGACTCATTGCATTGTTAAAATATTTTAATAGAACTTTTTAACTATATGTAGCTCATTGGAAAAGAAAGTATGATGTCTGATTAATATAATAGAACATGAGAATTACTCTATTTGGGGGAAATGAATAAAACAAAATACTGAGGACATCTCTGAGGGAGGAAATATTGTATTTATTGATTTAATGCTAAATTATCATCCAGAAATGATTATAGTTCTGTTTGTCCGTTGAGATAAAAACAGTAGACAAAGTGATTTATCAAGACTGTGAACCATTTGGACCACCTTGGGTCAGCTATTTTGACAATTTTAAGCCTCAATTTTTTTTCACTAGACTCATGAAGTGGCTAGATTTTAAGGTTACTTCCAAATTTTATGCTAAGGAAGACCCAGAAGGAAAATGACTGGCTGGACAGTAGTTTGGTTAAGACACTAGGAAAATACAACCAAAGATAGGACATTTTGATAAGGAAAAAAGAGAAGAACATTTGTAGGCTGAGATTCAGTGAAATAGTTTAAAGAAGTCAAACCGGTGGAATATTATATAAAAAAAAAAAAAAAAACAACTTTCACTGATGGTCTCTATAGATTTAAGTATTGAATAGCATTGAATAAAATCTTTACTCTCCTGTGCCTGGATACACACCTCTGTATGAATCTTGTTGTACCTGTGACCTGTGTGATTGAGAAAATAGAGTTCCACCACCAATCCACTCCCAGTATTTGTGATTAGGATTTAGATTTCCCTCTAACTTAGCTTGGATTTCTACCAAAAGCATAGGTTGAACTCTAAGGATTTGTACATAAGTGGTTTATTTGGAAAGTGCTGGGAGATCAATCTAGGGAGAGAACTAGGCACCAGTGTGTGTGAACAAGGATAGGTGAGGAGTTCACCCAAGAGCACATTATCAGATTGCTTCCTGGATGTGGCTGTTGAAGTCTGATCCCACCATCATTTTCTGAGGATTAAACATAATATTTCTTAAATTGTCCACAAAAGATCTCCAAGGAAAAGCACTTGTCACCCTTGCTTTTCAGAGCTTCCCTGGGTGGGTGACCAAGTAATGTCTCCTGTTTCACGTGTGCATGCCACACCGTCTCTTGCCATAGCCTCATATTAGGGTATTGGAAAAGCCCTGAGAGAAAGCAGAAATCACACATCATATTTGAGCCAATGCACTGGCAGCATAATGTAGTCAAATCCTGCAGAAAACTCTTGAGAGAATCAGGTGGTGGAGAGGGAGTAGGGCAGACTATAAGGAGTCTGATACACCTTCTGGTCTCCTGAGGTTTTGGCAAGGCAGGTAGGCAGTTGAGTTCCCTCTCTCTGGAATGTGAGAGGCGGACTGTCCTCCTGTGCGAATAGAGGGGAATTGACTTCTTATTTTCTATTACCTAGACTCAAGACTGCAATTTGGTCTCAAAACTATTGACTGGGTTTCTGCCTACTCTTTTCATATACTCAAGGATCTGTACAGGGGTGTACGGATGGGGCATTTTTCTAATATACTATATTTCTATTTCATGGAAAAACTAATATATTTTTAAGATGGGGTTTAGACAGGGCACCAGTAATTCTCAGAGGTAAGCACTCGTTGAAATAAGAAACAATATTTTTATTCCCGTACACTTGAGAGATCACTTTCCCCTGCTGTTTCCTTTGCTCTCTGTGCTCTGTTGGCAAAGTTTTTGGTGCCTTTAAATAGCCTTCCAAGTGCTGGAGCTGGCTCATTCAAAGCTTGCTTTCTCTAAGTTCCAATAAAACCAAATCTATATTATCCTCTTAGTAGAAACTCAGTGTGCTGGTTTTCAGCTGATCGTAATGAGCATTTTTAAAGTTGCATTGTTTTACCTCGTTCGCCTGGACAATACAGAAGCAGAGTAAAGCACTGGAAACTTCCTCTCCAGTAAAAGATTATCTGTTGGACAGTATCAGTTATTGAAAGTACCTGTGACCTCTACATGAAAGATAAATTGATGTAAGAAAGGCGAAGTATTGAGGTTTCCACAAAATTACTTTTTTTTTAAAAGATTTATTTATTTCAGAGAGAGAGAGACAGCACAAGCAGAGGGAGGTGAGAGAGAGAAGCAGGCTCCCCACTGAGCAGGGAGCCTGATGTGGGGCTCGATCCCAGGACCCTGGGATTATGACCTGAGCTGAAAGCAGACACTTAACTGACTGAGCCACCCAGGCACCCCTGAAATTAGTATTTTGTTTATTTTGATATGTTTAGAAAAGCAAAGCCAAAAAGTCACTTAGAAAGGGTAATGGGATGTAATCTTCAACCAATGAAGATTTAGGGACAAACTTCTAAGAGAAAACTATACATTTGGCATCAATAGAAGAGATGTCAGTGGGTGAGTTTGAGGAGATTGGACATAAAATCATAAGAAGAAAAGGTGGAAGAAGCCAGCTGAGAGGTTAGATTTGGATCATAGAACTCCTAGAAAAATGGATGAATCTTAGTGAAAACCTCACATACATTTTGAATAGTGAAAGAAAAAAAAAGTCCCTGCTTCTAATTCAGAATTTAAAATACTTGAAAGTTGTAATTCAGAATATTAAAAATAGTAAATGCAATGTCCTTTTCGTGTCATTTTATGCTTCTCATGGGACTTACATTGCCATAAACGTTTCTTCTTTCTTTCATAATTATTTACACAGTGTGCTCTCAGTATGAAATGAAATATCATTTCATTACTTTTTGGTGGACCTTTATAAAAAGATTATGCTATGAACTAATCAACAAAAGGTAGAGCTGACATTTAAATAGCCATCCACCTCTTGCCATTCTCTACTGTGAAATTCAAAGAAAGAAAAGATTCAGCCAGCGCTTGCCTCCCACTGTCTTTGCCCCGTCTCACAGGATACAAAAAATCCAACTTGGTGGGCTGATCACACTATTGAATTGCATGCTCTATAGGTTCTCACTCAAGTACGCGTCCAATATACCATTGACCTTTGTTAACCCAAACTATTCCTCGGTCGATCCTTTGGAAATCAGGGATGTATTTTCTTATAGAAACAATGTTATAAATTAGAGTCTCAGATATACTCATCAGAGTAATTTTAGTCTACACTTAGCATAGCTAGTATATGAATTGGGCCAGTCTTACTGCTAAATTTTGTTTTGTTTTGTTTTTTATTATGTTATGTTACTCACCGTACAGTACATCATTAGTTTTTGATGTAGTGTTCCATGATTCATTATTTACATATAACACCCAGTGCTCCATGCAATACGTGCCCTCCTTAATACCCATCCCCGGGCTAACCCATCCCCCCAACCCTCTCCCCTCTAAAACCCTCAGTTCGTTTCCCGGAGTCCATAGTCTCTCATGGTTCATCTCCCCCTCTAATCCCCTTGCCTTCATTTTCCCCTTCTTTCTCCTAATGTTCTTCATGCTATTCCTTATGTTCCCCAAATAAGTGAAAGCATATGATAATTGACTTTCTCTACTTGACTTATTTCACTAAGCATAATCTCCTCCAGTTCCATCCATGTTGATGCAAAAGTTGGGTATTCATCCTTTCTGATGGCTGAGCAATATTCCATTCTATATATGGACCACATTTTCTTTATCCATTCATCTGTTGAAGGGCATCTCGGCTCTTTCCACAGTTTGGCTATTGCAGACGTTGCTGCTATGAACATTGGGGTGCATGTGGCCCTTCTTTTCACTACATCTGTGTCTTTGGGGTAAATACCCAGTAGTGCAATTGCTGGGTCATAGGGTAGCTCTATTTTTAATTTTTTGAGGCACCTCCACACTGTTTTCCAAAGTGGCTGTACCAACTTGCATTCCTACCAACAGTGTAAGAGGGTTCCCCTTTCTCCACAACCTCTCCAACATTTGTTGTTTCTTGTCTTGTCAATTTTTACTATTCTAACTGGTGTAAGGCAATACCTCAATGTGGTTTTGATTTGAATTTCCCTGATGGCTAATGATGCTGAACATTTTTTCATGTGTCTGTTAGCCATTTGAATGTCTTCTTTGGAGAAGTGTCTGTTCATGTCTTCTGTCCATTTTTTGACTTGATTATTTGTTTTTAGGGAGTTGAGTTTGAGAAGTTCTTTATAGATTTTGAATATCAGCCCTTTATCTGTAGTGTCATTTGCAAATTAATAAACTTATGAACAAAAGGGGAGAGATCACGACTAACACAAAGGAAATAGAGACAATTATAAGAAATTAATATCAACAACTATATGCCAATAAATTAAGCAACCTGGAAGAAATGTATGCCTTCCTGGAAACCTATAAACTACCAAGACTGAAACAGGAAGAAATTGACAATCTGAATAGGCCAATAACCAGTAACGAGATTGAAGCAGTGATCAAAAACCTCCCAAAAAACAAGAGGCCAGGACCTGATGGATTCCCTGGGGAGTTCTACCAAACATTCAATGAAGAAATAATACCTATTCTCCTGAAGCTGTTTCAAAAAATAGAAACAGAAGGGAAACTTCCAGACTCATTCTATGAGGCCAGTATTACCCTGATCCCAAAACCAGGCAAAGACCCCATCAAAAAGGAGAATTTCAGACCAATATCCCTGATGAATATGGATGCCAAAATTCTCAACAAGATCCTAGCTAATAGGATCCAACAGTACATTAAAAGGATTATACATACGACCAGGTGGGATTTATCCCCGGGATGCAAGGGTGATTCAACATTCGCAAATCAGTCAATGTGATAGAACACATTAATAAGAGGAGAGAGAAGAACCATATGGTCCTCTCAATTGATGCAGAAAAAGCATTTGACAAAATACAGCATCCTTTCCTGATTAAAACTCTTCAGAGTGTAGGGATAGAGGGAACATTCCTCAATTTCATAAAAACCATCCATGAAAAGCCCACACCGAATATCATTCTCAATTTGTAAAAGCTGAGAGCCTTTCCCTTAAGATCAGGAATACGACAAGGATGTCCACTCTCACCACTATTGTTCAACATAGTACTAGAAGTCCTCGCAACAGCAATCAGACAACAAAAAGAAAAGGTATTCAAATTGGCAAAGAAGAAGTCAAACTCTCTCTCTTCTCAGATGACATGATACTTTATGTGGAAAGCCCAAAAGACTCCACCCCCAAATTACTAGAACTCATCCAGCAATTCAGTAATGTGGCAGGATACAAAGTCAATGCACAGAAATCAGTTGCTTTCTTATACACTAACAATGTAACTGTAGAAAGAGAAATTAGGGAATCGATTCCATTTATAATAGCACCAAAAACCATATCTTGGAATAAACATAACCAAAGAGGGGAAGGATCTATACTCTAGAAACTA
Organism: Halichoerus grypus; assembly: GCF_964656455.1. NCBI lineage: Eukaryota > Metazoa > Chordata > Mammalia > Carnivora > Phocidae > Halichoerus > Halichoerus grypus. Next base: position 139,060,812 of record NC_135713.1, on the reverse strand, counting down.
CAGAACACTTATGAAAGAAATTGAAGAAGACACAAAAAGATGGAAAAACATTCCATGCTCATTGATCGGAAGAATAAACATTGTTAAAATGTCTATGCTGCCCAGAGCAATCTATGCTTTCAATGCCATCCCGATCAAACTACCAATGACATTTTTCAAAGAGCTGGAACAAACAATCCTAAAATTTGTATGGAACCAGAAAAGACCCCAAATCGCCAAGGAAATGTTGAAAGAGAAAAACAAAGCTGGGGGCATCACGTTGCCCGATTTCAAGCTGTATTACAAAGCTGTGATCACCAAGACAGTATGGTATTGGCACAAAAACAGACACATAAATCAATGGAACAGAATAGAGAGCCCAGATATGGGCCCTCAACTCTATGGTCAACTAATCTTCAACAAAGCAGGAAAAAATATCCAATGGATAAAAGACAGTCTCTTCAATAAATGGTGCTGGGAAAATTGGACAGTTATATACAGAACAATAAAACTTGACCATTCGCTTACACCATACACAAAGATAAACTAAATGGATGAAAGACCTCAGTGTGAGACAGGAATCCATCAAAGTCCTAGAGGAGAACATAGGCAGTAACCTCTTCGACATCGGCCACAGCAACTTCTTTCAAGACACATCTCCAAAGGCAAGGGAAACAAAAGCGAAAATGAACTTTTGGCACTTCATCAAGATAAAAATCTTCTGCACAGCAAAGGAAACAGTCAACAAAACAAAGAGGCAACCCATGGAATGGGAAAAGATATTTGCAAATTACTGCTGAGTCTTGAATTGGCTTTGGTGATGGGATGAGCAAAGACATAGAGTCGAGCAGGAAAAAAAAAGGAGACCCTCCCTATTAGGGTTCAGGGTTCATCAGGGGAAATGTTGAAATAGGGATTTGAAATAGAGATGAAGCTTCTCTCATGACTTCTCTGTTCCATGCTCACCCACAGCCTGGGTTTCCCCTCACTGGCTATTCCCCAGGCTGCGAAAGGTCCTCAGATAGGTGTTAAGGAAAGCGTCTGATTCTCTCTAATTGGTTTTGACTGCTGTATTACCTCTAATCCTCTCAAAGGGTTGAAAAGGAATACTTAATAATCTAAAGAGGAGGAACTGGCTGCATTTTAAGAGTGTAGCAAGAGAAGTGCAAACATTCCGTGGTGTGAAGGCAGAAGTTAGGGGGCTGTGCTGATTGTCACGTGAGTTGGGCCACTTGAGTCCTCAGTTGACATCTGTGTTCCTTCTTACCTGGGTGATTTTGCTGCTTCATAAACTTCTGCTTGTCCCTGAGGGTGAAGTCCAAACGTCACCTCACCTGGGTGAGGAAGGGGAAGAATAAGGGGGAAAAAAAGGTAGAGAAAAAAGTTTTCTCCCTTGCTCTCTCTCACTTTGCCTTCATGAGCTCTAACTCATACCCAATAATATTATTAATATGTGGTGATTACTTATAATGAATTTTGCCTTTTTATTTTTTTAATACTTGCATTGTTATTTAATTAATTTACTTAATACTTAGAAAGTGCAAATTGTTAAAATCTTCATCTTAACCTATACATATTTTTGATTAATTAAAGAAACAAATTATTCCCTAAAAGGAAATCCCCTCTGGGAGCCAGCTGCCTTGATATTTCACATCCTACTTACCTGTTTTCTTACAGAGCCCACGGTATCTGTGGCTGGGTGGATATTTATGGAGTATGTGGCAGAGACATAGTTTGGAGCACACGTCTTTCAGAATTCCTATTCGCCTGCATTTCCCCAAATAGATAAGCAGATAAGTTGTGAGAATGAGCATTTAGAGTTGCATTTAGTGACACAGAATCACATTTTTGACTACTATATAAAATTCATTTATTTCCTCCACTCTTCCATTCTACCACATTTCCTGGGTAATGTCAGCCATATGTCAGATGTGAGATAGACCAGACAAAGGTCACATTCAGGAGAGGTGGACGGAGGGCATACACTGATTATAAACTGGGTCTCATTAAGTACATTGTATGTGTGTGTGTGTGGGTGTGTGTAATGAATTATTGTAAATGTATCTTATTATTTGATTTGGACATTGACTTTACACTGTATATGGGGTTTATGTAAATGAGAATGAACATTCTGGCTCACATAATACTGAAACAGCATTTCTTAAAGGAATTCCATCACACTTGCCCCCAATTGGAGCAATCTCCTGTTCACAAATTATTGCAATTACTTGCTTATTCATCATCTCCCGTAGTAGACCATGAAGTTTGAGAGGACAAAAGTACCTTTTATCATCTTGGTACTTCCCAGTACTTAGCAAAGTTCTTAATATAAGACAGGTGTTCAATAAATATTGAATGACTGGATGGAAATTGTCCAAATGTTCTGCCTTCTGTAGAATCTTGTCATCCTTCTGGATTCACAGATCCTCTAATAGTTATTATTAAATTATTAATTCAATTAAACAGACGCTCCTGTGGGGCTCCTGGAAGGGCCTCTACTCTGTAGCTGCGAAGTCAGCAAGCACAGTCACTTGTGAAATTATTGTGATGAGATGTTTCTCCATACCTCTGAACCTCATTTTTAATTTAACAGACATGTTCCTAAGTGGATGATAGGTCGTGATTTTTGTGATATTACTTAATTGCTTCAAGGAAATTCAAAGAATTTCTAATCTAGATATTCTTTATAAAAAGTGAAGAATCATGTCTCCCCATCCATAGTCTGATTTTCCAGTTTATGTGTGTTGTTGGGTCCTATCAAGTTTTCTGAACTCTAGATATACTTCATTGTTTAATTAGCACCTTCATACAATATCTCTCTACTGTTCTCAAAAGTCTAAATCACAGATACACCCTAATGGAGCTTAATAAAATAATTTTACTCTGGATTTTCCTTATTCTTTCCATCTTTCTATAAAACCATACTGTAGCTGAACAAAAAAAGGTCGATAAGCACAAAAAAGAAGTTTGAGTTTAGGATTCAAGAGAGAGTATACTGGTCTCCTAGATTCCATTGAACTCTCTGGGCTGGTGACAGTAATTTCTTATTTCTTTTCTTTTTTTTTTTTTTTGACTTGCAGAAATGGACCTCATTGTCCCTGTAGTTTGTATAGAGGTATCTACCACCTGAGACATATGGTTCAGAAGATGGCTTTTCCCCAGGATCCTTCCTTACTATCTTTTTGGCCTTGAGGTGGATAACCTGAGTCAACTTAGAGCACAGTCGGGGACATAGAGTCTGAGGCCTGGAGGGAATGGATGACACACAAAAGGAAGGGCAGGAGTTGGCCAGCACGCACCACCAGCACCCAAGGGAACATGTGTGGGAGGGGTGCAGTGGACTGGGGATGCATGCAGTGTTTCTCAAAGTGTGGTTTGCAACCAGTAGCATCCGGATCACCTACAGACTTGTTAGAAATGCACATTATTTGGCCCACCCCAGACCTACAGTATTAGTAACTCTGGGGGTGGCATCCCGCAATTTGTGTTTTAACAAGCCCTCTAGGGGCTTCTGATGCCTGCAATAATTTGAGAACCACTCTCTTCTGAGCCACTTCATTTCCTTTTATCCCCGCTGTGCCTTGTTTCAGCCACTGCTCATGGCCATCTGCTCTGCATGGGCTCCAACAGATTTCCTACAGAGGCAACCTGACTGTCCCTGCCCCTGCTGTGTCTCGCGTGCCATGCCTCCTGTCCTAGAGCTAAGCTTTGGATCCCCAAGGCACAAAAAGATAAGCAATCTGGAAATACAGGGAATTCCCACCTTCCCTAAGGACATATCTTTGACAAATGGGAGACAGGAACTGGGGAATATATTCTACTCATTTCCTCCCCTTGGATAGGCTGTCTTGAGATGCACTTTGTATGGTTTCTTAATGAGATCAAGCAATCAGTAGCCATCAACTCAAAAACATGTTCTTGGAGTTTACTTTTTCTGCTTTGCCTCACTCCCCTGTCCATCAGATCTCTCAGGCATTGCATTTCCTAAAATACTAGGAGCACAGAAGCCTTTGCCTCAGGCTCTGATTTCTAAGGGAACCAGGCTAAAACAAAAGATGCCTAGCATATGCACTATCATTCATTGCACTTTCGTTCCTGGAACTCTGATGTATACTTTTCATATAGGAGAAATATGCAGAATTAATGTTACTATAATAAAATATTGTAGTAGAACTTTTGTAACTTTTAACATGTTAGATGATGAAGCAAATGCATGACTGCGTGCTAAGATATTGAATATATACATTTAATTTTCTATTGGTTAGACAGTTCTAGGAAATAATCAGATTTTTAACATGCCATTTTCTCCTTTTGCTCTGCATCCTCACAAAACTGGACAGAGTTAGGAGTTCTTCAGTGGAATCATAAATTTTTGTGTACCATTCAGGAATAAGGAACATATTCCTTCAGCCCTGGATTAACCTTACTTTTAAATGACCTGATACTTAGGCTGTTCTTTTGGATTTCCTGTGTTAGGAGTTAGTCACTTTGCCAATAAGGTAATGAAGGAGAGTATACATTGCTATTTTTTCTTGGGACTCAGTAGACCTTAATAGTAATAGAGTTCTAGTGTGATGAAATCCTCCCCCTCAAAGGGCCGCACTGCACATATGAAGACATGATAATAATTTTGGTGAGCTCCCCAGGGGACAGAAATACTCAGTAATTCCTCTGTTGTCTGAAAAAGTCATGATACTTCCTATAGTGCCTAAATCACTGCAAGAGAATGCGTCCAGCTCTAAGAAATATATTTCTGAGATCGTGCTATATTTGTGATTTGGAAGATGGTTTCAAAAAGCCTCAAAAGTGAGATACCTCCTTAATCTGTTCACCACCATGTCTTAATATTTCCCACTAGGGATCCCTTTTCTCCCCCTCCCAACCTGTATTGAGATATAATTGACAAATCCATTGTGTAGATTTAAGGGGTAAAGCATTTTGATTTGATTTAATACACTTAAATACTGCAAAATGATTACCACCGTGAGGTTAGCTAACACCTCCATCAGGTCACATAATTGCTATCTCTTTTTGGGGTGAGAACGTTTAAAAAGGACTCTCTTAGCAACTTCCAAGTTTGTAATACAGTGTTAGTAACTATCATCACCAGGAGGTACATTAGATCCCCAGAACTTACTCACCTTATAGCTGGAAGTTTGTTTGCTTTCTTCAACACCTTCCCATTTTCCCCACCCTGCAACTTCTGGTAACCACTGTTTTAGGCTCTATTTCATAAGTGTGGCTTTTTTTGATCGTACCAACAAATTTCCTCCTTTTTTATTGCTGAATAATATTCCAGTGTGTATGTCACTTTTTATCCATTTACCCATTGAAAGATGTTGAGGTGGATTCCATACCTTAGCTATTGTGAATATTGCTGCAATGGGCATAGGAGTGCAGGTATATTTTGAAGATCCTGTCTTCATTTCCTTTGGATGTGTACTTAGAAGTGGGATTGCTGAATCATGTGGTAATTGCCTTTTTAATTTTTTGAGGGACCTCCACACTGTCTTCTACAGTAGCTGCATCAATTTACGTTTCTACCAATAGGGCACAAGGATAGGGATCCCTTCCTTCACCATAAGACTTGGTTTCCAGGAGGCCAGTATTAAAAATTTTATTAATCTGGGTGCAACTCTTATTACTATATTGTGAATTTGCTTATAAATTAAAGATACTAATGCTTCAGGTGATAAGTGGGGTTAGGCAAATCTGGAAGGAGAGGGAAGAAGAAAAAATGCTTTAAGTGACTTCTTTGGATATACAAAAAGGATTTGAGTGGAAGAAAGATATAGTTTTTGTTTCTTCCATTGAAACCACCCCAAAACTATTCAGTTCCATTCATCTTCTCTAAGTCTTCTATAGCTAGCTGGCTATGGTGTATTTGGGACATGCATTAAAATTTTTTTCTTGCATTCTCAGACTGTTTGATATCTCAGCATTTATGGTCTCAACCTAAACCAGTCTACTTTTCATATTTCCTCCTAAAGATTTTATGACCATTTCTCTGCTGCTAGTTCTGACACCACTCCACAGTTTGTCTCTGGTCAACCTTCCATCTGTGATTTACTAGATCCTCATCAGAACTCTACACCATGGTTCCTGAAATGAAGATCCATCAGTTAGGATGTCCTCACTCACTCACAGCCCCATCCCTAAAGTTCATGACAACACAGTGTGTGATTGGATAAATGATAGAGATACTTACTTGGGCAGAGGAATGGATAGAAAGCTAGTCCTTTGGGATTTTACATCTTAGAAGTGGGAAGGGAAAAAAAAAGAGAAAAAAATTATCAACTGGTCATGAGATGGAGACAGACTAAAACCATACAAATGCCATTTATTTAAACTTCTTAAAAAAACTCACTGTAACTACACACATTTCTATGGATTTCCATAGATTGCTTTTAATGATAATTTTTACTAGTTTAAAAATATTTATCCATGGGGTGCCTGGGTGGCTCAGTCAGTTAAGCATCTGCCTTTGGCTCAGGTCATGATCCCAGGGTCCTGGGATGGAGCCCCACATCAGGTTCCCTGCTCAGCGGGGAGCCTGCTTCTCCCTCTCCCTCTGCTGCTCCCCCTGTTTTAAAAAATGTAAAAAAAAGTAAAAATATTTATCCAATCCAATCCAATCCAATATCCATATGCTATGCTGGGTTTAACCACTTTTTTATATGTGTCTCTGTTGATTCCAGTTTTTTAAAGTTAAAAGGTATTGCAATGAAAATCTGGTTCTGCATCAATGTAGTCCTCTTGTGTGGAATTTTAGTCTTAGGATACATATTCCCAAAGGTGGAATTACTGAGTCAAACTGGATGAACATGTTCCTTTTGCTACATATTGTGTATTACACAGTAAACAGCTGTGTTTAGTTGTATTAGTTTAATTATGATCTCACAAGTTTTGAATGCTTTTACTGAAGAAAAATTATTTTACCCATAGATGAAGAATACAGTGGTATCATAAAAAATGTTTATATTCTATTTTTTTGTATTCTACTTTAATAACTGACAAAATTGTGCATTACCCATGTCTTTATAATCTTCGCTTATATAAATTTTTTGCTTATAATTTTTGCCTTATTTAAATGAAGAGCAAGACCGCATTAAATAATCTTTAATAACCACAAATTCTTTGAAAATCATATTTGATGCAAATGTTTTCCCAGCATGACTTTTATCTTAGTTGCTTTCATTTGTGCATAATTTTTATTGCTTTATATTGTTAACCTCTCAATTTGTTTTGACTCTCTCTTCTTCCCCATTTCTACAAGATGGCATGCCCATAGAATGAATACTGTGTTTATCATTTCTTCTATATCTATTTTTATTCATTAGTGATTTTGTCTCCCACTGCTTTGGCCTTAAATAGCATTTATATGTAAATGATTCCTAAGCTTTATGTCCTGATTCAGACTTTCTCCTGAGTTTCCTACATAGCTGCAACTGAGTTTCCCAGGCATCCACCTTGCTTCAACTCTTACTAGCTAAAATACCCAGCAGAGAGCAGAGTCAGGCCCTTATTTGCAGAGCTCAGATCACATGATTCATCTACATAAAACCTCCCATTGCCTTCTCATCCCCCGTAAAATGCAATCCAGACTTCTTGCTCTGCTCAGTATGTCTGCTTGATGGGTTCATACCTCTTAATTGATGCCACTCTAGTCCTTGTTCATTTCTCTGTATTCACACTGCATGTTTGTCTCTCCTCAAACCTGCTGAGTTTGCTCCACTCCAAGTTTTTGCTTCTGCTCGTCTTTCAGTGGAATGCTTGTGCTTCTGACATGTGCATGCCTGCCTCGTTTTTTGTCAGGTCATAGTTCAAATGTCATCTTCTTCAGTGTCCATCCTCAGACACTTTCCCAGATCATAAAAACAAACAAAAAACAAAAAATAAAACTCTCTCAAGTCACGGTCTATAAAGTATCATGTTATTTTATCTTAGTAACTATACAGTCTGTTACCATCATGGTTTTATGTTTTCTTTTTAAATGTAAATTGTTTGCTCTTATTTTACTGAAATAGGTTTCGAGGGAATAGCCATCCTGCCTAACCCTGATCAGTTCATCATGTTTTCTCCATCATCTTGAATAGTGGAAGTAATTCAGTAATCATTTGTTGAATGATTATATTAATGAGTTTCTTTATTGCTGTAAATCTCAGAGTGTAATTTTGTAGTGAATCTGGACATCAGTACTTTATTTTACTTGCTGGCATTTCATTTCATAATTTCTTTCTTAATTTAAATTTAAAATTTTTGATAGGAAATTGATTAGCAAGCTTTCAAAATTTTGAGGTAGGAAAAGTTTTGTACACCTGTCTCTTTTACACATCTTTTTGTTGTCTCTCTCTCATGTTACCACTTCCATTACTCAAATAGAGAACAAGTATTTTTAGATTCTTGTCTTAGTGCTTCCAGAGTTTTTGTGAGTCTACAAATAACTACCAACAAATATTCTTATTTTCAATCTCTTTTAAACCACAAAAGGTAACATGATATAAATACTGTCTTGACTTACCCTTCTTTCATTTAATTATATATCCTGGAGATCCTATGGAAAATTCTCCATTCTATCTGGCTGCATCATATTCCTATTGAGAGGATGTTCCATAAGTAATTTAAACAGTCCTCGTCTCTATTGATGGGAATTTGATTTCTTTTCATTATTTTACTTTTAATAATTTGTAAAGAATTACCTTATATCTACTTCATTAGGCATATGGGCAGGTCTCTAGGACACTACCCAGATTAGAATTGCTATGTCAAAATTAGCTCTATACTTCTGGCTTTTCCTCCATAAACTTCATGCAAATTACATGACCATCAGTGATATATGACTACTTTCTTCACAGTTTTACCAATAGGAAGTTTTATCAAGTATTTGGATTTTTGCCAATTTAACAGGTTAAAAATGGAATAATTTATCTTACTATGATTAGGGATTAAACATTATTAAATATATGTAAAGGCCATTTCTGTTTTCTTTATACTAAGTAGTCTGCTAAATTTTTTCTATGTGGTTCACGTATTTACTCAACAAACACTTCCAGCATGGCAGGCAGTGTTCTATGTATTTGGAATATAGCAAGCATATACATGAGATATACATCGCATATGTGTGTGTGAATGTGTGTGTGTGTGTATGAGATGTACATTTGTCTTGGCCATGCATAGATTTTGATATGTAATGTATTCCTAAACATTGCCCAGGAAGTTTCTGCTGCTGGCCTGCAGACAAAATATATAACTTTTGCACTTAGTGAATGAATGCCTCTCTTTCAGGATGTATATTTTTCTGTCTTCAAAGAACTGCTACTGCTGGGCCTCTTTCTTCTCTCTCTTTTCTTCCTCTTACACAGCTTCTGCCAAATCCCACTGACCTACAGTCAATACACATATATTTGTTATGTTCATAGTATATCCCTCTTCTACTTTTATTGAATGTGGGGTGTTTAGAAGTGATCTTTATTGCCTTTATGTAATTTATAGGAGGAACAGGTATGGGGACAGGGAGTTGATATAAATAGCCATATTCATACCAGAAGTCTCTATGCACTTATTTATTTTTATAAGACAAATATAATCACGCCCCCAAGTAGCCAAAAATCACAAAAAATAGAAAAAATTTTAGCTCTTCTACAGTGGCACAATAGAGGATCAGTAAAAGAAAGACTCATTTTTCAAAGAGCACTGATACTGAAGGTGAATTCTCCAGTCAGAAAATCAAGAAGGTATGAGACTTAGAATTGGCAAAGGCAAAATGGCAGCAAACCTTCTAAGATGTTATATATAAAATATTTCTCCAATATTGTCACTAGCAAAGAGTTAAGCTATAAAGAGGTCAAAGATACTTAGACCTTCAATAGAAATGAGAATCCCGTGAAATGAAACTCTCATAATGTTTAGCTATGGCTTCGGAAAGAGTAAGTGAAGTTTCTCTTTCTTGACTGATGTCCTTTTGTGAAAAGTATGTGGGATGGGTGTGTTAAGTCTTGGCACCGCCTGTTTTGCATGGCATATATTCCTGGGCATATTGAGAGAGGTAGTGATTGAAATGAAAAGGAAATTTTGATCACAATTCACCCAAATAATTGAGGACTAGTTTCGATGGATATCCACCACTTCTTCCCCCACCTCCAATAATGAAGTGAGTATGGTCAACATTTGATTTTCTGGGGCACATTAACTGGTTTACACATAGTGGTGGTTCAAACACAAAATAATCAGGATATTTTCTCAGACAATCTCTATTTTCAGACAGTAGTTTTGTAGAGCTGGTTATCACTCTGTTCTCTGACTGGGAGGCTTGTGGTCTTCAGTAGGGTAGAGGAAGACAAGACAAGGCAAGGATGTGTAATGTGGTTGATATATTAACAGCTTGAATTCTAACCAACTAATGTCCACCTAGATCTATTCTTATATGTTTTTTTAATTGGAATTCTTATACATTTTTAATTTTATAATCCGTTTGCTTGAACAAAATGCAAAAGCAAATTCACTGTTTTTCTGCTCTTAAAAAATGAGGACCTCATGGGCATAGTTGTGAAACATAAGATTCCACTTGATGAATTATCCTCAATAATAAGACTGATGGGTGATACCATCTTTACCAGGCCCTAGCAGAGTGAGGTTTGTAAGACAGAGGAACCATGTTGACATTTTCCAATAAACCAGACCGTGGACTCACAGTTTGAGATGATGGATGTAGAAATGGGTATTGAGGGTGAACACTACCAGATAGGAGTAATCTATCTGGAACCTGTGCTCAGAATATCTTAATTCATTAAAAGAACATACTTTTAAATTTTTTTTTAATAAATTGACACACAATGTTACATTAGTTTCAGGTCTATAGTCTAGTGATTCAGCGAATCTACACATTATGCTCTGCTCACCGCAGATGCAGCTACCATCTATTACCATCCAACACTATTACGCTATCACGCTATTATGTTATTCCCTATGCTGTATCTTTTATTCCCATGACCTCCACAACTGGAATTCTGTAGCTCCTACTGCCCTTGACACAGTTTTCCCATCCCCCAACACCCTTCCATGTGGCAGCCGTTGTTCTCTGTATTTATAGGTCTGATTTTGCTTTTTGTTTCTTCATTCATTTGGGTTTTTTTGGATTCCACAAATGAGTGAAATGATAGGTATTTATCTTTCTCAGTCTTAGTTAACTTACCATAATACCCCAATGTGCATCCATATTGCGATTGGCAAGATCTCAACTTTTTATGTCTGCATAATATTCCATTGTTTATATAAGTATCTGTGTGTGTATATGTATGTCCAAGCTCCATAAATCCTAAATTCAGTACATACAAGCCAGATCTTTCTTGACTATTCATTAGAAAAACAGTTAATAGGCTACAAGACATAGTTTTAATTCTATTTATCTGGAACTTAATTCCATCTCTGATTTTAACAATGAGTAATGTTTTTACGATCACAGCGTCTTTTTTTCTTAAAACTGTATATATTTTACCAAGAGAAGGCATTCTCTGGTCTTAACTGTAATATGACACATTTTATTAATGACTGAAACTCAAGTAATGTGTTTAAAAATAAATTTAGATCAATAGGACACTGACAGCCAGACAATGAAATAAAATAAAATAAAGGATCTTTACAATATAAATGGGTAAAATTTGATTTTTTTTGCTGTGCTTCATATCTCTCACGTGCAGGCATTAGCATTTTAGATGGTATTGCACTCAAAAGAAGTGTGTTGTCATGTACTGAGTAATGATCAGAGAAGGAAATAAACTTTATTTTGTATGGTACTTTCGAAAATGATTTTTTTTTTCTCTAGCTGAGGAGTATGTACCACATCTCAATTCATTGTACCCATAACCTAGAAAATCAGTGAATTAAGATAATTATTCAGAAAATTTACAACAACAAAGACCCTCATGAATCAGAATGATAATTTGAAGAAAGTACACTCTCTGGGTTAATAGGTATTTCATGCTTTGAAATCAGAAGAGAGTTACAAAATGAGTCTAAATGTGTGCATGTATTTTATTTTAATGTTATGGATTTATTGTGGCAATGATCATAGTAAAAAATAAAACATAAGGTATTATATGTAGATATATAATAATAACTTTAGAATCATGTATTTTCTCCCCATATTGCTTGAGAATCACATTTTTCTTTTGTTTCCATGTCTTTCTCAAAATAAATACTAGAATATTAGAATATTTTCTAGTATCCGATACATAGAGTCAGATAAAAATAAATGACTTTTTATTTACCCATAGTGTAAATTCACAGTATTCTGGAAAATCACAGTTCCTGAAGAAATGATAAAACTGCAATGAAGAGGTAGAAATTTTGAAACTACCTCATCCTGTAATTCAGGTGGGACAGTGTGTACTTTTTCTTTTAAGGTGGATTTCCTCTGGGATTAATATGAAGGACTTGCCTAAACTGGTCTCTTCTCCCTCTTTAACTTTGCTGATTTGTGAGAGTTTTTTTTTTTTTTTAATTTCATCCCAGAAGGGGTTTTAAAAGCTTTTTTTATTACACTATTTAAAATAATTAAATGTCGCTCCAAGAAGAGTCATCACATACCTTATAAGGCAGATGATTGAAAGTTTATCCTAGAGGCAAAATGTTTCATATTTTTACCCTCAAACATGTCCCTTTAATTATTTCTTCCTAGTCTTTCCCTAGTAACTGTTCTGTGCACAAGTGTAGCAGGTTAGTGATTTTCAGTCCTGAGGCTTATTGTTTCCCAAATCCATAAAATTGAATTGACTCTTAAAATTTGCAGGGTTTTGTTTCTCTTATGACATAAGCACTGGAAGACCATTCACATTCTCTCTCACAGTTTTCTGCATCACTGTTTAAAAGTTAAAGAAAAGCACTTAATGATTATTTTAGAATCAGGGACTAGTCAGAAGCCTTATGTTGCAAATATTTCCTGTGAAGAGTTCTGTCACTCAAAATTAGCCATTGGCTGGAGGGTATTTATCCAGGGCAACATGACTGCAAACATCTCTCACTGCACTCCTTGACAACTTCCTACCCCATTTATTGGTAAGAGTCACAGTTTTGCTATGAAATATTCATGTGTGGAATGTCATTCTGCTTCATCCTGTCAAGTGGATGACAATCTGTAAGGTGGCTATGCATGTCAAGTAAGCACCCTTACTCTTTCTGCCCAAGTACATCTTCTCTTTCTTTGGGATTGAAAAAATATGCCGCCATTTTCCACTGTACTGTGCAGTGAGTGTAGATTTTTGTAGATTGGACTGTTTTCTTCTCCATTCTAGCGGAACAATTGGCATTATTGTCTTGAGCATTTTGGGAAGCCACTGATGGATAAAAGGAGGTGATGTCATTGACCTTTCTTACAAATATTCTGGAAAGATTCTATTAGGTTACTCAGGACCTACAGAGACACACGGTGAATTTTACTGGCTCCACAATGCCTGGTACTCTTGTTCTAAGAGTCTTATCCTTGATAAACCTGCAGTAGAATTATCTTCTCAACTCCAGGGTTGAGGCCAAGGCAATTTCTTTGCACATGAATTTTTACTGAACATTGTAAAGTCCAAACACTTCACCTGACATTTTTACAGTCTGGTTCTAACTATATTCTGCTGCCCTTACTTGATCACTACCTTCCTGGCATGCTAAACTTTTCATATTCTTTGGCATGCTAACTTCTGTCTCTCCTCCATGGCTTCATAGTTTTCCCTGTCTAGACTACTCACTCCCTAATGTATTTGAAAAACTCTTGCTCATTCTTTAAAACCCAGTTCGAATATTTTCCCAAAGTCTGTTAACTCCATCTTTTATGTAACTACAGCTCTTAGTGTATTTCTAGAATCACTTTTTTTTTTAAATCAGGTTGCAATGAAGTATTTGCTAATCTGATTCACTCTTGGATTTTGAATTCTCAAGGACAAGAATTACATATCTTCTTTTTAATCTGTGCGATTATTGGGTTTATTTTTTTTTTATTTATTTTTTTTTTTTAAGATTTTTTTTTATTTATTTATTTGACAGAGAGAGACACAGCGAGAGCAGGAACACAAGCAGGGGGAGTGGGAGAGGGAGAAGCAGGCTCCCCGCAGAGCAGGGAGCCCGATGCGGGGCTCGATCCCAGGACCCTGGGATCAGGACCTGAGCCGAAGGCAGACGCTTAACGACTGAGCCACCCAGGCGCCCCTGGGTTTATTTTTTTAGCAGCATTTATTTTATTTGTGACAATCTGTTAGACTCAAACTTAGAAAATACTTCTAAAAAATTCTATAGAAATGTGAATGCTTTCCATAATATGTAAGGTAAAATTTGCACACTTCTTTCTTTAAATATATCTTTTAATTTAGGGATCATTTTTAGAGTTTTCCAAAATTAAATCTGTAGCAAATCGGAGTTCGTAGAGTTCAGCTTCATTCATTACAATACAGGACAAAAAATGCCCCTTTATAGCCATGAGATACCTGTCACTCGTTGTCCCTGAAATTCAATTTGCAAGCTATTTTGAAGAGATATGTGATTTCTTCAAAAGTTCATTTAAGCTCTTGTTTTCTATTAATGAACCTTGATAAGAACCATCAGAGATCAACTTTCATTATCTTATCTTTAGGTTGAACCAAAACCATTTACTTTTCATTAGCCTACAGAGAAGGAGAATCTGTAGCCTGAATTTCAGTGATTAACAGTGCTCACTACCAAGACAATTTTATTTATTTTTAATCTGGCTCACTCAGCGTAAGTCTATTTTCTTTGGTCCTGTTTTCAGAAAAAAAAAAAAAAATAAGGAAAACAGGAGGTCACTATCCTCTGCATAGAAACCCCTCATATATTTGAGGATTCTCAGAAAGCCATCTGCCTCCAAGGTTAACAATCTCTGTCCCTTTAACCTCTGGAACAACTCCTGTATTCCAACTGTGAATCATCTTTGTAGCTCTTCTCTGAACACTATCCTGACTCCCGTAAGTTGTGGATTTCATAATGCTTTTCTAGGTGAAGAGGCAGTACTTTTTTTTTTCTGCTTAAAAAACAAAACAGCATTTTTCTATAGGCAGTTTAAGAGTTTCAGAATCCCATATTTTCCAGAACATTCCTCACTGGAAACTCTTCCATGTGCTCTAAAGAAAATTAATATAAATACTTTAAAGTGAAAGATTATTTTCTTAATTTCCTTTTTGAATAGTTCACTGCAACTGTATAGAAATAAAACTGATTTTATATCCTGCAATTTTACTCAATTTGTTTACAAGTCCTAAAAGGGGTGTGTGTGTGTGTGTGTGTGTGTGTGTGTGTGTGTGTGTGTGTGTGGAGTCTTTAGGGTTTTGTACGAGTAAGATCATGTCATCTGCAAACAGAAATAATTTTATTTCTTCCTTTCTGGTTTGGATGGCTTTTATATTCTTACTCATTTATAATAGAATCAAAAAGAATAAAATGTTTAGGAATAAACAACTAAGAAGATAAGACATCTGTACCTTGAAAACTATAAAATATTGATGAAAAAAATTAAAGACACAAACGCTAAGTGGAAAGACATCCCTTGTTTATGGATTGGAATACTTAATATTGCTAAAATGTCCATACTACCCAAAGTGATCTACAGATTCAGTGCAATCCTTATCAAAATCCCAAGGCATTCTTTACAGAAAGTTGTTGATGGCTGCTGACCCATCAGGGTGGTAGTTGCTGAAGGTTGGGGTAGTTGTGCCTTTTCTTTTCTTTTTTTTTTTTTGAAGGTTTGTGCCTTTCTTAAAATAAGACATCAGTGAAGTTTGCTGCATGGATTGACAAGATCTTACCTTTACAAATGATTTCTCTGTAGCATGCAATGCTGTTTGATAGCATTTTACCCACACTAGTACTTCTTTCAAAATTGGAGTCAATCCTCTCAAACCCTGCTACTGCTTTACCAACTAAGCTAATGGAATATTCTAAATTCTTTGTTGTCATTTCAACAATTTTCACAGCATCTGCACCAGCTCAAGAAACCACTTGCTTTATTCATCCATAAAAAGCAACTCTTCATTTATTCCACTTTGATCATGAGATTGCAGAACTTCAGTCACATCTCCAGACTCCACTTCTAATTCTTCTCTTGGCATTTCTACCACATCAGCAGTGACTTCCTCCACTGATGTCTTGAACCCCTCAAAGTCATCCATGAGGGTTGGAATCAACTTCTTCCAAACTCCTGTGAATATTGATATTTTGACCTCCATGACTCACAGATATTCTTAATGGCATCTAGAGTGGTGAATCCTTTCCAGAAAATTTTTTAATTTACTCTGCCCAGATCCATCAGAGAAATCACTCTCTATGGCAACTATAGCTTTATGAAATATATTTCTAAATAACAAGCCTTGAAAGTTGAAATAACTCTTTGAGTCATGGGCTGCAGAATGGATGTCATGTTAGCAGTCATGGAAACAACATTAATTTTGTTCTCCACCTCCATCAGAGCTGTTGGGTTCATTGTCAGTGAGCAGTAATAGTTTGAAAAGGGTTTTGTTTTTCCTGAGCAGTAGTTCTTAAAAGTGGACTTAAAATATTCAGTAAACCGGGGCGCCCGGGTGGCTCAGTCGTTAAGCATCTGCCTTCGGCTCAGGTCATGATTCCAGGTCCTGGGATCGAGCCCCGCATCGGGCTCCCTGCTCGGCGGGAAGCCTGCTTCTCCCTCTCCCACTCCCCCTGCTTGTGTTCCCTCTCTCGCTGTGTCTCTCTCTCTGTCAAATAAATAAATAAAATCTTAAAAAAAAAAAATATTCAGTAAACCATGTTATAAACAGATGTGCTGTCACCCAGGCTTTGTCATTCCATTTATAGAGCTCAGGCACAGTGGGTTTAGCTTAGTTCTTAAAGGTCCTATGATTTTTGAAATGGTAAATGAGCATTAGATTCAATTTCAAGCCACCAGCTTCATTAGCCCCTAACAAAAGAGTCAGCCTGTCTTTTGAAGTTTTGAAGCCAAGCATTGACTTCTCTCAAGCTATCAAATTCCTACATGGTATCTTCTTCCAGTATAAGGCTTTTCACTGAGATTGAAGATGTGTTGTTTAGTGTAGCCACCTTCATGAGTTATCTTAGTTCAATCTTCTGGTAAACTTGCTGCAGTTTTTCCATTAGCCCTTGCTGCTTCTCCTTGCACTTTTATGTTATGGAGATGGGCTTCCTTCCTTACATCTCCTGAATCTCTGCCAGCTTCAAACTTCTGCAGCTTCCTACATCTCTCAGCCTTCACAGAACTGAAGAGAGTTAGGGCCTTGTTCTTGGTTAGGCTTTGGCTTAGGAGAATGTTGTGGCTGGTTTGATCTTCTATCCAGACCACTAAAACTTTCTCCATATCAGCAATAAGGCTATTTCGCTTTCTTAGCATTCATGTGTTTACTGGAGCAGCACCTTTAATTTCCTTCAAGAACCTTTTCTTTGCCTTCATGACTTGGTTGTTTGGCACAAGAGAGGTCTTGATTTCAGCCCGTCCCGCCTTTTGACATGCCTTTCTCACCAAACTTATTATTTCTAGCTTTTGATTTAAAGTGAGAGACGTGTGACTCCCTTACATGGGAATACTTAGAGGTCATTGTAAGATGATTAATTGGCCTGATTTGAATATCGCCGTGTCTCAGGGAATGGGGAAGCCTGAAGAGAGGGAGAGAGATGGGGGAACAATCAGTCAGAGGAGCATTCAGAGCATACGTTTATCACTTAAGTTGGCCATCTTGTGTGCACACGGATTGTGGAACCCTAAAATAATTACAAGAGTAGCATCAAAGGGGCGCCTGGGTGGCTCAGTTGGTTAGGCGACTGCCTTCGGCTCGGGTCATGATCCTGGAGTCCCGCGATCGAGTCCCGGGATCGAGTCCCGCATTGGGCTCCCTGCTCTGTGGGGAGTCTGCTCCTCCCTCTGACCCTCCCCCCTCTCATGTGCTCTCTCTCTCATTCTCTCTCTCTCAAATAAATAAATAAAATCTTAAAAAAAAAAAAAAGAGTAGCATCAAAGATCACTGATCACGTAGCAAATATAATGGTGAGAAATTTGAAATATTGAGAACATCACCAGAATGTGACACAAAGTGGGGAAATGGTGTTGGAAAAATGGTGTTCATAGACTTGCTTGATGCCGGGTTGTCACAAACCCTCAGTTTGCTAAAAAAAAAATGTACTACCTACAAACGCAATAGGAAGAAGTGCAATGAAATGAGGTAAACTTGGATAAAGTGTCTACTTCCCACTGCTCACAGCTGCCCCAAGAACAATGATGGTACATGTGAAGGCCAAGGATATACAGCTAAGGGTGGAAATTCAGATTTATAAGGAGATATGAATTTGTATGTGTTGGCTTTTACTTTGTTAGTGTATAGGTTTTTTTGGTCTTTATTAGTCTATCTTCTCTTATTGTCTCAATTAGAATTTCATTAGCTTGGGTTCTACAACAGACTAAGCCTGGGGCTTTGTAGGGCAATGAAGGAAATGGTTGCCATGAACAGATCAGTTAGGAAACTGGGTAAAGGAGGGAGAAAGGAGCACTTTCCAGACCTCTTGGAAATGCCTTGTCTAGGCAAAAAAGCATTCAGTATACCTTTATTTGTCTCTCTGTGTATCTATGCAGAGAGAGGGAGAGACAGAAAAAGAGAGATTACAAGGGACTGGTGTACAAGATTGTGGGACGTAATGAACTAAGTTTGAAATCCATAAGGCAGAAATTCAAGAAGGGATGATTAGGAGCAGACTGAAACTCCCTTGGGCATTGGCTGAAGGTTCAGGAAAGGAAGAGCCTGTCAAGGAAAAACAAAATTTCAGACCAGTAGTTGGAGTATCACTCAGGGGAATGCCAAAGTCTTTTAAAGGGTCTCCACTGATTATGTCAGGCTGACCAGAACAGGCTCTCTTCCTTAAACCCAACTGATGAGAACTTCTGCACAATCCCCTCACAGCAGCATCCTGGTTAGTCTTTGATTAAAGACCTGGAGGAAAATGTGTGCGTGTTAGAAAATGGCCGCTGTACCCACCTCCATCCTCTTAATAGTGTCCTCGATTTGATCTATGAAAAAGCCATTCCAAATAGATGATGTTTCTCTGGATCTTTCCTATTTAATAACACTACTCTGATATTCACAGGTGGAAACCAAGGAAAAGAGAAATTAAGTAACTCCTTTAAGTTACTGTTAGTAAGGGATGTAGAATTAAACATAGGTGGCCTGATTTCAAAGACTGTGTTTCTAACCTATATGTTCTATTACCTATGCATCTTGTGACTAATGGTGAAACAGTGTTGTGTTTTTGTTGTTGTTGTTGTTGTTGTTTTTCAGCAGTCTATTACTTATCATGGAAAAAAAAAATCCCAAATTACTTTTACCATATGGCAGTTAGGAAAATGAACCATCTACTTTGTTTAGTTCCATTCCTTCTTCTCTTCCCTTTCCTCCCTCTCCTCCTCACCTTCTTCCCCCCTGTCCTTCCCCTCCTCACCTTCTTCCCCCCTGTCCTTCCCCTCCTCCTGCTCCTTCTCCTCTTCCTCTTTCTCTTTCTCCTCCTCATCCTCCTCCCCCTTCCTCTTCTTAATGCTATACTTTCTCTCCCAAGAAGAATACCTGAAATATATTTCTGTGTTATGATTTGTACCCATTTATACATTACTTTCCTTTTCTTCTTTCTTCCTTTCTATGATTTCAGCAGATGGATTTTATTGAAGAGTTTTTTGAGATACCCTAGGGTCCTGTCCTTACCTTCACTAGCTTTCCAAACTATAACTCAGCAGAGCTTCAACCTTTAATAGCTACTCTTTCTAAATAGCTGAAACCTACAATTTTAGTTTAATATTCTTTCCTAAATCACAAACATCTATAACCTTTAGGCATGATACATATAAAAGAAGGTCACAAGTTTAATATGAATATAGAAAATTATTATTTCTTAGGCTAACATGGAATCCCCAAACTGATATTCCTTATTGAGTTTTTCCTATAGATATTTTTCTCTTAGGTATCAATAAGTGAGTTTTCATCCAACAGTAGGTTTTGGGTGGATTACTTCCATATGAAAAATGAAACTACATAAAAAAATAAGACAAAAGCAAGAAACAAAAAATTAAGAGTAACCAAGAGATCTGTGGAAGGATTATACAAGCATAGAAAAATCAGTACATACATTTTTAGCAGCTTTATTGAGATATAATTTAGGTATCATAAAGTTCACCTATTTAGAGTACAATGAATTCATTGATTTTCAGTATATTTACAGAGTCATGCAACCACCCCCATAATATAATTTTATAATGTATTCATCACCCCAGAAAGAAACAGGTTACCCATTAGGCATCATTCTCCATTCACCTCTCTCTCTAGCCCTAAGTGACCTGCTAATAATCTACTTTCTGTCTCTATGGAGTTGCCCATTCTAGACATTCCATACTGATAGAGTCATACAACATATGGCTCTTAGTGACTGCCTTTTTTTCACTTACTACGATGTTTTTGAGGTTTATCCATGTTCCAGAATATCTCAGTACTTCATTCCTTTGTATTGATGGTAGTTTTCTATTGTATGATTGTTTATCCATTCATCTGTTAATGGGCATTTGGTGTGTTTCTGCTTCAGGACATATTCATAATAATGAATAATGCTGCTTGTGAATATTTATGTAAATGTTTTTGTGTGAACATATTTTTTTATTTAGGGTACAAACCTAGAAGTGGAATTATTGGTCATGTGTTAATTCTATAACTGGCCTTTTGAGAAACTGCCAAAATATTTCTTTGAAGAAATATCTCTGCAAACCTTTTCCCATTTGTAAATGGTGTGAATTACCTTATCTATTATTGAGTTGTGAGAGTTCTTTATGTATTCTGATACGAGTCCCTTATCAAACAGAGGATTTGCAAATGTTTTCTCCCATTTGATGTGTAGTCTTTTTAGTTTTCGATGATGTTATTTAAGCCACAAGCGGTGTATTTCTGAAAAAAAAATCACCATTTTCTTTAAATATTGACATGATGCTAAACTGATTAATTGGAGGAAGAAATACACTAGCAATAGTTCTAGGATCATTTAATATAAATCAGAGGTAAGTTAAGAATGTCGTGTTCAATGACTGTGCCTCAGTCAAGGATCATTGAAATGACAGACTTGGTATTCTAAAATACTTGGAATGAATATTTACATCTGCTATCATGCATTCAGATATTTTTCTTTTCAGTTAATACTTTAAGATAATGTATACAAGAATGTTTGAGGTAAGACTTTCGAATATTATCCCAGTCTTAGTTTATAGATGTAATAAGATTCTGCCTACTGAATTTTGTTTTTCTAATGAGATTTGGTTAGCCTATTCCCTAGCACACTAGGACAAATTTCTGTAATTAGTATCATAAATATTTATAAAAGACTACAGTAGACACAATTTAGTTTTTTGAATTTTGCATAAATGCTACCTGATTCACTGTGTCAAGTATTTCCCTTGCAAATGAGTATTTTCATACTACTGCATTCAGAATCAATAAGTCTCAGGAGATTTCCTACACCTATTAAACTAGAGATGACAAAATGCTGTCAAAATAAAATACAAGCAGATTCCCAATGTCAACATTTGTTTATATTTTATATAGGATCCCAGAAAAAGAGGAGTCTCATCACAAAACTATCATAAATAATAGCAGTGCAATTCACTGCATTATTTTATCCTGCTCTAATTGACTTACTCATTCAGTTATCTAAAAATACCCACAACTTTAAACTCATATATCTGAAATTAATCATCGTAGTCTAGAATTATGTAAAGGTCATTATTTATGCTTTTTGTAACCACTTTCAGCTTTGTAAGAAGCCCTTTGTCAGTCAACAAACATTTATTTGAGGGTGTAGTTAAAATAAATTGACAAGTATCATGGGTTTGCCATTCTTTTATATCATGAAAATTATGTATGAGATCTCTTGTAATTTTAATTGTGGAGGTAATGGGATAAAAAAGAATCAGGCCATTTTTCTAGTCGGAGAAACCAAGGCATCATAAATGATATTTAAGTGACCGAGTTGAATACAGTTACTGATTGGTCCCCTTGAATTTCTCCATTCTTTTCCATTTAACAAGGTTGCCTCCCACGTAAGTCTTCATTGTGAAATAGATTATCAATTTTTATTTTAAAAATACTGTGGTATACTCATCATAATT
Organism: Halichoerus grypus; assembly: GCF_964656455.1. NCBI lineage: Eukaryota > Metazoa > Chordata > Mammalia > Carnivora > Phocidae > Halichoerus > Halichoerus grypus. The sequence goes on along the minus strand of NC_135713.1, from coordinate 139,038,671 downwards.
TGTTGTCCTTCCAGCAATGACATCAAGTGATTGATGCATTCTAAAGAACTGCACACAATAAAGTAAACTGTGCAAAGTGTAAGTTGTCCTAGGTCATGGCAGATACACCCTCCATGGAGTTAGGGATGTCATCGACAAAGGCTTTGTGACAAACCAGAGCCATAAAGAAAAAAACTTGATTTCAGTCTCACATAAACCTCATCTCCTTCTCAGGGGAAAGCCTGCTTATTTACATGAAGCCTCTAACTTAACATAATGTGATTTGAATCCTGGTTCACAGAGTGCTTTGTGCATCTCTCTTTTATTATCCTGGGCCCAGCCCCTGCTGGGACAAATCTGCCGTGGGAGATTGCAATTGCCCCTTTTCCTCTGGCTGCAGCTGCCAAGGCCTGTGTCTGCCTCTTAGGCCTGCGTTCACCAAAACAGTGATTATCTTGGACACTTGCAAAATCATGGAAACCTCATTTGCTCCTAAATACAGTCTACGTACATGAATAGTAATTGCTCATCTTTCCGGCAAAATTATATAAACATACAGAGAAGGCACATCTTGAACATATTTATGGCAGCTTGGCTAAAAGTTTTCAAAAACCATTACATCAGCCTAATTAATCTTTCAAATTTTGCACAAGGAGGTCTGTCCACATTAACCAGTGCCAACCTTTTCTTCTCATCTCCTACTGTTCCACTTCTCAAACCAAACTGTCTCACCCAGCCAAGGTCATTGAACATAGTTTTTATAAACAATATTTCCTCAGCATTTGACATGCATGAGGTACTGGACTGAGGGCTTTATGTGTGGGAAGAAGATTCTTTATAATCGTGGACAGGTGATCATGGCATAATAATGAAAAAGAACACAGATGTTGTATTTAAATGTTCTTGAGTTCACATCTTGGTTACCACTCATGTTAGCCTGGACTTAAACTTTTTAAGCTTCAATTGCTTCATCTTTGAAGTAAGGTTGGTAATCACAACTGAGAGATTTTAAGTGACTTGTCCAAGGAGACAGAGCCAGCAGTGTGGAGAGTCAACCTTTAAGGCCATGTCCTTAATCACTATGTTTTACTTCCCCATCATTCTCTTGTAGCTTTGCTACTTATCACAAGAGTGTTGAGACCCTTCACGATTTTGAAAAAACTGTTCCACTTGTATCATGGATAGGAATGGACTGACATTATCTGGTATTTCCACACAATTGAAATCCCACAATGCATCTTTTTTTAAAGCTTTTATTTTAGGGCACCTGGATGGTTCAGCAGTTAAACATCTGCCTTTGGCTCAGGTCATGATCCCAGGGTTCTAGGATCAAGCCCCACATCAGGCTCCCTGCTCAACAGAGAGCCTGCTTCTCCCTCTACCTCTGCTGCTCCCACTGCTTGTGCTCTCTCTCTGTCTGTCTCTCTCTATCAAATAAATACATAAAATCTTTAAGAAAATAAATATTTAATTTTATGATTTTTTATGATTTTTAAAAAGATTTTATGTATTTATTTGAGAGAGAGAGGATGCATGCGCATGTGTGTGCATGAATTGGGGGACAGGCAGAAGGGGAGGGAGAACAAGGGGGTAAGAATCCCAAGCAGAGTCTGTGCAGAGTGCAGAGCCTGATGCAGGGCTTGATCTCACGACCCCAAGATCATGACCTGAGCTGTAACAAGGAGTCAGAGGCTCAACTGACTGAGCCATCCAGGTGCCCCTTAAAGATTTTATTTTTAAGTAATCTCTATAGCCAATGTGGGCCTGGAACTCACAATCTGAGATCAAGAGTCACATGCTCTACTGACTGAGCCAGCCAGGTGCCCCCTCCCCCCCATGATGCATCTTACTGGAATACCATTCTCCAGTATTCCCCACAGCTTGTCCATCCCTATCTTTCCTATTGTTTTCCTTACCTCCACTTTCAGAAAGAATTATGTTAATCGTGTATTGTTATGCACTGGTGCAGGGCAGGGGATGGAGGGGTGCATAGGGGAAGAAGTGAGGGAACTGAATCTAAGTAGCAAGTGCAAAGAAACAAAACACTTTGCTCCTTGTTTTTTCTAACTTCAAGCCTTGTAGGTGCTCATTGAATATGAGGACAAAGTGAGTTTCAACATCAATGACTGTCTTTAATGAACCAGAGCCTTTCAGCTTTAATTATGCTTTTAATTCTAGTACAGAATGTGGCAAGTAGAGGTTAAGGAGGGGAGTGAACGAGAGAAGATAAAGAGTGTTTTTTTGCTATTACTAAAATCTGAGTAATAACTGTAAAGGTTACACAAATGAATATAAATCCATAGGTCTCTAGAATGAACTTGCCTTTTGTTTTGTTTCATGAAGAACTTGGAGTGAACTCTTGAGCTCTTATCATTTACGTACTTCATCCAAAACCATCTGATGGACTATATATTAGGGGAAATCAAATGGATTTTAAAATGTTATTTTAACTCCCTTTATTGGCACTTTGTGCACACACAAAAATGTAACTATACAGAGCCCTTGCATTGTCCACGATAACCTGAAGATGCTGAAGAAACAGATCTTTGGATTTCATTGGATTGACACTTACTTTTATCCAGTGGAGTGCAGGTCAAAGGCACTCCATAAACTGAATTTGTAGCTGTAGGAAGAAGTGTTCTGAACCAGAAAACAGGAAAGAGTATTAATCAAAAGTGAAAAGGTTCAGCTGAGAGCAGAACAGCCTTGCAAAATGATTTTAAAGATCACTTGCCCTGCACACAATTATTTTGTAGTTGCAGCTCATGCCAAGATTTTAAAGAACACTGATAGAAAATTTCATTATTCAACTATGCACTATATATACAATGTAATCCCAGTCACTCACCAGGACAAGGCAAAGGTGACATAAAGACAGACTATTTGAAAAATAAAATTGCCCCATATTGTACAAAGTGAGCTTTCATTGCAAATATTTATTTTCATTATGAGGTCTACAGAGGCATAATATTGTCAAAATGAGAGTATTTTCTGAACTGAATAGACTTTTATGGATATTTTAAAATATGTCTCTAAAGTGATGAATGACTGGTGCTATTATTCCTTATTTTCATTTTTTTCATGTATTTTACCAGTTCAGGAAGGATCCAATTTAATATAAATTCCCATCACAGTCTGTAACTTCCTCTTCATTTTCTTAGTAGAAACCCGAGACCCTGCTTCAAGCATGGTTAGCCTATTAAAGGTGTTGAAGACACAGTTGTGTCATTTTTAAAAGACACTTATTCTTTAAAGAAAGGGTAAGGTTGATAGACTTAAGATGAAGCCTCAGATACTCTATGTCATGGAAAAATAAAGATTTCTTTCTTTCTCTAAAATGCCAAACCAGTGAACCTCATACTTGCCCCAGAGGTTTCTATAGAAGGTCTTGAGACCTATATATTTCTATATACAGTCGGAAATACCTGTCAATTCAAAAAACAACCAACCTTTTATTAAAACGATAATAGTAGTGTTAAGTGAAAAACCACTCATGACATTAAATGCATTGTAGTTTTGTTGCCGTAACTAGTTAAACTAAAGATGTTTTATCAGTATGCTCTTTTTTTTAAAGATTTTATTTATTATTTGACAGAGAGAGACAGCACAAATAGGCAGAGAGGCAGGCAGAAGGAGAAGCAGGCTCCCTGCTGAGCAGAGAGCCCACTGCGGAACTGGATCGCAGGACACTGGGATCATGATCTGAGCCAAAAGCAGATGCTTAACCAGCTGAGCCACCCAGGTGCCCCCAGTATGCTCTTTTCCATTAGAACACCAATCAGAGATTTATCTCTGCTTACCTAGCAAAATATAGAGCTGTTGTGGAGAATTAGAAAATAAGTATAAATCTTCAAAGTATTGTAAAATACGCTTTCAAAAATAATCCTGTGCGGGAAGGCCGTGTCTTTGGAAATTCACCCCCAGTTCCAGTGTTTCAAAATTGAACTTTACTTGTTCTGGTTTCCTCGAACCAACTCTGTGCTTCCAAGGCTCATTCCCTTAAGTAGAAGCATTTAGGTCAGTTCTGCAAGATTTCTTTTGACTCACCTAAACTATCGTTCCTTCAAAGGAATCCAAGCAAACAATGCAATAAACAGAATATACTATACAATAAAGTTATTACATACTTCAGACATACTTTTATCTAAGTGGCATCAATTTTTCCATGGTTACCTTATTATTCTTCTGGAAAGCTATCTTCATTTCTAGAGATTTTCTGTATTTTTATCTATGTATTTCTGGAGATTTTACGTATATATGTATATATATTTCCATCATATTAATGCATGGAATGTCAATATATAATAAACTCTGTTTTTAAATATTCTTTCCATATGTGTTTTCTACAATGTATTTTTTGTTTTAATATGCTTTTTCATTCAGTCATCAAATATTTATTAACTGCCAACTGTAGCTATGTATATGACTATAAGTTTTCAACAAGTTTTTCCTGTGTGTCCATGATGTGAAAGAATTATGGTGGGATTTGGGTATAAAAATACATGGTCTTGATGGTATTACCCTCCAAAAGCTTATAAAATGCAAGGTAATGAGTCAAGTGCTGTTCACAATTAAAAATCACTGTGTAATTTTAAATACTTCAGTGCCGTCACTAAGGAAATAGTACCATAGAAAATCGAATAACTCATAGTGAGCACATTATTTACTTTGGTTTAGACAGAGACCATTTAAAATATAGTTGTGTCACACCTGACTTTAAATTGGTTAACATAAATATTTTTTCAAATGGGAATGTACCTGATTTTGTGGAATACTTTAATTCCCCAGGACATTTCTCATTATTATTTTTAATATCAGGACGTTGTAAAATACGTTGAAGGAGATTTCTTTAAATGGACCTTAATGATGAATTCCTTAGTAATTGGAAGAATAACTGAAGGACTAGTCAGCAGAGGGAAGTGCAAAGTTATTGGGGTTTTGCATGCATTTGGAAATTTTTATGTTGAGGAAATAACGATTAAAAGCTGCTATGGATTTCTAGGATTTTCTTTCTTCCTTAAATCAATCACATTTTAGCTGAAGACAAAGTCTGCTTATCACGCATATTTGAGATCAGGAGCACTTATGTCATAAAGAGCCTTTGAACTACATCTGCATGAGTCAAACAGGTGCCAAGAGGTGGCTGACCATGAGGATGGAAGCCACAATTATATGCAGGGCTAGGAGAATGCTCTGCCCCACCCAGGGGAATTGGGTGAAAAACTACAAATAGTATATGTGTTATTTGTATTTTATTTATTTAAATTCAATTAATTAACATATAATGTATTATTGGTTTCAGAGGTAGAGGTCAGTGATTCATTGGTCTTATAAAATACCCATTGTATTTTATTTTGTTTTTATTTTGTTTTTTGTTTTTTTTAAATTTTTTATTGTTATGTTAATCACCATACATTACATCATTAGTTTTTGATGTAGTGTTCCATGATTCATTGTTTGTGCATAACACCCAGTGCTCCATGCAGAACGTGCCCTCCTTAATACCCATCACCAGGCTAACCCATCCTCCCACTCCCCTCCCCTCTAGAGCCCTGTTTGTTTTTCAGAGTCCATTGTCTCTCATGGTTTGTCTCCCCCTCCGATTTCCCCCCCTTCATTCTTCCCCTCCTGCTATCTTCCTCTTTTTTTTTTCTTTTTTTTTTAAAGATTTTATTTATTTATTTGACAGAGAGAGATATAGCGAGAGCAGGAACACAAGCAGGGGGAGTGGAAGAGGGAGAAGCAGGCTTCCTGCCGAGCAGGGAGCCCGATGTGGGACTTGATCCCAGGACTCTGGGATCATGACCCGAGCCGAAGGCAGACGCTTAACGACTGAGCCACCCAGGTGCCCCTTCTTTTTTTTTTCTTAACATATATTGCATTATTTGTTTCAGAAGTACAGATCTGTGATTGAACACCCATTGTATTTTAAAAACAACTTACTCTATGTAATTAGAGCTAAAAAAAAAGAAAAAAGCTCTTAGAAAGAAACGAAGAGATAAATCTTCATGATCTTGGCGTCAACTACAGAAAATAGATAAATTAGAATTCCATCAAAATTAAAATCTGTGCATCAGAGAACATTATCAAGAAAGCAAAAGGACAACCTACAGAATGGGATAAAATAATTGCAAATCATATGTCTGATAGGGGTTTAATATCCAAAATATATAAAGAACTACAACTCAACAAAAAACCAAGCATTTCAAATAAAACATGGGCAGAGGACTTGAATAGATATTTTTCAAAAAAAAAAATATTTAAGTGCCAGAACATATGAAAAATGCTCAACATCATTAGTCATTTGGTAAATATGTATCAAAACTACAATGAGATACAACTTAAACTTTTTAAGATGGCAGTTGTCATCACTACCACCACCACCACCACCACCACCTTTTCATCATCATCATCATCACCATCATCACATAATACATCCTGGTGAGGATATGAAGAAATTGGAACCCTCATACATTGCTGTTGGGAAAGAAAATGGTGCAATCACTGGGGAAAGTATGGCAGTCCCTTTAAAAGCTAATATGAAATTATATGATTCTGTAATTCTACTATTAGACAGAACCTCACTAGAATTGAAAACAGAGACTCAAACAGATAGTTGTACTCCAATGTTCATGTAACATTATTGAAGATAGCCAAAAGGTAAAAATAACTCCCTGTCCATCAACAGAAATGAACAAACTGTAATATAAACATACAGTGTAATATTGTTCAGCCATTAAAAGAAATGAAGTTCTGCTATACGCTACAATATGGGTGTATCCTGAAGATATTATGCTAAGTGAAATAAGCCAGACACAAAAGGACAAATATTGCATGAAATATCTGGAATAGGAAATTTATGGCAATACAAAGTCCATTAGAGGTGACCAGGGACTGGAGTTGTGAATGGGGAGGTATTGCTTAATGGTTACATGGTTTCTACTTGGGGTAAAGAAAACATTTTGGAAATAATCGGGTCGGTTGAACAACATTGTGAGTGTAAATTGATACCACTGACTTGTACACTGAAAAATGGTAGAAAAAATTACACATACACACACACATATATAACCAAGTAATTTACTATATTTAGTTCATTTTAACTTACTTTATCTACTTGGATAAACATAATAGCTCTACAAGGAAAACAAATGTATTTTTACTATTCGTATTTTCCACTAACGATGTCAAGAAATTTTATTGAGTGCTGTAATGTTCTAGGCCCTGATTTAAGACCTTTGCAATTATTAACTTATGTATTACTCATATGAATCCTATGAAGTAGGAATAAAAATTCCTTTAGGCATTTTACATTTGAGAACCCTGAGAGGAAGGGGTTAAGTAAGTTGTTCAAGGCGCAGTAGAGAGTCAGTGGCCAAAGAGAACAACAGCTCAGGCAGTCTGGTCCCAGAACTTCTCCTGACCTTGACGTTTGATCATTTTGACGTTCTGGACTTAAGTTACTCATCTTAAAATGAAGTGTAGTGCTCAGACCCAGGCCAGAAAGTGCCCATGTACAAAGGACGTGCATTCTTTTCAATTCTGTGCTTTCGGGTCAAATTTCTTAGGCCGTCTATCAGTGCTCCCTGGAACTGATCTGATTGCTTCTACTACTAGTCATTATTAATAGGTGGCAAGTGGTTATCGTTACTTTTGCTTTCAAACTATACGTGACATGTCTCATTTTCAGTCTTCCACTTGGAAATTGCTCTTTAGACGGTGAGCTCTCCCTGAGAGCAGGATGGCGACAGGACAGTTAGAATATGGGATGTGTTACTGAAGGAGACTTTTCCACTCCTTTTGAACTTGCTGTCACAGTCATCTGTCATCTTCACAGTGACATGAGGGTAGATTAAATTGCTCCCTTGCATACTGTATCTCTTTTATCTCTGTGCCATCTCTGTGTCCCCAGCACAGGGCACAGTGCTTGGCACATAGTAGGTGCTCAAGACACTGTGGTTACATGAATGAAGGAAGGAATGGCACAAACACCCCTGAGTAATTTTCTTTTTTTTTTAATTTTTTAAAAAAGATTTTATTTATTTCTTTGACAGAGAGAGCCAGAGAAAACAAGTGGGGGAAACTTGAGAGAACGAGAGAGCAGGAGAAGCAGGCTCCCCACTGAGCAGGGAGCCCGATGGGGGGCTCGATCCAGGACCCTGGGATCATGACCTGAGCCAAAGGCAGACGCTTAACTGACTGAGCCACCCAGGTGCCTCCCTCCCCCCCCCCCCCCCAAGTAATTTTCTAAAGTCTCTTTAGAGTATCCTGATCCATTCTGCGCCATCAAAGGTATTCAGAGGACGGAGTCGCATCCTTTCTAGGTACATATGCGCCATGTTTGAGTGTGAGCTCTCCTGTATTTCTACAGGGCCCACAATCCCACAACAAATGCTGTTCTCCCTTTGGAGTATACACGCTTTGAATTTGAATGATTTGATGATATAAAATATATCATTAGTTGTGAAAGCAATTGAAAAGGATAAATCATTTCTGGCCAGCATGAAGAAAGTACCTCCTTTCTTGGCGCTACTCTCTGAATGAGTCTGAGCAGGACTAGAGCTTGGCTCAGGGTGAGGGGTGTGGGGCACTGAGTTTGCCCAGTGTAGGGAGGTACTCATTCTCAAGTTTGTGCAAGGGCAGGGCTGGCACTGACGTGACCATGACAGAGAGTGCCTTCTGTTGTTTGCACCCTTGGTGACTCTCTTGCCCTTAGAACTTATGCTCTAAAAATGGCAGCATTGTGTTAGCGGTAAATGAGTCTGGAGGAGACTGCCCATGGAAGTAGAAGACTGATTTTTTGATGTAAGGAGACTATGGCAGTATATAAAACAGGGGGAGTCTTTCAGGTGGATGGCACCCTCCAACATATTATCATCAGGCTCTTCCTGCGCACCGGTGCACACAGGTCCCCGATAAATTGCATCGCTTGGTTGACAGCTGCTTTGTCTCCAAGTGTGTTCAGGTATCCCATAATTGTAGCCTAAGACAGAACTTGACTCCTGAGGCAGAAAAGCTGGGACCAGATCAATAAAACCTAGAGGGGACTAAATTAATGTTAACTTTGAAAGAGACCTGAGTTCTGAAGATTAAAGGTTGGGTGGTGGAATACACTTGTCACTTTTAAGCAACTACCGAGTGTCTTGCAGTGGATGTGCTAGACATATTCTGTGGAATGGAGGATTTACGATATTTTAAAATAATGGCAAAGTGTTGGAAATAATTAAATGCCATTGTTTATCAATTACCGCAAAATAATTTTTGCTCCTGGATGAGTACAGCTATAATAATACATATTTGTACTTGGTGAGTACCACTGTACTGAATAATACCAGCATTTCACCCAGATATCCTCGGTTGCCTTTTTACCATTATCAGGTGACATTTCACTTGCCATCCTCCTTGTGCTTTCTGCGTGCTTTTGTTTCCAAGAGTTTGCACCTGCTTCTCTTTGCAGAGGGTTGCTGACCTTGGCTGCTAGGTCCTGCCATGCCCTCCAGCACAGAAAGCTAAGGGGGCCTGGGAGTTTCTGCCCCTCCCCAAACCAGACAGAGTGGAGGCCACACTCCTTCACATGTAATACCTGGTCTTCCTGACCTGTTTCCTGCCTCTCTGTAATGCAGTCATTCCAATATCTTCTCCATATCCCTGCTCCTTATACCTTGGGGTCCTTGTGCTGGGAGCAGTCTTTACCTGCCCCTACTCATCAACAAGGTAACTCTGACTCATTCTTAAGGTCTCAGCTGAAAATAACATCTGCAGAAAATTTTCCTTATCTCCTGAATTTAGGAGTACCACTGATGCAGTTCCAGAATGCTTTCTACTTCCCGGACAAATTCTCTTATTTATTACCTTTCTCATCCACTAGCCTGTGACCTTTGTGAGGGCAAGGTGTAAAGCTTTTGGTTTCACTGTGGTAGCCCGAGGGTGTAGCCCAGTGCCTGGCCTAAACAAAGCACATAATAAATATGCATTGACTTTAAGATTAAATGGATGAATATATTTGATTAATTGATATGTGGCTTATAGATATAAATCACTTGACACTATGTCTTATTTTCTTGGTTTATAGGCTTATTCTCTAGGCTCTGTACACTGACCCTGTGTATGTTATTATGAAGGTTGCATGCTCCCTTCGTCAAAAGAGTGCAAAGCTATTTTAGGAATGAACACTTAACCACATAAAAAATTAAATGTTTAAAGGTAAATTCCTATTGATTTTTCTAAGGAGTGAGGGCTTAGGAGGTAGCCAAAAATTCATGCTTATTCACAGAACCTATTTCCTGACTTGGCTCAGTACCTCGCCACAAATGAGCAACTTGTCCTTCTACCTTCTCTCTCAGCTTAAATGCCCCCATTTAAATATTTTAGAATTAGGGTTGGGTTGGATCCGGTGCCACAAGTGCTCATTAAATAGTCTGTGAATATAACAGGTCTTTAAGACAAAGTCGGAGAGACCTTTTAAGATTTTTTTTCTAAAGCAGAATTTTTAGAATGATTCAGCCTTCGTAGGAATATCCCCAGAAAGCAGAGTCTGAGGAAAAGGTTGTTTGCAGATAATTTGTTCTGGTATTTTATCCCATGAAGTGAAGGACTCAAGAAAATTAAGACAGAGGAGAGGGGAGGCCAACATAAAGATGTGTTCTCATCCTTTGGATGCTACCATGGGTGATTGTACTTGAACTCTCTGAGGAATCATGTGCATGTGCATGTGCATGAGCTGGGATTGTCCAGACTAAAGCAGGGAAAGGGAGACTATCAGAACCTAGCTTGTGTGGCACGTTGGTCAGTGTTGGCCCCCCCTTATATTTCCAGTTACTCAGACTCTAGTCCTGGGTGATTCGTACAAGTGTAACATGCTGAGGGGTTGGAAAAAGCCCTGGGTCATAAATGTGAAATCTATTCAGTGCTGCTGAAAAAAAAAAAAGTGCCCCATAAATTAGGTTCTCCACACAGGAGCTTTTTGCCTCATCAATGTCTGGAGCAAAAGTAAGCCTAGAAGACATGAGTGGGGGAGAAAGAGTTATCTAACACAGTTGGCTCGTGAGATGAATACCTACACGGATGTCTTTTGTTTGGTCATCCCAGGATCTGATTTTCTTCAATTATTTGCCAATGTTTAAAAATCAGTAGAATTTACATCATACTATGCTTCGCTTCTGGAAGGTGGGGTTAATATCTCTCACAGATGTGTTGTGTTTGGTCATTCTTAAGTCTAATTATTTTCCTAATTATTTCCCAGTGTTTAAATGTGGGTTCACAGAATAATCTGATTTTGTGCTTCACTTCCAGAAATGGATCTTGGAACAATTCTGGGTCTATGTGACCCCAAGGCTGGAAGGAAATGACATGTATGGCGTTCATTACTTTTAGACTCATGTTCTGTCTTCTCATTTGTGTACCTGTCAGTCCCCTGTAGATATTTGCATTGGAGACCACTATTCTAAGCCTGGAGTACTTACTAAGGTACATGGTTAATGTGTTTGCCCACTCAGAAACATTGCATGCCCATCTTTTCCTGCCTCTGTGCCCTGAGCAGCCGATTTGCAGTTTGCATCCCGTGGCCTCATTTCCCATGTGGTTTTGGGTTGGTTCATCCAATAAGGGCAAGAGAAAGAACAAGGTGGGGAATATTTTCTCCACTCCCTTCCAGCTTCAACATCACAGTTACAAAAGTGGTGATGTCCCTGTATAATCACAGCTCCCCTGAGCTTTCGCTGATCCCTAGCAACACAAGGGTCCCTTACCCCTTTCCGCTGTTATTAACCGCCTAATATCTCAACATCACTTTGGGGTTCTCTTGACCCTGCCCTCATTTCTGTAAGTTGTGCCCTCATTAAACTCTATTCAGTGAACCTATTTGATGGAAATTCTGTTTGAGGCTGATTAATACTTACTGTGGTATTGTAATTATTAATAAGGGAGCTACCGCTCTCTCCACTTGAGAGAAACTGCAGACCATTCTATTCTGAGATACTGCTTCTACCATCATTGCTGGTCATGATCCAGCCCTGTTGTCCTGCTTAGCTGATCATGTGCGCTACCGGGGCCTAATCTGGTGCCATACTTTGGTGTGCTTTGACCTGACAGCAGAATGATTGACCCCTGGGCCAGGAGACTCCTTGCTGGGCTCTCAGGTTTCCTGCTGCCCTGGCCAAGGCTTCGAGTGGCCATAATGAGTTTCCCACGCACCAGCTGCGGCTCACCCTGTCTAGCTCACCCTGTCTAGTTGGCAGCAAGCGAGGGTAGTCAAGCCTCTTATCTTTCCTCCCTCCTCCAGAGCAGTGTTTGTGATTTTTAGATTGCTTACTTTCTTGGTAACAATCCATGTGAGAAGACCTGCAGAGACCGTGTTTTGATCCTGGCACTGTGGGGCAAAGCTTCCTGCAGAAGAAGAGACACTGGGAGCTTAATGGAGGCTGTGACTCTGAGTCCTGCAGAGTTTGGCATGATGAGTAGGCTTTGGAGCACTCATAGGTTCAGCTTGTGGGAAACCAGGGCGCCTCGCTCCCCAGGTGTCCATTGGGTCCTAAAGACCCTCTCGGCTGGCTCAGTTCTCTGCAGGCCCTATCAGACCAATTTCAGATGCCTGATTTCAACAGCTCTTCAAGCTCCTGCTCTTCATGCTGCGTCACAAAACCAGAATAAGACAGACTGGGCTTGAACACCTGCTTTGCATGTTTGGATGAGCTCCTTCAATAATTCCTCTCAACCACAGTTTTCCTGTCTTAAAATGGGGACACTCATTCCACTTAGGAGGATGGGAATTTATAAGTTACACCAGTTGCTTGTCCAGTGTCTGCTTTATAATGATCATTTAAAAAATAGTAGTTTCTCTCCTAAGATGAAATTTAAACTCTTCTTCCTTACTAATTGTGGAATGCTTGCCACACATTGGCCAATTTTATTCAGCCATGGACTGTAGGAAAAGTGCTTACGACTGTGGTCTGTAAAATCCATACTATCCAGGTTGTACGATGGGTCCACAACCCTGGAAAGGTGTCTGATCTTTGGCATTTTAGTGTATTGTCTTTAGAATCATATTGACTTGGTTCACATTCCAGGTTTACACCCTTACTAGCTGTGCAACCTTAAGCACTGTCTTAACTTGTCTGTGCATCAGCTTTCTCATCTGAATGTAGATCTTAACACTGGCTCTCTTCTACCTCATTGGTTCATTGAGATAATTAAATGGGTTACTTCTTACCGAGGGCTTAACACTGTCTACTCAACAAAAGTCGGCAAAGACTGGTTTCTTCGTAGTTGGCGTGCTGATACTTACAAAGTTATTGTGAATGTTAAATGAAATAATAAATTGTGCAGAACCAAGATGAAATTGCTAAAATGTGGCCATATGGCAATTTCATGTCTTCTAAAAGATATATACTAATATATTTAATAACATATAAAGCATAACGGATGAGACGTAAGTGCTCAATAAATGTCGTGTGGCATCATTTCACCCTCTCGTGAAGATAAAAAACCACAAATCACACTACTTGTTTAGATGGAAATGATCCAATTGAGACCCCATACTCTCTTCCCAATAAAATCCCCCGGTGCTGCTCATACTGTGGTATTGCTTTGTGGGTATAGAATACTGGGTCTCGCTGGTCTGAGTGATATGGGCTCTCTTTCCTTACCCATTGCATTTCTTGAATCTAACTGCTGACTGTTAAACCAATAAATTCCCTTCACATGGCTTCATACAGACTTGGCCAAGATCTTCTCTAAAAAACCTTGGGGCGGTATTCTTCCCCCAGCCCCAAGGCTCTGGAAGGCTGTGTACTGACTGAAATTCCATCTGGTTTGGGCCACTTCCAGCTCGTGGCAAGTTAGGATTCCATGGCTAGCTTCAAGGTGGCTGTTTGAAAACCCCCTTCATTCACTGTCCCCAGTTGGCTTCTGACCAACCACCTGCTTGAAGTGATGGTTATTTCAGTAAAGAATTTATAGCTTTTGGTGTGAAGCAAGACAGCAGCTGACAGAAAAACAAAACAAAACAAAACAAAACACCAAAAACACAAAAAAACCCTCTACGGGCTCTTTCATTGAGCTTAGCTAAGCATGTACCACTTGAGTCCTACATCAGAAAAATGGGATGGTAGCCTCTCCAAGAAACAAGGCAGCTTTTACCAGAGCCCCAGGGAAGGGGGCGGGGAGAGGTCACAGGGAAGCTTTGACAACCAACACTTCTTGAGAGGAAGCCTGAGGAACATGCTAAAAGGGCTTTTCATTAGATATTTCGTTCGAGAGTAGAGATTATATAGATGGATGCAAATAGTCAAGTTTATGCAACCAGTATTCTCAATAGGACCCTGTGTTTAGGTTTCTCTCCCCGATTCTAAGCGGGGCTGAATGACAATCTCTGCAGAGGGTGTTTTAAAACTCATATGAAGTAAAATGGCTCGATGAGGTAAGGGCCAGTTCAGTAAAAATGCGGCAGGAGAGAACAAGGAGAAATCCTCACCATAAAAATATTTTTATTTAATAATTGGAAGAATGGAATGAAACACCTGCACTTTATAAATCAAAGTCACCATATGGCATATAACATTTGCTAGTAAATTCTTATAAGCACAATCCTAGGAGTGAAGCCTTTCTGAAAGTTTTGCTATAGGGGCAATGCCATTTTGCACTGATTTACTTCATCCCGTGGCTTTTTTTTTTTTTCAAACTTGAAGTTAATAGACCATAAAATTGTACTTTAAAATCTATTTCAAACCCTTACGAGTGACAAAAATACACAGCAGAGCAAATTACAGAGGCATGGATGGTAGTGATAAATTAATGATTGAGACATTAGAATGATCTTTATATGTCTTTTACTCAACTTTTTATGTGGATTCTTTGTGGTCACTGGAAGGAATAGTTTGTCAATGGCGAGGGGGCCATAGCTAAGCATCTTTTCATTTTCAGATACTATATTGTAGACAGTTGTAGTATCTAGTATTAATCTCATCAAAATTTTTGTCCAACCATTCTTCCCTCTCTTGGGAAAGAAAGAGCAGTAACAAAAATGCATCATGATCACTACTGACGTCCCTATTAATTAGTCTTACTTTTGGTATGTTTAATGAACAGTTTCTCTCTCTCTTCTTTTAAAGATTTTGTTTATTTATTTGCCAGAGAGAGAGAGAGACAGAGAGCACAAGCAGGGGGAGCGGCAGGCAGAGGGAGAACAGACTCCCCACTGAGCAAGGAGCCAGGTGCTGGGCTCAATCCCAGGACCCTGGGATCATGACTTGAGCTGAAGGCAGAAGCCTAACCAACTGAGCCACCCAGGCATCCCTATAGTGCCTCTTTTAAAGACAGATAGTACATCACTGAATCATTGTCATGAACACCTTCTTGGGTCCACACTATCAGAGCCCCAGGGGTCAAATGTCCTAGTCCCCATTTAGTTCCTGATAATTTCATGCTGATTAATTCTAATACCTTAACATCAGTACTGACTCAGCACTGTAGACATAGCGTTGTTAAAAATGAATTTTAGGTGCCCATCTGAAAGAGGGTTGCTCTTTCTGGCAGAGCCCAAGTAATGCCAGGTTTTAAAGTTTCTCAATTTGTTGTGAATTGCCTTTGGTGTCTTGGCATATGCTTTTGAATATCTGTCCTGATTCTAGCTCTTTGCCCTCTGATGGTGGATTTAATACTTCCAGTTGTCTAAAGGGCTCTGGAAGCCAAGACTGGTGCAAAGGAGCATGGGCAAGTTTTATTAGAAATAATTGCACTGACAAAATATTAAATCCCTTTCTTCCATGTCTGTAAACTCATGAGTCATTTACTATTAAACAACTGAGCGTATTGCCACTATGATGGCTTAATAAGAAAACTTCTACCGAGTTATTTGTTGAGGTTGATGCATAAACCTGACTTGAGGAACCAAGAGAAACTTAAGATGAGTGAAATGGGTGCTTCTGATCTGCTGGATATCCAGCAACGATTTTATTTTCTGTAAAAGTTCTATTCTGGAGCAAATAGTTATAAAAATCCTGGGTAAAAACTCAAAGCTTAATAGGTAAAAGGTGATTCATATTGAACAAAAAAGATTACTACTGACAACATTTCAGACAAGATGATGAGTTGTGCTAGAAAATCTCTCTCATCTCTAAAATTTCAATGTGATGTCAGTTTAAAGCCACATATCAATCTTGTAGTACAGTTTACACACAGAGTTTGAATAGGCGGCAGATAACATACTGTGAACAAGTTTTTGGTGAAATTAATTTTATGTCTGTTACAGAAAACATTTTCACAAGTAAAAATAGGGTTTTATACTTATTTTCATATACTTTTCTATATCTTTTTCTCTGCCTGTTCTTTTTTCCCCTGCCTGTTTAGCCAAATTGTAAAGAGGCAAGTTTTCCATCTATAATATATTTACTATTTCCAGAAAATAAATCAGAAAACTATTTGCACTATTTGCTACAATATATTATAAACTATCCATTAAAATTAAAATGGAAGCTTGCAAAAATATTCTTTGACCTTGCATATCCTTATAAGGAAGAAAGTATTTTCTTTTTATTCCAAGCCAATAACTATTATTGTACATACTTTAATTCCCCCTCATTTTCTCTTTATCTTCTGAATCTTTTTCTATGAAGTAAGTAGAAATTTATGAATTTGTCATTTTAAAAATTTTGCATTAAGGTAATTGTAATGGAAACAGTTATTTGACCAAATTGTTACTCATACAAAACCTCAAAATACTAGAAGCAGTTATTAGTAACCAGCTTTAAAATATGCACAGACCCAACATTTAAAGTTAAAATGTAAGTAGAATTCTGAATGGCCATAGGAAGTCATGGAAATTATGTCTGGCACATCCAACTCTGATGAAGTCAGTTTTAATAGACCTCAGCCTAATGTCAGCAGTGGTGATTGTTACCTCCAAAGCACCGTACGATTTTCTGTCTCAAGAAAATGATGTAAACACTTGAATAAGTTACCTTCAAAAGAAAGACACACACACCCACACTCTGAATATTTTTCGCCCCTCCTCCTCGAAAAGTCAAAGAGCTCTCTATAAATTGAAACTTCACAGAGGACAAAGAAATTATAATGTCTTCTAAAATACTGTGGGCTACTATTTGCTTTCTAACATATTTTAACTTCTTTTTTAAAAATGGCGATAGGGCGCCTGGGTGGCTCAGATGGTTAAGTGTCTGCCTTCGGCTCAGGTCATGATCCCAGGGTCCTGGGATCGAGTCCCTCATCAGGCTCCCTGCTCAGCGGGGAGCCTGCTTCTCCCTCTGCTTCTCTCTCTCTGTCTCTTATGAATAAATAAATAAAATCTTTAAAAAAAAATAAAAATGGCGATGAAAAGAAATAGAAGATTTGGCTTATTTTATTTCTCATGAGGGAGAAAAGCTCATAGAAATGATATAAACGAGCTCAGTAAAAGAAATGGTAAGTTTTGAAGTAAACAGGTGACTATTACTTGAGATTAAACCAAATACATAACTACATCAGTGACCTTAATTATTAAACAAAGAAGCAAAATGCAATAGGTCAGGGTTTTTTTTGTTTTGTTTTGTTCTGTTTTATTTTTTAATCTCAGTAGTGAAGACACCATTGTGTAGAATCACAGGTCAAATTAACAAAATGATTCAATTCTTAGACTGCCCATTTCTGACTATGATAGGAAGGATCTTTAGGGAAAAGAAAAGGAGACCCAATTCGCTTTTGTTATGATGAAGTGGGGAGGTTAAATCATTTTCTCTGCAGAAAGTGATTATCAAGCTGTATAAAAACGGTCCAAAAGCAACTGTTTAAATGCCTGGGAAAGAGATAGCATGTATACACTAAATAAAAACATTGTTTACACATGAAAACTACTAAGCATTGAGTGAGAACGGTGGGAGCGTGTGACATTCTTGACTGGCATGGGTGCTGTCACACCTGTTTTCTTCTGGCAAAGTCCTTGGGCCAGTGTGGTGCAGACCATGAAAATCAGCAGTCTTGCTGCAGCTGCTGGAGGCAGGAAGGACTGTGGGTTGACGTGGTGAGCTTCGTGACAAGTGCACGGGAGGGCCAGCAGCTCTGCCAGGCTGAGGTTTCCGTCCCGATGGGACAAGCACATAAATGATAGCCAGGAAGTTTTCCAAGGAGTTTCAGAAGGTAAGCCATCTGGAGGGATCTGGGTGAGCTCTCTCCAAATCCTAGGAAGACCTGGGGCTAGGCTCATGCATGGTAGAGCTGAAGGGAGCCCAAACTATCCATGCATTGTTGGCCAAGGAAATCTGTGCATACATGCAGAGGAGAATTGAGAGGGTATGATGCAAAATAAGGGCCAGAGGAGACGTGAAAATGGCCTAAGTGTTTAATATGTTCCTAGGCCACACAGAGATCTGTCAGTAGAGACTGGAAGACTTACTGATCAGGTGTATTTGAGTGCAATGTCTGATCACTCTTTGATTAAATAACAAGATGTGCAGATGCAGGAAAAACCCCTAAGGGTCTAGGTTTAAAAATAAAAACAACAACAACGATAAAAGATGAAAACAAAAATTCACACTATGGGGAAAACAGATTTTATGGGTTTAATTCAGAGAAGTTAAGTTACTAAGCAAACAAATAAATCAAAACAGTTACAACACTCTAAGAAAACATCAAAATCTAGAATTAGTAAATACATAAAATGTCATGTATTTCACAAAAAATTTACAAGAAAAGCAAAGACATGATTTGAAAATGTGACTCATACTGATGGGAAAAAAAAAAATCAGTAGAACCTGTCATTAACTGTCTCCAGATATTGGAGTTTGTAGACAAACACTGCAAATCAGCAATTACTCATATTTTCAAAGGACAGAAGGCAAACACATTTAAAGATTTAAAGAAAAGCATGACAACAGGGATTCAACAAAGAACGAATATCAACAAAGAGATAGAACTTGTGGAAACAAAGCGAATGGAAATGTTGATGAAATGGTTAACAAGCTTAGAATAACTACTGAAAAGTTAAAAGTGTGAGAACTCAGTCATTTTCAAATGCTCTGGGTACTACAAGCTAAGCCCATTTTAAAAACTTACGTTTTTCTCAACATGTGTATTGCTGTGTATATTATTTAACAAATACTTTATGTTTATCATGGCTATAAGTGGTACTTCGCTACAGAAAAATAGATTTTGGAATTTTCTGAGAGTTTTCTCATCCTTCCTCCTCCCACTCCAGAAATACTCACTTGCTCAAAAGCAGTAAGTAATCTAGCCAGCACATTGTCCAAGGAATCAAAGAATAAACCCAGCTATAAAAATTTTTTTATAATCTAATAACGAATAGATAAAATTAGTACCTTGTTTAATTTTTCCAGAAGAACAAGACTGAATATCCACTGATGGGTGAAGATGTTTATCAGTCTGCTACTAAAAGAAACCAATTGAAAATGATTTTTGAATACATCAGTTCACGTGTTGGTGTTAGTACATCTTCCTTCTTCAGACTTCTGGTTTACTCAACAAACCAGAAACATAATGGATTGGATTTATTTCTGTTAAGAAATTCTATAACAAAAAGCAGTGTGAGATCAAGTTGAAGTAAATACGGTAATATTAAGTGTTCAAAGTGTTCAGAGTTGGACAAGAGTACCCACAGACTTTGTGATCAGAAGAGCTTCACAGAAAAGTGGCAAATAAGGCTGGTGTTGGCCAATCTCCGCATTCCAGATTGTGAGTGAACCACAACACCTTACAAGATTAATATGAGTGTGTTATAGAAGATTTTTGCAGGCAAGTGGGGAGCAACGGCTTGAAAAGTAGATTGA
The DNA here is from genome assembly GCF_964656455.1 of Halichoerus grypus. Taxonomy (NCBI): domain Eukaryota; kingdom Metazoa; phylum Chordata; class Mammalia; order Carnivora; family Phocidae; genus Halichoerus; species Halichoerus grypus. Next base: position 139,018,920 of record NC_135713.1, on the reverse strand, counting down.
GACTAAAGAGTTGAAGCCTAGACTAAGATCAGGACCTTGGATTCCTTTACTCAGCTGCTCGAAGATTATCAGTGATTCCCCCCTGCTGAATTCAAAAGGCCTTGAAAATTCAGTGTGGTAGTCATGTAATAGATGGATTGGAAAGACAAGATATTGGAGGCAGAAAGATTTCAGAGCAAGGTATTTTCCGAAGAGAGAATTGGCGTCAGAGGAGGCCTGCTGATCAGTTCCAGGCTCCCCAAATCAAACCAAATGTTAAGCTTCATTTTTATGAACATGGACATCCCAAACTCTGACAAGTTTCCATGCATAATTGAAAAGCTGGTGACCCCTGACTCAACTTAAACATTTTTCAGTGACTTTGCATATTTTTTTATATCTTACAAGCTTCATGAAACAAATATTTTCAAAAAACTTACTTTCATATATATCTTTTAACAATGTAATTAAACTTGCAGCTCAGCTGTAATATATATTTTTAAATACTATACACTATCATAAAAATGTTATATATAGCACCATCTGTTGGCTAAGGTATCTTTAACAGATGAAAAATGTTTTATGCAAATGAGATTAGAATATCGTTAAGTTTGAACAGAGAAAAGAAAAACAGCTTTAATTTCGATTAGGAAAAAGTGAACTCAATATGTGGTCACTGAGTAGTAATGAAGCCTGATAATTCAGATTATTTTGGCCTCTGCAAACAGTAATAGCATCAATTATGATAAATTGGCTGAGTAATAATTTACCTTAGTCAGAAATGAGAAAAATGACAAAGCCATACTCCGTACATTTTAAGCACACAAATCTCACCTAAAACAGGTATAAACAGTGAATGTAGTCAGTTTGAGGATGAAACATAATGCATAAAAAAATCTTTCGAAACAGCAACACCATTTAAGATGCAGTTAGAAGTTGAAATTAACCAAATAATGTGTAGCTTGCATATTTCTCCTTCCTTTGATTTGTGAATATTCAGTGGCATAAAATGTATGGACATGTAATAAGTTAAAGGGAAATTTTAGTTATATTTACTTGCATATCCTTGGGAATTCAGGAATGGGATGAATCTGTTCTTTTCTCAGTATTTATCTCTTTGTAGTATTTGTGGTAGGACATAGGCAGATACTGTTTTGGGTTTTTTTTTCTTGAGATTTTGCCTCTTGCCTTTAAAAAATACCAACAACTGAAACTTACCAAAGAAATTTAAGTGTACTCTTCATATGTTGGGTTTTTACCATCTACTCTGTCAACAAATCAACAACTGTCAGTTGAGTTTCATGGCCTGATGCTAGGCAATCCCTGTCTTTAAGGAACCTATACTTTAAAATAAATTATAAGACTTTTCCAAAAAGAACAATATAGAAATAAAGGTAGTGTGATTATAATATGTAATGGATAATGAGGACAATAAATGATCTGATCTCAGATTACAAATTGCTTCCTTTTTTGAAGTTTTTCCTGATTTTCCAATACGAGTTAAGAGTTCCTCTTGAGTGTCCTCATGTACTTTTGTGTTTTAGTACGTACTACAACCATGGTGTACAGTCTCAGCTCTTCTCTAGATTACAGTTTTTATCTATCTTTAAGACTATGTATAGGTCTTACCAGCTAGTACAATTTATGGTATTTTACAAGTAAATTAATATATGAGTGTATGATCTTTCTTTCATGAGGAGCAGAGTTAGTTGCTCTTCTTTATGTTTCCAAAGGATTTTTGTTGAACTTTTGTCATAACAGTAGCTGTATTTACTTTTAAAGATCTGCTTATTTGTCTTTAAGCCCAAGGGCAGGGACTGTTTCTGCAATTCCAAGCCTTAGCATTAAGTATGTTTTAAATAAATTTCTACTAATATGTTAATGATGCTTAAAAATAAGGTATTAGAATGGGTAGATGTAGAAAATTGAGATACTACAGTTTGCCTTTGACATATCCGTGAATCTCCCTGGTATGTATAAAAAAAAATTGAGAAAATCTCTTTTTTTGTGGGATTTGCTATTATTACTTGGTATTTCTGTGCTTTTACTTTTACTGTGACAATGAACATGAATATGAATAACATGCATCCTTTGAACTGGCTTTATGCACTAGAATAAAAATTTGTAGACATTTTACCAGAACTGTAAACATGTATATATATTTTTTCTTTTAAGAGCTTGAGTCTGACTATATATCCTGGAGAAAAGAGTAAGTACTCTTACAAAGCTACATTTAGGAGATTATACATGTATATATGCCAAATAATCTCTGATAGATGGTAAATATTCATTAAATATCTATAGACACTTTTCTAGATGCTGAGATATAGTAGTGAAAATATGGATATTGCCTCTGCCCTCAAGGGGCACATGGTTTTAAAGATGGGAAAGAAAGAGAGAAAGAAAGAAAGAAAGAAAGAGAAAGGAAAAAAGAGAAAGAAAGAAAGAAAGAAAAAAAGAGAAAGAAATAGAAAAAGAGAAAGAGAGAGAGAGAAAGAGAGAGAAAGAGAGAAAAAGAGAAAGAGAGAGAGAGAGAAAGAGAGAGAGAAAGAAAAAGAGAGAAAGAGAATGGGAGGAAGGAAGGAAGTAGAGAGGAGAGAAGGAAGAAAAAATTCAAATAAAAATAAAAGAGGTAATTTAATATAGTTACATAGAATTATAACTTGCATTGAGAAAAGTTAAATTAGTGCCAAGGTTAAGTGGAGTAGAACTTTAAATACACCGATCAGAAAAGATCTGAGACCTGAAATACAGAATGGGTGAACGAGCAAAAGGATGAACAATGCTATAAAATAAAAACAAACTAAAAATTAAGGCACCAATGATCCATTTCCTTTCACACAAGCTTACATTTTATTTGAAGTGAAGCAAAACCATGTCCCTTGGAGGTCCTACCAGATTGGTCAATCCGGAGTTAGGGCAACACAACTCCTTTCTACTGTAGATTATAACCCTTGGTAGAGCACCATGAATTTAATGACTGCTGAGGAGTACCCATTGACCTGATCTGAGATTTTTTTATTGCTGCATGTGGCCTTCTCTCTTTCCTGACAAGAATGGTTTTAAAATAAAATACATTACCTAAGATCTGGACACTAAAACCACTGAGACCATTATGTAAGGCACGTCCATTTTTAAGCCTAACAAACTTGAAGGTGTCCCTTCAAGCAGGAAGTACTATAATGGGAAGAAATAGCTTCATTACCGTGCCTTTTCTTGAAGAATAAGAACTATCAGAGTAGCCGGCTCTGTCTCAGGGGGTATCATTTGGGCCTTTGAGAGAAAATGTGAGACTGTTGGTCTGGTTTGAAATGTTTGTACGTGGTCATATAAATCCCTGAAGAAACTTTTAAGGTTCTGGCCAAGGCTGCTTCTATTGAAAAGAATAAATATGTTTTCAGAAACTTAGAGCAATAGAGAGGGAAATAATTCACCTGCAACCTTTTCAAAACTTTAGTTTCCTATTGGGAGCATGAATTTGGTCTTGTGCCTCATTTGACTATCAATTTTGAGTTGCTTCATTAAATTTTTCACTGGGTTAGGACCAGGTTTCACGGGAGGGGAGGGCAAAGCATAGAGAATTGAAAGGACGTCAGCTGCTTTGGAAGCATGTTTTTTCTATGCTTTTGCAGTTTAATATGTTTAAGGGTTTGGGGAGAAGAGGTTGTATTACCTGCAATAGGGCAAATCCTGCCATCAGAAACATAAAATAATTGCTTTATAAGTTAGAGGTAATATATACAGAGAAATATTTATTTGTATTTGTATTTTTATTTGTATTTTTATTTACCACTATAATTATTAGGATGAAGGGCTCACTGGCATAAACATTTAGTTTTACAGTCTGGACTTTGCAAGTTGAGTTGCAGCTTTGCAACATAGACTAGTTCAAGTCTTGTTGTATCTTAAAGTGACCTACAGGAAATGTATTCTGGAAATTGATTGGCAGACATGATCACCCATTATATGTGGAAATTACAACAGTTTTCACCTGTAAACCGTACTTCAGGTATTGATATATCAGTCCTTAGCATCATCATCACTATCATCCTCATAGATTCATATGGGAGTTGAGGTGTTGCAGGAATTACTCTAAGTGCTTCCTATACTTAATCTCATTTAATATTCATAGTTACATTATAAAATGAATGTTTTTTATGGTTACATTTTATGGATGAGAAACAAGGAGGCTTAGAAAGTTTAAGTAACAAGTTCAAGGTCACTCCCCAAATTCCCAAGTTGTACACAAGGTCATTTTCTGTATCTGTCAAATAGCCAATGGACGGATTCAGAGCAAAATGTAAAGTGGGAGAATTGGGTTTTCTTTTATGGATGTCTCCAGTGCCCCGTGATAATCTCATTTCTCTTGTGGGAGCAAGAAACAAATGTGATGCTCAAATTAAAGACATATTCTCTAAAAGCACTAAACATTCATGGTTTAGTTGTTTTCTATTAAAACAGTATATTAAAGTAATCTCGCTTGATGGGATGTGTGCTATGGTAGATTCTTCTTGTCAGGAGGTTGAGTGGAAGTGACAAGTTGTCCCTCTTTTCTCCTCTCCACACGCAGAAATACCAGTAGCAGAAAGTGTCACCAATGTGACACACCGCTTCTGAAACCTTGTACACATAGTTTCAAACAAGTGGGATTCTTATAAGCCTTAATAAAGCAGAAGAGTGAGCTCAGGAGAGTGAAAAGTCTCACTTCACTTCTATTTTGTAATCTTAGAAGCACTGGGTTTACACAGCGGAACTCTGATGTCTTAAGATTTCTAGAAAAAGTGAGCAGAGAGGTCTTTAGTACTCTCAGACTGTGCAAAGATTGAATCCTACATAGCTGAATCGGTCATAGAATGCAAGGAGAGTATTAGAGGGTCACTGTGGTCCAGAGAACAATATCTGGGTCAAGGAAACTGAAATCCTCTGCCATGACCAGGTAACTAAAGGACCAAACTCTAAATCTATTAACTTGTCTATTATCCCTATCTGTTAGACATTAGTTGATATCTCAGGGCTTCCCCAGGTATTTTTTAAAGATACATATGCATTAATTATGTTCTTCATAACTTGCTCAGGAGACCTCTCCAACTCAAAGCATGATAATATAGCAACAAAAGCCATTCTCCTGTGGAGTTTTAAACACAGTATCCTAGTTCACTATTGACCTGTATCTTCATCATTTACTACTGCAACTTAATTTGTTACTATGAAAATAAAATTCACAAGTAATTTTATGTCAACTCTGTGTTTCATAGCTAAACAATCTTGTTACAGAATTTATTATATTTTTTGGCAAACTATACTGGATCATGAGCCAACAAGAATTTTAAAGGCAGTTAAAAGAAATATCATCGTAATGCAGTGTCTGGTGGTGAGGTGTGTTAAAGCAAGGAACGCTGGTGTATTATGAGGAAAAATATACAAACGGTTATAGAAAGGGTTCATGACAAGTTTACTCACATTTAAGCAGGCCAGAAATAAAAGAATCAGGTTATTTCTGAAAGTCATTGTGAGTGAGATTGATGCTTCTAGTCTTAGGAAATCAATACTATGTCATCTCTGTACTACATCTTGATTTGTAATTCATACAGTGTTATGAAATGTTATAAATCTCAAGGAAGAAAAGGAGCTCATAGCCTAAGGAGTTCATGCAAGAGAAACTAAAGTTAGAGGAAAATGATGACTATCCCAGATTTTGCACTGGTTTGCTTCTCGTTTACCTGTTACATCTCGCTTTATGCTAAACGCTCATGAGATCTGTCTAAAGAGATCTCTGGAGGTCAAGCCATATTGGCTCCTTGACTATTTAGAGTCTAACTTACACGTTAGTCAATATGTAGAACTGAGAAAAGTTTATATTTGATGAGACTTAGTTTAAGAAAATAAATAGGTATGTTATTTTTAAAATCGAAATGTTCTTAAAGATTGCATTTCATTTCATGACCTATGTGTTGAGCATGTAGGTGTCATGAAGAAGATAGGAATAGGATCTAATTTCATTTAATAGGTTAAATCTAATATGGTATTTTAAATTTATGTGTGTATGTGTCTGTGTATGTAGGTTCTATGCCCAGTGTAGAGCCCAATGCAGGGCTTGAACTCACAGCCCTGAGAGCAAGACCTGAGCCGAGATCAGGAGTCGGACGCTTACCCCACTGAGCCACCCAGATGCCCCTATATTTTATTTTTATTTTTTGTTTCTTCTCCAAGTTCTTTTTTATTTATTTTATTTTATTTTATTATGTTATGTTGATCACCATACATTACATCACTAGTTTTTGATGTAGTGTTCCATGATTCATTGTTTGCCAGATGCCCCTATATTTTAATTTTAAATGAAAACCATGATCTAACTTTTTGGAATGAGGCTAGTTTCTCTGCCTTCACATATAAAAGTAGTATCTACTTTATTAAGAAAGATACAAAATAGTTCATTTATTCTTCTTTTGAAGTGCCATTCTAAATTCTGGGTCTTATCATCTATTTCTTTTCAGTGTACATTATGTAATAATTAAGATTCTAACTTTTTATAGGGAAAGGACTGTATCCTGCCTCTATTTTTAGCCTGCATACTGGATAGAAGAAATTAGGCACATATTAGGGTCACAATAAATAAATACATATAAAATAACATAGCACAGCATATCATAAAATAGAGTAGAATAGATTATTTTATTTCTGAAACTCAGTGAAATTTGTCTACATATAATAGCAGAAAAATATACTACCTTATATTACTGTTTGTAAGTTAAAAAAAAAAAAAAAGTGGATTCTGACCACTTTACATGCAAACCAAGCATTGGATGCTAAATTCCACTCTGGGTCAGATGATAAAAATTTTCCATCATTGAGATCTGTCCATATTTAGCCTCTCATTTTTCTTCAGCATATCGTAACAGACCTACTCATCACAGTTATTAGAAGAGTATACTCCACAACACTCACGTTATAGAATCAACCAAACCACAGCATTCTTTATTATACAAATAAGTTCTAGCAAAAAACTCACCCTGCTATCTGCCAACCTGGCTTAGAAGAAATCCTGGCCATTAACAAGAGATCATTAGCTCTCATCCAGAATAAAATAGGATGACTTTTCTGTAGTGTGCTAGAACCAGTGCTCATGAGAGCCAATTTTGCACATCTTTCCTAATTCTGCACTCGGTGACATAATATTGGTAGCAGTAAATTGAGCCTGGTGGGAGTATTTACACCATGGGAATGGGCAAACTCTCAATCTTTTTTACCCTGATGGTCAGTTAAAAATTACTAGCAATGACATGGAGGCAACTGGAGGGTATTATGCTGAGCAAAATAAGTCAATCAGAGAAAGACATGTATCATATGACCTCATTGATATGAGGAATTCTTAATCTCAGGAAACGAACTGAAGGTTGCTGGAGTGGTTGGGGGTGAGAGGGATGGGGTGGCTGGGTGATGGACATTGGGGAGGGTATGTGCTATGGTGAGTGCTGTGAATTGTGTAAAACTGTTGAATCACAGACCTGTACCTCTGAAAAAATAATACATTATATGTTGAAAAAAAAAAGAAGATAGTAGGAAGGGAAAAATGAAGGGTGGGGAATCGGAGGGGGAGATGAACCATGAGAGACTATGGACTCTGAGAAACAAACTGAGGGTTCTAGAGGGGAGGGGTGTGGGGGATGGGTTAGCCTGGGGATGGGTATTAAAGAGGGCACGTTCTGCATGGAGCACTGGGTGTTATATGCAAACAATGAACAATGGAACACAACATCAAAAACTAATGATGTAATGTATGGTGATTAACATAACAATAAAATTAAAAAATTTACTAGCCTAGGGGTGTCTGGGTGGCTCACTCAGTTAAGTGCCCAACTCTTGGTTTTGGCTCAGGTCGTGATCTTAGGGTCATGAGATTGAGCCCTGTGTCAGGCTCCACACTCACTGGGGAGTCTGCTTGAAATTCTCTCTCTCCCTCTCCCCCCCCACCCCCACCAATGCCCTTTCTCAAATAAATAAATAAATCTTTTAAGAATTTACCAACCTACCACTAGTTTTCTTTTTTCTTAAAAATATTTTTTATTCTATATGTTATCATTTGTTTTTTTTTTTTAAACTGGTAGCTTTTTAAGTATTTTTATTAAAACCTGATAACTGTAAGTGATCATAGCATCAGACAAGCCTATCAAAGTGAGATTTATAGATTTATTTTAAAAAAGAGATATCTTAGTTTGTCATCATTTGCGGTAACTTCAAGCAAAAGGGAACACATTACTGCTTTTCAATATTCATTACAAGTATGTATTTTGATACATCATGTTTCCATACTCAATATCTGACACACCTTATAACCTCTGTTAATTCAAAATTTAGAAAACATTTCTTCATGTCTGAGTCTATAACTGTTTGGGCACTGAAGATTTCTTCTTATTATTCCCTACCTGCTAATCTGCAGTTTTGGAATTGTCTTCAAACAATGGTGAGTTGCCAAATATCACCGATTACCTTTTAGGATGAAAGTATTAACAGCCACCAAAAAAATAGTTTTACAGATCTGTTTGACCATTTATGCTTGCTGACTTTGTTTAAAGGGCATTTTTTTCCTTCTTTATTTTCTTTGTGGGCCTAGAAATTATAAAATATTCTCTCTCTCATCTTTAATCTAAGTAGAATTATGAAATAAGTATGGAATTCACATGGGATGCTTTCCATTTGTTCCATTATGTGTGTCAGAGTACATATGATTTATACTTTTCTCCTTAAGTCAAACAACATTAGTTTTCTTTGAACATCTGGCTGGCATCTGGGAGATCTACTGCATGCAGAATATCATTGTGAAGTTTGGGTAATGACTGATGTGAATAGAATATATTTCTATGCGGTAAAGTTCACTTTATTGATTTAATACTACTTGGCAACCTGAAATGCTTTGGTTTTCAACACAATTTAAATACATTGCCAAAACTTTATTTATTTAGTAAATTTACACAATATTTTTCCTCCAAAGTACTATGTAGTAATGGCAACCAGGAGAGATACAAAAGGCACTTTGTCTTCCGTCTCCAATTATTTTTACTGAGCACTTCCCTAAGAGCTAACTGCAAAATCCAACGGCTGTCTGGTTTAAGATGCAATGCACTCTCCTTTCTTCCCCTCTTCTAGATTCTTCTGTCTAAATCTTGACACTTGGACTTGTCTCTCCAACAATCTCCCCACCCACCCCTCTCCCTTCCTCTAGATCTGTCTCTCTCTTCATTAAGAATCATGGCAACCTCCAATGTAGAAAAGTAAAGATATAAGAATTAAATTACTTTTTAATGTCTTGATACGTCTTCTCTTTAGTTTTCATGCAACTTTCCTCTCTAATCTACGTGAATTGTCTGCCTTCTGATTGCCTTTCTCTGGGTGTCTTCTGTTCCTATCCTAGTTTAGGGTCTATGTAGGATGGGATGCTATTTATTGTTGTTTAGATGCCACTCTATCTCAAGTTAAGAATGAAGAATAAAATAAGATAAAATAAGGAGAAAATGCTAAAAATGAGAATTAAGATGGACACAAAGCTAAGAGCTTTTGGTGTCTAAATTATTTTTAAAAAGTATTTTGTAAACCGAACCTTACTTTTTCTTTTTTTTTTTTAAAGATTTTATTTATTTATTTGACAGAGCGAGAGCACAAGCAGGGCGAGCGGCAGGCAGAGAGAGAGGGAGAAGCTGACTCCCCACTGAGCAGGGAGCCCAATGCGGGACTCAATCCCAGGACCCTGGGATTATGACCTGAGCCAAAGGCAGACACTTAACTGACTGAGCCACCCAGGCACCCCTAAACCTAACCTTTCAGTTAAAGAATGGACACTATATTTAAATTTTCTGCTCTTGATTTCCAGTACTTCTATATTTTCTCAAATATCTCTCTGTTTCTCTGTTTGTTAATCTTCTAAGGGAAAGGCCTACATTTCAGTCAGTGCACAAAGAACATTGTGCTAAATAAACACTAAAGGTACATTGCTCTGGTGATTAAAATAATAGTTAAATGGTAACTGGTTTTATTACTATTATTTCCCTTTACTTATGATAACAAATGCTCGGCCCAGTGAGAGGCCAAAGGAGAGCGTATCTCTAAAGTTCCTTTTCCTTATGATACACTTCTAACAGTAGGACATGAATATGTCTATAATTTTGAACTACTGATTCTGAAGCCAGAACTGTAGTTGTGAAGGCAACAGGAGAATCTGGGGGGCATAGTCCTCTGGACAAATTAACTCCATTAGCCCAGAATCACTAGTGACCACTACTCTCTTCATCACATCAAATCATCTTTGAGATGCCAGGGATCAAATTACTGATTCCCATTTGCTTGGGAAACCCTGATTTTAAACAGCAGTGCATACTTTTCATTTCTGTGGAAATATGAAATTTGATACTTCCTTCTAGTTCCCATCTCATTTTCCAAGTGCTTTTGCCCTGTGATGAGTATGTGCTGTTAGACTCTGACTGAGGTCTTCCCCAGATGTGGCTGTGGGAGTCCCTGGCTAAGGAACTCCTTTACAGATGGTTGGCAAGTGCCCTGAGAGTTGGTGTCGTGGAAGGTGTTTACTTAGATGCTGCCTCAGGAAATCAGAGACTGCTGTTTAACCTACAGGAAGCCCAATACGCCGATGGTGGCTACAGAATAAAAACAAACCGGGTGTTGTTCATCCCACACATTGCTATTAGGAAGAAGGCAAACCAGCTGTAGATCATGCTGAGTCGGAGCAACAGAACAACCAATTTTGCTATTTCCTACCATTACTTTAACAATCAAGTTTAGTGCTTAGGACGTCACAAAGCAGTGCCATATCTAACAGCTGTTCACATATTAAAATAATTTAAATAGATTGCACTCTACTTTATAAGCAAAAATAAGACCAACCTCGTGCAAGGATTTATCTAACAGCAACCTAAAGAGCAATCTAAACAGGGGAGAACAGAGCAGAGCAGAGGCACAGAGAAGGGATGACCTCTGATTCTGTCCGTACTATGACACTAACAGCCCTGAGCCCTTAGTAGCTGTTTTCTCCAGGATATGTAGGTCATTATTATGTCAGGCAGTGTGGTGGTAGCTGATGGTTTAACTACTGTATTCTGAGATACATTTTTAGTTTTTATATGTATGGACTTCCAAACGCAGACACGTTCCCTTCTCTAATTATACTGTTATCCTGGACATGTTCACTCCTGAGATGAGAAATACTCCAGGGGAAAGAAGGAGGAAGGAAAAGCAGCATGAAATTTCTACCTTTAGTGGAAGTTCCTTCTTGCTGTACTCCATTGGGAACTCCAAATCTCTTGGGGAGGACGGATTCATGTTGATGGAACCAACTACGTTTACATCTATATTTGGAGATGTGAGAACAGACAGAGACAGGAGAGGAAGATGAGAAGCAAGAGCTTGGCTCCATTGAAAACATATCATGTGATTTTTTTAGACCAGAAAGAGTGATGGATAAGTGGGGAAAAATACAAAAATTTGAGGGAAATGAAACCATTCCACTGTTCCATTAAACAAAGCTGAGTTGAGCTCACACATATGTGATGTGCACACGTACACACACACAGAGTAAGGGACTGCCAGTCACTCTTTGGGGCACTTATCTCATTAGACAAAAGCAGAAATAACTGTTTCACCAAATTAGGCGTTCTTGTTCCAAGGTTTCTAGTCTACTTATGAATTCCCCATGAGAGCCAGGGATTTGAAACTCAGTTGGCTTCAGGGAAGGGCTGTGCCTTTCCTTGATCCTTGTTCTGAGCTTGTGGACAGTCATGAACTTTTCGTTTTATGTGATCTCATGGGTGAGAGAACTGCGCACCTGCTTGGCTCACACTAAACTACATTTTTTATAAGTCTAAATACATAACAGATGCACCAGAGGATTCCATTCTGGGAGGAATTTACTTATAAATTCAGACAGTTTACACATCCCCCACAGTCCTAATCCTATCGCTATGCTGTAATTATGGTGTAGATTGGAAAGCTTGGCATTGTGTTTTCCTCATGGAAATGAATCCAATATTTTCCCCACATACTTGTTAGATATGCTCAATAAAACATACCGCCCATACATTTAAAATATAAGACAGCTTTATATGTTTTATTGGAAATGTAATGTAGTTAAGCATTTCAAATGACAGCAACAGTGGACAGGTAACATTCTATTTGCAAATCTTTCTAGAGCCTGTTGGGGTCACCATATCAGTCAGATCACTCTGGAAACCTACTTCCTCTAGAGAATTTCCCTCAACTAATTCCCACAGAGGCTCTGTCCTCACAGCCTCTCTGAGTACCTTTGGATCTGCAGGATCAAAATGCTTCATTTATTCCTTCTGGTTTTTCTCAAAGTAGTTATGCTGTGCCCAATTTGCTCTTACTTGAGGCAGATTTCATGTTCAGAGTTTCTCAAACTTCACTTAGTTGGGTATTCCAATAAGATGTTTACCAGATGCAAGGATAAACTCTCCTCCTAGTTTTAAAATTTTCTGAAATGGACTCACTTTTATACTCAGTCATTTATTTGAGAGGGAAATGTTATATTATTATTATAGATGTGAAATTCTTATTTTTTAATAAACAGAAGATTTATATCAAGGTACATCAATGAAAACAAAATGATGCAATTGAATTCCAGCTTGAATACCGTTTGCCAGGTAGTTTAAGGACTGATTTTCACGGCCAGAAAAGGAGAGAAGCAAGTGGTAGAGATGCTAAGAACTTAAGAGTACCATAGTGAGACTTGCCTCTGATATAAGCAAGTAAAATAAAAAGAATTAGATATTCTTCAGAAGAATAAAAATTTAAAAAGGGGTAATTTTTTCATTATTCTTCAATGATGTATCAGTAACACTGACTAAAATCATCTTGGGCGCCTGGGTGGTTCAGTGTATTAAGCGTCTTCCTTCAGCTCAGGTCATGATCCCAGGATCCTGGGATCAAGTCCCGCATCGGGCTCCCTGCTCAGCAAGAGTCTGCTTTTCCCTCTCCCCACGCTGTTCCCCCTCCTAATTCTCTCTCTCTCTGTCTCTCAATCAAATAAATAAATGAAATCTTTTAAAAAAATAAAATCATCTTAGGTACCACCACTGTATGTGCTCAAATCTGGGGATACCCTGCTTTGTTGCTGCATAGTATTATGTGATCTATAAAGCATACAATATGATGTAAAGTCTAGACAGTAATTTTTTGGACAGTAAAAAAATATAGTTTCATTTGTAAATTAAAAAAAAAAAACAACCCTCTAATCAGTGATGATAAATCAAATTCATGGTTACTTTTGTGGGTTAATGCATAAGAGTACACATGTGGGAGATTCCTGGGGACTGGCAGTGCTTTGTATCTCAGTATGGATGGTAGTAACACGAGCGGGTTTACTTTGTGAAAACACTTCTAGCTGTACCCTTAATATAAGTGCACGTTTCTTTTTTTCTTTTTTTTTAAGATTTTTTATTTATTTATTTTTGTGAGAGAGGGAGAGAGATCCTGAGCCGGGGGAGGGGCAGAGGGAGAAGCAGACTCCCCGCTGAGCAGGGAGCCCCGTGAGGGATTTGATCCCAGGTGCCCTATGTACATGTTCCTGTTGTGTGACATGCTTCAGTAAAATAATACTTAAGGTAATATTAATAAGAAATGTGCTTGCCCACTTACAAGAAAGTTCATAGGAACTTGAGGGTAACTAGATTCCAGTACTGTGCTGGAGCTGGCTTGTACTGGGTTGTGAGAGAGAATTTTCAGGAATTTTGTGAACTGGCTATTAAACATAGTTTTTGTTCAAAGTCAAATTATATAAACTTATCAAAGATAAATTATATTAAAAATAGAAGTGACAAGTACTCAAAACACATCACTTTCTAGTTATTTTACTATTATTTTTACTCTTGAGCTTATTTCCATCTTCTTTATTTGTATGATGTAAATAGTGTATAATATTACCCTACTGTGGGGCACCCAGTTGGCTCAGTCGGTGAAGTGGTTGCCTTCAGCTCAGATCATGATCCTGGGGTCCTGGGATCGAGCCCCGTGTTGGGCTCCCTGCTCAGTGGGGAGTCTGCTTCTCCCTGTCCCTCTGCCACTCCCCCTGCTTGTGCTCTCTCTCTCTTTCTTAAAAAAAATCTTTTTAAAAAAATGTTGCCCTGCTACCACTCTGTGTTCAGTGACATCAGATGGTTACCTTGAACTGGTTGCCTGGTGGGTATATTTACACCACAAAAATCAGTGGACTTTATAAATCAGGGTGTCTTTTATCCCTGAAGGGCTGCTCGTTAAACATTTATAGCACAGAACTGCTAAACCCAGTGTTTCACAATGACATCAGGATCAAAAATATCTGTAATACATATGGCTGGGAAAGGACTGATATCAAGAATATGCAAAAAATCCGGGCGCCTGGGTGGCTCAGTTGGTTAAGCGACTGCCTTCGGCTCAGGTCATAATCCTGGAGTCCCGGGATCGAGTCCCGCATCGGGCTCCCTGCTCGGCAGGGAGTCTGCTTCTCCCTCTGACCCTCCCCCCTCTCATGTGCTCTCTCTCTCTCTCTCTCATTCTCTCTGTCTCAAATAAATAAATAAAATCTTTAAAAAAAAAAAAAGAATATGCAAAAAATCCTACAAATAAGTAAGAAAAAGATATGCACACAAATAGAAAAATCAAAGATTTGAGCATTACAAAAGGAGATATCTAAGTGACCAAAAGACATGAAATCCGTTTTTTTCTCATTAGTGATTAGGAAAATATAAATCAAAATCACAGCAAGATACAAATAGGAACCCATCAGAGGGGATATATTTTTTTTAAACTGACAAATCCAAATGTTGGTGAAGATGTGGAACAATTAGAAATTTCATACCCTTCTGGTAGAAATATAAATTTGTGCAAATATTTTGAAAAACCCCATGGCAGTATTTCATAAAGCTGAGCATATGAATACCCCGCGTCCTTTCAATTCCTTTCCTAGATATGTACTCCACAAGAATGCATACATAAGTTCATCACAGAATCTTCACAGCACTGCTAGTCCTAATAATTCAAAACTGAAAAACAAATATCTGTCAACAGGAGCATAGATAAATAACTATAATGACGTGTAACAATGGGGAAGATTGAACTGTAGATGCATACAAATCACGGATGAATCTTATAAAAATAAAATTGAGAAAAGGAGGGGCTCTGGGGTGACTCCATCAGTTAAGTGTTCAACTCTTGGTTTCAGCTCAGAATATGATCTCAGGGTTGTGAGATCAAGCCCCCAGTCGGGCTCCACGCTGGGCGTGGAATCTGCTTTGGATTCTCTCTCTCTCTCTCTGCCCTTCCTCTTTCTCTTTCTCTTCCTCTCTTTCTCTCACCAAAAAAATAAAAAATATACTTACAGTGGGATTACAACTATGGGAAAACTACTCTAGGGTGTTAGAAGACAGGATGATGGTTACCTTAGTGAGGGTACTAACTGGGAGGGGCCACTCAGGAGACTCCTGGGTGCTGCAAAGTTTCTGTTTATTTATCTGAATTCTGGTTACATGGGTGTATTTACTTTGTGAAATACTGTTGCCAGCTGAAGGATCTAAGTTTGGGGGATATTTTCTCTTTGTTAGAAGAGGAGATAGATAAGCAAATGTTGAAGAGATGTTCAGGATATATGAGATTTTCTCCTTGAGACGAACAGAAGGAATGAAAGTTGAAAGTAGCCATACATGAAGATCTGTGCACACCCCTATACATATATTATGCTTCAATAAGAAGTTAAACTATAAAATATAAAGAAATATATTTGCACACCTGAAAAGAAGTGTACAGGTTGCATGTACTTCAAGGTTGGCAGATGCATGAATTTAAACAATATAATTAAGGAATCTCTGTTCTGATGACACAGGTCTGGCTTTATCCTGAGTCCAGTTCCCCAGTAGTTTATGGCTGCCTACACCAATTGGAATATACAATCTTTGTTTAAGTCTGGTCCAAGAGAGGTTTCTCAGTTCTCTAAGAATAAGAGAGAACTTTCCCAGGAGTCTACAGCAATTTTATCTTTGTATGTCACTGGTCAGAAATTGTTCACAGTTATCACCGAGGAAGGGATAGTCCCTAATTTCAGTTCAGGGAACAGTCTTGATTGGGTGTGAATTCTTCAAACCTCAAGCTAACAGTGCGGGGAAGATAAAATAGATGTTGAAGCATCACTTCTAACACCCACAACACTCTGGTGCTCACTGCTGGGCACTCTCTAACTTGTGTTCTATACTTAAGCCAATTTTTTAAGCCTGGAAAAATTTCAGCATAGATCTCATCAAAATTTACATTGTGATATAAAGCATTAATTCTTGATCCCTTAAGGGACACCTGGGTGGCTCAGTTGGTTAAGTGTCTGCCTTCGGCTCAGGTCATGATCCCAGGGTCCTGGGTTGGAGCCCAACAGTGGGCTCCCTGCTCAGCGGGAAGCCTGCTTCTCCCTCTCCCTCTGCCTGTCACTCCCTCTGCTTATGCTCTCTCTGACAAATAAATAAATAAAACCTTAAAAAAAAAATTCTTGACCCCTTAAGAATCAACTTGCATGTCCTGAATGAAATTCATAATACTCATAATAACCAACCTTCACAGATCAGCTTCAGTTCTCAATACAGTGGTCTAATTATAATATAAAGAAAATAATTCATAATAAAGTAATGATTCTTTGTTAAAGTATGTAGGATTAACTACGCTAGTTGACATAACAATGGAGCTAGATACTTGAAACATTTTGTAATGAAGAGAGGTTTTATTTAGGAGAAGGAAAATACTAATCAATGGGGATTTTGACATGTTTTCTTTATACTTGACATTTTAATATGAGGACCAAATAAGAACATGACTGCCAGCTATGATTGCCAGATGGATAGAGGCAACTTAAGTTACTCTGGCAACTTAAATACCATGGACAGCAATGTCATGAATGAAGAGATTTTTGAAATGGTGAATAGCTCTTGGGAAATTTCCAAACAAAACAGATTCTAATCTTCCCCCTGAATTACTCAGAAGTAGCATTTCTGGAAAGTTCAATATATATTAAAACTTAAAAAAAAAAATCTTTCTGCTTATATGCAAAGTAGAGTTAGGCTCAAGTTATATAAAATTAAATAAACAGATTTTTCTATGGTATTCTTTTGGGAAATTTTCACATCACAGAACACACAGGCCATTCCTTTATTGTGTAGGATTGCCTTAATATTGGAAGATGTCTGGAAACAGTCCAAGAGCTCTACCCATTAAATGGCAGCAATGACTCAGAAACATTTTGACAACTGAAAAGGCCCCCCAGAATTTCTAAAACACACCTAGAGCCATTAGCAGCAGGGTCATAAAAAACTCTTAAAATTGGATAAATGTGGATCCTTGAGTTAGATCTGGTTTTAATTCCTTACCCTATCCCTCCCCTAATTCTTGGGGGGATTGAGAATGTTAATTCAAGAACTTAGTTTTCTCTTCTGCAAGAGAGAAATAATACTGTAGCCTTGGTTTTAGGGTTGATGAACTTACTAAGGCATAGAATAGATGCTCTCCAAAAGTTATTTTCTTCATCTTTCCATTCACTTATTCTCTTGTTTTTTTTTTTCCCTTTATTTTCCTCCAGATTACTCATTCTGGAATCTTTATTTGCTAAGAGGCTTTTACCAAGAGGGGAAAGCATAAATCAAAAATAGAGTGCAATGCAGGGTAGGGGACTTGGGCAACCATATGGAAAAAATATGAAAGGATGTAATTAATGATCCTTTCTTTCTTAAAAGGGGATAGTTGAAGTTTGGTCATTGCCATACCTATGTATTAACTCTTGAGTTCTTAAAATTTGTAAAATAAACTAAAACTTTCATCTTGAATTTCATACTGTACTTAGATCAAAGACACAGACCATATAAATATCACCTCTCCACGAGACAGGTAGAAAATCTCATTATGGAAGATTTTTTCAAAATGATGATGCCAAGTAAATTCCCTAAGTTAACCACTCAGTCCCTGCAGTGACTGTATACAGTTGTTTTGTGTGTGTGTGTGTGTGTGTGTGTGTGTGTCTATGTGCACATGTGTAGTGAATTCACCAAGGGGACCCTTAAGTCCATTTTCTCTTTAGAAAGTCACAGATTCCAAGGGGAACTACAGTAGCATTTTTCTCCATTAGTTGATTAGAAAATCCTGATGGATTGGCTAAAAATTACTGGGGTTTATTCTTTGGAAACATTAGAAATACTTTGTTGATGTTTTCCAATGGTAAAACTGTCTTTTTTTCCCTGTAGTTAAGTCTTTGACATGGATGTCTGAGTGTATTAGGTAGTTTGAAGGATGTGAGTATAATATACATACAGGTCACCAAACAAGCCCCATACCACCAGCTACCCTAAATATCAACAGTCTCTGCATTAGAAATTTTATATTTGTTTTTCCATTATTTTTATTTTTGGTTAGATGCTCTCCCAATAAGTAAATTCCTATAAGCAAAATATAATAAACATATAATAGATATATGCACACACACATAATAAATATATTAAGGGCAATACAACCATATTTTAGAAGGAGTTACATTTTTCTTTTTTTTAAGTAGGCTCTATGCCCAGTGTGGGGCCCAACACAGGGCTTGAACTCATGATCAAGAGTTGGATACTTAACCGACTGAGCCACCCAAGCACCCCTAGACTGAGTTACATTTTTAAGGATGAAAGTATTAGTACAATCAAAATAATCCTTAAGTATTTTTTTATCCTAATGAAGGTGCCATATTGAATACTGATATATTGTTCCTTAGTAATTCATAGGTGCTCAATTTGAAATAAAATTCAGTCTTGGAGTAAAATCCAAGGTTTTGATTGCACATCTTAGTTTTTTACACTTAGGGTTTGTTTTGTTTTGTGTGAAATATACAAATCTTAAAATATTAAAAACATGTTGAATATATGAGATGATTATACAATAAAAGGTATTACAAACAGAGGTTCCACTGAAGAAACAACAGATTTATGTTGTTTTTTTTTTTAAGATTTTTATTATTTATTTATTTGTCAGAGAGAGAGAGCTTGAGCATGGGCGGGGGGGTGGCGGGCAGAGGGAGAAGCAGGCTCTGTGCTGAGCAAAGAGCCTGATGTGGGACTCAATCCCAGGATCCTGGAATCATGACCTGAGCTGAAGGCTGGTGCTTAACCGACTGAGCCACCCAGTCGTCCCCAGATTTATGGTTTCTAGAAATAAGTTTAAATGAAGAAGTGTAAGGTCTTTATATAAAAATATATTCTTGAAAGACACAAAATATATCCTAAATTAAAGGAAACTGTGATATTTTCATTGATGGGAAAACTGACCATCTTAAAGATACCATTATTCCAGTTAAAGTTCCAACAAGTGTTGGCAGAAATTAAGAAATTTCTTATAAAATTTATATAGAGGTATAGATGTCCAAAAATAGTCAAGAATATATTAAAAACAGGGAAGGGGTGACTGATTTCCAGATATCAACACTTTTTTTTTTTTTTTTAATAAACCTGGGTCATTAAAATTGTGCTCTACTAAAGCAGAAAAAGCCAACTAGATCAATGGTACGAAGTGCTGAGAAACATACCCGTGTGAATCATGAAATCCTGGAATAAAACAGTGGTGACTGACAGTTCTTTTCTTTCAGAAGCTGAAAAATGTTGTGCTACATCTTCTGCCCCCCCACACCCCGTTTCAGATGGGAAATGCGCTGTCAACCCCACTGTCAGTCCCCTGTAAGCAGGGCAAAGTTTTTAGCATTGTAGCAGTTGAAAAGAACGAACTAGAACAGTTTAGCAGTTTGACTAGGTCTCAGAAACACAGTGTTGACATGAAAAGAAAATCCAATGGTAGAATAATGTACACATTTTAATAGAATTTACACAATACTTTTTAAATTTTCAAGCTCTATTGAACATATTTGTGTGTGTATGTGCACATATGTCTAAAAATTATTAAATTGCTGTGGAAGTTTTTGTACACAGTTTATTACTTGGATGCCTCTTAGAGGACGGAAGAGAATGGGATGGAAGGAGGAAAAAGTCACCTTATCTATCATGTTCTCTTTCTTCTCTAAAATCACATTTGAAGAATCTCTGAATCATATCCTTTTATTCTGAGCAGAATGCACAGGGGTGTTTATTATCTGTTTTTATTTATTTATTTATTTATTTGTCAGAGAGAGAGAGAACGAGAGCACAAGCAGGGAGAGTGGCAGGCAGAGGGAGCCCGATGCAGGGCTCGATCCCAGGACTCTGGGATCATGACCTGAGCCGAAGGCAGATGCTTAACCAACTGAGTCACCCAGGCGCCCCATTACCTGTTTTTGTTTTTTAATATCTAAAACGTAAAAGCTGCCATTGTGAGTACTCTTTTTTTTAAACTGTTTTACTGATGGTAATTTTGATTAATATAGTAAAAATATTAAATTTAGTATTACTTATGAATTAGGCTGTAGAGAACCTGGTGAGGTTCACTGGACTTATTTGGGAAAGTCAGAGTGCCAGCCACACAGAAGCTGGATGTAGAGCCAATTACAGGTCACTCTCTTGGTTAAAATATGGACATTCTGACGGAGAGCCATAATTAGGCATAGCTCTCGCTGAACTATAATTCTGTCCTAGGTGTCTAGAGGATGTATGCCTGGAATCAAAAAGGAAAATCTTATGATAGTAAGTCATTTATTCTCCTACCATAAATTACAGAATTGACCTCCAAATCTGTTATTTCTCCACATAAACTACAGTAGGTGGTATTTTTTAAAAGTTATATTCTGTGAAGTAGTAAATTATAGGCTTCCTACTACTGACCATCATAATTTTTCAAAACATAAAACTCTCCACACTGATGCAACTGGACTTACCCAAAGTTTAGAGATATCTTTAGGTGTTGAAAAATTTATATAATTGCTTCTATGCCAGAATATAACATTCACAGACCTATGTGAAAGTATTGACATTTTGATTTACACATATTAGAATTTCTCTTTATTAGATGTTTCTAATAAAGTAAAGAAGAAAAAAAAACTACTTCCTGGAGGAGAAAGTTTTATTTTGGAGGCTTCTAGCAGTTGTAAATTTCAACAACTTTTACCTTATAAATCTGCTATGCATATGGGATTTCATTTGTCAAGTATGGGAGGTTTTAATACCCCCACAGCAAATGTATGATGCTCAGTACACATCACATTTAAAGTTTGCTTTGTAAAATGATCGTGTTTCTTGACCTGTCATATCAAGTGAGTGTCAGGGACTTCTGAGTTCTCAACTAAGCTTTTGCTTATTTTATCAGGAGGATTAGAGAGAGATATAGAAGGAGGAAGGGGGTTGGGGAGACTCTCCTTTTAAGGATACTCAACAACTAATCAAAATATAAAGAAAACGTCTTACACTTCTGTATCTCTTAGAGAGAGGAGATGCTGTTGGAAGCACTTTAAAAATGTTAGCATACTTAATTTTCACAGCCATTCTCTGAGATTTTACAGATGAGGAAATAGAGTCACAGGGAAGTGTAGTAACTTGCCCATGATCACACAGCTAGGAAACAGGAGAACTGGGATTTAAATCCAGGCATCCTGACTCCTGAGTCTGTGTTCTTGGTTGCTATACAACATTGCTACACAAAAATAAATGCAAGGTCGTAAAAAGATGTGATTTAAAAAAAAAAAAATGAGGATTGGTTCTGTTTTTCATATCACTATTGTTTTAGTTGGAGAAGTTGGAAATCTATTTTAAGACTTTTTTTTCTCACCAAAATTGGTGTTGCTCTTTCTCATTGCCTGTCTTAGTACATGTGACCAGAAATCATCTAACAATACAAGCTGAAAAACTTAGACTGACCCTACATTCCTACGACGTTCATACTTCCCCCATCTAATCAGCGGCCAAGCCCTGTGGTTGACATATCTGCATTTCAAAAAACTTTCATTTACTGAGCACCTTTGGCCACAGACTGTGCAAGTTCCTTTTTCTCTGATACGTCTAATTCCACAGATGAAGTTGATATTATTATCCCTGCCTGAGTCCATAAAGTTTCATTAGTTTGCTTAAATAACTATTCTAAGAAGTTGCAGAGCTGGGATTACATCTATGTCCCTATCCAAAGCCCATGTTTCTGCAACTACAGCATACTATATTAATTCTCAAATATCACTCCAGTATAACCTAGTTTTTCAATCTCAGTGCCATACCCCTATGTCATAATTTCATTATTGTCTCATCTTCATGTATCTATAAAATCTTAATAAGTTTTCCTTTTCTCATTGTTGTGGAAATTCCCTTACTGTCAGCCACTCAAATCCTGCTGACAAATTATTACCTAAAGGACAACTTTGATCATGCCACATCTCTGTGAAAAAGCCTCCTCATTTTCTAGAAGATGCATTTTCCTACATTCACGAGACCTTTTCATATGTCTACCTACTTCACTAGCTCCTTATTCACCTGGACTACCTATTCTGCCTGGTTCCCATACACACTCTCTTTCTGTTCCCGTGAAATTAAACTATGGGCAGGTCTCTGAAATGCATGTCAGTGCTTCACATTTATATACGTGTGTTTATTCATATCCCTTTTGTTGTGGTTGTCCTTGAATTTTTTTTTTCTTAAACTATTAACTCAAGTATTACTGTTTCATGAATCTTCTCCACATTCCTGTTCCCCTTACCCCAGTCTGAGTTACATATCGCTCTCCTCGGTACATAATTTTATAACAGGACTACATCATAATTATTTTTCTTCTTTTTAGATAGGATTGCCACATAGGAACTTTCAGGATAGAGTTTTAAAGACATTGACATTATCAGATTCTTCAGATTTTAATGAAAGAACAAACAGCTGCATTTCTGAATGGGGTTAAGTTAAATTATTATGTGAGGTAACGGGACGGGTCATACCCTCACAATTCCAATTTGATAGCATGTAGTTAAGCTAATAAATATTTCCTAAGTAGGTCTGTAAATGAACACCACTATGAAAGAAGAGTATGTTATCATTTGTTTCATTTGGAAAATAAACTCTTTTTAACCAGTGAAGATGGGCATCTACCCATAGTGTGCGTAAACGATGATTTTTGCCCTGTGTAAATAAATATTTGCTTCAAAACAGCAAATGTATTTATGTGGTGGCATTAGTCTGAATATCAAACTCATAAGGTTAAATTAATCCAGTTTCATGATGATAGGGAAATTATAGTCAGTCATTTACTCAATGGGTACTTACTGAATGTTTTTCTAGATAGTGAAGGAAAGGGAGGGAGAGCACATTTGTGGGCACATTATGAGATGTGACCTCGCTGGGGTGCTGTCCAGCAGATGAAGAGCAGGGCACTAGGACTACGTAATGGACAATGAAAACAGACAACAGGAAGCAGTGTGAATATGCATGTCCTTGTATGTTAACCTTAGAAGATTTGAAATGATCTTGAAAGTATTGTAATCCATTGGAGAATTTTAAACAAGGAATGACATAAATGGCTTATAATTTTAAGAATATCACTCTGGCACCATCATTAAATTTAGATATGAGGAGATTATTTAGGTGTGGTGGCTGTAGGGTAAACTGATGGTGGGAAGAAAAGATTAGAGGCTGGTCAAGTAGCCTGGAGAGGAGGCAGGTATGACCAGTGGCATTGGATAAGGAATGATGAGGAATTAACAGAATGAGATTGTTTCTACAGGATAGTGATAATTGTATTAGTTTCTTATTGCTGCTGTAACAAATTGCCACAGACTTAGTGAATTAAAATAACACAAATTTAGTATCTTAGAGCTTTGGAGAGCAAAGTCTGAAATCTGTTTCATTTGACTCAACTCAAAGTGAGAGAGAGCTGTGTTCCTCCGGAAGCTGTAAGGGAGAATCCATTTCCTTGACTTTTCTGGTTTCTGGATGCTTCTGGATTCTCCTGGCCCCTTCCTCCATCTTTAATTTAAAGCAGTATTGTAGCATCTTCAAAACCCTCTTTCTCCAGACCTCTGCTTTATGACCCTGCCTGTCTCTTACAAGGGCCTTGTGATTGCATTGCAGGTACCGGGATAACCTTCTCATCTCAAAATCCTTACCTAAATCACATCTGCAAAATCTCTTTTGCCACGTCAGGTAGCAATTTCATAGGTTCTATGGGTCCAGATGTGGACATTATGGAGAAGGGGCATTGTCCCGTCAACCACAAAGATGAATGAAAGGTTGAGTTTGGGATTGCATGTTCATGTATTTGCCTCTGAAGTATGAGTGATTGGTGATGCGTTTCTCTGAAGCAGAAAATAAAGAGGTTTGAAGGGAGAATGAATGAATTTATTTGTGAATTCAAATTTTGAATTTGAGCTGACTCAGTGTGGGACATCATAACTTAACAAGTAGAAAGTTGGCATATATATTGAAAGCTTAAAAAGAGAGACTTGGCAGGATGTATTGATTAGTGAGTCGGCAATAGTTACATAGGTGGCGGGAATGCTACTCCAGACCATTAAAGAGTAACTCGTTCTGGACTACCCATCCTCCTGTAAACAGCTATAAAACTTGACAGATACATAGGGCAGTGGTTTCTAGGCATTGGACAAATATTGAAGAGATACTTAAATTTTCCCAGTTCCATAAAACGTATTGATTTTGAGATCCAAGAAGGTGAGCACTACACAAGCAGAAAGAAAAACACATCTAGATACACCAGAGAATATTCTGAAGAAATACTGTTAGAATTTTTGTACCTATATTTATTAATACTATTCTGACAAAAATATAGGGATCCTGAAAGAGAGGACACCAATTATTTACTTAGGAAGTGTCTTAGTATAGGTTCTCCATACCCCATTCCTCATAAAGTGGTACGATGAGGGCAGGGGTCACCTGTAGAGATGAGGGGTGTCTGTAACACAGCATAGGAACTCCAAAAACAAGAATTTGGAGCCACAGACCACCCTCCTCCTTCTGGAGAGGCAGAGTGACCTTTGTTCTAGGTGTTAAACAAATCCTGTTTAAATGGAGGAAGGCAAGTCCCTAGGTTCATCACACTTCGCAGTGCAAACAACTGGCTCAGGTACAAATAAACCTGTGAGTGTCTCTGTAGATGTCTATCATTTACAAATAACTACCAAGCATTGTTTGCCCTTCACTCATGCTTTACGTCAGCTTGCCAGCAGTGTTGCTCAGAAAGCCTTGATCATGCCAAAACATGAAAAAATTGTTTCCCCACAACTTTATGGTGATACATTTGATCATGTAGATGAAATTGACAAGTTTCTTCAAAGCTACAACTTAAAATTTACACACACACTCCAAGAGAAATCTGAATAGGCCTATACTTTAAATTTAGAGTCATAGTCATTTCTACAAAGAAAACTGGGAGGTTTACGTGGTGAATTCTGCCCACATTTAAGAAAAAAAATATGCATATTACATATTATATAAATTCAGAAAAGAAAGGGAGGAGGAAACAATTTCTAACTTATTTACTGAGGCTGGCATAACCTTACACCAGCACCAGATAAAGACATGCTGGAAAAAAAAGTTGTTGGTCAATATCTTTCATAAATATAGAAGTAAAAATTCTCCTCAAAATATCAGGAAGTTTAAACTAGTACCATATTTAAAAAATAACTGTTATAATATTAATGATATTCATGAGAGTTTATCCCATTCTCAAATCAGTCAATACAGTTCATGTTAACAAGATAAAAAATAGAAATTATGTTATCATCTCAGTAGATACAGAAAAAAATCATTTGACAAAATTCATACCCATTCATGATAAAAAGACTCAAGAAATGGGGGTTAGAAGGGAACTCTCTAAACTTGATAAAAGATACATAGGAAAAACCTACATCTAGCATGATACTTAATGGTGAAATAGCAAGAACTTTATTCCTAAGATTGGGAATACAACAAGGAAATTCATTCATTTGTGTTCATTGCTATTCTTACGTTAACATTTCCGTTTCTAAATATACATTAGTTCCCTATTGCTACTGAAACAAATTAGCACAAATTTAGTGGCTTAAGACGATACAAATGTATTCTCTTATGGTTTAGGAAGCCTGAAGTCTGAAGTCAAGATTTCCGCAGGGTTTTATTTTTCTAGAGGCTTCAGAGGGTCTCTTGTCTTTGCCAGCTTCTAATGGCCATTCTCTTGCATTATTTGGCTTGTGATTCTTTACTCTGTTTTAAAGTAAATCACTCCACTTTCTGGTTCCATTCTCAAACTTTGTTTTCTGACTATCCTCCTGCTTCCCTCTTATAATAATGACCCTTGTTTATTACATTAGGCCCACCTGGATATTTCAGGATGATCACATCTGAAAATCTTTAACTTAATCACATTGGCAAAATCTCTTTTATCATGTAGGCAATATATTTACAATTTACAGGAGTTGTGCAAACACAATATACAACATATATAGAAAGCCTATATCTAGTATTATACTTATTGGTGAAATATTGGACATTTTCTCCCTAAGATTGGGAATATGATGAGGATGTCAGCTAGTCAGACATCTTAATTGGAAGCTCATCCTCCCAGATGGAATTTGTAAGCCTTCTATAACCCAACCATAGAAGATGCCCATCACTTTTTCCATGTTCAGTTGGTTATGCCAGCCTAAGTTAAAGGGGAGTTCAAATCTATCTCTCAGTGGAAGGGGTGGTTAAAATTTGTGTTCCATAATCTATCACACTGTGTTTTCTCTTCAAATTGATAAGTAATGTTGCCACATTATGAATCAAAATCACAGCAAGGTTTTTTGTCTTTTTAAGAGAAATCAATAGACCAATACTAAAGCACATGAAATTATTCTCAACATTACATTCAACTGGGATATGAAAATGAAAACTGCAGTGAGGACCAACTTCATAGAAATTTGACTGGCAAAAACCAAAAAGTATGAGTGGGGGCACCTGGGTGCCTCAGTCAGTTAAGTGTCTGCCTTAGGCTCAGGTCGTGATCCTGGGGTCCTGGGATCAAGTCCAGCATTGGGCTCTCTGATCAGCGGGGAGTCTGCTTCTCCCTCTCCCTCTGCCCTTCCCCCTGCTCATGCTCTCTCTCTCTCTCTCTCTCAAATAAATAAATAAAATCTTTAAAAACAAACAAAAAAACCCAAAAAGTATGGGTGAGACTGGTGGTAGGTTTCTGATGTTGCTAGAGGAAGTATAAAATGTTATAAACACTTCAGAAAACTCTTTGGTTGTTTCTTATAAGCATACACATGCCAGTCAACCCTCCCAGGATTTACCCAAAAGAAATAGCAACCTATATCCACCAAAAGACTTGTATAAAAATCTTCATAGCAGTTTTGTTAATAATTACCCAAAGTTGGAAATAGATGGCATTGACATAAGAATGAATAATCAAATTGTGGAATATTCATTCAATTGAATACCACTCGGTACTATAAAGAAAGGACTTAGAGTATACATGGATTTCAAAAAACGAAATGCCGAATGGAAAAAAAAAAAAAAAAAAGCTTTACAGGGAAGATATACTTACCCTATTCCACTTACGTGAAGTTCTAGAATAGACAAAACTAATTTGCTGAGTGATTGTTTCTGGAAATGGTAGAAGCATGAATGACTATCATAGGGGTTGAGGGAAATTCCTGGGGTCACAGTAATGTTCTAGAATGTAAAAGGGGCTTATGTCGCACAGGTGTATGCATTTATCAAAATTCAGCAAATGAATATTTATCTTTGTGTACCTCATTGTACGTATGTTCTATTTTTTAAAAACTCTATGAATACTGAACTTTGATTACTGATAGGCGTGCTTTAATCTTCAGGGAAAAGTGAACTGATGTCTGTAATGTACTTTGATGCCTTCGATTTGCTTTGGATGGACAATAGGTATGATACATGAGTAGACAGATAAATGAGTATAGAAAAATGTTAATAGTAGAGCATAGATGGTGTGTATGTGGGAGTTGACTATACAATTCTTTTTCCGCGGCTGTATGTTTGACATTGTTCACAATGAAATTATAGGAAAAAGTATGTAAAGGATTCTATAAATGTCCTTAATACATCAAAATATTATATGTGTGATAGAATCCATTACTTCTTGCCAGCTATTGTGTTGCCATTTCTTACAGTGACCCTCCCTGGGAAAAGACTATATATCTCTGTCCTCTTACATTCAGGGTTGGCCGTTGGATTCATAAGTCGAAGTGATGAGTGTCATTTCTAAACAGAAAAGTTAAGAACTGGAACATAGTTTGCCATTTTGTTGTTGTTCTCCCTTTGTTATAAGCTTGGAGATTCTCCAGATAGCCTCTCCCCTGTGAGCCTGGCACTCCTGTAAAGATGATATAGGGTAGAGCAGTCACAGATCCAAAATGAACAAGCATGAGGGAAAACGAAACAAAACAAAACAAAAATTCCTTAGAAGGCCCTGAAATGTTGTTTGTTGCCATGGCATAGCCAAATCTTTTCTGGTGTTTTGAGGAAGAGGAGAGGGTAGAAGAGAGATGATGGCAAGTAGGGAGGTAGGAAGAATTTGCTTTCACGTTAAATAACGAACACATTTTAGGAAAGTGAGCATTTGGGAGATATTACCTTTAAAGTTCTCCTGTTCCATCAGGTAACCAACATTAATAACATGAGATAGAATTTTTAGATTTTAAATTCTCTGCTACTCCTGATTTAGCTGGGAGTAGTCAAAATGTCTTCAGTAGTATAATGTCCTTTGACTGGAGAATATAATATGGCTTCTCTTGGTCTCTTCATGTCAGTAACAACACCCAGCTGCCCATGTGTGGCAGATGTTCTTTCAGAAGCTGTGTTGGGTATCTTGCTGATTTATATTAGCATTTGTATTGAGGGACTGGGGCTGGAGGTGCTAAATTTTGTTGATGCAAAATTAATCCAGAGACAAAATGTAAAGTGATCCCAATAAATAGGACAGTTTATCATGTAAGGATGCATTCCCTTATACTAAAATGTCCATCCCTAATTCTATATTGCCTTATCTTTGAAATCTTGATTTACTGCCATTGTATTTTTTGGGTAAATTCCGTATTTCCACAAAAATAGCATACAACTTCTTCTGACCCAACATTTGCATTTATCAGGCCTCTCAGTGCTACGTGTTTGGATCTTTAGATATAATGACCTTAAGACTAAAAAATAAATAAATAAATAAAAGGAAGGAAATAAAGAAATCACCAAGTCATATATCACCCCTAATCCAATTACAATTTCAGGGAGCATCTAACGTATTAAAAAGTTCAAACCAATAATACTGCATTACTAAGGTTTTCTTCAACAATGATATTGGTCCTTTTTGCTTTAACAACATAATGGATTCTGTCTCCAGTGCTGGGACTTGTGAGAAGATAAAAAGTACGGAATGACAGGATTGAGCAAAGAAAGACACACTGGTCACAGGGAAAATGAAGAATCACAGGGTGGAAAGAAACAATATATATGCAGATGTGGGGTGATAGAAAGCCTTAAAAATGAAGAAAAGACTGACATAAGGTAAAGAACAGGGGCACCTTTCTTTGGAAGATGAATTTTATATGACCTGGATGGCAATCATAGTTGTGGCTTAACACAAAGGAGGAATTAGGTGTTTTGTTTTTTTTTTTTTTAATTAACCTTTTCCTAGACCCAGTATGAGA
Source organism: Halichoerus grypus (assembly GCF_964656455.1). Taxonomy (NCBI): domain Eukaryota; kingdom Metazoa; phylum Chordata; class Mammalia; order Carnivora; family Phocidae; genus Halichoerus; species Halichoerus grypus. Next base: position 138,989,348 of record NC_135713.1, on the reverse strand, counting down.
GGGTCTAGGAAACAGAGGAGCTGCCTGTTTGATGTCATTCAAGCAGGCTCAAAGTATTGGTTCAACTTCAAAGGGAATAGATTCCTAATTTGGAAAGAAGAGGGGTTCTTCTAGCAAATGACTATAATAGATACGAGGTAATTCAACATAAAGTGGCTGGAACTACTGAAATACGTAAGAATGCGATGGTGAAATGTAATTGTCTGGTTCCTTTTTCTGGGTTGTTACCTTTAAAAAAAATTTTTTTTAAGGCATGTATGTGCTCAGTCTTTGAAAGCAGCCTAGGTGTGAGAGTAGACAATCTCTGTGTCAGTTCAGCTGGCTAGCAGGGCAATTCCAAGCCATGATAATCTACTAATGCTGGAACATACCAATTGCATGGTGGTTTTTGTAACTCTAGCTTTTATTATTTGAGTTGTAATAAGCCAAGCAGCCAAGTAGTCAGTTTTTCTCTGTTGGGTCTCCTTCTCTGGCTAGCATGTGGTGCTTCTGCTCTTTCTCTACTTTCATTTTGCCCCTTCATTCTTTCTCTTTCATTTTCATGGTTTGACACTAAAACAAAACAAAACAAAACCTTGTCAGCTCTTGTCTCCTAACTGGTGCATGTATGAGCTTGGATTTGAATATGTTTGTGTGTGGAGGAAACATGAGACAGGGTGATAAGAAAGGATGATGTGAAAAGAGAAAATATCACAAAAACTCTGAAAATCCTTATTTAGAGAGAGAGAGAGGTGAGACAGGGAAAAAGAACTAAAAAAGAAGGGGAAAGAAATGTTTCCTGGGAGATTTTTGGTCAGTCTTTACATTAAAATAAAATAAAATAAAATTTGGACATAGCAGATTACACTTTAGAAGAAGAACAATTATAGGTATGTAGTGGATGTACAAAAGAGATTTGAAAGAAACATGCTGAAATAAACATGCCAAATCCCTCGTACCACTTTGTAATAGAGGCAAGAACAACAGGATGAGAGCAGTTGTTAAAGGTTAAAGAAACACGGGTGATCTTAGAAGTAGGATCCACACAAAGTAACGAGAGAGATTTGAGAAAGTACATTCTAATGTTTGGTTTTGTTTTCAAAAAAGGAGATGGGGGAGAAGTTCAAATAAGTGGGAAGTTTAATAAAACTAAGGGTTGCTTCAGAGAAGGAAATGGGGGGGAACAAAACAAAACAAAACAAAACAGGGAAATCAAGCAGGAGATTGATTGAAAAACTTGAGTGGATGTGTCTGGGGAGGATTTATAAGTTCTTATTCAGATTGGATTTGAAGCTAAGAGGAGAAAATCAGTGAAATGCTTAGAGCAAATAGTTGATTATTACTCCACTTTGTGTAATCATGTAGTAGCCTGGCCTTAGGATGACCTTCCAAAGCTTAGAGAACCATGAGAGAAAAATTGTACCAGAGGGAACTGTAGAAGTTAAGAGTGAAAATTAGACTTCGCTAGTCTAAGGTTCAACATGAGGGTCAGTTCTAGCAATTTTCCGTAACTATCATTCATCTGAGACCACAAACATGGTGATCAACAAAAAAGAAGTAGACACAAGCCCTAGAAATACTGGAGGTCAACAAAAAAGAAGTAGACACAAGCCCTAGAAATAAAGCAGAGTCTGAGATGAGGATTGGGGATACTTCAGAGAGCTACAGCAACGAGGAATTGGTGGCAGTGGTGTTATTTCCTTCTTTCTTAAACAAGGAAGGAAGGCATTTTCAAAGCTTTCAGCAGGAGGAAGTCAGTTCAAGCAGGAGTTGAGAGTTCAGGCAGGGAGGTTAGGAAGAAATTGCTGATATAAAGGAACGGGCATTGGATTGTTGCAAAGAATGAGATGCTCATTTTAACACCAGCCTGGGTCCACACCTCACGTTCAGTGACATTGGTGATCTGTGTATGATCTAGAAAAACTAACTTTTTTTTTTAATTGAAGTACATACAGTTGACGTGCAATTTTATATTAATTTCAAGTGTATGATGTAGTGGTTCGACAGTTGCATATGTTGTTATAATATTATTGACTATATTCCCTATGCTGTACTTTTCATCCCCATGACTTACTTATTTTAATAAGACTAGAATAGTTTAAGTAAAACTATATTCTATTTGGAATTTTTTTTTCACTTCTTTTGAATAAACGATACACTTTCCCAAGAGTATCTGCTTGTTTGCTGAGAATCCCAAGATGGGAGGAGGAAAAAGAAAAGGCACGGCTGGGAGTTGGGGTGACTAGTGGCTCCTTTTTCAGATAAAGAGGAAGGATATATGATGTTAGCCTCTAATACTGAAGGTTATTCAGTGGAGCCCGTACACATTAAGATGTCCCTTATGATCAAAGAGGGAACATCTGAGTCACATTCTCTTATTGGACATATTATTTGATGATTGTGATAAATTGGGTTTTGAAAGCTATGGTCATGACCAGACGAGGAAAAGATCATTTAATGAAACTTCTAGAAGAGTCTAACCTTCCCCTAGGGCTTTGTTGATGCACATACGATTAACTAAAATGCATGACTTAATCTTGCTGTATTCATCTGAACAACAATTATTTTGGAGACGACTCAATATTCTATTTCAAACTAACAGCATAACATGACACTTCATCCTATATGAGTTTTCTCATTGTTGCAAAACAACACGTTTCCTTTTATTCTCGACAAAATTATCTAGACCCAGAAACAAAAAAAGGTGAAATCACATCACTTGTGTATATATCCCTGGGGGTTAGAAATTAGGCCACACTAGGGGGCTTGAGGAAAGGAGATGTGATTGAAAATATAGTAGCAGGGAACAGGGTCACCCCCTCTTTTCCAGGTGACTGAAAATTGAGGCTATTCCAAAACTCTTGAGGTGAATGGTTCCTGTCATTCAACAAAATTGTAAGGACCCAACAGTTTAATATGATGCTTTTCAATAAAAGTTACTTAAAATGACTGTTCAAACAATGGATTAGGACAGTTCCTGGGCTCAGAGCGGGAAGGCTATGGAACTGTCCAAACATGCTCTGAGGTATGAGCAGAATGTTTGACCCCACAATGCCCAGTCTTGTACAAGCTCACATTCTCTGTTCTGCTGTAGACCATTATGATCTGAAGTTAATATTACCGCTCTAATTCTCAAAATTACATAGTTAGACTTTTATAAAGGTATTTATACAATGATTCAAAGCAGGTAAATATATTTATCTTCACTTATGTTTGTTCTTTCTCCCTTAAAATGTGGGTTGTGTTGTTTCGTTTGAATCATCATTTTTAGTTTTGAAGATTTCGTGAGATTTTAGAACGTGATAAAGTATGCATATAGAACACATACACAAGTCACCTTTTAAAAACCTTCACTTTTAAAGATAACTTTTAAAACGATTCAGCATTAAGAGAGAGGCCATGTATGGGTTGGTTAAACTTTGATGATTATTCCTATTGCTTTTTAACTTGTGGGTCATGTTCATAATTAAACCCTTGGTATGTATGAAGTGGGAGTAGAGGTCAGAGGTAAAAATGGTTAGAGGGAAATGAGAGGACTGGGAGAGAGCAGGCAGAGGTGAATATGGCTAAGAGTAAGAAATAAACCAGAAAACAAGCAAGAAATGCCAAGTAAGGACTTTGCAGTTATCCTGTGGTGCAAAAGAATGTGTCTCCATAGCATAATGCAGAGAAGTCAATTTCTAGTCTGTGCTGAAGGCAGGATGTGACAGATGGGTATACTCCACCCTCTATTAGATCCCAAACCCCAATTATAGAGTGAATTCCCGTCTTTCTTTCTAGTTTTTGTTTACTTACCATAAGAACTAAAATAAATTAGTCGTGAGGGGAAAAGAAAGAGGTGGAAAATAGGGAAAAGGACATACTACATTTAACTGAAGACTCTTTCACACAGAGGTTTCTTCTTCTCTTAAAAGACCCTGTCCTGCAACCTGAATCCACACCTTATTTACAGCGAAGTTTCTTTGGAGGTAGCTGGAACTCACCCAGGAAAGAAGATCATTGCTCCGAGCTCATCTCTGTAATTGACTGACCTGTGTCTGTTAAACCTATATTTGAGGCATGCTCTGGAGTTCAACGGTCTTTGAGGTTATGCAGCAGCTTTCAAAAATAGGGCGTGGTTCGTTCTTTTGGCATTGACTTCCGACCTCCAGAAAACTATTTCTGGTCCTTAGAACAAACATCAAAGGGTGAGAGCTTTCTAATAAGCTGGTTATTGGCACAATAAATAAAAGTAGTCCCCAGGTAAATCTGTCTCTTTCAAAGTGTGTAAGATACACCTGAAGAATATATGTTTTCATCTACAAAAGCCTGTGAAATATTGAAATCTGTCTGCTCACCTTTGCCAGGATAGACCAATGATGGACAATTGAGGTGCATGTTTTATTTTCCTTAGGCAACCCACTGAAAACTTTGGTGTAAAATGGAGGCAGAGGGTGCCTAGGTGGCTCAGTTCGGTTAAGCTTCTGCCTTTGGCTCCGGTCACAATCCCAGGGTCCTGGGATCAAGCCCCGCATCAGGCTGCCTGATCAGTGGGGAGTCTGCTCCTTCCTCTCCCTCTGCCCCTCCCCCTGCTTGTGCTCGCTCACTCTCTCTCACTCTGACAAATAAATAAATAAAATCTTAAAAAAATAAATAAATAAATAAAATGGGTGGCAAGCAGTTTAGGAGTTAATTGCCTCTGACTTGATTCAAAGATAGGCATACCTGGTTGAAAGGTACATGCCGAAACCCACTGAAGCAAGTCATCCAAAAGATTTTAAAACTATAGATATCTCTTTTATTTTCTTTTTAAGCTTGAAAACCTCTCATAACCACAGTTCATTAAAAAAAAAAAAAAAAGAGCAGAGCCCAGTTTTCAACTAAGAAGGCGCTGAGGGTCTTGTAAAACTTCCTTTGTGTTCTTTGTAATATCAGGCATTAAATTTTTGCATTCAAAACATGTCAGCGGATGATCAAGCCCATAGCAGAAAGTGATTTCTTCGGGTGAGAGCAAAGCTGAGGGGATGTGTGGGCCCAGTTTGGCATGGAATTTTATCTGCTCTGCTCTGCTGACCACTTCCTACTGAATTTTCCTTTAGAACCTCTAAAGAAACTGTTAAAAGGGATTCTCTCACCTTTTCAGCGTGTGGGGAGATTTTCCTGCCATTTCATCTCAAAGTGGAAATCATGAGTCGTTGAACTGTGTTTACGCTGATAGACAGGTGCCCTTCCTCAGATTTGGCATTCATATCATAACTCATGATGGCAACAGCGCTGAGGATCCCAAGGACAATAAATGTGGAAAGAGAAGTAAACAACTCTCTTTCTACTAGTTCTTTCCATAAAGCTCCTGCTAAAACCTGCTCTCCAGGCTGAGGCCAAAGGAGAGTTGTAGATAAAATTAGCTGCTGACAATCAAGGTCACAGATCAGAGAGGAACACAGTGTATCTTGAGGTGAGACTGTTAGTTACACTGTTCCATTTACTTCTCAGTAACAATGGATAGGACTACCTCACACATTATGTGTAAGTACAAAACAGTTATATCGGACAATAACATTTGCAACTGCATTATAAAATTTCATACTCAGTAAATAATTGTTGAACGCAGGAATAAATCTTAAAATGCATTACTGGGTGATTTTCAAATATTTTTTCTTTTGTAATCTCTTTAACAAATACTAAGGTCTCTATTTTACAGATGAGACAAGTGATCCAGATCATTTATAGGATTGACTTAATTTCACATGGCATAGTAAATGATAGAGGTGGGGCCGAAATTAGTTCTGTTTTCTTGTTCTCTGCTGATTTGTTTGGCCTTTGCTGTATGGAAAATTAATTTCTAGTTGCGAATTATTCCAATTGAGACTGCCCCTTGTATATCTAAGGCCATAACCCCTATTTAGGCTGAGGATGTTACACGATTTTCCTATACCCTTTATTTGATTATCCTTCCTTCCTACTTAATCTCACCCTGGGTTCCCTGGAATCTCCAGCCTTTGTCAGCAAACATTATTGTGGTCCTGGAAGGCAAGTCTACAATTACCCAGGTGAAAGTATAAGGTGATAAGCATATTCAACTTTATTTGCTCATCTTTTAAGAAAGAGACTTCAAGGGAAAAGGCCAGATACATCTTCATATTCCAAGCACACTAGTGAGGTTAATTCCCACTTTTATGTCAAAGACAGTGCTAATGATCTACTCGGGGGGTAAAAAAAAAAGAGGAGAGGTGAGTCTCCCATTTCTTGTGTGAGAAATTCATTTGTTTACTCATCCAAGTTTACTGAGCATCTCATATGTGATAAAGACTTGTGACATTCAAATGAGCGTAAGGATGAGCAGGCCATCACATATTCCCTACACATGGGTGTGGCTGGGTGGACAGGACTCTGTACCCTTGAAGTGATGGTCATACTTTGCAGTATCTGCCTTACAGTTACCAGGATCCCAATGCCTCAAGCTTTGATTTCTACTGACCTGCATCTTCTCAGATGGAATACGTTACGTTCTCCTATAGGAATGTAGAAGGGAAAATATCAGTGCTTGGAGTCATTGGGAAAGGGGAGATATGGCAAGAGCAAGATTCAACTTCTGTGCTACCATGGAGCTGGCAGAGGGCACCTGGGTGGCTCAGTCGTTAAGCGTCTGCCTTCGGCTCAGGTCATGATCTCAGGGTCCTGGGATCAAGCCCTGCATCGGGCTCCCTGCTTGGCGGGAAGCCTGCTTCTCCCTCTCCCATTCCCCCTGCTTGTGTTCCTTCTTTGGCTATCTCTCTCTGTCAAATAAATAAATAAATAAAGTCTTTAAAAAAAAAAAAAAAGATGAATCACCATTACAGCTATGGTCAGGTGTCTAGTTTGGAGGCCATGTGATGGATTACAGCTTTTTTAGTCCCATCTATGGGAAATTAGGAACTAATGTTCAGAGATTGTAGCAGCCCTTAATAGTAAGTGGGATTTATGAGGATCTGGTTTTGGGAAAAGAAGAAATGCAGAAGATGGCAAGCCTACTGGCCTTGATTCTTTATATGCCCTGGGAATAGTGGGCTGGAAATCTCCCCTGAAACTTAGAACTCTCTTCCCCAGTAGAGGTGGGAAACTCAAGCTTTTCCCATAGCTGTTAGGCACCTTGCAGTCCCCTAACACCTCAACTGTCATCACATATCAAAACTCTTTGGACAGAGAAAAATTTCTAACTAGGTGAACCAAAAGCTCAGATTTATTAAAATGCCAAAGGGTGTGTTGATTCTGGGAGATTAGCCGACTACTGCTGGTTCTACTGCTTTGAGCTTCAAGATTTGATGACTAAAGTTATATGTCTCTGACCTTGTGTGACTCTCTCTGTTTCAATTTTTCATATCAGAGCAGGATATCACAGAGCACCAATGGCAGTCCTGTATGATTCATATGAAAGTGGAAATTTACTCACCCTCCTCCTGTACCTTATCAGTACAAGAAGGATTAGGTGTTTTCTGAAAATTAGTCCTGTGGATGTTCTGAACTTTATAAGGATAACAGGTCAGATTTTACGATCTATCACCTTTAGACATGTCTTCAACAATCAGAAGTCCATTTGCCTACATCATTAGAGAAAGAGTGAGTTTGCCCTCACATTGGTCAATGCAAAAATCACGAAAATTGGGGCACCTGGGTGGCTCAGTTGGTTAAATGTCTGCCTTCAGCTCAGGTCATGCATCTGGAGTCCCCAGATGGAGCCCTGCGTCAGGCCCTGTGCTCAGCAGGAAGCCTGCTTCTCCGTCTCCCTCTGCCCCTCCCCCTCTTATGCTCTCTCTCTCTCTCTCTCTCTCTCTCTCTCTCTCAAATAAATAAATAAATAAATAAATAAAATCTTTAAAAAATTTAAAAAGTCACCCAAAGATAGTCATAGAAAGAATAATATAGGGTGCCTGGGTGGCTCAGTTGGTTAAGCATCTGCCTTTGGCTCAGGTCATGATCCCAGGAGTCCCACACTGGGCTCCCTGCTCAGTGGAGAGTCTGCTTCTCCCTCTGCCCTCCCTATACCCCCACTGTGATCTCTCTCTCACTCTCTCTCTGAAATAAATAAAAGCTTTAAAAAAAAGAGAAGAATATATTTGGTGATGGACTGATAAGCTGTGTCTGAGAGGACAAGGCCTTTTAATGTCACATTTGTCAATGTTCACAGTATAAATACTTTTACCATGTTAGTTTAACAAGCGGCTCTCGAAATTCCTGAATGTTTAACAATTGGCTTTTGCAAGCCATTATAAGCTGGCTCCAGCAGAGGCTTTATAACTGCATATTTCCTACACAGGAAACAAGTGTACTTTGATAGATCCTCGTTTACTTTTTTGGATCAATGAAATTAATTACAAAGAGATCAATTCTCCCTCGCCATTTGGGTAGAGACTGTATAAGAATTGGACCATTCTGTTTAGGTTGCCAAGCCACAAGTCACATCCCAAGGGTTCCCTTACCCTTAACTGGGATACACTGTGCTGAGGTTATAGACTAGAGAGATGTCAAAGTCAGATGCACTGAGAGCAAGCCTAAACTGGATTGTCAAGAAAGGAACCTGAAGAATTGACAATGATATAGAAGTCAAAGCAGTAAAAGAAGTAAAAATCAAGAATTGTAAAGAACCTAGAATGAGAGAACGAATTTCTTTTTCTCTTCATGCTTTCATTTAATACTAACCAATTTTTGCCCTTATGGACCATATACTCTTGTAAGGGGATGGAGAAATCAATACACAAGTAATCAAAAAACACATAAAGCAATTAGAGATAGCAGTATATGTAAAAATTAATGAAAGAAAATTAAATGAGCTAATGAAATGGAAACTGACAGTTGAGATTTACACAAGGAATTCATTGAAGATCATTCTGAAAAAGTAACATTTGAACAAAGACTTGAGTAGTTAAGAGGCAACCAGCAAAGCAAACATCCAAAGTTGACCAGATAGAAGCAATTAAAAATATAGGGTACCCTAAGTCAGGAAAATGCTCAGTAAGTTCAAGGACACCTATTGTGGCTGGAGCCTCTGAATGATCGTAGAGAAGATCAGTAGAAGATGAGCCGGAAGGAAGAAGCAGGCGTAGATGGCATGAGGTCTTAATACGCCATAAAAAGACTTAGTATTTCTTTCTAATTTTAATGAGAAGCCTTTGGAGGGTTTAAAATAGTGAGTAATACCTGATTTGTCTTTCTTAAAAGATCGCTCCATTTTCTTATGGGGCATTTGGGTGGCAAAGGAATCATGAAATAGATGAGTGAGGGCTGGTCAGGAAAAATCCAGAGACAGACAGCTATGGTTGCTTATCACACAATCCTACTAGCCCAGACTTGCAGATGGACAGAGCTCAAAGTGGGCAAGATACAGACTTGGCTTTAGAAGGAACAGACCACTTCTGTGTTGAAGGAACATAGAATCACAGGTTTTTGTTAGCTTACCTGAGAGCAGTAACACCTGCTAGTATAATGTTTCTTGCACAGCACAGTGTGGACCAACCTTTGAAATTAAATGCTTGAATGAAATGAAATGAAGCCTACCTCAACTTTTATATTGATGGTTGCTACTGCAGATGATTGGTTTAGTCAGCAAAATGCTAGCAGAAAAATGAAACTTGGAAACTCTCTGACAAATAACACTTCATGGTACAAAGAATAAAATGTAGTGAATATCTCTTCCCTGAAGAAATAAATTAAGGAGAGACAATTCATTTTCCATTTAATTGGATAGAAAGCCCTTCACATAATGATTTTAATTGTGTATCCCATGGGCAGACATACATTTCATGAATTCACCATGGATTTAGAAGGTCATAGACAACAAAAGTATTTCTTCCATTATGTCTATTTATGGATTCTAAGTTTCAGTAATTAACTCAGAAATGGAATAAACCATTTTTAATTAACCTGAAGATACAACCTTTAAGAGATTCATTTTTCTATAAAATTTTAAAAATGATTCTTTATGAATTAGTTCATTTTAATTACACAGAAATAAAATTCTAGATTGAGGTTTGAGTCACATATTAATGTGCCTCAAAATTAATTAGTGTTATTTACCATTAAGAGATACACTTGAAAGATGTATTTGCAAGTCTTGCTTATGGTGAATTTTCAATCTTGTAATTATAATGATAATATAATGGTGATAAAATATAGTGGCTGTCATATGCCTTTGAAGTATTTCTCTTTAAAAGTAATTTCTTATATATGTCTAGAAATCAGATACATGATGATTTTGTTTCCAAGTTTATTACATTAAGCTGTTTCAGACCTATTATCAAAGACCAAAGATACACTTGTAAAAAATAAATGATTATGAACTCCTTTCATTACCTATATAATTAACATCTAGTCATTAGTTATTGATAGTAAGTACAATAAGTAAGGCATGTATCATCATATTGATAACGTGGCAGTATCACCTGAAACACATCCATACACATTCTATGTAGCCAGTATTCTGGGCATGGTATGTCTTGCAACAAATCTTGTATGTAACTTTTGTTGATAGCATTTTCTAGATTCAACATTTGTGCAAATAGTGGTCTCTGATTTATAATGCATTTACACTTATACCAATGGCTAATACTGTTGACTGGGAAAATAGTAACAGTACTCTAATAAGGCAGAACTAGAAAGGGAGAGCTAGAGAGGGAGGAGGGGAGAAAGACAAGGAGGAGGAGACGAAGATCATTAATAAGTAGCGGAAGAACAAGAAGAGAAAGAGGAGGGAAAGGAAAGCAAGAAGGAAGCAGAAGAGGAGATAGAGGGGTGGTGGAAACTGCTCTCCTCTCCCTGGTTCATTGGCTGAATCTGGGAAGTGACAGTCACCACCCCCCTTCCCCAAAACAAAATCCAGATTGGGTGTTACATTGCCAGCCATCCTGACAATATCAAAACTTTGTTGAAGATGGTGTGATTTCACATAACGTCTCACAGGTCATTTTTCATAGGCAAGCCAAGTATTTTTTAAGTCAAATATAATTTTTTAAGTCAAATTGAATTTATTTTTCAGGGAGAATTTTGTCTTCCTTGGAATTATACAGTGCTTTTCTACTTATGGAGAACAGACTCATTCAGGTTATTTCCCCATTAGAAAGTTTTTATAAGGACACATCAGGATGGCATGGATCAGGTCTCTGAGAAAGCTAATGGAAGACAGAGAGCTTGGCCTGTGAAGAATGGGAGCTACAGGACAATTGTGCTTCATGACAGGATCCTTGGGAGTTCAGCTGAAGGGATTATTTGGATGACCTCTAGCAGCAGAATTTTATTGTTCTTCATCTGCTCCTGTCAGTGTCACTTAACTTGTCTTGTTTAGTCTCCTGCATAAACCAAGTCATCCGTTTCCTCTGGAGTTTTCATTTATTTACCGTCTTTCTTATTTGGGAAGAGCATTATACCACAATGAAGACCCTGGGCAAACCTATACTTGTGTTCCTTTTTGGGCTTCATGTTACTCCTGTCCAGTCAGGAGGTTAGGTCATCCGTTGCCACAGATTCTCTTCCACGAGGGCCTTGGGAATGACTGCCATTTTGATGCTTGGCTCCTCCAGTCACCGAATTTTTAAGATATGACTTTAGTTACAGCTCCGAAAGCTCCACCTTCCAGAATCTTAATATCTCAGTAATCCATTTATTGGAAATAAAAGAAGGACAACATCAAAGGGGGAAAATTTCATATAAAGTTCTCATGGAAGTCCCTTCATATTGGAAAGTGAAATTTCTCTTGAAGTAAACAAGCCCCTGAATTTCTGAAAGCACGTTCATTTCATTACTTATTACATACATAAAAATTGCCTTTCTACTGTATTTCATGACCTCATGATTTCAAGATCCCAGCCCCTTCTTCCCACCCCCAGTTTTCATGGGTCTTAAATTATTTTAGGAAATGATACAATTAAGTTAAATAAATGCCAGTGGGACTATAAAGAATTTTATATTTGAAATTAAATGGTGATGTCTATTTTCCGGGACTGCACTGACGAGGTGTTATTAGAATTGAGAATCGAATAATGAGAAGGAACCAGCCAATAGTCATGATATTCAATTTTGGTGTCCAATTTTGCATTGCCTTACAGTGATGAGGATTAATGACATAAAACAGATTTTTTAACATCAACTTTTGACCTAGCTCAGTCAGTTCTTAAGGCAAAAATTGGTCCATTGGCCCAAGGTATCTGGGGCATTTTCCTCACTTTTTAGCACAATGGTGCTCTTAGAATAAACCATACATTGGCTTGCTTGAAATGTTACTATAATTTGGGAATGAAAAGCTGCCACCTGGAAGAGAATATTTCTCAAGACCGATGGGACAGCACATACCATGAAATTATAGAAACAGCAGCTGAACAATGATCCATCTGGAAACTTTAAACAATGCATCTGGCAATTTACAGGTAATAACTTGCCACTTTTGACAGAAAAGGTCATAAATATTTCTTATTATTACAAACAAGACACCTGTGAGCTCAGAGCGAACCCTTATAAATCTAGGGGCCATATTGGCTGGCTGTCCTGAAGTAAACATAAAGTCAGCTAATCTTTCAAATTGGAAAATGCCATAAACATGCGGAGAAGTCATAAGATTTGTAAATAAAAGTAAACTGTTTGACAGTAGAATGCAGTTGGATTTTAAATGTGAGTGGGTATTGGGCACAGTAATCATGAGTCCCTGTTTTCATATGACTCTCTTGGTATATGCCAGTCGCCCTGCTGAATTGTTAAAGGTGTCTCCTTTCACTCTCAAATGTGTCCTTGTCCCATGTTGAAAGATAAATTATATCCTATCCTTAATCTTAATACTTCTATGCTCCAGAGGACAAAAAGAAGTGAGAAAAAACTGAATAAGAATTTAGGTCTCCAGCTATTGGGAAGACAGATAATGAAAAAGCTGTTTAGTTTTGCTGGGGATATTACTGCTTTAGTGTCACCTGACAAGTTATGGTCTACTTTAAGGAGATAAGGAAGGCTTTCGGGAAAAGCAAGCTGGACTGAGATAGACAGATATATAGATAGGTAGGTAGGTAGACTGACGGATGAATGGTTGGATGGATGCATGGACAGATGGATCAATAGATGATAAGTAGATAGATTATAGAGAGACTGATGGTAGATGATAGGTGGTAGATAAAAATAGATGTTAGATTAATAGATGATAGATAGTAGATAAAGATAGATAAAAATAGGTGATAGATGAAGGTAGGGATGATAAAGACATAGATAGATGATAGATTGATATAGGAGAGAGAGAGAGAAAGACATGTGCACTATATGTCAAATGAGCTCAACTCTGTACTCGGCTAATTGCAATTCCTCTAATGTTCTTTCTGAGAAGTAATGCTGAGCTACTTGCATTTTCTAACCTCTCCCTAATGATGCAACTTTCTTTTGAAAGTCAGTAGATACATTTCATGCATCCTCTTGAAACTCAAGCAAAGGAAGAAATCATTTATAAAAAATCTCAACTCAAGCTTAATTTGATAAAGATCAGGAGTACCTATATTGAGCATAGAAATTCAACCGTCTAACTCAATTAACTTAGTATGATGAATTCTGGAAGATAAGCTTATCACATCATCAATAATTTGAAAGATACAACATTTTCAAAAGAATAGACTTTTGAACTAATTCAACTTCACTAATATCTCTTTTGAGCAAATGATAAAATTTTATTGCAATGAGTAATAGTTTGTTCCCATTACAAACCAACTCCTTCCTCTCCTTTTTCATGGGCTGACTTTCCTGAGTTTTCAATTTCATCTTTGCCCTAAAATAACTTACTCAACAAGAGGGGCTAGCATTTTCTACATAATGAAAACCAAGTAATTAGAATCTCAGGTTTTCATCAGCAGACAAAATTGAATTTAACCAACGAAGAAAAACAGGTTACAAATACTCAAATCATGCTTTTCCTGAAGCAGCCAGTGTACCTGTCCATGGAATCTGATCAAGGATGAGACTGGGAAGAACATTGGTGTAGTTTCAGAATTATCTTTTAGGAGGCTAAACCAGAATGTTTGCAGTGTGTCTGTGTGTGTATGTGTGTGTGTGTGTGTGTTTAATAATACCTCAAAGCCATATTATCTATAGGTGTATACATCTTGGCTAAAATCCACCTGTGTGGTAAAAGGAAGGAAGATGAATACTAATGCATTAATTATCTTCTTGCCCCAGTTAACAATGCATGTTAATTAAGATGGCTTATTTCATTATCACCCCAAGATATTCATGTAATACCTGAAATTCACAAGTTCTTTTAAAAGAAATATTGCCTTCATTGATAGGAAATTAAGCAACATACTAGTATATTCATAATTAAAATTAAGGTATAGAGTATTCTCAAATTTAAATGGCTACCCTCCAAAAGAGAAACATAAATAAGAATTTAAATAGTGGAATTAAAAACTTTATTTGACTTTAAGCCACTGCTTATATCTGCAGTTATATATTTTTAAGACTATCTTTATGTCTCTATATACCTGTATCACTATGTTGCTTTTATTGGTGGTATAACTAGATAAGTTTTCATCTGTCCATCCACCCTTACTCTGTAGTGCTGCTTCAAGGGCACCTTGCAGAAAGGGTAGTGGCTTGGGAAACAGATGAAAAAACATTCACAAACTTCTTGAGCTTATAGATCTCTATAAGTCTTGTCTTGATTGGTGGCAAGATCAAAGCAGTGCCTAATTAGCGTAGGTCAAGAAATCAATTCCTGGGGCGCCTGGGTGGCTCAGTTGGTTAAGCGACTGCCTTCGGCTCAGGTCATGATCCTGGAGTCCCGGGATGGAGTCCCGCATCGGGCTCCCTGCTCAGTGGGGAGTCTGCTTCTCCCTCTGACTCTCCCCCTCTCATGCTCTCTCTCTGTCACTATCTCTCTCAATAAATAAATAAAAATCTTTAATAAAAAAAAAAGAAATCAATTCCTGGGCACCAGGATTCCTACACTCCCATGTCTCCAGAAAATGCCAGGTCTGGGGATCACACTAGCTTAGAGGACAGATGTCTCAGACATGACCATAGCAGGCAGGTGACCCATGAAGGGTCTAACTTGAATATGCATCTCATCATATCAAGTACCTATCCTTTATCACCAAGGAACATTTTGGCTTATATTAATACAGTTAGTGTTGCTACCCTTTACATTTCTTTCCCTTTTCCTCCTCCTCTTCTTATATTCTGGGAAAGTGAAGGTTCTCATTTCCATGGAGGTCAGGAAAAGGGATCAATGGCATTAAGCTGCCTAAGATTTTTTGTTAGTTCAGCGAGAGGAATCTTTAATGGGTTCCTTCTAAGCCTCTGAAGAATATTTTATAATTGAATTATGTGGAGCCCTAAATATCTGCAAATGCTCATTTTTAGGAGACTATAGTCCCGCCTTGTACAACTTGTTTTATGCCTTTTTTGATTTCCTACTTTCTTTTGTTGCCAAGTAATCAGTCCTTAAAGGCAAGGGCCCTTCCTCATAGAAATACTTCCAGACATTAGGTGGAGAATATCCCCCTGGAGACCCTAGCTAACATAATTAATTTGAACTTCATGTGCCTCTCTCCCCAGGAGAGAATGGTCTTAGCTTTTGAAGTCCCAGGTGGACTGAGCTACTTATGAATTAAAGTACCTTACTTTGCTTTTGTGTAATATGGGCATTTTATCTCAAAGTGTCAACAGTTAAGAAATTTGAAATCATAGTAACAAATACAGTTCTGAGTTGCTAAAAATGGAACATTTTTGGAGGGGGCATCACCTCTTTTTTCTGTCTCTTCTCCCTCTAACATCTGGTGGTGCCATGTCTCATCTTCCCCCAAGACATGATCATCTGACCAGAATCCCTTGTGGATCCCAACTCAAGTTACACTTTCCAGGCACCCCCACATATCTGGGTGGAGACAATGTGAACGGCATGAAAAGCATATGAGTCAGACAGGCTTCTGCCAGTTCTGGAACATAAAACACATCATTCTAGCTCTTGAAGTGTTAACTTCCTAATTTCTAGGTGAGAAAACTAGCAATTACCTGTTAAGCTTGGGACAATTGAATGAGTTGAAAGTTTAAATCACTTTTCTGTCTGACACATAGTAGGTACTCAGTATAATTAACTTTTTAACTTTTTCTATTCTGCCAACCAAACACATCTATCTTGAATAATACAAATGCATTTATCTCAGTGTACTAATGGATTAAGTGGGTCCTTTAATGCCTTAATTTTCTTTTTCTTCATTTTCTTCACTGTGGAACACAAGGATTAAAACAATGAAACATCACGGAAGCTAAATTTCATCCATAATTTTACATATTTCTAAGCAGAATCTAGGACTTTTTTCTCTTATATAATTAGATATTTGTAAAGTAGGTATATATTTGTATATTATTATTTTCAAGGTTTTTTTTTTTATTTTTTAAATTTTTTTATTGTTATGTTAATCCCCATACATTACATCATTAGTTTTAGATATAGTGTTCCATGATTCATTGTTTATGCATAACACCCAGTGCTCCATGCAGAACGTGCCCTCCTCAATACCCATCACCAGGCTAACCCATCCTCCCAACCCCCTCCCCTCTAGAACCCTCAGTTTGTTTTTCAGAGTCCATCGTCTCTCATGGTTCATCTCCCCCTCCGATTTCCCCCCCTTCATTCTTCCCCTCCTGCTACATTCTTCTTCTTCTTTTTTTCTTTCTTAACATATATTGCATTATTTGTTTCAGAGGTACAGATCTGAGATTCAACAGTCCTGCACAATTCACAGTGCTTACCAGAACACATACCCTCCCCAGTGTCCATCACCCAGTCACCCCATCCCTCCCACCCCACCCCCCACTCCAGCAACCCTCAGTTTGTTTCCTGAGATTAAGAATTCCTCATATCAGTGAGGTCATATGATACATGTCTTTCTCTGTTTGACTTATTTCGCTCAGCATAATACCCTCCAGTTCCATCCACGTCGTTGCAAATGGCAAGATCTTATTCCTTTTGATGGCTGCATAATATTCCATTGTATATATATACCACTTCTTCTTTATCCATTCATCTGTTGATGGACATCTTGGCTCTTTCCACAGTTTGGCTATTGTGGACATTGCTGCTATAAACATCGGGGTGCACGTAGCCTTTCGGGTCCCTACTTTTGTATCTTTGGGGTAAATACCCAGTAGTGCAATTGCTGGATCATATGGTAGCTCTATTTTCAACTTTTTGAGGAACCTCCATACTGTTTTCCAGAGTGGCTGCACCAGCTTGCATTCCCACCAACAGTGTAGGAGGGTTCCCCTTTCTCCGCATCCCCGCCAACATCTGTCATTTCCTGACTTGTTAATTTTAGCCATTCTGACTGGTGTGAGGTGGTATCTCATTGAGGTTTTGATTTGGATTTCCCTGATGCCGAGCGATATTGAACACTTTTTCATGTGTCTGTTGGCCATTTGGATGTCTTCTTTGGAGAAATGTCTGTTCATGTCTTCTGCCCATTTCTTGATTGGATTCTTTGTTCTTTTGGTGTTGAGTTTGATGAGTTCTTTATAGATTTTGGATACTAGCCCTTTATCTGATATGTCATTTGCAAATATCTTCTCCCATTCTGTCAGTTGTCTTTTGGTTTTGTTGACTGTTTCCTTTGCTTTGCAAAAGCTTTTGATCTTGATGAAGTCCCAATAGTTCATTTTTGCCCTTGCTTCCCTTGCCTTTGGCGATGTTTCTAGGAAGAAGTTGCTGCGGCTGAGGTCGAAGAGGTTGCTGCCTGTGTTCTCCTTTAGGATTTTGATGGACTCCTGTCTCACATTGAGGTCTTTCAACCATTTGGAGTCTATTTTTGTGTGTGGTGTAAGGAAATGGTCCAGTTTCATTCTTCTGCATGTGGCTGTCCAATTTTCCCAACACCATTTGTTGAAGAGACTGTCTTTTTTCCATTGGACATTCTTTCCTGCTTTGTCGAAGATTAGTTGACCATAGAGTTGAGGGTCCATTTCTGGGCTCTCTATTCTGTTCCATTGATCTATGTGTCTGTTTTTGTGCCAGTACCATACTGTCTTGATGATGACAGCTTTGTAGTAGAGCTGGAAGTCTGGAATTGTGATGCCGCCAGCTTTGCTTTTCTTTTTCAACATTCCTCTGGCTATGCGGGGTCTTTTCTGGTTCCATACAAATTTTAGGATTATTTGTTCCATTTCTTTGAAGAAAGTGGATGGTATTTTGATGGGGATTGCATTGAATGTGTAGATTGCTCTAGGTAGGATTGACATCTTCACAATATTTGTTCTTCCAATCCATGAGCATGGAACGTTTTTCCATTTCTTTGTGTCTTCCTCAATTTCTTTCATGAGTATTTTATAGTTTTCTGAGTACAGATCCTTTGCCTCTTTGGTTAGATTTATTCCTAGGGATCTTATGGTTTTGGGTGCAATTGTAAATGGGATCGACTCCTTAATTTCTCTTTCTTCTGACTTGTTGTTGGTGTATAGGAATGCCACTGACTTCTGTGCATTGATTTTATATCCTGCCACTTGACTGAATTCCTGTATGAGTTCTAGCAGTTTTGGGGTGGAGTCTTTGGGATTTTCCACATAAAGTATCATATCATCTGCAAAGAGTGAGAGTTTGACTTCTTCTTTGCCAATTTAGATGCCTTTGATTTCTTTTTGTTGTCTGATTGCTGTGGCTAGGACTTCCAATACTATGTTGAATAGCAGTGGTGATAGTGGACATCCCTGCCGCGTTCCTGACCTTAGGGGGAAAGCTCTCAGTTTTTCCCCATTGAGAATGATATTCGCTGTAGGTTTTTCATAGATGGCTTTTATGATATTGAGGTATGTACCCTCTATCCCTATACTCTGAAGAGTTTTGATCAAGAAAGGATGCTGTACTTTGTCAAATGCTTTTTCTGCATCTATTGAGAGGATCATGTGATTCTTGTTTTTTCTTTTGTTAATGTATTGTATCACGTTGATTGATTTGCGGATGTTGAACCAACCTTGCAGCCCAGGGATAAATCCGACTTGGTCGTGGTGAATAATCCTTTTAATGTACTGTTGGATCCTATTGGCTAGTATTTTGGTGAGAATTTTTGCATCCATGTTCATCAGGGATATTGGTCTGTAATTCTCCTTTTTGATGGGGTCTTTGTCTGGTTTTGGGATCAAGGTAATGCTGGCCTCATAAAATGAGTTTGGAAGTTTTCCTTCCATTTCTATTTTTTGGAACAGTTTCAGAAGGATAGGTATTAATTCTTCTTGAAATGTTTGGTAGAATTCCCCTGGGAAGCCATCTGGCCCTGGGCTTTTGTGTTTTGGGAGATTTTTGATGACTGCTTCTATTTCCTTAGTGGTTATAGGTCTGTTCAGGTGTTCTATTTCTTCCTGGTTCAGTTTTGGTCGTTGATACATCTCTAGGAATGCATCCATTACTTCCAGGTTATCTAATTTGCTGGCATAGAGTTGCTCATAATATGTTCTTATAATTATTTGTATTTCTTTGGTGTTGGTTGTGATTTCTCCTCTTTCATTCATGATTTTGTTGATTTGGGTCATTTCTCTTTTCTTTTTGATAAGTCTGGCCAGGGGCTTATCAATCTTGTTAATTCTTTCAAAGAACCAGCTCCTAGTTTCGTTGATCTGTTCTACTGTTCTTTTGGTTTCTATTTCATTGATTTCTGCTCTGATCTTTATTATTTCTCTTCTCCTGCTGGGTTTAGGCTTTCTTTGCTGTTCTTTCTCCAGCTCCTTTAGGTGTAGGGTTAGGTTGTGTACTTGAGACCTTTCTTGTTTCTTGAGAAAGGCTTGTATTGCTATATACTTTCCTCTTAGGACTGCCTTTGCTGTATCCCAAAGATTTTGAATAGTTGTGTTTTCATTTTCATTGGTTTCCATGAATTTTTTTAATTCTTCTTTAATTTCCTGGTTGACCCATTCATTCTTCAGTAGGATGCTCTTTAGCCTCCATGTATTTGAGTTCTTTCTGACTTTCCTCTTGTGATTGAGTTCTAGTTTCAAAGCATTGTGGTCTGAAAATAGGCAGGGGATGATCCCAATCTTCTGGTACCGGTTGAGACCTGATTTATGACCTAGGATGTGATCTATTCTGGAGAATGTTCCATGGGCACTAGAGAAGAATGTGTATTCTGTTGCTTTGGGATGGAATGTTCTGAATATGTCTGTGAAGTCCATTTGGTCCAGTGTGTCATTTAAAGTCTTTATTTCCTTGTTGATCTTTTGCTTAGACGATCTGTCCATTTCAGTGAGGGGGGTGTTAAAGTCCCCCACTATTATTGTATTGTTGTCGATGTGTTTCTTTGCTTTTGTTATTAATTGCCTTATATAATTGGCTGCTCCCATGTTAGGGGCATAGATATTTACAATTGTTAGATCTTCTTGTTGGATAGACCCTTTAAGTATGATATAGTGTCCTTCCTCATCTCTTATTACAGTCTTTGGTTTAAAATCTAATTTGTCTGATATAAGGATTGCCACCCCAGCTTTCTTTTGGTGTCCATTAGCATGGTAAATGGTTTTCCACCCCCTCACTTTCAATCTGGGGGTGTCTTTGGGTCTAAAATGAGTCTCTTGCAGACAGCATATCGATGGGTCTTGTTTTTTAATCCAATCTGATAGCCTGTGTCTTTTGATTGGGGCATTTAGCCCATTTACATTCAGGGTAACTATTGAAAGATAGGAGTTCAGTGCCATTGTATTGCCTGTAAAGTGACTGTTACTGTATATTGTTTGTGTTCCTTTCTGGTCTATGTTGCTTTTAGGCTCTCTCTTTGCTTAGAGGACCCCTTTCAATATTTGTTGTAGGGCTGGTTTCGTGTTTGCAAATTCCTTTAGTTTTTGTTTGTCCTGGAAGCTTTTTATCTCTCCTTCAATTTTCAATGACAGCCTAGCTGGATATAGTATTCTTGGCTGCATATTTTTCTCATTTAGTGCTCTGAATATGTCCTGCCAGTCCTTTCTGGCCTGCCAGGTCTCTGTGGATAAGTCTGTTGCCAATCTAATGTTTCTACCATTGTAGGTTACATATCTCTTCTCCCGAGCTGCTTTCAGGATTTTCTCTTTGTCTCTGAGACTCGTAAGTTTTACTATTAGATGTCGGGGTGTTGACCTATTTTTATTGATTTTGAGAGGGGTTCTCTGTGCTTCCTGGATTTTGATGCCTGTTTCCTTCCCCAAATTAGGGAAGTTCTCTGCTATAATTTGCTCCATTATACCTTCTGCCCCTCTCTCTCTTTCTTCTTCTTCTGGGATCCCAATTATTCTAATGTTGTTTCGTCTTATGGTATCGTTTATTTCTCGAATTCTGCCCTCGTGATCCAGTAGTTGTTTATCTCTCTTTTTCTCAGCTTCTTTATTTTCCATCATTTGGTCTTCTATCTCACTGATTCTTTCTTCTGCCTCATTTATCCTAGCAGTTAGTGCCCCCATATTTGATTGCACCTCATTAATAGCCTTTTTGATTTCTACTTGGTTCGATTTTAGTTCTTTTACTTCTCCAGAAAGGGTTTCTCTAATAACTTCCATGTTTTTTTCAAGCCCAGCTAGTATCTTTAAAGTGATGATTCTGAACTCTAGATCTGACATTGTACTAATGTCCGTATTGAGTAGGTCCCTGGCAGTCGGTACTACCTCTTGTTCTTTTTGTTGAGGTGATTTTTTCCGTCTTGTCATTTTGTGCAGAGGAGAATAGATTAATGAGAGAACAAAATGCTAGCAGGGTAACAACGTCCCCAGAAAATATACTCTAAACAAATCAGAAAAGACCTGAAGCAGTGGGAAAAGAAAGGGAAAGAGAGAAAAAAGAAAAGGAAAGAAAAAAAGAAAAAAGAAAAAGATTAAGATAAAAACAAACAAAAGCAGAACAAAACAAAACAAAACAAAAACAGAATGTGATCAAATATGATCAGGCTGGATTATAGATCAGTGCCACACACTAGATTTTGGGTGTATTTTGTTCTGTTAAAAGAAAGTCCCTCCCAAAATTTTAAAGAAAGAAAAACTTATATATGTACAAAAATAAGGGTTGATATGATGAAGGGATGGAATATGACTGTAAAGATGGAAATTATAAAAAATTTTAAAAAAGGATTTGATAAGTTGTTTGAAAAAAGAAAGAAGAGGATTAAAAAAAAAAAAGAAAAAGAAAAAAGGGAGAGAATGTGATCAGGCAGGGGAGTAGAAAAAAACCATACACTAGAGATTTAGAGTATATTTTGATCTGTTAGAAGAAACTATCTCAAGATTTTAAAGAGAGAACAACTTATATATATATGCCAAAAATACGGGTAACTACTATGAAGGGATAGAATATGACTTTAAAAATGAAAAATAAAAATGTTTTTTTTTTAAAAAAGGGATTGATAAGATGTTGGTTGAAAAAGGGAAAAAGAAAAATTCAAAAAAAAAGAAAAAAGGAAAAAAGAAAAAAAGACAGTTAAAAAAAATAATTAACTTTGAAAGACTAAAGAATCATGGTAAAAAAGCCATGAATTCTATGTGCAGTGTTCCCCTAGCGCTGGAGTTCTGCCGTTCTCATTGATCGGTAAACTTGGTCTTGGCTGGCTGTTCTCGCTGATCTTCTGGGGGAGGGGCCTGTTGCCGTGGTTCCCAAATGTCTTTGCCGGAGGCAAAATTGCCCCGCCCTTGCCGGTCCGGGCTAAGTAATCTGCTCGGGTTTGCTCTCCGGAGCTTTTGTTCCCTGCAAGCCTTCCGTACAGCTTTGGAGGAGGAGAGTGAAAATGGCGGCCTCCCAGTCTCCGCCCCGGCGGAGCCGAGAACTCGGGGTCCCGCTCCTCAGCGAGCCCCCAGAGAAAAGCCGTCAGTCACTCCCGTCTCCCCGGTCTCCGGCCGCACTCCGCGCTCACCCGGCCTGTGACCGCGCCTTTCTATCTGGCACCGGACCCCGGGTGGAGTCTCCAAACCCAGCAGATCCCTGCGGTGCACTCCCGCACCTCTCCTCCCGGGGGAAGAAGGTGAGTCTCCCCGGATCTGCCGCTTGTTGGGTCCCTGCTGGAGGAGCAGTGGCCCGACTGTGCCGCGGATCACGGTCTATGGCAACCCCGAGCTGAGAGCCCGCGCCTGGGCTCCGTCTCTGCAGCCGGCTTCCCTGCTCCGATACCTGGGAGCTCTGCCGCACTCAGGCACCCCCGGTCTTTCTGTGACCCCGAGGGTCCTGAGACCACACTGTCCCGCGAGGGTTCCACCCCCCACTTCGCCACCAGAGTGACGTCCCTCAGCGGAGCAGACTTTTAAAAGTTCCGATTTTGTGCTCCGTGGCTCTATCACTTGCTAGAAGCGGCCGTCGGAGGCCCCTCCCCCGCCGTCTATCCTCCCGAATATCGCCTCGGATTCACTTCTCCGCACGTCCTACCTTCCAAAAAGTGGTCGCTTTTCTGTTCAGAGAGTTGTTGCTCTTCTTTTCTTTGATCTCCTGTTGAGTTTGTAGGTGTTCAGAATGGTTTGATCCCTATCCAGCTGAATTCCTGAGAGGAGACGAAATCCAGGTCTCCTACTCCTCCGCCATCTTGCTCCGCCCCCCTATTTTCAAGTTTTTAAGTTACTATTTTCAAGAGTTCTTCATGTCCTCATAGTTTTTGCATTTATGGTTACATAATATCCTAATTAACAGCTGTTGACACTTAAGAATATTGCCAGAATTTACCATGATAAATAATGTGGCTAATAAACAGCTTGCTTCATGTTTTTTTTTTTTTTCAAGAATTCTAAGTGAAATAATTGAATGGCTCTGGGTAATCACTCTAAGTGGCTCTTAATAGCAATATATGAAAGAACACAGAGGGTTTTGTGGGTGTGGGGAAAGAAAAATTTTTACTCTACCCTTTGAGTTCTTCTAGCTGGACTAAGAATTAAATTGACGTGAGACAGATGAACAGGAAAAAAAAAAAAACCCACAAGATTTTATTATATGTGTGTGGAGGTCCGATCATAAAATTGAGACCCAAACACATGACCAAGGCAGGCAGTGTTTATATAGTTTAGATAAAAGGACAATAAATTTGTGAGAAATTGGCAGGATAAGGAAAACAGATGTTTGGGGGCTTTAATTTGTAAGGAATTCTAAATGGAATATGAGTTGCAGTATATTAGCAAAAAATGTAACAAGGTTTGTTGCTACAGCTTTCTCCGTTTTAAAATTCCTATCTCTGGTAGTAAGGATGTCTTTTGTACTTAGGACAGGGAGGGTACATTTCATTTGGAAGATTTATTTGCTGCTTTTGGGGAGACAGAGGAGGGTCTGAGTATCCTTGCACAAGCTGGTTTTCTAGTAGCTTCAAGGCAAAATAATCAATATGCCATTGTGGTATATTTTGGGTGGCCTGCCCTTGGCCCCTACAGTTGTAACAACTCTGTCTTTAATCAAAGGAACCGTTTTAAAATTAGAGTTTAATTAAAAATGTCTTCCTAATGGCGAGCCTTAGGGAAATACCTTTGAGCGGCGAATGCCTTTGACTTCTGGAGTCCTTCCCTTAAGCATAGGACTGATTGCCTTACTCATGAACTTCCCCGTAAATCACAATAGAAATCTGAGTTCACTGGACAAATGAAGATCTCTGTGCCCAATAGGATATATTTGTCAAGAATGTGCCTTTAGTATAATTAATGGCTTTTTTTACACGTACAATCAACAGCGCTTACCTAGAAAACGCAAATTCTAAAGCATTTCATAAATAATTCATCCAGCATAGGAAGCTCATCTTCACATGTAAATTTACCCATTGTCCTCATTTGTCTATTTTGAAGCCCCATTTTGATTACTCTTAACATCTTCACTCTAATCTGAAAAGTAAGGCATCTTCCTAATGCACTTTTTTTCTTTTTAGAATCTCAACTCATTCTAAAGACAGAGTTTCTTTCCAGAAAAAATAAATTGCACATTTAGTGCATATTTCACTTCCTTGGTATGAGTTTCTGTGTTCAACCCAGTTAGGATGTGTTTGACTTCTCTCTCTTGATTTATGTCACTTTCTTTTTCCTTTTCTGCGCAGCCCTCTTGCCTTCTAGCCTTTTCCATCCATTTGAGGATATGAAGGTTTGATGCAGTGAATTGGTCTCCCTGAAGACAAAGAGTTTGACTCAGATTGCAGAAACTTTCCTATAAAGTTGTATATCAGATGAAGAGTTGTTAAAAGGAATAGCTGCCTAAAGCATCTCATTTCACATCACCCAGAGAGGGAGTTTTTGTCAGAAACCATCATACTGAATATGTGAAAATACGTTACCTGGCACATCCACCGACAACACGTTATAGACATTACTCCCATGAATAATTGAAATTGTTTCCCACAGAGTTCGCATTATTAGTATTCATTTGAGCAACATGATAATCAATTCAGAGAAAAAACTCACTCTGAATATTTAATAATATTTTGCATTTTCATGGTATGTTATGTTTTGGAAGTGAGGTTTAATGAATTATAATGAATTAGTGAGTTCCATGGGATGTACCTTGGAGGCAAATCAAGCTCATTATGCCCATTTTGCAGTTTAAAAAACAGACAACCTGAGAGATGAAGGGATTTGCTCAGTATATTTCTGTGAGCATGACATTAGAGGGAAAGGACGTAAAACCTTTTACTGAGGTTTGTAGTCAGAAGACATTCTCTTAGGAAAGGGGAAATTAAGATAAAAATGTAATATATGGTGTTTCTTATCAACATTCAAATATCCAAATAGCACTGACAATTACTTCTCAATTAGGATGGTAGGTGAAGCACAGGAAACTGGCTTCTTTCTTCTTTAAAATTCTCCTGTAATAAAAATGATTATAAGTAGGTATTAGGCATACAAGAAAACTCTAGAGTCATGGTGATTTTTAGGTGATTTGTCCTTGAGATTCAGGTCATGAGTAGTCTTCTTATACAAGAAGCAGTTCTACAAGCTGATGGGTGGGCTTGCTAAAATGCATGTTCAGTGTCTGCCTAAGGACCCTTTTGTCTAGAACCCAATTTCAGAGCATTTGTAACCTGCCTTGAGAAATTCAAAGCCAAGTGGTATAATGGAGCCAGGCATTCAGGGCAATTAAAAATAACTCCTAACTGCTGAAAACTAACCAAGTGAGTTAGGCCCCTTCCCAGATATTTCCAGTTTGTCACTTCCAATTAAGAGAAAGGATTCTGATGTCAATAAACAGTGTGTATATGTAAATATAGACTAAATATATAAACTACATACATAAAGTACATGCATAAACTATAGATGCATATATTTTTGCCAAAAACTATAAAGAAAAGTAGTCCATTGTAAAATTCTTATAAGACCATAACAAAACTATATTTACATAAATAAAATTCTTATAATACCATAACAAAATTATATTTACATTTATGCAGAGACATAAAACATATATATACATACCTAGTTGTGTAATTTTTATTATAGAAAACACATTTTTCATGTAAGTTATCCCATTATTAAGCTGGTAGAGTGTGATAAAATTGTGACCCAGTCAATGCTAACTAAGAAATAAGTGTATTGTCTAAAACTATCTGATTGTAAGTAGAGCTACAAGGTACATTTTTATTTTTTTATTTTTATTTATTTTAAATTCAATTAGAACATATGGTACATCATTACATTATTGTTTTTTTAAGATTTATTTATTTATTAGAGAGTGTGTGCACGAGTAGGGGGGAGGGGCACAAGGAGAGAGAGAGAGAAGCCGACTCCCTCTGAACACGGAGCCTGATATGGGGCCCGATCACATGACCCTGAGATCATGACCTGAGCTGAAATCATAAATAAGATGCTTAACTGACTGAGCCACCCAGGCACCCCCATAAGGTACATTATTTAAGTCAAGACTTGATTAGTACAAACTGATAGAATGAAAAAATAAGGAGTCTGAAGTTTCCAGTTAACTTTGGCATATTTTAGTTTGAGTCCCAGAAGTTCTACCTTTGGCAAATGTCAAAGTCAAAGCAAGAAAGTTTTCACATGGTGAATTAAGAATAACGGTAGGATTTTGGAAGCAATATATTAGTATTGAAAGAAACTAGGAGATCATGTACCCAACCCCTTCATTTACACAGGTTTATACTGGGGTTCAGAATGATTTTATCCAATGTCCCAGAACTTATTAGTGGCAGAGATTAAATCAGAGTCTTAATCACTTGATTTTTCTTTTCTTTTCTTTTACACTTTCTTCATCTTGCCTCTAGATGGGAAATGGTTGCCAATTGAGAGTTGGCATTTTTTAAATTAATTTTTATATTTCACAACTATATGTTACAGTGTTAAAATGCTCATTACTGTAAATATAAACCTGATAGCTGTGGAAGCTTATTGTGTTAACCTCTCCTCATCTGTCCCCTAGTCCCAGATTTTACCAGTTCTCTAATGATGACAGAATAAAATTCCACCCCTGTGGTTTGATGGGTAAGACATAATCTTATTTCTCTGCAGATAGATATTTACCTTTATTTTATTTACCTTTGATTTTCATGGCCAACCTGTATTCTAACCAAACCGAATTTATTTGGAGGTTCTTTTCTATTCTTTCTGACCTCCCTGGTTTTGTTCATGCACTTCTCATTGTGTTGAAATCTATTTACTCTCTCTCCACACAGCTGAATCTTCTCAGTAGCAAAGCTAATCTGAAATTCCATATGTTCCATGGAGTTTTCTCTGAACCCCCAAGCTGGAAGTGAGCTCTCTCTTCTCTGAATTTTAGGGTCTCTCCTCACCTAGAGTGTGTCCATTTTTATCACATACAACCTGTTAGACTGCAAACTCTTCGAAGGTTTGATTTTTAGCTGATTGATCTTTGTAGGTCCAATAGCACTCCCATGGTGTAATGCTTTTTCTTCATGCATTCATTTGGTCATTCACTCACCCATTCAACCAGTTTTGCTTTAGGATCCTCTTTGTGCTAGGCACTATCCTAGTACTGAATAAGTACTCAATAACTATATTTTTTTAATAAATAGGGATAGCTAAAAAGGACCAGTTTGAAAGGATCTACAGACTGAGTAACAAGGCTACCTGACAACAGAGAGAGCATAGGCTCCTCTTTATGAGAACTTCATGCGGGTGAACACCCACTGTTGGTGGATAAATCCCATATACGGTGCTATAATGGTAACCTCTAGCAGATGCACCAGTCGTAGCTAGGTAGAGAATATTTACTTTGTAATATATTTACTTTGTAATGCAGATCTTTACTTGGCTTTCTTTGATATACCATAACTGACTGAATTACCTTTTGTGGTTCAGAATTAACTTTGAGAGTTAACATCACTTCTGAGGGGCTGATTTCTACTCCCCTCTATATAGTTACTTATCTCTTCCGTACGTAAAACAGCTTTCTTTGAAGCTAGTAAGAATTCACATGTGGCAGAGATAAAAAAAAAAATACTAACAATAGTTCCTTAAAACTCGTATCAGATGCATAAAAAAGAATACTTCGAGAAAGACTTAAGAAAATCTTTTTTCAAGACCAGAACAAAAAAATAGCTTCCAAGACTGTAAGTAAGGATCACATATCAAGATTTTTTTTTACATATCAAGATTTTTAAGGCAGAAGGTAAATACATATATTTATTTCAAACCCCAACAATTAATTGCAAATACCTTGAAACATAACTCATGAGTGTGTATATGCTAAACGCCCATATTATATGCCAGTTTTGGCTTATTTAAAATATAAAAATGATATTTGTTGACATTTTCTGGAAAATGTAATTTCCAACATTCATTTTTGCTTTTGAAAGATGGAAGCATACCTAGAATATAATGTTTGATACCTTTTGAAAGCCTCTTGGAAGGCTGATAAGAATTCTTCATGGTATATATCTTAGCAAACTGAAGCCTGGAATATGAGTTGTTAGGAAATAAGATCATCTCTCACTGGCCAATTTATTCTTTTCTGAGGGGGAGAAGAGCCTGGGGAATTGTACATCAGTGATGGAAATTGAAAAGGAATTAAAAAATATTATCGTAGTTACACACTTGCTGTCAGCTTAGATGTAAACAAAACCTACACTGTTAAATGAAGTGTGCTTGTTCTTATACACTCCTTTCTGTGAACTGAATCACGTTAGTAGAAGTTACAGTTCAGCAGGTAGGAGCTGGGCTATTGATTGTTCCTCCTGGGAGGGTTGATTGCAAGCTTTGACGAGTTGGCTCAAATTATGCAGCCCACTGGGGAGTCGATACTATTGAACTCCTTTACAAAGTTAAAAATATATGTATATATTGAAGGTTGTAAATAGGGTCATCATGAATTTTCCTCTTTTGAAAATGTTTTCTGTAACAGTATATTTATAACACTCAAAGTCTTTTCTGAGGGGTGCCTGGGTGGCTCGGTTGGTTAAGCGTCTACCTTTGGCTAGGGTCATGATCTTGGGATCCTGGGGATCAAGCCCTGCACTCAGTGAGGAGTCTCCTCCTCCCTCTCCCTCTGCCCCCCCCACTCATGTGTGCTCTCTCTCTCTCAAATAAATGAATAAAATCTTTTTTTTAAAGTCTTTAATGAGAAGGTAACATTATACTTCTTAAAACTGAGTAAACTTGGTTACATTGCTAGGTGGAAATTCTTTTTCTTCTGCATGTTCTTCTAGCAATACCACTGTGGCCATTTTTTAAAAATATAGATGAGACCAAAGAAAGAACAAGAATCATATGATCCTCTCAATAGATGCAGAAAAAGCATTTGACAAAGTACAGCATCCTTTCTTGATCAAAACTCTTCAGAGTATAGGCATAGAGGGTACATACCTCAATATCATAAAAGCCATCTATGAAAAACCTACAGCGAATATCATTCTCAATGGGGAAAAACTGAGAGCTTTCCCACTAAGGTCAGGAATGCGGCAGGGATGTCCACTATCACCACTGCTATTCAACATAGTATTAGAAGTCCTAGCCACAGCAATCAGACAACAAAAAGAAATCAAAGGCATCCAAATCGGCAAAGAAGAAGTCAAACTCTCACTCTTTGCAGATGATATGATACTTTATGTGGAAAATCCCAAAGACTCCACCCCAAAACTGCTAGAACTCATACAGGAATTCAGTCAAGTGGCAGGATATAAAATCAATGCACAGAAGTCAGTGGCATTCCTATACACCAACAACAAGTCAGAAGAAAGAGAAATTAAGGAGTCAATCCCATTTACAATTGCACCCAAAACCATAAGATCCCTAGGAATAAATCTAACCAAAGAGGCAAAGGATCTGTACTCAGAAAACTATAAAATACTCATGAAAGAAATTGAGGAAGACACAAAGAAATGGAAAAACGTTCCATGCTCATGGATTGGAAGAACAAATATTGTGAAGATGTCAATCCTACCTAGAGCAATCTACACATTCAATGCAATCCCCATCAAAATACCATCCACTTTCTTCAAAGAAATGGAACAAATAATCCTAAAATTTGTATGGAACCAGAAAAGACCCCGCATAGCCAGAGGAATGTTGAAAAAGAAAAGCAAAGCTGGCGGCATCACAGTTCCGGACTTCCAGCTCTACTACAAAGCTGTCATCATCAAGACAGTATGGTACTGGCACAAAAACAGGCACATCGATCAATGGAACAGAATAGAGAGCCCAGAAATGGACCGTCAACTCTATGGTCAACTAATCTTTGACAAAGCAGGAAAGAATGTCCAGTGGAAAAAAGACAGTCTCTTTAACAAATGGTGTTGGGAAAATTGTACAGCCACATGCAGAAGAATGAAACTGGACCATTTCCTTACACCACACACAAAAATAGACTCCAAATGGTTGAAAGACCTCAATGTGAGACAGGAGTCCATCCAAATCCTAAAGGAGAACACAGGCAGCAACCTCTTCGACCTCAGCCGCAGCAACTTCTTCCTAGAAACATCGCCAAAGGCAAGGGAAGCAAGGGCAAAAATGAACTATTGGGACTTCATCAAGATAAAAAGCTTTTGCAAAGCAAAGGAAACAGTCAACAAAACCAAAAGACAACTGACAGAATGGGAGAAGATATTTGCAAATGACATATCAGATAAAGGGCTAGTATCCAAAATCTATAAAGAACTCATCAAACTCAACACCAAAAGAACAAAGAATCCAATCAAGAAATGGGCAGAAGACATGAACAGACATTTTTCCAAAGAAGACATCCAAATGGCCAACAGACACATGAAAAAGTGTTCAATATTGCTCGGCATCAGGGAAATCCAAATCAAAACCTCAATGAGATACCACCTCACACCAGTCAGAATGGCTAAAATTAACAGGTCAGGAAATGACAGATGTTGGCGGGGATGTGGAGAAAGGGGAACCCTCCTATACTGTTGGTGGGAATGCAAGCTGGTGCAGCCACTCTGGAAAACAGTATGGAGGTTCCTCAAAAAGTTGAAAATAGAGCTACCATACGATCCAGCAATTGCACTACTGGGTATTTACCCCAAAGATACAAAAGTAGGGACCCGAAAGGGTACGTGCACCCTGATGTTTATAGCAGCAATGTCCACAATAGCCAAACTGTGGAAAGAGCCAAGATGTCCATCAATAGATGAATGGATAAAGAAGAGGTGGTATATAAATACAATGGAATATTATGCAGCCATCAAAAGAAATGAAATCTTGCCATTTGCAACGATGTGGATGGAACTGGAGGGTATTATGCTGAGCGAAATAAGTCAAACAGAGAAAGACATGTATCATATGACCTCACTGATATGAGGAATTCTTAATTTCAGGAAACAAACTGAGGGTTGCTGGAGTGGGGGGTGGGGTGGGAGGGATGGGGTGACTGGGTGGTGGACGCTGGGGAGGGTATGTGCTCTGGTAAGCGCTGTGAATTGTGCAAGACTGTTGAATCTCAGATCTGTACCTCTGAAACAAATAATGCAATATATGTTAAGAAAGAAAAGAAGAAGAAGAATGTAGCAGGAGGGGAAGAATGAAGGGGGGGAAATCGGAGGGGGAGAAGAACCATGAGAGACGATGGACTCTGAAAAACAAACTGAGGGTTCTAGAGGGGAGGGGGTTGGGAGGATGGGTTAGCCTGGTGATGGGTATTGAGGAGGGCACGTTCTGCATGGAGCACTGGGTGTTATGCACAAACAATGAATCATGGAACACTATATCTAAAACTAATGATGTAATGTATGGGGATTAACATAACAAGAAAAAAAATTTAAAAAAAAATGTAGATGAGACCAAAGGACCTCAGAACATGACTTTCTTATTTTCTCTTTTCCATCTATTCCCTTGTCACTCTTAGTGTGCTTTTTTTTACCTACTAGATTATAATATTTACCCGAGCATTTCCAAGTGTGCTTGTAATCACTGAACTATCTGCACCCTATAACCAGGTATTTAAATGGTTCCACTTATTCCAAATCAGGTGTTTTCTATTGATTCTTAATCCTTAATGAATTTTTCATTTTGAAATCAGCTCATTCACAAATTTGCGTATCTCATTTAACATTGTCTAAGCACATTTTTTCTTTGACCCATGTATTTTAAAAACGTATGAATGAAAATTTTATTGACTTCTTTAGTGTAAGAGGGTGTTGGGTTGTGTAAAATGTACCCCAGGATAAAATAAAAAAATTTAAAAGGAAGATCCTTACTTCTATTTTTTTTACCTAATATTCTGTAAATGTATTTTATGATGTAAGGGTCCAGGCATAATAAATGATGATCAGCTACTCATGAGTAGAGCTTCAAGGGTTTAGTTGCCATTTCAGGAGCAGTGTCATTAAGAAAAGTGAAGGAATATGAACAGTCCTCCATACAATTTGAGTGTAAAAACAATCAAGTAAAAAAAATCAAATTCTACTGGAAGGAGAAAGGAAAATATGACTGTTTTTGAAATTAAATCTCATGTAAGTCTTTAAAATCTCATATTAAGTCTAACAAGATATGAAGATAAAAATATGACATAATTAGCATGTAGATTGGATTATAATATGCACATAAAAGTACGTAGTTCATGAGCATAAATATTAGTAAATTTTGACAAAGAGTAGAACCATTAAAGCATCACTCAGGTAAAGAGATGGAATACTGATAGTCCCCAGAAACCCTCTTTATGTCACCAGAATATGGCAACCACCCCAGTAAAGTTTACCATATTTTGACTTGTTATCGTCATTGGATTGCTTTGCTGGTTTTGAAATTTTTATGGCTTTTTTTCACCCAGTATTATGTTTGTGATTCATCTATATTGATGTCTATAAAAATAGTTAATTCTCAGGGTGTCTGGATGGCTCAGTTGGTTGGGCATCTCTCTTGGGCTCAGGTCATGATCCCAGGGTCCTGGGATCTAGCCCCGCATTGGGCTCCCTGCTCAGCGGGGAGCCTGCTTCTCCCTCTTCCTCTGCCACTCCCCCTGCTCATTCTCTCTCTCTCTCTCAATCTCAAATAAATAGGTAATTCTCAGCAACATATATGTACACACACACACACACACACACACATATAGATAGATAGATAGATAGATAGATAGATAGATAGATATTAGTAGACTTTAGTTTTTAGAACAGTTTCTGGTAATAGCAAAATTGAGAGGAAGGCACACAGATTTTCCATATACCCTCTGCCTCCCCATATGCACAGTCTCCCTCATTATCAACATCTCCCACCAGAGTGTTATAGTAGATGAACCAATATTGACAAATCATAATCATCCAAGTCAGTAGTATGCATTAGGGTTCCCTCTTGGTGTTGTAAATTCTGTGGGTTTGAACAAATGTATAATGACATGTGTCCCTGATTATAGAGTGGTTTCACTGCCCTAAACATCTTCAGTGTTCCACCTGCTCATACCTTGCTTCCCCCAACCACTGCCAATCTCTCAGCCTTTTTACTCATTACACAGATGTGCCTTTTGAGAATGTCCTACACTTGGTATCATACAGTATGCAGCCTTTTCAGATTGCCATTTTTCACTTAGTAATGTGTATTTACATTTCCTCCATATCTTTTCACATTTCATGATTCAGGAGCTCATTTTTTTTAATCAGTGAAAAGTTTTCAGTTTTCCAGATGATCACATTTTATCCATTCACCTACTGAAGGATATCTTGGTTGCCTCCAAGTTTGGGCAATTATGAAAAAAGCTGCTGTAAACATCTGTGTGTAAGATTTTAGTCAGGGATCAGTTTTTTACTCCTCTGGGTATATCCAAGGAGCATGATTGCTAGATCACTTGGTAATAGTATATTTAATTATATAAGAAACCACTCAGCTGAATTCCACAGTGACTGTACTATTTTGCATTCTTGCCAACAGTCAATGAGAGGTTCCTTTTGCTCCATATTCTTGTCTGCATTTGGTATTGTCACTATTCTGGATTTTGGCCATTCTAATAGCTGTATAGAGGTATCTTGTTTTAACTTGGATTTATCTGATAGTGTATGATGTGAAGTTCTTTTTAGATGGTTATTTGTCATCTTTATATCATTTTTGGTGAGGAGCTCTGCAAAGGTCTTTGACCTATTTTTTAATCAGGTTGTTTTCTTACAGTTTTAAGCATTCTGTGTATATTTTAGAGAACAATCCTTTATAAGATACGCCTTCTGCAAATAATTTCTCCCAGTCTGTCGCTTATTTTTCATTCTTGTAACAGTGTCTTTCATAGAGCAGAAATATTTAATTTTAGTGACGTCCAGCTTATCAATTATTTCTTTAATAGATTATACTTTGGTGTTTGGTCAAAAAAAAGCCATCATCAAAACCAAAGTCGTCTTGATTTTCTCCTAAGTTATCTTCTAGGAGCTTTATAATTTTATGTTTTACATTTAGGTCTGTGATCCATTTTGAGTTAATTTTCATGAAGGTGTTAGGACTATTTCTACATTTTTTGCATTTGGATGTCCTCTTGTTTCTGCATCATTTGTCATGAAGACTCTCTGTTCCCTTGTACTTCATTTGCTTCTTTGCCAGATAACAGGTGACTGTATTCATGCAGGTCTTTTCTAATCTTCCTATTCTGTTGCATTGATCTGTTTGTATGTCCTTTTGCCAGTTCCACATTGTACTTATTACTGTAGCTTTATCCTAAGTTTTGAAGTTTGGTAGTGTCAGTTCTCCATCTTGTTCTCCTTTAATACTGTGTTGGCTGTTCTGAGAGTTTTGATTCCCCTTAAAACCTTTAGAATCACTTTATCAGTATCCACAAAATAACTTGCTGATACTTTGATTGGGATTGCATTGAATTCACAGTTCAATTTTGGAAGATATCTTGACTGTA
Organism: Halichoerus grypus; assembly: GCF_964656455.1. Classification (NCBI taxonomy): domain Eukaryota; kingdom Metazoa; phylum Chordata; class Mammalia; order Carnivora; family Phocidae; genus Halichoerus; species Halichoerus grypus. The sequence continues at coordinate 138,954,220 of NC_135713.1, read as the reverse complement.
TTGGGTCTTCTTATTCATGAACATGGAACATCTTTCCTTTTATTTCTTCTTTGATATCTTTTATCAGAATTTAGAAGTTTCTCTCATGGATCTTGTACACATTTTTTAGATTTACACCAAAGTATTTCATTTGAGGGGTGGGTATTATTGAAATGGTATTGTGTTTTTCATTTTAAATTATACTTGTTCATTGCTGGTATATAGGAAAGCAGTATTCTTTTTTTTTAAATTAAAGTATAATTGACATACAATGTTATGGTTATTTCAGGTATACAACATAGTGATTTGACAATTACATACATTACTCATTGGTCACCACAAAAAGTATAGTTACCATCTGTCACCATACAATATTATTATAATATTACTGACTCTGTTCTTCATGTAGTACTTATCATTCCATGCCTTATTTATTTTAAAACTGGAAGTTAGTACCTCTTAATTCCCATCACCTATTTCATCACCCTCCCACCCTATGGAAAAGCAATTGATTTGTGTATATTAACTCTGAATACTGCAACATTGCTATCATTATTTACTAGTTCTAAATTTGTGTTTTTGTTTTTGTTTTTTTTGGTCAGTTCTTTCAGATTTATAACATGTCATCTGTGAACCAGGACAGTTTTAGTTCTTCCTTCTCATCATTAAACCTTTTATTTGCTTTTCTTGTCTTATTGCATTAACTAGGACTTCTAGTATGGTGTTGAAAAGAAGTGATGAGAGGGGACAGGCTGTTTTGCTCTTGATCTTATAGAGAAAACTTATAGTTTCTCACCATTAATGATGATGTTAGCTGTAGGTTTTTTTGTATACATTCTTTATCAAGTTGAGTAAGTTCCCCTCTAGTCCTAGTTTGCTGAGAATTGTTATCATGAATGTGTGTTTGATTTTGTCAAATGCTTTTTCTGTATCTCTTGATGTGATAAAATGATATTTCTTCTTTAGCCTATCCCTGTGCTAGATTACATTAATTGATTTTTGAATGTTGAACCAGCCTTGTGTTCATGGGATAAATTCCATTTTGTCATGATACATAATTATTTTTATACATTATATTTTGTTGAGGATTTTTGAATCTATGTTCATGAGAAACTGATATGTAGTATTTTTTCTTGTAATGTATTCATCTGGTTTTGTTATTAGGATAATATTTGTCTCATAGGATGAGTTAGAAAGTATGATCTCTTCTTTCATATACTAAAAGAGACTATGGATGATAGGTGTGAATTCTTCATTAAGTATTTGTTAAAATTTACCATTGAACCACTTGGGTCTGATGCTTTCTGTTTTGGAAAGTTATCAATTATTTTTTTTTTTTTGGTAGATGTAGGTCAGTTGAGCTTGTGTATATCTTATGAGTTTTGGCAGATTGTGTCTTTAATGAAATTAGTCCATTTCATCTAGGTTGTCAAATTTGTGGATATATAGTTGTTTATAGTATTCCTTGATTGTCCTTTCAATGTCCGGAGATGTGTAGGGATATTCCCACTTTCACTTCTGATATTAGTAATTTGGGTCCTCTCTCTTTTTTTTTTTTTCCAGTAAGTATGGCTAGATTATCAATTTTATTAATCTTTTTAAAGAACCAGCTTCTGTTTTCATTGATTTTTCTTGGTTGATTTCCCATTTTCAGTTCATTGATTTCTACTCTAAATTTTATTATTTATTTTCTGCTTACTTTGGATTTTATTTGCTCGTCTTTTTCTAGTTTCCTAAGCTGGGAGCTGAGCTTACTGACATTAGATTTTTCTTATATCTAATACACACATTCAATGCTATAAACTTCTTCCTAAGTACTGTTTTTCCTGTATCCTATGAATTTTGATAAATTGTGTTTGAATTTTAATTTAGTTCATAATATTTTTAAACTTAAGATTTTTTTTTCCATTTGTTATTTAAAAGTCATTGTTTAATCTCCATGTACTTTGGAATTTTTCTTCCTTCTCTTTGTTATTGATTCCTGGCTTAATTCCACTGTGGTCTGAGGGCAAACATTCTCCATTTTCTATTCTTACATGTTAAGTTCTGTTTTATGGCCCAGAATTTCTGCTCTATCTTGGTGAATGTTCCATGTGAGCTTGGGAAGAATGTGTATTCTGCTGTTGTTTGATGAAGAAGTTTACAGATGTCCATTGTATGTAATCGATTGATGGTGTTTTTGAGTTCAACTATGTCCTTCCTAATTTTCTGCCTGCTAGATTTGTCCATTTCTGATAGAATGCTGTTGAAGTCTCCACCTATAGTAGTTGATACATCAATTTCCCCTTGCAGTTCTATCAGTTTTTCCCGCACCTAGTTTGACTCTGTTGTTAGGTGTATACAGGTTAAGGATTGTTATGTCTTCTTGGAGAATTGGCTCTGTTATCATTCTTTATCCCTAATACCTCTCCTTCATCTAAAGTCTGCTCTTTTCTAAAATTAATGTAACTATCCCTGCTTTCTTTTGGTTAATATTAATATGGTGTATGGTTCTTCATTTATTTACTTTAATCTATATGTATCCTTATGTTTAAAGTGGGTTTCTTGTAGACAATATGTAGTTGGGACTTGTTTTTGATCCACTCTGACAATATCTGCCTTTCAGTTGGCGTATTTAGACCATTAATGTTCAAAGTAATTATTTTATATATTTGGATTAAATTCTGTCATACTTGTTCTTGTTTTCTATTTGTTGACCTTATTCTTAGTTCCTATTTTTGTCTTCCATTCTTTTTCTGCCTTTTGCTGCTTTAATTGAGCATTGTATGTGATTCCATTTTCTCTTCTCTCTTAGCTTGTGGATTATACTTAGGTGTTTTTTTCAGTTTCAAATATATATTTACAACTAGTCCCAGTCCACTTTCATATTATACTATGTCACTTCACAGGTAGTGTATTTTAAGTGACAAAATAATCATAACCTCCTCCCCTCCCCAGCCACTGCCCATCCTTTGTATCATTGCTGTCAGATCTTGTGGTTGTGAGTTCCAATCCTGCATTGGGTTCCACACTGGGCATGGACCCTACTTTAAAAGAAAGCCTATATAAGCAAATATAAATCTTGCTTAATATATATATGCTTACATAATAAAATACATTGTTGCCACTATTATTTTGAATAAACTTTTATCTGTTAGATCAATTACGGCTAAGAAAAATAAGTTTTTTTTTTCTTTTTTTTACTCTTTAACATATACCTTCTTTGATGTTCTTTATTTATGTCAATCCAAGTTTTGATGTATTTCATTTTCTTTTTCTCTGAAAACTCTTGAAAACATTTCTTGTACTACAGGTCTCCTGGCCATAAATTTCCTCAATTTTTGTTTATCTGAGAAAGTCTTTATTTCTACTTTACTTTTGAAAGAATTTTGCAGGGTACAGATTCTAGATTTTTTTGTCAACAATTTAAATATTTCATTCTACTCTCTTCTTGATTGCATAAATTTTGAGAAGTTGGATGTCGGTCTTCTCTTTTCTCCTCCTTATGTAAGATTCTTTTCCCTCAGAGTTCTTTCAGATTTTTTTGTTTGCCTCAGATTTTTTAGTATTTTGAATATATGCCTAGGTATATATATAATTTTGGTGTTTGTTCAGTTTGTTTTTTTCTGAGATATCTGGATCCATGTGTTCATATTTGACATTAATTTGGGGAAATTGTCATTAGTTTTCATATATGTCTTCTGTTTCTTTCTCTTGTTCTTTGCTGTCTGGAATTACCATTGCAGGTCTTAGACATTAATTGTCCCACTGTTCTTGGATATTCTGTGCTAGAGTTGTTTTTTTTTTTTCTTGTTTTTATTTTTTAAGTCTTTTTCCTCTTGGCTTTTCACTGGTTTCTTTTGAGATATTCTCTTGCTCAGAGACTTGTTTCTCAGCTGTGTCCAGTCTACTAATAAGCCCATTAAAGGTGTTCTTTATATCCATTACAGTGTTTTTGATCTCTGTGGTTGGTTTTTTTTTTTTTTTTGGTTCTTTTTTAGAACTTTTTTCCTTCTGATTACATTGACTGTGTGCTTTTTCATGCTCTCTACTTTATCCTTGAGAGTCTTCAGCATGTTAATCATACTTGTTTTATTTTTATTTTTTTAAGATTTTTTTATTTATTAGAGATAGAAAAAGAGAGAGAGAGAGTGCAAATATGGGGAGAAGGGCAGAGGAAGAGGAAGAATCGCAAGCAGACTTCCTGCTGAGCAGGAGCCCAGTGTGGGGCTCAGTCACATGACCCTGAGATCATGACCTAAGCCAAAATCAAGAGTTGGATGCTTAACTGACTGAGACACCCAGATGCCCCAATCATAGTTATTTTAAATTCCCAGGATGATAATTCCAACATGTCTGCCACATCTGATTCTGGTTCTGATGCTTGCTCTTTCTCTTCATAGTGTCTTTTTTGCCTGTTGTATGTTTTGCAGTTGGTTTTTTGTTTTTGTTTTTGTTTTTTTTCTGATGCTAGATATGTTGTGCTTGTCAAGAGGAACTGTTACATATTATTATTTAGTAATGTGATGACAAGGTGTTGGGGAAGAGAAAGCAATGTCTAGTTCTATGATGAAGTCTCCGTTTTTTAGTAAGCCTGATTCTCTTGACTGTGAACTTCAAGAGTATTTCTTATTTACCTCCTCCTCACTTCTTAATTACAGTAGTTCCATACACTGTTGCAGCTGTCATGGCAGTATGGTCTCTTTGGGCTCAGAGACCAGCAGACAAAAAAATAAGGAACCAATCTGGTAAGGCTGTCTGACCTTGATTTTTATGAGGAGTACAAGCTGGTGGAAATTAAAGAAATCAAAGACCTAAAAACATGGAGAAGTATGCCATTCTTACAAATTAGATAGCTCAAAACTTTTAAGGTGGCATTGCTCCTCAAACTGATGTGTAAAAGAATGCAATCCCACTTACAACCCAGCAGGTTTTTTTTTTCTTTACCTAGTGATAAATGATTCTAAAATGTATATAGATGAACAAAAATTAGAATTGTGAAAATAATTTTGAAACAAAAACATTGTTGAAGGACTTACTTAAACTACTTGATTTGAAGACTCATAATGGAAATCCTTGTGATTTTTTTCTTTTGGGGTCTCTTCGTTTTGTGCCATATATGCTGGTCCTTAGTTATTGTTATTATTGTTTTATCTTGCTTTAAGTGATTGCTGGGTTAATGTGGCTATAGTAGCTGTTTATTTTATTAGTTAAAAATAATGCCATTGTGCATATTATTGCATGTTTGGATTTCCAGTTCATAAAAATGCAGTCTTTGAGAAAAATCCGAGAAAATATGGGAGGAAGGAGGTAACCTAGAATTCACGTCATGGTTTAAAAGGAGTTGATTCTGAATATCAACTTAGGAAATGTGACTTTGGATGAAAATAGCAGACTAAAAAAATATGAATTAATTAACTTTCTATTAAGTGCTAGGGCCATACACTAGAAAATCTTCCTAAAATAATTGTTATTCATGGTGGATCTGGGTTTATTCAAGCAGATGACAGGCATTTAAACTTGATCTGGTTGTCTAGGTCCCTTGTAGAATTCTATGGCTTACTTTATAAGGGACCACTCATTCATGAGTTTATTCATTCAATACACATGTATTTAACACCTAATATATTACAAGCGCTTTGAGAAATACTAAAGATAAAGAATTATGTAATGAATGCAGAACTTGCTCAGAAGGAGTACATGGTTTAACAAAATGGACATTATTATGAGTTCAGTGAAGAAGCTATTAAGTGACACGTTCCAAGAATGTGTGAACCATCGAATAAGTAGTAGTACAAAGTAGAGCAGGTAATTTTTTTATCTTACATATTAAAAGGTCATTAGCTAATTTTGTTGCTGGTACATAGTAGACAATACATGTCTTTAATGACTTACTACAATTTTCTTTTTTTTTTTAATTTTATTTTATTATGTTATGTTAATCACCATACATCATTAGTTTTAGATGTAGTGTTCCATGATTCATTGTTTGTGCATAACACCCAGTGCTCCATGCAGAACATGCCCTCTTTAATACCCATCCCCAGGCTAACCCATCCCCCCACCCCCTCCCCTCTAGAACCCTCAGTGTGTTTCTCAGAGTCCATAGTCTCTCATGGTTCATCTCCCCCTCTGATTCCCCCCCCTTCATTTTTCCCTTCTTGTTATCTTCTTCTTTTTTTTTTTTTTTTTAACATATAATGTATTATTTGTTTCAGAGGTACAGGTCTGTGATTCAACAGTCTTACACAATTCACAGCGCTCACCATAGCACATACCCTCCCCAGTGTCCATCACCCAGCCGCCCCATCCCTCCCACCCCCCACCACTCTAGCAACCCTCAGTTTGTTTCCTGAGATTAAGAATTCCTCATATCAGTGAGGTCATATGATACATGTCTTTCTCTGATTGACTTATTTCGCTCAGCATAATACCCTCCAGTTCTATCCTCGTCGTTGCAAATGGCAAAATTTCATTCCTTTTGATGGCTGCATAATATTCCATTGTATGTATGTGTGTATATATATATACCACCTCTTCTTTATCCATTCGTCTGTCGATGACCATCTTTCCATAGTTTGGCTATTGTGGGCATTGATGCCCTAAATATCGGGGTGCACGTACCCCTTTGGATCCCTACATTTTTATCTTTGGGGTAAATACCCAGGAGTGCAATTGCTAGGTTGAATGGTAGCTCTATTTTCAACTTTTTGAGGAACCTCCATACTGTTTCCCAGAGTGGCTATACCAGCTTGCATTCCCACCAACAGTGTAGGAGGGTTCCCCTTTCTCTGCATCCCCGCCAAAATCTGTCATTTCCTGACTTGTTAATTCTAGCCATTCTGACTGGTGTGAGGTGGTATCTCATTGAGGTTTTGATTTGGATTTCCCTGATGCCGAGCGATGTTGAGCACTTTTTCATGTGTCTGTTGGCCATTTGGATGTCTTCTTTGGAAAAATGTCTGTTCATGTCTTCTGCCCATTTCTTAATTGGATCATTTGTTCTTTGGGTGTTGAGTTTGATAAGTTCTTTATAGATTTTGGATACTAGCCCTTTAGCTGATATGTCATTTGCAAATATCTTCTCCCATTCTGTCGGTTGTCTTTTGGTTTTGTTGACTGTTTCTTTTGCTTTGCAAAAGCTTTTTATCTTGATGAAGTCCCAGTAGTTCATTTTTGCCCTTGCTTCCCTTGCCTTTGGTGATGTTTCTAGGAAGAAGTTGCTGCAGCTGAGGTTGAAGAGGTAGCTGCCTGTGTTCTCCTTTAGGATTTTGATGGCCTCCTGTCTCACATTTAGGTCTTTCAACCATTTTGAGTCTATTTTTGTGTGTGGTGTAAGGAAATGGTCCAGTTTCATTCTTCTGCATGTGGCTGTCCAATTTTCCCAACACCGACTCACTACAATTTTCTATTAATATAATACACAACCAATTTAAATCTTTATTAAATGGAGTATAAGTTATATGCATAACCTAATTTGAATATTTTTTCTTCCTTTCCAACACTTACATAACATATTGACATGAATATTCACCCTCAGAAATTCATAAAGCAATGGCTTTACTGCAATTTTAGGTCATAAACTTTTTGGTTTTTTTTTAAAGATTTTATTTATTTATTTGACAGAGAGAGAGAGACAGCAAGAGCAGGAACACAAGCAGGGGCGGTGGGAGAGGGAGAAGCAGGCTTTCCGCTGAGCAGGGAGCCCAATGTGGGGCTTGATCCCAGGACCCTGGGACCATGACCTGAGCCGAAGACAGAAGCTTAATGACTGAGCCACCCAGGTGCCCCAGGTCGCAAACTTTTTGAAGAGACATTTGAATAGATTCTAATTATATAATAATTATACACAGCTTGTATTAATGCATGATTTCCCTTGACTTATAATGTTTATTTTTAAAAGATTATTTTATTTATTTATTTATTTATTTATTTATTTATTTATTTGAAAGAGAGAGAGAGAGAGAAAGAGAAAGAGGAGAGAGTGGGGGGAAGGTGCAGAAGGAGGAAATCTTCAAGCAGACTCTCTTCTGAGCATGGAGCCTGATGAGGGGCTCAGTCTCATGACCCATGAGATCATGACCTGAGCCGAAACCAAGAGTCGGGCGCTCAACCAACTGAGCCACCCAGGCACCGATTGACCTGCAATGTTTGCAAATAGATGTGAGTTGAAATTCTGGGAAGCATGTAGTCTTCAAATTCCAAATCCTTTAGGTAGGCCTGTATCCCCTCACTCCAGGGACTCCCTTGAAAGATTGCCTGGACATTGAAACTGCCAGGAATGTCACTGCCTCCTTTAAGCCGAAGTTCAGATTCTATTCACTTGGCACCTGTACTACTTCAAGTAGTTTCAGATCAATCCAATTGCATCTGGGCCACTGGAGGTCTAATTAAGCAATAACACTGCAAACCTCCTCCTGTCCCATGTTGCACTAAACCAGGGGGGATTTTCAGAAACATTTCTGAGGTGTCTACTCTCTGAAAGATGGGTTCATAGGTCAGTGGCATGCACGGCTGTGCTTTTACCATATGTAATGTATAAAGCAAGGCAGTTCTCCTTTTTATAATTAAATAGCAAGAAAAAGTTATCCAGAATTACTTTTCTATCCCATGCCTTATAATACTCAGAGGTCTGTATAGTTTTATCAAAAGGCAAAAAAGGAGAATTAGCAGCCTTTAGCCACTGTCCCTAAGCTAATGATAGGATAACTGACCATGGGGTGATTTTAGACTGCAGGACCAGTCATGAGTGGGTCAGGCACTAGGCTGGGCCCAGGGCACCCCAAATTGAATAAGACCTAGTTCTTCTCTGAGGTGTAACCTGTCTACTGACAGCCTTCTCCAGAGTTTGCCTCTGTCTCTGGCACATTATTTCCTTAAAGATTTAGAGTGTTTCCAATGCTCAAAATTGTATTTAAATATTTTGGTGTTGTTTTTGATAGAATAAGACAGTACATTCTTGCAAGTATCCCGTGCAAAATAGCTTAGGTCTCCATACCTAAAAAATTTGTTTGGATTTTTTTTTAAAAAAGAAACAGAAGAATGACTTCTCATAATCATCTCTGGAAAATATACAAAATACAGTTTAAAAAATGGTAGCCTCTGAGCCTAAATCCCCCCATATATAGCAAGGTTTTTTCCTATCAATCAGGAAGATGCCAAAATAAATCCATTTGCACTTCATCTTAAGTCAGTTGAGATGGACAGAGAATTTCCAGGCCAGGAATGTTCTTCATCTTTTATGGAGGAAGCAATGAAGTGCCCTGGGAATTTTTAGAAATTATTTTGTTTTCACACAAGAAATGATGTTCATTGTAAAATAAAATAAAAAAAAGAACCTTCAACTCTGTGTAATACAAGTGGAAAGCCTCTATGTTTCCTCAACTAAATGTTTAATGTAGTAAAAACTCTCATTAGAAGGAGTTTTCAGTTTGTAAGGCAGATAACACTGAAAGGAGAGTTTTGAACTCATTCAGATTCCTAAGTATAATAGTAACTGGGGAGGTTTTGTCATATTCAGAGGAGAGTAACCAGAAGGCTGGGATGTTTGGAAAGCACAGGAGCCCAGCAAAGGAACTGTGTAGATTTACTCTACAGGAAAAGGAGACTAACAGGGAGGATGAACTCTTGACTTCAAATTCTTTAAAGGCCAGCAAGCAGAAAACATACTAGACTTGGACCAGGCAGTGTAGGACCAACTTACGGATGGTAACAAGGAAATCGCACTTCTGTCCTGTGTGAAAATAAGCTTCATACCAGTTGATGCTGCTCAATTATGAGATGGGCTGCCTCTGAAAAATTGAGTTTTCTGCACAGGATACACCTCAGAAAGGACTAGGTGGCTATGAGTCAAGGGTACTTCAGTAGGGTTTCCAGTGTTAGAGAAGAGTTATGTTCAAGGGTCTTTCTTTTCAGGGTGCACCTCCACTTCCTTGCCTTGGATCTGCCCCCCTTTTTCCTCTCACTTCAAACATCTAAGTTCATCTAGGCAGACACCCAACAAAACATGAGAAATAAGTAGTTGGCTTATGACAGATTGCCAAGACAATGGTAGCAGGTATTTTCAGCACTTTATAAAGGGAACCTCAAACTTCTGGAAGATGAGAGCCCTTGGTGCTCTCTCATCCCAGACCACATGAATATAAGAGACACAGATGCGGGACTTCCTTTTGCTTTGGTGAAGAGACTTTTTATCTCTTCAGTATCCCGGGCCTCATGCCATTATGCTCATCTTAAAGCACACAAACTTTATTGCATCTATACCACATGGAAATATCTAATTTTTCCCAGAAAAATTCATCAGAAACTCTTGAATGAATACAAAGATACCTGAGATGCTATTTATATCTCATATTGCTTGGGTATTAAAAAATAGTTGAAGTGTATGGGACTCTTTTATTCTTGTGTTCACTGATTATCTCCTCCTCCTCCATTTCTAATTTCAGTCAAAGAGTTTCAGAAATAAAAAGAAAAATAACAGAAGAGTATGAGGAGACAGATGGCTCAGCTGATGACAAAATCCATTTGACTTTTCCTGCACTGAGAGATGGAGAGCTTGATTAATAGTTGGTCAACCAGGGAACAATATGAATTTCACCTACTTGGTGAAATGTTTATTAAATGAATATAAATATCTAAAAATAGCTCATTGTCAGCGTTCCTGGTGGAATCACCAATTTGCATCACCCCTCTTAAATTTGAACCTGCTCAAACCAGTGTAAAAATGTTTCTAGCATTAAGTCTAGCACATGAGCCAATATAAGCCTATTTTAACAGCATTGACTGATGAGGTAAAAAAAGAAAAATGCAATTGAAAACTTAGTCCCTTTCCCTGGATGGCACTCTAATCTATTACAATTAATGGAGAGAAAAAGGATCAAAGAGAGTCTGACTATACAGATTATTCTTAGAATAGTAGAACTTCAGATTTGGAAAGAGCCTGAAACTTCTTCTAGCCAATTACCTTTTGTTTTGAACAAGTGAAATTAATGAGGCTCCAAGGAATGAAGTGATTTTGCTGAGGCCACACAGAGTTTCAGCAAAACTTAGGCTAGAAACTTAGAATTATAATCCTCCAATTCAATATGCACTCTTTTTCATGGGCCTTTACTGTGTTTATAATCAGTATCTCATAAATTTGGTAGAATTACTGTTTTTTTTTTTTTTTTAAGATGAAGGGGACCCTGAAGATGAAATTAAGTGTGCTTGTACTGTCAATGTATGTGAAATTAAAAATCATGTATCTCAGAGTTAACTCATGTGTATGGCATTACTTAAAATCCCATTAAAAAGAACACATCTCCTGTAAAAGCTTGGGATACGTCATGATGTGTGTTAATTTTAACCAGATTTATTTCTAGATATTGGTCTAACCAGGGGAGAGAATTTTTAAGTCAACAATTGACTTGTGACCATTAGCCAGCTAGTTAGGGACAGGGAGTTTTGTGAGCCCAGTTGTAGTATTAGGTGAAAACATAGCCATAGGGGCAAGGACCATAGAGCAGATGCTATTATGAGCTAAACTCTTCTGGGAAAATAAATTACAAGGAGCAGAAGTACAGCAATTTTGGCCTCAACTTGAGAAAAAGTGCTCAAAAGGTTAAGAGTATAGTGGTTATTTAACAATGATATATGGGTGATTTTCTAGGGAGTCTTCTCTCTCTTATTTGACCAGGCTGGAGTATTTTTTCAACTTTATTCATGGTGCTCATCTCCTTTCCTTGAGAGTATGGCTACAGACACACAAGCACATACACACACACACACATAATGTCTCTACCTGTAGCTGTGTAATGTCAAGTAATATCTTTTGACACATGTGTACTGCAGATCCATACATGTGGCATTTTCTTTTCTTGTCTGTTTTTTATAACTTACAGCAGAGCTTCACATATATGGTGTGTCAAGTCATGTCTTCTGTATTATATCCATTGAATAAAGGAAAAGGCTGATGTAATATAATTAGCTTCTTTATGGCGAGGCCATTTGTCCCCACTTAGACAGCGATCCTCATGTTTGAATTGAAAATTATTTGTAAAATTGGATAAACCAAATAGTTATTCCCAGTTGCCTACTTTAAAGAAAATTTTATATTTTAATAGTTTTTTCTCTCTGAGAAACTATTGATTATCGCTTTATAGTCCCTAGACTGGGATAAAAAAGTGCTCAGTATTTTCCTAAATGTGTATAGAATAGTCATATGGATTAGAAATAGATATGCCTCATAACTCCTTAAGTGGTGTACTTTAAATTTGTATATTTCATCGTACGTAAAGTTACCCCCTGCGGATACAGAAATCCACCTACAGTCATTGAACTCCAGTTGACACTGTGTATGTCAAAGGCTATAGTGACCAAGTGTACTGATTTCCACAAGTTATTTTGAAATGCATCAAAATAAAGATGGATGCAAATACGGATAGTTGCATGGACGGATAGACATGATAAAGCAAAGATAGCAAAATGTTAATTGTAAAATCTATGAGGCCAGTATTTGGGTATTCATTGCACCATTCCATTAATATTTTTAAATATTTAAACATTTTTAATATACAGAAAATTTTCACTAAAATTTTCGGAAAAACTTAGATATGCCCAAATCATGGCTATTGTTAGAGTTGTTCCTTCAAGTTCCTCCAATCTCAGAGCAAACTTCACAGTTCCAGTAAAAACAATCACCTTACATTTTAAATTTAAGAAATGAGGTGCGACTCAGCCAATTTTCAAATTTAATTAATTGTGACCTTAAAAATGGGTGACCTATTACTTCAGGTAGGATACATTTAATATTCACCTACCTGTAAATACTTGTTTCAGAGCACAAAGTCTAATCAACAAGTCAGCCTGTCCCAGTAAGCTAGGGATACAGCAAGCGTTCGATTTGCTCTAACGGGCTTCAAGGAAGCCAGGGCTGGTAGCTCACTCTCTCAACTGGCATTTTATTTATGCATTAGTTCAGACTCTTGAGCAGATCTGATGTCACTCTCTGGCAACCCCTTGGCCTACCTTCCAAGGGCAGTGCAGTAGTCTTCCACCTAAGTGAGAACATTTGTCAGATCATTAAACTCTCATAATGGAATGTCACCCAAAACAGTTCTGGAGTATGTAAATATGCCCTCACTACCACAGCTCCATGAATGTTTAACCTGTGCTTTCTGTGCTAAGCCTTGTGCTATCTCTTAAGCACAAAATGAGAAAAACACAGTAGGATATGGGGTTTGTTTTTTACCAGAGCTTGAATTAAAAAAAAAAATGTTGGTCACTTGTCTTATCTTAAAAATATTTTTTTAAGTAAGCAGCTCTATGAGAAAGGCATCTATTTTGTTAGATTCTCAAGTTATGATTCAGTTATCAGGGTAGACCATCAGATCACCTTATATCTGTCTATATTAAATTTTAATATTAAACTTTCCAGTTTACTCGAGAGAAATAAAAGAATAAAAAATTACTTCTGTCTTGACCCTAAAACCAATCTCAAAGGCATGGTATATATATATATATATATATATATATATATGTTCCCTGTAAGGTCAAAATAATCCATTAACCTTAAAATCAGTATTAGCAAAAATTTTGATACCGTAGAAAATTTGATATGCTGCTTCTCTCCAAGAGTGAAAATCATGAATCTGTTTTTGCCTAGATTGACAAGAAATTCAAAGTGAAATTAAATGTTTAATAACTGTAACTGTATTGCTTTTCTATTTCTATTTTAACAATCGTAATATATGAGGGTTTTAAAAAATGTGATCTACCAAAATCATTTTTAGGAAGAGGATGATCATCAAAGGCATAAAATATTAGTCACTGGCATAAAACAGTCACTTCCATTAAAATATTAGTCATGTGTTCGGCCAAATATATGCTAGAGATTTTAGATTAATTTGTTGAGTTGTATTTTAATTTATTGCCTCGATAAGAATGTCACCCTATATTTTCTGACTACACAGTACTTTGACATTATTTATAAGTCAATGCAAAATACATATGAAAATTAATTGAAGGGTTTTTTTTAAGTTAAGTTTTTAATTTTTTTTAAATGTTTTATTTATTTATTCATGAGAGTCAGACAGAGAGAGAGAGAGAGAGAGGCAGAGGGAGAAGCAGGCTCCCCGCTGAGCAGGGAGCCCGATGTGGGACTCGATCCCAGGACCCTGGGATCACGACCCGAGCCGAAGGCAGACGCCCAACCATCTGAGCCACCCAGGCGCCCAAGTTAAGTTTTTAATTTTAATTCCAATATAGTTAACATTCAGTGTTATCATAGTTTTAGGTATACAATACAATGACTCAGCACTTTTATACATTACTCAGTGCTCATCATAATAAGTATACTCTTCATCCCCTTCACCTATTTCCCCCACTCCCCACCCACCTCCCCTCTGATGACCATCAGTTTGTTCTCTATAGTTAAGAATCTGTTTCTTGGTTTGTCTCTCTCTCTTTCTCTCTCTTTTTTCCTCTGCTTGTTTGTTTTGTTTCTTAAATTCCACATATGAATGAAATCTTACAGTATTTGACTTTCTCTGACTTATTTTATTTAGCATTATACTCTCCAGCCCTTTCCAGGTTGTTGTGAATGGCAAAATCTCATTCTCTTTTATGGCTGAATAGTATTCCATTATATATGCATAACCCATCTTCTTTATCTGTTCCTCTCTTGATGGACACTTGGGCTATTTTCATAATTTGGCTATTGTAAATAGAGCTGCAATAAACATAGGGGTGCATGTATCCCTTTGAATTAGTGTTTTTCTATTTTGAGGGTAAATACCCAGTAGTGTGATTACTGGACAGTACGGTAGTTCTGTTTTTAACTTTTTGAGGAATAACCACACTGTTTTCCAGAGCGGCTGTACCAGCTTGCATTCCCACCAACCGTGTACAAGGGTTCCTTTTTGTACATCCTCACCAACAGTTGCTGTTTCTCATGTTTTTGGTTTTGGCCATTCTGACAGGTGTGAGGTGATATCTCATTGTATTTCTATTTCCCTGATGATGAGTGATGTTGAACATCTTTTCATGTCTGTTGGCCATTTTTGCTTATATTTCCTTTGCCTCAGGGGAGGTATCTAGAAAAATATTGCTGCATCCAGTGTCAGAGAAATTACTGCTTGTGCTCTCTCCTAGGATTTTTATGGTTTCAGGTCTCATATTTAGGTCTTTAATCTATTTTAAGCTTATTTTTGTGTATGGTGTAAGGAAGCGGTCCAGTTTCATTCTTATGCACATAGCTGTCCAGTTTTCCCAGCACAATTTGTTGAAGAGACTGTTTTTTCCCCATTGCGTATTCTTTCCTCCTTTGTTGAAGATTAATTGACTGTATAATTGTGGATTTATTTCTGGGTTTTCTGTTTTGTTCTATTGATCCATGTGTCTCTTTTTGTGTCAGTACCATATTGTCTTCATTACTACAGCTTTGTAATATAACATCAAGTCTGGAATTGTGATACCTCCAGTTTTGTTTTTCTTTTTCAAGGTTGCTTTGGTTATTCTGTGTCTTTTGTGGTTTCGTATAAATTTTAGGCTTGTTTGTTCTAGTTCTATCAAAATGCTATTGGTATTTTGATAGGGATTGCATTAAAGGTATAGATTGCTTTGGGTAGTAAGAGAGATTTAACAATATTTTTTTCTTTCAATTCATGAGCATGGAATGTCCTTCTACTTCTCTGTGTTGCCTTCAATTTCTTTCATCAGGGTTTTATAGTTTTTTGAGTACAGGTCTTTTACCTTTTTGGTTAAGTTTATTCCTAGTTATTTTATTTTGGTGCCCTTGTGACAACTGCAAACAGTTGTGATTGTTTACTTCATTTCTCTTTCTGCTGCTTCATCATTAGTATATAGAAATGCAACAGATTTCTATACATCAACTTTATATCCTTCACCTTTACTAAATTCATTTTCCAGTTCTGGTAGGTTTTTGGTGGAGTCTTTAGGGTTTTCTGTATATAGTATCTTGTCACCTGCAATGTGAATGTTTTACTTTTCCTTCCCAATTTGTTGCTTTTTATTTCTTTTTGTTGTCTCATTGCTGTGGGTAGGACTTCCAGTACTATGTTGAATAAAAGTGGTGAGAGTAGATATCTTTATCTTGTTCCTGACCCTAGGGGAAAAGCTCTCCATTTTTCTCCATTGAGTATGATGTTTGTTGTGTGTTTGTATCAGGCCTTTATTATGTTGAGGTTTGTTCCCTCTAAACATACTTTGTTGAGGGTTTTTGTCATGAATGAGTGTTGTTCTTTGTCATGTGTTGTCTGCAACTATTGAAATGATCATGTGGTTTTTATCCTTTCTCTTATTGATGTGATGTATCGTGTGGATTGACTTGCAAATATTGAACCAGCCTTGCATCCTATGAACAAATCCCACTTGATCCTGGTGAATGATTTTTTTTTTTTTAAATGTATCATCCAATTCGGTTTGCTAGTATTTTGTTGAGGATTTTTGCATCCATATTCATCAGAGATATTGGCCTGGAGTTCTCTTTTTTAGTAAAATCTGTCTTGTTTCGGTGTCAGGATATTCCTGACCTCAAAGGATGAATTTTAGAAATTTTCCAGGGCACCTGGATGGCTCAGTTGGTTAAATGTCTGCCTTCAGCTCAGGGCATGATTCCAGGGTCCTGAGATCAAGTCCCACATCAGACTCCCTGCTAGGCAGGAGCCTCCTTCTCCCTCTCCCTCTGCCTGCCACTCCCCCTGCTTGTGCTCTCTCTCTCTCTCTGTCAAATAAATAAATTAAATCTTAAAAAAATTTTTTCCTTCTTTTATTTTTTATTTTTTTGGAATAGTTTGAGAAGAAGAGGTATTAACTCTTTAAATGTTTGGTAGAATTCGCCTGTGAAGCCATCTGGTCCTGGACTTTTGTTTTTTGAGAGTTTTTAAATTGCAGATTCAATCTCATTGCTGGTAGTTGATCTGTTCAAACTTCCTCTTTCTTCCAGCTTCAGTTTTGGTAGGTTATATTTTTCTCTGAATTTATCCACTTCTAGGTTGTCCAATTGAAGCTTTAAAAATAAATCATTGAAATCATTTGATAGGGCAGCAAATCATATGTGTGTGGGCATTCTAAAGTCAAAAGAGGGTCACTTTATTTATATCTATTGGTGGGTGATGTGATGACACTTCCTTTCTCCTCCCTGTGTCTCTTAAAGAAAGTTGAAAAATTAGCTGCATTGCTTCTGATACAGGTCCAGGGAATGAGATTTGAAGAGAACTAGAAGCATTTTCTGTGGTAAACACAGAGCTTCCTAATTCATTTTTGCATTGCTCTTGTTATCCATCTTCAGGGTATGTCATGGCCTCCCACATATGAGCAAAGATATGGTGGCCAGAGCAGAGAGGGCGGGTAGAGAGAAAGAAGGAAAGACAGGAGAAAGAAAGAGAGGGAGGGAGAAAGGAAGGGAGTGAGGTTTTATCCATCCCCTGTTCCAAAAGATGCTGGGAAGATGAATGAAGTAATGGTAACTCTAACACTCAGAGTGTCTCAGCAAATTTTTTTGTTACTTTAAAATATCATTATTAGTTTAATAGTAACAATCTCTGAAAAGCAAACTTATTTCATTGATTGATCACTGGAAAACTGTCCCTCAGGTAAGTTTTGGACAGCTTATAGAATTTGTTTCATTATGGTATTAAAATGTCATCATTTCCCCAAAGATCTTTTGGTTAAATATTTCATCATTTAGTCAGTCCTTTAAGAGTTTTTTATCTCAGGGAACGAAAGCCAATATAATGCTCCATTAAGTCTATATAAGTAATTGATCTATATTATCAGTCAATTATAAATGACTTAATCCCATCTATGCTTATTACTCTGGAAAATATGGGACAGAGTTCACTTGTTTTATTCCATATTTAATACATCTCAGAAATATAATACTTAATCTCAAAATTACTAGTTCTAGCTCCACAAGTACCATATTATTTGTTTCAAGATAATATTAGTAAATAACATTTGGCACTGATATTGTACCAAATTTATACTTATTCTCAACTGAAACCACCCAATCTGTCTCTCTTTACTCATTCTTTTTTGTAGTGGATAATTTTCAATATTTCAAGGTCCGCCTTCATTTTAAGTTACTCTTTTTTAGTGTATTCAGCAAAGCACAATATCAAGTGGTAATTATTGCCAAGTATCACTCTTAGAAACATTTATTTTTATTTTTTTATTTTTAAGATTTTTTATTTATTTGAGAGAGAGAGAATGAGAGAGAGAGCACATGAGAAGGGGGAGGGTCAGAGGGCGAAGCAGACTCCCTGCTGAGCAGGGAGCCCGATGCGGGACTTGATCCAGGGACTCTAGGATCATGACCTGAGCTGAAGGCAGTCGTAAAAAGCTATTTTTTCAAGGGTGTTGTTTTACTTGCTCTTGGTAAATCAGTGATTCCGTCACGATGAACAGCATACATATCTGATACACAGACTTTGTGCTAGTCTTAATTATATATTAACTCATTTTATTTTATTTTTTAATGCTGAAAGTATTTTATTATATTAATTAATATGGCACATAATCTTTCCTACCCACTACTTCATGGATGAGAGCAATATTATTTTAGATGCTCAAGCATCATAGTATAGTTGATCCTTGAACGACATGGGTTTGAACTGTGAGAGTCCATTCATACATAGATTTTTCCTGATAAACATAGTATAGTACTGTAAATGTATTTTCTTTTCCTTATGATTTTCTTTTTTTTTTTTTTTTAAAGATTTTATTTATTCATTTGAGACACAGAGATACAGAGAGAGAGAGAGAAAGCATGAGCAGGGAGAGAGGCAGAGGCAGAGGGAGAAGCAGGCTCCTCGCTGAGCCAGGAGCCCGATGTGGGGCTCGATCCCTGGACCCTGGGATCATGACCTGAGCTGAAGGCAGTCGCTTAACCATCTGAGCCACCCAGGCACCCCGTTATGATTTTCTTAATAACATTTTCTTTTCTTTAGATTTATGAAAAGAGTACAGTATATAATTCATATAGTATACAAAATACATGTTCTTCGACTTTATGTTATCATTAAGGCTCTGGTCAACAGTAAGTTATTGGTAGTTAAGTTTTGGGAAAGTCAAAGTTATACATGGATTTTCAGCTGTGGGGAGAGGGGTCAGCACCCCTAACCCCTGCAATGTTCAAGGATCATCTGTATTAAGAATATTTGCTTTTGGGGCGCCTGGGTGGCTCAGTCGTTAAGCGTCTGCCTTCGGCTCAGGTCATGATCCCAGGGTCCTGGGATCGAGCCCTGCATCGGGCTCCTTGCTCGGCGAGAAGCCTGCTTCTCCCTCTCCCACTCCCCCTGCTTGTGCTCTCTCTCTCTCGCTGTGTCTCTCTCTGTCAAATAAATAAATAAAATCTTAAAAAGAAAAAAAAGAATATTTGCTTTTTGTGGTAGACTTTGGCTTTTCATCAGCTCTCTGGAAATGAAGTCATAAGAATAAAGTCTTTAAGTAGCAAATTCAGGACAAGACTATACAAAAAAGTCCCCAACATCCAGGAACCTGTGTGCACTATTGAATCTTTGTATCAAATGACTGTCATCTGCTAACAGGGTTTGAAAACATTTTTTAAGTGGTCTCTATGCCCAATGTAGGGCTCAAACTCATTTTATTCTCACAGCGATCTATTATGTAGTACTATTATCAATTCCATTTTATAGATGAAGAAACTGAGGCACAGAATGATTAACTTAGGCCAGTGTCATGACAAGTAAAAGGCAGAGCTAAGAGCAGAACCCAGATAATCTCCAATAGCCATGCTCATAAACACCTTTCTGAATGTCTTGTAGAAAAACACCTATGAATAACTTACAGACATTGACCAGATCTCACAAATGCAATTTTTTTAAAGATTTTATTTATTTGCTTGACAGAGAGAGAGACAGTGAGAGAGGGAACACAAGCAGGGGGAGTGGGAGAGGGAGAAGCAGGCTTCCCGCCGAGCAGGGAGCCCGATGCGGGGCTTGATCCCAGGACCCTGGGATCACGACCTGAGCCAAAGGCAGATGCTTAACGACTGAGCCACCCAGGTGCCCCACACAAATGCAATTTAATTAGTAGCTTAGTGGTAGTACATTTTCAGTATGGAAGCATGGGTTGCATTATCATGAAGTACAGCTGAGTGTAAGATGCCCACTACTTTAAAATCAAAATACTGAAAAATGAATTGGACTTGGGTAGGTAGGATACAACTGAATGTTTAATACTTCCCATTCCATAGTTTATCTCACTCATTCTTGTGCACTGCCAAGATTTTTTGCAATGAATTCTTAGCTTTTATCTTATTACTAAATAAGCTAGCTGTGTGGTTTAAAAAAAATGTGTACAAAGATATTGGAAGAAAGCTCATGTTCTAATTAATTAAATGGATTAAATTTGTACTGTATATAAGACACCAGATCCAGTATTTTTGGTGAATCAAAAACAAATAACATGGTTTCTACTTTTGATGAGTTTATGATTTAGAGGGGGAAAAGATGCTAGAAGCAGGATGTTTGGGAGATAAAAATAGATTGCAAAGTCAGGTCACAGAAGCAAATGCTCACAATAATGAATAAAAATCAGCAAGTGGGTAAGGAAAGAGGTACAATCTCATGTCATATAAACTGTAAGTTTTAACTAATGAGAGAAAACAAATGTTTTGGTGCTTCACAGGGTAGTTCCTCATAACCCATCACAGTTAAAAATGGCACCGAGGAAAAGTCAAGCTAAACGCTGAGAGTGTTCAGTAACACCTACCAATTAGGAGGAAATCACATAGACAGGGTCATAAAGGCAACCCTCAGAAACCCACTTACCATGGCAAGATTTTAGAAGAGTGCCATCAGAAGGTAGCTAATTTTGCAGGATCTTGGATTACATTGGAGGAAAAGCTGAAGGTTAGAGAAAGGAGATGTTTCCCTGGCCTGGATGGCCGTGTCCCTGGGAATAGTCTGAGATTAGAAAACATGGTTCAAGACACCAGTAAGGGCTGCCTACAGCACCAATCAAGCTTCCCTCCTCTGCAACCCTCTGTTATCTTCAGACTACACAAAAGTTGACAGAATACTTTGAGGCTTGTGATAGAGGAAAAAGAAGTTTTCACAGCAGGAAAAGAACTAAAGAGTGTTTAACTGTGTTATCTTAGGCAATTGGAAGGTTTGGACCTATCTGCCCATATAATCACAAAGACATTAAAGACATAATATAGCCCCTGTGCCCAACAAACAAGTAATAAAAACAATATAAAAACACAATACAAAGAGGGAACAAAGAAGAGACCAGACTGGAAAAAAAAATCAACTCAAGGGACAAAAGAAAACTTTGTCTATACTATTTCTATTAATTTCCTTTGCAGAATACTGTGTAAGAACATGACTTAAATAAGCCAAGAGGTGAAAAATGAGACAATAAAACAACAGAGCAATATGCTTAGTTAAAAAAACAAACTAAAACTCAAATTAGTTTCATTGTAGGACTAGAGAAAAAAAAGGAAATCAGGTACAAGAATAAATGCTATTGAAAGTCAAATTAATAAGACAGTAGAAGGCTTCAGTTAATCACATTATAAGCAGAGAAAAAAAATTCAGAGATTTTGAGTGATAGAGGGAAGAGGATGGATAGGGAAACAGTCAAGGATGACCCTAAAGAGGGGTAATTGTGACCCTCTGAGAAAGAAAATCCATTGGAATGAAGTAGTGGACAATTTTCCTAGAATGAAAAGACTTAATCTGCATTTCAAAGAAATGCACTTAATTATAGGAAAGATGATACCATATTCGACACCGAGACACAGTCTGGTGGAGTTACTGAACTTCAAAGATTAAAAAAAATAAATTTTTAGATGTGGAATCAGACAAAAACAAGTTACCTTCAGACTGGCATCCACAATAGTATTTGATTCCATGAAACAATAAAGAAATGTATATGAAATACTGAGGGAAAGATAAGCCTAGACGATCATGCTCAGCTGGGTTGTCATGCGACTGCATTAAGAACGTCAGCTAATTGTGGTCCTCTTGTTAGTTGCCTTGCTAATAGGTGTCCATCAGACCAAAATGACTAACTGTGGGAAGAAGCTTCTGTCAGTTCCACATACATGGAATCTGGGGAAACAGTACTACAAACCAGGAATGTAAAGCAAATGATATCACAATAGTTTTAAAAGTGCGTTCCATTGAGCAGCAGAATCAGAATCATCTGGAAACTTGTTACAAAAGCAAAATTTGGGCATCACCTCAGACCTACTGAATCAGAAACTCCAAGGATGGACCCCGTATTCTTGATTTTAATACATTTTCCAGGTAATTCTGGTGTTCATTAAAGTTCAAGAACCATAGTGCTAGAGTATTCCTTGTAGGGTAGGTGTTAATACTCAGGGATCAAAGGTCCAGGGCAGTCTAGATTATCTAGGAATAGGATTTTAGCAGTATTCCTGAGGCTAGTGGGCCAAATATAGCATACACAAATTCTGGGGCCAAAGTTATGTGCTGATTCTATATATATTCCTTCAAGTATTGATTCAGTTACTACACCTGCCTATGAAAGATTGTCCAAAATGGAATTGGTGATCTTAAAAAGTTAACCATGACCAGTTAAGTCCAACGGCTTCATGACAGGCAACTGAGGAAACAGATGGCATGTGTATTTGGATATAGGTAATATGAGTGTATAGGAAGAATGATAGAAGATGGCAGACAGGTGCAGAATCTTGTTGGGACTTCTCTCTACTCCATGGCTATTGCCTTGAAATGGGCTAACATCCTGTTGCAGGTGAGCTGTGATATATGCTGCTGGTCTCTAAAAAGAGGGGTGCTTTCATCTGACAAAGGGAAGACTGATGCTATATGTTGGAAAGAAAATATTACAACTGTAATGTCTATTTTAGTCTTCTAAAATGTATTATTTGTGTGTATGAGTCATAAACTATAAATTAGTACATGATATCATAATAAATATACATTGGAAAAAAATCAGAGATCATGTATGAGTACCTCCTGAAACTATTGCTTGATGAAATCTAGCCAATAGTGAAATGAATAAAAAATACGGTATTTTTGAAGTCATTTAAATGAAGAGCAAACACCAAGTACCTCGGAGAACTGTGGTTGCACAAAAGAAAAGTGTTGTTTACCTTGAGAAAGACAATATTTGCCATACAACCAGTGTGCATTGAAATGTGGGAAGAATCACGATCGCCATATTGTACAAGTCCAGTGGGAGTCACTGCTTTAAGATAAAGTGTGAATGGTGTTTCCAGTAGTTAGACAATGCAGGAACTCGAAGAGGAAGGAGTGGGAAGTGTGGGGGAACAGAGTCCCTTATCATGTCTCATATCAGGTAGTCAACCAAAACTGCTTAAAATCGAAATATAAAATTGAAAGTACATAAAGGCTCTACACTGAACAATTTTTGTATTCTTTCAAACGCTTAATTTTTATATACTATCTTTTTCACAGAAATAATTGAAGTTTATTTAAATTCCTTTCGTTTTTCATTCACTTTTATTCTATTGAATTCAAGTGAAAAGAAATGAACATTTTAGTTAACAATAGCATGCATTGTAAAATCCCACTTTGTGGTACTGATCTGTGAGTAATTTCAAGTGTTCTTTCATATTTTGCCGGAATTTTTAATAATGAGCATTTACCAAAAAAGTCAGTATTATTAAAAAATTTTTAAAAGCAAAGAATGTTCTTTCTTGCACTGTGACTGGTCCTCCTCCTGGCCCCATGTTTTCCCTCCACAGCAAAGGCAGTTCAGTTTTATTTTGCCAGTCAATGGATACTTTGTTATAAAGCCATGAAGTTAATCTTGTGTTCAGTTATAAACACTGAGACTTGTTGTCAAGAATTTCTCTCCAGCTTAAATTTACAGAACTTCCTATAACAAAAACAAAAGGAGCGGTTAAAACAATCATCGTTGTCCTCTTTCTAAGGGACTTTATTGAAGGGAATAGGTTTTACATATGCTCCCATATTAAAACTTCTCTTTCAGGCCAATATAGCAACACACACACACACACACACACACACACAAACACACACACACACACTCACTTTTTGACTTTACTGGTAGCTTTGGGAAAAAATTTTATAAGGGAAATATATGAATAAAAAGAATTTCATATTTATGAGGGAAAAGTGAAATAGTGCTATCATGAATTTTAATTCTTAGTAAATGTCACACCCCCTGAGGAAAATGACCCTATCCATCTCAGTGTATGCATAATATATTTAAAAAGCTTGATTAAAGGCATGTGTACTAATGTGATGTCAGAAGTGCCATATTGGAGTGGTTTTGTAGAAAAAAAAAAAAGATAACCTCAGATCATCAGAGTAGAATGGGGGGGGAGGGCGTCTTTAGTCTTACGGCTTTATCTCTAGCTATCACTTTTATTGGAATTTTGTATTAAGCTTTTTTTTTCCAATTTAGAAAGTAATAATTATGTATTATAACAATTTTAGAAGAGGAGATATCCCACTGAAAGAAGGGAAGTGTCAGTAAATGTTTATTTTATCCCAAGATAAATGTGACCAAAGAAGTGAAGACTCGAGGGAATTTAAATGCACTAAACATTTAATATGTAACTGAACATTCTACTTCCTTGATCTGTTTCCATCTTTAAACAGCTGTATCTAATTTCCTTTTTCAAGATAAGTAAACTGAGGCTCAAGGAGATGGTATAATTTGTCTAGGATTTGAGGACTAGGTAGGTGTAGAGCTAGGGGTCAGACCCTGGTTTGGCATTTTCTGCAGCCCACCCAGAAAGCTCTATACTAGTAGTCTTCAATCCTGACTGCACATTTCTGTCCCATGAGAAACTTTTTCAAAGTCTTGATGACCAGGAAGCACACAGAGATTCTAATTTGATTGGCCCGGAATGTGACTAAAGTGTTGGTCACTCTTGAATAAATGTAGCTCTGAGACCCCATCCCTTTGCCTGGGATCCAGATAATAAATACTTCACCCGTGGTTAGTATTTTCAGTTAAAATAAAGATACTGGATATTGCCATTTCTTATGTCAGATGTGTGAATTGCCCTGCCAAATTTTAGCACAAGACGAGAACGTGCGAGAGCATATTATATTCTAGCTGATGCATGTCCTGACCATACATATTCTCAACCGAGACCCAGCGTCGAAATACACCTCTGACGTCAGCCCTACTCCACATATTTTGAGGGTAGGGCAAGTTTGCTGAAAGAACAGTTGTTAGATTGGCATTTTACTGAGATTTTTGTGAAGTTCCAGGTTTCACCATTTTATTCATATCAACAAGGACTCGATCAATTCAGTTGGAAAGGTTCTCCTCAATGAAGAATCCGAGTGAATAAAATTAAGGGGCACATCTGCCCGAGCCCAGAGCAGCTTGTGGGTTGATTTTTGTCAGAGGAGCTAAACCTGAGGTTAATCAGCTCTGGCCTCACCAACAGATGTCACTGCAGTCAGAAAGAATTAACTCAGGTTATCATGCTGTAGGCAGTGCAATCAGATCAAGGTGCTAAAATTTAGTAACGCAAAAACACAAATGTTGATTTTTTTTTGCCTTACACAGACACGTACCAGTTTCAATGATTATCTTTCCTTTGCCACGTTTTTCCAACTTCCCATTCTCTCCCTCTGAGCTATTTCTGAAGAAATGGGCCTTGATGTGGAAAGAACTGTGGGAAGCACAGGGTGCGGGGTTATAGCTAACTGGGATGTACTTACTGTTGGCTTCATGTCTTCTGGCGTTCACTTCTCTAATGATGATTATCAGTGATGTGGATTTTTACAGGTGGACAGACTGTAGTCTCTCACTGAGACTTGCAAAGCAGCTAGACATCCTTAGCCAATTCAGAAAGTCCTGAGTGGGGGGAAAAAAAGCACTGAAACAGAAAAAAAAAAAAAAAAGAGAGCAAAGTAGGAGATTTAAACAAAACTAAGAAACAGTAATGAAGATGAGATTGATCTGACCCCACAAAGTCCTCGCTAGTTACCCGTCACTGGGAAAGAACAGAAGCTCTCCCAGGAGCTGAAGAGTAGAAGGGGCTGCCCTAGGGACAGGCACCGGGGATCCCCCGGAAAGGTCGGTGCAGAAGCAGAGGCAAATATCCCACTTGCCTCCTACTAGCATTAAAGCTTATTCAGTGGAGGTTCAGGCCTGGAAAACCCACAACGGTCTGATAGGAATCATATCTAGAAAATTTTATTTTGTCAGCTCTCAGGATGAGAACCAACTAATTGTACATGAAGCAATGATTTTCTTGGAATTCAAACTCTTTAGTTTTACAACTGAAATAAGATGTTTAGAAGTACTTGTCAGAGGGCGCCTGGGTGGCTCAGTTGGTTAAGCAACTGCCTTTGGCTCAGGTCGTGATCCTGGAGTCCCGGGATCGAGTCCCACATCGGGCTCCCTGCTGAGCAGGGAGTCTGCTTCTCCCTCTAACCCTCCTCCCTCTCATGCTCTCTGTCTCTCATTCTCTCTCTCACAAATAAATAAAAATCTAAAAAAAAAAAAAAGTACTTCTCAGAGCTTCCATATCTTTTTGGAAGCCAGAGTTAAAAACAAACAGTCCTACCCTTGGTCTGTCTCCTCCTTATGTACTATTTTTCAGCGAAACCGGCAGTATAAACTATCCTGTTGCAATTTTTCGGAGTTGTTAAAGGAAACAGTCATGGGTCAGAGCTATCAAACACTTTAAATATCCACTAAAAAGTAGCAGAACAGCCTTCAAAAATATTTATTCCTTTTAGTAAGCAAAAGAGAAAAGTCCTTTGTATCAAAGTATTCGTTTATGGGTTGAATGGTTTAAATCCGAGTGCCTATGCCAGACTACATGAGGTAGAGTTAGGAAATATTTATTTCTACCTCAACAGGGATATTAAACTTCAAGATTCTATAATTTTTTCTATACTTTTTTTAAGAAAAAGAAATATAACAAATAATGTGAAAGCCAACTGTGACAGAAAGGAAGCAGTAGAGGATTCTGGAAAAAAAAATGCTCTGACAATTATTGGCAGGCAGTACCATTAAAGGGACATTACTAGGCTAATTCAGTCTCCAGTTATATCTTGCATTAAATGAAGATAGCTCATCATTGTTTCGTGGTCAGGCATTCTAATACTTACCCTCCGGGCATTGGGGCCTAGTGGTATTTCTTAAAACAAATATAATAAACATTTGCAATTCCACAGATACACTGAACAATACTTTCTGGTGTTTTAGAAGCATCAGTGTCTGCATTTGCAAACATACAAATGTACAGACAGAGAATTTTGTAAAGCGTTGAGAATCTAAATTTCACAGAGCAATTTCAGATCATCTATGATTGCTCTTCAGTGTGGTCAAATTAGTTCCAAGGTGTCACACTACTTTTAAAGGAGAGCATCAGAGAATTCACAAAAAAATTGCAGTTTGGGTACCATGGTAAAGGTCAGAATACTGGAGGTGGGGAGGGAATAAAGAAGAAAAGCAGTTATTGATCTGTGAAAAACTGGAAGGAACCATGCCATAATCCCTTTGATGAGATCACAGATTACTGAACTATATGAATCTCAATATGTATGGACCCCAGAAAATTCATTCTATGCAGGAAGTGGTCAAAACCCTTAAACAAATGAAATGTCGTAGCACCGTGTAATAAAACAATGGACATCAGTCCTATAATATATATGTATACAGAGCCAAGTTGTACACTTGAATCCTGCCCCACATTGTATCTTTGCTTCCTACCCAGTAATACGCATGTGCATAAGAGACCACCACTTCATGTCTCAGATTTAGAGCAAGAACTATAAACTACATAGATACTGAAATTGGGGAAGCAAAGAACAAACAAAACAAAAACAATGAACTTGAGAGTTTCTAGACCTGAACATGAATCCCTGATTTAGTCCTTCTAACTATTAAGTGGGGCAACTCTTCTGTATTCTAACATGGAGATAAGAATATGAACTCTGAGTTGTGGCAAGTAATAAATAAAACTGTCCATATATATGAGTGTGTTTTCTGTGTAAGTTCCTTGCAAATGTTGTACAATATTAACTAGAGAAAAGTATCCTTTGTTTTCTTTTAAAATGATTTATTAGGTGATAATTTTAACTTCTCTAACACAGATTGCTGATCTTAATTTTGTTCATGTTTTGTAGATCTTATAAGAATTCAGGTCTTTTTTTTTTTTTTTTCCACTTGTATTGACTGAGTTCCATAGCTGATTTTTTAAATTAAAGTATACTTGACATACAATATTCTGTTAGTTTCAGGTGTACAACATAGTGATTTGACAGTTACATATGTTACACAAGGTTCACAGGACAAGTGTAGTTACCACATGTTACCATACTGTGTCAGGAGAATATTATTGACTTGGTACCCTATGCTTTTCATGTGATTTGTTTATTTTATAACTGGAAGTTTGTCCCTCTTAATCTCCTTCTACCCATTTTACCCATTCCCCCATCCCACTTGCCTCTGGCAACCACCAGTTTGTTCTCTGCACTTATGTGTCTGTTTATTTTTTGTTTTGTTTTTTAAATTTCACATATAAATGAAAACATATCACAGTTGTCTTACTCTGTTTAACTTATTTCACTTAGTCTAATACCCTCCAGGTCCATGAATGTTGTTGTGAATGGCAAGATCTCATTTTTCTCTTATAGCTGAGTAATACTTCATTGTGTGTGTGTGTGTATATGTATATATATACATACATCTTCTTTATCCATTCATCTATCATTGGGCACATAGGTTGTTTCTCTAGTGGAAACAATAGTGGCTATTGTAAGTAATGCTGTAATCAACATAGGAGCATATATATCTTTTTAAATTAGTGTTTTCATTTTCTTTGGGTAAATACCCAGAATTGGAATTACCGGATCCTATGGTAATTCTATTTTTAATTTTATTTATTTATTTATTTGAGAGAGAGAGAGAGCACAAACGATTGGGGGGAGGAGCAGAGGGAGAGGGACAAGCAGAATCTGCACTGAGCGCAGAGCCCAATGCGGGGCTTGATCCCACAACCCTGAGATCACGACCTGAGCCGAAATCAAGAGTCGGGCACTTAACTGACTGAGACCCAGGTACCCCTCTATTTTTAAATTTTTGAGGAACTTTCATATTATTTTCCTTGGTTGCTCTGCCAATTTACATTTCTACCAACAGTGCAGGAAGGTTCCCATTTCTCCATACCCTTGCCAATACTTTTTGTATTTTTGACACTAGCCGTTCTGACAGGTGTGAGGTGATATCTCGCTTGGTTTTAATTTGCATATCCCTGATGATTAGTGATGCTGAGCATGTTTTCATGTGTCTGTTGTCATGTGTAGATCTTCTTTGAAAACATTGTTTATTCAGAACTTCTGCTTATTTTTTAATTGGGTTATTTGTTTTTTGGTATTGAGTTATATGAGGTTTTTTTAACATTTTGGATAGTAATCCCTTATCAGATAAATCATTTGCAAATATCTTCTTCATCCAGTTGGTTGCCTTTCCATTTTGTGGGTTCTTTGTTGTGCAAAAATTTTTAATTGGATATATTTCCAGTTGTTTATTTTTGCTTTTGTTGTCCTTATCTGAGCACACACATCCAGAAAAACATTGCCAAGTTTGATGTCCAGGATTTACTGTGTATATTTTCTTTGAGACGTTTTTATTATTTCAGGTCTTCTATATAGGTGTTGAATCCATTTTGAGTTTATTTTTAAGTACGGTGTGAGAGAGTGGTCCAGTTTCATTTGTATATAACTATGTAGTTTTCTCAGTGCCATTTGTTGAAGAGACTTCTTTTCCATTGTATTTTCTTGCTTCCTTTGCCATAGATACCTGGGCCATATAAGCGTGGGTTATTTGTGGGCTTTCTTTCTATTTTTTTTTTTAGGATTTTATTTACTTGACAGAGAGATAGAGAGCACAAATAGGCAGAGCAGCAAGCAGAGGGAGAGGGAGACTCCCCGCTGAGCAGGGAGCCCGATGTGGGACTCGATCCCAGAACCCTGGGATCATGACCTGAGCCAAAGGCAGCTGCTTAACTGACTGAGACACCCAGGCACCCCGTCTTTCTTTCTATTTTGTTCTAGTGATGTGTGTGTCTATTTTTGGGCCAGTGCCATACTATTTTACTGTATCTTTGCAGTATAGTTTGAAATCTGGGATTGCAATATCTCTAGCTTTGTTCTTCTTTCTCAATATTGCTTTGGCTCCTCAGGGTCCTTCATGGTTCTATGCGAATTTTAGGATTATTAGTTGTAGTTCTGTGAAAAGTACTATTGGTATTATGCTAGAGATTGCAATGAATCTATAGATTGCTTTGAGTACTATGGACATTTTAACAATATCTTTCCAATTCATGGGCATGGTATATTTTTCCATTTATTTGTGTCATCTTCAATTTCATTCATCCATCTCAAAGTTTTCAGAGTACAGATCTCAAACCTCCTTGGTTAAATTTATTCCTAGGTACTTTATTCTTTTTGGTGCAATTGTAAATGGGATTGCTGTCTTAATTTCTCTTTCTGCTACTTTGTTCTCAGTGTATAGAAACACAAGACATTTTTGTATATTAATTTTGTATCCTACAATGTGACAATTCATTTATCAGTTCTCCTGTTTTCTTTGTTGGGGTCTTTTGGGTTTTCTCTATATAGTATTATGTCATCTACATAATGCAACAGTTTTACTTCTTCTTTACCAATTTGGATGCCTTTTTATTTCTTGTCTGATTGCTGCAGCTAGGATTTAATATTATGTTTAATGAAAGTGGTGAGCATGTACATCCTTATCTTGTTCCTGATTGTAGATAAAAGTTCTCAGTTTTTCACCAGTGAGCATGGGGTTATATGTGACTTTTTCATATGTGACCTCTATTATGTTGAGGTTTTCATTCTAAACCTACTTTGTTGAGAATTTTATCATGAATGGATGTTGTATTTTTGTCAAATGCTTTTTGTGCATCTATTGAGATGATCATATGGTTTTTATCTGTTCTCTTCTTAATGTGATATATTACACTGATTGATTTGTGAAAGTTGAACCACTCTTGCATCCCTGGAACAAATCCCATTTGATCATGGTGAATAGTTATTTTAATGTATTGTTGGATTCAGTTTGCTAATATTTGTTGAGTAATTTCGCATCTGTGTTCATCAGCGATATTGGCCTGTTCATTGCTTTTGTTGTTCTCTCTTTATCTGGTTTTGGTACCACTCTAATGCTGGTCTTGTAGAAGGAAATTGGAAACATTCTTTACTCTTTTATTTTATGGAAAAGTTTGTGAAGAATAGGTATTAGCACTTCTTTAAACTCAACGGTGAAGCCATTTGGTCCTGGACTTTTGTTCATTGACAACTTTTGATTGCTGATTTGATGTCCTTTCTAGCAATGTGTTCAGATTTTCTTTGTGATTCAGTCTTGGATGTTGTATGTTTCTAGGGCTCTCTCCATTTCCTCTAGTTTGTCTCAATTCTTGGCTTATAATTTTGTAGTAGTTTCTTTATTTGTACCAATTCTTTGGTGTTGGCTGTATCTTCTCCTTCATTCCTGATTTTGTTTATTGGAGATTTCTCTCTTTTTTTCTTGATGAGTCTGGTAAAGATTTATCAATCCTGTCTTTTCATTGGACCAGCTTTTAGTTTCATTGAGTTTTTAAAATTATTTTTGTCTTTATTTTATTTATTTCATCTCTAATACTTCTTTTTCCTTCCTTCTACTAACTTTGGGGTTTATTTGTTCTTTTTATAGTTCCTTTAGGTATACAATTGCATTGTTTGTCTGAAACTTTTCTGTCTTCTTCAGGTAGACCTGTATTGCATAAACTTGTCTCTTGGAAGTGCTTTTGCTGAGTCCCAAAGATTTTGAATGATTGTATTTCTACTTTCATTTGTCTCCAGATATAAACCTTTTTTATTTCTTGCTTTGTTTTTTGTTGACCCATTGGTTGTTTAGTGGAATGTTGTTTATCTCTCTGTATTTTTATGTCTTTTGGTTTTCTTTTCTTGATTGATTTCTAGTTTCATAATTTATGCTTAGAAAGGATGCTTGATATGATTCCATCCTCTTAAATTTATTGAGATTCTGTTTGTGGTTTATCATGTAATCTTTCCTGGAGATGTTCCAGGTGTACTTGAAAAAAATGTGTATCCTGCTGTTTTAGATGGAATGTTCTATATACGTCTGTTAAGTTTGTTTGATCTAATATGTCATTCAGCCACTATATCCTTATTTTCTGTCTGATGATCTATCCATTGATATAAGTGGGGGTGTTAAAGTCCCCTATTATTATTGTATTATTGTCAATTTCTTCCTTTGTATCTGTTAATACTTGCTTTATATATTTAGATGCTCATATGTTGGGTGCATAGGCATTTAGAATTGTTATATCCTCTTTTTGGTTTGATCCCTTTAACATTATGTAATGCCCTTCATTGTCTGTGGTTATAGTCTTTGTTTTATAGTCTATTTTGTCTGATATAAGTATTGCTACACCAGGTTTTTATTGTTTTTGTTTTTGTTTCCATTTGCATGGACTGTCTTTTCTCATTGTTCATTTTCAGTTTGTGTGTGTCTTTGCATCTGAAATGTCTCTTGCACACAACATATAGATTGTTCTTTTTTTATCCATTCAGTCACCCTGTGTGCTTTCATTGGAGCTTTTAGGCCATTTATATTTAAAGTAATCATTGATATTTATGTACTTGTTGCCATTTAGTTCATTGTTTCCTTGTCGTTTTTCTTGTCCTTCTCTGTTCCTTTCTCCACCTTTTCTCTCCCTTGTGATGTAATGATTGTGTGTGTGTGTGTGTGTGTGTGTGTGTGTGTGTTGTGTTTGAATTCCTTTCTCATCATTTTTTGTAGGGTTTGGTTTGTGGTTACTGTCAAGTTCATATATAACATCCTATATATATATATATATATATATATATATATATGTATATATATATGTGTGTATATATATATGCATATATATATGCCATTCTATATTAAATTGATAGTTGCTTAAGTTCAAACACATTCTAAAAGCACTACATTTTTATCCTTCCTCCACTTCACATTTTATGTATATAATGTCATAATTGGCATCTTTTTATTTTGCATATCCCTTGACTAGTTTTCTACATATAGTTGATTTTCTTACTTTTGTCTTTTAAACTTCATGCTAGTTTTATAAGTGACTGATCTACTCTCTTTATTCTATGTTAGTTTTTACCAGTAAAACTTTTTCCTTTTGTAATTTTCTTAGTTATAGTTACGGCCTTTTCTTTTTTGCTTAAAGAAGCACCATTAACATTTCTTATAATACTAGTTTAGCAGGGATGAACTCCTTTAACTTGTGTTTGTTTGGGAAACTCCTTATCTCTTTTTCAGTTATGAAACTGCTTGCTGTGTAGAGTATTATCAGTTGTAGATCTTGTCCTTGATCTTGTCCACAGGTCAGCCCTTGGAATATAGCATCTCACTCTCTTTTGACCTGTGAAGTTTCTTTCCTTTTTTCTTTTTTAAAAATATTTGTATATTTCAGAGTGAGAGAGAGAGCGAGAGAGAGTGCTCACAAACCAGGGAGAGAGGCAGAGGGAGAGGGAGAAGTAGACTCCCCGCTGAGCAGGGAGCCCGACATGGGGCTCGATTCCAGGACCCTAGGATCATGACCTGAGCCGAACGCAGACACTTAACCAACTGAGCCACCCAGGCGCCCCTGACTTGTGAAGTTTCTGCTGAAAAATCAGCCTATATCCTTACAGGGTTTCTCTTATATATAAATATTTGCTTCTCTCTTACCTTTAAAATTCACTTTTTATTTTTGACATATTAATTTATGATTTTTCTTGGGTTTATCTTTTGGGGGATTCTCTTTGCTTCCTGGATCTGGATATCTGTTTCCTTTCCTAGGTTAGGGAAGTTTTTAGCTATTAATCTTTCACATGTTTTCTGCCCCTTTCTCTCTATACTACTTCTGGGACTCCTACAGCGTGAGTGTTCATATTCTTGATGTTGTTCTACAGGTCCTGTAACCGATCCTCATTTTCAAATTCTTTTTTCTTTTGCTGTTCATCCTCTATGATTTCTATTACACTCTCTTCTAGGTTGCTGATCTGTTTTTCTGCATCCTCTAATGTGCTGTAGGTTATTTTCAGTGCATTTTTATTTCAGTTATTGTATTGAACTCTGCCTGGTTATTTTAAAAATTTTCTAGTTTTTGTTGATGTTCTCATTGAATTCACCCACTCTTCTCTCAAGTCTGGTATCTGTAGGACCATAACTTTGAACTCTTTATCAGGTAGTTTGCCTGCCTCCATTTTGTTCAGTTATTTTTCTGAGGTTTTATCTTTTTCTTTTAAAGAACACATTCCTCTATATCCTCACTTTGTTTGACTTGATGTGTTTGTGTCCATGAATTAGGCAGAACTGTTACCTCTTCTGGTATTGAAGGAGTGGCCTGATGTAGGAATACCCCCTGTTGTGTGTGCCTGGGGGCTTTTGCTGGATGGCTGGAGTTAGAGTGAATGTGGGCTGGGGTTCTGGGATGCCCTGGGCTGAGGCCACCCTGGAAGGGTGGCTAGAGCTAGAACTAGAGTGAGCCAGAGCACTCCCTGCCCGGGACACCCTGGTGGGACAGCTGAAACTAGAGCAGGTGAAGGCCAGGAGGCCACCCTGGGGAGACGCTTGGTGCTGATGTGGGCTAGGTGCCTGAGGCTTGCTCTGGTGGCCCTAGCAGGCCAGCCAGAATGCTTGGACCCTGTTCATATTTTCAGTATCAAGGTGGAGGAGGAATGTAAACAATGGTGATTGCCAGTGCTTCCAATGCCGGACAGAATTCTGGGAGTTTTCCTACCATTTGGTGGGCATACTAGGATTACTAAATGGATTTTTACCATTAATAGTCTACTTGTCCTTTCAACTACTGTTTTTGTCTTTTTTGTTTGTTTGTTGTTTTGTTTTTTTTGTGTGTGTGTTTTGTTCTGTTTTCCTTTGCTCCAGGGCAGGTGAATCTGCATGAGGGTCCCTCAGTGATATCCCTCCATATTGCCGGTAGTAGCATTAGGGCTGGGGTTCCTATCATTACCATATCTCTGTTTCTCCTTCCCTTCCTGTGTGGTTTTTCAGTCTTTTGTTGTGTGCATGCTGTTCAGTCAGCTATCAGTCCTTCTTCAGGAGGAGTCGCTTTATATGTAGGTGTAGATTCATTGTGTCAATGGGAAGAGGTGAGTTCAGGGTCTTTTGCTCCACCATCTTGGTCTGCCTCCTCCTATCTTCTCTTTTGATGATCTAACCGGCCTCAGGCCTCACCTCCCCAGCAGCCTTCAGGCATCTCTGTATTATGTAGCTAGTTTTTAATGGGAAGCTGTGTAGAAACATAAGCTATGGACTGGAAAGCCTGTTTTCTATCTAACCCTGGGACCATCTGACTCCAAGTTCTTTGACATTGGATGGGTTACTTATCTTCTCTGAGTCTCAATTTTTCTCACCCATAAAATGGAGAAAAGAACTCATATGGCTATTTTGAGAATTCAGTGTTTAACGAGTGCTTAGAACTATGCCCCATATGTGTATCCAGGTAAATATTAGATATTACAAGTATTAGTGGCTTCTGGAAA
Organism: Halichoerus grypus; assembly: GCF_964656455.1. Classification (NCBI taxonomy): domain Eukaryota; kingdom Metazoa; phylum Chordata; class Mammalia; order Carnivora; family Phocidae; genus Halichoerus; species Halichoerus grypus. The sequence goes on along the minus strand of NC_135713.1, from coordinate 138,918,716 downwards.
ATCCCACAGCCAAACTCCTAAAGCTCCTGGACACATCAGCTATAGCCAGGTTAGCTATAGATAGTTCGAGAAACTGTAGCATTTTCAGCCATGGTGGATGGCTGAAAACTTCCCTTAACTCCATTTTCATCTAAATTATATTTTCAACTTCTCCCCTGTCAAGGTATCCTGACAGAAGTATTTTTCCCAGAAGTCTTCATGGGGGCATTATTTGGTTTTATAAGGAGCTCAATTATCTAACTTAGAATTTAAAAAAAATAGTTTTACCTGGAGCCCAGGCCATTCAAGATATTATGATAAATCATTGGATAAAAAAAACCACTGACTTATGTACCTAGAATGTGTTGTTTATGGCAAGTGGTAGGAGACACAAATATAATAGCTCAGCACATTTCAGCAGCGAATCTTGTAGGTAGAAAATGATAGAAAACAAACAAAATAACAGTAATCAGAATGATACTGCTATTATTGAAAACTGTGCATAAAATTCTGTGAGAACTTAGAGGAAGATACAGCTGATTCTTTCTAGAATCTCAGAAGAAATAGTAAATACACTGTAAATGTTAAGTAATGATTAAAGAACAATTTTTCAAGCAGATTGTGGAAAAGGGAGGATCTTCCAAACATATAAATACAAAGACAGATGATCCAATGGCCTTTTCAGGTAACATGAAGCAATAAAATGTACCAGACAGATGTGTATGTGTGAGTGTGTGTGTGTGTGTGTGTGTGTGTGTAACAGACATTAATAGTTTATCAACAGATGAGAGATGCAGTTATAGAGAAAACTGTTGATAGAGTGAAGAATGAATTCAACTGAGGAAAGAAAGGTACAGGAGGACATTGAAGAAATAGTTAAAACAGCCTAGATAAGACTAGATTAAGCACTAATCTAAGATGGCAGCACTGAAAATGATAAAGAGAGAACAGATTTAAGGGATATGTTGTAGTTACAAAGGCTATGGGGATATGGCCTGATGACAACGAGGGTGCGATACTAACATAAAAAAGAAGTTAAGTATGTTTATTAAAGAAGAGGATAGATGATATGCTACATACTGAGAGAAATTTAGAGTCAGAAATTTATTTATTTATTATTTGGGGGGTCAGAAATTTTAGAAATAAGTTTGTATTCATTATCTCAAGCATGAGGAGCTTGTTACCGGGACCAGGCCCTATCTTCTCTATAGCTTCAACCCCTTAGATGCAGAATAACTTGGAGGAGGCAGAGATAAATTGACCTAAAAAGATTCTTAGAGACTTTATAGACCACTAGTCTATATGAGGCTAGCAGCGTTCTATTCCACACTTCAATCCAAAGAAGAAATCTTTGAGAAATAAATATATTAGACTGAAAAAATATATATATATTAGACTGAATGTTATAATAACTTCACCTAATTCCTTCAAGTTCTACCCATGACTGACCCACAATGCTATAATAATTAATGCTGAGCTTTTCAAAGTACAACAGAGTGTACTTTTCAAAGTACTTTTCAAAGTACAACACAGTGAAATAATTTAACATATATACAATCTTGGAAACTTCTCTATATATGTGTATCCTATTGGTATATATTTATTTAAATTAGAGCTTTCTAATTATTTGGTACTTACATTCCAAAAGGTGCTATACAGGCCCAAACTACTTTATTTATATTTTCTTGTAAAGAAAGCTGCATTTCTTTAAGAAGACCATGAAACAAAATGAACAGATAAATATGGGTAAAAAAAATAAAGCCATTCACAATCAGTTCCATAGTTGTAGTGTTCAGCCATGAGCTGCAGGAAATCTCTTTAGAGCACGTATTTTACCTCAAGGGCTAGCAGCATAATCTACTATAACCCATTATTATATGGGCACAGGTGAGCTATTGTGCCTGCTTTCCAGAGAGCTAAGGCCTATAGGAAACTACTTGGAAGGGACCATCTCTTGGTTCCAGAGGTTAGAGACCTATGAAAAATGTCTGGAGAGCCAACCCAGGATCCTGGGATTCCAGAAAACTGTTGTAAAAAAAAAAAGCCTATGCCAATGGATATGAGAGCCATTAGAGAACAAAGGGAGACTGTGAGAATGGAAAGACAAGAGATCATAAAAACAAACTTGCCTTATTCATAAATAAGCCTAGAAATGGCCATTGGCTACATGGACTTTATTATGTTTGCCTCTAAGTTTGGACTTTAGATGGCTGAAGTTATTCACTGCTGTCACCTTAATAAGAACAGATGGTAAAATACTATATTGTTAACCATAGTCAGTGTGCTTTTCATTAGATCCCCAGAGTGTACTTACCTTATCACTGGATGTTTATACTGTTGAACTAGCATTTCCCCATTTCTCCTACCCTCTACTCCCTGGTGACCACTCTTGTACTATTTCTATAAGTTTGGCTTTTCTAGATTCCACATGTAAATTATACTGTACAGTATTTGTCTTTCACTATTTCACTTAGCATAATGCCATTTGGGTTCATTCATGTTGTCCTAAATGTCAAGATTTCCTTCTTTTTGGTGGCTGAGTGATATTCCATTGTACATACACCATAACTTTATCCATTCATCCATACAGAACCTCTGAGGTTGTTTCCCTATCTTGGACATTGTGAATGATGCTTCTGTGGATACATCATTGTATCAAAGAGAAGAGAAGATATCTCTTTGAGATCTTGATTTCACTTCCTTTGGATATATGCCCAGACGTGGATTTGTTGGATCATATGGTCAATCTTTTTAATTAGATCTTAAGTGTTCTTAGCACACATACACATACACACACAAAGGTAATTATGTGAGGTGATGGAAGTGTTTACTAATCCTATTGCCATAATCACTTTGCAGTAGTATATACATGTATGAAATCATCATGCCCTATACCTTAAACTCACGTGGTGTTATATGTCAGTTGTATCTCAGTAAAGCTGGAAAAGGAAAAAAGAACAATTTATGGTATAAATCAAAAATTGCACTAAATACTCAGTCACATTCAGGTAATTTGCTATAGGGAAGAAATTTTGCATGTATAAGCATAAATTTTTTTTTTCTGTTTTCTGGTCTAACAAAGTTTTTTTTTTTTTTTGCTGTGTTTCAACAATGTGCTACACACTGTCTTACAAAAAGCTTTTCAACTTTTAAAAATTTTAACCTGCCGATAATATATTTTCCTTGGACACTAGAAAACGTAAGGGAACAACTATAAGTCCACCATAATTGCAAGATTCAGTAGCATTGTCAAATGAAAGAAAAATACAGTCAATAATATTCCTGTATAATAATAGTGATCCCTTGTAAAAATGAAAAAGTGGTCCAATTTGTAATAGAAAAAATGATATATTTTTTACAGTTTATACATATATAGTATTATGGTTTAATATTAATATTCATGAGCAGTTTTGTGATCTACATAAAGAGCACAAAGAAATACTGAAAGACATAATATAAACCTGAATGAATACAAATATCTAATATATTTCTGTTTGGTAGAAAGACTTAAATATTTTTAAATGAATAATTATTCCCTTATTAATTTAGGAATTTAGTGTATTTCAAAATAAAATCCCCAAAATATTCTGAAATATTGGTAGCATAGGGATTTTTTTCTGAGCTTCTCATTTGTGTCGAGGGTAGAGAGAAGGAAAAGGCAAAGAAATTATAAGTCTGCTTACCAATTGCAAGTTTTAAAATAAGAATGCAAAAGTAAATCTTTGTACTTGCTAGCTCGTGTTGACTACAAAAATATTTTTGTTCCTAGTGTTACACTGAAAGTTTTCACATCTATGATGTGCATAAAAAATGATATATGTATATATTTTTTATTTGTATAGCAATCTGAAGATAGTTGACAAAGCTCATTATGGGAAAAAACAAAACAGCAACACAACAAAAACCTACCAGTTCTCCCAGGGGTCGAAGGGATCAATATCTTGTATATTGTGACCTACATCCCGCTTTCCAGGGTGTCCTATTACACACCAGGTGAAAATCTCTGGCTACCCTCACTTTCTAATGAAAATGACAGAATTTGTGGGAATAGATATATCATGAGCAATTAATGTGGAGAACTTTACAAAAAGAACTCTTGGGGTTCTAGCTTAAATCCTGCCTGAATCACCCTGACATCATTTTCTACCTTGGGGAAAACTGAGACAAAATAGAATCAAGGGAGGAGAAAGAACCCACAATTATGAATCATCTGTGTTATTCTCATGACATTTTAAATTTTTTAATATTATTTATTTATATACCTGTCTTATTTTCTCACTAGCAATAAAATCCTTCAGTGCTAGATCCTTGAGGTAAATTGGTGTCCATCACATATAGTATATGTTTTAAATAAATTATAAAGATAAAGGGAGGTCAGGTAAAAGAGAGAGAGAAAGAAACATAGAAGAGAGGAAAAAAAGACTGAATAAGAGAAAGGAAAGGGGAATAAATGTAGTATTTTTACATGTGCTTGTCTTAATAAATACATTACAAAGTTATGTTAAGATTCATCAACATGAACCATGAATCCTATTTATTTACATATTTCCTCTTATTTAGCAGCTAGTCACATGGTAGCAACACAATAGTTATTTTATAAAGAAGGAGTAGAGAACACAGGGAAAATAAAAAGAGGGTGATTTTGGACTCATTTGTTGTAAGAACTGTCCATTTGATGATATGTAAGCCTACTGCCATGACGGAAATATAGACTCAGAAAGAGGTAAGTTCACAGTACTTTGCAACCTGCTCTAAGTTATTGGTGAAGCAGCGACATTCAATACTTCTTCAAGTCAATAGATACATTATGGATGAATCCTTACATTTTCTATTGAAGTTGTCCCTGTCGTTTTGTATCAATTCTCTGTTACTTAGTTCCTGCAGCGAATCCGTATTAGTCAATATCGGTTTGATTTAAAAAGAGCTGATAGATGGCACACCAAATGTTCTCACATATAAAAAGATGGAAGGCAACTTTGTCCTTGACTGATAATGATTTTTTTTTTTTGGTAAGAAAAATAGGGAGAACTTGAATATATTTTATAACTGTGGATTAGCTTTTTTTTTTTCTTTGCTCTTTTTCTAAGTTATAACATTTAAGAAAGTGGAGAAAATTCACATATAGTTTCTCTGCATATAGAAATCATAGATTTTTTACTTCTTTACATCCATTTGCTCCCCTTTGACTTAATGATTAAATATGATTAAATGTTGATTAATTCAGCTATATTTATTAACAATTAAATCTTTCTTAATTTTGTATGTGAACCTAATTTTAACAAGTTATTTTATAAATTTTATGAATTCAATAGGGAGTTCACTATATTAGTAAAATACTTCCTTTGGAGATCACAGATAATGTTTTGCAGTCAAATAAACTATCAAAAAATGAATCTGCCTTAATAATATTAGAAAAGCCATATTTTTGTCTTGAATAGATTTATCATCATTTAGAATGATGTACAGCTTTCATCACTATTTAAACACACTTGTCAGACTCTTGAAAAAAAAATCAATAGCTATTATAACTATTATTTGTCATAAGCATAATTCATTATTAGCTTTTTTTTTACACCAAATATTTAATGTTCAGCATGGGTATATGAGTGGTGCTCACTAGGTAAAAATTACTAGTCAAGATTTCCTAGTGAGAAAAACCAAATAGTGAGTTTGAGAATATAGAGTGGCAAATACGTAAAAATGTACTTAAAGTGATTTTTACATTGATTCTTGGATAAAAGCATCTTTACCTTTGGGTAGTTTTCATCTCAGATGTTGGAATCTATACTTCCTTAATATAGTCATGGACTCAAGCAGGTATTTAAAAGGTGCAAATAAAATCATAGCTATGAGAGTCCTTTGGACTTGGAGAAGTTTACTGATACTCCAATATTTGATATGTGAGTATGTGATTCATCTTTCAGTAGCTGATCCTTAACAATATTTTCCTCTTCTGTTTTGAATCATGATATAAAAACATAATTATGACCAAATAGACCTAGAGAACTCAAATTAGGAAGCTTGGGTTTATGAAATCTGCATAATGGCTCATTGTTGGTGATCTAACATAATATAAAAATTCATCGCTAGTATAAATGTAATCCTAAAAGATGTCTGTATTTCCTTTGTATGCTCAGTATCTTTATTTTGTGTAGAATTAGGATGTATTTGCTCCATTACAGCTAGAACTTTTCTACTTAATGTGGGATGAGGATGCTGGCAGAATGTATTAAGGAAGTAATACATAAAGATACATAGATGTCAGCCAAATAAATACAACTATTGAAAACTGTATTGGCACATTCTAGGAGCTGAGGCTGTAAATTTTGCATACGAAGAAATACTGCCATGAGCATAGTTAGTGAGCATCACCATAGCAATGAGCAATAAGCACACGTTTGTGCAGACTTGGTATATGATGATGGTACCGATCCACTTACAGCAGGGTGTGTACTTGGAGCTGTTAGGGCTGAAAGGGAGGATTGTTCTGAGCTGATGTGCTTGGACTTCAGTAGGAGCAACAACTTGCCATTGAGCAACAGATTTTTCTCTCTGATTGAATCTAACTGGTCTGTTCCAAAGGACCAACCCCACTGGCCCTGGTCTGCCTGTGTCTACATCTACTCTGATAGGTAGCAGCACGAAATAAAGTATGCTCACAATTTTGTGTATTTTTTTTTCTTTTTGTTCCACACTCAGAAATTAAGTTTTTATTTAAATTACAGTGAATTAGCATACAGTGTAATATTAGTTTCAGGTGGATAATATAGTGATTCAACACTTCCACATAACAATTTTAGATTGTATATCCTAACTAAAGTATAACTTATGTTGTGGAAACCATTTGTTATTTGAAGGCAAGGGATTCAATCCTACTGGTGGAATAGTACCCATTTAGAAAGCTTAGAAAATGGTATTCACTCAGCCTCCTACTCCTCCCCTCCCCTGTCTCATGTAGACTGACTATAAACTTGTGTCTCAGGAACACTGACCACAGTGTCAATATGGCGTCCATGATCTCCATATCATGTTTTTAATGTGGTTATGTAAAGGCTTCAGGTGGCTGAGTTACTATGGTAGACTTGGTTTTGAATCCCAATATCATTAAATGATATCTTGAGCAAATGAGTGAAATCTCCTGGGTCTGAGTTTTATCATCAATAAAACAATAAGACTAATGAAAAGACGACAGATCAAACAAGAATACTAGGATTTATCTTACAAAGTTGTTGTGAAGATTAACTGATAATCTGATTCAGAGCAAGCACCAGAAAGTTTTAACGCATGTATTCCTTCACCCCACAATATTAATTAAATCCCTCTTTTCCACGCTTTGAGCCCATAACATGGACAATACATAGAGCCATTGTTACCTCCTGAAGTTTACGTTCTGCTCGTTCCTCTGTATTTCTTGTAGTCCTCTAGCCTTCTGTGTTGATCAGCTGTATGAGAGCAATGAGAAAATTGTTCAGAAATACCTCCCTCAAAATATAAGTCAAGGAATTGAAAGCAAAGGATTTGATAAAACACTACTTCTGGCTAATGTGGTTTGGGTACTAAATGATTGGCACCCACCACTTAATGCCTGGATGTATTCCTTTCCTGAATGTATTTTTGCACTTTTGTCAACGTAGACTAGTTATCGTGACATTTGTGAGTTTTGTGACTGGTACAAGTTAAGATAAAATAATTGCAAAAAATTACAAAAACTGTTGTGAAATACTAGGTAGAATGTGACATAGGGTGTATTTTCCCTTTTGTCTTGTAAATGTATTAATACCGAGGAATAACACTACAAAACCATTGCACATACTTACTGTGCTGGACACTTTTTTTTAATGCAGTTTTAGTTGGTTTTACATATTCTCTTAATCCTCAAAGCAACCACAAGAGGTAAATATATTAATTTGATACATTGCAGATAAGAAAAATGAGGCACAGTGTAGGTTACTTCTCTAAGTCACAGATCTTTCAAGTGAAGAGACCAGCATTCAGCCACAGGTTGTAGGACTTTTAGAGGCCATTTGCTTCTCTGTTAGGGAAAGTTCAAGAAAAGCCACAATGATGCAGTCAACTGTTGAATTCCATACTGTATGTACATACCCAGACCTTTCAAGACAATCCTTAGATATGACATTGAATGAGGGTTGTAATCAAGTTAGCTTGGGAGATTGGGCAACTCCTGGCCCACCCTAAAGTCTACACCCTGTGTAGTCTCTTCCTGAAAAGACTTAAATTTGGGCTTTTACTTTGGGGTATGATTCTAATTAACTGTTGCCCTCTATTCCCCAGTGTGTCTTTTTATAACAGGCTACCACAAACTTAACGCTGAAAACAATACATATTTATTCTTGTATGGTTCTGAAGGTTGGAAGTCCAGCATGGGTCTTCAGCTGGGCTAAAATCAAAGTGTGGCATGCTGTGTCCCTTCTGGAGGATCTGGGGAAGAATCCCTACTCGACTTTTCCAGCTTCTGGAGGCTTCCAGAATTCCTTGACCCATGACTTTATCTGTCATCCTTAAAGCCATCAATACAGCATATTTCCATTCTTCACCCTGATTCTGGCCCTCCTGTCTACCTCTTAAAAGGACTTGTGTGAATATATTGGCCCACTTGGATAATCTAAGATAATCTCCCCATCTCAAGATCCTAGATTTAATCACATCTGAAAAGCCCTCTATCCATGTTGGGTAACCTATTCACAGGTTCTGGGGATCAGAAAGTTAACGTCTTTGGGACCACATCAGCTTACTAGACCCTGTGTTCCTGAGCTGTTTAATTTGATATTTGATTTATGATGTGATTGTTCTGCCCTTAAGCAAAGCTCATTGAACGCAAAGTGACTTTCAGTGATGCCAGCAACTTCCTGATTCCCAATCACTGCTTCTTCAGATAGTCTTACTGACTGAGGTCTCTTTTGTAATTAAGACCCTTCTGGTTGGAAACACCAGGGCTTATATTAAAAAATTCTTTCACTCCATGAGAAGTGTTCATTATATAGGCCAAATCTATAAAACCTTTATTAGTCTTTTTACCAGTTTTACACAGAATGATAAATCTGACACATACTCCACTCAGGACATCTGAGAGTTGTAGTTTCTCTGAGTCATGACATACTCAGATGTTACAGAATTCAATTTATATTTTTATAAAACTTACAGTTGGTTCTTCAGATATCCCATGAGAGCCTGCTTTCGGATGAAAAACTAAAGTTGGTCCTTTGAACTGGGCACTCTGTGTAGCAAAAATATGACAAATACCTGATTTAATCCTCAAAATAATGATCTGAATGATCTGAATTCCAACTACTTCTGTGACCCTATTTCCAGAACCCCCCCTCACTGTTTGCCTCAGCAGCAACTGCCCTGTCCTCTTTCTGATGCTTCATATATACCAATAATGTTCTCTGTGTAGGATCTTTGTATTTGCTGTCCCCTAGAAGTCCTAGAGCTTCCTCATTTTATTCAGGTCTGCTCAAATACCACCTATGCACGAAGGATTCTGTGACTCTTCTAACTGTAATAGTCCTCAAATCTCTCTATGCTCTCACCCCACTTTATTCTTTGGATGCTTGTTAATAAGGTCATTGTATATTCTTATAAAATTTCTTCAATCTCTGTATCTTCCACGAGTATGCCAGCACATCAGAGATCCAGCAAATCTGGAATGCGGTGCGAGATTCTCTCATCAGTTTCAAAAATAATGCATGGCACAAGAGAAACATCCAAGAGATATTTAACAGACTGAAAAAACTGAGATGTAACAAGGCTAAGCGACGATTTCAACATCACGATAACTCCAAATACCTGTACGGTATCTTATGTCACCACTGTTTCCAAAATGTAGTTTGATCTTACTGTCTCAGTCCACTTGTGATGTATGAGTACCTACTAATCAGATATAAACAAAATTGCACATAGAGAGTTGGGCTAAAAATCTCTCACACACTTAGGCCTTTTTTCTGATATATAAAATACAAATAAGGGCTGTGTTCCTTGGTAGTAATTAATCCACCTTGCTCTTCTTTGTTGAGTGTTGCTACCGGGCCTCTGCCATGCCAGGATCCTCTTACCTCCCTTGATACCAGGGAGCCCATTTGTACAGCAGCATCTCCTTTGGCCAAACTCTGTACAGAGAAATGGCCAGCCCTCCTCAGGAGCTTATTTCTTATGGCTTTAGTGGAAGGAGCATTTTTCAGTGGAGCAGTTAGATGGTAGGGTCTTCAATCTCACATATTAAATGCACTGTAATATCCCCATCTCCCCGAGTCTTCTGTAATTGCCATGAATACTCGTCCGATTTTCAGTAGCTTCTCCTCATTAACCTGAGGTCGTTGGGCAAGCTTCATGTGTCCCCCAGCAGTGTACTAATATGTCAGACTCTGAGATGCCCCCACCTGAACATGTCACATTCTGGTCATCTTCTCTTGTATAATCCCTTCTACATGAGTTTGGGAAGAAACTCTCATTTACTTCTAAGCAATGAATTATGTCTAAGGCGATTGGACATCATTTCTGTTATCTTACAAACATTTTAATGCTTCCAGGGGTGCCTGGGTGGCTCAGTCTGTTAAGCACCCGACTCATGATTTTAGCTCAGGTCATGATCTCAGGATCATGAGATCCAGCTCTGCTTCAGCCTCCATGCTCAGCAGGGAGTTGGCTTGAGAGTCCCTCCCTCTGCCCCTCTCCCTACTGGCATGCTCTCTTTCTCACTTTCTCTGTCTATAAAATAAATAAGTCTTTAAAATAATAATAAAAAAAAATTGCAATCCATCCAGCTAGGAGACTCTCTTTCTCCCTTACTAGCTTTAGATGAAGCAAGTAACTGTGTTGTATTTGCCCTCTAGGGAGGCCACATGCCAAAAACCTGAGGGCAGCAGCTAGCCAACGGCCAACAAAAAACTGAGGCCCTCAGTCCAGTAGACCATAAGGAAGTGAATTCTTCCAGCCACCACATAGACTTGGAAGTGGAGCTTTCCCCATTCCAACCTTGAGATGAAACTGCAGCCCAAGTCAATACTTGATTGCAGTCTTCCGAGACCCTCAACAGAGGAACCAGCTAAGCCATGTCCAGACCCTTGACTGATAGAAACTGGGATAACAGAAGTGGGGTCTTATAAGTTGTTAAGTTTGTGGCAGCTTGTTACAACAGCATTAGTTAACTAGTTAATATTATTAAGGGCAGTTACACATACCATTGCTGGAACACAGTATCCTATGTCCAAAAGAGTGCTCATATGTCATTGCTTTTTTCCTATCTAGACTTACAGCTCATACATCCCTCAGTCCAATGTCTTCAAAATCCATTCTGCCTGTTTTCCTGCCAGTACACACAAGTCAGGTCTTAGAATTCTTCATGAATGAATGCTGTTTCCTCTCAGAGCAGGAAATACATTCCATGCTTGAGTTGCACTGTGGTTATTGGCCTACACGCAGGGAGGAAATGGACGGAAAATGTTGAGTAGAACGAGTTTAATTCTGCATGGCCCCTTCCTTGGAGGAGGTCTTCATGGTGTCTCTAGATAATAGGAGGCCCCTCATTTATAAATGAGAGAGGGAGCTGCTCCTACTAATCCAGTGTGTATGGGGGAGTCAGGAAAAGGAGTTTAAGAATATCAAGTTTATCTAAGCAAATACCAAGGTCCCACTATTTTCTTGTGCAGTGAGTCTCATATTTTGTCTCAGTTGAGGTTCTAATATCCTTAAAATTAAATCCCGAGGCCTTCTTGATTTTGTGCATGCTTTGGGTTGATAGTTGCCCAACCTAAGCCTGTCATTTTATTTTCTTAAGGCTTTCAAAGCATTAAAGCAGATAATTCTGCAATGCTTATCCTTGCCATTGACCCCATGATGTCCAAAGGCCACAGGTGCCACAGAGGCCAATACTTCACCCTCCCTGCATGCCATCCCGGCCTGCTTCTTAAGAATGCTGAATCCTGGGATGCCTGGGTGGCTCAGTCGGTTGAGCATCTTCCTTCCACTCCAGTCATGATCCCAGGGTCCTGGGATCGAGTTCCATATCAGGCTCCTTGCTCAGCAGGGAGCATGCTTCCCCCTCGGCCTGCTGCTCCTCCTGCTTTGTGCTCTCTCTCTCTCTGACAAATAAAAAAATAAATAAAATCTTTAAAAAAAAGAAGAATGCTGAATCCTCAGAAGGCCATGGATGGACTACCCACCTTGCATCAGCAACAGGGCTGTTAGCAATATCTCACTGGTGAGTAATCCAGTTCCAGAATATCTTTCTGGGCATTTGTTTTCTACCTTATTTGATACTTGCTTGGTATCAAACATCTAAGCTTGAGCTCCCTCTCAGAGAGGAGCTGCAGAACTGGAGAAAAAGGGCTTGCATGAAGCAATTTATTTTGACCAACGATCCCAGAGAATGGAAGTCTGCAGAGACTGCCACAGAGACAGGAGGTTCCTCAGTTAGTCACTGCTGTAGGCAATTAGGGTTTGTTTCCTCTGAGACTTACTAGGAAGTTGTTTAATACAAATCTCAGAATTGTTCACCTGAAGAATAGAAGAGGTATGGATTCTTCCATCAGCTTCCATCACCAATCAGTAGAGGGTAGACCTGTAGAGTATTGTCTTTCCAACATTTTTGAATTGTCCCTGAAGCCTGTGAAGGAAGAAGGTCGACAGGTATTGCACACCATAGAAGGAGAAGCCAGTAGGTAAAGGGAGTGAGAGAGGCCCCGATCACACCTGAGATGAGGTGCTGATGGGGTGGAGCCGGGACTCACATTCTTGGGTCAAACTATTTCAGCTTCAGAACTTTTTTGACACCTTCTCTTGCCATCCCATTGTTGTGTATCACTGTTGATAAAGAAGAGTGTAGCCTGATGTTTCCACCTTCTTTTTTTTTTTTAATTTTATTTTATTTCATTATGTTAGTCACCATATAGTACATCATTAGTTTTAGATGTAGTGATCCACAATTCATTGTTTTCATATAACACCCAGTGCTCCATGCAGTACGTGCCCTCCTTAATACCTGTCACCGAGCTAACCTATCCCCTCACCCGCCTCCCTTCTAAAACCCTCAGTTTGTTTCTCAGAGTCCATAGGCTCTCATGGTTCATCTCCCCCTCTGATTTCCTCCCCCTTCATTTTTCCCTTCCTTCTCCTAACATCCACCACATTCTATGTAACTCATTCTAGTGTCTAGATAATTTAAGAAGTCTGTCTTTATCTTCACATTTTAAATTTCATTACCTTTCCCAGAACACACTGGGCCATATTCATTTGCAATTTCTATTCTTCCTTCATTTCAATTTTTTAAAAAATAAATTTGAATTGTTTTGATAGTTTTGATGTGTTCTCCACTTTAGCCAACAAATTACCATGAAGTTAAATTATTTTCTGTCTGCCTTATTTATTATCTGCTCCCAAATTGTTTTAATCTTTTATGATCATCCGCATTCACAGTAATTATATCAAGGTTTTCCTCTGTGTCACTTTCTGGTTTATAGCCATGCCCATTTTCTAATTGGATTATTTATTTTACTGTTGAGTTTTGAAAGTTCTTTATATATTCTAGATAATAATCCTTGGCCAGACATGTGGTTTACAAATACTTTGTCCTAGCCTTTAGCTTTTCTTTTTGTCCTCTTCACAGGGGCTTTTGCAGAGAAGAAGAGTTTTGATGAGATCCAGTTTATCAGTTTTTTTCTTTTATGAACCTTTTATGTGTATTTTCAATTATAGGATTTAAATAAACGGATATGCTTACAGATGAGTTTGTCAAATGGAAAAAGTTGGCTGTTCAGGAGAGGGGATGAGAGATGGATGATTTCTGGGGAGGGAGGTGAGTTCAGATCCAGACCATGATTAGAAGGATCACCCACTGGCAGGTGAAATAAAACTGTGGAGAAATCAATATTAGGGAAGGCACATAGTTACTGGCTGCTGGAGTAGACAAGTTGAGAGAATTGTAATCTTATGGCCATTATTTTCTTCAAATGAAAAAGCTTTTGTCTTGCCCTGGGAAAGATAAGAGTAGGTAGTTTCAGATAAAATACATGTTTGAACTAAATGTGAGATAAGAACACAGTGGAAGGATACTTGGGAAGTACAGAAGCTCCCCATGGGGCTGAGGTGAGAGTTCTCAAAATCTTTAACCAACCAACTTGTTTTATTATGCGACTTTAGGAAATTAAAATAATTAATTTAAATGCCTTAAGAGAGTCTGGTGCTTGGCAAATCTACCTAGGCCCAAACACTTTTTTGTCATATGTATTGTGCTCATAGAGTACGGTTTGAGACTCCAATTTGGGACCTTGACTATATTGTGACTTTGACCTTAGCTAGTCTCTCTTCTTGATGTTACTGGGAACTGCAGAGTCATCACCTTAGCCATTTCCTAAGGAAAATAAGGTTTAGGTGTCTTGTTCAGACCGAGTTCTGGCTGACTATGAAGACTGTGCTCTTTCTAATATTTCTTTTTTTTTTTTTAATTCTTTGCCTTTCACTCTTTTTTTTTTTTATTATGTTATGTTAGTCACCATACATTACATCATTAGTTTTTGATGCAGTGTTCCATGATTCATTGTTTGCGTATAACACCCAGTGCTCCATGCAGAACGTGCCCTCTTTAATACCCATCACCAGGCTAACTCATCCCCCCACCCCCCTCCCCTCTAGAACCCTCAGTTTTTTTCTCAGAGTCCATCATCTCTCATGGTTCATCTCCCCCTCCAATTTTCCCCCCTTCATTCTTCCCTTCCTGCTATCTTCTTCTTCTTCTTCTTCTTTTTTTTTTTAAACATATAATGTTTCTATCCTACAGCTGTTGCCCATAGAAGGCATTGCTATTTTACTGGTTATTTTAAGTACAGTGCATTTGTGTTGAACAATTCAAGCTGTCATGTATATATTTTTGTCACCAAATTTGTTCACTATCAATAGGACATATAGTCTTTATTATAAAGTAGGGGACACATACTAACTTCACGGGCCAAGCAAGTGTCCACATTCTTCGTTATATCCAAACTGGTGCAAAAATAGCAAAGTGGCAGATGGGGATTTTTGTAGTCCTTATGACTGAGGAATGAATCAGGAAAGCATTTGTCGAAAGCTCATAGTCTTTAATGGGAAGGAGATAAACAGGAAAGAGCATAACTGCAATATTACTGAGTGACTTTGAAAAATGTGATTTTTTTCCAAAGCAGCAAGTATCAATCCTAATGTTCTCAGAAAAATAGTTAAGTATGTTGCTCTTCTGAATTACATTTAACAAAATTTCTTTTTTTGGAGACATAAGAGGTCAGAGCTTGTTGAGAATGCATCCAGTGTACTCACAAGTAACAACTGAGCATTGACTTGGCTTTTATAGATAAATAATTTCAAGGCAAGAATGTGAAACATATTTCTAACTTGCAGTGGACAATATCAGAATCAGAAGTTGTAATGCATATTATATGATCGAGTTTAACACTAGGGAATTCTTAACATTGCCAGATGATGAATTATACAAAAGAGGTCACAAGGGTTCCAGTTTTAAGTTAGAATGTGAACTTAATAGAATTTTAACATTAGTGTCATTCCTTACATACTCAACAATGCAGATTTTTTTTTTTTTAAAGCTTAAAGACATACAGCAGTGTTAATTTTTCGGGACACACAGGGAAGTCATTTTAACTCTTTAAGCAATTTAAAACTAGGTAGTTAAGTTACTTAGCTTAAAAGCTAAGAGAAGCTCTTATCTTCTTTGCATATGTGCAAGCAAAGATGTGTTGGGAGAAATGTCCTGAGGTTACCTGGAAAACCTAAAACAGCTATGATTTTTGTCACATTGTGAATCAGAGGTTTCTACTCCATTATCAATAGCCAGTGGTGGAAAAACAAATTGTTCATTGTGTTAGAAAGTAACGTTTTATGTTTTATTATAATGTACTCAGTCCTATACAATAAGAGTCCAGTAAATGCTCTTGTTAGACTGAATTGAGTAGTGTAGCAACAATAGATGTTTTTGTTGCTTCGTTCTGGCAGATATTCCCTTTGCTTTTTCCCACTCATCAAAGTCCTACTGTTCATTATCCTCATGAAGACTTGCCCTTACAAGTCTCAGCCAGCACCTTTGCTCATATAACTCCTTTTGCTGAAGGAATGTAGCCACCCCCTCTAGTAAGACACAGTCGGTTTTCTGGTGCACATTCTGTATTGCTAAAACTAAGATGCAATCTGTTAAATAGAGAGATCATGTCACAAGAAGAATAGAAGGGTTTTTGTTTTTGTTTTTTCCTCAAATAAGAATTCTTCCACTACTACTAGTAGAGTTTCAGTTCCTTTCAGATTGGAGAGGGACCAGTGTATTTATTCATTAATTCATGTATTTACTCTACAAATGTTTACTGAGCACCTTCTATAAGATAAGCACTGTCAGAGATATTTTGGATACTGCATTCTCCCCAGGACTTAATACATTGTCTTGCATGTTTTAGGTTCTTAATGATCATTTATGTAATAAAAATAGATTTTATGGACTAATTATAATACTAAATTGCTTCCAAAGGTGAATTATTCAGATGCTCCATTTTATCTGAGTACACATGCCATGAAGGCAGATTTCTAAACCAAGAGTCCAACAGTACAGAAGCTGTTAAGAAGAGCATGTTAAGAGCATGTTAAGAAACCATGCCTGGTTTATGGGAGAATACATTATTTACCAAAAATGCTTCAAATAGAGTCAATTTTTGTTAATGCATAGAATTTTGAAGAATGTAAGTGGTTGGTCTTTGGAAAAGCAGGTTATTATTTTGAGAACCTGAGAAAGACAGAAGTAAGTACAGCAAAAGTATGGGGGGGGGGAGCAAAATAGGTTGAGCTGAGTTAGGAGACTCCACTGGTCCTTCCTCAGCTCTTTCTAGCTCTTCCACAGCTCAGCACATATCTCTGCGCTGGTCCCTTTATTGTTCTTTTTTTTCCCCCTATTTTTTAATTTAAATTCAATTAATTAACATATAGTGTATTATTAGTTTCATTAATCAGAATCCAGGAGACCAGTGGATCTGGAAGGACCAATAGTCAAAAATTATCCTATATCCCTCATTATTTCTCTATACATTAGAAGCTGGCCTCCTAGAACATAATAAAAATAAAATGCTATAACAGAAATAATCCAGGGATGATTATGAACTGGAAAATTCACTTTTGGAAACCATATTTATTTGCAAAGGTTTATTATTAAAAGATCAAATGAACACTTTACAAATGAGACAATTTCCTTTTTAATGAATTTAACTTATTGGGAAGTGATGTTTAATACATGGAATTTACTTTAAAAAGTAACTAGAAATTGATCTATGTATCCAGCTTTTCCTTTCAGATAGCTTTATTAATTTGTCATTTGTTGTCAAATATTTTTAAGCTTTGATAAATTTGACACTGTCCTAGGCACTGGGTCTATAGTCTTGACTACTTCTGTCTCTCTACAGCCCATCCTTTGTTTTTTTTTATCTTTTCATTTACTTGTAAAAACCTATTGAAATGGTGAAAATGACTTCAAAAATTCTATCATCACCACAAACCTCCTTGGAGCTCCAGTTATGCAAGCCAAAATCTCAAGAATCATCTTTGGTTCTACATCCGCTCCTGTGTTCCATATTCAGTTCACTAACAAGTCATGGCATGTCTGCCTCCTAAATATATTTCACATCTGTCCATTTCTCTCCAATAATGCTGCCAACACATAAGCCCCAAATGCATCCTTGTTACTACGCCTTCCTACAATAGTCTCCGGCTTCCTCTCTTGCTTCTCTCAATCTGTATTTTACAAAGCCCACTCAGAATAATCTTAAAAATAATAAATCAGCCTACATTACTACTGTTCTTAAAACCCAGTGTTTGTTTCCCATTGTATTTCAAATAACGTCTGAATCTCTTTTTGTGGCATCCAAGGTCTTCATGTTCTGGTGCCTTCTTGTATTTCTAACCATATTTTATTACATTCCCTTCTACTTTTCTGCATTGGTCACATAGGCATCATTTTATTTCTTAGAACGCATAAAATGCCTAGAGGGAAGAGGCCTTGCCTTGTTTCCATCTGTATCACTCAGAAGACTGAGCAGAGTGTCTAGAATGCTAGAGATACAGAAGTAGTGGGTATTGAAGGAATGAATCAGAGAAAGGAAGGGAAGGGGAGGGGAGGAGAAGCTGTTTCTAAACATCAGTAAGAACAGATGTTTGAACTGAAGCCCTCTCTATGTTCTCTGTAGAGAACTGAAATGTGTACATAATAAGCAATTGAAGAATTATCCCAGAATATAGTGCAAAGGACAGAGGTGAATAGTATGAGAAAAGTTAAGAGATAATAGTATAGGTCCAGAATTTTCTTTATCAGCCCAATAAGAATTCTAGGAGAAAATAAAGAATGAAAAAGATATAAACAATTACAGAATAAATAACAGGACACAAGCTCTCAAAGTTGAAGAAAAGTCCAAGGCTTCATCAAAAGCCCTACAGGATTATTAGAAAAGAAAAAAAAAAAAAAAAGGAAAAAGAAACACTCAGGGCTGGACATGCCATCGTGAAATTTTAGAAACATAAAGATAAAAAAAAAAATCCTAAATAAATAAATAAAATCCAGAGGGGAAAACCAAATGAATAATCAAAATTCAAAAATAGGTTTTCCAAAAATAAAGAAATATCATATTAGCATTGGATTTCTCAATAACAACCTCGATTTCTATAAAACAGTGGAACATTGTCTTTAGAGTTCTGATGGAAAATATTCTGAACCTGAATAAGTATATTCAATCAAATTAACATTCTTGTGGACAGGCAAAAAAAAAAAAAAATCAGACAAGCAATCGTTCAGTTTTATCCCCAGTAAAAAGCAAAAACAAAAACAAACAAACAAAAAATGAAATAAAAGTCCCAGATGATGTTAATATGAAATGTGGAGGAAGTTTCTTGCCTTGTTAAAGAAATTAAGTTAGAGGATATATTATTTCATAACAAAACAGTTCTTAAAAAATATTTAGCTAAGTAGAAATGTTCTCTATATGCAGGCATTGTGTTAAGTCTTTTATAATGAGATTGTGTTTATTTATAACAGAGGTATTTCAAAAATCAATATTATAAAAAGGCAGAGGAAAGATGAATTGGAAACCAAGGAGGGGCTGTGTGGTCAAATAACATGGAGACACAGGGTCTGAGCCTTCTATTTTCCTGAATAATTGGCCAGTGAAATAATGCAAAGTCATCTGCATATTAAGCTTTATTTTCTTACCCTTTGTTTTCATTATATCTGACCTTGGCAGGCAAGAGGTAAAGGAAGGATTGATGAATCACCTGGGACTTTAGACTGAGTAAGACTAGATGTATAAAACCATGCTTGACTTTATAAAACCCCAGTCGGATAAAATGTATAAAAAAGAAAGAATAATGTAAGCCTCCAAAGAATTTCATATCAAATGTTCACTGCCTGATTGCTGGTCTCACCAGTCACTGTTTTGAAGTATATTTTGTACAACCTTATATCACTGTGTTTTCGAAATCATCCTCTCTAGTGGTATTTATTTTTAAGCTAAAGGAAAGAACACAAAATAGAATCAGCTTAAAGAAATTAGAATTTTGCAGAACTCTGGAGACCAAATTTGGATGGGATTTAGTTTTTCCTATTAATGATTTTACTTATCATTTCCTATTAATGATTTTACTACTCATGATATGAACTGATAAAATCTTTCTTTGAAATGTGAATGATAACAGCTTTAAAGTGTATATAGCAGTATGCTGGTATGTCTCAATATGCAGTTAAGACAAATTTACTTTGGACTTTGGTATATATTCATGAGGGAGGAAATGTGAAAACTAGCATGTGTTTCTATATGATACTATTTCGGGTTCATCCTGTTCAATTCACAAATAATTTCCAGTAGTACTCTGCTTTGAAACAGGATTTCATAATGACAGTTTCCTTTTTGATTTAATTATGTTCCTCAATTCTCTTCCTCGTTTTGAAAATGTTCCCTAATGATCTGTCATGTGAAGCATTCTTTTAGCTGTGGTGAACATATAAGGATGGATAAATGATCTTCCGCCAAGCTTAAAGAGAAAACCAATCAAGCAAACAAATAAAAACATGCTATTGGAGGGGAGGGGAGTATCATAATTGTGCTGCCTCCCTGCAGAATCCATCCCTTCACAGACAGACACAAATTAGAAACAGTTGTTTTCTGGGCACACAGGACCTGTTCACTACAACTTTTAGTTTCATACTCATCATTGAGTATTTATCATAATTATAAATTATGAAGTACCCACAGCCTCGTCTCCTATGATAACAGGGAATCTTGTACAAAAATTCAATATAAGACAAGGAGAAATGGAAAATTGAATGAAGACATTATGAAAGAGGTTTCAAAGAATAATTAGATGCCTTTGGCTATCTTTTTAACTAGAAAACAATTTAGAACCCAGAACTCCAACATTCATTAATTTATCTGTTACATTAGCAAGAACTTGAGGATGCTCTGAAGGCCCTCCCTGCCTACAGCTCTCTTCTGGATGTTCCTTTATAAATGGGACTCAGTGTCATCTACTACTTAGAGGGGCTCAGGAATGGGAGTCCGACCGAAGCTAAACCAATGAACCATCACGCAGCTCAGAACAAGAGTTCTGCCAAACTTTGGGGACTACACCTAGTAGTGACTGGCTGAACTCATCAACTCTTACCCTTCTTGGGGACTTTAAATGTGAAGTGTACGAGGTACTAGAATTTATTAAAATAGCACAGAAGCTGAGACACAGAGGGAGACTGCCATAAAAACATGAGCTATGAGAAAGTAGGTATTATAATGTAAGGGAAAGAGTAGAATGTGGAGTCACTAGGGAGTTGTGGCAGCCACAAAAGAAAGAGAATAGCTGGATTACCACATGCATGAAACACTAAGGAATGAAGTGTCAGGTGCTTCTCTTGAGGATTAGGTAGATAAGCTCAGGTTAGAGGGTTTACTCTTACCTGTTCTGTACTTTGTGAGGCCTGCCAGCAAGACTTTTGATACTCCCAGCGGACTTCACTTCTCTCCATAAAATCTTAAAGTAAGTCTCTCCTCATTCCCCCCGCCCTTCCCCCCACACCTACCAGTTGTGTTAACTAAAGTAACCTGAGAGTGTCTCTGTCCCTTACCATACAACAGGGTCCTTTCCGTATATAGAAGTAGCCTGGAACAAGATAGACCTGACTGTGTGTTTCCACAGTCAAAGTCATTCCAGGTCTGTTTTCTCTGCCACATATGCTTATTGAAGGATTTATAGAGACTGGCTTACTGAGGGAATACCTCCACTAATAGAACCCAACATCCTTACATAGGCACAAATAGCCCTCATGTCATGTTTTCTGTAGCTTTCTGCTAGCAACACTGTTGGAGTGAAAGCAACCAGTATGGCCATTCAAGGATGGACATTGGTCATGACCTATACGGTTTGCTTCAAAGTCACTTCCTAAGTTTCATAAATGTTGTCTTCAGAAACAACCTGTATGAAATGTTAAGAAGCTAAAAAGGCAAATGTTTCCCACCAGAAAATAATATTTTCCTTGGAAAAATTTGCTTCAAAAGTCATCACCCATGGTCTGTTTTACCCTTTGTTTCAAAACGTGTGCTCCTAATTTAATGAGGTAAATTCCTCAGGCCAGATAATTCTGATTTGTTTCATTACTTTTCTAATCTTTAATATCCTTTAACACACTTTTTAAATCTCTTAGTATCTTTTTATATGAGGGGAAAACCACATGGCAGGTGAAACGTTGTTTACTTGAGGGTCATTTCATTCTGACATGATATTAGTGATCATTATCTGAAAATGAGGGACAGAGACAATGCAGGAAATGCTGACCTAAAGTTATGTAATGATTTGTTAGTTCTCAATAGTATTATTTCAAAATAATAAGAAAATGTATTATTAGCCAGAAGATGAAGTGGACATGCTTCTAATGTCTACTTCCTAGGATTTCTATCACATGGGGATAATTTAAAACATACTTCATTACAAACCAGATCAAAGCAGCAAAATCATGATTTTCTAAGGGATGTTAACAGTTTTTGATAACCATTGATAATATGTATAGGTAAAAAAAAAGTTTACAACACAATTATTTTAAAATGACAATAAGTTTAAATCATAAGAATGGTAAGTGAAGGAAGCTGCCCTATACTAGATAATAAAGCATCCTCTAACTCTCCCATGTTCAAATAAAGCAGAATTTTGCACAGAAGGGAAAAATCAATCAATAGAATAGAGATTGAAGAAGTAGTTCCAAATGTATGTGTAGTTATATATGACACAGATGTCATTAAAGTGATTTATATAATGATGGTGCTGGCATAGTTGGTTATCCATACGGAAAAATTCAGCCTTACACCTTGTCCCATTTGTAAAAATGAATTGTAGTTGGATTGGATAGAAGTTTAAAAATAAATATAAATAAAATACATGTATTGAGAAATCCTTATTAAAAGATAGAACATTCAGAAGCCATTAAAGATAATACAGACATTCATCCAGAAAAGATTGATTGAACACCTACTCTGTGACTGGCCATATTCAAGATGCTAGTGATTCTCTAATAAATAAAACAAACAGCCCAGCTTTTGATAGAGTGCACATCCTTGTGATGGGCACCAAGCAAATAATGGAATAATTTTAGGTAGTGATACTTGTTGAAAAAAATATCAATTTTGGAATATTTTACACTATAAACAGGAAATGGACGGCTGCTTTCGATAATATGACCAGAAAGGCCTCTCTGTGGGGAATGGCATTTAAATTGAGACCTAAATAATAAGGAGACACACCATAGAAAGTTCTAGAAAAGAGCATTAAACAAAGAGAAAAGAGGAAGTCTAAAGTTTGGCAAATGCATGAATTAAAGAACTGAAAGCCATGCAATGTGGTGAGGAGGAATGCAGTGAGCAAAAGGGAGTCGGGTAAAGAGTTTGAATTTGACTTTAAGTACATTGGCAAGCTATCAACGAGTTTTAGGACCAAAATAAATTGTTCTGATTTTAATTATAAAAATATTCTATTACTCTGATGTTTGCAGAATGGATAGTATGGGACAAAACGGATGAAGGGAAGTTTTGCTTGATATCACCCTAATTCAGGTAACAGCTGATGGCACTTTGGGTTAGAAGAATAACAATAGGTATCGAGAGAAGCAGATGGACACAAAGCATATTTGACAGAATTGGCTAAAGGAGTCATTGAAGGGTATCAAGGAAAGAGAGGAAGGAAGAATAATGATTAAGGATTTTGGCTTGAGCATTTGAGCTAACGAAGGTGCCTGCAGTCTACTGAGATGGGGAGGGATATAGGGATGGCAGGGGTGTGGGGCATGGACTGCAGAACAGCTCTTCTGGACATGGGAAATTTCAAATGCATATTTGATCTGCCAGTGAAGATGTTTTGCAGGCAATTACTCATATTGGTCCAGAACTCAAGGAAGAGGTTAGTTAGGACTAGAGATAAACTCTTTGGAAACATCTGCATACAGATATTTAGAGCCACAAGACTAGATGAGATTGCTAAAAGAGAATATATAGATGAAGAGGAAGCATTAGGATATATTTTCCTGCATAAAGATTCAAGTAAGTAGGCATAGCTAACATAAAAGGTTGAGTGTTGAAGGTTAAATGGGAAAAACATCTTCAATATACTTAAGCTAAAGGTAAATATTTCTAATTTTAAAAGAGCTACCATAGATCAAGAAAGAAAAATAAGATAAACAGGTCAATGAAAAAAATGGATAAAGGATTTCAATGGGCTTTTCATTATAGAGGAAATTCATTTGGTCAATAAATACATGAACAGATGGTTAACCTCACTAGCAATGAGGGAAATGCAAATTATAACAAGTGGATATCATTTTTCATTCATCAGATAAGCAAAAGTTGAGAGCATTAAGTCCTTTGCTGGTAAGGGCTTTTGGAAATGGTTACTTATAAATTGCTGTTGGAAATATTAATTTTTAGAGAATCTTGGGAAATATATTTGGCCTATTCCTGAATTGAATATACATATTCTCTGACTTGGCAATTTTCAATTTTGAGATTCTATTTAAGTGCTTAAAGACATGTTTATCAAGATGTTAATAATGATAATTGTTTTAGAATGATGAAATAAATTGAAAGTTCATAGGGGAACAAAACATAATATACTCATGCTATGGAATATTATGTAGTTATAAAAAAGAATTATTCTAGATATTTGCAATAAATCTGAAGTTTTTTGGCAATAAATCTGTTTTTTAAAATGGAACTTGGACTCTGTTTTAAAGTAAAATATGTGTGTGTGTGTGTGCATATAAAGCTCATCATTTTAATTGACCTTTGTGTTACTTCAGTTGTTGAAACAATGTACTACATTTGTAATCACGTTAAATATAAATGCAATCATTGTTCAAAAGGGAAAGTGTAGTTTTTTTTTTTTTTTTAAGGAAATGGGATAAATACATTTTTAGAACCTATTGATATTAAGAAATTCCTCTGGTAATTTTTGTTACCATCATGTGAACTTACGATTTTTTAATTAAGTATAATTGACATATGATACTACATTAATTTCAGGTGTACAACATAGTAATTTGACATTTAGATACCTTATGAATGCTCCCCACAGTAAGTGTAGTTACCATCTGTCTTTATACAAAATTATTATAATCTTATTGACTATTATTCCCTATGCTGTACTTTTCATCCCTATGACTTATGTATTTTATAAGTTGAAGTTTCTACCTCTTAATCCCCTTACCTGATTTTGCCTATCCCTCCACTCCTGTCCCCTCTGGTAACCACCAGTATGTTCTCTGTATTTATGAGTCTTTTTCTGTTTTGGTTTTTTTTTTTTTTTTTGCTTATTTGTTTATTTTTGTTTTTTAGATTGCACATATAAGTGAAATCATACGATATTTGACTTTCTCTGACTGACTTATTTCACTTAGGATAATACCCTCTACATTCATCTGTTGTCACAAATGGCAAGATCTCATTCTTTTTCATGGCTGAGTAATATTTCATCACATCTTCTTTATCCATTCATCTCTATCTTCCATATCTCAGTTATTATAAATAATGCTGCAGTAATCCTAGAGGTACATATATCTTTTCAAATTAGTGTTGTTTTTTTTTTCCTGTTAAATGCCCAGAAGTAGAATTGCTGGATCATAGTGTATTTCCATTCTTTAATTTGAGTAACCTCCCTACAGTTTTCCATAGTGGCTGCACCAATTTACTTTCCCACAATAGTGCACGAGCGTTCCTTTTGCTCTGTATCTTTTACACTATTGTTTCTTGTCTTTCTGACACTAGCCATTCTGACAGGTGTGAGGTGATACCTCATTGTGGTTTTGATTTGCATTCCTCTGATGATGAGTGATGTTGAACATTTTTTCATGTGTCTGTTGCCATCTGCAAGTTTTCTGTGGAAAAATGTCTATTCAAGACCTTGGCCCTTCTTTTAATCAACTTGCTTCTATGTTTTGGTGTTAAGTTATATGAATTCTTTATGTATTTTGGATATTAACACCTTATTGGTATATCATTTGCAAATATCTTATCCTATTCAGTAGGTTGCCTTTTCATTTTGTTGACGGTTTTCTTGGCTCTGTGAAAGCCAAGTCAGTTCATTGTAGTCTCAATTATTTATTTTTGTTGTGGTTTCCCTTGCCTGAGGAAACATATCCAAAAAAATATGGCTAAGATTGATGTCCAAGAGTTTACTGCCTATGTTTTTTCTTTTAAGGGTCTTATGGTTTTAGGTCTTCCATATAGGTGTTTAATCTGTTTTGAGTTTATCTTTTTGTATGGTGTAAGAAAGTGGTCCATTCTCATTCCTCTGCAGGTAGATGTCCAGTTTTCCCAATACTGTTTGTTGAAGAGACTCTCTTTTCCCCACTGTATATTCTTGCCTCCTTTGTCATAGATTAATTGACCATATATGCTTGGGTTTATTTCTGGGCTCTCTGTTCTATTGATGTATAGGTCTATTTTTATGGCAATAACATACTGTTTTCATTACTATCATTTTGTAGTATCATTTGAAATCTGGTTTTGTAAAATTTCCAGCTTTGATCTTATTTCTCAAAATTCCTTTGGCACTAGAGGTCTTTTGTGGTTCCATACAAATTTTAGGACTGTTATTTCTAGTTTTGTGAAAAATACTGTTGGTATTTTACTAGGGATTGTATTAAATCTATAAATAGCTTTTGGTAGTATGGACAGTTTAACAATATTCTTTAAATCCATAAGCACAATATATCTTTCTATTTATTTGGGATGTTTTCAATTTATCAGTGTCTTATAGTTTTCAGAATATAGATCTTTTACCTCCTTGGTTGAATGTATCCCTAGGAATTTCATTCTTTTTGGTGGAATTTTAAATCATATTGTTTTCTTAATTTCTCTTTCTAATAGTTTGTTATTATTGTATAAAAAACACAGTTTCTTCTTCTGCATGTTAATTATGTATCCAGCAAATTTACTGAATTCCTTTATTAGTTCTACTAGTTTTTCGGTGGAGGCTGTTGAATTTCCTATATATAATATCACGTCATCTGCAAATAGTGACAGTTTTTGGGAGCCACAGTATAGTTGGTCTGGTAATAAAGAGTACCTTATCCAGAGGCAAAAGTAAAATAAAATAATAAACCGAAAAATAAAATTCTAGCCAAGATGTTTGGTGCTCTTCAGAAATGAAAGCAGAGAACCGATTTTATTAGAATTCTGTTTGCCTCTCAACAAGGGAGTCAAGCCACTAAGAACCATGACTATCAAAACATCACAGGATCTATTCACTTTGTATTTCCATACCTTTGTTACTGTAACAGAAGAGTTGATTCACAGACTTTTCCATATTAGACTGTCCTAAATTTGAATCTGGCTTCGCCACTTCCTAGCTGTATAACCTTGGACAAGTTGTTGCAATACTCCTTGCCTTTGAATCTTTATCTCCAGAGATTGATAGTGATGCAGAACCTAATTCTGATGGAAGATGACATATATGTCACATCATAATAGTAATAATAATAATAATAGTTAATAACAATGTTGAAGTTACTACGTATCTTTCATCCAAGTGCTTTGTAGTTACCAAATCTTTTCTTCTTCAGAACCTTATGGTTGAAATACTTATGAAAACAATAATACTGTTATCTGTATTTCAGAGATGATGAAATGTTCCTTTAACTGAAGAACAGTTAGCTAGTTACCCAGCTAACATAGTGGAGCCAGAATGCTATCCTGAGCAGTATTGTTCCAAAGCTATTCATTTTTGCACTTGTCCTCTTTAAAGAGATCTCCATCCTTCTGTACATCATCGCTAATACCTATAGCATGTTGGAGGCATTAGGGTCAAAAAGCAAAATAGCCTAAGTGAAGAAGAGGAGATATCCATTCACAGTTTATGTATACTGTCCAAAGTTCACATGTTATAACTTAATCAAGTACTGTTTCCCTTTATCCAGTCTTCCATACACATATGTCTTTTATCTTGACAATGATAAAGTAACCTTCTTGACAGCGTGAAGTATTCCAGGATTCTTGATTTTTACCAATATTTATGGCTAATAGATTACTCATATTCCATTTGTACTCTCTCTCTGATCATATAGTAAACAATCAATGCATAGATATTGATCTGAAGCCTTAATGGTAGCCAGGCCTTTCCAGTCTGCCAAGTTGATTGGCATGCATTTCAGATCAGGTCAGCTTTCAGTGGAATAGATGTCATTTATAAATTCCCTCTGGTTGTCTCACACCACTTAATTTTCCATGTTCCTGCAGATGTCTGCTTGCAGTAAGAAAACTCAACTCTTGAGTTGAATGTAAGCAAAGTATTCCTCTTGTTAGAGAGCATGGAGATCCACTGCAGAACAGTTCACATAAACATTGAACTTATAAATAATCTTCACCTTGGCATAAATACAATCATAAGGGATCCAAGGTGAATGGTGTTAAAATCTAGGAAAACAAAGGCAGATGGACAGTTTGCACCAAATGGTCTCCTGGGCATAAGTACACACAAAAAGATGCAAACAGTTGAATGAAAGTGCAAGTCTGTACAAGATGTGATTTTACAAGCTAGTGAAGACCCAAATGAATAACGTACATTGCATCAGGATTTGAAGATCCCATTTGGCACTATCTCACCAGTTTTCTTTGCCTGCTTTAAAAAAAAAAATACCCATTTGTTACAGATATTCAACCTCTGCATGTCCTTGCTTTCCTGAATTAATTTTTTTTTTTAATTTCCTGACAAGTAAAACAGGAATATTGCAAACTAGAATATTGCAGTCAGCTGCTTGCTTAACTGTCTCTCTTCTGAAATGCAGTTAGGCAGGCAAAGTGCTGACAGGTCAATTACTATGAGGAGGGAAATCTGGGGAGATGCATTCTGGGGAAGGTACTAAACCTACCAAGAAGCAGATGCCTCAGTCAGATGCTTTCTGATGCCTGTCTGTACAAGTGGGACTGATATGGGGCCTGATGATGTGTAATGATTGAGTATATTGTTAGTGTGAATAAGCACTCACATCTTTAAAGGGAATATACCATATAGAAGGCAGGACTCATGCTCTTACAGAGGACTTCTCATGGCCCTGTGCCTTTGCAACCATTGCCTGAGATTTGTATACACTATTCAGCAAGTATGTATTGGGTGTCAGCTCTGTACCAGATGTTACGCGAAGAATTTTGGGATATAAGGGAAGAGAAAACAAAGCAGTGTCCCTGCTTTCATTGAGCTTATATTCCAATGGCAATAAATCACATTAAACATGTTAAATAAATTAGTGAGACAAGTAGTAGGGTCTATGATTTCCTGCTTTTTAATTTCTTTACAAACTAAATAACTTTTAAAAGTAAAGATTGTAACTCGGTATTGTAGGGTTGACAATGGGTAACAGCTAGAGAAAGATAT
Organism: Halichoerus grypus; assembly: GCF_964656455.1. NCBI lineage: Eukaryota > Metazoa > Chordata > Mammalia > Carnivora > Phocidae > Halichoerus > Halichoerus grypus. The sequence goes on along the minus strand of NC_135713.1, from coordinate 138,889,817 downwards.
ATGAGGTAGAATGGTTTAGTGGAAATACATTGTTGCATTTTATGGGACACAGTGCAGTCTGAATTCTTTGAGGACTGAGATAAATCAAGGAGGTATATTGGAATCCCTAGAACAGCCACCAAAAAAGGAAAGCAGTAACTAAAATGTCAGTGGATAAATTAGAATTAGAATTTTAATAAGATATTCAGCTGATTTCAAAAAAAAAAGGAATTGCAGAAAGAACATAGGAACAACAAACAGGTGACCTGGATGAAAAACAGCAAATGCCTAAATTAATTAATGTCAGTAATTTGATCAAATGCAAATGGACTACACGTTGCATAAGAAAACAATGTGTAAAATACATTAATGCCAGAAGACAGACTTTGAATATGAAGACATAGATAGTTTGAAGCCATATTATGGTTAAAAGATGTGTCATGCAAGCTTCACAATACAGCTGTAGGGACTCTATTATTATCAGATAATATTGATTTCAAGATGGAGTATTAGAAGAGATAATGATAAAAGGTAATGATGAAAAATGTTTAATTCAAAAGAAAGTCTTCAAAGTTACAAATGGACATGTGCCAAATAACGTAGTTTCAAAATGGATGAAACTGGTATTGACAGATCTTAAAGGGAGACAAAGACAAATCTACAAATGGAGTTGAAGATTTTAACACCATGCATTAGTATTTGGAAGAAACCTAGACAAAAAGACCAATATGGGGGGGGCGCCTGGGTGGCTCAGTCAGTTAAGCGTCTGCCTTCGGCTCAGGTCATGATCCCGGGGTCCTGAGATTGAGCCCCACATTGGGCTCCCTGCGGAGAGCCCACTTCTTCCTCTGCCAGTCCCCCTGCTTGTGATCTCTGTCAAATAAATAAATAAAAATCTTTAAAAAATATACAAATATGGGTATAGAAGATTTGTGAACAGTGTTGGAATTCACCTTGACCTTACCTAATTGCATTTACCTATCACCATAGGCAACACTTGCAGAATAAAGTCTTCTCAAGTATACATGGAATATTCATCAAAAATGGACTATAAAGGAAGTCACAAAATACAGATGACTGGAATCTTACAGAATACAATCTCTGACAGCAGGAGAAATAAATCAGAAATTGGTTAACAGTAAGGTTTGTTGGAAAGTCCCAATATTTGAATATTGAGCATCATACCTGTAAATAGCTCATGAACCCAAGAGAAAAACTACAATGGAAGTGAGAAAATGTTTTAAACCAAATGATAATGAAAATACATCAGATCAAAATTTGTGAGATGCACGTAAAGTGTTTTTTATAGGAAATCTATCAAGTGCTTATAATAGGAAAGAAGAAAAATCTACTTTTAGATTTTGTTCTCACCTAAAACTTGGGGGAGTAAAGACATGTCAAGTTCTGCATCTGTGTTTAGGTAAATATATTTCGCTGGTCCTGGCTGGCAGAGAAATTTTCTTAGAGAAAAGAGATAGACCAGACATTTCATAGAGATTGCTTCTGCTTCGATAATTCTAATTCTAACAGTATCTCCAGGAGTCTGTTGGGATCTGCTCTTCTCAGCCTTCATAGGGAATGTCCCTGCCCTACCCCCAGCCCACTGTGACTCAGTCTCTGCTCAGCCCTGGAGCCAGTCATGATAGGGCTAGAGTGCTTAGCAGCCTTATTGCACTAACCAGTGGAGCTTAGAATTCAGCATTTCCATTAATGGACAGTTCATGTTGGACTAAGATGTTTCCTTGAATGATCAGATAATCTCCAAGCCACCCTGTTTCCCATTACCTTTCTAGCTCTATAGCCCTGGGATTCTCCCTGTCCAATTTTCCCCCCCCTGTTAGGATGAGGGTCCTAAATCCAGTCCACTGGCTGTAGCTAGCATCTTACCCTGGCCCAGGCTATTTCCTTCTTTAAAGGCAAGGGGGTTAGGGCAAAAAGATGATGACATTACTGTTGAAAATGGTATAGAAAGATAATGCAAAGACAGTGCTCTGTATCATGTCCCAGGGTATATAAACCTGTTCTGTTCTTTTCTCCTATCCATTGCAGATCTATGAATATTGATAGTATGCTTAAAAAGTGTTCACACATTCACATATAGAAACCACACAGGAGTATTTCTGCCACCTACTAGCTCTTTGGCAAGTAGGAAGATATTTCCTTTTTCACCAACCAAAGGAAACTGGGGTCCTCAAGCTTTCCTTTGTGTACTTTTTTCCTTGCCACTTCCCCCCGACCCCCAGAAGGACTCTCTGGATTATTAAAGCCATTCCATCTATTTGTTGCATAGGCCAGGGGTCCCATGGCAAGAGCCCTGACCTATTAACTTATAGCCGCCTTTATATCTTGCAGGCTCTTAAGCTTATGGGCTTACAGGGGGCTCTCCACTCATACTTTGTTTCAGAGCTTTCCTTTTTTTGAAGGTCGAGGCTGAACAGCGTCTCTTCTGGATTCTGCTGAGATGTGAAAAGTGCTCAAGGGTCATGCCACCTGTCATGATCGTACTTAAAATTTAATCCCATCGTGCTCACTTCACAAAATTTCTTCTCCCACCGGAAAACCCATTTCCATGGAGAAATAGAGAAATATATTTACCCTCAGATCGGCACACTACCTATTTTAAGTGTCAACCACACAATCCCCAAACCACTTCAGTAAGATAAGCAGTGACAGCAAAGTCAGAGCTAAAGATTTTCCTTATTAAAAATTGCTGATTGCCTTTCCTTTCAGTGCAAAAATGTGCACCTTCTATACAAAGCCTGGCAATTCAAATGTAATTAAAACACATCCATTACCTCACTAGAATCCGGTGACACACAAAACTAGTTTAAATGGGCAAGGAGACCCCAAAAAAGCTTTTCAAACACCAATGGGAAGTAATTTCCTGTAATTATTTGATAGTGATCAGGGCAAAGAAAATTTCATGAAATAGTTTCTATTTCCATGATCAATAGGGAAGTCTTTGTTGACACCTTAAAAATAGCTGGTAATAGGTAAAAAAACAACCCTTGACAGATGGGATCAGCAGTCTGTATTTTGAAAGTATTGTGCCATATTTTTTTAAAAAAAATTATTCAGCTTCAAAAATCCACACTGAAGTGTGATACTAATCACCGCATGTCAGTTTATAGATCCTTCTTCACACCTGACTTTACATTATAGGCTCTGTTGCAATTATGGCTTAACTGCCTATCACCATAAATGGCTATGATCCTTGGTGGGACTTTAAAGCTGCCGTTGTAGCTTATGGTTTTTCTGACAATCTGAGAAAGGTGGCTTTTCCTTATTTTTATTTTTATTATTATTATTTTTTAATATTTCCCTTCCTTGGCTATGATGTGAAAAAGGCTGCAGCATGAGCAGATTTATTATGGGGCAGAAGACGAAAAGCTGGTTGCTGACAATGAAAAACACACAACAACCACCAAAAACACGTTTGTTAATGTCCTGCTTTTTGGGTAAAGTCAGAGGCAGAAAGGTCGTGATCAGAAGAGTCTGTAGATTGTTTAATGGGTGAGTTGATAGGATTTAAATGTTAGGAATGTTCATCTGAAGCTATAGGTTTCTGAATTCTCTAGAAAGATCAGAAGCTCTTGAGTTAACAGACCTGGGTCCTCTAGTGGTCATATTCAGCTGATTCTTCTGTTCAAAGTGACTTCTCTCTAGCTGGCCACCTGGTCTGTTTCATTATATATATATTTATATATTTATATATTTTTTCCCCTGGACACTGTGGGAAATCTTTGAGATTCCTATGTAATCGCTTTGCTCCTTGTCACACAACAGTAGCTGAACAGTATCCTTAGGAAGGGTAACGTAGCTGCTGGGCCTTCTGGATCATAATAGACAAATGAGTGTGTTTATTGGATTTAACAATTTTACTTAATGTTAACCCTAGCTACAACTTATTGGGGGGACTCCCAAGTCTCACAAATCATGAGCCTCAATGATTTAAGTCCCCAGACATTCATTTCTTAATAAGAAGGGGCTATTTACCTTGAAATGTCCATTCTCTATCAAATCTTGCCAAAGGAGTCAAGGTTGTGCCTGGTTTGTCTGGAGGAAATGCCTCACAGCCAGATGATAACCCCAGGAAATGATCTAGGAATCAAAAGGGTGCCTGTATGCCACCAAATTTTAGTTTGGTAGCAAAGTCAACTACCTTCAGTTTCCCAGGAACACTTGTCTCTTTTGTCCGTGATCTCTGGACATTTCCATATCAGCCTCCCTCCCTCTAACTTGTCAATTGGGATGGACTTTCTAAGATATTCAGAGAGGCAGAATTTACAGTGAGTTGAGTCTCCTACAAATTAATTACATTCTTATGACTTAACATTTCTAGTTATACCCCATGTTAGTCTAGCTGACAGTTCCATGTTGAGGATTTTTATTACATTGCAAAGAGCACATGGGCTTTCTAGTCTGGAAACAAACCAACAACATGACTTTTACTCATGGCTCTATCATTTTTTTTTTAGCTATGTAACCTTAGCCAACTTGCCTTACCTCTCAGCACTTCACCCATAAAATAGGTATATAGTATTGCTATTTCATAAAGTTAGAAGGGTCATATAAGGTGATATATATGGCAATGAATTGCCACACTGCCTGACACTCAGGAGTCTTTCAATAAATACTGATTTCCCCTCCATTTAACAACAACCACAACAACAACAACAAAAGACCTTCTTCTCTTCATTGCTTTTCAGCATGTGCTTGTCACACTTCTTCACATTGAAAACCAGCATCTCTCCTTCCACTACCATAAAGGTGCAGCTCTATGGAATCTGATAAAGTATTTACTTACAGGTTTTAGTTACAAGAGAGTCCAATTCAAATTTCAACAGTGAAAAGGATGCACTGGCTCACCTGAAAGCTCGGGGTATGGTTTGATCAAGGACCTAAATGACATGACCAGGGTTCAGTTTCTCTCTCTCCATTCATACAACTGCTGTCTCATTATTGGCACATGTCTCAGGCAGGCTTTACCCCATAATCCACAAATTGCTGTCACTCATACCAGAGACTATATGTATTCTCCTTTATATTCAGTAAGAAATAGAAACTTAGCTCAGACCTAGGTCTCAGAATTGAGTATCGTTGACCTGATTAGCTTGAATTACATCATATGCCCACTTTAGCTGGGGAATTGGGATTTATTTATTAGTAGAGTAAATTTAGAGTCCTCTCCCATAACTATACATGAGGGATTTTTCTTTTCATCCAAATATCAGAGCTGGGAGATTTAAGCTTCTAATAGGAAGAGGAAAATGTGGCATGTGTGGTAAGAAAGCTGACAACAAATGGCCGCCCAGCCAGAATTCATTCACCACTCAAGCCCAGCTTAAAAACATTTCCTTTATGATGCTGCATATTTTCCAGCTATATGCTGCCCTTTCCAGAACATGGATGATGCCTCCTTAATCAGTGTTCCCAGGGACATTCTCTCAGTTCTACTTAGTAAACTCATTCTCATTCTTCAACAGAGAGGAGTTTCATGGAGCCTCAGCCGGGGGGATTCAAAATTATGGCATAAACAGTGAAATTAAAATCCTGGTTCCCTGGGTCTGCTTCTTACCAGGTATAGGATTGATCATCATTTCTAGTACACAATTCCATCTTTCCCACCTGGAGGATAAAACATACTTAACAGTGTGCTTGGCACATAGAAAGTGTCCAATAAATTAAATAATGGCTCTTCTTAAAGTAATGGACCATTTTTAGAGGATTTGTCTGTAAAACATTTCCTAGCTTCTCCCAGGCAAAGCCTTTGTCTCACATCTGTTACTTTGTCCCTCAGACAAGCACACAAAAATAAGTGAACGCATTGTGAGAAGCAACACATACCTGCCATTTATTTCCCCAGTATAAAACTAAACCCCTGACAGCAGAAAGTCACCCATTTTTACTTCTACCAGCCCATTAACCTATTAATTTGTGTAAAAAATTGCCTGCCGGCCAATATTTATCATAGATTGCACCCTAAAATGCTCAGTCCAAGCTCCAGTGGTGTTGGATATTAACAAAATGGCACCGTCGAGATGCTCTGGGTGCTTTCCATGTAATAGAAGGGTCAGTGAAAATGTAGGAACATGCATAGGAAAGGGATATTTTCAGCCCTCTAGGAGTTCCTCAGGGAGGGAAATCATTGAGGCTGAAGCAGAGGCAGTATCTTCCCCCATGGTAAATTCAGGCCAGCTCTGAGAAACACCTGGTTAGAAGCTCTGGGAAAATAGTACTTTATTTTTTTCACCCTCTGGCTTTATTGAGGTATAATTGACAAAAATTATAGATATTTAAGGTGCGCCATGCAATACCTTGAGGTGTGTATACATCATGAAGTGATTACCACAATCAAGTTCATTAACCATTGCCTCATACAGTTACCTTATTTTTTTGTGTAGTGAGACTTGAGATCTACTCTCTCAGTAAATTTCAAGTATACAAGACAGTATTCTTAACTATAGTTACTGTGCTGTACATTAAGTATCCAGAACTTATCCATCCTCTGTAACTGAAACTTTGTGCTCTGATCATCATCTCTCTCTTTTCGCTACCCTAACGCCCTCAGCAACCACCATTCTACTCTCTGGTTTTAGGAGGTTGACTTTTTTATATTCCATATATAAGTGAGGTGATGCACATCCTAAGGGAAGCAACCTGTTTCCAGTCATGGGCAAACTTAGAGGTGTGCTGGTATCTCCACCTGGAGAGAAGTAGGGAAAAGGCAGGTGTGTGCCGACTAGAAATATTAAGGCAAAGGGTGACAACCAGAGAACTATAACATGTAGGAAAAATGGGAAGAACCACAGTACTGGCTACAGAAGATAACAAGTTTTACCTGTTAAAATTATGACCAGTGCCACCTCTTGTGAGATTCACTGGCCTTTTATATATTTTTCTTTCCACTCTTTTTCTTTCATCAACATAACCTCAAATCAATATGATTATTTTTCTTCTTTTACTTCACTTCAGATTTTCCCTCATTGCATCATTTCCTGCTGCTGGAAAATGAAAACACACACACACACACACACACACACACACACACACACACACACACACTCTCTTTGACATTTTTATATGATTTGCCAATAACATTGCTTCCAATTTCTCCAATACTGCTATCTTAGCATCTGTAAGCATTTGGCATTGTCATTCTCATAAAAAGCACACTCCACATCCTTCCAAATTATGCAGAGGTTATCGAGGTATAACAATGCTACATCGGGGCGCCTGGGTGGCTCAGTCGTTAAGCGTCTGCCTTCGGCTCAGGTCATGGTCCCGGGGTCCTGGGATCGAGCCCCGCATCGGGCTCCCTGCTCCGCGGGAAGCCTGCTTCTCCCTCTCCCACTCCCCCTGCTTGTGTTCCCTCTCTGCCTGTCTCTCTCTGTCAAATAAATAAAATCTTAAAAAAAAAACAAAAAAAACAATGCTACATCTGCTTTGATTCTAATAAATTCCAAACTATGAGTGTTAAATCTAAAACGTCTCTCTTCAGTAACCCGTGCCATGTATAGAGAAAACACTCATTGTTTTTGGTTCTCTTGACTACTTCCCAGATCCCTTCATAAGCAAGTGGTTTGAATAAAAAGAAAAGGTGTAAGAAACACTGTTTAGTCACTGGGCAGTGCTGAGACCAGAGACAGACTTAGCAAGGTATGTAAACAGGAAATTGGTGGAAGGAATGATGACAGCTTGAGTTGAAATTGTTTTTTTTTAAAGATTTCATTTATTTATTTGTTAGAGAGAGCATGGGCGAGAGAGAGTGAGCGAGAGTACAAGCATGAGGAGCTGCAGGCAGAGGGAGAAGCAGGCTCCCTGCTGAGCAAGGAGCCCAATGTGGGACTCGATCCCAGGGCACTGGGATCATGACCTGAGCTGAAGGCAGCCGCCTAACCGACTGAGCCACCCAGGCGTCCCTTGAGTTGAAATTGTTAAAATGTTTCCATGTTATGGATACGCTTTTTCATGAACTTGTGAGCACCTTGCAGTTACAGGTACTTAATAAAATACTTTCCTCCCTGCAAATGTTTCTAATAAATAACACACAGGGTTTTCCACTCATCCACCCCATAAAGGATGAACTGCCTTCTTTCCATGAGTATCTGAAGGGAATTTCAGGTTAGGAGATCGTTTCTATATAGCCAAGCAATGCAAATTTTTTAAGGGCTTTGGCTTTTTATTTGTAACACCAGATTGTTTCTTATAAGTGATTTCCCTTCATCTGCACTTATAGCTTTATTTTTTGCACGTAAGTTTTAAGAGAAATGATCTTAGGGAGAACTAATCCTTATAGAAAGGACTGAAGCCATCATAAAGCTGGAACTAAGGATATAAGAATTTTCTGGCCAGCTTTGCTACATTAACTTAAAAGACAGCTCTGGATGTCACATTGCTCTGCTGAGTTTTGGTAGCATGAGAAAAGTAATTGAGATTGAACCAGATGAAAAATAGTATTTTTGTATTGTTGGCCTCTTAATTGCCACAACTTGACATATGTTATCTTTAATCTCTACAATAAAATCCTGCGAGGTATATTTTAGCAAATGAAGAAACTGAAGCTGGAACAGGATGAGCAGTAATAGCTTAAGTTTACTCAAGACTGAGGGGTAGTTTGTTTTGTTTTGTTTTGTTTTTGGGGTGTTGAGTTTGATAAATTCTTTATAGATTTTAGGTATCAGCCCTTTTTCTGATAAGACAATTGCAAATATCTTCTCCAATTCCAAAGTTGTTGTCTTTTGGTTTGTTGACTGTTTCCCTTTACTGTGCAAAACCTTTTTAGCTCGATGAAGTCCCAATAGTTCATTTTTGCTTTTGTTTCTCTCGCCTTTGGAGACGTGTCTAGCAAGAAGTTGCTGCAGCCAAGGTCAAAGAGGTTACTGCCTGTGTTCTCCTCTAGGGTTTTGATGGATTCTGGTCTCACATTTAGGTCTTCGTCATTTTGAGTTTATTTTTGTGTATGGTGTAAGAAAGTGGTCCCGTTTCATTCTACTGCATGTAGCTGTCCAGTTTTCCCAACACCATTTGTTGAAGAGACTGGCTTTTTTTCCATTGGACATTCTTTCCTGCTTTGTTGAAGATTAGTTGACCATAGAGTTGAGGGTCCATTTCTGAGCTCTCTATTCTGTTCCATTGATCTATGTGTCTATTTTTGTGCCAGTACCATACTGTCTTGATGATGACAGTTTTGCAATAGAGCTTGAAGTCTGACATTGTGATGCCTCCAGCTTTTTTTTTTTTTCTTTCAACATTCCTTTGGCTATTTGGGGTCTTTTCTGGTTCCATACAAATTTTAGGAGTGTTTGTTCCAGCTCTATGAAAAATGCTGATGGTATTTAATAAGGATTGCTTTGAATGCATAGACTGCTTATGATATGGATGGAACTAGAGGGTATTATGCTAAATGAAATAAGTCAGAGAAAGATAAATACCATATGATTTCATTTATGTGGAATTTAAGAAATAAAACAGATGGACATAGGGGAAGCGAGGGAAAAATAAAATAAGATGAAAATTGAGAGGAAGACAAACCATAAGAGACTCCTTAACTATAGGAAACAAACTGAGGGTAGCTGGAGGGGAGATGGGTGGGGGATGGGGTAACTGGGTGATGGGCATTAAGGAGGACACATGATGTAATGAGCACTGGGTGTTATATGCAACTTAGAAATCACTAAATTCTACCTCTGAAACTTAAAAAAAAAAAAAGACTAAGTGGTGGAATGAGGAGTTTAAGCTCGTAAAAAAATAAATAAATAAATAAGAATTTGAAGCTAGTCCCCCTCTGGTTCTACAAACCATTGTCACCTTACTAGGCTACAGTAATCATCCCTTAGATGGTAGCCCTAAGATTTTGTCACTATATTCAAGTAAAGATTCTTGTCTCCCCAAAGAGCAGTTCAAAAACTTTAAAAAGAAGCATTTATTGAATGCCTATTTTAAGCCACTTGAAGGAACTGATGAAAAAAGATACTTCTTTTTTAAAGAAGAAAGGTAAAGTTTCATTGCACTTAAGGAACATAAAAGCATCTAATGCAGAAGGCAAAAATAAATATAAGGATAATTACATATAATGCAATATGTTGAATAATTGGATATAAGGGCACCTGTTACTTTATCTCACACTCTAGTAATTTCACTAAAAGCATCTTGAGACTAGAGGCACTCTCCTGATCAAATACTGCATTTCCTCTACAGCCTAGTATTTGGATGAGCATCCTTCATGTTGTTAAAGGAAAAATCACAATCAGATTGTTGAAATCACTGTTACATAAGTGACATTATCAACTGTACTGCCAAGAAATAAAAATACTTAATTTTAAAAATATTTGCTCCGGATATTAAAAGTAGCCTAAAGCAAGAATCCCTGTGGAGAAAGACACTTACACAGTGCACAATCTTTGCAGAGCATCAAGGACTGAACACAGGGGCTATGGGGGCCACTCCATTTGTTTTACAGTTAGTAAAGGGCCAGAGAGCTTGGGAGGAAGTGGGAAATGGCTTGTAAGAATCCTCAAGGAAGGTAGTCAGAAGCTAAGCAAAAGGTAGTTCAGGCAGAGGTCGACGAAGAAAGATATTTTTATTTCAATGAACAAGAATCAATGGAATATTAGGAGTTAGCAGTTGCAGTTATAAATAATAAAGGTAAGCATTCAACACCCAACAGAAATTTGGAAATACTTTTCATTGATAGCCAAAAATATTCCCTGCAAGAGGGCACTCATCCTGAGCTAGGTTGTTTAGAACAACCCATCCCTGGAGTACAAGAGGATGTGGCCATCAGGTGTCATTGAGGGGATCCTTACATATATTACTTGGCTAGAAGTAGGTGGCTGAGAGTACAACACAAACAAGATACCATTTCTGGAAGAGACAATAGCAGTCTTTTAACCAAGTGCTACTCAAACCATTTATTAGAGGCCTATTTTTTTTAATTTCTAATCAATCATAAACCAGTGTAATGATAAATAGTAAAATGAATTAAAGACATGCAAAATATAAGCCTAATTTTTTTAAAGTGTAATAATTAAAATGAATTTTTTTTATTATGTTATGTTAGTCACCATACATTACATCATTAGTTTTTGATGTAGTGTTCCATGATTCCTTGTTTGCATATAACACCCAGTGCTCCATGCAGAACGTGCCCTCTTTAATACCCATCACCAGGCTAACCCATCCCCCCACCCCCCTCCCCTCTAGAACCCTATTTGTTTCTCAGAGTCCATAGTCTCTCATGGTTTGTCTCCCCCTCTGATTCCCGCCCCCCCCTTCATTTTTCCCTTCCTGCTATCTTTGTCTTTTTTTTTTTTTAATGTATAATGTATTATATTTGTTTCAGAGGTACAGGTCTGTGATTCAACAGTCTTACACAATTCACAGCTATAAGCCTAATTAAAAAAAAATATTCAGTAGACATAAAAAGTACATTGTCCAGTTGTTATAGATCTAAATTCTTACTGTCAATTTCCATGTTTGCATTGTCATGGACCAGTAACATTTTGTAGACTTTGCCCTATCATTCTTTGAATAGTGTTGGTTTAGTCCACTGACATTGTATTGGCCGAGATAACATTAGCTGTGGTAACATATACATCCCTAAATACATAAATTTCTGTGTTGTTCACAACACTCAGAGGGGGTAGCCTTCAATGCAACAATGCCAGGGATAAGATTCTTCCATCTTGCAACTTTGCACGCCTAGTGTGCCAAACACGGCATCTTAATCCGGATGTTAACAGGGAAAGAAAGCATGCACAGATACCTGCCTTTTAAAAAGCCTTGGCCCAAGAGAAATACACATTACTTTTACTCATATTGGTGAGAATTAGGCACATGATAACACATACACACACACATAACACACACAATGTAATGACTGTGGGCAGCCACCTCCCACCAGTAACTGTAGACTGTGGAAGACGGAGAATAAGCTGCGGAGTCAGCCAGTTCCCTCTGCCTTGCCTCATCAAAGCCTGATGATTGTATGGTTTCAGTCTGTCTCTTGTTAGAAGAGTAATGACAACAAAAAATAATTTTAATAATGACAAGTAAGAGTCAATATTGTGAACATCCTGTATACCAAGCACAGAGCTAAGGACTTTTAGTCATTTTATTTTAAATAGATAAATTGGAGTATCAGTTATTAATAAGGATTTGTCAAAGGTTTTGGGGTCTGGTTACCTCTGGGTGAACTAAGGAAAGGAAGTTCTGGAATTTTATGACTGACGGCTGGATATTAGGAGAAAAAAAAAACCTAATGGAAGAGTGTGTGTGTGTGTGTGTGTGTGTGTGTGTGTGTGTGTGTGTGTGTTGTTATATTACTTCAAACATACGCCAGAGGTTATAAAGGGAGATTTTTTGACTTATATAGTATTTAAGATTGGTGAGAGACTGAGTTAAAACAGTGCATTTATCTTCCCACTGTGGCTGGGAAATTTTTAAGACAATGAGAAGTCTCCTTTCATATGTTTTGGCAAAATTTTTCTATGATTATTTATCAACATCCCAGGCTTGATGGGGCACAAGGAAAATTTGCATAGTTTACAAGTCAAAAAATCATTTGGTCTGACTTGGAAAATAATATCAAATCGTTTCCAACGAGAATTTTAAAACATCTTCCCAAACATTGAAGTTTTCCTTTTCCTTCCTAAAAAATTATTTTGACTTGGAGTATTCTGGGCTTGACATCACAAAAAGAAAATAAATGTGTCTGAGATGAAATGGGAACTAGAAAAGACGAAAAGAAAATGAGTGTGCTTACTTTGCACTCTACTATCTTATTGTTGTACCCTCAAAATGGAGTGAAAGTCCAGAGCTGTATTTTTAGCTGCATTGATGTGTCAACAAAATCATTTGAGGAGACATTTTGCTTCTGTGTTGTTAGTTCCATTGTAACATAAAGAAAAATCCATATAATCTAAAACATCATAACTCTTTTTGAGACCATCAGAGAATGGAGGTCATAAGGTAACCAGAAGAACTGAATTTCAAAGAGGATGAGACCTTCTTTGGAGAGACAAGATACATGAAACTTAGATATAGAAGGTTAGGCCTCCATGAAAATAGGAAGGGAGAAAACAACTAAACATTAAGGGTTCTTACAGACTTAGTGATGACAAATTTAATCCCTGAAAGCCTCAGATTCAAGCTGGTGGGGGGACGGGGACCAATTCTTTTCTGTAGGTCTATATATAGGTTCATAAGAAAGACTGGGGGTAGAGCAGAAGATGTGAGTGAGATGTGAGTGAGAGCCTTCTTGGTGTCAGACAGGCAAAGAATCCTATTCTCTTCCCAGACCCATCCAGCTTTAAGCTGCTGGGGGAGGAGTAGGAAATATTTTTATACCAAGGGCTCAGGTATGAAGCACCCCCTAGAAGCTGAGGGTACAGTAAGAACTCCGAGTCGGTCAATCATAGGGGCACTCCAGGAACCAAACTAAATGAAGTAACAATAGGTCACTGCTGAAGTTTGATGCATTGAAAGTAAATCTAGCAACCAAAAATACAAACTCAGTTTAGCTACTGACCAGTTGACTTACTGACCTAATCCCCATACATACTTGAACACCCTGATGGAAGAGGGATACTCATTTCTAGGTTTCATTGCTATTGACTTAAGTGTCTACTGTCCTTCCACATGCAATGGACAGAGTTTAAATTTAAAAAAAAAAAAATTGAGACCCACTATTAAATGACAAAGAAGTTAGAAGCAGACCTGAAGAAAACCCCTTGCTTGGAATTATTCAAAAAGTTAGTAAATAATCTGAAATAGTGGGAAAGCTAGAAAACATGCAAGAACAAATGGGCAATTTCAGCACAAAAATGAAAGTTCTAAAAATCAAATAGAAATGTTGTAAGTTAGAGAGAGATAGATGAATAATTTTTTCAATGACCTTATGGGCTGACTGAGCACAAAAGGATAAAGAAGTACTGACTTTGATGGCCAGCCAATTAAAATGATCCAATGGAAAGGAAGGAAAATGACCAGAGTGGAAATACAACATAGAATAGAGTAATTAATACTTGGTGGTGGTATCAAACAGTCTAACACAAGAATAATTGGAGTCCTAAAGGGAGAAGAGAAGGAGAACCAGGTAGAATAAATGTTTAAAGAGATAATGGAGGAGAATTTTTTACCACTTCTTATAAATGTAAACAATGCTTTCCACAAGATTTAACATTCTCACACCTAAATATACCCAAGAGAAATGAAAAACTGTGCCTACCCAGGGGTGCCTGGCTGGCTCAGTTCACACAGCAGATGACTCTGCATCTCAGGGTTATGGGTTCAAGCCCCATGTTGGGCATGGAATCTCCTAAAAAAAAAAAAGAAAGAAAGAAAGAAGGAAAGAAAGAAAAGAAAAGTATGCTTACCCACAGACAAACACTTGAATATTTATGGCAATTTTATTCACAACATCCACAAATTAGAAAAGGCCAAAATATCAACTGGGTGGTAAGTGGATATAAAAATTATGTTATATCCATATAGTGGAATAATCCTCAGCAATCAAAAGGAGGAAACTCCTGATACATTCAGCCAAATATTTGAATCTCAAAAGCACAAAGCTGAGTGAAAGAAACTAGATACAAAAGCAACATGATTCTATTTATTCAACATTCTGGAAGAAATCAGATCACTGGTTGCCAGGGGCTGTGTGAGAGGAGGGGAACTTATCTACAAAGGATGGTTATAAAGGAACTTATAAGGGAATTTATAACTGTGAAAAGGAAACTTTTTGGAGTGGTGGAAATATTCTAAATTTTCCTTTCAGAAGCAGAAATAGGACTATATAATTGTCAGGTCTCATTGAGCTGTATACTAAAGAAAGGACAAATTTTATTATAAGTAAATGATACCCCAGTAAACCTAACATATAACCTGGGAGAAATTAAGGGAAGCGCGGAAGTCCTAGGTGGAAATATTTTCATAGAATAAGGTCTCCTGAGCACCTTTTTCTCCTAAAATCATGGGGAAGTCTTTTTGCTGTGTCTTAATAAATGGAACTTCCTGAACTTATTAGTTCACTGATATGTTTGAAAATAGCCAAAGTGGGATTTTAGCTACAACTCCAGAGAATAGTTTTTGAAGAGCTGTCAATGAACTAGAAATAATAAAGTGACAGACTTGTATGAAGAACCCACACATTGTGATAACACTTCTTATCTGCAATACTATGTCTCTAAAATGGTTCTAAGACCTTTAACAATTTTTTAAATGGTCCTCTAGGGATCTTTGGAAAATCATGATCTTTTAAGTTACATTGAATCACCCCAATTGATTATGAAGAAAATAGGAATTACAGTTGAGAGGAAGATGGGTTATTTTACCTCTAAAAAACATGATAAATGTTACTAAAAGATGATTTGTATCTTTTGACCCAGAATTTCACTTTGTCAATCTAAAATAAGGAAGAAATAGAAAAAATCTTTTAAAAGGAATTAGAAGGTTTATAAATATTAATTTCCATACTAAGAAGTTTGAACTATCTTAATTTTTTATTATGTCTAAACTTAGAAATTATTATGAAAACTGTGATTAACTTCAATACATTGTGTTGCTGTCTCTTTTTAAAGATTTTATTTATTTGAGAGAGAGAGAAAGAGTGAGCGAGAGAGAGCACAAAGCAGGGTGAAGGGCAGAGGGAAGGTCAGAGTGAGAAGCAGACTCACCACTGAGCAGGGAGCTCTATGCGGGACTTGTCCAGTCCCGGGACTCTGGGATCATGATCTGAGCCAAAGGCAGATGCTTAACCGACTGAGCCACTGAGGCACCCTGTGTTGCTCTCTTTAAAAATTATCAAAAAGTTTGTATATTAACATGGAAAGCTGAAGACTATAATGGTAATACATATGCAGCCGAACACAAAGTTAGATGGGGAATGTGATTATAATTATGTTGAAAACAAAAGCAAATACATTCGTTCTAGGACTGAAAGAATAATGGATGTACTATTTTCTTTATTTCACTTATTTCTTTCACTTGCATGGTACTCATCAGTGCTGGCATGAAAAATGTTTTTGAAAATTTTGTACTTTTACCGATTTGTCTCCAAAATAGAGACCAGAGAAGCTAAGGTCATATGTTAAATCATAGCCCCGAGCTAATGGCTTTATTCTTGTCTGAGCAGCAAGGTTGGCTCTCAGTGGGAAAAGATAACTGATAGAGGGGATGGTTCCAAGAGGGAGATTCCTAGGCTGGCTTTAATTCATAAACTTTTGTTATTGTCGTGGTTTTTTCTCTTTTGGAGGCTGTAGTACAATGCACAGTAAGCAATCAGAATTTGCACTGCTGTTGTTATATGGGTTATCTACTGCTGCATAACAAATTATCCCCAAACTTATCAGCCTAAAACAACAAATATTTTCTATCTCACAGTTTTTGTGGTTCAAGAATCTCGATGTGACTTAGCTGGGAGCCTCTGGCTCAAGCTTTCATGAAGTTGCAGTCAGGCTGTTGGCAGGGTTTGTGACCACAGCAGAGGGTTTGACTGAGCAAGGACAATCTGTTTGTAAGCCTACATGGTTGTAACCAGGACCTGAGTCCCACCATAGGCTAGATGAGAATCCTCATGGCATGAAAACTTGTGAAGAGGAGTGGGGGAGGAAGGGGAAGAATGAACAGGGGAAGAAGGAAAAAGAGAGGGAGAAAGAAATGAAATCACCCAAGATGGAAGTCATAGTCTTTTTATAACTTAAGAAGTGGCATCATACCTTTTCTACCAAGTTCTATTAGTTAGAAGTAAATCAGTAAATCTAGCCCACATTCAAGGGGAAGAGATTATATATAGGCATCAATACTGGAAGTATAGAATGAGACAGTGGGGCACTGGTGTGTGTGGGGGGGGTTCATTTTAGAGGCTGTCTACCAAAGCTTTCTTCAGTTTTTCCATTCTCTTCTAAGGTTGGCCCTGGCCCCATAGGGACTCTTCGCCCTTTTCCACCTGGATTATTCTGATGTTGGCTGACACACATACATGCTAATATGATCACTTCTAATCATGATTGGTGACATTAACACATTGATAATTCAAGTCCCATTTCTTCTTAAATGTGTTAAGCAGCACTCTTTCTTAATCACACTTTTTTTCTGAGTGATTAATAATAAATGTCAGTTATTTGAGGGTCCCTAAGAAAATCATAATTTCAAACTGTTTACGTTGGATAGTTGATTGAAAATGAGTGGCAACAGATACTGAGCTGATTTGAGGAGCAGAAAATCAGTCATTATTTATATAATAGTTTGACAGAATATATCTTGATGACTAAATGCCTAAGGTAAAGCATAACCATGTAAAGCATATCCATGAATATAATCTAGTATGTAGGCAGTAGATGCTATAGGAAATCTTAATATTCCTAGATATTTCTTATTGCTGAAATAGAAATTAAACAACTTAGTCTAGAACCCAAACTTGAACCCTGTGGGATTAAAAAATAACCCCAAATCCAAATGTTTGACTTAATTCTAGAATGAGAATGACATAAGCTCATTCAAATAAGGCTCTCTGGAGTTACCTATGCACCCTACCAAAATAAAACACTGCCAGTCTGCTCCAATGGATAGTTGTGGTTACATTTATAATTGACTCATGGATAATCCATGAGTTGAACTTTCTCCTCCCCTATGTACCCAACCCTTATTTTGAAAGAGGGCACTCTTTTGTAGAATTTGTTCACTCCCTGTAATTTGTAGCTCCTGAGACAACAGCCATTTCCTTAGATAACCTCTCTTTTTCCTGCCACATGGAGTCAGGATGCCTGAGTCATGTTGAGACCTTCGTTGTGGCCTATTCTGTAGAATAGAGTCAAGGGTTTAGGATTGGGTGCATGGGAATCAATCGGAGTTTTCTCTGTGACATCTTGAATAAGCTAAAAAGAAGAACCCTTTCCTCCCATGTGGCAAAGGTGAGGTGAGAACCTTGGAGCTGCCTGTGGCTGTCCCTATTCCAGAGTCAGGAATTGGTGGTGTTAATGAGGCAGACTCAGGAGCCAGAGAGCACCCCCGTGATCTTCATGTCCCTGGTGTCAGTCATCTCTGAGATCTGTTCCACCTGCTCTTGCTCATATTTGTTCCATGGTCAATAGCCACTTTCTTTTTTTGTCTCAACACAGTTAAATTAGGTGAATGTTACCACATATCATCACATCTTTGCTCATGCAGAAATACTCATATTTACGTATGATCAGGAGGTAACAATCTGAATGAAATAGAGACTTAAAGTAAAACGGACAATAAATCGGTGAGAAAACTAGTGATCATATAGGGTTACAGTAAATGATAGTATAAGAGTGTTTGGGTGAGACTACAGAATAATGATATGCATTTAAAAAAGAAAAACAGAAATGGTTATAGTTTTTTAGAGTTAATTATGTGTCAGGTGCTGAGAAAATGTAATAGTGATCTTACAGGGTTATAGTAAATGATAGTGTAAGTAAGAGTGTTTGGGTGAGCTTGCAGAATAATGATAGGCATTTGAAAAAGAAAAACAGAAATGGTTATAGTTTTTTAGAGTTAATTCTGTGTCAGGTGCTGAGCCATAAGTAATGAGGACCCTGAGACTGGGAACGGGGGTGGGGGGCGGTGATGACTGCACTTAGAGGGTATGTAGTCAATGCAGAGTCAGAACTGGAACTAAGATCTGTGGGACTCCGAATCTATGTGAAGCCATGAGTACAAAGCTAAGCAGATTAACTTTATTCTGTAGGCAGTAGAGGATGAGTAAATTTTGTTTGTGTGTGTTTTTAAAGCAGAATCTACCTTTGTGAAATGGTTGTAGAAGATGAGTTTTTACATCAGTGTGCAGAAATGGATCAGAGAAGGGCCAGGCATATATTACAGAGACATTCAGGGACCTCCAGAAATAGTTCATGTGTGCAATGCTCCTGGGGAATGTTTACAGTAAGTAAGATTACAGAGCTGTGAGTGTCAGGAAACTTCCCACTATCTGTGAAATGCAGGGCCAGATTTTATATGTATGGTTTACTATTCCCCAGGAAAAGTGTATGATAGAGACTCTGATGATGAAGGCAAATATGTAAGATTTCTTCCCTGAACAAGCCTTACATCAGCAAAACCATCCTTTGCTTATAGAACAGAAAGCAAAAGATGCAAGTCTCCCTGAAACAGATTCAGTGATGCTCTGCTCCCCAGCTTGGAATCACTTGTAATTGCCGAGTTGATTTATAGTTATTGCTTGTCCCTATCTACCCAGTCGTCTAGAAAACCACTTATACTCACAGCTTACATCTCATTATTTCTAGTTTCTTCCTCCTTGCTTATATTTAAAATCACTCAGAAGATAAGGGATTGACTAATACACTTTATCATAGTCCTAGTGAAGATACAAACCTTGATTGTCAGTTTTATTTTTCTATACTTTCTTGGGAAGGAGTGTAATACAAAGACAGAGTGAAGTGAAATCCCCAAATAGCCTGAATTTCAAATTTGAGAGTCAAATTTGACTCTTAAGCCACACGATTTATAACCTGCCTGAAGAAACGATGTGATTTTAACATACACTTGTTAAATATCTAGTACATGTCGGGCATCACATTATATTTTAGGAGACACAGCATCCCCCACCTCACTGAGCTTTCAGCTTGGTCAAAGATTAAGTCCGAGATCTCAATTTACTTGAGATCAATCACTGCATTGAGACAAAGGATACATTTATGCAACAAATCAAGAAAAGAACATTTTTTTAGACCCCGTGAATTAAAGCAAACTTGGAGAATCAGATATCACTAAGTACCGAGAAGGCATCGGTGACAGAAGCCATAGATTCTCTAATTATCATTGAAAGATGGTTAGAACCCACACTGCCCCTGTGAGACACTTTTTCTACAATGATAATTTGGATTCACTCTGGACTACCCATATATTAGCAGCCTGTCAGATGGTCTCCCTGGTTCTGAGGCTCTTTACAAAGCTCAGGGCATTGGATGTTAATTTTTCTGTTCTCCTGCTCCACGGAAGCCCACAGGAGTGCAAAAATACGACCTCAGTTAGAATTTAAAGGAAGTAGCATTGGGGAACCTGGGTGGCTCAGTTGGTTAAGCGTCTGCTTCCGGCTCAGGTCAGGGTCCCAGGGGCCTGGGATCGAGCTCCGCATTGGGCTCCCTGCTCAGCGGGGAGCCTGCTTCTCCCTTTCTGCTCCCCCTGCTTGTGCTCGCTCTCTCTTTCTCTCTCTCTCTCAAATAAATAAATAAAATCCTTAACAAAATAAAATAAAGGAAGTAGCGTTACCCTAGAAATGGAAGGAGGAAGACCTCAACGTGAGGCTGTGACATCAAATTGATTATATTCAAAGCAACTCGATATTAGCTTAACATCTAGGTTAAATATGTTAATGTCTATGTTTACAGTAGCGAGTTTATGATTTAGTCCAACCTTGTGTAGCAGAAATGTTGCTATTGACACCGGAAACGTTTCCAGAATTTCTTTAAGGAGGAATTAGGGTTGGCACTCTGATTTTGGATGGTCTAAAACAGGGTGTTTGCTTAACACTTCATTTAAGTTAAAAAAACACTTTATGGTATGTGAACAAGAAGGGTGGGTGTTCTGGACCTTGGGAGGGTGATGTGAACCCTCGTGGGACCAGTGCTTCGTCCCACCACTCAATTTTCAACCAGTCATTCCTGCTACTCTCACTCAGTGACATTTTGGCTATTTTAGGATGTCTAACAAAGTCCAGGTTCAGCCAAGTTTAACACAACTGGTTTGTGGCTTTAAATTTCAGTCGATTTTCAATTATTTTATCTACCCGACGTCAAACAAGCATTCTAACTGAAATTTTCACAGAAATAACAGAATTGCTCATTTGTGACACTAGATAATAATAGCCCAAAGCCAAACTGCTACATTTAGAATAACCAACCATATTAAAACCAAATATACAATTTAATCATTTGTAAAAATCAAAGGAAATCATAGAAACTATTTCAGAGCTTATCTAGAAATTAGCGGGGATTGTAAATTTCCAAAAATGACATTTTTTTATGTGTAAATGAATTTTAGCAAATAATTTGGTCTCTCTACAATGAATTCTATCTAGTTTGAAAATGTCGCTCACAGAATGGTGAAGAGATAACATGTCCTTTAGGCAATGAAAAGAGCTTTTACTGAGTGCTTACTGCAAACTTTTAATGATAGCTCCTATTTACTGAGTGTTTATAATGTGCCCAGCACTGTAGGCTAGCATTTCATATATTTTCTCATTATTCAACATTTTGATGAGAAAATTGAAATACTGATAGATTAAGCAATTTGAACTGGGTGATGCATAAGAACTGAAACCATAACTTAAACTGGTGAGTCTGATTGCAGAACATTCTAGGAATCATGGAGAAAACAGAACAGTGTAACTCATTTAGAAAGACTCATTGGTAAAGTTGCATTTAGTAAAGAAATGCATAATCACGTAATTATATTTTTGCTGTGTTTTCAGCTTTGGCCATTGGGAGCTCTTTCAGGAGGCATCTGTGTTTATCTCCATCTTTGACAGACTTCCATTTTTGTGATTTTGTTTGAGGACTTCCTTACTTTCTGGCACTATAAGTGACCCAAGATTCATCTTGTATATTTCTGCCCCAGAGCTAGAATCATCCTTTTCTCCTAGAACCCTGGCTCTTTCATTGGAGAATGGCATTAGAAACCAAGATCTGGGTAATAGCTGTGACAGGTATTATTATCATGGCCCCTGTCAGCAAAGCAAGAAATATTTTGTGTGTATGGTAACTCACATATACAGACATATCTATAAATATTTCTGTTTATATCCATCTGTATCTAAATTAAGCTGGACACATAAAGTCATATTAATGACTT
This sequence comes from Halichoerus grypus, assembly GCF_964656455.1. Taxonomy (NCBI): domain Eukaryota; kingdom Metazoa; phylum Chordata; class Mammalia; order Carnivora; family Phocidae; genus Halichoerus; species Halichoerus grypus. The sequence goes on along the minus strand of NC_135713.1, from coordinate 138,868,004 downwards.
CAACTCTGGTTCATTACTACATGGAACATTGTAGCCTTCTTCCCTGCCTCCGACCATCAGCCATCCATTTACTTGTTTTAGTATACATGTGTAGTGTTTTGTTATCATAGTATCCGTTCCATCCTAGGATCCTCTGGCCTCCTAAATGATTTTTTTTTAATTGCATAGATTAAGATTCACTCTTTATGTAATAAAGTGTTACGGATTTTCACAAGTTCACAGTGCCAAGTATCCACTACTTCAGGATCATGCAGAATATTTTCGTATTTAAATTAATGGTAGAGAATACACAAACTTCCAGCACAGATGAATTTCAAATAAATTATGTAGATATGACACCCTCAAGGAGATAGAGCATAACTCACCATTCCTTAAGTATGAGCTGCACCTAGTGATTTCCTTCCCAAAAGTATGTTATATAAAGGGGGAAGAGTGACCATACAGTGGAGACATCTGCAAACACTACCTTAGCCAGATGGTCAAGGTCGGCATCAACAGTGGTAAATCATGTTGGTGTCATGTACCATTGATGTGATAGGAATGGACTTTTATCTCTGTGGCCTTCCTCCCCAAAACCCATAACTCCAGTCTAATCATGAGAAAGATACAGATATAACCCAGCTAAGGGATATTCTGCAAAATACCTCATTAGTACTCCTCAAAATTGTCAAGGTCATCAAAAGTAAAGCAAGTCTGAAAAATTGTCTCAGTCTAGAGGAGCTTAAGGAGACAGGATGACCAAACGCAATGGGTATCCTGGTTGGGACCCTAGAACAGAAAAAGGACACTAGGTAAAAAGTAAGAAAATCTGAATAAAGTATGAACTTTAGTTAATAATGGTATATCAATTTTGGCTCACAAATTTTGACCAAATTACTGTACCTATGTAAGATGATTATTATAGGGGAAACTGGGAGGGGATATATGGGAACACTCTTTACTAGGTTCACAACTTTTCTGTAAATCTAAAACTATTCTAATATAAAAAAGTCGATTCTTAAAAAGTAACATTAGAAAAGACATGTATCATATGACCTCACTGATATGAGGAATTCTTAATCTCAGGAAACAAACTGAGGGTTGCTGGAGTGGTGGGGGGTGGGAGGGATGGGGCGGCTGAGTGATAGACATTGGGAGGGTATGTGCTATGGTGAGCGCTGTGAATTGTGTAAGACTGTTGAATCACAGACCTGTACCTCTGAAACAAATAATACATTATATGTTAAAAAAAAAAAAGAAGAAGAAGAAGATAGCAGGAAGGGAAAAATGAAGGGGTGAAGTCGGAAGGGGAAACGACCCATGAGAGACTATGGACTCTGAGAAACACACTGAGGGTTCTAGAGGGGAGGGGGGTGGGTTTAGCCTGGTGATGGTTATTAAAGAGGGCACGTACTGCATGGAGCACTGGGTGTTATACGCAAACAATGAATCATGGAACACTACATCAAAAACTAATGGTGTAATGTATGGTGATTAACACAACATAATAAGAAAATTAAATTAAATTAAATTAAAAAAAAGAAGATGTGTGTATAAACAGACACATACATACGCACATACAATGGACTATTACTCAGCCATCAAAAAGGATGAAATCTTACCATTTACATCAACGTGGATGGAACTGGAGGGTATTATGCTGAGTGAAATAAGTCAATCAGAGAAAGATAATTATCGCATGGTTTCACTCATGTGGAATATATGAAAAAGGGCAGAGGACTGTAGGAGAAGGGAGGGAAAACTGAATGGGAAGTCATCAGAGAGAGAAAAACCATGAGAGACTCTTAACTGTAGGAAATAAACTGAGGGTTGCTGGAGGGGAGGGGCGTGGGGGGATGGGGTAATTGGGTGATGGGCAGTAAGGAGGGCACGTGATGTGATGAGCACTGGGTGTTATATGAAACTGATAAATCATTGAACACTACATTTGAAACTAATGATGTACTATAAGTTGGCTAATTGAATTTAAATTTTAAAAAAATGAAAGAAAAAAAAGAAAGGATACCTTGGTGAGAAAGAAAGGATATCTTGTAAATCTTTACAGCAGGGGCTAGCTAGGGAATATCAGATCAGCATTTCCATGTACATATGTATGTCTTATGTATTTCAGTTTACCCAGACTTCAGTACAGAACCTGACACCGAGAAGGTGTCTAATTCATTTTGCGGAATAAAAGATGAATGAAAAAGTACCCTTGACACTTCATTATTACCATGTTTTTTGTGTCTGTTCTTCCTGCATGTGCTCTTTGAATATTTTTTTTTCTTCCAGAAATGGCTATCCTTTCTCCTAAGCTTCTCCGGGCATCCTCTCGCTCCCTCTGTGTTCAGTACTTGCTTCTCTCTCTGTGTTGGCTCAAGCTGCACCCTATGCTCATCACTGACACGCATTCCATCACTGAATTCTGAGGAATTCGATTACAACCTACTTAATAATCAGGTCTGAAATGAATGAAATTAGGACCCTGGTGAAAATCCAAAGTATTGAACAATAAGTTAGGTGTACAAACACACAAAGGCTTTATGCCATCAGCTTTGGCTGTTAAGAAGACTCCATTCTTCATCCTATTTTTTGGAGAAGTTGTGAAGACCTAAGCGTCCTGGCTGAAGAGCGTCTGCAAAATCTGGGTAGCAGTGCAAACATTTGGTCTCACACTATATTTTCTAACATCCATCTCGCCACCATCCCCCACCACTCCCAATGCTATTACCAAACTTTCTAGTCTTCAAAGCATGACTATGTAAGGATTAAATGACTCTCTTCCCCAAGCAGGGTGTTGGTCTCAGTGAACAGGACTTTGCCACCGTCTGCATCTGCACTGGGGTGCCCCTTCAGGTACAAGTTCTTCTCCGGTGTGTGCACTTTGTCTCAATGCTACAAGCACAGGATCTCTGGAGTTGGCAAAACTACTGTATCACAGCTCTGTTAGTTGCTTGGTATTTGATCAGGGGTTAGTTTACCTAACTTTTATGAGGATCATTTCCCTCAAACATGCCTACTTAGCTGGGTTGGGGCAAAGAGAAAATGAGATGATTTTTAAAATGTCTAGCCCAGTGTGAAACACAGAGTAGATACTCAATTCATGATAGCTAATTTTACCACCATCACTATGGCAATACACTCCTCCCACAAACTTACTGTAGTCCCAAAGCAAACATGCTGTTACATTCACACCCTCCATTATTCTCAATGAGCAGATCCTATTTTTTCCTGAGAAACACAACTGACTCTTTCCATCCCCACTGTCACTTCTTCCTCTCAGAGTCTCGTTGCTATCCCATGGACTCGCTGATAACGCTCCCTTCTCCCAGTCTTCCTTACTGTGCTTCATTTTCCACAAGGCTGGAAGAATTTGCTCCTAAAAATAAACCTTATTAGCACATTTCTTTGCTTTACGTCTTTTGATTGGCTCCCCATTGCCTAGTTAAAGTGCTTTATTTATTCTAAGTCTCCTCCAAGACTTTTATTTCCTCATATGAATCATGAATCTCTAAGATGGGGTTATATGTCAGTTTTACTAATGCATTTTTCCACGGAAAACTTTTTTTTTTCAACAGAGCATTTTTGGGAAACTATTTCACAGGAGTCCACAGGGCAAGGCTGGCCTCCAGTCAAGTTCAAACTTCTAAGCCCAAATACACCCCACTTTTCTAAACTCAGCATCTTCCTGCTTCATACTTAGTTTTTGTTCCAAATCTACTGTTTTCCAATAACATGCTTTATAGTTTCGTCCTTCCTTTGCAGATAATACGATTGGCCCCTGAAACAGTCTCCTCAAATCTTTCCCCACACTTCTCCATATGCTCAACTTGGTGACCTACTGATTCTTTAAGAAACAGCTCAAATGTTATTTCCTGTGAGGCTTTTTTATTCTTCTGTCTCCTGAGCCATGTGGGTACTTTGGGAGTTTAAAAGGAAGAATAAACTATGTTCATACCTCTCTTATATTTATCACAGTGCTATGTGGAAGTCAGTCTCCCTCTTAAAAATAAACTCCATATGGGCTAGCATGTCCATGCTTCACTCTCTTTGTAGCTTCTTTTCTAGTTTACTGCCTAACATATATATAGAAAGAGCGATGGAGTGTAATGAATGTTTACTAAAATATTTGCTAAATATGCCACAGAATGGTATTTCTCTTTCTCACACACATGCGCACAGGCACACAAAAACACACAGGCAAACTGCCACCAAATGACGTGGTTAATAATTTCCATCTTCAATAAAGCCAGCCTTTACCTCAGAGGTCCATGAACTTTTGGAAATCCCTGATTTCTCTGTTCCCAATCATATACATCCTATAAACTCTAATCCTTAAGAACCATGATCTCTCCAGACTCACTGTAGAATATTCTGCTTAACAAGGGCACGGCTGTTACATTTTGTGCCAAGTCAATAATAGAGCATTCCCAACAGACATTGAAGGTTCTTCTAGAGACCCCTCAGAGGCAGCTCCTATGCAAAAATACGAGAGGAACCTCAGATCGCTTCTCTGCAAGCCCACTTTGTCATTGTTTATCAATGATTCTCAAACCAATGCCCACTCCTATCTGACTGACACTCGATGATGGTTTCAATAGAACAGCTGTTGTTTCACATCAGATGCCTCTCTGTGAACAGCACCCAGGTCCTGCCATCCCCATTGTTTTATGAATGCGCTAGAGAAATGGCAGCTTGCCAAGACAGCATCCACATGGTTCCTTGAAACAACGCCCCGGACAAAAAAGGAAAGGAAAAAATCCCTCACAGATTGCAATGTGTACAATTTTGGCTGTTTTGCACATCCTCTGCAGCTGTGCATTCATGATGCTATATTTAAGCAAAAATCTGTGTAAGAATTAGTCACTAGGAGATAGAAGTTTGGCGGCCATTTTAAGGATTTGGCTGTCATGGTTGTCAAGATTCTCTGTCTCCATCCAGAACGAGCTCTGCCTGTCTTATCATCAACCGGAAGTAGGATGTGAATACCTCCTGGAATTTAATCTTTTCATATATTGTAAGACTTCCTCAAAAATTAGCAAGCCCTCATTATTTTCTTTGTGAAAGTTATCATTGTCACTTTGTGCTGGTTCTTTAGAGTCATGACTGTCAAAAGTTGCAACTTTTAAATAGTCATGAGAAGAGAAAACTTTGAAAAGGCTCTCAACCCAATACATCTTTTCTTATGCCCCTCCTTCCTTACTCTAAGGAAAATGAGAGTAAAATCATAATTAATGGGGAGATGGTTGCTCAGTTGAAATGTACAAGACCAATTGCTTTTCAGCAGGATGCAAATCCAACTTAAAGAGGCACCAACAATTTCTCATTGTCACACAGAAGAAATACTTAGACAAACTCTGCCTAACAAAGAGGAAATAAAATACCCCATGGATTCATCTATTGATGAAGAAAAAATATGAAACATAATGACTACTGGAAAAGGAAAAAAATTCTTTGGGTTGTTATAAAATGCCTTGTTTTCAAAGATATGTAAAAGCCAGCACCTGAGCACCCTTAAATAAGTCTCGTGTTTAGAAGTCAGGGAAATCTCTGGGATAGGAAAAGTAAAATTACATTAGTTAATCTCAAAATGCTTGGCCTTCTCAAGGAAGTTACTATAATGTGCCAACAAAATTCAGCAGATCCATTTACATCTTCTCTGAAAAACACTATCATCTTTTTCCAGAAACCTGTAAAGCTTAGATGTGTCTAAATCTTATTTGCCAGTTACATACTTCAAATATTTGTATATTCCTGAAAAAAAAAGATGGTCATTAAATTTCATGTCTTTCTTATGTATGTTGAGTATTTGAGCTTATTTTAAAAATTCTACCCAACTATTTCCCAAAACTCAGTTTGGAACAACTTCTTGCCTCCAATTTGCTTATGTCTATCATTCAAATTCTAGTTTGGAGTCCTAAGAGTTATTCCTTTTTTCCCCCCAAGTGAATTAGGAGGAAACTTGGGTACTTTTACTTTTAAGATTTATTTATTTATTTCAGAGAGAGAGAGCGAGAGTGCATGCATGAGCTGAGGGTAAGGGCAGAGGGAGAAGGAGAGGATCTCAAGCAGACTCCACACAGCATGGAGCCCAATGTGGGGCTCAATTCCAAGACCCTGAAATCATGACCTGAGCTGAAGCTGGACGCTTAATCAACAGAGCCACCCAGATGCCCCAAAAGTTAGGTATTGATATGTAACAAAAATGTGTGAATTTGTGTGACTATGATAAGATTCAATACCTTTTTTTTAGCACTTTATTTTATTTATCATCATGATAAGGGTATTCTTTAATCCCCATCCCATATTTCCCCCCAAGTCCCTACCCACCTCCCTTCGAGGTGGCAACTCTCAGTTGTTCTTGTTAACAGTCTCTTTCTTGGCTACGAGTTACTCTTTCCCTGAAATTTCTCATCACCACTTTGATACATAATGAACTAGTTTAGAAGAAGTTAATCTGTGCTTGACTTATGTCCCCTTAAATATTATTCTTCATATTTAATGTTACTTTTTATTTTTATTTTTTTCCTTTTTTTATTATGTTATGTTACCATACATTACATTACACCATTAGTTTTTGATGTAGTGTTCCATGATTCATTATAAAACAGCTACACAAATTGTAAAACTGTATTCTGGAAACTGACGTCAGGGCATCACTTTCAAGCAAGGATTAACACAGAGATGAAATATTCAACTAATTTGTAACAACATTACAAACGATGTCTCTTTCTTGGGAGAAACACAGAAGTCGATGTCTCTGTCTCAGGTTCCAAGATAGGACTGGATAGGAAGAGGAGCTCCAATTAGGGGATACCCTTAGTTTTTACTTTGTTGTAGGTTAGGCCAATAATCCCAATTTTTACAGAAATTAAAACATGCCCAACCAAGGAGAAGAGGAGGGAGACTTTCCATGCTTACAATATAAAGAGAGAGCTACTTACAGTTAAAGCAACCACTCACACTGTCTCAGCTGATCGCATTAAGGCCAGGAAGGTATAAGGCAGGTGTTTTTGTAGAGAGCAAAGGCTGAAGAAGAAAGATGAAAGTAGTCAGAGGGGAAGCCCCGAAGACAAACTCACTTCATTCCCAATATTGCAGAGAAGGCTAGGCCTGAATGTGATCACAGTAGCATGGCCAAAATGGGGGAAGACTAACCACTTTTCTTCCACTGTCTCTGCAGACACCATTAACTGGCTTAAACTCAGCTCCAAAAGGGACAAAGTAATTCTATTCATGCTGAGAAATCTTGAAGGATTTTAAAATCATGAGTTTAAAATCCAAGAAAACCACAAGCATGTTAACATGGGTGTCTGAAAGAAAATCCAAAAACAAAGTTTATCACTCAATGGGACTCTTTTCCTTGGGACTATAGCATCATATTCTTGGAACTGAGTAGATTAATGCTGATCTTCATGGTAATTCTAGGATCAAGAAGCTAACTGTCTTATTTGACAGATCGATTCATGAGAACATTTTCTAGCGTAATAGTCATAATAGTGAAACATTAGTCACTGATTGCAACTTGTGTATATTTGAAAGACATGCCAAAGCACAAAACCGTTCTTGTGGAGTACACAAACACTAAAAAAACAGAACAAAACCACAGAACTTTAATGCCTGAGACATTCCCTCTGCATGATAAAACTCTCTTGTAGGGTGTTACCAGAGTAAATACGTTTTATCCACGTGCAGAAAAGGGCATGTAAATGAATCAGGATTTTGAGTAACTCCAAAACACAAGTTTTTCTCTCTGCCTTCCCGTTTTTTCTCCATCTCTGAATCCCTTTGATTGAAGCGTAAGACAGGTTTCAAATCATGCCCCAAATCCCTAAATAACCTCATCTGAATTGACATCAATGGGGATGACACATGGCAACTGATGTGAACATTGTCCAGCCCAGGTTTCTGCCAGAAGTTCTGAATTTCCTTCCTTCACACCAGCCAAAGGAAAGTTGGTCCCAGTCCTTGTCTTTGCAGCCACTAAAACATAATGCAGGATCTAACACCCTGAGACACCCATCCCCTCCCTCTCTCCACCACGTAAGTCCCTGGCTCTTTCCTTCAGGGATGAATGCTGGAGGATTTTAGGAGCTAATTGTCACTGATACTTGGAAGTCTAATCACAGTGATAAAGAGAGTGTGTTTGGCCTTTACAGCTTTCTAAAGTGCCTATATTGCAAGCATGAAATATGGTTTCATGAATGCTGTAGAGTGGATACTTGGGCTTTATATTTGACTCTAATGAGGTCTTTTGAGTTCTGATGCTTATTTTGCAAGATTAATGCTGGCTATAGTCAATACAGTCAAACTTCAGCACTTTACTGCATTTCACACTTATATCTGGAAGAGAAAAGAATAATAGGGCATTTAGAATATAGAGTAGGTAGTAATGCTTTTTGACAGCTTATTGTGCTGATCACCAACCAAAATGGCTTGATAAAAAAAAAAAGTACCATTTCCCTTGAGGTTTCAAATTATTCTGTCTTCCTATAAGCCTAGAAGATATTGGCACAAGGTGTACTCCACTTCTAGTATCCACTGACCTGGATAGCCAGTGTGTTTATAGTCTATAACATATAATCCCACGTTCCCGTTTTTTGTTTTTACGGGTGTGTTTTGCTGTTGGAATAATTGCCACCAACCTCACAGACTGCTGTAAAAACAGGTTCCGATACAGAGCTAGACAATGATCAGAAACAATAACAGCCAAGTAGCAAATATACTAAACCTTAAACAGACCTCTGACCAAATCTGTTTATCAATTTAGAAGTTCCATGTCACCCACATGCTCCATATAGACAGGTGACTTGAGGCTAGAGGGATCTCCAACCATGTCACCCCCAAGAAGCCTTTGAGTACATCTCGGGTTTGTGGAAAGTCTTCAAGACAGTAGGGACGGAAGTTCAGATCAGAGGAAAGGCCCATCTTTACAGTCTGGCATCTCACTTTTGCATCCTATCCTGGTCCAACTATATATGTGATCTTGGGCAAGTTCCTATATTTGACTGAGTGCCTGTGTCCACGTCTATAAAATGAGAATACTAACCCCTAACTTTCCATGGAATAACTTGTAAGTATTCAGTGAGGTGAAGAATGAAAAGCCCCTGGCTTAATAAAAATTAGTTGATTAAAGCATTAGAATTTTCCATGCAAATAGCTTTGAGGTTTTAAGGAGAAAAGTCTACTCTCACCCCATCTTTATCTATTCACCTCCCCATGCCTCTGGCGAGCAAAGTAGTTATCATACTAGAGACAAAATAAATAGATCTCATAGGAATGGCTAAATTTATGCTTGCTCTTGGATTCTGTGTCAGCATCTCTTATTTAAAACCCTAGATGGTTATCCCCTCCAAAAAGGGAAATTCTCAATGATAAGTAAACAAGCCTGGTCCTCCATTGAGAGCAGCAAATTCCCTGCCTGAAAGATTTCCTTGGCTTCTAAGAAAGAAATGCATGCTGCTTTTTTGCCTTTACAAAGTCCTCTCCCCTCCAACCCCTACACCACTCCCCCCTGCCCCCCCCACGTCAAGAATATTTATCATCTTTAAAGCCAAGTTGCTGTGAGTTGCTGTGCTCATTCTACCCCTGAGCCTTGGAGAAGACTCTAAAACCACTCCAGTTGTAGAGGCATACCACAGACTTTTAAGTAAGACTTTTTTGAGACCATGTGCCAAGAGTCAGATCCAACTGATACCAAGAAGTCTAAACCATTCCATGCTAATATGCTCACCCTTCTGTTTCAGTAATCGTGTGAGGTTTTCCTCACCGTGACAAAAACGGGGCTTTGTGAAGCTCTTGACCTCACACCAGGATTCTGTGGCAAATCTTGGTCACCTAGTGATGTACCATCATTGCGTTTTTAATTGAAAATGAACACAGTGCGGCTTAAGTATGTTTTCCTGGAGTGGTTCACAGCACTTCCCTCTTACCCAGGCTGCAAGATAAAAGACGCACTTCAGAAAATTCTTTCTCTCCACTTCTTTTGTTAAGTTAAAGTATTTTTTGGGTTTCTGGAATTAAAATAAAACAGATAAAATATTTAAAAAAAATGTTTTGGGGCTTATTTCCACTTTTCTGTCTGTCCACGACTTAAAATGTTCACTGGATGTAAGCTTTGAAATCCTATGTACATCACTCCTCACCTCAATAAGTGCACAAAATTTGAAATGCTCTGACAATTTGTGGTTCTATGTATCCCCAACTTAAGTACAGGATTACTTTTATTAAAAGAAATTTTACGTGGGGCGCCTGGGTGGCTCAGTTGGTTAAGCGACTGCCTTCGGCTCAGGTCATGATCCTGGAGTCCCGGGATCGAGTCCCGCATCGGGCTCCCTGCTCGGCAGGGAGTCTGCTTCTCCCTCTGACCCTCCTCCCTCTCATGCTCTCTGTCTCTCATTCTCTCTCTCTCAAATAAATAAATAAAATCTTTAAAAAAAAAAAAAAAAAAAAGAAAGAAATTTTACGTGTTCAGAATCAGTGTGAGTCTACTACTCTAATCCAGTGAGACTCTTCCACTTTGAAAGAGCTCTTTGAGGTTTGACATGATTGACACATGCTTCTGATAAGGCATCCTGAAAGGAGTATTAATATTCTAAATAGCCCTGATTTCTCAGTGCAAGAGTTTCCATCTCTGGCATTTAGCTGGGAATGATTGCACATATATTGGACTTTATACCCTGAGTTGATTTTCTCAATCACAGAATGACTACAAAGGCCAATTCCAACTGGTTTTAATTTTTTTCTATTAATATAAGGATGAAGGTTAAGAATGGTATGACCTATTTTTTTTTTAGTGTCTTCAGTTGGGATGAAACTTTGTGAAATTTTAATAATTTCTAGTCAAAAGTATTTCAGTATGTTATATAACCAAGCGAATAAATAGCCTTGGGGCTTTGGGAGTTGATGTTGAACTGTCATGTTTCAAGTAAAACCTACTTTTGCTATAGTCTTAAAGATTAAACAATGACTGTTATATTCTACCAGAGGTGAATGTTCTCAAATTACTAGTTCTTTCCCAATTAGCTTTCAAACACTTAAATCACTAAAAAAATCTTAGTGCTACCTTAAGCATAAAATACACATTTTGTAAGACGATTTCTTCTTGAGGAATTCACAAAACACTTAAAACCTGGTCTTCCATCTTGTTTCAACAAATGAAATAAAATGTATGGAGAAACAGGAAAGAGCCACATATTGGAATTTCCAGAAAGGAAAACATACATCATTTTCACCTGACTTGAAGAGTAAATGTAGTACTCAGCCACTGGCTTGAGAAAATACTTTATCAGAGTGGGGTGTGGAAGGGCGTTTGTAATTGCTGGGCCTACCGTCAGGAGGACATATGCATCTGACCTTAATATGATTAATACACCTCATTTTAAGAAGCAGTCATGCCTAGTCCTCATAAGTACATCAATTCTCAAAAAACTACCAGAAGAGGGGTCTGACAATTAACAATTCTTTTGGAAAACACGTTTGCCAGGTAAACTGTCACTTTAGCCAGGTTGCTGAGGATGGCCACTATGAGATGTGAGGACAGCTTCTTAGGCATTTTACCAAACACAGTTCTCAACTTCAGGCAGTGAATGAAATTCAGTGGCAAACTGCACTGAGTGAATATTGGGATGCATACATGCTTGGTCATTTTGGGTAACTCGGGTATACTAATCATCAAAAGTAAGGGAGATGAAATAAGATAATGCAAGATTTATTTTTAATTTTTTTTCAAAACCAAAGCTTTAGTATAAATCTTATTAGCCTTATTTACTCACCCAGATATACACATACTACATACATATACATACATATACATATATATAAATATATTTATATTTATTTACATATAAATAAATATATACATATATAAATATATTTATATTTACATATATATACACATTAAAAGTCAGGAAGGTAAGATTTATATATGTGTGTATATATACACATATATAAATATATTTATATTTACATATAAATATATACATATATAAATATATTTATATTTATTTACATATATATACATATATATAAATATATGTGCATGTATGTATACACACATTAAAAGTCAGGAAGGTAAGATTTATATATATACATATATAAAAATATATTTATATTTACATATAAATAAATATATACATATACAAATATATATTTATTTACATATATACACACATATATAAATATATATGTATATGTATGTATACACACACACACACACACATTAAAAGTCAGGAAGGTAAGATTTCTCATAATGTTTATTTGAAAAAAAAAATTACATGCAAATCCCAAGCAAAAAAATTATAATTCAAATGAGCTACTCGACACCTAAGGATTTCTCTGTCACAGATTCTGTAAATCTCTATCCAGAATTTGGCAGGATATAGCATGTAAACAGTAAATCACCTATGTCTTAATTTTTGCCAGGAACTGTTTAAAGGCAAGTAACTTGAGTTTTCTGGGTCTGGTTGTTGAAATTTCAAATGTGAAAAGAAGCTCACTTTGTTACCCTACAAAATATTGTTGAATATAAAAAGACTAATGAGTAGAGAGAAAAATAAAGCCAAAAAATATTTTAAATGGCCTATAGAAAGAAAGTATCCAAAATGACTGAGTTCTTGCCAAAGAAGAATTCAGCAAATTAAAGAATTTTTATACTTTTTATGTATATTAAGCTAATTGTAATAATTTATTGGGTAAATACTCTCTTCATCATGTCGTATGTGAATTTACCTTACTAGCATTTTACATATTTCCAGTTCCCAAGACGCATTATCTCTTATATTCTCAGCACTATACATCAGAACACAGAATGTTGACTACAAAATAAAAGTCTGAAGATAGATTTCTTGAGAATCAAAATAAAGTTATGAGATATGTCAGAGTATTCTCTTTAAAATGATCATACATTTGGGAATTTCTATAAGACTGATTTGAAAGACTCATTTCTATTGTTTTCCAAAGAATATCAGCAATCATCAGAGCCGATACTGGATCAGATAATAAAACATGATTCTGTGATTACATTTTTGGGTAGAGATTAATAGAGATCGATATAAAAGTAGGCACAAATAGAAAATGTTCATTCTGAAACTGGGTTTTTATTCACTGGACTTCACATCTGTTCTGTGGCTGGAGCTGCCATTAGTGAAACTGTGGATCAACCATGGAGCTGTGTTTGTCATATAGAAATGGAGTAGTTCAGGCAGGAAACGAGTTCTGGATGATGGGGATGTTAATGAAGAGAGGCATTGAAGAGCTATGAGGTCCAAAATAGCAACAAAAATTCAAAATAATTGTAGGGGCTATCAGAGCAAATATCTTACATCAGATCTCTAGGACCAGCTTAGTACGAAAGGCCCATCTGATTCTCAGTTACACAAAAACACTCTGAACTCTTACTTTACATTAATTTTAACAGAAATAAAACTAACATGGGATGTATTTTTGTATAGCCGAGATCATTGCTGATAGAATAATAGTCTCATTGTAAGATGGTCTGAGTTCTCTCAGATGATCTCCTGAATGTGTTCGTGTCCAGACAGCCCTTCCCATGGAGAAGGCTGGACCTTCTCCCTTGGCTTATGGCTCTAAAGAAGACCAGCATCCATACAAGTCAGGAGGACATGAGTTCATCAAAATAGTAATGGCTGATCAAAATTGGTAAAGTGAAAGAACTCAAACCAAAGGAAAACTGAGTATGTATATATGCATGGAAGATGGATAGATAGTTTATCTATTTCATTTTCACAGAACATGGGGCAATTATGTCTCTAAAATTGCATTTTCCAGTTACCAGCATACCTAACAGAGCCCTGAAACATTTTTATTACCTTTTTTTTAAAATTAAACTGACAAGTTCTTCTTATTCCATAAAACTCCTGCAGTTAATGTCTTTTATAAGCTTATTGAAAGATACTCTCTTTCAAAATGCCTAATAATCATGGAAATATGTATATGGGTGTAGGTGTGAGTGTTTACATGTGTGCATAATAGAATAGTGAATATAAAATTCGCCACAGGGCTTACTTCTGGAGAGGCTGTGAAATGATGGAGGTAATTCCGCACTCATTGGTAAATGGCTGGTGCTTCAGTTTAGATGAGCATCCCCTCTACCTAGTCTCCCTACCACCCCTCACCTTTACCTCTCCCCAGGCAGGTCTCCTAAAGATCCAGGCACTGGAAATTTGCCCCCTTTAGCATAGCAGGGGTCTCCAAAGTTGCTCCAAAGTTTGGCCAGCCTCAGTTTTCCTCATCTGTGCCTGCTTTTTCCTGTTCTTAGATAATTTGTATATCGCCCCTGGACCAGCTGTATATTACTCGCTGTTTTATTTCTTGGGTTGAGTTATGGATGTATGGGTGTTTATTATATTATGAATTGAACATAAAGCAAATAAAAGAAGGGAAAGGGGACAAAAAGATAAGTGGATGATCGAATTGAGCATTCTCTTGTGTTTCTGATAGTTTTCCTATGCTTTGTGACTTATCATACAGTAGGTTTAGTTCACTTTTCCTCTTTTGCTTCTAGCTGGGGCCCAGACAGGAAATTTATCCTGCATGTTTTCCTGGAAGACACAATCTTCATTGACATTATCAATACTGGGAGCACTGCCCGGGGAGTGAGATTCAATATTAATTATTATTACTTATCAGGCATTGACTGTGTACTTTGGATTCTCTAAAACACAGGAGACAGGGTCTCTGGCCCAAGGGTGTGTATAACGCTTCAATTAGTGAGACAAGAGAATTGAGCTGATGCAGTTAGGAGAATCTGAGATTGTGTTCCCTCTGCTAGCTGCCTACCTATTTCTCCTCACATAAGGCTAAGACACGACCAGGTCACAATCAATCCTGCCAGAGATCTTGCTTAAAAAATTTATGAGTTTACTGTTGTTATTTTTTATTTTTATTATATGTTTGTCTAGTTTTAATACATGTCTACATCCTTACCTATAGGGACCTTTTTAAGTGATTCTATTGGAGGAATGCTAAATGATCCACTCTCCTACCGTATTTCCAATAAAAATGCCAACATTTGTTTCTAGCTTTGTTTCTGAGAATATGCTAAACAATTTGGATATATTTTCTTATTTAATGTTCACTAATTGAAAAAACAAATTTTTGGTATAAGGGTGAGAGGTTTTTTTTATTATGTTAATCACCATACATCATTAGTATTTGATGTAGTGTCCCATGATTCATTGTTTGCGTATAACACCCAGTGCTCCATGCAGAAAGTGCCCTCTTTAATACCCATCACCAGGCTAACCCATCCCCCCACCCCCCTCCCCTCTAGAACCCTCAGTTTGTTTTTCAGAGTCCATAGTCTCTCATGGTTCGTCTCCCCCTCCGATTTCCCCCCTTTCATTCTTACCCTCCTGCTATCTTAAAAAAAAAAAAAGAAGAAGATAGGGTGAGAGTTTTAAGAGTAAGAAAGTAATAAGCATTTTGAAATGGGAGGGATAAAAAAAAGCAGGATCCTTTTTAGGAAGAAAATTCTCATTTTGTTACTGGGCATATTTAGATGTAAAAAGTGAATTTCCTCACTTGGCTAGCACTCTCATAATCATTTCTGAGGAGAGGCTGTAACTAAAGTTCTGCCTGTGGACATAAATGGAAATCTGGAAGTTTCCATCCAGGAACTAGAGTACCTAATAGATTGAGGTTCTTTACCTTTGGAAATATAGAGAGATGTAAAGAAAAGAGGAGGAGAGTCCCATAAAAGATTGGAGGGGGTCCACCTGAAGGACAAGTCCATCAAGACATTCCCCAGGGGAGGGAATAGCCAAGTTTTTCAGGACATTGATACCTAATATACTATTTTAAATATTCTACATGTTGTTGTAGTCCTCTCTGCTAGCCCAAATTGTGAGTAAACTCACATTGTCCTGGAATTGATGGCACTTTAGCAGAACAAATAGAAGCATGATAGGTGGAATTTTTTTTTTTTTTAAGATTTTACTTATTTATTTTTCAGAGAGAGAGAGAGAGAGGGAGAGAGCACAAGCAGGGAGGGTGGCAGGCAGAGGGAGAAACAGGCTCCCCGCTGAGCAAGGAGCCCAATGCGGGACTCGATCCCAGGACCCTGGGATCATGACCTGAGCCAAAGGCAGACACTTAACCGACTGAGCCACCCAGGCATCCTTGATAGGTGGAATTTCTAAAATGTTTGCTCAAAGGTGTCCCAGCATAATCTACAGAACCTGCTTTTATGTCAAAATACCACCCCTGTACTTATGTTATCTAGTTGACCTTAAGATGGGAAGATTATTGAGGTAAATTTGATCTAATCACACCAGCGCATAAAAGCAAAAGCTTTCTCTGCCTGATAGTAGAAGAGGAGGTCAGAAAGATGTCAAGCCTGAGAAGGACCCAGTGCACCACTGTTTCTTCCAAGATGAGTGGGATCACATGAGAAGGGATATGGATCGCTCTGGGGACTGGAGAGTGGCACCTGGCTGAAAGCCAGCAAGGAAACTGGGACCTTAGTCCTATATCCACAAAGAACTGAATTCTGCCACCAACATGGATGAGCTTAAAAGTGGATTCTTTCACAGAGATTGCACATAGTAGCCAAGTCTAGCCAACACCTTGATTTCAGTTTTGAACATGAATCTATTCAAGCTCATCGGGATCTACAAAACTGTGAGCTAATGACTGGGTGCTGAACCAAGCCACTAAGGTTGTGCTAATGTGCTTCTCAGAAATAGAAAGCTAATGAGTCCTACTAATAAAAGGAGTGGACATAGAAGAGGAATCCTAAGAAACAAGAGAGCAGATAGGATCCACAAAAAAGATGGGCAGAGATGTGAGCTGCATGAGGAAGACTCAAGGTTTCCCACAGTGGAATGGATGCTCATCCATTTGATTTACATTTTAAATTAGTATGAACACCCCTTCCCCAGATTTGGGGGAACATCCTGTGGTAAAGATATAAAATTATTGTCCCCACTTTGTGCAAGAATTGGTGAGTAAGGAATTTCAGTGACCTGGGCCAGGAGGGAAGGTAGAAATTCCTTAGCTTGGGTGAATACATAAAAGAGTACTTACCCTACCTTGAAGTAATCTTTTTTTTTTTTTTTCCTAGATGGAAACTAGAAAGTTGTAAAGAGTAGAAACTATAAAACATCTCACATTTCAGAGGCAGCAGAGATCAGATGTCTTTTATGGGCTTTAAGTTGTTACCAAGGAAATATGTGGATAAAAGTATATTCTTGACTGTAATGATAATATATTTGCAACTGGATGGCATTAAATTAAGACCAGAATATCAAAGGTCAGAATATATCTATATATCTATATCTGTATATATATATATACACACACACACACTTTCTGAAGACTACCGGTTAAATATGGAAAAATCATCACACATACTGCTAATCTCATCACAGACCCTACTAAAATGGAATAAAGGGTTTTTGGAAAGCAAAAGCCTGAAAGTACAAAGAAAACAGGAGAGGCAAATACAGCAACACAAATTGGAAACCAGAAAACATTTGGATGAATGGTTATTGACTTATGAGTGGTACTAGAGACCAGAGAAAACTGTAAACCAGAGATGGGGGAGGCCAGCTCCAGGCACACTGATGATTTAGCACCTTGAAAAAACTTGAAAATTGAAGGCACCAGGTACAGCTAATAGTATGGGAGCAGGTGATGTTGAAAACAGGTGTAGTGTTTTAGTGACTTTCAGATCATATGCCACACTCTATAGGGTTGCTTACTCTTCTTGACTCTTCATGGCCAAAGATGAAATTTACTTCATGGAGATTGGCAGAGACACTTTAATCCCGGAAACACTACTTACAGCTGAGGAGGGGCTATCTTATTAAAAACAGGAGGATTTAGTGCAAGACAATATACTAAATGGTGATGTCTTAGGTTTCCTTCTTTCACTAGACTCTGAATGTTGGCAGTTGAGTTTATACTACATGGGAGGAGAGTAAGGTAGGGGTTGGAAGCAATGGCCTGTTTTTATGAAATTTTACTGCAACATAGCCATACCCTTCATTTGTGTATTTTCTATGGCTGTCTTTGTGCTACAACAGCAGAATTGAATAGTTACAACAGAGACTATATAGCTGATAAACGATAAAATACTTGCTATCTTGCCTTTTATGGAAAAAGTTTGCTAATCTCTGGGCAAAAAAATATTCAAGGAAACTGACAAAATCTATAGATTTAGAATTACCAAATGAAAGGGCTCTGCAAATTTACCCTAAAATAAGACCACCAATTGACAAAGTCTACCTATGCAAATAGAATTTATAAACATCAGGCGCCTGGGTGGCTCAGATGGTTAAGCGTCTGCCTTCGGCTCAGGTCATGATCCCAGGGTCCTGGGATCGAGTCCCGCATCAGGCTCTCTGCTCCTTGGGAGCCTGCTTCTCCCTCTGCCTCTCTCTCTCTCTCTCTGTCTCTCATGAATAAATAAATAAAATCTTTAAAAAAAAAAGAATTTATAAACATCTTTGCATTGCTTCACTTCCCATTACATACAAAAGAACATTCAAGGATTACCAGACATTTAAACAAAGCTTCTAATATGAAATATAAAGATGAGGGGGCATAAGAAAAGAAATCAGAATAAAGAGAGTCAATGAAAATAGTAGAATAAAAATCCAAACGAAGAAAAAGAAAATATGCATACATATGTGTGTGCACATACATATCCTTAGAAATTATAATATAAACTAAATATAATACAAATTTGTATGTAAACTATATATACCATATATGCAGATATAATTAGAAATTCAATTGCTACATCTTCTTTATCCATTCATCTGTAGATGGACATCTTGGCTCTTTCCACAGTTTGGCTATTGTGGACATTACTGCTATAAACATCAGGGTGCATGTGCCCCTTTGGGTAAAAGAAATTCCATTGCATCCATGAAACAGGAACTGAGGCTAGATAAGAAGAGTACTAAGGGGCACCTGGATGGTACAGTCAGTTAACTGTCTGACTCTTGGTTTCAGCTCACATCATGATCTAAGGGTCATGTTATCGAGTGCTGCACTGGGGCACTGGGCTCCGCACCGGGTGTGGAGCCTGCTTAAGATTCTCTCTCTCCCTCTCCCATCCCTCCCTCTAAATAAATAAATAAAATCTTAAAAAAAAAAAGTACTAAGAAAAGTTTTCTTGAAAATGAATATACAATAACAGAAAAAAGATAAGAAATTCTGGAAGATAAAGTTTTTACTCTGAGAAACAAACTGAGGGTTCTAGAGGGGAGGGGGTGAGGGGATGGGTTAGCCTGGTGATGGGTATTAAAGAGGGCATGTTCTGCATGGAGCACTGGGTGTTATACGCAAACAATGAAGCATGGAGCACTACATCAAAAACTAATGATGTAATATATGGTGATTAGCATAACATAATAAGATAAAAAAAATCTAGGAAGTAGAACAATAAAGAAAGGAAAGTATTAAATAATTCCATGCATTTCCTAAAACAGAAATACCAAAGTTTCCAGACTGAGAGGAGTGACTATTGCCTGGGGCTCTGATACAATAACCACTTAATCCACAAGTCACCTTTTCAAACTGAGCAGAATTTACATAATACAGAATTTGGAAGAAGCACTAATAAATGGTCAATACAACCAGTTTTTTTCCTAATAATCTGGTTATAGATCAGATATATTTTATATATATATGTAATACCTCTGTGTATATAATGCCTTTATGTATGTATATGGATTTATATATAGAATATAATCAGTTTATGTTTTATATAATTTTATAAATTATATCTGTAAGTATATATATATAAATTATACATATACATATAAAATTTTGCAAAATTTAAAACAATAGAAATTGCACATAAAATTCCTGTTTTGTGGTTTCTCTCGAGTCATCAGAAGACTTTGCCACATAAAGATCCTCATACATGGTAATAATCAGCTAGAATTAAAGAAAGGTTTTAGGGCAACTGGGTGGCATAGTTAAGCATTGGAACCTTGGTTTCGGCTCAAGTCTTGATCTCATGCTCATGGGATCAAGTCATGCGTGGGGATCCACGCTCAGGGTAAAGTCTGCTTCCGATTCTGTCTCCCTCTGCCCCTCCTGCTCGTGCTCTCTCTCAAAAATTTAAATAAATCTTGGGGCGCCTGGGTGGCTCAGTTGGTTAAGCGACTGCCTTCGGCTCAGGTCATGATCCTGGAGTCCCTGGATCGAGTCCCGCATCGGGCTCCCTGCTCGGCAGGGAACCTGCTTCTCCCTCTGACCCTCCCCCCTCTCATGTGCTCTCTCTCTCTCTCACTCTCTCTCTCTCAAATAAATAAATAAAATCTTTAAAAAAAAAAAATTTAAATAAATCTTAAAAAAAAAAAAGGTCTTGTCTTCTAAAAAGAGTGCACACACTCTACTTTTCCATAATCTATGCTACTCCCCTTTGTCTTACAAAAGGCTCACCCACTTTTTTCATTCTTGTAGACCTTGATGCTGGAAACTGCTGGTTCATGTCCAGTCCATGAAAGCATCTCTGGTTATTCCATTCCTTAGCTTGGCACTCCTGTAAATTTCTTAAATGCTTCTCTTACATTCTTCATATAAACAACAAAGCAAACAAATGAATACAGTCTATAACCAAAGGCAAGGTTAAATGTCTTTCTCCACTAACACTTTGTAATTTTTAAGATTTATTTATTTATTTCAGAGTGAGAAGGGGTTGGGGCAGAGGGAGAGGGAGAGAAAGGATCCTCAGGTAGACTCTCTGCTGAACACACAGCCCAAAGGGACTTGATCCCAGGACCTTGAGATCATGACCTGAGCTAAGATCAAGAGTCAGACGCTTAACCAACTGAGCCACCCAGCCCCTCATTAATGTTTTTTAAACTCCTTTAGAGTTGGATGAAGTCTCATTTGGTGTTTCCCTCTGAAGAACTTAGCACAGTAAAGTACACAGACTCAGCAAGTATTTTTTCAAGAAAGTAAATGAGTAGATAATTAAGTTTCCCTGGAATGTATTTTCAGTAAGTTCAATTTATCATTTCCATTAAAATGACAAATATACAAATATAGCTCAAGCAAGATTGTCATGCAGAAGAATCATTTGGAATTTTCACTTACGTATAGAAGAAAATTTTTGTATTTTACCCTTCACAGCTAAATAAATTTGGTATTTGTCAAACTCTGTATTTGGTAGTGTCACTAGCACATGTGTTTTCCTCATATTGTCTGCAATTATCTTAATGGAATCCTTGTTTGGACCCTCACACATCTAGCCATATGGGAATAAGTTGTTATTTGATATGACCTTGTATCATTACTTCAGCCTCTTAAAAACACTTTTGTATTCAGAGCACAAAAACCAGTCTTCATTAGTGGTAGAGTGATTTGTTCAAAGGCAAGGAGTTATTGAATCTCACTGTCAACCTATTAAACCCAAATTACTTAGAAAATCATAAATTTGGACATTGCTCTCTTTAAGTTGGATAAAAAAGAGTTTCGTCTCATGGACCCTTGGTCTCAGGTTTGTTTGAATGGTGTAAGCACCTGGCTTCAGGGTATTAGACAGAATGGACTAATATTCAATAAATTGGCTAACTAAAATGTAGCTGTTCAAACAGAATAAAAATTGGCTAATGGATTACTTGCGAAATGACCACATAACTCCTGATAGGAAGCTCTAACATTCTTCTTTATCATTTGATCTAGGAGGAGAGAAACATAAACAATCCCTGTACTCCTTAAATTTGTACCTTCAGTTAACCTTCTGAATACTCTTGCTTTTGCTTTGTATTCCTGAGCTCTGGGGGAAAAAATGAATGATAAGCTCATCAAGGGAGTTAAAAGTGCAGAGGTTGCATATTAGTCTAATGGAATTGTCAGGTCTCATTAATAATAGGTATGTATCATTTGCAATCAATCAGCTATTCATTGATAGAAACAGCAATGCTGTCTTCATTTTTTTAAAATACCATTTAGTTAGACTGAGATTCTTTCTACATGCTTTATAATTGTTTTACAAACCATTTTAAAATTACTGTCATTTTTACTTTTTTAGAAGAGTTCATTTCTGTCATATCGATGTGACTGCAGAAGAATCAGATTAAACTAAAAGATTTAGTTTGGCTGATTTATTCACCACTAAGTGGGTTTCTTTTCCTTGAACCTTGGTAAATCAGACAGTAATGTCAATAGTTTGAAGGTAGAGGCATTTTATGTTACTCATTGCATGTGTGTGTAAAGAATTAAAAATGAGCCAGCTGGACTGACGGTAGCCTGAGCATGGGCAGGGAACTATGTTCAATTGGGGAGTAAAGGTTCCCTTTGTAACTGCTCTTGACTTCTGAAAATTTCTGCTAAGCCAGTGAGACTGTGAGGCTAATCTGCTTTCTATTCCTAGAGACTTTCTAAGAATCTTGAACCAAGAAATATCTTTTTCCTTCCATTTCCTCCTCTAGAACAGAAAAAACGTAGACGTTTCAAGAAGAAAGTGAAAACCAATCTCTTTCAAAATGCTGAAAAAAGTTAAAATATGATTAGTTTTGATACTTGCATGCCTGTTATTTTAAACATAACTTTAGAAATATGTAGGGGTTCTGGTATCATTCACTAGGTTCCTTTGTGCAAAAAAAAAAAAAAAAGTATATGGCCTCAGTGTTATTGCATAAACCATGAATTTTTAACAATTCATCAACAGCTTCCTTTATTTACAGCTAGTGGACTTGTTAGCAAACATCTAAATGATACATTTTATTTTCTTTTAGGTAGATTTTTTACTGAAGTATAATGTGCAGATGGAAAAGCACACAGATCATACTTATACAGCTTATTCTGTATAATTACATGCAAAATGAGCTATGTCACCGGTACCCAGATTAAGAGGCGGAACATTACAGACAACCTGAAATCCTCGCTTATCTCCTCCCAGGGACTATCCTCTAAAGGTAACTAAAATCCTGAATTCTAACACCTACATGATTTGTTTGTTTGCTTGCTTCTCAAAGTACAGTGGCACTCATTTGGCTTTGGTTTATCTCTCTGTGGTGTTTTTAAAGTCACCCATGTTATTGTCTGAAGCAATAGTTGGTTCTGTTCTAATCATGTATCGTGCTCAGTTGTATGAAGCATTTGATTGTGTTCTCCTTAGAGGTTATGCTAAATAGTATTGTCATGACACAATTAAATATGTCTTCCTATTTAGCACTAGTCAAATGGTAAGCGTATACTCAGCTTGATGGATGTTGCCAAATCATTTTCTAAGGTGATTTTTCTGATTTTTATTCCCACTAATGGTATATGAGAATTCCTATGTTCTACCACTTTGTCAACACTTATTATTGTCTATCTTTTCCTTTCAGCCATTCCTGCAGGTTAATAGAGATAGCACATTTTGATCTAATTTGCTTTTCTCTAATGATTGATTAAGCATCCTTTCTAATGTTTACTTGCTAGGTTGGTTGGTATTCTACGAGTTTGAAGAAACTCAAATCTCTTCTAAATGGGTTGTTCACATTAGGCCTCAAACTGTCTTTTTTATGAGCATGAGACCATGCTAGTGGATCTGAAGCCTACATGCCATCAGGAATAAAACTGTTAGACAAAAACCTTCCTCTTAAACTCCCCCAATCTCATCGTTCCTGTCCCCAAAGTCTTGTCGAAGTAGGTTGGTTTAGGGTAAAGAGGGATTGGGCAGATATAAAAGATATCTAATGAAGCTGAAAAAAATGTCATGGCATTTATAATTTTCCTATTGTGGAAAGTGTGTTTAACCTCAAAAATTCCAATCAAAACAGCAGACCAAAAATGAACACTGTTTATATCATAACACAGATCACCCAGAATGAAGACTGAGAAAGTGATGGGACAGAGCACAATCCTTCCTTGGATTCTGTGGTCCACATAGATGGAAACAAAGCCCCACAGATACCAGCTAACAAGTACTGTTCTATAAACCAGTGCACATGCAGATACTTGGGGATTCCAAAAGATAGCAAGGGCCCTAAAACTAGAAAACAGCAATTACTGAAGACCAGTAATGGATGACCGTAGCAAGGGCCACACAGAAAAGAAATAGAAACTATTCTCTTGGCCTTGCTAGTTCTGACACCTTACCAAGTACTTAGCAAAGAATGTCTAGGAGACTTCATTAGACCAAAGCTGTATAGGACTTAATATCTATACATGAGTGGAATGATCAGGTATGGGGGGAAAAACACTGGAAGTGATCCTGTTCTTTAGACAAGTTATCTTTGTTCTCTTGTTAAATACAGGCAAACTCAAATGCCCTAAGCAAAGGCATATCTAAGACAGAGTAAATTAAGGAAGGACAAAGGAAAAGAGAAATAATTGGAACAGGTCATTTATAAAGTGAAGGAGAGAGAACTAATTAGCCAGTATATATCGAACGTCTTCTGTGTTAGGGCTAGGGAGTGAAGAACCGGTTTGGCAGGAAGTTTACAAGCCTGGAGAGAAAAATCAGCAACTCAGCAGTAATTCCACTCAGCAATCCTTGGAGGCATCCTGTGGCCCCTGAGGCCCCAGTGAGGACATCATGCAAATGGAGCCACAGTGTTAACACTCTACTTTGTCTTTGTCAACCCAGAATTTTCTATGGAGCCAATACAAACAGAAAGGGCCATTGTAAAGTTTTCTTTTTTTTTTCTTTTCACAATGTGACTATCTAACCAAAGTCCCAGCTGTCATGTCTTGTGAATGGATCTTCCCCTTTTAGCATTTTGAGAGATATGGCTTCTCCTTGGCCATGTCCAGCTACTTTGTTCTCCTCTTTGCCACACCCCTTCTCCATTTCACTTTATAGAGAGACACACTTCTTTCCATGTATTTTATAGGGGAATCTGAGCGGGTGGGAGAAAGGGCTATTTTTCCCATTGGCATGCAGTTGGGCATTTGTGGCATTCTGCAGTTGAGACCGGGTGTCAATTATTGAGTTATGTATCAGTCTTATTTAATGTGATCCCCACATAAAACTGTCCATCCAAACATACACATTTATATATATATTTTTTATTTTATGGTTAGGGAATAAGTGTCTTTCAGCTCTAAAATAACAACTGGCAGATTGTGGTTGCTGCCTGCCTACTGAATAGTTTATTGAGAGCATAGTTAAATTAATATGAGCTTTGTCATAACACTTTATCTTTGGAACAGGATTCATGATTTGGCTGACATTCTTCCCCTCTTACTCCACTGTTAAATGTATTTTCATTCTATTAAACTCAGCCTAGGCTTAACTCAGTAACTTGGATACGCCATCTTTCCTTTTTTTTTTTTTTTTTTCCCCCCCTGATTTAAGAATTTAGGCTTGAGGAATAAACTTGCAGGTCTAAGGAAAGATTGCATGGTGTTAAATTTGATAACTCTCTCAACACATTACATAAAAGGGAGAAGCTTCCATGTTCTATTTGTGAGGAAGTTGGACCGGCAGGGCGGTCCACTTGTCTTTATGAAATAGTGTTTCTCTCATTCCTCCATCATGCCTCTGGGACTTTGTAAATTCATTCATTTTATTCTACCTTTGCAGACAAAAAAAAAAGTGGAGGTACAGAGAAAGGAAATCACTTGTGATCTCAGAGCGTTATTGTATTGGAGGGCAGGTTAGCACTTCCGCCTATTAGTTGGGTCACGTTGAGTCTCCACACTAAAGAATTATTCTGCTTATTTTGATCCATATATATCACTATTCTCTAAATAGTATGATACCCTGAAGGCACCTACCTGGAAGTTCTACTTTCTGGATTCTCACAGATGGGCAACTTTCATCTCTCCTGTTCTCAAGTCACTTCTCCAAAAAGAGTGTAATTAAGCATTAGCTTCTGGGCTACTGTATCTATACAGGATGTCAATAAAGACCTAAGATCAATGGGCAAATCAAGGCACATGTCCAGGTTTCATGAATAAATTTCCCCAACCATGAAATCCAGATAGGTTCATCTGGATGCCTCATAGAAAGCTAGAGTGTGAAGCCTCCCAAATACAATTGCAGGGAGCAGCTTCAGCAGGGAAATAATGGTCTGGCAGATAAAATCTCCATGAGGGGTAAGTGACAGCACCATGAAGCTGGAATCAGGACTCATTACAGGAAATTCTGAGCATTTGTCTCAGACTCTACCACCCTATGACCCCAGGCTTCCTGAGGGAGACAATCCACATGAATACATCTGGGACAGAATAAGCCAAACCACAGTGATTTTGTGCTGAGAAACAGAAAGCAGCAATGTTGGAAGTGAGCCAAGGTTACAGTAAGGCATGAGCATATCATATAATATGGATGTCCGAGATGAAATATGGACATGCCCATGTGATGAACGGCATATGGCCGAAACAGAAAAACACATCTGCCCTTTGACATTAAGTTCCAGGCATCTACACACATGGGAGACATTTATGTAAAGGCAAAAGTGCTCAAAAATGGAAAACAAAACAATTGAGAAGTTGATTTTGATGGAAAGATTACATAGGTTAAATAAGCTGCCTGTTACATACAGAAAGGCAGCTAAAGGGTTAAATAAGACCTTTGAGGAATGTGTTCTGTATATCCCTAACATCTAGCAGAGTTCCTGGCACATAGTTGGTGTTCAGTAAATACCTGTTAAATGAATGAATAGCTTTCAAGTATAAACTCTATTATAAAAAAAGGAGTCCCTGTTCTCTACAAAAATGTATAACCCCAAGATATTTTTAGTGCCCTTCTTTAGAGGATTGATAAATAATTTAAAGAGAGCAGACTCCGTTATTTTCTCTAACCAAGAGACAAAGCTTATGTACTCTTCTGATGCACAAAGGGAAAGTGAACTTCCTCATGATGCTGCTTCCAACATCTTCTCAGATGTGAGACATTCCAGGCCTCTGCTCAAGACCTGTAAATTGTGCCAACGTTCACAGACAGAAGCAGGAGCTTTTTATATGTTAGAGATCATAGATTCTTTAGAATGAATTGTGAACTATGAAAGCTTCTACCCCACATGCCACCCAGAACCTTATTGTTCCTCGTATTTGGATGTCTAAATAAAATGTAAATTACACTTCACCATGTATATGAGGATTTTTGGCTTTGCCTTGGCTTTGTCATGAATAACTTCAGCAATGGAATTAGACTGTAAATCTTGGCTGATTTTTAAATAGCCAAAACGTATTCACTATATAGCTGCAAACGTTTAACGTGGCATGCATTTGATCAAAACTTTAATAAAATGCAAGAAAAGATATATGGTTCCCATATGGGAAGCTGGAAATGAAAGGATAATGCTGTGACTCAACAGTGCCATGTTTACATAGTTGTCTCTGGTAAAATTAATCCAGAGTTCTAGCCCTGGACAGGAGATCAAAGGGAAAATTAGGGAAACTGGTGTCATCTCTGACCGATCACCTGTGGGTGACATGAACAAAGAATAACTTTTATCAGAAGATCAGGATGTAGGAGTACTGAAGATTACCAAAAGGTCCATTCAGTAGCTTTTTCTTTTAACAGAGTTTGGATGGTCTCAGAAGATGCATACATATTGTTCACAGAGCTTTTGGACATGCTGATGGGGTCTATTTCATGGCCAGCCTGCTTTCTCTGGCCAGCATTAAGCAGACACAAAATAAGTAGTAAGTGTAAGAAGACGTGGAGTAGATGACTGGAAAAATAATCTTACCAGCCTGTGGATGGGCTGTCATGCCAGTAGATCATTTTTCTATTTCTAAGTAACTTAGGGTCCTTCATGATTAATATTAGTTCCCTATTGGGTGAGGCTATCCTTGACTCCAAATCCTAGATGGGTCATTAAATGCGATCATTCCCACACTGAATTCCTACTCCATACAAGGTACATTTTTAGTGTTAAATCATCATTATGTGTAATTATTAATTTATTAAGATGATATGGAGGCAATGTAACCAGGAAGAGCTACACACCTTACATCATTTCAAATTCTCAAAATAAAAGGGAGGTCATATGGGTCCTCTACTGGTTCTATGGCTCCCACTTCCTGTTCTACCCTGGGCAGGGTAGCTTCAAGCCAAGCCCCTCCTGTATGACTCTTCTCTCTTAGAAGTTAGCAGTGATACTCCAGCCATCTCTCAAGAGAGGGTCTCTCTCAAGCCTACCCTCCTTGCTTTCTCCACAGCATTTGTCTATTTGTTCACTTCCATTTTCGCTAGATTTCAGGATACAGAATTGCCCCCTCCTTCTCTCTGACCTTCACTTGCTATCTACTATTCTTATCCCTTTAGTGTAAATCATTTAGTGTAAATCTCACCAAATTCTGCCCTCAGACCACTTTTCTTCCGCTTCTGGTGTCTGTCCACTCGTTCTGTTACATCAGTAACCATGCCTTTCACCCCTCACTTTCAAGGACCATCTCTCCATGAATGTTCAGTCATCATCTCAAATCTGACATGTCTACAACTAATCATCTCCTTTCTCCTTGTATATATGCTATTTTGCTTTTTCTCCCCATAATCTAATTAAGAACTGTCTTCTGTTGTGACGAATATCAATAAGAGGATTTATTTTACTACAATTCCTTCTTTGAATTAATTGTGTGCAATAGTGGGAAAAATGTGGCTAAAGCACAACTCTGATCAAACTGTCCCTAATCCCATAAATTTTAGTTGTTTCCAAATAATTCGTGAATAAGTGAAGTGTAGGAAACACAAGGACAATTAATTCCAAAGCAGAGGGCACTGGGTTAGATGAGAGAAAGACTGGAGGAAGTCTTAAAAAGTAATAGCAAATATTTTCCATGAAGAAACTGAAGAACTCTGTATCTATGGTAAGGTATGACCAAAGGTATCATGCTATCTTTATGATATATAAAAAACCATAATGTCTTTATCTAGATCATTACTCTCCTATACACCTTCCTTTCTTGACTCCTCAATATCATTCTTTAGATACACAGTTATAAAACGAACATACCGCTCAAAGATGTGTTGTGGGATTTAATCAATTTCATGGTTGTTGACATAGATCTGGGAAGGCACGTGAGGAGCCTGTGGGCTGATAAGGCTTAGGGTAGGCTCTGAAAAGCTGAGAAGCTTCTGTTCTGGACTAAGTCATGAGGAATGCGTTCCTGATGCATCTCCAAATATCACCAGGTCTGTTTTGTGTCAATAATTAGTAATTATCTAGAAAGGGAAGTACTGTTATTAGGGGTTAATAGCCCTTCCCAACCCGTATCAACCAGATTTATTTCTGAAGAAACACTTTGATGCACTCAAAGCTCTAGAACAAGAAAATTACTCCTTTCAGAAAGGTCTCCTTCAGCTTACAATAAAAATCACAAATAATTTTTCAAATCCCGATAAAATACCACTTTTCATTAAGACTCTCTAAACCATTAGAAAGGTTTTGGTCCTTTGTATTTTATAGCATTTTGCCTGAACCATTATGATTGATTATATGATGTCAGGTGTCGAGGTTACCTATATTTCTAATGCATTCTGTATTCACTGATGGCTAGAGTGGAACTTCTGTGTTTTGTTAGGAAGAACATGGAGTATGGAATCAGAAGTTTTGGGTTTGAGAAACATCTCTGGCATGTATGAATTCTGTGATGGACTTCAAGTCCCTACAGAAACCAGTGTGTGTCCAATTCATAAGGGACATTTATCTCTCGGGCCTGAGAGGCAACACCCTGGTCCAGACATCAGTGTTCTCATGGAGAAGCCAACCATAGTCTCCTTGGAGACCTAGAGGACTTTTCAGGAAGCAGTCCTTAAGGAGAAAGAGCCTGAGAACTTGGGAAAGCATAGGGCAGGCCTAATAACAGTAATAATAGAGTGTCTAGCATTTTCTGAGTGCTTACTATATGCCAGGCACTAACTCCCACTCCTTACACCTGTCTCCTCACAGAATTCTCACCATACCTGTATGGGGAAGGCACTCTTGGTATTCGAGTATTCCAATATGACAGACCCCAAAATGGAGGCAGAGATTAAATACTTTGCCCACCGTTATAAGATTTGCTCTTCACAATTCACAACCATGCCTTCCTGCTGCCTTAACCATCTGAAATAACTCAAGCTGACAAACTGTTGGTGGACAGGTAGCTGTGCCAAGTAATACACCTGGAGGTGCTTGTAAATAATCTGATGAGTTTGAGACAGGTTTGTGTGAAGGGGTGAGCTGTGCAAGTCCATTAAGACTTATCTCCCTAATGGACTTGCACAGCTCAAGATTCAAGTTTTCCTAGGCCTTGCTGACCTGCAAAGGCAAACGGAGTTAAGGCCACCTGGACATGTGGAAGATGCTCGTGGGGCTCATGTTCCTCTCAGAAAAAATGTCCTTAATTTTCTGAGATCTGGGAATAGAGGGACAAATGTTTCTATGTTTCTGTTTCATTCTAACTTCTTTGTCAGTATCTCATCAAAGTTGCTCTCCTGATTGTAAATCTTTTGGCTTCATCTTTACCTGATTTATTTTCTTCTGCCTTTTTATAATGGATGTGGAGAGTAGGATGCTCCAAATAAGTATCAGAGAGGAAGGAAGAGCAGGATAAATAAGGAGGTGGGAGAAGTGTGTATATAATGGCTGTTTCCTTGTAATGTTTTGGGGACCCTTGCCTGTGGGAAATGTAAACAGTGAAATACAGGATCGTCTTTTGATGACCTTACTTGTCAGAACATTGTTCTTTATCCATGAATTTTCTCTGCCATTGAATGTATAAAGTAGCCCTCCTACTTGTGAAAATTGCTTCCAGACCCTTCCTTCCTACTGTAGTGCAAATGAATATGATTTAGGGTAGTGGTTCCTAAACTTAGCCTTTTTGTGCAATGGGCTATGTCAACAGACATCTATGGAACTCCTTCTCAGGATGGTGTTTTTCAACACATAAAATATTTTTAAAATATGTAAAAATAATGTATTAAAATAATGTCACAAAATAATTATAAAATTATTTGGAATAAAATTATGTTATTAACATTAAATATTCTAAAATAATATTCTAATAGAAATCATTTGTATTGAAATATAGTTCTAAAATACTAAACAAATTTGTAATATGAGTCCTCTAGCACACTAAAGTTCTGGCAACAAGTCTAATAATTACTATAATTTCTAGATAGTGGTGAAGGTGAACAATATTTTGCCATTTTTGCAACAACCAAGTATAAGATTTCTATTGGTGGCAAAGTCACAATGGCTGCTAATATTACTGTCCATGTTGCATACATTAATAATTGAAAATCATACTAACTTTCAGTTAGAGATTAGTGAAAATAAAGATGTAATACTTCTCCATCCTTGACTTCCCTTCAGAGATGTTTTGGGGATTCTGTGGACTCAAGGTTGAGAACATTAAATTAAGTGGTGTCCTTTAGATGTGACTTCAGATTTTTTTTTTTAAAGATTTTATTTATTTGAGAGAAAGAGAGCACAGAGGGAGAGAGAGAAGCAGAATCCCCGCTGAGC
Source organism: Halichoerus grypus (assembly GCF_964656455.1). Taxonomy (NCBI): domain Eukaryota; kingdom Metazoa; phylum Chordata; class Mammalia; order Carnivora; family Phocidae; genus Halichoerus; species Halichoerus grypus. The sequence continues at coordinate 138,836,649 of NC_135713.1, read as the reverse complement.
AGGGAGCCAGGCACAGGGCTCAGTCCCAGGACCTTGAGGTCATGACCTGAGCCGAAGGCAGATGTTTGACTGAGCCACCCAGGCGCCCCCAGATTTTTAAACTTATGAGTGACAAACATTGAATCTTAAGTATCATTTGTTAGGTGGGAGAAGTTTGGGCAAACCATTGCTTTCTTTGCATTCCTAAAACCATGCCGTAAATTAGGCTACCTGTTACACGCACGTACATTCCAGTGAGTCCTTTTTTTCTCACCATTTGCCCTCAAAGGGGCAGCAAAATATATAACTGCTGCTCAAATAGGGTCATGCATTTAAACAGTTTTAATTCTTGTTTAAATTCACGTCCAGGTGTCTATCCAGGTATGAGCCAAGAAACTAACGAAAAAAGCCACAGGCCTGATAATTTTGAAGTAGAGATATCTGTGCAATGGAGTGACTTATAAGGAGGACATTACAAAACAGTTGTATCCTAAAGATCCAGAGCGACATCTGACCCTGGTAGGAATCCTGACCCTACTATCAGATAAGGAAGGCAAGGCAGAGGGGCCAGTAGGCAGCTACCACACTAGAATTTAGTATCTACAGTGAGATCTGGATGCAACATAATAGAGAAGCTGTTCTTATAACCCATGCTCTGGAATAGCCTTATAACTCAGGCGATTTATTAATGAGATCTTTTGGGACTTGGATGGGACTCAACACAAGCCTGCCTTCTTATGAATTCTATACTCTAAAAAGCCTTTGATGGAGAAGGTCCTAATATCTTTAAAACGTTGAGAAAGGAAAAATGTCTCCTTTATATAAATACTGAGATGGCAAAAGAGGCAATAAGAATATTTGAAGTTTTTCTTCCTTTTTTTTTTTTAGTTCTTTGCGGGGTTGATTCCTAGACAATGCAGAGAACGGGTCATGTGTAACTACTGTAGTAATACAATTGAAGGTGGAATAAAAAAAGCCTCAGACACAAAGACATGACGAGAGCAACAGGATGGATGTGTATGTTTATGTATACTCATGTTTATACAAAGACTTTGCCCACTGCCAAAGCCTCTGGGTGCATTTGCATAATTAAAAACAGCCACATAATCAGCACTCTGGAGAAACAGCAATAACTAGATAGACTTATACTCTTCTGAACATTCTTGGGAAAATGCTTGTTCCTGGTGAACTCTGAGTCACAACAGTCTGAGCAAATTATTGAGACATATCCAGTGCCCTGAAGGTTAGTGGACTCTGTCTTTTGAATCAGCATAGATGTGGTATATAGTGTGGGAGCTTGGACTAGGAATATCCTTTCCAATGTAGAACTTTCCTCTAGTGATCTCTAAATTCAGCAGAACTCTTAAGAAAATAAGTGGCTTCTTTGGGAGAATAAAACAGTACTTTCTAGTTGCATCCAGAAGCGCTCAGGGAGTTTAGCTGTTCAATTCCTGTTACATTTGTGAGGCATCCAGGGCAGGAGGAATTTCAAAGAACCAGCTGCTGCCATAGACAGCTGGAGCCAGCTAGCCCTCTGCATGCTTGCTCACCTGCCCGCCCTCTTTCTGTCTCTCTCTCTGCAACCTCTTCACGGAGGGCTATAGGGTCCCTCTGCTCACTCCACTATGAGGATCTAGTGAAGCTTATCTCTACCTTAAATTCTCTGCGCTTTCATAAAATTTAGCCAGAGCGCCCAGTTACATTCAAAGTCTTAAATGTCTTGGTTTGCTTCATGGCCCCACTGATGCAATGCTGGCAGAATTGGAAGAACTGCTGATGGACAAGAGGCAAAAAGGATCCTCCCTGTTGGCTCCCACTTACATACTCCCAAGGGAGAGGTGCATGCCCTACAAGTGGACAGGGCTCAGGCATTACTCTAGTTGTCTGAGGCAATAATGACCCATTTGCTCTCGGAGTGGGAACAGGGCTGATCTTCTGTCCACATTTATTGTGGACACAAACCAGAAAGCATATGCTCTTGCAACAAAAATATATCCTGTCACTTCCACTTTCTTTAATAGTTGTAAAACAGAGTCTGGAACCTGGCTGAGTCAGAGAACAAGAATCTTTGTATGCAAAATAATTAGCTTATTGAAGTTCCGTCTTCCTAAATTAATTTGCCAAGGATCAAGATGTTCAAACTTGGTGGCTTAGAATGCTTGTTTTTCAGTTGAAAACACTGATTGCCCCAGAAATATGAGTGGGTGTTGAGGGAGACATTTTCCCTAATGGAGTCTTATGATGTGGAATCATACATTAGCTTTGGGCTTTGAGTTTTCTCTTGCCCTGCTGGTACCTCTCTGGGGACTGTCATACATGCTCATGCACACTGGCATCATGCATAACAGTGCAATAAGCACGACTGGATAAACCCGTGGATGAAGATACGATGAAATGGAGTTCAAAATATACGTAAAGATGGAAAAATTACTTCTCTACTGAAATTTTTCTGTAGGGACTGTGGTTCTCATTCGCTCCAGTTTCCATAGTTGTGTCTTTTGCACCATCTTGCAGAGAGTGAGACGTTCACAGACTGAAAGTGCGTGACAACCTTGAGACTATTCACTGTCAAGTTCAACTTCAATTCACATTTCCCCATTCCACTATATTTTCTCCTTTACACCATTTGTGTACATAGCTCTATCTCTATTAGATTTTAAACTCCTGGGAAACCTAGATCATATTTTTATTCATCCTTATGTATTCCACCTTAGCTCTAACACAGCATTTTATAATCATCAGTCATTAAATAAATACTCACTGGAGACAGAAACAGAGGACATTATTTTCCAAAGTGAGCTACATAACATGATTGCAGGCAGTAAACAAATTAATCTCATTATCTTAATAATATAATTATTTTATGCTTATTATTAAAATTACATAACATACATCATATCTATAATTTTAATGATACCTTCATAACAAGTTATAAATGAGACTATCGAAAGAATGAGTATTAGCAACATTCAACAAATGCTGTTCTATGTGAATATGGCAAGAATTTTGACACTGGTGTGTTAGAGAAGCAGTAATAGGAGGAAAGCAAGGGGTCCATGACTAATGAGTATTTCTTACTATCGGTGAGTTTGAGGGGGTAAAAACAAAATGCTGAAGGCAGTTTCAGAGCAGGGTGTAGAACCCAGGGCTCTTCAATGATGCTGGGAGTTTAAGCCTGTAAATACCCTAAATCTTGACTTTCTCATCTGAAAAAGCAAGTGATTGGACCAGACGGCAGGGTCTCTCCTGTGCCCCGAAGACCATACATAGGAACTTAATGAATCTGTTTAAAGATGTCCATGAGTACTTTAAAGACCAGCTGCATTGTTCTGTCTTTTTTTAAGTAAATTCTCCTTGTTCACTCTCAGGTTATACAACATGGCTCTGATCCGATTTGCTGCCAACCACAATATGATCCATCTCTTTATTATATAGGCCAGAATGTGAGGATAAGCTGATTTGGGGTTCCAGCAAGTCAGGTCTTGAAATGCTATAGCTCCCTTGAAAGTAATTCAAGCAAGTTTCAATGCCCTTCCAGAGTATGTGAATGTAGGTGCTTTGTATGCTTTTTTCTCACCTGTAGAAATTAAAGTTTTAGATAGTATTCTTCTCTTTGTAAATAACACGTTTTCTGTAACCAGTTCGTGCTCCCATATGTTACCTTTTTATTTTATTATTATTATTATTTTTTATTATGTTATGTTAATCACCATATATTACATCATTAGTTTTTGATGTAGTGTTCCATGATTCATTGTTTGTGCATAACACCCAGTGGTCCATGCAGTACGTGCCCTCCTCAATACCCATCACCGGGCTAGCCCATCCCCCACCCCCTCCCCTCTAGAACCCTCAGTTTGTTTCTCAGAGTCCATAGTCTCTCATGGTTTGTCTCCCCCTCCGATTTCCCCCCCTTCATTCTTCCCCTTCTGCTATCTTCTTCTTTTTTTTTTTTAACATATAATGTATTATTTGTTTCAGAGGTACAGGTCTGTGATTCAACAGTCTTACACAATTCACAGCGCTCACCATAGCACATACCCTCCCCAATGTCTATCACCCAGCCACCCCATCCCTCCCACCCCCACCACTCCAGCAACCCTCAGTTTGTTTCCTGAGATTAAGAATTCCTCATATCAGTGAGGTCATATGATACATGTCTTTCTCTGATTGACTTATTTCGCTCAGCATAATACCCTCCAGTTCCATCCATGTCATTGCAAATGGCAAGATTTCATTCCTTTTGATGGCTGCATAATATTCCATTGTATCCCATATGTTACTCTTGATGATATCTTTCTAGGAGGGACTTGCTGAGCACTTACAGTCCTGCTTCATCAATAAACACAGATTTATATTGCTTCCATGAGCTCTAAAGCAGTAAATTTTCTCTAAATAAGGCTCATGGTAAGTATAATTGAATTATAGATTCAAAGTACATATTTATAGAGGTACCATGTTATGGAAGCTCATGCAAAATGTAACTGATGCTAACTAATAGAGTATTTCCCATTGGGTACAGCCTACCAGCCTATATTTCTACCCAATCCTAATGTTGATAGTCTCTGCTTTCCTATATATAACTTTTAGAAAGTGAGACTTTTTGAATGAAACTACTTATATGTTTCTTAAGTCTTTTCTTCTTCTGATTTTAACTTCTTTAACCATCCACTCTGTGGAATCTGGTTATTATGGATGGTTATAAAAAGATTCCTCTTGTTACCAGGTCTCTTTAAACTCTAAAATGAATAGACAATTTTACTTCATCCCTTGCATGAAACTACATGAATTTTAACAATCTAATATAAAATGTAAGTGCTCTAGTAATGCTTGAACCTGGCCTCAGAGGAATGGTATTTGAAGATCACAGTGGGACATTAACTCATTTGAAATTGTTGTGTCCCTCAGGGAAGCCCCTAACTTCCCAATTTTTCTTTAGTGATATAGTATGACACTGTGGATGTATGTTCACAATCAAATTTACTCTCCTAAGCAGATGATACAGCAAATCTTTTATTCACCTAGGTCAGCTGGCATGAGCTAAGCAAAATGCCTTATTAGATGAAATGTTCCGAATTACTCGGTGGATTAATACAAATCTGTTCATCTGAACCTATAGCTGGCAATGTAAACCATTCTCTGAGTTCATTGCTAACATTCAAAAAAAAGAAGGTCACATTCCTGAAGGGGGATAAAGAGAAGAAAAAAGATAAGCAATTCAGTTCTTTCAGATCAATGGGGCATGCTTTTGTACAACCTGGCAAAAAAGCCACTAGAGACCTTGTATCCTAAAAGGAGATTGGGGAGTCTTCCTACGCAATCAGTGACAATCAACAAAGCATTAGTGGATTGTCTGGAAATCCTCCCTTGAGGATTTAAAATACCACGTCTTGCCTTAAAACCTATAGAACAGCAACTCAGGACTCTCAAATAGTGATTTTTTTTCAAGTTCATTGAAGTATCTTAATTTTCCATTTCACTTTGGCAGCCAAGTCATAGTCATAAGGAAAACATACATTTATTTAGTTTCCACCATGAGCCAACCATTGCTTTAGGTGTAATCACAGAATTTTCTCACTGAATCTCCTTAATAACCATATGAGCAAACTGTTGTTGTCCCTTTTATCCAAGGAAGACAATTGAGACTCAAGGAAATTAAATGATGTTTCCCAAGGTCACACAACTAATAGGTACAGAAAATGGGATTTTGACATAGATTAATATGGCTCTAAGGCTCATGTTCTCTGCACATATCATGGTTCTCAAAATACTAGATCGAGCCACACAAAATTGCTGGTTTTATTAGTCAAAACCAATAGAAGATAGGTAACTGCATGATTCAACCTAATACATTTGGAGTAGTAGGACTTTTAATGACGCATGGACATGTTGGGTAGCAACACAGGAGGAGCTCTGAGTTTGACAGAGCACAAAACCTCAATGAATACCTTTGGAAAAATTTGCAGTGTATTTAGTATAATGACTAGTATACTTTTGACCAGGAAGTTCACCAATGCTTCCCAAACTCTTATGTACATACAATCACCCAGGGATCATGTCAATAAGCTGAGGCTGACATTTGTCTGGGACAGGGCCTGAGATTCTGCATTTCTAACAAGCTTTCAGGTGATGACAGTGTTGCTGGTTTGAGAACCATACTTTGAATAGCAAGTGATCAGATACCTGTTGTTAAAAATGAGCATCCACTCTTCAAGAATTGTCTGGCGCCCACAGCCTAGAAAATTACTAAGAGTCTTCTGTGTAATGCTTGGCTCTCCCAAGCAGAGAAGTGGGAGCTCTACAGGGGTGGGGCAAGGACCTCTGGACTCTGCAGAAATCACCTTAGCATGTGATTTGGCTCTTTCCAGACCTATATACATAGGAAATATTTAGAGAAATTATTCCTTTATCCTAGATAGGTACCACCACCTCTGTGATAGATTATGGTAGTACAAGCCATGAGAAAAAGGTAAGTTCAAGACCCAGCAATTGCACTACTGGGTATTTACCCCAAAGATACAAATGTAGTGATCCAAAGGGGTATGTGCACCCTGATGTTTATAGCAGCAATGTCCACAATAGCCAAACTATGGAAAGAGCCAAGATGTCCATCGACAGATGAATGGATAAAGAAGATGTGATATATATATATATATATATATATATATATATATATATATATATATATATATACACACACACACACACAATGGAATATTATGCAACCATCAAAAGGAATGAAATCTTGCCATTTGCAATGACGTGGATGGAACTGGAGGGTGTTATGCTGAGCAAAATAAGTCAATCAGAGAAAGACATATATCATATGATCTCACTGATATGAGGAATTCTTAATCTCAGGAAACAAACTGAGGGTTGCTGGAGTGGGAGGTGGGGTGGGAGGGATGGGGTGACTGGGTGATGGACACTGGGGAGGGTATGTGTTCTGGTAAGCGCTGTGAATTGTGCAAGACTGTTGAATCTCAGATCTGTACCTCTGAAACAAATAATGCAATATATGTTAAGAAAAAAAAGAAGAAGAAGAAGATAGCAGGAGGGGAAGAATGAAGGGGGGGAAATCGGAGGGGGAGAAGAACCATGAGAGACGACGGACTCTGAAAAACAAACTGAGGGTTCTAGAGGGGAGGGGGGTGGGAGGATGGGTTAGCCTGGTGATGGGTATTGAGGAGGGCACGTTCTGCATGGAGCACTGGGTGTTACGCACAAACAATGGATCATGGAATACTACATCAAAAACTAATGATGTAATGTATGGTGATTAACATAACATAATAAAAATAAAAAAGAAAGAAATTCCTGTTATAGTTAAACCAAGGAGACTGTTTGTTTTAAACCCTGCAGGTACCAGTTCCTCTTAAACTCTTGCTCCAAACCAAGTATTGTTTTCTTGAGAGCAGTGGTATTTTCCTCAGTTTTAGCACACACAACCATAAGCATCCATGGATAATTTTCACATTCAGTTTGGAGACTTCCTTAGCTAAAATCCAAAAGTTGATTAGGTATACTTGTCTGGCAAGTTATTACAGCTCAGGGTTTGCCAATTGTGTTTCTGCTCTATAATACAGGTTGTTATTTTTCCAATCTCTTCTTCAAGAAATTTCTGTGCTGTTTTTCCAGACTTCACTGAGAGTTTCCTACCCATTGTTCTGTCCCACCTTCACTAACAATTGATTCACAGCTCTTCCACTCCTTCCTGCTTCCTGGTCCCAAGTCTAATACCACATGTTTTGTGTTTTTGTTCAGCAGCACTGTGCTTCTAGGTATCCATTTCTTTTTCTTTTTTTTTTTTTTTTTAAAGATTTTATTTATTTATTTGACAGAGAGAGACACAGCGAGAGAGGGAACACCAGCAGGGGGAGTTGGAGAGGGAGAAGCAGGCTTCCCGCTGAGCAGGGAGCCCGATGTGGGGCTCGATCCCAGGTCCCTGGGATCATGACCTGAGCCGAAGGCAGACGCTTAACAACTGAGCCACCCAGGCGCCCCTAGGTATCAATTTCTGTCTCAGCCTTTGCTGTATAGCAATTTACCCTGACACCTAGCAGCTTAAAAAATTATACCTTTATTTTTATTTTCAAAATTCTAGGGATTTGCAGAACTCTGAGCCAGGAACTGGTAATCTGAATGACTATATATATACACACATATATATTTATATATTATATATTTTATATATGTTTTTATTTAAATATATTTATATGTATTTATTTTATATATGCATGTACATATATATATATACATATATACATATATATATATATAAATTTCCTACCCATCACAGTATCACAATTCCCAAATCAGATGATTCTCTTTTGAATAAAAAACATGGGGCTCATTTTTTTTCATAAATTCTGTTGCATTTTTTTTCTTTTTCACTTTATTTTACAGTTACAATAATGCTTTTTATCCTAATTGACTTCATTTGGCTAAGGACCTTTTTTTACTTATATATGTAATTTAACAACCAAGTTTTCATTCATTCTGTAAATCAAACTCTCAATTACTTTTTTATACATGGCCATAGGATACTTTTTATTTCTTAAAATGTTCTTTTAAGATCATCAGTGCTATAATTGATACAGTATTTACTTTCTTTTCTTTTTTAAAGATTTTATTTTTTTAAGTAATCTCTACACCTATTTGTGGGGCTCAAACTCACTACCCTGACATCAAGAGTCACACGCTCTACCGAGTATTAACTTTCTGAGTGTTGTCAACCTTAAAGATAAAATAGCTAGCTATTTTACTAGCAAAATGAGTTTATTCAGGAATAGCAGAGGAATTGCAATACAGCACATACGAGCTATAGTGAACCATAGGTCAGTCCAAAGAGACAAAGGGAAGGTCAGTTTGTATTAGGTTTTAGGAGGAAATCAGGGAGGTTATTTTGAATAAAAGTTCATTGGAGAAGAACAAGAGTTAGAGGCTGGAGCAGTTTCTCACTGGCTGCAAGAGGTGGCTAATGTGTTGCTGGGGCTGAGAAGGACCTTCTTTTTCTTAAAAGTAGGAGATGGAGTTCCTTTGTGAAAAGTGCTCTACCTTGTCAAGATCATTCTTACCTTCTTTCTGCTGGGTCTCCAGGCCCCAACAAGTACCTGCATGAGAGCTCCCCCTTCAGGCCTTCCCCCTCCATTTTAAATGACTTTTCCTTTACTTATTTTCACATCGTAAATTTAAGTTAGGCAGAATGTTAACAAATGTAGAACTGAGTTGCCACCTTTAGTTTCCAGAGTTTTTCTTGAGTGTTCTAATTAAAATTATACCTCTAAATCATTCCAAGTAAAACAAATGATGATTTTACATAATTGGCATTTTTTTTCCCACGTAAGAAATGTAACCAATATTGAAAATTTAATTCATCTTAGAAAGATTGGAGTGTACATGTGATCATGAAGTTTATCCGTTTTCTGGTAGGGCCTGGAATATTTGATTATAGAAATATTTTGATAAAGTAATTACAAAGCAGTACTTATAGTTTTTATTTGTCCGTGACAACTCAGAGCATAATTTTTCTCATATAATACCTTAAGTAATCCAGAACTTACTTATCTAGTAGCTGCAATTATTTTAAATATAACTAAAAGACAGGTCATAACAAGGGGACTAAAATGATGTGTCATTAAATAATGAATGAATGAATGAATGAATGATCTGGCATCAGACCCAAAGCCCTGAGGCCCTCTGCAATACATAGTTGCTCTTGTTTTACCATTCATTTAGCAAATAGGTTCAAACACCAGTTTATATCAAAGAGATGCTAAGGATAGAATAACGAGGAAATCCCTGTCCTCCTTGCTCTTAGGGACCAAGAGATGACACAGGCAAGGAAAAAGACAATCACAACACAGTATGGTTTTGGTTAGAGGCACTGGAAGAAAAGTTCTCGATAGCCCAATGTGGAAACTACAAGTCAGGATCAAGGGAGTGAAACAAGATTTCCCCAGAAAGCAGCCTCTAAACTGAAACCTGAGGATAAATCAAAATTGATCAAGTAAAAGGTGTGGTCAAGAGGGACAGGAAGGAAGGGAGGTCATTCAGGCAGAGGACAGCATTTATAAAGACCTAAGGGTGATTAATAGTGGCTTTCCAGGACTCCTCTCAGTTCCCTCTTTTTGGGGTTAAATGGCAAACAGTCTGCTTCTTCTGTCTGGAATTTCTCCTTACCCTACACCATTACAGTTGCAAATTCCCTTTACTCAGATGACACATAATCCCATTTATGCCCTAATCCTAATTTTACTTCTTCAGAGAATGAAGGTAAAATTAAGGTTCTTTTTCCTAATGAATGCTCCTGTAGAACACCATATTTTGTCTTGGTAACATTTGTTACATTTGAATCAGATAATTAAGCAATGAGCTGTTTATTAACTCTGTTCTCATAGAGTTAAGACTCCACCGAGGCAAGGACTATGCCTATTTTGATAACCAAGGCTTATCAAATATATTTCACAGAGCTTATGCTCTGTAACTTTTTTTGTTCGATAAATGAATGAACAAATAAGAAAGTAGTCATTGTTGGCTACCATGTTACTATTTTTTATCTGTAGCAGCACTGTGGTACAGGCATGGATGAGACTTCTAGAATTTGATGAATATTGGTGTTTTGTATGGAGGTAATAATTAAAGGATAATGCTACAAGAATATTGTATAAATACTGGAAGGAATATTGGTCAAGTGATATACCACAGATTCTAAGCTGAAAAGGAAAATAGAAGAGATTGATAGAGATAGAAAACGTGCAAGGTTAATGGGACTAACGATCTCCAGAAAGGTACTTACAAAGAGCTGGAAAACAAAAAATAAATGAAAAGAGCCAGAAAGAAAACAGCTGTAGAAAAGGGGTAATGAGAGAATTATAGACCTATTCCTCAGAATATCTATCTCCGTGTTAATATTTCCCAGTAAACTGCCTCTTGGTTTTCAATTTTACAATGTAAAAGAATAAATGCATAAATATCAATTTTTCAACCAATGTTTACAAAGGAAAATTTTCAGTTGTGTACTTTTAACTCATTGTAACATTTAAAAGCTATCAATCTTTGGGTTGCCTGGGTGGCTCAGTCAGTTAAGCGTCTGCCTTCAGCTCAGGTCATGATCCCAGGGTGCTGAGATCAAGTCCCACATCAGGCTCCTTGCTCAGCAGGGAGTCTGCTTCTCCCTCTGCCTGCTGCTCCCCCTGCTTGTGCCTCTCTCTCTCTCTCGCTCTCTCTCTGGCAAATAAATAAATAAAATCTTAAAAAAAAGCTATCCATCTTTTTTTTTATTTCCTATTTTCATCATTTATTTTCATTTCCCTCCTTGAATTACTTGGCTATACATAATGTGTAAAAATGCTTACTTGTTTTCAATTTTAAGCACTATCTTCCGGTTGTCCATGTGGGTGGGGATCAAAATGTCTCTTGTTCCTTCTTCATTACCACTCCACATCTCCTTTTCATACCCACATACTAATATTGTAATTGAGGTTAGATCAATGTCCAGTATTTCTATCAATTTATATTATTATTACCACTACAAAGGGTATCTTTTTACCATCATCCAGGGGAAATGTCCTTTGTCTCTCTTCTGTGTTGGGTCCCTTGTTTCTTGCCTCCCCCAAAATGTCTCCTTTCTTGGTTTACTCCCTAATTATGGGAGATCAGACCTACAATAACATCCTGAAAAAGGATACATATGGGATCATGGAGGGTGTTCTTACATGATGATTTGACTAGATAAAAAATTCTGTATTGGAAATAATTTCTGTTTAGAATTCTGAAGGCACCAAACCCACCATTTTCTAGTTTCTGTTGTTGCTGCTTAAAAGGTCTAAGCCGTTCTGATACTCTGATTCTCACCTGCTACCCTGAGGCTATATATCCTCTCTCCACCTCACCCCCACCTTTGTGGAAACTTGTAAGATCTTCTGTCCATCCCTAGTCCTCTGAGATTTTGCACACTTGGTGTGATCTATTTTAATCATGTATAGGTAATCAGCAAGCTCCTTCAACCTGACAGTGAAAGCTCTTTTGTTCTTGGAAATATTCTTGAATTATTTGATAGATGATGTCCTCCATTTGTTTTTCCCTTTTCATTTACTTTGGAACTTCTTGTATTAGGATGTTAAACTTTTGGACTTTTTATTTAATTATATTTTTCTCAAATATTTTCCATCTGTGATTTGTGTGTGTGTGCACATGTGCGTTCTTCATGGGGTATTTCTTTAGTTTTCCATCATTTTGTGAGTTTTATAAGTATTCTTTTCTGCTCTCTTTTTAAATTTATTTTCAAGAGCTCCTTTTTGGTTCTGTGAGTACTCTTTTTTCTTTTTTCTTTTTTTTCTGAGTATTCTTTTATAATAGCAACCTACTCTTGTTTTATGGATTCAATATCTCCTCTTGGTGATCTGAAGGTATTAATGATAGTTTATTTGAAGAGGTATTCTCTTCACATACTTTTACTTTATGTTGCTTTTGTTTATATGTGTGTGCACAAGCATATGTTGGTTGTTATAAATTTTATACTAAAGTCTCCTCTTAGATATTATTTCTAATTTATTTTGGCCTTTGATTTTTTTTGTTAAAGACTTTATCAGAAACTAAGTAATCTATGATTTTCTTCTCATACTAAAGATTAGAATGCTGAAAATAGGATTGGAACCTCATAGACTTGTTGACTAGTTTTCATTATTAAGTGTGCTGCCTGAGCACAAAATTTTGCAGCTTTCCTCTTGCCAGCTCAGTCCAATTCACTAGAGAGGGATGATTCAATCTCCTGCCAACATTCTGGAAGCCAATTGGCAGAAGAGGGTTCAGGAGCCTCAGGAACTGGTATGCAAATACCAGTACCATATTTTAGTACAGTACTCCTACTCACAACTGTGGCTAATTTCTCTCCTGGAGTCTCTTCTGTTTACCTTCCTGAGAGAACAAACCTCCAGAGTTCTGCTGAAGTAGAAGAACGGGTGGTTGCTTGGCTAGAGCTAGAAGTCTCACTGAGAATGGGGGCTGGGTCAGAGAGGTGCATAGCTCATCAGGGGACCTTCCTGGCTTCAACTAAACATTCAGATTTACAACACTATCATGGGCCATGCTAGGACCAGGCTGCTCAGATAGATACACGCAGGAATGACAACTTGCAGGAGGGCAACATCAGACATCCCTTCAAAAAGAGTCCTACAGCAAGCAACCATGCAGCTGTTCACACAATCATCCAGTAGCCATCCTGAGCCTAGATCACAATGCAAAGACTGGAGGTGAGTCCACATTAGGAGGTGCAAGAGTCATCTTGGCCTAAAAAACTCATGCTTCATAGAAGGTGATAGCTTTTATAAGAATTCTGTAGGTATAGCTTCCAGAGTCTGCACAAAAGATATCCCAGTTATAAGAGCCACCATACTCAAGGAAGACTAGAGCTACATCCAATTCACGCGTAGTTTTTCAGGGGTCATTTTTGTCATAAGCAAAAATTGTATACCATTTTTATCAGATATCAGATGAACAGTTAGAGATCTAAATGAATGTCAAATTCTCCAGCCCAAAGGAATGGATATGATTAAGCCATTCACACAATCCAATTGTTTCTTTTACTCTTTTCTTATTATTGATGAAACAGGAAGGAAAGAAGTACATGGAAAGAAATGTGGGGAAGGTGGCAGGTTAATGTAGTGTGAAGATACGGGCATTTCTATTTCTATATGCTCAAGGAACATGAGGTAAAAATACAGTCGTAGAGTAAGGGTGGGCAATGAGGTGCAGGTGATTAGCAAGGTGAGGGGAGCAAGTGATAATTAGTCTATTTTGTAAAAGCATTTGATAGGGACCTCAACTCCTCCCCCAAAAATGTTATATTTAGGATTCTTTTTAATTGAAAAAGATGATGTGTTGCTCAGGATAGGCTCAATGCAATAACACACCGACTCCAAAATGTATAATGGTCCAAACACAATAGAAGTCTATTTAATGCTCACATAAGAGTTTTAGGCAGGGACATAGATGGGTGTGATGAAACCTCCTCCATACAGTCAACTTGGAACACCTACTGGCAGAACCTCTTCCATCTACAGTACCTGGCTGGGTCTTCTTTCTTTCAGCCAGAGTGGAAAAGTCCAAGGGGGCATGGGTTGTTTGAAGTAGACCTTAAAGTTCTACCTACTGGAACAAAGGCACATAACCACACTGAATCTCCAGCAGGGCTGAGTAATGTAATCCAGCTATGTGCCCACTCTGATGAGGGAAATATGGATTTTATTGAGCAGTAGTATGGGCATTTTGATTTTAGAATGATTTCTATTAAATACCTTCTATTAAATATATAGTAGACATTATCTTAGCATCCAAGGATATAGTCAGTTATTGTTAAAGATCTTATTTGGAACATCTAATTCCTTAGGAAGGGCAGGTCAGTAAAATAGTATTTGAAATTGAGCACTAGTAATTTCAATAGCATCATTTTAAATGCAAATCATCATGTCATTATGGTAGTGATTTATGTGTATACGACACAAACGCATACTGTTATATGTAAAACATACTCCTAAACTTTGCAAAACTGACCATAGGTCAATTACCTTCACAGTAAATGAAGTATTCATCTTTATTTTTAAAGAAAAACTTTTTTTTTAATCTCGATGGCTTATTTTCACGGTTATTTACCTCTTTTAATTTAGGTAACAGAGTATTTTACTCAATTATACATGGCACCAAATTACCACATTATACTGGATATGACATTTTAAGGGATCAAAAGAAACCAGATATCAAAAGAAACCAAACCAAGTAGACACATCCAGTTTATTAAAATGTTTCTGTAACTCTGCCTGCCACCAGCCGAGGCTCTATTTTTTGGTTACCTTGCTTTTCCTAATGGAACACGGGAACTGCCTTGAAGCTGAACAAACACCATTTTTGCTTCAAAACACACTTTACGACACTAAAATAAAATAATAATTAGAAAATAAATCTTTTTAACTCCTACATTAAAATTAAATACTAAAAAGTATACCCCCGCCCTTAGTTCATAAATGTGAATTATTTTAATTTTGTCATTAATTCTACCAGTTTTATACATAGATCTCTTTTGCCTCACTTATGATGGTTTGAAGCACACCTTTTTTTTTCTTTTTAATAAAGTGACTTCACAAAAAAGGAGAAGAAAGAAAGGGCCAACTCAGTGTTTGATCGCCTGTTTCCATTCATTCACATCTTTCTATAAAATTATCCTTCTGATCTAATGGGTTCCAGTAAAAGATGAAAGTTTTCATGGTGTGTGAGCCAAACGCACATTGCTTTTTTTAAGTTTACATAGGGATGAAAGGAAAATGCTGTCCCTGCACTTTGATTATTTTTGCATATGTGTAACTTAGAAGGTGACTGTAAAAATTGAAACTTTCCATGGATCTAGTTTGCAAAAAGGAAGCCTCTCATGGCCAATTTAGAAAAATAAACATCCAAAGTCTGAATGTTTGAAAAATTACTCCAAGGCCAGTTCTGGGGCATTTCAAACATTTCAGCTCACCCTTATTAAATGCCCGTCTTATCTATTGCTGAGGATATTCACACATATGGCATAACTGTCTTATACCTACGTGGTGCTGGCATCTTTGGTAGTTTTTGTGTGTGTTTGTGTGTTTGTTGTTGTTGTTGTTGTTTGTTGTTGTTGTTGTTGTTTTGTCGTGTTTTCTACTCTTGGGTTGGGGGAATAACGATGAACCTAAGTGACTCTGAATTTCAGCACTACTTTTTTTGCACAATGTATCAGTGTGTCTGTAATCCCTCAACTTTAGGAATGTGGATACAATTACAAAGGAGAATAAATCTGAGTCTGTTCAGACATACTTACTTCCTACACTCCAGAGAGATAGAATCAGGGGGAGAGGGAGAGAGAGAAAACAATGTACATTTGCTTAGCCCCCAAAATCAAGAAACATATTTCTCACCAGAGGTTAGAACAGACAAAATGTTCATGTATCTAATTTTATTTGAGGGAAAGGCAAAAAATTTGTGTTAATGTTGAGTTACATTCCGAACCCTCTTTCTACAATTCTATAAGAACTGGCAAGATGTTTCTTTGCCAAGTGATGCTTGTCAGAATTTAATAATGAAAATGACATTATGGAATTAAAAGTGACCTTAAAGTATATCTTATAAACCCTCCTTGTTGTGGATGACTACAGTCAAAACAAGTAATATTATAAGTTGAAGATGATAAAAATCATAGGTATGCACTTAGTATAATAACCAAGCTTAGCTCACAAGGTGATAACTGGTGAGCCATCTTGCTGGGTTTTTAATATTATACCATAACAAGCATAGAATCTGAGCACCGCTTTGCGGAAAGCCAGGAGATATAGATTTCTGCTTTTCTGGGAGTGAGAGCTTCATGCTTATATATTATAGAGATGATATATCTCCTAAACATTGTTCCCTTAAATTTTGGCGATATATGGATTTCCCTGATCAGAGTAAAGACTTTTGGTCTTGGACAAAGGAGCATGTCAGTGAAGCTGTTAAAGCTCCTTTCTTTATGTTTCAAAGTAATCTAGGAATCTCCCATGGGAGAAGTCATAATTTTTTTTTTCAAAATCTGCAGTATGAACATCAGTGATCCCATTATTCAATGTAAATATCATAAGACAAAGAGGGCCCATGAACATGCTACCATCCACCAATCCCCTCTTCAGAAATCTTCCACCCCATAGACCACATACCACTGTTTGTTCTTTCCCCTCTAGCGTCATGCTTTCCTTTTCCCTCACACCCTCATTATCTTTCTTTCTTTCTTTTTTTAAATTTTATTTATTTGCTTTAGAAAGAGAGCATGAGAGAGAGGAGAGGGTGAGTGGGGGGAGGGGCAGAGAGAGAGGGACAGGAAGACTCCACTCAGAGCACGGAGCCCAGTGCAAGGCTGGATCCCACAACCCTGAGATCATGATGTGAGCCGAAATCCAGAGTCAGCCACTTAACTTGACTGAGCTACCCAGGCATCCCCCCTCATTATCTTTCATTTGGACTCTTAGTCTTATCTCTTAACAGTCTTGCCCTAAACCATTGCCAAAATGGTTTACATAAAATGCGTGTCTGATCACACTGTCTTCTCTTCCACATAAAGGCTAATTGTTCTGTGGTTTTACCATGACTAAAGAATGAAGTCCAGACTCTTTAACAGGGCAGGAGACATAATGTCTTTCATCCACCTCCTCCCTACCCTACATCTCCTCTGTGATGCCAAGCACCAGTCAATCAAAAATGCCTCAAAGCCACACCATTTCCTCCCTGCTTTCACCCTTCCTTTTATTTTGTTTGCCATACTCCCATCCTCCCACCTCATCTACTTTTAAAATCTTT
This sequence comes from Halichoerus grypus, assembly GCF_964656455.1. Lineage (NCBI taxonomy): Eukaryota > Metazoa > Chordata > Mammalia > Carnivora > Phocidae > Halichoerus > Halichoerus grypus. The sequence continues at coordinate 138,819,327 of NC_135713.1, read as the reverse complement.
GAAATTAAACTTTTAAATGAACATCTTTAACACATCTCTGGCATACATAACCATCACCTAGATAATAGCCTTGCCTGGAGAGAATACCTTCCTTCAACACTCCCTGCTATAATTTTATGATTACTCTTAAAGTCATATTTATCCCACACCCTCAAAAAGCAGAGTGGACTTTGAATGAAAAATAAAATGTTTGTTTTGTGTATCAGTGGAGATATTAACATAGTGAGATCCATGTTTCACACCCACTCATGCTTTTTTCTGCACGGAATCATACTTGCATTTGGAGGAATGGAATCCCAATACTACCCACACACAAGTTATATCTCCAGAGTGCCTTGGATACGCAATGACTTTCAGGTAACTCTGATGCTTTGGGGCAAATGCAGATGGAATATGCTGTTAGGCAATTGACTGATGGTTCCACTAACTGATATTCAAGTGACTTGAGAGTTAATGTAAAGGTAAATGGCTTCAGTACAAAGATGAAAAAAATGTGTTTGACTTATATCTATCTGAGTCATACATTCTCATTACTGTTGGAAAGAAGGATTTGTGTTTGGCAGATCTTTTCAGTTACACACTCTAAAGGCAGAAGATGTTTTGTTCATCCTGGCAAGAACAGTATTTTCCCTTTTAGATTTATTTTTAAAAATAAGTTGCTGATTGAAAAGTCACCCAGGTAAATCATCTTCTATAGAAGTAATGACATTCCCAGGCCAGCAGACTTTAGTTCAAAATACTAAACCAGGCACCGTCTGGAATATTCATTTCCAAACATTGTGCCAATGGGATCAAGCCCTGGCATGCTCAACCTATATTTGAATGAGTAACATACTTTTAAAATAGAACTGGCAAATCAAAACCTGTAGATTTCTAACCTTGGCTCAGAGATATACTGACATGCTTGAGGTTGACTTTACTTTTTAATAGGAAGCAACACCTGGCTGCGTAGTAATCATGGAAGAAGGTGATATTTAATTGTTAAAAAAAACCCACAAAGTTGTCCAGAAGTGAAGTCAGTGATTTAAATGTATATTAGATGGCCTTTGAATGTGCACTTCAATGCTCCTAATCAAAATGGTGCTGTTAACCTCACCTAGATTTCATGTTGCACACGTCATTCACTCAGAATCATGTGATTTTGTATGAAGGTAAGGAAATTGTATGAGGGTAAGGAAATGATCAACTATTCAATTTCTTCTGTAGCTTCCATTCCCTCTTTAATTTATTCAGCGTTTATTGGGTGCCTGCTATTTTCCTAACAGCAATACTTAGGAATATAAATACAAGCATCAGTGTTCCTTACTCTTGAGAATTTCAGTGTAATGAGAAAAACAGATATTAAAACAAATAATTACGGCGTCCTGGGAAATGTGGTACGGTATAGGCATGCAGGGAATATTATGGGACAAGAAAGGGAAAAGCCACATTGGTCTGGGAAGTTGGAGAAAGATTCTGAGAGATCACTTTGGGTTTGGCCTTGAAGAGTGAGTAGGATTTAAACCAGAGCAAGAAGACCGAGAACACTTTAGGTAATGGCCCAGTCCAGAAAGCCCTGTAGGGCCAAATGTGCTTACATTAGTGCTAGCCCTAATTAGCTTTGGCTGGAAGAAAACACCTTCTCCAGAAATCTTGCTGTAATTATAGGATTTCTGTAACAGTAATGAAAACATAATAGGAATGTAAATTCTGAACAATATAATGCAAGAGAAGTGTGTGGTTTAAGGCATGTATTTTGGAGCCAGACTGCCTGGGTATGGCTTCCAGCCTGAACACATAAATGCTGTAAGTTCTTTAACTGCCATCGGCTTCAGCACCCTGGCCTGCAAACTGAGGGAGATATTAGTAACTAGCTTATAAACATGATTGTCCATATTAAATAAAATAATCCTTAAGAATTTCCAAGAAAAGTGACAGGTATGTGAAAACTTTCTATAAACATTGGCTACAAATGGTTGATCACTTCTTTAACAGTATTATTGAGTTGTAACTTATATACCATACATGTATACCACCCATTTGAAATGTACAAGTCAGTGATTTTCAATAAATTTGTGGTGGGGCAAGCATCCCATCAGTCTAATTTTAGAATTTTTTTCTTCGGCGGAGCAAGATGGCGGAGGAGTAGGAGACCTGGATTTTGTCTCCTCTCAGGAATTCAGCTGGATAGGGATCAAACCATTCTGAACACCTACAAACTCAACAGGAGATCAAAGAAAAGAAGAGCAACAACTCTCTGAACAGAAAAGCGACCACTTTCTGGAAGGTAGGACCTGCGGAGAAGTGAATCCGAGGCGATACTCGGGAGGATAGACGGCGGGGGAGGGGCCTCCGACGGCCGCTTCTGGCAAGTGATAGAGCCACGGAGCACAAAGTCGGAACTTTTAGAGTCTGCTCCGCTGAGGGACGTCACTCTGGTGGCGAAGTGGGGGGTGGAACCCTCGCGGGACAGTGTGGTCTCAGGACCCTCGGGGTCACAGAAAGACTGGGGGTGCCTGAGTGCGGCAGAGCTCCCAGGTATCGGAGCAGGGAAGCCGGCTGCAGAGACGGAGCCCAGGCGCGGGCTCTCAGCTCGGGGTTGTCATAAACCGTGATCCGCGGCACAGTCGGGCCACTGCTCCTCCAGCAGGGACCCAACAAGCGGCAGATCCGGGGAGACTCACCTTCTTCCCCTGGGAGGAGAGGTGAGGGAGCGCACCGCGGGGATCTGCTGGGTTTGGAGACTCCACCCGGGGTCGGGTGCCAGATAGAAAGGCGCGGTCACAGGCCGGGTGAGCGCGGAGAGTGGCCGGAGACCGGGGAGACGGGAGTGACTGACTGCTTTTCTCTGGGGGCTCGCTGAGGAGCGGGGCCCCGAGTTCTCGGCTCCGCCGGGGCGGAGACTGGGAGGCCGCCATTTTCACTCTCCGCCTCCAAAGCTGTACGGAGAGCTTGCAGGGAACAAAAGCTCCGGAGAGCAAACCTGAGCAGATTACTTAGCCCGGACCGGCAAGGGCGGGGCAATTTTGCCTCCGGCAAAGACATTTGGGAACCACGGCAACAGGCCCCTCCCCCAGAAGATCAGCGAGAACAGCCAGTCAAGACCAAGTTTACCGATCAATGAGAACGGCAGAACTCCAGTGCTAGGGGAATACTGCACATAGAATTCATGGCTTTTTTACCATGATTCTTTAGTCTTTCAAAGTTAATTATTTTTTTTAACTGTCTTTTTTTCTTTTTTCCTTTTTTCTTTTTTTTTGAATTTTTCTTTTTCCCTTTTTCAACCAACATCTTATCAATCCCTTTTTTAAAAAAAAACATTTTTATTTTTCATTTTTAAAGTCATATTCTATCCCTTCATAGTAGTTACCCGTATTTTTGGCATATATATATAAGTTGTTCTCTCCTTAAAATCTTGAGATAGTTTCTTTTAACAGATCAAAATATACTCTAAATCTCTAGTGTATGGTTTTTTTCTACTCCCCTGCCTGATCACATTCTCTCCCTTTTTTCTTTCTTTCTTTTTTTTTTTTTTAATCCTCTTCTTTCTTTTTTCAAACAACTTATCAAATCCTTTTTAAAAATTTTTTATAATTTCCATCTTTACAGTCATATTCCATCCCTTCATCATATCAACCCTTATTTTTGTACATATATAAGTTTTTCTTTCTTTAAAATTTTGGGAGGGACTTTCTTTTAACAGAACAAAATACACCCAAAATCTAGTGTGTGGCACTGATCTATAATCCAGCCTGATCATATTAGATCACATTCTGTTTTTGTTTTGTTTTGTTTTGTTCTGCTTTTGTTTGTTTTTATCTTTATCTTTTTCTTTTTTCTTTTTTTCTTTCCTTTTCTTTTTTCTCTCTTTCCCTTTCTTTTCCCACTGCTTCAGGTCTTTTCTGATTTGTTTAGAGTATATTTTCTGGGGACATTGTTACCCTGCTAGCATTTTGTTCTCTCATTAATCTATTCTCCTCTGCACAAAATGACAAGACGGAAAAAATCACCTCAACAAAAAGAACAAGAGGTAGTACCGACTGCCAGGGACCTACTCAATATGGACATTAGTACGATGTCAGATCTAGAGTTCAGAATCATCACTTTAAAGATACTAGCTGGGCTTGAAAAAAACATGGAAGTTATTAGAGAAACCCTTTCTGGAGAAGTAAAAGAACTAAAATCTAACCAAGTAGAAATCAAAAAGGCTATTAATGAGGTGCAATCAAATATGGGGGCGCTAACTGCTAGGATAAATGAGGCAGAAGAAAGAATCAGTGAGATAGAAGACCAAATGATGGAAAATAAAGAAGCTGAGAAAAAGAGAGATAAACAACTACTGGATCACGAGGGCAGAATTCGAGAGATAAACGATACCATAAGACGAAACAACATTAGAATAATTGGGATCCCAGAAGAAGAAGAAAGAGAGAGAGGGGCAGAAGGTATAATGGAGCAAATTAGAGCAGAGAACTTCCCTAATTTGGGGAAGGAAACAGGCATCAAAATCCAGGAAGCACAGAGAACCCCTCTCAAAATCAATAAAAATAGGTCAACACCCCGACATCTAATAGTAAAACTTACGAGTCTCAGAGACAAAGAGAAAATCCTGAAAGCAGCTCGGGAGAAGAGATATGTAACCTACAATGGTAGAAACATTAGATTGGCAACAGACTTATCCACAGAGACCTGGCAGGCCAGAAAGGACTGGCAAGACATATTCAGAGCACTAAATGAGAAAAATATGCAGCCAAGAATACTATATCCAGCTAGGCTGTCATTGAAAATTGAAGGAGAGATAAAAAGCTTCCAGGACAAACAAAAACTAAAGGAATTTGCAAACACGAAACCAGCCCTACAACAAATATTGAAAGGGGTCCTCTAAGCAAAGAGAGAGCCTAAAAGCAACATAGACCAGAAAGGAACACAAACAATATACAGTAACAGTCACTTTACAGGCAATACAATGGCACTGAACTCCTATCTTTCAATAGTTACCCTGAATGTAAATGGGCTAAATGCCCCAATCAAAAGACACAGGCTATCAGATTGGATTAAAAAACAAGACCCATCGATATGCTGTCTGCAAGAGACTCATTTTAGACCCAAAGACACCCCCAGATTGAAAGTGAGGGGGTGGAAAACCATTTACCATGCTAATGGACACCAAAAGAAAGCTGGGGTGGCAATCCTTATATCAGACAAATTAGATTTTAAACCAAAGACTGTAATAAGAGATGAGGAAGGACACTATATCCTACTTAAAGGGTCTATCCAACAAGAAGATCTAACAATTGTAAATATCTATGCCCCTAACATGGGAGCAGCCAATTATATAAGGCAATTAATAACAAAAGCAAAGAAACACATCGACAACAATACAATAATAGTGGGGGACTTTAACACCCCCCTCACTGAAATGGACAGATCGTCTAAGCAAAAGATCAACAAGGAAATAAAGACTTTAAATGACACACTGGACCAAATGGACTTCACAGACATATTCAGAACATTCCATCCCAAAGCAACGGAATACACATTCTTCTCTAGTGCCCATGGAACATTCTCCAGAATAGATCACATCCTAGGTCATAAATCAGGTCTCAACCGGTACCAGAAGATTGGGATCATTCCCTGCCTATTTTCAGACCACAATGCTTTGAAACTAGAACTCAATCACAAGAGGAAAGTCAGAAAGAACTCAAATACATGGAGGCTAAAGAGCATCCTACTGAAGAATGAATGGGTCAACCAGGAAATTAAAGAAGAATTAAAAAAATTCATGGAAACCAATGAAAATGAAAACACAACTATTCAAAATCTTTGGGATACAGCAAAGGCAGTCCTAAGAGGAAAGTATATAGCAATACAAGCCTTTCTCAAGAAACAAGAAAGGTCTCAAGTACACAACCTAACCCTACACCTAAAGGAGCTGGAGAAAGAACAGCAAAGAAAGCCTAAACCCAGCAGGAGAAGAGAAATAATAAAGATCAGAGCAGAAATCAATGAAATAGAAACCAAAAGAACAGTAGAACAGATCAACGAAACTAGGAGCTGGTTCTTTGAAAGAATTAACAAGATTGATAAGCCCCTGGCCAGACTTATCAAAAAGAAAAGAGAAATGACCCAAATCAACAAAATCATGAATGAAAGAGGAGACATCACAACCAACACCAAAGAAATACAAACAATTATAAGAACATATTATGAGCAACTCTATGCCAGCAAATTAGATAACCTGGAAGTAATGGATGCATTCCTAGAGATGTATCAACTACCAAAACTGAACCAGGAAGAAATAGAACACCTGAACAGACCTATAACCACTAAGGAAATAGAAGCAGTCATCAAAAATCTCCCAAAACACAAAAGCCCAGGGCCAGATGGCTTCCCAGGGGAATTCTACCAAACATTTCAAGAAGAATTAATACCTATCCTTCTGAAACTGTTCCAAAAAATAGAAATGGAAGGAAAACTTCCAAACTCATTTTATGAGGCCAGCATTACCTTGATCCCAAAACCAGACAAAGACCCCATCAAAAAGGAGAATTACAGACCTATATCCCTGATGAACATGGATGCAAAAATTCTCACCAAAATACTAGCCAATAGGATCCAACAGTACATTAAAAGGATTATTCACCACGACCAAGTCGGATTTATCCCTGGGCTGCAAGGTTGGTTCAACATCCGCAAATCAATCAACGTGATACAATACATTAACAAAAGAAAAAACAAGAATCACATGATCCTCTCAATAGATGCAGAAAAAGCATTTGACAAAGTACAGCATCCTTTCTTGATCAAAACTTCAGAGTATAGGGATAGAGGGTACATACCTCAATATCATAAAAGCCATCTATGAAAAACCTACAGCGAATATCATTCTCAATGGGGAAAAACTGAGAGCTTTCCCCCTAAGGTCAGGAACGCGGCAGGGATGTCCACTATCACCACTGCTATTCAACATAGTATTGGAAGTCCTAGCCACAGCAATCAGACAACAAAAAGAAATCAAAGGCATCCAAATTGGCAAAGAAGAAGTCAAACTCTCACTGTTTGCAGATGATATGATCCTTTATGTGGAAAATCCCACAGACTCCACCCCAAAACTGCTAGAACTCATACAGGAATTCAGTCAAGTGGCAGGATATAAAATCAATGCACAGAAATCAGTGGCATTCCTATACACCAACAACAAGTCAGAAGAAAGAGAAATTAAGGAGTCGATCCCATTTACAATTGCACCCAAAACCATAAGATCCCTAGGAATAAATCTAACCAAAGAGGCAAAGGATCTGTACTCAGAAAACTATAAAATACTCATGAAAGAAATTGAGGAAGACACAAAGAAATGGAAAAACGTTCCATGCTCATGGATTGGAAGAACAAATATTGTGAAGATGTCAATCCTACCTAGAGCAATCTACACATTCAATGCAATCCCCATCAAAATACCATCCACTTTCTTCAAAGAAATGGAACAAATAATCCTAAAATTTGTATGGAACCAGAAAAGACCCCGCATAGCCAGAGGAATGTTGAAAAAGAAAAGCAAAGCTGGCGGCATCACAATTCCAGACTTCCAGCTCTACTACAAAGCTGTCATCATCAAGACAGTATGGTACTGGCACAAAAACAGACACATAGATCAATGGAACAGAATAGAGAGCCCAGAAATGGACCCTCAACTCTATGGTCAACTAATCTTCGACAAAGCAGGAAAGAATGTCCAATGGAAAAAAGACAGTCTCTTCAACAAATGGTGTTGGGAAAATTGGACAGCCACATGCAGAAGAATGAAACTGGACCATTTCCTTACACCACACACAAAAATAGACTCCAAATGGTTGAAAGACCTCAATGTGAGACAGGAGTCCATCCAAATCCTAAAGGAGAACACAGGCAGCAACCTCTTCGACCTCAGCCGCAGCAACTTCTTCCTAGAAACATTGCCAAAGGCAAGGGAAGCAAGGGCAAAAATGAACTATTGGGACTTCATCAAGATAAAAAGCTTTTGCAAAGCAAAGGAAACAGTCAACAAAACCAAAAGACAACTGACAGAATGGGAGAAGATATTTGCAAATGACATATCAGATAAAGGGCTAGTATCCAAAATCTATAAAGAACTCATCAAACTCAACACCAAAAGAACAAAGAATCCAATCAAGAAATGGGCAGAAGACATGAACAGACATTTTTCCAAAGAAGACATCCAAACGGCCAACAGACACATGAAAAAGTGTTCAATATTGCTCGGCATCAGGGAAATCCAAATCAAAACCTCAATGAGATACCACCTCACACCAGTCAGAATGGCTAAAATTAACAAGTCAGGAAATGACAGATGTTGGCGGGGATGCGGAGAAAGGGGAACCCTCCTCCACTGTTGGTGGGAATGCAAGCTGGTGCAGCCACTCTGGAAAACAGTATGGAGGTTCCTCAAAAAGTTGAAAATAGAGCTACCATATGATCCAGCAATTGCACTCCTGGGTATTTACCCCAAAGATACAAAAGTAGGGACCCGAAAGGCTACGTGCACCCCGATGTTTATAGCAGCAATGTCCACAATAGCCAAACTGTGGAAAGAGCCAAGATGTCCATCAACAGATGAATGGATAAAGAAGATGTGGTATATATATACAATGGAATATTATGCAGCCATCAAAAGGAATAAGATCTTGCCATTTGCAACGACGTGGATGGAACTGGAGGGTATTATGCTGAGCGAAATATGTCAAACAGAGAAAGACATGTATCATATGACCTCACTGATATGGGGAATTCTTAATCTCAGGAAACAAACTGAGGGTTGCTGGAGTGGGGGGTGGGGTGGGAGGGATGGGGTGACTGGGTGATGGACACTGGGGAGGGTATGTGTTCTGGTAAGCGCTGTGAATTGTGCAAGACTGTTGAATCTCAGATCTGTACCTCTGAAACAAATAATGCAATATATGTTAAGAAAGAAAAAAAGAAGAAGAAGAATGTAGCAGGAGGGGAAGAATGAAGGGGGGGAAATCGGAGGGGGAGAAGAACCATGAGAGACGATGGACTCTGAAAAACAAACTGAGGGTTCTAGAGGGGAGGGGGTTGGGAGGATGGGTTAGCCTGGTGATGGGTATTGAGGAGGGCACGTTCTGCATGGAGCACTGGGTGTTATGCACAAACAATGAATCATGGAACACTATATCTAAAACTAATGATGTAATGTATGGGGATTAACATAACAATAAAATAATTAAAAAAAAAAAAAAAGAATTTTTTTCTTCTCCTCAAAAAGGTACGTGTTGATATACATTCTCTATTTCTACCATTCTATCTAGGTCTAAGTAAAAACCAATCTCATTTCTGTCTCCATAGATTTGCCTATTCTGGATATTTCCCATAAAAGTAGTCATAAAGAGACACCTGGGTGGCTCAGTTGGTTAAGTATCTGCCTTTGACTCAGGTCATGATCTCAGGGTCCCAGGGTCGAGCCCGCATCGGGCTCCTTGCTCAGTGGGGAGTCTGCTTCTCCCTCTGCCTGACGTTCCCCCTTCTTGTGCTCTCTCTCTCTCTCTGACAAATAAATAAATAAAATCTTTTAAAAAAAGTAGTCATAAAAACTGTGGTCTTTTGTGTCTAGCTTCTTTCTGTTAGCCTCATGTTTTTAAGATTCATCCATGTTGTAGTACATACCAGTGTTTCATTTCTTTTTATGGCTAATACTCCATTGTATGAAATGCCACATAATATTTATTCATCAGCTGATGGATGTTTTGAATATTCTGCTTATTGGATACTATTAGTGCTGCTAAAAATATTTATGCACAAGTTTCTACATGGATGTATATTTTCATTTGTCTTGGTTATGTACATAGGAGTGTCGTTGCTAGGTCATGTGCTACTCCTATCTTTAACATTTTGAAAAATTGTCACCCTGTTTTCCAAAGCTGCTGCACAATTTTACTTGCCATCAGGAAAATGCATGAAGGTTTTAATGTATTCATATCCTCACCAGTGATTATATTATCTCTTTTTCTGAAAAATGCCATTAGAATTTTGATAGAAATTTCATTTAATCTATAGATAGCTTTGGGTAGTATGGACATTTTAAGAACGTTGACATTTCTGCTCCATGAACATGGGCTATTTTCCACTTATTTGTGTCCCCTTTGATTTCTTTCATCAATGTCTTATAGTTTTTGGTATATAGATCTTTCAGTTTCTTGGTTAAATCTATTGTTTTTGATGCTATTATAAGTGATAATGTTTTCTTCATTTCTTTTTCAAATAGTTTATTGTTAGGGTAGAAACATAACTGACTTGTATGTTGATTTTGTATCATGAAACTTTACTGAATTCATTGATTAGGTCTAACAGTTTTTTTTTTTTTTTTTTTTTTTTTTTTTAGAGTCTTTGGGATTTTCTATATACAACGTCATGGCATCAGCAAACAGACACAATTTTACTAATTACTTTTAGTTTTGAATGACTTTTATTTCTTGCCTGTTTCCTTTGGCTAGGACTTCTAATACAAAGTGGAACCGGAGTAGTGAGATTGGGCACCTTTTTCTTGTTCCTGGTCTTAGAGGGAAAGCTTTCAACATTTTACTGTTCAGTATCATGTGACTTGTGGGCTCATTAAACACGGTCTTTATTGTGTTGAGTTACTTTTAGTTTATATCCAGTTTGTTGAGTTTATATCATGAAAGGATGTTGAATTTTATTCACTGTTTTGTCATCATCTATTCAGATGATCATATGATTTTTTTTTCATTCTATTGTGATACACCACAATAATAATTGATTTGCATATGTTGAATCATCCTTGCATCTAGTGATAAATCACACTTGATCATATTGTTTGATCCTTTTATTGTGCTGATGAGTTTGGTTTGGTCATATTTTGTTCAGAATTTTTGTGTCTATATTCATCAGGGATATTAGCCAGTAGTTTTATCTTCTTGTGGTGTCCTTATTTGGCTTTGGTATCAAGGTAATGCTGGTCTTGTAAAAACATTTTGGGTGTGTTCCTTCATTTTCAAACTTTGTAAAATATTTGAAAAGGATTGACTTTGCTTCTTCTTTAAATATTTGGTAGAATTCACCTTTGAAGCCATCTAGTCCTAGGCTTTTCTTTGTTGGGGGGCTTTTGATTACTGATTCATTCTCATTACTCACTGTGGGGCTGATCAGATTCTGTTTTTTCTTTACTTTGTCTTGGTAGGTTGCATGTTCCTAGGAATTAAGCTGTTTCTTCTGAGTTGCCCAATTTGTTGGTGTATATTTGTTCATAGTGGTCTGTTATGGTCCTTTATATTTCTATGGTATAAGTTGTAATGTCTCCATTCATTAATGATTTTATTTATTAGAGTTCTGTTTTGGTTTTTTTTGTTTTTTTTTTTCTTAATGGATCTACCTAAAGATTTGTCACTTTTGTTTATCTTAAAAAAAAAAAAAAAAAACTCCTGGTTTCATTGGTGTTTCTATGTTTTTCTGGTCTCTATTTAATTTATTTCTGCTCTGGTTGTTGTTATTTCCCTCTTTCTGGTAACTTTGGCTTTAGTTCTTGTGTTTTTAGTTCTGGTAAACTTTAAACTTTAAACTTTATTATTTGGTTTGTATTGTGGAGCTACCAGCTTTCTCTTAATTGTTCTCCATGAAATCCCCAATGCTCTAGACATGTAGTTCTCCATGTTCTGTTTCAAGTAAATTCAGTTCCCACCAGTTCTCATGGCTTGCCTTTACCCTGGGCAGAATCCCAGAACTATGGCACTGGAACTTGGGGGTGGGGCTCAATTTTCCTAAAGTTGACATCCTCATTCTAGGAGTGGTCATGGGGTGGAGGTGGCATCTTCTGGTCTTCTGTTTGGCCCTTTCAATATAGAATTTCTACCCTTGAAGCAGTCTGAGGAAAGACAATTGGGGCCTCTTTATTCTTACCCTTCCACATTTAGAGTAGAGCTTCTGTTCTTTGCAAGGAGTGCAGTGGGAGGCTGTATACCTGATCCTTTCAGTCTACTTGGCTGGCATAGAACTTCTGCAACATACAACAAGAGATGAGAAACCCTAACATTCTGCCTTTCCATGGGTGAAATCCTATCCCCAGAGTTGATGTGACATAGAGAGCCCCTATCTTCTTAATCTTCACTTGACAATTGTAGGACATTTAGGGTAGAGCTTCTGTATTGCAGAACCAGTAGAGTTGGGGAGGTTGGTGGTGGTAAGACCATGCTCAAGACCACAGTCATGTTCTTGCTGAGGTTTAGTAGATTTTCTTTAATGAATGTTTCTCCATTTGCTGTTTTCCCTTAGGACAAATTCCAGAGACTTTAAATAATTGTTGGTTTGATATTTTTATTTAATGTTTACAAATTAAATTGTTGTTTTTTTGGGTAGAGGGCCCACCAAGCTTCTTACCTTGCCACTCAGGAGGTCTTACCCCCTATAATTATTGTTGCCAGTGCATTATTTTTTCATCTCTTATGATAGAGTGTTCATCACTTCTGTAGTTGTGCATTTTGCCATCTATTTTTATAAGAAACTGCATTTCTTCATGTTTGATAAGAACCTCTGTAATTTAAAAGAAGTGATGTGGTCATATGTTTTGAATCTGTCTTATAGGCCCCTCTTAGATAGTCAGATTTCTAATTAGAATATTAAAGGGTGTAACAACCTTACACAGAGGAAAATAGACTCTATAAAGTCTCTTTATAAAGCAGCGTTTACTGGAAATGTGGCAGTGGTAAGCGAGAGTCTGTAGACAAGAATAGAACAAAGTGTGTGCTCTTGAAATTGGAGACCATAATGGAAGCAGAGACACAACCAGGGTTGTGTGCAGAAACCTCCATTTTAACAGAGGTCAGCGAAAATATATCTCTGCTGTAACAACATGAAACATATACACTCTACCCCTCAGCTGCTGCCATCCCAGGGAGGAGAAAACCTTTACCTGATCATAAATTTATTGCGGGAGACTGGGTATTAAACTAAAACTGACTGTTACCTTGAATACACAAGGTTAAATTTCCTCTCTGGCATAGACTGAATGTTCATGTCTCCCCGAAGCTCTGTGTTGAAACTCAGTCCCCAGTGTGATGGTATTTGGAGCTGGAGACTTTGGAAAGGTGACTGTCATGAAGGCAGAGCTGTCATGAATGGAATTAGTGACATTATAAAACAGACCCCAGAGAGCTCCCTTACCCCTTCTACCATGTAGGACCCAGGGAGAAGTCCTCAGTCTGCAGCCCAGGAGAGGACCCCCTCGGAATTCAATTATGCCAGTGTCTTGATCTCAGACTTCCAGAATGCAGAACCGTCAGAAATAAATTTCTGTTGTTTATAAGCCCCCTACTCTATGGTATTTTGTTACAGCACATACCCTCCAAGCCTAAATGAGTAAAGCAGATCAAAGTTCATTTCAGTTACAGACATAAAAGCAAGTTTCATATTTGATCACTTGAATTTTGTGATTAAAAATTCATACCAGCTACACTGTCTTGTACTTTTCCTATGTAGATGCCATTTGAAAAATAATAATATAAAATACAAGGTGAAAAGAAACACTATAATGAATGAAAATTTGCCCCCATGCTTTTTAAAAAGACTAATTTATGGTGCTAAAATATTAAACATAATAGACAGGTACCTTCTTAAGCCGCCTCCCATGCTTATGTGCATAGGAGCATACACACACCACTCAGTTCAAACATACTCATAAAAAGTTGTCTCTTAAATTTCTATTACTATTCCAGACTAATGATGACAATGTGTTAACATTAAATGACTAAAATTATATATAATAATTCCTAAGATCCCCATTATATATCACTTATAATAATTTAGGCAGATAAACCAGACCAGAATTTTTTCTCTGCTTATTCTGTGAAGGAAGGATATGTTCTAAAAAGCCATAGTATGTAAGTAGACCACTTCAGAAATGTCTAAACAACTTAAGAATATACAAATACTTTTGGAGCAGCACCAGATAATTTATAAGCTTTTATTTGTAAAGGCATTGCTGCATGTTAATGTAGAAGACATTCTTATCCTTTCATTTAAGCAAGCCCCTTAGGACAATTAAAATGCAACAGTTAGGTGAGTTCTACTTATTGTATTCTGAAATAAAGTACAGTTGAAACATACGGTTTTATGCCTGCCTGACTCCTGAATTCAAAGCAGAATAGATTTCTATACAGACTTCTGAGTTTTCCCTAATTCTCACACCTTGATCTTGTCAATTAGTACCTCTTCTATTTGTAGCTTGCTTCGGTTACATTATCTTTCATTCTCATTTTTTTTTTCAGAGCTCAGTACTTTTTCTTCTCCTTTGTATATATTTTTTTAAGATTTTATTTATTTATTTGACAGAGAGAGACACAGCAAGAGAGGGAACACAAGCAGGGGGAGTGGGAGAGGGAGAAGCAGGCTTCCTGCCAAGCAGGGAGCCCGATGCGGGGCTCAAACCCAGGACCCTGGGATCATGACCTGAGCGGAAGGCAGACGCTTAACAACTGAGACACCCAGGCGCCCCTCTTCTCCTTTGTATATTTTATCCCTTATATCTAATTCGCTCCTCCACAACACTTCAGATTGGAGCTTTCCAGATGAACAGAACAATAGTAAGCAATTCCTCTTTGGGGATTACATGTGTCTTTACTTCTCTCCGCAGACAGAACCTTTCTTTCTTACCAGCTCTCTCTCTGCAACAAAATTCTGTGTGTGAAATAAACGACTTGGGCATGTTTAAATTGTGATGCAATATTTTTTAATAGCTCTGAATACTGCATTCCATGATGTAATAGTGCCTGTTAGCTTTTAAAGGGTTGACGTTAATAAAAGTGACCTGCACCTACTACTTCACAGCAGCAACAATAGGACTTCCTTATTCCTTCCAAATAGATCTCCCAACTGAGATCCTCTTGGAGCTGTCAGGGGACTGCTATGTAGGAATTTGTTCTGCATTCTGACACACACTTAGATAATAAGATGGATGATGATCAAATCTGCCTGCTGGATAATCACAGCAACCCTCTGCAGGTTCTCCAGAGGTCTATGGCCGTCAGTGAAGGCTTTCTGTTTTATGAGCTATCAATAGTGTGCTATCCTCCAAAGTCAAATCTCCAGAAGATAGAATCACACCTATTTCTCTTATACAAACTTTACTGCAAGTAGCAGCACTAAAGATTATTCATACATACCCAATGTCACATCACTAATATGAGTTTTGAAACCCAGGATAAAAAAGAGTTTTGCCATTTAACTTGCATGTGTTTTCCATCACGTTGCAAGCCTTTTAAGATTGCTTGCTAAGCTACTGGGTATTTACCCCAAAGATACAAATGTAGGGATCCGAAGGGGTATGTGCACCCCGATGTTTATAGCAGCAATGTCCACAATAGCCAAACTGTAGAAAGAGCCAAGATGTCCATCAACAGATGAATGGATAAAGAAGATGTGGTATATACATACAATGGAATATTATGCAGCCATCAAAAGGAATGAGATCTTGCCATTTGCAACGATGTGGATAGAACTGGAGGGTGTTATGCTGAGCAAAATAAGTCAATCAGAGAAAGACATCTATCACATGACCTCACTGATATGAGGAATTCTTAATCTCAGGAAACAAACTGAGGGTTGCTTGATTGGGGGGGTGAGGTGGGAGGGATGGGGTGGCTGGGTGATAGACACTGGGGAGGGTATGTGCTATGGTGAGCGCTGTGAATTGTGCAAGACTGCTGAATCACAGATCTGTACCTCTGAAACAAATAATGCAATATATGTTAAGAAAAAAAAAAAAGAAGAAGATAGCAGGAGGGGAAGAATGAAGGGGGGAAATCGGAGGGGGAGATGAACCATGAGAGACTATGGACTCTGAGAAACAAACTGAGGGTTCTAGAGGGGAGGAGGGTGGGAGGATGGGTTAGCCTGGTGATGGGTATTAAAGAGGGCACGTTCTGCATGGAGCACTGGGTGTTATGCACAAACAATGAATCATGGAACACTACATCAAAAACTAATGATGTAATGTATGGTGATTAACATAACAATAAAAAATTTAAGAAAAAAAAGATTGCTTGCTAGGAATTCCTTTCTAGGAAACACTTCATAGTTGTTATGTAATAAATGATACATTTTCTAGATAAATTAATGTTTGAAAAATATTTCATATATATATATGTGTGTGTATATATACACACACATACATATTCTTTCCTTTATTAGTGCCAAATGCTTTTAAACCAAGTACTCTAAAATAGGGATGACTTTATGCATCAAGTGGCTGATGTGATCACCGACGTAAACTGTAGAGTCTCCTTGGCGTAGGTTCTAAATCTCTAGGGTGCTGTACAGATTGGGCCCGGGAAGTGCCGTTTGGTTATTTTCTGTTTTCAACCTTGTGCAGAGCCTGTATTGAATTTTCAGAAAAGAAATAGATGGTATGGGCTTATTCTAATTTCATATAAAGCTCCAATACAATAATAAGTCATATATTATACTATATGACTTCACACAAATAGACTTTTATATTAATATAGTAACAGAATAAGATGTTTAAAACCCCTTGAAAGCACATCTAAGCTTCAGTTAAGATGTTGTCAGAAGGAACCCCTGGCATTGGGAAAACCACGTGGTTAACAGCCTTTTCTTTTCCTTGCCGAAGCTCGTGAGTCTACCCTCACTAGCCAAACATTTCAACTATCTCTTAAATTTAATTTTATTATGCTATGTTAGTCACCATACATTACATCATTAGTTTTTGATGTAGTGTTCCATGATTCATTGTTTTTGTATAACACCCAGTGCTCTATGCAGTACGTGCCCTCCTTAATACCCATCACCAGGCTAACCCATTCCCCCGCCCCTCTCCCCTCTAAAACCCTCAGTTTGTTTCTCGGAGTCCATAGTCTCTCATGGTTCGTCTCCCCCTCCGATATCCCCCCCTTCATTTTTTCCTTCCTTCTCCTAATGTCCTCCATGCTATTCCTTATGTTCCACAAATAAGTGAAACCATATGATAATTGACTTTCTCTGCTTGACTTATTTCACTTAGCATAATCTCCTCCAGTCCCATCCATGTTGATGTAAAAGTTGGGTATTCATCCTTTCTGATGGCTGAGTAATATTCCATTGTATATATGGACCACATCTTCTTTATCCATTCATCTGTTGAAGGGCATCTCGGCTCTTTCCACAGTTTGGCTATTGCGGACATTGCTGCTATGAACATTGGGGTGCATACGGCCCTTCTTTTCACTACATCTGTGTCTTTGGGGTAAATACCCAGGAGTGCAATTGCTGGGTCATAGCATAGCTCTATTTTTAATTTTTGAGGAACCTCCACACTGTTTTCCAAAGTGGCTGTACCAATTTGCATTCCCACCAACAGTGTAAGAGGGTTCCCCTTTCTCCACAACCTCTCCAACATTTGTTGTTTCTTACCTTGTCAATTTTTGCCATTCTAACTGGTGTAAGGTGGTATCTCAATGTGGTTTTAATTTGAATTTCCCTGATGGCTAAAGATGATGAATATTTTTTCATGTGTCTGTTAGCCATTTGTATGTCTTCTTTGGAGAGGTGTCTGTTCATATATTCTGCCCACTTTTTGACTTGATTATTTGTTTTTTGGGTGTTGAGTTTGAGAAGTTCTTTATAGATCTTGGAAATCAGGGCTTTGTCTGTAGTATCATTTGCAAATATCTTCTCCCATTCTGTGGGTTGCCTCTTTGTTTTGTTGACTGTTTCCTTTGCTGTGCAGAAGCTTTTTATCTTGATGAAGTCCCAAAAGTTCATTTTTGCTTTTGTTTCACTAGCTTTTGGAGATGTATCTTGAAAGAAGTTGCTGTGGGTGATGTCAAAGAGGTTACTGCCTATGTTCTTCTCTAGGATTTGGATGGATTCCTGTCTCACATTGAGGTCTTTCATCCACTTTGAGTTTATCTTTGTGAATGGTGTTAGAGAATGGTCGAGTTTCATTCTTCTGCATGTGGCTGTCCAATTTTCCCAGCACCATTTATTAAAGAGACTGTCTTTTTTCCATTGCATATTTTTTCCTGCTTTGTCAAAGATTATTTGACCATAGAGTTTCAACTATTTTTGAGGAGAACATAAGATGCACTCATCTTGTAGGCAATGGTTTCCTCAGAAGACAAAAATAAATTTGTTTGTGTTATTAATAGGTGATATTAGGTATTTTTCCATTTACATGGAAAGCCAGCTGACCTTCCACTGACATGAGAATGAAGTCTGTGGCTCTCATGGGCAAGATGTCCACCTTGTAGAAGGGAGCTGTGATGGTTAACTCTATGGTCACAAATATCTTTGATATTCTTCTCCAGTCAAGAAGCAGGCTATCCCCTCCTTTTGAATTTGAATACCTTATGACTGACTCTTTTGCTCAAAAGGGTTCAGTAGGCATAAAGCTATTTGATTTCCTAGCCAAAGTTACAAATTCAACACAGCTTCCAGCTTTTTTCTGAGACATTCAATTTTTTTGGATCTCTGAACTCAACAGTTGTTGAGTCTTTAAGCCATGAAGAATAGCCACATATAGGCACCCTTTACAGTAGTCAAAGCTGAGCACACAGAAGATAGAATTAATTGCCAGTCACATGAATGAGCATCTTCGACATCCATCCAGTTGGGCCTTAAGAGGACCTCAGTCCCAGCCAGCATCTGACCACAATCACATAAAAAACCCAAGTGAAAACTGCCCAGCCAAATACTTCCCAAATTCCTGATCCATAAAATAGTGAGCACAAGAAAATAGTTGATTTACATCAGTTTTTAAGTAACTTGTTATACAGCAATAAATAACTACATCAGGAACCAACCACCAATTGTCTAAAAGCTCAAAAGAGTTGTTTTAAACTGAGTAACAGTTTGGAGTTATTATATATGGGACTGGAAGAATTTTTTTGTTATTTCAAAAATAGAGACCATTAATATATTATTTGAGGATGTCAAAGAAAGTAAAGAGATTGTCTTAGATTTCATTCTGGGAGGAAAGTTATGCCCCACAGAGCTGATTAAAAATAGCAGTTGTAAAAAATGATTATGTTGCTTCCTTCTCACATCATGCTGAGTCCAGCTTATTTAATAAATCCAGTTCCAAACTGCATAGACCACCACCAGCTCTATCATCACCATCACTATTACAAGAAATTAGTGTGCTCTGATTAAGTTGTTAAAGTCCTCCATTAAAACACTTTTATTTTGGCAGGCATAAAGGAGATATCTTCATACTTCCTCCTTAACCCATTTTTAGTGATTAGCTAATTACCATTGGGTTAGTTGTAGATGATTCCATAAAAGGAATCCTTTTGGAAGAGATGATGTGTCCCAAGGAGCCAGACTCAGTGCCTCAAAATAACATAGAGGAGGAGAATTGAAAGAATCAGAGAGAATAAACCCAAAAGACAATGATTTGGTATTTTCCTAATTCCATCTAAATACTGAAATTATCTTATATGTGAATTACCTTCTGCTTCTTTTTATGTGAGACCCATCTTCTTCCCTGAACAATAAAAGGTTAAGCTTCCACTGTGACTGATGCACAGCAATGGAATCTTGCTAGCCATGATTCACCTCTTGTATTGTAACAGAGCGTTAGGAAGACTTTAAATGAACTTATCTCTAAATTAACTTACAAAAAAGAATTCCCTTTTGTTCCAGTGCCCTACAAATATGACTCAGTGTAGTAGGTCAAATTCTAAGATAATCTCCAATGATGCACATCCTTGTACAATCTCCCCCACTTTGAGTGGGGGAGCACCATGTAAATATGTTGATATATCACTCCAATGCTGAGGTTTGTAAAGGTAGATTCTCTTTTCCTGGCTTTGAAGCTTTGAAGATGGGGGCTGGAGCAGGAAGCGGGGGGCAGGGAATGCAAGTACCATCTATGATCTGAAAGCCACCACTAGTCAAAAAACAGTGAGAAGATGGGACCTCAAGTTTCAGATCATAAGAAACTGATTCTGCCAACAACCTCAATGAGTTTGGAAGCAGATTATTTCCTGCAGTCTCCAGAAAGGAACACAAGTCTGTTGACTCCCCATTTTCAACTGTAAGGCTCTGAGCAATAGACCAGCCACCTCAAGCCCAAACTTGTGACCTATAGAATTGTGAACTAATAAGTAGGTATTCTACTAAACTGCTAAACTGGATATAATTTGTTCATAGCGATAAAAACTAATGTGGGCAATAGATCATTATTTTATTGTATCTATGTGGTTCCAGAAACATAAAGTTAATTGTGTGTCAACATTTTTTAGCATTAGAAATCACTTTTGTATTAGTGTTAATGAATCAAAATAAAGGCCAAATACACCTCAATAAAATAATTATCAGGTATCTTTGGGGATTTGTTTTAAATAAATTTATCCTACAACTACTTTTTTTTTTTCTTTTATTATGGTTTTCCTTATCACATGTGTACTATTTCACCCATTTCTCCCAGACCCTCCTCTCTGGTAACCATCAGTTTGTTCTCTATAGATGAGTCTGTTTCTTGGTTTATTTCTCTCTCTCTCTCTCTTTTTTTTTCCTTTGCTTATTTGTTTTGTTTCTTAAAATCCAAATATGAGTAAGATCATATGGTATTTGTCTTTCTCTGACTTACTTCACTTAGCATTATACTCTCTAGCTACATCCATGTTGTTATAAATGGTAAGATTTTATTTTTTTATGGCTGAATTATATTCCTGTGTGTGTGTGTGTGTGTGTAGATGCTTGGGCTATTTCCATAGTTTGGCTATTGTAAATAATTCTGCAATAAACATAGGGTGTGTATATCCCTTTGAATTAGTGTTTTTGTATTTTGGGGGGAGGAAATACCCAGTAGTGGGATTACTGGATCACAATGCAGGTCTATTTTCCCTTTTTTGAGGAATTTCCATACTGCCATACTGTTTTCCACAGTGGCTCCACCAATTTGCATTCTCACCAACAGTGCAGTACTGTTCTTTTCTCCATATCCTCACCAACACTTGTTGTTTCTTATGTCTTTGATTTTAACCATTCTCATAGGCTTGAGGTAATATTTCATTGTAGTTTTGATTTGCATTTCCTTGATGATGAGTGATGTTGAGCATCTTTTCATGTGTGTGTTGGCCATCTGGACATCTTCTTTGGAGAAATATTTGTTCATGTCTTTTGCCCATTTTTTAATTGGACTGTTTTTTAGGTGTTGAATTGTATCAGTTCTTATATATTTTGGATATTAGTCCTGTATCAAATATGTCCTTTGCAAATATCTTGTCCCATTATATAGGTTGCCTTTTAGTTTTGTTGATGGTTTCCTTTGCTCTGCAGAAGTTTTTTTGTTTTGTTTTGTTTTGTTTTGATGTAGCCCCAATAGTTTACTTTTGCTTATATTTCCCTTGCCTCAGGAGACATATCTGGAAAAATGTTGCTGTTGCTGGAACTAATGCCAGAAATATTACTGCCTGTGCTCTTTTCGAGGGATTTTTATGGTTTCAGGTCTCCATTTTGAGTTTATTTTTGTGTATGATGAAAGAAAGTAGTTCTGGTTCATTTTTTTTTTGCATATGACTGTCTCAACACCATTTGTTGACTGTCAAAGATTAATTGACCATGTAATTGTGGGTTTATTTCTAAGTTTTCTATTCTATTTCATTGATCTATGTGTCTGTTTTTTATGTTAATACCATACTGTTTTAATTACTATCCCTTTGTAATAGAATTTGAAATCTGTACTTGTAATACTCCAATTTTGATTTTCTTTTTCAAGATTGCTTTGGTTGTTTGATGTCTTTTGTGGTTCCATACAAATTTTAGGATTGTTTTTTCTAGTTCTGTGAAAAATGCTGTTGGTATTTTGATAGGGATTGTATTAAATGTGCAATTGCTTTGAGTATTGATGTCTTTTGTGGTTCCATACAAATTTTAGGATTGTTTTTTCTAGCTCTGTGAAAAATGCTGTTGGTATTTTGATAGGGATTGCATTAAATGTGCGATTGCTTTGAGTAGTGTAGGCATTTTAGTAATATTTGTTCTCCCAAACCATGAGCATGGAATGTCTTTCAGTTTCTTTGCATCATCTTGAATTTCTTTCATCAGTGTTTTAAAGTTTCAGAGTACAGGTCTTTCACCTCTTTGGTTAAGTTTATTCGTAGATATTTTATTGTTTTTGGTATAATTATAAATGGGATTGTCTTCTTAATTCCTTTTTCTGCTGCTTCATTATTAGTGTATAGGAATGCAATGGATTTTTATACATTAATTTTGTATCCTGTGACTTTACTGAATTCATTTATCAGTTCTAGTATTTTTTTGTGTGAACCTTTAGTGTTTTCTGTATGTAGGATCATGTCATCTGCAAAAAGTGAGAGCTTTACTTCTTATTAGTTTGGATGCTTTTTATTTCCTTATGTTGTCTAATTGCTGTTGCTAGGACTTCAAGTACCACGTTGAATAGAAGTTGTGAGAGTGGACATCCTTGTTCTGTTCCTGACATTAGAGGAAAAGCTCTCAGTTTTTCTCCATTGAATGGTGATGTTAAATGCAGGTTTTTAATATAAGGCCTTTATTATGTTGAAGTATATTTCCCCTAGACCTACTTTGTGGAGAGTTTTTAATCATGAATGGATGTTGTACTTTGTCAAATGCTTTTTCTATATCTATTTAAATAATCATATACTGTTTATCTTTTCTCTTATTGATGTGATCTATCATGTTATTTTGCAAATACTGAACCGCCCTTGCATCTGTTGAATAAATCCCACTTGGACTGTGGTATATGAATTTTTTAATGTCTTATTGGATTATTGGAATATTTTGTTAAAAGTTTTTGCTTCTATATTCATAAGAGATATTGTTCTATATTTCCCTTTTTTTGTGGTGCCTTTATCTGGTTTTGGTATCAGGGTGATACTGGCCTTGTAGAATGAATTTAGAAGTTTTTCATCCACTTCTATTTTTTTGGAATAGTTTGCAAATAGTAGGTATTCACTCTTCTTTAAATGTTTGGTAGAATTCGCCTGTGAAGCTGTCTGGTCCTGAACTTTCGTTTTTTGGGAGATTTTTTTGATTATTGGTTCAATTTCATTGCTATAATTGATCTGTTCAAATTTTCTATTTCTTCCTGCTTTAGTCTTAGTGGGTTATGTTTTTCAGAATTTATATATTTCTTCTGAGTTGTCCAATTTCCTGACATATAGATTTTCATAATATTCTCTTACAGTTGTTTGTGTTTCTGCAGTATTGGTCATTTTTCTACTCTTTCATTAGTGATTTGGTTTATTTGGGTTCTCTCTTTTTTTAATTAGTCTGGCTAAAGATTTATCAATTTTGTTGAGCTTTTCAAAAAACGAGCTCCTGGTTTCATTGATGTGTTCTACTGTTCTTTTAGTTTCTACATCGTTTATTTCTGCTCTAATCTTTATTATTTCCTTTCTCTGGCTGGGTTTTGGTTTTGTTTGTTGTTCTTTTTCTAGCTCTTTTAGGTTCAAGGTTAGGCTGTTTGAGATTTTTCTTGTTTCTTGAGGTAGGTGCATACTACTATATATGTCTCTCTTAGAACCACTTTTGCTGCATCCCAAAGGTTTTGGACTGTAGTGTTTTCATTTTCATTTTTTTCCATGTAATTTTTAAATTATTCTTTGATTTCTTGGTTGAACCATTTGTTGTTTAGTAGCATGTTATTTAACCTCCATGTATTTCTGCTCTTTCCAGATTTTCTCTTACATTTGACTTTAGTTTCATAGCATATAACTACTTTTCTACTTCAATACGTACACTGTATCACAGTGTTGTCCTCTTTCACAAGACATGTTTTGGCATGTTAGCAATTAGTTCTCTGCAAAGAATTTAAATAATAACTCTGGCCAAATTAATTACCAAAATATGCTCATTACTCCTTCTTTGGGGAGAACTTTTATTTCAACTAACATTCCAGTGGGACATGAGTCTCAGCCCCTTCTTTCTTTTGTAGTATTTTTTTTTCCCCTAAATGTTATTTGCTCTTTTGGAAGGGTGTACATCATGCATTCTTGTCTGTTTGTGTCTCCCTTTGGCTATGTATGGACATTCTGATCCTGTATTCACTTAGATGCTATCTGTTCTACACACTGACATTGGCTGAATTTCCAGAGGGTCCGGGTCCATCAAAAGCCCCACTCAGTAAGTGACTAAATAAGGTTCCCAGAGAACTTCTTCACTCCTCTTGAAAATACTCTCCTCACTTCCCTCTCCCAATGATTTATAGCCAGTTTTCTAGAAAACACAGTATGAAGCAAATGGTTACATGCCAACCCTGCAGCAGAGAATGCAATCCCAGAGAATTGCTTGTGATGAAGAAAGAAAAGTATGGCAAGGAAGGACAGAGAGCAAATGCATGAGGATATTTACTAAGCTAGTCACAGATTCAAGATAAACTCATTGTCCAGACTCATGGACTATCTACAGAGAGGCTATATAAAAAACTACTATATTTTATAGTAGTTGGAATATTCTGGACCTGGGGAAGGAAGGAAGAAACTTGCTATATTTCTTGTACCTCATCTCCAGATGGTCAAAATCCACCCCACAGGGCCTTAATACCTGTGCTGTTGTGGAGTGTGATCAAGCTCTGCAGGCAACCACTGAGGAGCAAAGAGCCTGTATGAATCTATTTTTGCCAACTCTACCATGTAGGGCTTTTCTATGGGTAGTGATACTAATAAAAGTAGCAAACATCTGACAAGCCATTTTAAAACTCTTCTGCGGGCGCCTGGGTGGCTCAGTTGGTTAAGTGACTGCCTTCGGCTCAGGTCATGATCCTGGAGTCCCTGGATCGAGTCCCGCATCGAGCTCCCTGCTCGGCAGGGAGCCTGCTTCTCCCTCTGAACCTCCCCCCTCTCATGTGCTCTCTCTCTCTCTCATTCTCTCTGTCTCAAATAAATAAATAAAATCTTAAAAAAAAAAATAAATAAAACTCTTCTGCTAGGAAATGAAAGAAGAGCCTGAGGCTTCGAGCAGAGGGTGTGGGCATGGCAGAAATGATCTGAGGTGTCATAAAAATGGAGTCAGGAACATCCCAAAGCTCATTACCTTACACGGAGATATATAAAAGAAGATCAGGATTTGTGCTTTACCTCATAGTTTACACAGCGAACAGAGGAGACACAAGACACCGAGGTGGTATCTTACCACTGGATTCCTGCTTTCATACATCTCTCCTACATCTTTTAATCCACACCTCATCCCTCCTCAACTGCTCACACTTTTCCATGGTGACCTGTGGAACTCATGGTCTGATACGATCTAATTCTTTTTTTCTTTTTTTTAAATTTTTTTATTGTTATGTTAATCCCCATACATTACATCATTAGTTTTAGATGTAGTGTTCCATGATTCATTGTTTGTGCATAACACCCAGGGCTCCATGCAGAACGTGCCCTCCTCAATACCCATCACCAGGCTAACCCATTCTCCCACCCCCCTCCCCTTTAGAACCCTCAGTTGGTTTTCAGAGTCCATCGTCTCTCATTGTTCGTCTACCCCTCCGATTTCCCCCCCTTCATTCTTCCCCTCCTGCTACATTCTTCTTCTTCTTTTTTTCTTTCTTAACATATATTGCATTATTTGTTTCAGAGGTACAGATCTGAGATTCAACAGTCTTGCACAATTCACAGCGCTTACCAGAGCACGTATCCTCCCCAGTGTCCATCACCCAGTCACCCCATCCCTCCCACCCCACCCCCCACTCCAGCAACCCTCAGTTTGTTTCCTGAGATTAAGAATTCCTCATATCAGTGAGGTCATGATACATGTCTTTCTCTGTTTGACTTATTTCGCTCAGCATAATACCCTCCAGTTCCATCCACATCGTTGCAAATGGCAAGATCTCATTCCTTTTGATGGCTGCATAATATTCCATTGTGTATATATACCACATCTTCTTTATCCATTCATCTGTTGATGGACATTTTGGCTCTTTCCACAGTTTGGCTATTGTGGACATTGCTGCTATAAACATCAGGGTGCACGTACCCTTTCGGGTCCCTACTTTTGTATCTTTGGGGTAAATACCCAGGAGTGCAATTGCTGGATCATATGGTAGCTCTATTTTCAACTCTTTGAGGAACCTCCATACTGTTTTCCAGAGTGGCTGCACCAGCTTGCATTCCCACCAACAGTGGAGGAGGGTTCCCCTTTCTCCTCATCCCCGCCAACATCTGTCATTTCCTGACTTGTTAATTTTAGCCATTCTGACTGGTGTGAGGTGGTATCTCACTGAGGTTTTGATTTGGATTTCCCTGATGCCGAGCGATGTTGAGCACTTTTTCATGTGTCTGTTGGCCATTTGGATGTCTTCTTTGGAAAAATGTCTGTTCATGTCTTCTGCCCATTTCTTGATTGGATTCTTTGTTCTTTTGGTGTTGAGTTTGATGAGTTCTTTATAGATTTTGGATACTAGCCCTTTATCTGATATGTCATTTGCAAATATCTTCTCCCATTCTGTCAGTTGTCTTTTGGTTTTGTTGACTGTTTCCTTTGCTTTGCAAAAGCTTTTTATCTTGATGAGGTCCCAATAGTTCATTTTTGCCCTTGCTTCCCTTGCCTTTGGCGATGTTTCTAGGAAGAAGTTGCTGCGGCTGAGGTCGAAGAGGTTGCTGCCTGTGTTCTCCTTTAGGATTTGGATGGACTCCTGTCTCACATTGAGGTCTTTCAACCATTTGGAGTCTATTTTTGTGTGTGGTGTAAGGAAATGGTCCAGTTTCATTCTTCTGCATGTGGCTGTCCAATTTTCCCAACACCATTTGTTGAAGAGACTGTCTTTTTTCCATTGGACATTCTTTCCTGCTTTGTCAAAGATTAGTTGACCATAGAGTTGAGGGTCCATTTCTGGGCTCTCTATTCTGTTCCATTGATCGATGTGCCTGTTTTTGTGCCAGTACCATACTGTCTTGATGATGACAGCTTTGTAGTAGAGCTGGAAGTCCGGAATTGTGATGCCGCCAGCTTTGCTTTTCTTTTTCAACATTCCTCTGGCTCTGTGGGGTCTTTTCTGGTTCCATACAAATTTTAGGATTCTTTGTTCCATTTCTTTGAAAAAAGTGGATGGTATTTTGATGGGGATTGCATTGAATGTGTAGATTGCTCTAGGTAGCATTGACATCTTCACAATATTTGTTCTTCCAATCCATGAGCATGGAACGTTTTTCCATTTCTTTGTGTCTTCCTCAATTTCTTTCATGAGTATTTTATAGTTTTCTGAGTACAGATCCTTTGCCTCTTTGGTTAGATTTATTCCTAGGTATCTTATGGTTTTGGGTGCAATTGTAAATGGGATCGACTCCTTAATTTCTCTTTCTTCTGTCTTGTTGTTGGTGTATAGGAATGCCACTGACTTCTGTGCATTGATTTTATATCCTGCCACTTAACTGAATTCCTGTATGAGTTCTAGCAGTTTTGGAGTGGAGTCTTTGGGATTTTCCACATAAAGTATCATATCATCTGCAAAGAGTGAGAGTTTGACTTCTTCTTTGCCGATTTGGATACCTTTTATTTCTTTTTGTTGTCTGATTGCTGTGGCTAGGACTTCTAATATTATGTTGAATAGCAGTGGTGATAGTGGACATCCCTGCCGCGTTCCTGACCTTAGGGGGAAAGCTCTCAGTTTTTCCCCATCGAGAATGATATTCGGTATAGGTTTTTCATAGATGGCTTTTATGATATTGAGGTATGTACCCTCTATCCCTATACTCTGAAGAGTTTTGATCAAGAAAGGATGCTGTACTTTGTCAAATGGTTTTTCTGCATCTATTGAGAGGATCATATGATTCTTGTTCTTTCTTTTGTTAGTGTATTGTATCACGTTGATTGATTTGCGGATGTTGAACCAACCTTGCAGCCCAGGGATAAATCCGACTTGGTCGTGGTGAATAATCCTTTTAATGTACTGTTGGATCCTATTGGCTAGTATTTTGGTGAGAATTTTTGCATCCATGTTCATCAGGGATATTGGTCTGTAATTCTCCTTTTTGATGGGGTCTTTGTCTGGTTTTGGGATCAAGGTAATGCTGGCCTCATAAAATGAGTTTGGAAGTTTTCCTTCCATTTCTATTTTTTGGAACAGTTTCAGAAGAATAGGTATTAATTCTTCTTTAAATGTTTGGTAGAATTCCCCTGGGAAGCCATCTGGCCCTGGGCTTTTGTGTTTTGGGAGATTTTTGATGACTGCTTCAATTTCCTTAGTGGTTATAGGTCTGTTCAGGTTTTCTATTTCTTCCTGGTTCAGTTTTGGTAGTTGATACATCTCTAGGAATGCATCCATTTCTTCCAGGTTATCTAATTTGCTGGCATAGAGTTGCTCATAATATGTTCTTATAATTGTTTGTATTTCTTTGGTGTTGGTTGTGATCCCTCCTCTTTCATTCATGGTTTTATTTATTTGGGTCATTTTTCTTTTTGATAAGTCTGGCCAGGGGTTTATCAATCTTGTTAATTCTTTCAAAGAACCAGCTCCTAGTTTCATTGATCTGTTCTACTGTCCTTTTGGTTTCTATTTCATTGATTTCTGCTCTGATCTTTATTATTTCTCTTCTCCTGCTGGGTTTAGGCTTTATTTGCTGTTCTTTCTCCAGCTCCTTTAGGTGTAGGGTTAGGTTGTGTACTTGAGACCTTTCTTGTTTCTTGAGAAAGGCTTGTATTGCTGTCTACTTTCCTCTTAGGACTGCCTTTGCTGCATCCCAAAGATTTTGAATAGTTGTGTTTTCATTTTCATTGGTTTCCATGAATTTTTTTAATTCTTCTTTAATTTCCTGGTTGACCCATTCATTTTTCAGTAGGATGCTCTTTAGCCTCCATGTATTTGAGTTCTTTCTGACTTTCCTCTTGTGATTGAGTTCTAGTTTCAAAGCATTGTGGTCTGAAAATATGCAGGGGATGATCCCAATCTTTTGGTACCGGTTGAGACCTAATTTATGACCTAGGATGTGATCTATTCTGGAGAATGTTCCATGGGCACTAGAGAAGAATGTGTATTCCGTTGCTTTGGGATGGAATGTTCTGAATATGTCTGTGAAGTCCATTTGGTCCAGTGTGTCATTTAAAGTCTTTATTTCCTTGTTGATCTTTTGCTTAGACGATCTGTCCATTTCAGTGAGGGGAGTGTTAAAGCCCCCCACTATTATTGTATTGTTGTCAATGTGTTTCTTTGCTTTTGTTATTAATTGCCTTATATAATTGGCTGCTCCCATGTTAGGGGCATAGATATTTACAATTGTTAGATCTTCTTGTTGGATAGACCCTTTAAGTAGGATATAGTGTCCTTCCTCATCTCTTATTACAGTCTTTGGTTTAAAATCTAATTTGTCTGATATAAGGATTGCCACCCCAGCTTTCTTTTGGTGTCCATTAGCATGGTAAATGGTTTTCCACCCCCTCACTTTCAATCTGGGGGTGTCTTTGGGTCTAAAATGAGTCTCTTGCAGACAGCATATCGATGGGTCTTGTTTTTTAATCCAATCTGATAGCCTGTGTCTTTTCATTGGGGCATTTAGCCCATTTACATTCAGGGTAACCATTGAAAGAGGAATTTAGTGCCATTGTATTGCCTGTAAGGTGACTGTTACTGTATATTGTTTGTGTTCCTTTCTGGTCTATGTTGCTTTTAGGCTCTCTCTTTGCTTAGAGGACCCCTTTCAATATTTCTTGTAGGGCTGGTTTTGTGTTTGCAAATCCCTTTAGTTTTTGTTTGTCCTGGAAGCTTTTTATCTCTCCTTCAATTTTCAATGACAGCCTAGCTGGATATAGTATTCTTGGCTACATATTTTTCTCATTTAGTGCTCTGAATATGTCCTGCCAGTCCTTTCTGGCCTGCCAGGTCTCTGTGGATAAGTCTGTTGCCAATCTAATGTTTCTACCATTGTAGGTTACATATCTCTTCTCCCGAGCTGCTTTCAGGATTTTCTCTTTGTCTCTGAGACTCGTAAGTTTTACTATTAGATGTCGGGGTGTTGACCTATTTTTATTGATTTTGAGAGGGCTTCTCTGTGCTTCCTGGATTTTGATGCCTGTTTCCTTCCCCAAATTAGGGAAGTTCTCTGCTCTAATTTGCTCCATTATACCTTCTGCCCCTCTCTCTCTTTCTTCTTCTTCTGGGATCCCAATTATTCTAATGTTGTTTCGTCTTATGGTATCGTTTATCTCTCGAATTCTGCCCTCGTGATCCAGTAGTTGTTTATCTCTCTTTTTCTCAGCTTCTTTATTTTCCATCATTTGGTCTTCTATCTCACTGATCCTCTCTTCTGCCTCATTTATTCTAGCAGTTAGCGCCCCCATATTTGATTGCACCTCATTAATAGCCTTTTTGATTTCTACTTGGTTCGATTTTAGTTCTTTTACTTCTCCAGAAAGGGTTTCTCTAATAACTTCCATGCTTTTTTCAAGCCCAGCTAGTATCTTTAAAGTGATGATTCTGAACTCTAGATCTGACATCGTACTAATGTCCGTATTGAGTAGGTCCCTGGCAGTCGGTACTACCTCTTGTTCTTTTTGTTGAGGTGATTTTTTCCATCTTGTCATTTTGTGCAGAGGAGAACAGATTAATGAGAGAACAAAATGCTAGCAGGGTAACAACGTCCGGAGAAAATATACTCTAAACAAATCAGAAAAGACCTGAAGCAGTGGGAAAAGAAAGGGAAAGAGAGAAAAAAGAAAAAGAAAAAAAAAGAAAAAAGAAAAAGATAAAGATAAAGATAAAGATAAAAACAAACAAAAACAGAACAAAACAAAAAAAAACAAAAACAGAATGTGATCAAATATGATCAAGCTGGTTTATAGATCAGTGCCACACACTAGATTTTGGGTGTATTTTGGTCTGTTAAAAGAAACTGCCTCCCAAAATTTTAAAGAAAGAAAAACTTATATATGTACAAAAATAAGGGTTGATATGATGAAGGGATAGAATATGACTGTAAAGATGGAAATTATAAAAAATTTTATAAAAGGATTTGATAAGTTGTTTGTAAAAAGAAAGAAGAGGATTTAAAAAAAAAAGAAAAAAAGGGAGAAAATGTGATCAGGCAGGGGAGTAGAAAAAAACCATATACTAGAAATTTAGAGTATATTTTGATCTGTTAGAAGAAACTATCTCAAAATTTTAAAGAGAGAACACCTTATATATATATGCCAAAAATACGGGTAACTACTATGAAGGGATAGAATATGACTCTAAAAATGAAAAATAAAAATGTTTTTTAAAAAAGGGATTGATAAGATGTTGGTTGAAAAAGGGAAAAAGAAAAATTCAAAAAAAAAAAAAAAAGAAAAAAGACAGTTAAAAAAAATAATTAACTTTGAAAGACTAAAGAATCATGGTAAAAAAGCCAGGAATTCTATGTGCAGTATTCCCCTAGTGCTGGAGTTCTGCTGTTCTCATTGATCGGTAAACTTGGTCTTGGCTGGCTGTTCTCGCTGATCTTCTGGGGGAGGGGCCTGTTGCCGTGGTTCCCAAATGTCTTTGCCGGAGGCAGAATTGCCCCGCCCTTGCCGGTCCTGGCTAGGTAATCTGATCGGGTTTGCTCTCGGGAGCTTTTGTTCCCTGCAAGCTTTCCGTACAGCTTTGGAGGCGGAGAGTGAAAATGGCGGCCTCCCAGTCTCCGCCCCGGAGGAGCCGAGAACTCAGGGCCCTGCTCTTCAGTGCGCCCCCAGAGAAAAGCAGTCAGTCACTCCCGTCTCCCCGGTCTCCGGCCACACTCCGCGCTCACCCGGCCTGTGACCACGCCTTTCTATCTGGCACCCGACCCCGGGTGGAGTCTCCAAACCCAGCAGATCCCTGCGGTGCGCTCCCACACCTCTTCTCCCGGGGGAAGAAGGTGAGTCTCCCCGGATCTGCCGCTTGTTGGGTCCCTGCTGGAGGAGCAGTGGCCCGACTGTGCTGCGGATCACGGTTTATGGCAACCCCGAGCTGAGAGCCCGCGCCTGGGCTCCGTCTCTGCAGCCGGCTTCCCCGCTCCGATCCCTGGGAGTTCTGCCGTACTCAGGCACCCCCGCTCTTTCTGTGACCCCGAGGGTCCTGAGACCACACTGTCCCACGAGGGTTCCACCCCCCACTTAGCCACTGGAGTGACGTCCCTCAGCGGAGCAGACTTCTAAAAGTTCCGATTTTGTGCTCCGCGGCTCTATCACTTGCCAGAAGCGGCCGACGGAGGCCCCTCCCCTGCCGTCTATCCTCCCGAATATCGCCTCGGGTTCACTTCTCCGCACGTCCTACCTTCCAGAAAGTGGTCGCTTTTCTGTTCAGAGAGTTGTTGCTATTCTTTTCTTCGATCTCCTGTTGAGTTCGTAGGTGTTCAGAATGGTTTGATCCCTATCCAGCTGAATTCCTGAGAGGAGACGAAATCCAGGTCTCCTACTCCTCCGCCATCTTGCTCCGCCCCTCGAAAAGTAGGATTTCTGTGTCTTCTCAGCACAAAAGTTAATCATCTTTTCCTATTCATAAAGTGGTTATCACATTTCATTTCACTTAGTTGTCCAACTTTAATATTTTGCAGAACAAGCAGTACCAAGGAATTGGTCTGATACCATCTAATTCTTAATACTCTCAGTCTCCTCTCTGAAGGAACCTTACCATATGTCTCCCAGTTTATCCAGAAATTAACTTGAAATTATCAGAGGTAAATGTAAAAGTTGCTATCATAACATTTCTAAAAGAAAACATAGGAAAAAATCTGTTGGCTTTAAATTAGCTACTGGATATGAAAAAAATGAAAAACTGGATTTCATAAAATTATAAGTTTTATATTTTGAAAGAGAAAGGAAAACTAGCCAAATACTAAGAGAAAATACTTACACATTATATGTATGCTCAAGGTCTTGTATCCAGCATTGATAACTCTCAAAACTCAATGTTAAGAGAATAACCCCATACAAATAGGCAAAAGTATTTTAACAGACACTTAACCAAAGTCATGTAAATGGCAAATAAGCACACAAGAAGATGCTCAGCATCATTGATCACTTGGGAAATGAAAACCTACATTCACACAAAAATCTTTATGTTAATGTTTATAGCAACTTTATTCAAAATTACTGAATTATTAAAACAACCTGAATGTACTTCAGCTGGTGAATGGATAGACAAGTTGTGTGATATGTCCCTACTATGGAGCAATGAGAAGAACACATTCTTTTTGTTTGCAATAACATTCATAATTCTCAAATGCATTATGGTTAGTGGAAGGAGCCAGGCCCAAAAGATTATATATTCTATGTCTGAATTTATACAATGTTCAGGAAAGGGCCAAAAAAAACTCTACTTTTATTGAGAAACAATTGATGTACATTACTGTATAAGCTGAAGGCATACAATATGATGGCTTGATTTACAGAGATTGAGCAGTGATTGCCTTAAGAGTTTTAGTTAATGTCTATCGCTTATAGAGATAGAATAAAAAGAAAAGAAAAAAAATTCTCCTTGTGTTGAGAACTCTGAGGATCTACTCTCTTAACAATTTCCTATATATCATACAGCTGTAGTCATCATGTTGTAGATTATATCCTTAGTACTTATTTGTCTTCTAACTGGATGTTTATACCTTTTGACCACCTTCTTCTAACTTCCACACCCACCTCCGGGGATCCACAAATCTGAACTCTTTCTCTGTGACTTTGATGAGTGTTTTTATTTATTTATTTTTCTTATTTTTTAAAGATTTTACATAGAAATGAAATCATTTCTTTGTTTGACTTATCTCACTGAGCATGATTGTAAAAGGCAAAATTTTCTGAGAAAAAAATAGACCAATGTTTTCCAGATATTAAAGGTAAGAAGTAGTTCACTGAAAGTGGATAGGACAAGGGAACATTTTGGGGGTGAACTGTTCTGTATACTGAATGTGGTATTGGTTTATACAACTCTGCATTTTTCATAATTCATATAGTTCCTTTTTCATCTTAATATTGTATATTTGTGGGTTTTTTTTTTTAAGTTAGACCATACATTTACTGTACAGATTTTTTATTTACCTGGAGTTTCTACTTGTTGTTCTACCTTATTATTAAGAATATTTCTGCTTCTCTAGAATGGAATCTCTTTCTAAACAAAACATTTCATGAAATTTTCTTGAATTTCTGCATGGGAATACCCATGGGATTTATTTTCCCTCTTGATCTAGTTTAATTGTTCTTTGCTGTCAAAGTCTCTTTAAAAAGTCTTACTTAAATTCTCTCTTAGTTTTGCTAGAGTCGAGTATTCAAGATTGATTCAAAAAAAGGTAAATCATTAAAAGATAAAATGATTGGGCCATGCTCTTGTTTGATGAATCAGGGGTGAATTAATTCAAGTTTGTTTCTCCTCCAATGTTGAAGTTACTGTTACATTGTCTTCTGGCATCTTTTGCTAAATTAATATCTTGATTAAAGGAGATTATCTGCCCTTTTTATGAAGTCTGTTTATTCTTTGTTCTCTGTGTCTCTCAGAAGTTTTTAGTACCTACTGTGCGTTCTACAACTTAACCACGATATGTCTAGACATGTTTTTTTTGTCATTCGTTGTGCTAGACATTCCAGTCATTGTCTTCCAGGTTAGAATTTTTTTTTTTGATACGGAACTTTTTTTTCCTGTTATTTCTTTGGTTTTCTTTCCTACTCTCTCATATACACCCTTTAATTTTCTTTGTTCTCTCTTTTTGGGAGAGCTATCTGAAGAAGGTCAAATTGCTTGTATTTTCTTGTGTTTCTTGTATTTGTTCTTATGTCCTAATTTTCTCTTAGATTTTTCATCTTTCAAATTTTCATCTTTGATATAAAAGATTTGCTGGAGTCTATTTTCCAGGTCTCCTATTAAACTGTTTCATTTTGACAAGCACATGTGTGATTTTCAGAAATTGCTCTCTTCTCTGATTATTCTGTTTACATAACAGCTTCAAAAAATTTCAATATCTTTTCAAATTTTTCTATCAGAGTATTAATCAGAATTTTCCAAAATTACTCCTTAAATTACCTTAAATATATAGCTTTTTTCAAGCATCATTGTTTAATTTGTTTATTTGGATTCTTATCTTTGGGCGCGTTGTTTTTTTTTTTCTCTAATCTCAGGTCATCCTGGATTTCTGTTCATAACTATAAGGAGAAAGTTTGACTAATCAAAATCTATTGTTGCTCAGTTTTTTGTTTGTGAAAAGGAAGTGTTGACTATCAGACTGTATTTCTAATTAACCTTTGATTTGGAAATTATTTTCAAGATAGCAAAACTTTGTAAAAATAAAAATGGTACACAGAATGCCCATATCCTTCACCCACATGTACCTGTCATTAGCATTTTACCTAATCTTGTTTGCTTTATCTTTGTATGTATAGATATGTATATTTAGCTACTCTAGGTTAAGTCTCATACATCATTGCCTTTTACCCCTAAATACTTTATTGTGCATTTCCTAACGATAGAGACAATCTAATGTCTTTATAGCATTTTGTCCTTTCCAGGACAGGACCCCATCTGGAATCAGATATTTCATTTAGTTTTCATGTTTCTTTAGTGTCCTTTAATCCACAGTATTCTTACAGTCTGTCTTCATCTTCCATGCCATTGACATAGTTTAAAGACTACAGCCCCTCCCTTTGAAAAAAAAATTCTTATTTTCTGTTTGTCTAGTCTTTCCTCATGATTAAACTAAGGGCCTGCATTCTCACCTAGGATATTGCACAGGTGAAGTTTTGTCCTTCTCAGGATATCACATCTGGAACAACATCTGTACCTGGTTAGTTATGTTAATTTTGATCACTTGACCCAGTCTTATTAGACTTTTTCACTGTGTAATTATTGTTCCCCCCCCTTGCAATTAATAAGCAGTCCATGGAGAGATATTTAAAGATCTTGTAAATACTTGATACTCATCAAAATTTTCCCTGGACTTAGCATTCATTGGTGATACCTGTTTAATCTGTCCCGATGGTTACAAAATAATGATTTTCCTCTGCATTTATCAGCCAGTCTTTACATTCTCCTGTAAGCAAGCACCCTCAATTCTACTCCATTTATTTATGTGCTTAATATCTTATTGTTGGTATGAGTGTGAGTTCCTATTTTTCAATGATTTAAAAAATTTTTACTGTATTTTATTATTTTGCTGTTGAAACTATTGTAAATTTGACCAGTGACATCCCCTTTAAGCTGGCTCCTTCATCCTTGTGACATTCCCTGATCATTTTGGTGGGGGTGTGGGGGAGGGGCACTTGCTTTTGTTCTGACACAGCAAGATATTCCAGGCTCATCTTGTACCTACTCTGTCCCAGCCCTTAAAAAAGCCTCTTCTCTGACAAGTCTTCATTCCTTTTTTGTTTTGTTTTGGTTTGGTTTTAGGCTGTGGGAAATTTCCGTCTGTGACAGCTCTGTTTTGGGAGACGAGAGGAGAGGTAGATATTCCTTTCATTTTCTTCCAATTGTTTCCTCAAAGATCAGCCCCAGTTTTTATAACTCCGTTTAACAAATGATAATAATTGGACATGTCGGCTCTGTGGATTGATATTATTTCATGAGTCAAAAGACTTCTGCTCATTGGAGCCTAAACAATCTTTAAATTGACTTCCAAATTGAAAATAAAGCAAAACAATAGACATATGTTGAAAAGGCAAGAATCTCTTCGGAATTTTCCTCTGATGAAGAAAGTGATATTAGTTGATATTCATGGTAATGGCAGACTATAATAAGATATACTTTTCTTTCACATTCTTTTTTATTTTAGGACTTACTGAAAAATTCACTCATCTTATTTTATTCTTAGGAGAGGGAGGCAACCATTGATTAACATGGTTGGCTCTTCCCATCTCCAGTATGTTTATGCAGGTATGTTTTGTATGGAAGACAAACTGCTATCAGGCATTCACAAATATCTGTTGAATGAATAGATAAAGATAAGCCATTGACATCTTTTGTAATGAGGGAAATAATTTTAAAGTCAAGATAGAAAAAGAAATTGGAGAAATTCTTATCAGTTTTATTTATATCTTTCCAGCTAATTACATCAGGAAAAATAATAAAATTTTGCCATAAAAACATATGCAAATTATATAATACATTGCCACATGGTGCATTTAATTTCATTTTTAAAGCAAAACAGTGATAATTTGTCCTTCCTTCGGGCTTAGCCCAAAATACAATTTTTTTTTTTATGGTAACTTATTTAACAAGGCTGGCCCCTGTCTATAATCGTCAAAGTATATTGGATGATGAACATTTTCAAATTACATGGTCTGCAGTTCCTGGTTCCACTACATTTACACCTGCTTTCAGACTCACTGAACTGCATTTGATGAGGCTGCATTTGGTCCAGAATCTTTCTTTGGGTACATAATTGAAACTGTTCTACCAAATCTGTTTCACTTAGACAGTCTATAGTCACATCATTCTGTCAGCCACCGAGAAATACCCACACTGCCACAGACAATTTGCACATGTGTTAAAATGCCATTTAATCTCTTTTCTAGGGTGTGGGTGACATTCCACCCAACTGTTCAGTGACAGTCCAGGATGACAGGTTCCATGATGAAAAACTGAATATTCCAATGGGTGCAATCTCTGGGGATCATGAGTAAGAATTCAGACATGACTGTGTTGCATAAAAAAGAGTATTAAAAAAAACTGGTCCCCAGTTTCAAAAACACATGTCTACAAAGCTTAAAGTGGAGACTTTCATCTGCCCAGTCAGTTACAGATCTTAGTTGTTTGGATCCCTATTTCTCCAACAGGGACTTTATAAAGCAACAGAGGGCTTAAGTTGCATAAACGGGTAATAACTACAATTTTCTCAACTACATTTTTTTTTACTCACCTACTTAGAAAATGATTGATTCATTTCTCTAGTCAGGCATAGAGCAATAATGGCCAGCTTGTACGTTTGCCTTTATTCTGTACCAGAAGAAAATCTCCCTCTAGGCTTTCTTCAAAAGTACATGTTCACCCAAAATGGAAAAATGAAAAAATGGTACCGGTTCACTAGAGGAATTAATAGCAGAGAGGTCAAGCTAAAGCAAAGGACAACATTTGTTTTATTCTGGTCATTGTCAAGATGCATATGAAGAGTAGATGATGTTGTCAGAATGAGTTCAAAGTCACTGAATGAAAAATGGATGGAAATGGCACAGTGTTGAGAATGTACCTCCTGGTAATGCTAAAGAACTTACCAGCAGCCCTCTTTGAGGAAAATGTGAATTAAAGATGTAGACTAATTTTTTCAGTTTTCATTTAGATGAAGGACTCTGAGATGCAGTGTTATCCTTTGCCATGATAATGCATGGACTCTAAAAAAGCCAAGAGCGAATGGCTTCTAAACATGGCATAACAGAATTCTACACTCTTAGCCAGAAAATCTAGGATAAAATCTCATTGCCTATTCTCTGTGGGACCTTACGCTAGTACCATAAACTGTGTTGTACCTGTGCTTTCTTAAGTGCAAAACATAGCTGTAGAGATGAATAATCTCTATGCCACAAACATTTTCAAAATGGCCGAATGAGAATACATTTTGTCAACTAGAAAGTGTTAACATAAATTGAAGCTGTTTCTGAAACAGTGAGCTCTCCTCAAGGAAGATTTCTTTGTTCCCTAGGTTGGGTTAGTTGCTCTATCCTATATCGTTTCATGGCATACCATGCTTCCCTCTAAATCAAAGACATAATTATAACATGATGTGATGAGTGCTCTCTAACTTGAAGACAATGAGCTAATGTGGGAATGCGTCTGATTTATTTCTATAGCTAGCTCTGGTGCCTAAAATAGTGCATTTCACTTAATGGGCACTCCACAAATTTGTGATCATATTGTTGTGTGACCAAGTACAATCAATTTGGAATAAAATGTGAATACATTTATATATACACAAAATCATAAGCATTGAACAAAAAGTAAACACAGAAACCCGAAGGTTATTCCATCATTCCCCCAACCCAATCAAAATTAGTTCCCTGTGGCATAAAACTACAAAAATACATAATCCACAAAGACCATGGTTTGTCATTACAGGAAGCACTAGAAGGCTTGGTAATGTAATTTAAAATAGGGGTTGGCTGAGTATTTGGAAAAAAGTGGGTTCAGAAAAATTCAAACATCACTTTCCAGCAACCAAAAGAAAAGTCAAAAAGAAAAGGAGAAAGTAATAGCACACAGAAGAAAAATACAAAAACTTGGCCTTGATACAAGAACAGGGAAACAAATTCTTTCTTACCCTTCCTTTATGTGTTCAATGGGTAAGCAGATGTTTTCAGAATATCCCAGTGATTGCATAGGTGGTGTTTTACTCTACGAAATGGTGTCCTTTTGGTGTTCTGAACATCCAACTTCCAGTGTATGTGTGTTGAGAGATTTTCACTCACACCAACAAACAATTCTTGGACAATAGCTGGGTGTCTGAGAATTCAACTCAATTCTGACAGTCTGTGCCAAGAGATAGCATCATATTTTACAGGTTGAGGGCTCAGTCCTACAAGACTGCTCAGTCTCTACCTCCTACCCTCCCCCCTTCAGATGCCAGTGGCAGGTCCAGGTTGTTCGCTGTACTTCAGACCAACTGGCTATCAATAAGAGGTTCCTACAACCTCTTCCTCAGATTTGATTTATTTGCTAGAGCAACTCAAGGAATTCAGAGAAACACTTTCTTACTAGATTACCAGTTTATTATAAAAGGATACAACTCAGGCACAGCCAGAAGGAAGAGATACGTAGGACAAAGTATAGGGAAGGTGCACAGAGCTGCTATTCCCTCTCCAGATGCAACACTCTCCCCAAATCTCAATGTGTTCACCAACCTGGAAGGTCTCCGAACCTTTTCCTTTTGGGGTTTTTTGGAGCCTTCTTTGCACAGTTGTAACTGATTAAACCATTTGCCACTGGCATTTGATTCAACCTCAAGACCCTCTTCCCTTTCTGGAGGTCAGAGAGTAGGACTGAAATTACCAGTTCTCTAATCTCACGGTTGGCTCCTTTGGCAACCAGCCCCCATCTGTATTGGCTTTGCAAAAGTCGCTTCATTAACATAACAAAAGACACCATAATCATTCCTAACACTTCGGAAATTCCTAAGGTTCTGATAGCTGTGAGCCAGAAATGGAAGGCAGAGACAAATATATATATATATATATATATATATATATATATATATATATATTTATATCTTAAACTAAATCACAATATCACTACATGGTTCCCATTGTAATGGCCCAAGAATACAAGGATAAAGAAAAAAGTCACTTAGATTGGGAACTTGGTAACATTTAATGATTTACAGATTATGCTTTTTTCCACTAATTAAACTTGAATTCATATCAGCTGAGGTAACATATGTTAGTAAGAGAAAAGCCTTGTCAGAGTACTTGTCCAGGGTTACTAGTAATATTTATATGTCAGCAAGCCATATACACTTAACAGAAAACTGGCCAAAGGTTGTACAGTTTTGGGTGTTATTTATAATTCAAACCCAATTCTTTGTTTGCTTATTTTAAATAATGCCTGGCATAATGTTTATTCTTTCCCCTAGGATACAATTCTTTGATGATTGCATTCTTTTCCAACTTAGACTCATTTGACTATTCTTAAATTACATTTTATTATTTCTACCAACTTTGAGCTCAGATACAAGATTTTCATTTTTCAAATATTCATAACACTCCTCATTTGCTTATTATTTATTACTTAGCCAATTAAATAAACATGCTCCTTTAATCTTTCCTCATGCATAAATTTCTCCATTTTATGTATCATTTTTCTTTGAACTATTTCCAGTTGTTCTGTGTTTCTGCTTCTAGGATCTCACTTACCTTCTGAGATTGTTAAGTGCTTAGAAATCACTAGAAGACCACCAATTAGGGCTGATCACCTAACCAGAGTGATGAAAAGAGAGATTTAAATTATTGAGCTTTTATTTTTAATAATACATTTTATAGTTGGTAAAGAAAAACATTCCTTTCTACCTTACTGAATGGTTGATTCATCTATCCCTCTCATTTTTTTTAGAGAGGAATAGGGAGAGAGATAGAGAGAGGGAGAGAGAGAAGCAGAGAGAAAGGAAGAGAAAGAATCCTAAGCAGCCCAGC
Source organism: Halichoerus grypus (assembly GCF_964656455.1). Classification (NCBI taxonomy): domain Eukaryota; kingdom Metazoa; phylum Chordata; class Mammalia; order Carnivora; family Phocidae; genus Halichoerus; species Halichoerus grypus. Next base: position 138,778,326 of record NC_135713.1, on the reverse strand, counting down.
GTGGAGCCCAATGGGGGCTCAACCTCACAACCCTGAGATCATGACCTGAGCCAAAATGAAGAGTTGGACACTTAAGTGACTGAACCACCTAGGTGCCCCTATCCATCTCATTTTAAATAATTTCTAAGACTCTGGGGAATGTCTAGGGAACATTGAGCTAGGGAACAATGCTGGAGTGACACTCTGAAAACCTGAGACTTAGGGACTCTGCAAAATATGACCATAGGCGTCATAGAATGTTTTTAATTTACCTGTACAAATAAGGAAGTGATATTACCACTGTAATGGCTGTCTTGCTTTCTGTGTAGGGCTGTTGTGAGCCCTACACAAGTGAGATCCAGGTGATAAACGTGCTTGTAAACTATATATTACATTAAAATTATAAAGTAGGATTAGTCCTTCATGCTTTGCACATTGGCATATAAAAATGGTAACATTGCAACTTTTTCATGCCATCATTTATAACTGAGTTTAACTTAGTGACCATGAATTCACATAAAACCATAAGACTCTGATGAGAAAGTATTTCATAGATGACATCTCAAGCTATTACTAGGAAGAAGGTTGAGAAGGTTACAAATAGCCACATTAGAGCGGGGGAATGACTAAGCATTTGAAAAGAGAAGGAAGAATGTGATTATTTTATTAGAAAGAAGGCAAGAGGTCAGAAATAAAAAAAGAAGAAACAGGAAGCTCACAAATGGGAAAAGAAGAGTCATGGAGTCAATTAGGTACGGAAAGGCTGTTCCAGATGGCCAGAGGAAGCGTGGGAGAGGAGTCTTCTGGGACAAGGACTCAGACAATTGCAACAGACTGTGACTGAGGCTGATGGTTGTAAATCATACACTGTTTTCTTTTTCAGGGGAAAAATAACACCCATAGAAACATTACCCTCTACTTCCTGGCATACCCCAATTTTAACCTTTTCTTTTAGGGTACACTTATAAACATTGTCATAAAATTTTTTAAGTCCTGTAGTTACCTTAAAAAAAAAAGGCTTTTTAGAGATTAACTACATTTATAGAATTTCCTAATAACATAAGGGGGAAAAATACAAATGGTTCAAATCAATACCAGGTAAACAGTCTTGCCCACACACAGCAAGGGAGTCTCCCAGATGACTTAGTGTTGTCATATTCCAATATTTCTTAAGGAAAGCTTCCATTAAATTTAGTAGCTGGATCAAAAAAAAAAAAAATCCTATTAGGCTCAACATGTTGAAAATCTTGTAAGAAGGAAGTAAAACAAAATTAGGTTTCTCTGAGTTCATAGCAGCAGCAGCATCCACCTAAGAACACAGCTTAAAAAACTCGACATTAACAGTAGATTTCTACCAATTCAGTATCTTCCAAATCTCTGGAATCCTACCTTTCCTCTTTATCCCTGAAGCAGCAGTTGAATTAATGCTTCTGTTCTCTTTCTCTGGGGAGGGGTAGCTCTCTCAGCAGCCTCCTATCTACTTTCCTTACAAAACAGGCTGCACTCATCTTCGTTGTTCTTCTGGGTAGTTTTCTTTAAATGGCAGTTTGCAAATGTTATCAAGATCATTTTACACTAAAAAATGATGGAGGACTCCAAAGAATTTTTGTTTATGTGGGCTATATCTATTAATACATTTACAGATAGTCCTCATTTTGTATGTTACCATGTTACCTGTAACTCAAGAATGTCCGAGAGTTTACCCGAATTACCAAAAAGCTGTGTAAGAAGCAAGAGCACCATTCTAGTAAACACAGGTTTCAGTCAGCACATCAGAGTGTAAAGTGGAAAATTACTTGTATTAGAAATTTGAGTTGAAACATTTACAAAGTATTTAGTTAACCAGTTTATTTTAAAATAACAATAACAAATTAATCATAAGTAAACATAAATAGAAATTATGTTTTCCAAAACAAAAGGAAATGAGCAGGTACACACTGTTTTACATTTTTGTAAATTTCTTTAATGCACGGCTTCACGGAAGACCACTAAGACAACTGAATTATCTAGTTCTGCATTCAATCTGTTGAGATATGTTTTGGTTAAAATATATGGGGAGAATATGGACTCAACAGACTTATAGTCAGAAAAAGGAAAAGTAGTTTATTAGTCTTTTCAGATAATTGTAAATATTCTTTAATATTATATTAAAACTCAACAAGAGGTAGAATCTTAAAGATTAGATGCAGTGAAGAATGTCAAACTGTATCAGTTAACTTTTGATAATCTTTTACATTAAAATCCACTGGCTTATCTTGCATTTTAATGGATTTTGCCCATGCACCAATATTTTTAGCATCATTCAATGGTCATTTGCAAAACATTAATTCATTGGATTATGTCAATCTTCCAAATGTTGACATATTTCATTGTAAAATATAATAAAACACCATTCATTAATCACACTGATCGCATTAGGCATGACTGTAATTATTAGTAAACGATTAAGCTATCAAAGGCAAATACAAATTTTCCAAAATTCCAGTTTTCCTTTGAAAACATTACGTAATTTGCAACAAATGCTCTCTATTATTTTCCTTGTATATATGTTGCTGAAATGAGCACACTCTGTTGTTTTCCTTGAAGTGACAGCCTCGCTTCATTCATATTTTGAAATATATTTGTCAAATACCAAAATCTGAATGAACATACATTATCTCTTAACTCTTCTTTCACACTAGTTCTACCTGACATTCCAACAAAAATGTTTTTGTTATAGTTTGCATGAAAAATGCCTTATGCCTTATGTATGTTTTCCATGTTATCACACAGAATATTAAAAATGCATGTACTCAAGGGTCGTAATTGAATAAAATCAGTAATTTGTGTTACATCATCAAGGACATTCCTAAGTGAAACTGGCTCTTTCTTTCTAACTGCAAGTACATTGCAATGAAGAATATAAAGACTACTAGCGTTCTTTGCTGCTCTGAACTTCATGAGGGCTAAGACACCAAGAGTTTTAGCCACTTTTGCTTTTCAAACTTTAGTACAAATAGCAAACTACTGGTGGTGAGGGGGAAAGAATGTCAGTATTACTATGAAAAATGTTTTAAACTTGCATACCCCCAGAATGTGTCTCTCAAAGTTATAGGGATCCACAGACTATACTTTGAGAATCATTGCTTTAAAACAGATCTGATCTTATCAAGTCCCTGCTTTAAAGTCTTTTATCTTTTGTCCTAATGTCAGGCAAACAAATTCCAAATTTGACACACAGAACTTTGACAGTCTGGACTCCACCTGCCTCTAGACTTTTGGCTGTCATGACTTTTAGAAATGTACCTTCTTCACGCTGAGCTACTTACTACACATCTCAATCTGTGCATTTCTTTCATCACTGGTTTCTGTACAAGTGTCACTTACTGCCTGATATCATTCCATCTCTGCTTACCTAAAAAGCTCCTCATTTTTAAGATCTAATTCAACTCCCAGCACCCCCAAGAAGCCTTTTCTCTCACTCCTGGCCAGCTGGCCAGCACTAGACACTTCTTCCCCTGGGCTTCTATAGTACTTCATTTATTCATTCAACAAAGTATTGGGAGCATGTGTAAATGCCAGGTGCTCTTCTCAGAGATGAACAAGACAGAAAAGAACCATAATTTTATCTATTAGAACTGATCTAATAGAACTTAAATATTAGTGGAGTGATAGACAAAATACAATGAAGTGTAAAGTCATAGGGTTTCAGATGATGATAACTGCTATGAAAAAAAGTAGAAGGGTTGGAGAATCACTGAATACATCACATGTACTAGTTAACGTGTTCAGGGAAGAGTTCTCTGTGGAGGCCCAGGAAATTTAAAGGAATGAGTTGGGTCAAGAGAAGGGGAAAGGCATTCTGGATGGTGAAATGGAAGATGTAAGGGGCTAATAATACACTTAGGGTGTTGGAAGAACAGAGAGAACCCTAAACCACACAGCTGTTCATGATAAAGGAGTCAGATGCTGAGTAGGTCTGCTCAAGTGCAGGCGGTAGTAGAGACATTAGTTTTCTAGAGGTTGCCTGGAAAAGCCCAAGGAGGGACCCACAGTGCCCATACGGATGGCAGTGCAGGCACAGGTGTTCCTGCTGTCCTGTATACAGTGGAGCAGTTTGTGGTTTAGGGAACTCTCCATGCCCAGGTCTCAGGCTCCACAGATGAGGCCTTGAGCAGCTACATATCCCATAATAAATTCTCTGTTGTCTTGAACTAGCTAAGCTGGCTCTATTGTCAGTTGCTAAGAACACTGACTGATATAACGGTCCTTGCTTTATATTTTTGTGGTATTTGAGACAAGGTCATCTAGAGGGTAAATACGGGATGAGGGTATCAAGCAGACTCTCTTCACTGCCTTGCAATGCATTATCTCCCCAGATAGATGAGGCCAGCCAAGAAATTCCTTCCTGATGGTCCCTTCTCTTCCTCCAATTTGACCAGTTATCCTACTTGTTTGGACATGTCTTTCCCAAATAACATATTATTTGTCATGTCCTCTGTATACCAATTATTCCACGCACCTAACCCTCCCCTTCTCTTGTGCTCAGGTCCAGACAGCAGCCGGGATTCATCTCGGATGGTATGAGCTATTTAAAAACAAACAAACATGGGAGGTGGAGGCACAAAGAAACTCAGGAAAGCAGATGGCTTTTACTGGTCTCAGAGTGGAAGGAGCAAGGAAAAGACACACAATTATAGGAGTCCAGGGACAGAGAGAGTCTTGGCACCAACTAGAAATTCAGAGCTGATGCAGGGAGACTCAGCCTCCTATAGGACAGACCAGGGTGGAGAATGGATCTGGAAAGCCAAAACGGAGAAGAAACAGTATATTCTTGTCTTAGTCTGCTCGGCCTGCCATAACGAAATCCCACAGACTGAGGGGCTTAAGCAACAGCAATGTATTTTCTCACAGTTTCGGGGGCTGGAAGTCCAAGATCAAGGTGTCAGTAAGGTTGTTTGGCTCTGAGGTTTTTTTCCTTGGCTCACAGATGGCCATCTTCACATGGCCTTTCCTCTGTGTGCATCTTCCTGGAGAATTTTTGTATGTCCACATTTCTTCTTTTTTTTTTTTTTTTTTTTTTTTAAAGATTTTATTTATTTATTTGAGACAGAGAGAATGAGAGAGAGAGCACATGAGAGGGGGGAGGGTCAGAGGGAGAAGCAGGCTCCCCGCCGAGCAGGGAGCCCGATGCGGGACTCGATCCAGGGACTCCAGGATCATGACCTGAGCCGAAGGCAGTCGCTTAACCAACTGAGCCACCCAGGCGCCCTACATTTCTTCTTCCTATAAGGACACTAGTCAGATGGGGCTAGGGTCCATCCTAATGGCTTCATTTTAACTTAATCACATCTTTAAAGACCAATCTCCAGATGTAGATACATTCTGATATACCAGGTATTAGGACTTACACTTATGAATTTTGAGGGGACATAATTCAGCCCATAATAACCCTCTCTGTCAGTGATGTAAATTTCTTACTTATCAATTTTGTTTAAGAATATCTATCATCCATACTTTTACCTCTTTTTCTTCTGCCCCTGAATTCCCTGTTCAGTTCCTACCCAGCTTATCTGGATGGGACATAGCAATTGTTTTCTAAATAATGAGTAATTTATTAATAACTTACAGTTTGACGGACTTTGTTATATATGTTTTCAAGTTTTTGGGGCACATGGGTGGCACAGTCATTTAAGCATCTGATTCTTGGTTTCAGCTCAGGTCGTGATCTCAGGGTCGTGAGGTTGAGCCCCACGGCAGGGGGATCTGCTCAGCGCAGTCTGCTTGAAGTTTCTCTTACCCTGTACTTCTTTCCCTCCCATAAAAAAAAAAATAAATGTTTTCAAGTTTTATCTCATTTAATTATGAATTATAGTTGTGATATGGATGTTACTATTTTATGCCCATTTTCTAGATGAGGAAACTGAAATAGAGCTGTTAAGCAGTTTTCCCATAATGGAAGAGTTAATAATTGGTGAAGTCAGAATTCAAATCACAGAAATCTGATTCCAGAACGTGGGCTCTAGTCACCACGCAGTTTTGGCTACCCTCCTTAATATGTCTAAACTAGGATCCAGAACCTATCTGCTTATATACACGATATTCCTTCCTTCTTTTCTGATAACTTGAGATTGAAATCTGTGCTCCAGAAAGCAAATACTAGGAAAAGTTCTTACATAATGTATTAGTTTTCTATTGCTGTGTAATAACTAACTTAAAAATTTACCATGTTATAAGAATGCCCATCTATTATCTCAGTTTCTATGGGTCAGTGTTAAGGACTCAGTGCAGCTGGATTTTCTGCCCATGCTCTCAGTTGAGTGAAATTAAGATATTGCCAAGTCTGTGCTCTCATCTGAGTTCAAGGTTTCTTCACAGTTCATTCATGTTGTTGGCGAAATTTAGTTCTTTGCATTTGTAGGACTGAGGCCCTTATTTTCTGTTGGCTATTGGCTGCGGCCCACTTTTAAGCCTTATCATCACCTTCTCTCAGGCCCTGGATATGTGGTCCTCTCATAACATGGAAGCTTACTTCTTCAAAGTCAGCAGAGGAATTTTTCTTTCCAGTCTCAAATGGCAGTCTTATATAATATAATCACAATCACAAGGATCACAAGACATTACTATGAACATCATGTGAACAAGATGGACATACTGGAAGGAATGGATGAATTCAAAGAAACATACAACCTACCAAAGCTGAAACAGGAAGAAATAGAAAATCTGAACAGCCTGATAACAGTAAGGAAGTTGAATCAGTAAACAAAAACTTCCCCAAAAGAAAAGCCCAGGACCAGATGACACCATGGATGAATTCTGCCAAACATTACAGAAGAATCATTGCCAGTTCTTCTCAAATACTACCAAAAAACTGAAAAGGAGGGAACATTCTCAAACTCATGTAACAAGACCAGCATTACCCTGATAGCAAAACCAGATAAGGACATTATAAGAAAAAAACAAAACAAAACAAAACAAAATCTATAGGCTACGGTCCCTGATGAATATAGCTACAAAAACAGTTCAACAAAATACTAGCAAAATGAATTCATCATCACATTAGAAGGATTATACATCATGGCCAAGTGGGATTTATCCCTGGATAAAGATGGTTCAATATATGGAAATCAAGAAATGTGATATACCGCATTAATAAATAAGAGATAGAAATCTTATGATCATCTCAAATAGATGCAGTAAAAGCATTCAACAAAATTCAACATCCTTTCATGACAGAAAGTCTCAACAAAGTGGGTATAGGCTGAACAAAACTTGTGATAATAAAAGGCATATATGACAAGCCTACAGGTAACATTATACTCAATGGCAAAAAACTGAGATCTCTCTAAGATCAGGATTTAGGGTGTGCACTCTCACTCCTATTTAGCATAGTATTGGTAGTCCTTGCCAAAGGAATCAGTTTAGAAAAAGAAAAAGCATTGGATTCATATTTTTTCTACCTGATAAATTGAATTGAATTGCTATGTTTGGATTGGGTGAATGCCCATGGGTCCAAAATCTCTTTTTAAATCCATTTAATAAAAAAAGAAAAAGAAAAGGCATCTGAATCTGCAAGTATGAAGCAAAATTGTCTCTGATGATGATGTGATCTTGTATACAGAAAATCATAAAGACTCCATCATAAAACTGTGAGAACTAATCAGTGAATTCAGTAAAGTTTCAGGATACAAAGATTTATGAGGGAAGTTGGCTATACATGTGCAGAAAGTCTTGTTCCCTTTTCCAGAGTATTCTTTCTCTTTCTTTCTTCTTTTCTTCTTCTTCTTCTTCTCCTTCTTCTTCTTCCTCTTCCTCTTCTTCTTCCTCTTCCTCTCCCTCTCCCTCTCCTTCTCCCTCTCCTTCTCCTTCTTCTTCCTCTTCTTTTCTCTGAAGATCCGTGATTTATGGAATGCCAATGTGGAACGCCTCAGACTGAACCATGTAATCACTGAGTATGTCTTTGGGCAATTATAAGGAAAGGTCAAGATAAAGCTCCTGTTGAATACTAAAATCATGTTGAATTTAAAGTGAAAGTTGCTTCAACCCTGGTGAGATTCATCCTGACCCAACAGAAGTAGAATTCTTTGAGATGGATAACCCAAGTTCTACTTGCTTTATAAATCTATCAGTTAAAAATATGTAGAGATTAAGGGCAGCATTCCAGCCTGGGTGGTAGAGCAAAATACAATATGGACTCTGCTCTTGAAGGACCTACAAGCTAGTAAGGGGAAGAAAAAGTGATAATTAATATAGGATCACAATGCACACACCCACAGGCCACACACATTCCTGGTAAGTGTTGTTTTTTAATAATTCAAAGAATTAGATTCTCTATAAAAAAAAAAGTGGAGAGAATCCTTAACCACCAAAGTCATCTTTCCTGGAGCAAAGGACATTAAGTCTGGGACACGAAGATGGATAGGATTTGAAAAATCCAAGGCTACTGAGGAGCCAAACAGTGGCGACAAATGCAAAATGAAGAACGTGACACAGCTTGGCTGGGAGTAAATAGAAGATGGCTTGAGGGAGAATAAATTTGATAATGATGAGACCTTCAAGTTTCACCAAATTTGCAAATGCCACTTGCAGTTCATTTCACCTTCCATAAATTCAGTGAAATATAACTGCTGAAAAATTTATGAAAGTTCTCCAGACAGTTAATTATCTTCAAAATACAAAAGCTAAGTTTCTAGCTGGAAGTCACCACTTCTCTGACCTCTTTAATTTCTGGTCATTTGCATTAGCAACAAGTTCAGTTATTTTTCTTCCCAGAGACATTTTACATAAAGTGCAAAACAATTTATTGGGTCATAGGAACTCCTGTGTACTTAATAAGAAATATACAAAAAAAAAATTTCTCTTTGAACTCAAGATTTGCTCCTGAACACCAGCTTCACAATATGTGTGATCAGAATACATGTCCCAAACATATGAGGAACCACAAATCTCCAATAAGCAATGTCATTTACAGCATCGTGTTTAAAGGTAGGGCCTCTGGACCAAAATTGCCCTTGGAGCACGTAGTATTTCATATGAAACATGATAAATATAATAATTTCGAGCTATTAATCCTCTTTGAGAAAAATACGGGCCATCTGGGGTAGTATCAGCTAATTGACAGAATTGAAAATTTGAGAAATGTAACATTCAGGAGGAAGACTTTGAAAGTGTTTTTCTTAAATAAAGGTGAGGGTAAGATATGAAGAAAATGCAATGTTTATGACAGCTTTTTTCTCCCACCTTAACATGCTGAAATTTTGCAAGGGCTATCAGATTAAGCCAGGTGTAACAATCTTGTTTGGACCAAGTTCTAGAAATTTTTTCCTCCTACTTCATTTTTCTCAACCATCCTATTAAAAAAAAATAGATGATTTCTTTCTGGAAAGCATATTCTTATTCCTTTCCATGAAATGAAATTCAAGCCTCAAATGCTGATAACACTCAGTTATAACCAGTATTCCTATAAAGAAATATAAATTGTTTTCAGGATTTCTTTTATTCACCATGTGGTAGTTATAGCTAATCCAAGCTGCTGTATTTTCAAGGTTACTGCTGCTTTGCAGGGCATAATGCTGATTTTCTTATCTCAGCAATGCTGCCTTCAGTAATTTTTGTGATCTTGATTCTCCTGAATCCTTTTTTGCTGAGATTCAAAACAGTATTTCTTTTGTCCTGATTTTCCTCATGAGTTTAAAATAGCGTTTTGACTTTGAGGGTTTCATGTGTACATAACAAAGAAACCTGAAAACTTTATTCATGGTGTTGTGATTGATTTGTATTCTTTAAAGGGAGTTTCAAAAAAAAAAAATCATTTTGCTGTTATAGGAATCATATACCTTTCTTGTATCTAAAATAAAAAGCACCTGCCAATCCAGTTCTTTAGTAATGTTGGCATAGCATATGCACTCAATTCAATAATTCAATGACATAATTTTTACTCAAAACTTACATATTATATCCATATTTTTACATAGTCATGACTTACTGAACTAAGGTGAAACTATCTTTCTATTCCTTTACCTTACTAAATATTTTCAACTCTGCATATACCAGGATATATAACCCACAAAATGTATAAACCTGATAGATATGTTCCTCTTACTTTTGGTTTAGTACATATTTTCTACTCTGTCTCCAAGTAAACTTTTTTAAGATGTCAAAAAAGGTTGAGATCCTATTCTGTTTCTGTAAACAGTCCTAATACATCTTACTAGATGGAAAATAACATTAGAAACCCCCCTTGGGCTTTGAGATACTGCCAATTGGACATATTGACCTCTTACAAAAAAAAAAAAAAGAAAGAAATGGAAACATTCAGCACAATATCTTTAATAGGATGCCTTTGATGGGTTAGTTAGACAGGGCTACAGCTGTCAATTGGAAATGCCTAGTCTACCATACTTTTCTCATGTTTCTTCTGCAAGGAAAAAAAAAATCAGAATTTCTCAAGACAATAGAGAAGTTTGCCCTAAATGAACAAAAAGGGGAAGTGACAACATGCCCAAGTTTTCATTTTAAGTCACTTGTTTAGCCATGCACGGTTTGTGTGAGTTATTCTGAACCTATCTCACTGCATAAGATCATGTTATAAAATGCTGAGATATACAAAATATCATTAATTTGTCTCAGGAAAGTGAACTATGGTTCCTTCAGTACTTAATACTGAATGTATTGTATTTTTTTATTATTTTGATTTTAATTTTTTTTTTAAGACTGAACGTATTTTAAAGTCCCTGGATGGAACTTCTAAATTCTAGAATAGGTTAATTTGAAAAGTTATAATAGCCCTACTATTAAAGTCTATTCTCAGGGTTTAAGAAAACTCCTGACAGGAATACAAAACCATTTCTTCAGTTGGTATATCTCTTATAATTTTAAAAGTGTCCTTTCCAAATTGTTAAAATGATGAATTCCTAAAATTATAAACCAGTGTTTTTGGTGCTAACCATAGCTAATCATTGAACAGCCTATGTAAGCCTGTTCATAAAGAATTTGTTTTTTAAATTGTTTTATATATATACATATGCGAAATTGGTTCATATATGAGAAACAATTTTAAATGCATATATAAATTTATGTATTTATAATTTATATATTATATATATAGTTTTCTGTATATGAAACAGTGAAACTATACAAATATATCTGCAGATATAATGAAGTGTTATTATCATGTAATCCCAATTAGTGCTTTGAGAAAAAAATTATAATGTAAATATAAAAGTTAGAGATAAAGTTTTGAGAAGAAAATATGAATGTGGGCAATAATGAACAGGAAGTAGCTTTAAGGAAACTGAGCTATGTTTATAGCAAAAGCTAGTGCACATCAGGAGGACGGAAGAGCACAAGAGGGGTGTGGGGTCTAAGATCGGGCAGATGAGGAGGAGGTAGTCCAGCATCACTGTGGGGTGAGGATGGAGCTAGAGTAGGCAGGGGCTCATATGCAGGAAAGAGAGAGCGGGATGTGTTCCTGGAGCTCAGAGAAGTTGTGAATACAGCTGGGGGAGCTGGTGAGCAAGGCAGATGAGAAGTCAATAGTTGGTAGTTTCCAGAGGACCTTGTAAACCATATAAAAGGCTTTGGACTCTATTCTCAACACAGTAGGGACCCTGTGGTAAGCTTTTAAGCAGAGGAGCTTCATCATCAGATTTGATTTTTAGGATAAATCCCATGCTCTAATGCGATTGGATAGAGAGCAGGGTCTATAACATGGGAAGATAGGACTTTAGTTAGCAGACATCAATGTACGCTTTGAAGGAGGTGATGATGACTTGAAGTAGTAAAGAATCATTGAGCATTGAGTGAGGTGAGTGACTTCCAGAGATATATTGATATATTGGCATTAAGAGCATGAAAGAGAGAAGACAGAATTGTGAACAGAGCCCAAAGCTCTGTTTTGGGCACCTGACTAGTGGTACATTGTGCCATCCCCTGGCAGAGTAGACCATAAAATGAAAGAGCAATTGAGGGAGATGGGGAGGGTGGTTATAAGAGAGTTGATGAGTTCACATTCAAACATATTGAGTAGGATCTTCATTGGGTCATTTAAGTGATCCTGTGCCTAGGTAGTTGGATAAACAGATAAAAGGTTTAGGGGAAGAATCTAGATTCAAGTTAAAGACTTGAAATTAATTCTTTATTAAATGTATAGTTGACCCTTGAACAACATGGGTTTGAACTACATGGGTTCACTTACATACCTATATTTTTAGTAAATAAAGTGCTGTGAATGTATTTCCCTAATAATTTTCTTAACATTTTCTTTCTGTATCTTACTTATTGTAACAATACAGTTCGTAATACATATAACCTACAAGATATGTGTTAATGGACTGCTTATGTTATAGGTAAGCCTTCTGGTCAACAGAAGGCCTGTAGTTAGTCAAATTTTGAGGAAGTCAAAAGTTAGACATGAATTTTCAGCCATGTAGGGGGTGGTTAGTGCCCCTAACTCCCGCACTGTGTAAGGGTCAATGGTAATTGATGACAGGAATGGTTCAAATCTCTCAGAATTATGGAGGAAGAAGAGTAAGGAATTGCAAAATCGAACCCTAAGAAACATTGACACTAAAGAGCAAGCTAAGAAAGAAAAGCCTGAAAAATGGCTATGAGAAAGGTAGGAGGGAAACTTACTTTCATCATAAAAGAAAAAAAAAAATCACTATAGTAAGGAGATACTTTGTATCCTCTAAGGCTAATCTACATTTTAAGAGTGTTACTGGAATATGTCAGAGAAGGAATGAAAACACACCGAGCAGTGTTTGGAGGCAGCAATATCAGGGAAAATGAAATCAAGGAACCATATTTAGGTATTCATTCATTCATTGATACATTCAGGAGCGTCCTATTAAGCATTCATTGTGAAATCCTGTAAAAGACGCAGCAAATAGAAACATTAATCACGCACCGAGTCTGGCTTTCAGGAGTTTATACACTTTGGTGTGAGATGAGACATGAAATGACTCAAGATAGAACAGGACATGTTTCCTAAAGAAAGTGTAGAAAACATACTAAGGAAGGTCAGAGAAGGAAAACAGCATGGGCTCAGCCTCAGGCACAGTGTAGCTTCTCAGCATGTACATACTGAATCAGGTTGTGCCATCCAGGTAGGGCCTTACGAAAGGCTTTCTGCAGCAGTTGGTATTTGCCATTAAAATAAGAGAATTCTTAGATTTAAATATAAGAGCAGGGATTTGAATAAATCAGTGGCAGGTACAAGGACAACAGCTGGATCTACTTACTCCCGGGCAAAGGCCTGAGAAATGGATTTATTTTAAAAATCTGTTGAGCATCCATGCTAACCTCAGGTTACAAACTAAAGAAAACAGCTCATTTCTTTGTTGTTGTGGCAGTCCCACTGATCAGGAGCTAAGCATGGTACGGTCATGTCCATTCAACAATTTGTAGTGCCCCAAAGCTTTTGAATATATATATCCTATTTAATCCTCAAAGCAACTTACGTGATCAGGACAGTTATTTCTATGGATGTGAACTGAGATCCAAGTGATAAAATGTAATCGAATGCACTGCCCTTTATCTTATGTTTTAGAATGTTCTGGGCATTTTCATGACATCCTCAATAAATAATTTTTGAGTAAAGATTTATATAATTAAAGACTTATATAAGATTTATGCTTATAAGTAATAAAGATTATTAAGAAGAATATAATTCTTGGTCATATCGGTTAAGCATAAAAGCGTCTCCAAGAGTAAATAGAGTACAGGAGTTGGATTTTCTGTCCTGTACACAGTGAGGGCTTCAGAAGGAAATCCCTGAAATGCTCCAAATTGAAGGGCTTCTACAGAGGCTCTGTTTGTTAAATAGGGGACTTAACACAACACAGCGAGGAAATGTAAGTGATCAGAAGTTTGGGTGATCATTTGGAAGCTTAGTGTCTGAGTCTACATTCCTGGTTTTATCTTTGGTCAGTTGCTGACTTCCAGATTATACCAGTTTTCCTTCTCTGGGGTATCATAATAATGTAGGTTTGTGAGGGGCTTGATGAGAAAATGACAATACTCCGAAGACCTTTTAGGAAGACAGTATCATCCAATGAGAAGAGGTATATGGTTTTTACATACTGTCAAGAGTCTACGTATGTATATACTGTGTATATTTATCCACTTGTGTGATGTATCATGTGGTTCTAGCTACTCATACTGCTCTAAGTAGACGTCCCTGTTATCCATATTGTAAAATTCATGATTCAGCATCCAGAGCTACTTTTTATTTGAAATAATTCTTCATAGGGTATTAAATACATAAATAAATAAATAAATAAATAAATAAATAAATAAATACATAAATAATAGCACTTGATGCTTTAAGAATGCCTGTTGACTCAGAGGTCTGAATTTGAAAATAGACTAATACACATTCCTTTTTGAGTAAGGTATTTTTTTGTACTATCTTCTTGAAATTGCATAACGGAAAGCAGTTAACTTACTTAGATTTCTACTGAACTTTCTCAAAGATACTCCAAAATTTTTATTTGTGTGAACCGATTGTATGTTACTGACATATGACAGTACTTCTATTTTCTCTCTCGCTCAGTATTAATATATTAAGGTTATATTATAATTTTTAAACGCCTGCCCTTGATATGTATTGCATCAATGTAATATCCCTAATGAAAAATGATGTAATATCCCTCTTTGGCTCTCTGACAAGGAATACAACAAAGTGTGAGGGGCCTCTTAAGCATTCAGCTAGCTCCCTTGATCATAGAATGTGCTCCGTAGCACCTGAAGACAGTCATTGGTTTCTGCCAAACTTGCATTTACCATTCTTGAACGGTAGCCAATTGTAGCTTTCTGCCTTAAGTTGAACGCCTTTGTCTGACACGCATAAAGTAAAATTGTTTCTAATGCTTCCACTGTAAAGCTTCCCTATACAGGAAGTCAGAAGGACATATTATTTTCATGTTAGGAGTGTAAGTGGGAAAAAAGAAGAGTTAGCTCTGATTCCAACACACAGATCTGAGTTACTCTTGGCCAGAAAGCACTTTTCTCTTCAAGCTTATTTTTCCTATCCCTGTACTAAATCAATATTGATGTTTTTGAAAATCTTAAATCTTGCTAGGAGTTCTATGGGCTTTTAGAAGAAACTAAAGCACAGTTGTTGTTGGTTGTTGTTTTTTTTCCCTTTTCTGTCAGTGTAATAAACACAAGAACAAATAATCATAGATTTGCAAATGTGAAACTGCATGTGTTTTCTGAATGGCAAACCATACTGAAGACTGTTTTTAATATGTGTGTGTGCTTGTGGGTGTCATCTGAGCATTTATAAGGTAGTGTGTATATATATTCTTACATCTGAAAGTTATCAGCAAGGAAATAGATGTTATCCATATGAAACAAGCACATAGGAAAATTGTCTACTTTGATTTTCCTGAATGTCACTTAATATCCGACCAAAAATAAAAATCTGTAGGAAGCAAACCTGGGGGACAGAGTGTGTAGTTTTCTAAGGGATAGATCTTTATATTCCACCAAAGCAAGACCACCCACCAAAGCCCATTGACTTCCTGAGTTTAGAAAGTGCATTCTGCATTCTCATAGCAGTGAGATCATAGATCATGTTTAACCCTGGGCTTTTTAGGGTATAGTCAAAAAGCTGTTGACAACAAAATCTCTGGTACTTAGAAAAGAAGTTCATCACGCTGGAAGCCTCTGGGTTCAGTCCCATCAGCTAACAAAAGGGACTATATCACATGATAGTATCACGAACCTATTTTGAAATTCAATTAATTTGACAAGAAAAAATACATGTTTTCTGTCATCCACTTTTATTTCTTTCCACAGTACATCATGGCATAAAATTTTATCACAAATAGCACAAATGGATTGCAACAGAAATGTTTACCAAGCCCAAATGAGTTAGATCTAGGGTAGAGTACGTAATTTGATTGGACACATTATTTAAAAAACAAGGACTACTTTCCTAAATTGGAAATTTAGATTGTGAAATTTCCAGGCTGACATAGTAAAAGTTTGTTGTGTGTTTGTATATGCTGTCCTGCAGGAAAAGAGATCAAGTTCATTTTAATGACGTTAGCCAAAATCTCAAATCCCATGCTGCCTCCTGAAAATGAACACACATAAAACTTTTTAAGGTGCGTTTACATATTTAGGTAAAGATCAAGAATGGGGATCTTGAGGATATGAGGGTCCATGCAACCCATGGATTTTATAGAATTGTAGAAAAATTTGTGGGATAAAAAATAATTTGAGACAATTTAGATAACCCCCCAAATTCCTGCTTAGACATACATGTTTCCTTGGCTGCATCTTTATCCTGAATGATTTACTTAATGTCTTACTTTATATTATATTCTAT
Source organism: Halichoerus grypus (assembly GCF_964656455.1). Lineage (NCBI taxonomy): Eukaryota > Metazoa > Chordata > Mammalia > Carnivora > Phocidae > Halichoerus > Halichoerus grypus. The sequence continues at coordinate 138,762,029 of NC_135713.1, read as the reverse complement.
GTTAGACTCGAAATTTATGAGGGTGGGAAATGTGTTTCACTTACTGCTATACCCAGTTCCCAGGAAGGTATCTGCCCTATGGCAGGCTCTGAATAAATATTCCCCCACCCCATCCTTGCCCGCAGTGATAAACTTGACCTTTCCTCCTACCTGTGTTTGTTCTTCCTGTTGTTACTGAACCACCTGCGGAAGGTGTCAGAACCGCACTCACCGGGCACTCAGGAGCCGTACTTTCAGCCAGATTTCCACAATTTCTGTCTTCTCTTTCTTTCCATTGTGATACCGAATTCAGACAAATTCTCTCCAATTTTCCACTTGAATCTTTTGATTCTACGTTTCATTTCATAAGGAGGACTTTGATGGTCTTTCTCCAATGTGAAGCCTGTGGTGATGAATGCATGGGAAGTGATGTAGATTCCATTTTACGCTGTGTTCTGCTGTGTGGTGATGCATGTTTTCTTTCCTTCTTCCTGCCTTTTTTTTTTTTTTCCCCAGGGATGGGGTTTGCTCTCCTTAGCTATAGGCATCCCAATTGAATTCCCTCATATCAAACCAGACTTTCATACGTATAAGGTGTCAGCAGTATTTCCTGAGAATTCTAGGGCCTGCTCTGAGTATATAAAGAGGGAAAATAGGGGCCCCTGGGTGGCTCAGATGGTTAAGCGTCTGCCTTCGGCTCAGGTCATGATCCCAGGGTCCTGGGATCGAGTCCCGCATCGGGCTCCCTGCTAGGCGGGGAGCCTGCTTCTCCCTCTGCCTCTGCCTCTCTCTCTCTCTCTCTGACTCTCATGAATAAATAAATAAATAAAATATTTTTTAAAAAAACCCTTACACTCAATTAAAAAAAAAAGAGGGAAAATTAATAATATTGTCACCCAAGCAATGATACTACGAATGAGAATGTATCTAAGTCAACAAGATCCTCAAAAGAGCTACAAATGGATGGTGTTTAAAGGGCAGGTGTTTAAAAATTATAATTATAATATAACCTTAATATATTAATATATTAATACTGAGCAAGAGATAAATACTTTTTATTAATACTGAGCAAGAGATAAAATAGAAGTACTGTGTAATGAGAGTCCAGGAAGCTTCCCCAAATAGGAAGTTTGGCTAATAAGCCTTAATTCACCTTTCAGAGTCCAAGGCTGATTGCATTTAGTTGGCCTAAATATACGACATGATAATAATAGTTTTGTAAATGTCTAAGTTTGTCAGTATCAGAGACAATGTAAAGGGATTTCTGGTTTCTGGTAATGGCCACCAAAGTTATTCATATCACCCTTCCCTCTGCAAAAATAATTTTAACTACCATATGAAATACTTCTTAACTTTTTTTTTCCAAAGCTAGGGTAATGTGAAAAGATAATAGGGAATCACTAGGATAAAACTAAAAGGAAATTGGGAACCACAGGAGCAAGCAAAGATTCAAACTGTTTTTTTATCTGGATGGCATTTGCTGATGCCAGGCAATTTGGACTTCTGTTTTGAAAGCCTTGTAGGCAAGAGTAATAAAAATCAAACTCAGTGCCTGCCAACAGTAAAGTCTTCTAAAGGAAGCTTAACATAGTAGGCTGGGACCCCAAAAGGCTCAACCCTCATGATGTGATTCTATAAATAAATAGTCACCTCGTCGTCTTGAAACTTAAAATTTGATTTAGGTGTTGTTGAACATATGGATGTGGGTAATAATGAACAGGAAGTAGCTTTAAAGAACTTGAGCTGGGTTTATGGGAGAACCCAGTATATATCGGGAGTGCACAAGAGTGGCGTGGGATCTGAGATCTGACAGACCAGGAGGAGGAAGTCCTACATCACTGTAGGGTGGGTAGGGGTGCAGGTGGGGTGGACAGGGGCTCATATGTGGAAAGAAAATACAGGATGTGAGCCAGGAACTAAGTACACTTCCTAAAATACTTGATGAGATACATGACTTTCAGTCCTTTTTTCAAATGCCTTTCCAACTGATTTTCACTTAGGAAAATTTGCCATATTGGTCGTAATTAGATGAATTTAGTGAAATACATTACTTAGATTTTAATCCAATTCAAATATACTTACTGGACACCTACAGATCCTGTATTTTTAAGTGTCTCAACATATTAGACACTTAAAACATGCTTCTTATTAAAATGAACTGTATTGGAACAGTTTAATTGGGAAGAAAAAAAAGAAATGTGTGTAATGCCAGATGTCCACGAGGTAAAGAATGCCTGCCCCAGGTGAAGAGAATGGTAGAATGGTAAAATTGGACTAAATAATCTTCCAAATAACAAAATATGCCTACTATTTAGTGGAACTCCACTTAAAACTGCTAACCCTGACCCTGAGGTGTCCCTATGCTTGAACAAATAGATGGGTATTCAAATTCCACATTTCCCACACTGTGCTCACCCAAAGAATAATTACTCCATTTCCCACTCCCCAAATTAGCTCTCCTTTGGCCCATACATTCCTTCTAAGCCTATCTGCAGTTCATTTGGTCCTCTTGCATTAAAGCCCCGTGAAATGTTTTGAGTTCCTTCACTAAGTTAGAATGCTCTGAAGGGAACCTCTCATGCCTGGCACTTTTGAGTATAAGATTATGCTAGTGATAACCGTGGTTGACAACATTTTAAGGAAAAATCAACAAAATAACCATCATAATGGAAGACTGAACATACTTTTTGGAGTAATTGATAGAATAACAGATCAAAATTGGTAGGATAGAGAACACTGAAGCAATACTACTAAGAAGCTTGAGTTAATATAAAGAAGCCATAGAAAAATGTCGCTTTTCTTCAGTGAATATCCACCTAGTTTTTCTTTTCCGGTTCTTTTATTTTGACCTTATTGTGCTCTTTTATTTTAAGTTCATCTGTTGTAAACAGCCCAAAGCTGTTTTTTTAAAGAGTATGTTCTTACAATCTCTGCCTTTTATTCGAGAACTTTATAGATACTGTACATAATGACATTTTTACGCTTTTGAAAAATCAAATTCCCGATGCCTGGGTGGCTCAGTTGGTTAAGCGTCAGCCTTTGGCTCAGGCCATGATCCCAGGATCCTGGGATCAAGTCCCACATCAGGCTCCCAGCTCAGCGGGGAGTCTGCTTCTCCCTCTGCCTGCTGTTCCCCCTGCTTGTGTATGCTCTCTCTTTCTCTCTCTCTCTGTCAAATAAATAAATAAAATCTTTAAAAAATCATATTCCTTTCTTCTATTTTTCCTGTTTTCTTTTGCTTCTTTTATTTCTTCATTTCCTGCTTTTTATATTGGGATAGATGGCTAAGTTCTCTCTTTTGCTGCCTTCTTTCTTTTATTTTCTCACATCTTTTATAAAGTTACCATTCCATTTTTATTCCTTTGGTTCAAACCCTTGATAGTTTACCACACTTACTAATAAATTGTGGAGTATATCCATATCCTAACCTCTTCTAACACAGTAAAATTATAACTCTCTAATTACATTACCTCTCTGACTTATATACTCTTTTGTAAAATATTCTGTCTTTGTCTCTGTCTTATGTATTCATCTCTCTCTCTCTCTCTCTCTCTCTCTCTCTTTCTCCCTCTCTTTCTCTCTCTCCACACTTAGTTAAATGCTCTGTTGGGTTTTTCCTCTATTTCCCAGCAGAAGCTTTTCACAAATGTCTAGTGAGTCTTGGCTGCTAGTTCCTATTTAAGAGAGAGGCATGAAAAGCTCTGGGTTTCTGAGCAGGCTTTGACACCAATGGGCCTCCCTACAATATGAAAATGAAGCCCTTTTGGCCACCTGTATTTCAGTATCTGTGGGTCTATTCTCTGAGATCTTTGAGCTGTCAAAAAGAACACAACATGAAAGGGAATGAAACAGGCAATCAATATTATTACAATAGAGGAGAGAGATTGAACTCAGCTCCTCTGCTATGAAAGATGGGGGAGCATTGGGGTAACCTACTGGGAGAGTACTAGAGTTTGCTGAGAGGAGGCTGGTCATTGGGATTAGGTCATCTGTGTTAGCCCATTGACGACCCACGGAAGATAGGCTCCTACCCTCCCACCGAGATTGGGAGATTGAGGCAGTGTCTTTCTTGATGATTGCATTTCAAAGGGGTAGCTTCTGTGTCCTGGAAAAAGACATTACTGGGTAGTTGAAGATTTATATCTCAAAGGGCAGAGAAAGAACTTAGCACTGCAAGTTTTCCAAAGTAAGTGCTCTAAGAAAAGGAAGGTCATGGGCCTTCAGTCAGGAAGAAACCTGTCTCAAGTTCAGGGAAAGTGAGGGAAACATCTTGGTCAGAGCTTTAAAGAAAAAATATTACACAGACTGAATTGTCTGCTTTCTGAGAATGAACGGGGAGGAAGTGTGGGGACGTCCTAGCTGACATGCAGACTTGCCCATGTTCCCCTCCAGCATCAGCCCCGCCCTGTAACGCACCCTCCTCTGTGGGGATGGGGGCTAATGCTGGATTCTCCACAGTCGGTAACCTCTGGTCTCCTGCAAGCATCGCGGTGGGTCTGTCTGGCTGTTTGCTATTGGGACACAGCCTTCTCACATTTCACCATATTTCTTCCATCTTAAGCCTCATCCTGGCCTTCGGCATTCCCAGAAACTCTCTGGGCCTCTAACTGGCAGACTTCTCCTCCTCATTCTGCCTTTCTAGAAGTATTTAGACCTTAGCCTGCTCTTTTTACTACTTCTCTGCTGTCTGTCTTCTATATTCCCACAACTGGTCGGATTTTCTAATCTGTTGTCTCATTTATCATTCCCTTAGTCCTACCTGGATATAACTTTTTGTGTTGATAATATTTCCCTTTCTTCATTAGATTGTAACTATTCATATGAGCATAAGGTGAATACATGTCATCACCTTAGTACGATAAACTATAAATGGAAGTCCTTGACGTCCAACTTTAATTAACATGCAACCCTTCCCAGCCTGCAACGTGGCAAGAGATGGCCAGAAGTGCAGAGAGTTGGGTTGTACCCGATACTCTTGCTTGCTGTGAAAATAAGTACTATGTGGGTAAGCAGGCAGGGTGCATGCCTACAGAATGTACCCAAGTTGTTCTTGAAGGTAATGGGGACCACACAAGAAGCATGAGGACCTGTCTTCACCTTGCCTTTGAAAAAACACTCTTGCAAGTGGTATTTCTTCATGATGCTATATTAAGTATAAAAAACAGGGATGCTGGGTGGCTCAGTCGATTAAGCGTCTGTCTTTGGCTCAGATCATGATCCCTGGGTCCTGGGATAGAGTCCTGCATCAGGCTCCCTGCTCAGTGGGGGGTCTGCTTCTCCCTCTGCCTTCTGCTCCCCCTGCTTGTGCGTGCTCTCTCTCTCTGACAAATAAATAAAATCTTTAAAAAAAAACAAACATATAAAACTGGGCCTATAAAATGATATTATGAGAGAGAACCAAGAATTTGAATTATTAATATTTTTAATAAAAATTGAAAATGTCTCAAAGGGCAAAAAAAATCCTGAAATTATTATTATTTTTTAAAAAAAGCTCTGAGGAAAAACTACTGAGACTTAAATTAAGAGTTAAGTTTCCCAGAACAGCCCACAACAATTGGGACAGGAACAGAATATTTAAAGAAATGTCCATGATTTGCCAAAGGGAACTGTTTCCACAAATCACATGTGTTCCAGGCAAAACTACTGTAAGGAACATGCAGGCATAACTTTTGAATTTCAAACATAAATTTTAAAAATCCTAAAGGCTTCTATGTAGAGAGAGAGAAAAATGTAAGAATGTTGTTACCTAAAAATAATCGCAAATTAGGCTGACTTCAGAATTCAGACTTAAAAATCTAGACTCTGTGATTTTTTTTGTTGTTTTGTTTTGTTTTGTTTTATTGTTGTTTTCTGGTTTTTGTTTATTTTTTTAAGACTCAATGAGAACACAGGATACAAAAATGATTATATACTATGGTCCCCAATGGGTAAGATAAAAAATTTGGAAAAATAAAAGCATTTGGAGAAATTATGCCAAAATATTAGTAGTGGTTGCTTCTGATTGGTGACAATTTTATTAATGTAGGTTCTGCTATTTTACAATTTTTTTGCTACTTTTTAGATGTTCTAGAATGGTCACGTATTACAATAATAATTAGGAAACATACAGTTAAAAATTAAAAAGAGAAAAACTTTTTTTCCCACTCTGGGCTAAGATATGTCAAATTGGGATCATAAAATTCTGAAGCCATTTCTTGAGTTCACTCATTATTAACTCTGGCTCTACCTTAAAGACTCAAGTAAGCCTGTGATGTTTCAATCAAGCGTTAGATGAATTTGAAAATCTTACCATGAGCTTCCTATGGCCTTAAACTTTTTTTTTTTAAAGAAAGATTTTATTTATTTATTTGACAGAGAGAGAGAGAGAGAGCGCACAAGCAGGGGGAATGGCAGGCAGAGGGAGAAGCAGATTCCCTACTGAGTAAGGAGCCCGATGCGGGGCTCGATCCCAGGACCCTAGGATCATGACCTGAGCCGAAGGCAGACGCTTAACCGACTGAGCCAGCCAGGCGCCCCTGGCCTTAAACTTTTAAAAAATTCTTTGAAACACTTTGGAGTCCTAAAAGCAAACTTTCCATTAAAAAAAAAAAAAAAAAAACCACACTATTTTTCTTGAGAACTAAAACTTAAAATTTCTGCAGAGGCAAGGATTTTCAAAACAAAATTCCCTCAAAGGTATAAATTGTGGCGGCTTGCCCTGGGTCTAGTTTGAGCTGTTTCTGCTTGGGTTAGACTGGAGATAAAGAACCATCTCCCTGGCACTGCTGGGTTTGCGTTTTCTGAAGGCTAGTGGAAAAATCACACAATTTATTTTATAAAGGCTACACTGACATTATAGATATAATAAAACTGTAGTCTTTTAAGGTAGAAGTTGCAAAATTACAACTAAGGGACCTGATGCAACTTATATACATGCTTTGTTTGACTTGGATATTTTTTAAATGAATTGGTGGCCAAAATCATTAAATTACAAAACAGTCCCCCCAGAATTCTGGGTTTTGAGGCTTCTCTTAAAAAACTGGAAAGTCTGGAAATACTGGGCAGCAATTTGCTGGAGGTTAGCCTCCTATTCTTCTTTAAGGTAGGTCTCTGTTCTCCCGGCTTCCAAAAACCTACCTTACTCATTTAGGTTAACTGCCTGGCTCCAGTGGGCATTTGGATTGGTGAATTCTCTTTGTAAAGAAGGATGTTAATCCTAATTGACAGCTATAATGATTAAGTGAAAAATGGATACTGATGGAGGCCACTGTGGTGTTTCTGTGAAAAACCGTTGCTGGATTTTGAGTCAGACATCCTGGAATGTGTATCAGCTAGGATGGGTTTAGATGTAGCTCAAATGTCTTCAGCAAAGGTAAATGAATTTCTCCTCAAAGTAAGAAGGCCTGAGCTGAAGTGACTCCAAGGTTGGTCAGTTTAGGAACTCAACATTGCCCTCAAGGATCTAGAAACTGTCTCTCTCACTGCTCTGGCATGCTCAGAGAATTGGTCTTACTCTCATGCTGCTCCCCTCAAGGATGTAAAATTGCTAACATAGCACCTATCAACAAGCAAAGACAGTACACAGCAGAAGAAAAGGGCCCCTCTCTTCCTTGGGTCTCTTTTTAAGAGTGAAAACACAACAAAACAAGCAAACAAACAAAACACTTTCCAGAATCTCCTTCTAGCATATCTTCCCTATTATAACATTGGCCAGAACCCTGCCCTAATGTCTAATGCTAAACCAAACATGGGCAAGGAGAGTACAGTACCTGTGATAGGTTTAGAAGATTCAACCTACTAGAGACATAGTATTGCCTTCCCTTACCACTGGGTGGGTCACACTGGGGAAAAATGGCCCCAGAGTAAAGAACTGATCTATCACAGGAAAGAAATGGTGGGAAGGGGAACTGATTTTAGATATGTAACTAACATAAAATGCTACAAATTAAAAGGGATTCCCTAGCTTTGTAATGGCCTTGGGCATATTGAACTTCTCTAACGTCAAATTCTTTGTAAATTAGGAATAACCATGCCCTTTTCCTGGGCTTACCATAAATATTAAATGTTGTAACATATGAGAGAGTGTAGGTATTTCATATATGGTAACTTTTTTTAGGAAATGCCAGATATATTTCTGAAAATGGAAAAGAGTAAAAAATAAATCAGAAAGGTCATAGAAATTTAAAACGAAACTCATTGAACCTTTCGGACAACTTGCAAAATCCTGTCGTGGGTGAAGTTTTACCTTTACCTTAAGACATATTTTAACTTCCACTCAATCAATGGATGAGAAGTGCCATTCAAGATTTGAAAGTAGACAGTTGTGCTCTTTTTCTACTGGTATGTTTTATGAAAGAGAAAAGTAGACATGGTACTCTTGGCGACACAGCTGAAGTTTGGCTGAATTCAGTATATACTCCCTTTCCCCACCCTGTCATTTGGATAAATGAGAATACGGGGTTGTTTGATGTTCTACCAGAAAGGATACTCCGTAGCAAGGTACAATATAAAGCAGGTGCTCTACTGGGCAGGATGACAAGTGATGGGTTCCCCAGAGTCATAGCAAAAGACAGATTTAGTGAATCTTGCTTTATGATGGAGAATCCACACACCAGGCCTGCAGATTAAACTCTGCCTGCTGAAGTGAGAGCATTTACATTTGCACTCCCAAGAGAGCTTTCATCAAGTGGCAGGAGAGAGTGAAACCCTGAAGTCGGCATATAACACAGTCACCACCTGATGATCCCTATCGAGAGGACTACAAAATCAAATTAAGACCTCAGAAAACAACAGATGTAAGAATCTTGCAAATCCTTCTGGTTTCAAGGACATTACTATTTTCAAGGGGGAAAAAAAAGTACTGGCTTTGGCCAGAACCCTGCAAGGTGATCCAAATAATAACTGGGCATTCCAGCAGGTTCCAAATGTTCTTTGCATTTACATGTTTACAGAATTATGCTCCTTGGAGATCATCTATCAAAGGATATCGCTTGCTGACATTTTTGGTCGCTTGTAGCCTCAGTGATGACAGTGTGCTCATGTTAAGCCTTGAAAACAGAATGAAGCTACCCGCAATGGCTTCAGCTTCTACTTAAGCAAGCGTGTTTCAACAGATTTAAAAAAAAAAAAAAAAGAAAGAAAGAAAAGAAAAGGAAGGGAGTGCCTTGGTAAGAAGACTGGGATTCTAATTCTAGTTTCTTCTCCAGATATAAATGCCTCAGGTCTGTAAGCAGAGTCTTCTAATTTCTTTTTTTTTTTTTTTTTTAAGATTTTATTTATTTATTTGACAGAGAGAGACACAGTGAGAGAGGGAACACAAGCAGAGGGAGTGGGAGAGGGAGAAGGAGGCTTCCCGCGGAGCAGGGAGCCCGATGTGGGGCTCGATCCCAGGACCCTGGGATAATGACCTGAGCTGAAGGCAGACGGTTAACGACTGAGCCACCCAGGCGCTCCAAGTCTTCTAATTTCTACACCCCCTTAGTTTTTCTTCAACTGTACGATGAGGATAATAATGTCTATGCTTCCTATATTATTCCTGTTCCAATTAAGTTCTGAGTAGGTTTTCAATGGGAATATTCCCAAATGATTATAGAACAAATAATGCCAAGAATGATCAAGACATGTAAACTCATTCTAATGAAATAATATTCACATTCTTATTCCTTGGGGGAGAGGCGCTGAAACATCTGACAGTAAGTCTCAAAAATTGTCATGATCCTTGGCCCTTAAATATTTCTCTCACTTAGCCACTGAGCAAATTTTAAAAATTTAACATTGATGTATTATTATTATGAAATACAGTGCACATTCATATTTCACCAATCATACTCACAATGCTATTTCTCTCCTTTAACATGGGACAGCCTCTCTCTTTTCTTTGTCTTTCAAGACCTGGCCTTAGTGTCTGAAAGAGCCCAGGCCCAGTGGTTTGTAGCATATCCCTCAGTTTGGGTTTTTCTCATTGTTTTTCCATTATTCAATTCAGCTTATGCATTTTTATCAGAAGTATTACATAGGTGATACAGCATCTTTCTCAAAGCTACATCTCCAGAAGCATTTGATGTCAATTTGTTCTATTCTTGGTTCTGTTAACTTGATCAATTAGTTCGGGTAGTTTCTGCCACATTTCTTTGCTTTAAAAGAAATAGCTTTATAATTGGCCCATAACCTGTTGGCCAGATACTTTAAAGCTATATAAATATTTTATTGGTCAACAAACTTGAACCTTTGGTTTTAGCATCCAGCAGTGATATTTGTCCCTATCAGTTTTTTTGTTCTTTTGTTTTTTTGTTTTTTTTGCAAATCAGTGGTTTTCTCTCATTTGATAAAGTTAATGCATATATCAGACCCACAAACTGGAGGCTGTCTCAGTAGCCTGGTCCACGTCACAAATCTAAACATAAATAAGTCAGCATGCACTTAAGGGAAACACTTTGTCAAGGAATTATAACATAAGCCAATCAGAATCCTCCCACTCACCTTTTAGCTGGCTTACCTTATGTAGAAAATAGGACCTGCTAGCCTTATAAGGAAATCCCTGACCTCCTAGCCAAACGTGCTCTGTTTCCCAGTTGCCTGTTCTAATTCTCCATGAAACTTACACTTGCCCCAGATCCCCCAGATCCCTCAAGGAGAATGCTTGGGAGGTACTGCACTCTCCCAAACCATGGATTGTTTCCCCTTGGATGAAGGACATTAAACTCATTACTAAATGGCATTATTTTTGTCATTTGACACATCCCTTCCACTTTTAATATATATTCATTACTTGTTTATTGGTATAAACATCATTTATTTTTCCAATATTATACCCATTATAGCTGTTATTCATTTTTGATGCTTAAATTGTTCTAGATTTGGCTGGTGGAAGCCCCGTCAAACTGGTTCCTATGTTATTTTTGTTCCCCTCTTTTTTTTAGTACTCTTTGGAGTAAGGAGACTCGGGCTCATCTCAGGCTTTCCCTGAACTTGCCTGGGATCTCCTAAGAGTCCTGGTCCCATTTAGTAAAGAACTATATTTGGAAACCAAGAGCTCAGAGCTAGGGGTGCACATGGTTTTGGGGCATCATTGCTTCTAGGCTCAAAACCACGTTTCATACCTAAGGGAAAAAACTAATATCAATTTTTATTTAAGAATTTTAAAGCGAATTACAGTTAAAAACTAGTGAAGGAGGATAAAATGGGAAGTATGTCATACTCTTGGTGGAATTTTAAACCATTGTGGAAAACAATCTGTCAGTATGTAATTAGGTTGAAGATATTCATACCTGTTTAAAGAGTGATTTCTTCTTTAGGCATCGACCCTGAGGATGCTGTTGCATCAGCGCGAAAAGAGGCATGTTCGGGAATGTTCACTTGGCATTACGGATTAGAGCCAAAATATGGGCTGTGATCAAGAAGCTCTGTCGTATTTATCAGATGGAGCCCTTTTTAGCAGTTGGAATTCATGGATTAGAAATACATGTTTTAATATACAATTCAAACCTAAAATGTAAAAATGAGGAAAAAAAGATATTCCAAAGATATCTACAATATGATATTATAACTTGTCTAAAGCAGCAATGCTACTTATGGTTTATGTGTATATCCACATGCATTTCCATTATAAAAACATGAATTAGAATGATAAGGGCCAACTTCAGGTTAATGGATGTTTTTGGAGAAAGGAGAGTGGAGGCAATTAGATAAAGCTTCAGCTCTCCCTCTTAAGTTGTATTGCTTTACTATTAAAAGCAGAATGATAATTTTGTAGATTTTCAAGTGCTTTATAATTTATAAAAATTTAAGTGATTACATATTATCCTATGGGATTTTATCTAACAGTATGGTCATTTAGCAGAACTCTTTTTTTTTTAAAAGATTTTATTTATTTATTTGACACACACAGAGAGAGCACAAGCAGGGGGAGTGGCAGAGGAAGAAGCAGGCTCCCCCCGCTGAGCAGGGAGCCTGATGCAGGGCTCCATCCCAGGACGCTGGGATCACGACCTGAGCCGAAGGCAGATGCTTAACCAACTGAGCCACCCAGGAGCCCCTTAGCAGAATTCTTGAGAAGAAAATAGGTGGAACAATGATGAGAGAACCCAGAAATCCAGAAACCGAGGAATGTTAGATCTGTTTCAGCCTAAGGGTTTTCTTTTTTGGAGAATGTATACATCTTCCCTCCCCCGTTATTCAGTAAGACATGAAAATGTGGGACCCTCACAGTATCTTCCTGTGAAGGAGAATGGCACCTGCAACACGTTCAATCATTTTGAGCTGCAGTGGAAGTAAATGTTAACATTGCCGTGAAATGCATATATACATTTTACATCCCAGACTAGGAAATGTTTAGAAAATTTAACATTCTAAAGAAGGAAGGTCATTTCAGCTAAATCTAGTGTTCGAAGTTATTAGAGGAGACAGAATTAGGAACCAGTTGTCTGAGGGGAAATTAGCGTTGCAGAAAGAGAATCAAATCTGGCAGATCTAAAGTAGAGGCTACGGAAGTACTTATCAGTAGGAACAGCATAGAAAGGGGAAGAAGGTATTCACTGAGCAACAGGCCAGTTACTTTCATAGGCCACAATTATGAGATAATAAGACAATTTTCTCTCCCACACACACACACACACACAAATTTACATGAGAGAGGAAAAGGGAGATTTGTCCTAGTGTGTGGGTGGACGGGCACAGTAAGAAGCCAGCAAATTCAGAATGGTGCAGGGCTTTGAGGTATATGAAATAACATGAACTGTATTAATTAAATCATTCTTAAGCCCTAGATTCTAACCCCGGTTCCAATTACTTAATGACCTTTAGTGAGACACCTGACTTCCTTGAACCTCAGCTTTCTCATCTGTAAATAAGGAGGATGTACTTAATTATCTACTTCCTTTTCCCACCTTAACATTTAGGATTCTATGAAATTCAAATCATTTAATCAGTAGGTACCATATTTATCAAATATCTGCCTTGTACAAAGTTTTATTCTAAGTTCTTTAAATGAATCATCTCATATCATGAAGTAGGTTTTACCAGCTTTTTGTAGAAGGCCCAAAAGTTTGTCAAGGTTTAATAACTTGCTTAAGATCCCTGAGCTTGTTGGTGAAGAAGCTGGAATAGACCAGGAATATGAAAAGTTCTTGCTTGAAATATTTTTCCATATAAAGAATCACTTGGGTAAGCAAGTGATATATAACACATAGAAATCATTGTATGTACTTGCTTCTCATGTGTTATACCTTAGTGTGAATTGTGTTAATAAGGATATCATTTATCTGAGATACCAGCATTCCTCTGATTGGGTAGAGAAGAAAGAAGGAAAAACATAAAGGGTATGGTAGGGGAGTACATAGACCTGTAGAATGGGAGATTTCAAATAACCCAAGAGCAGCAAAAAATGTCGCTGGAGAGCTTAGAGGACAGGGAAGAAGAACTGAAGATATAAAAAGAGCTCAAAAAAAGAGTTCCAACTGCTAAAAAGGGCTCCATCTGATAAATACACCAGAGCTTCTTGATCACAGCCCATATTTTGGCTCTAATCCTTAATGCCAAGTGAACATTCCAGAATATGCCTCTTTTTGCAAGGATGCAATGACACCCTCAGGGTGAAAGCCTAAAGAAGCAACTGAAGGTATAAAAAGAGCTCAACATGTGAGATTTCAGAATTAACCCTCGTAATCAGCCAACCAAAGCCTAGAGCCTGTTCTACCTGCCTTTGTGGTATTTAGTAAATGCTGTCAACGCGAGAAATGGCCTTCCTTTCCCTTTTCTCTTGCTTATTTTACTTTCTAGTTTGTGGGAAAAAATATTCAGGTTCAATTATAGAAAGGATGGATAATATCAATAATATTATTCCCTAAATTTAGATTCCTGAGAAATATCCCCCCCCCCCACACACACACCTTTATCTAAAAGGCGGGGGGGGAAGAGGAGTTTTTTCTTTAATTTAGACAAAAACACCTTAGTTCCAACTATCTTACTATTTTAAGTCAAAGATGATTTAGATCTGAACGAAGGGGACATATTTTTCTTTATTCAAGAAGCCTGACTTAGACGCACCCTCTTAAAGACTCTGATGGCCATGTTTAAATTATTAGAGGCCTTGGTGAGTCAGTTGTTTTCTGTTTCTGGATCATTTACAATTGTCTGTTTATTTGTTTGATGGTTTTCATATTTTAGCTACTGGGTTCAAGTACCATCATCACAGTTCTAAATTATATTTCAGTCCATGCTTCTTATAAACGACCTGGTAGAAGGATGCAATAAAAGTGTACTTTGTAATACTGAGTCTATTCATGCCATTATAGAAAGCACAATGTCAGCACTTTCATTTCCATTATACACCCTATTTGTTCAGAAATTATATACAGAGCCATTAAAAATTTGCTTGGCTGCGAGGTATTAGCTCAGCCCACGGATAAACAATTAGATAAAAACCATAAAATGGCTAAGACAATTGATTAAGAGTAAAGTTTGGGCCAACTGTGTATGTGACCTGGGTTCAATGTCATTTAGAAACTCTTTCTGCCGTAACAAGAAAAGAGCAGTGAGACAAGGATTCGCAGGCTAGAGAGAAAATACCGAGGCGTAGACACAGAAGTCTGAGGCTGGTTGTTCGTTGGGTAGGTTTGCCTATTTCTTTGCCTCAGTTGTGAAGTAAAAGGAATTAAGGTGAGAATAAAATTTCTACTTTGATGATATTTCGGTGTATCAGGAGAGCTTTTGTGTGACCCAAAGATCAGGAAAATTGTCATGAAACCTTCTCAGCATAGAAAAAAGGTCCATCTTATAGATCAAGGAGTGAAAGAATTCTAGAGGACAGACACCAGTCAGTACTTTTGTTTGTTTCTTATCATTGTTCTTTTATAGTTGGGAAAATATTAAGTAAGAATCTAGGTACTGCTCACATGGATTTCTCAACCATCTGGTGGTGTTTTAGCCAGCTTGGCTACAAAAACAATATATCATAGACTGGGTAGCTTACACAGTAGACATTTTTTTCTCATACTTCTAGAGGCTAGAAGTCTGAGGTCAGGTGCCAGCCTAGTGTGGGCTCTTTTCCTGGTTTGCAGATGACCTCCTTCTCTCTAGGGGAGACAAAGGGAGGGAGGGTCTTGTCTCACATCTTACTCTTGTAAGGATACCAATCCCATCCTTGGGGAGGACCAGGGACCTCCTCATTACCTCATCTAACTTAGTCACCTCCCAAAGGCCTCTCTTTTAAATACCATGACACTGGGTATTACTATTTTAATGTAAGAACTTGGAGGGAATAGATACAAACATTCAGTCCATAACATATGGTTAGGTTTTCTGTTTAGGCTGATTTATTTTAAAAGATCAGATAAAGATTCCAAAAGTTTCAGTGATCACTTACCTTGGACAAGACCTGGTTGCACACGCAGGAAGATTGATGGGGTTAAAGTCAATTGAACTATTTTATTTCTCATTTGAGTCACTGAAGGGTGATCCTCCACTACTCTCTCTAAAAAAAAAAAAAAAAAAAAATGTTTTATAGTACAAAGTGCAAAAAAAAAAAAAAAAAAGCCCTCATGATATTATATAAATACTTTGGAACATTTCATGCTCTGTTATATTCTTAAAGCCCTACTGTTAGGATTTAAATTTCTATTCTGCAACTTAATAGGTATATGATTATGGGCAAGCCACTTAACCTCTCTATCCTTTAGCTTCCTCATCTCTCATATGAAGATAAAAATAGTATCCAGCTCAGATGTTGTTATAAGTATTATATTAATTGATAAATAATAAATACCTAGAGTAATGCTTGACACATATTAACAACTAAATAACTGGTAAGTGGGGAATGCAAAGGCTTGTTTTGCTGGACCATGTTTTCCTAGCAAGGGTTCTCCGAATCCATATATTCATTGATAAAAAAAAGTTTCACAATCCCATTGACCAGAAAAGAACTCCCCATCCTGTGGCTCCAGATTGTCTAAGTGCCTATAACATAAAAGAAAAGCATAATGAAAAGAGAAAAAGACAATCCATTCTTTCCTCTTCCTTTGAGTTTCAACTAATATACTTCATTGGAGAATACAAAAATAGGATATCCATTCTTTTAAAATTTGTAAGTTCATTGTCAAATGTTAAATAATCAGATGAGACACTAAAATACTTACCTGAACCGTTACTAATAGTTGTTGCTTTTTTTTCCTTTTAAGAAGTTGAACAAATGCAACTATTAATGTCACATTCAGTACTTTTTCTAGAACATTTCACAAAATTTGTTCTCAAAGGTAAAGTTATACTTAACTAAATTCTACTTGATCTTTACCATCACAAAAAATATTTTTAAAAAATTAAAGATGGAATTATTTCAGTCAAGTCTAGACTGACTTATAGACTGATTTTGGGAAAGTATAACTTTCTCAAAAGAAAATTAATATTTCCTTTGGCTTTTCTGAAATAGGCAACATTCCATTTTCTCATAGGCAGTTATGAATTTCATTAGAAGGGTTGATTAATCCAAAAGCAAATTGGTTTGGCTTAAATAAAACTGTAAAGCTGCTTAAATTAAATCAAATTAAAGTATTAGATTTAATTCCTTTAAAGACAAAAGCATTAAACACATTTTGTGTGGCTGAGAAACATAGGTGTCAAATACAAACTTCTATTTCTGAACCTACACCTTTATTTTTTTTTTAAGATTTTTATTTATTTACTTAGAGAGAGAGAGTGAGTGAGAGAGCGCACAAGCAGGGTAAAGGGCAGAGGGAGAAGCAGACTCCCTGCTGAGCAGGGAGCCCGATGTGGGACTCGATCCCAGAACCCCGGGATCATGGTCTGAGCCGAAGGCAAATGATTAACCGACTGAGCCACCCAGGCGCCCCGAACCTACACCTTTAAACTGAAGAAAGGAGCAAGATCTTCTGTCCCAAATTGTCCCCATTCGTAGTATTAAGTAAATAATCACATCATATGGTATTGTTATAAAGGAATCCATAAAACTTAAGTCCATTCATCAAATGGTACTTCCATCACAGCATGAGAACATAACCTACAAGGTGGATTAACCTATATAAGGAAATCACTATTGTACAAATGTTTTTCTGGTGCTCAAGGTGTGTGCTTGTCCCTGTCACTGGGTAAATCCCAGTAACTGTTCTACTTCCAATAGGCAGCAGACAGAGATCAATTCAATTAACTCATATGGACAGAAGGTGAAGAGTGCCAGTTCTCCAGCAAAGTTCTCGGCACAGTGAAGATGCTCCAGACAGAAAACCACTGTTGCACATGTCTGGGGAGAAACAGAAGTGAAATGAAGATAGAGGACACCACTGACCACCTAAAGCAGAGGATCTACTCCAGAGCTAAGCTGATGAACCACTGTTCTCCGTGACCACGCCCTCAGGCCTTCATCGCTAATGCCTGCATGATGAAGGCCACCAGTGGATCCCTCTCAGCACCTGCCCTACCTCACCTCCCCTTTTAGCCTTCTGCAAGATACAATAACACTGCAGCTTGTGCATGTCGTAACTTCCGACAAGCCCATAAGTAAGTCCTATTTCCACTGTGCGTGAGAGCTGGAAGAGGACCAAGTGAGCACTACTTTGGGAGCAAGTTTTCCTCTCTAAAACTTCCATGAAAAGATCTAAATCAGGAAGAAACGTGAATAATAAAAGGAAAGTGGGATCCATGTTGGAAACGATGAGAAATTTCAGCTAAGCCTAGAGAACATGAGATGAAATGAAGGAAAATAAAAATTGCCTCTTGTTTGCCCAAGAATAGTTTCTTTAAGAATAACTAAAGCAAACAATGATCAAATCCTGTCCACATCTTTGACCGATAGTATAGTCTCAGAGGTGAGGCCAGTTGTGGGATAATCAGGAGACCCATTTCAAACCAACTGATGACCGTGGCGAGGGTTCTGTTTGCTAAAGCCATATTGAGCAGAAAGTCTCATGCTCTGTAAAAGGGAAGCCATGGCGGCTGGCTTTGGACAAGAGCAGCCCTAGCAGGCTCTAAACAGGACTCCTGGTGGTCTTGGAAACATGAAACAGAAACTGTTCATTGCAGAGCCACACTTTTTAATTCCAGCTCTCATTTTCTCACTCTTCCCAGGCTGCCATATCTCTGGATTTGCATAGTAAATGCTTCCAATCCAGATGAAAGCCGGAAGAAATAATAGATTTACTGTAATTTAAGATAGATAGCCTCACCAATCCCAAAGGAAGTTTATTTCTATTTCAACATATTCATCTTTATCAATGAGATTAATACTTTCACAGTAAATAGGAAAAAAATACCATATCTTGAAAAGGATAATACAGTATGTTCCAAAGAAACCAGAGCAAATATATCCTCTGAAATAGAATAGCGCAAAGAAGAAAATGGCATTTTCAAATGTTTAATTTGTATTTTTAATAAGATTTTGAGGTATTGCATCTGTGAAACCACAATAGCCCTATGTAGAAAAGAGGTGAGGAAAATCATTCTTTCAGCAAGTATTCATCGATTAGCTGCCCTGTTGCAGGCACGGAGCTAGGCTCTGAGGACCCCACTGTGCGTGAAGAAGACACCCTTCCTGCCCTTAACAAAGTTTGCATTTAGATGATAGCTATTTACCTAATCCCACTTAATTAAAATTAATTAGAAGTATGCACAGTGCTATGGAGATGAACTTTATCATAAATAACACAGATAACTGGGGAGTCCTGATCAAATCTGTGCAATCAAGGAAGGCTTCCCTGAGCAAGTGATATTTAAACTGAGAAAGAAAATAAGAGTTGGAATTAGCCAGGACAAGACTTGGGGAAAATATGAAGTTTGTAGAGGAAAAATCAAATGGGAAGCACTAAAAATGAAAAAAAAAGAAAAAAAAAAAAGGTCCAGGAGAGAGTGAAGGTGGGAAGCTACAACATTAGGGTTGAAAGAGAAGCAAGGGTTAGCTCATCTCTGGTCTAGGAAGCCATACTGATGAGTTTGAATTTTATCCTAAGACTAATGGAAGCCAATAAAGAATTATAAGCAAGAAAATGACATGATAGAATATTCTTTTGGCAACTCTAGAGGTTGGCAGAGGGTGGGAGAAAATGGGAGAGAGAGGCTAGGAGGGCAGGAGGTGATAGTTACTTGTAGGATGGAGGTATTCCAATAGATTGGAGTCACTGGAATCCTGAAATAATTCATGGAAATGAGAAGCATTATTGCTGATGAAACTCTGCAATGGAGGAAATTATTGATAAATTAAGCTGGAGGTCATGCCATTCTCTTAGAATCCAGAGGAAAAGACCAAAAGGATGAATATGGTGTCAGAAATATTAGGAGGTGTGGTCTAAGAAATTACACATTAGGGGATCTAAGAGGTGAGAATGGCCAAATGAAATAGGAAAAAAAAAAGGAGCAGAGAAATGATATAAGATGGTACAGATCAAAGAAATGAGCTATCAAGTGACAAAATATATGGAGGAAAGTTAAATCCATATTGACAAGTGAAAGAAGCTGGTTTGAAAAAGACGGCTCCTATATGATTCCACCAATGTGACATTCTGGAAAAGTCAAAACTACAGAGACGATAAAACAGTTTTTGCTAGAGGTTCAGAGAGAGGGGGGTAGGGATAAATAGTTGGAGCATATGGCAATTTTAAGGCAGAAGGACTATTTTTTATGATTCTGTAATGGTGGACATATGTCATTCTAGATTTGTTAAAACTAATAGAACTGAACAATACAAAGGATGAAACTTCAAACTCTAGATTTTAGTTAATCATGTATCAGTGTAAGTGCATTGATTATAAAACATGTACCTACCACCCGAATGAAAGATGTTAGTTAATAGGAAAAACTGTGTTTGAGGAAGTTAGGGGTGGGTGGAGAAAGGAGTATATGGGAATTCTGTGTTTCCTGTGTGGTTTTTCTGAAAACCTACTATTGCTCTTTAAAAAATAAAATCTAATAAATAATACGCGACAACTTCCCAAAGTCAAAGAAAAGCCAGAATTTAGAGAAAAATGTTTACCACATATCTGGCAAAATTGTTTGGCCCTGAGTTTATGACACCAAAAGGAAGTAAACTCAGACTGAAAAATGAGGTGTTTGATAGAAATAAATTCAGCTAAAGGAGAAGCAGAAGAAGGGCATAGAAGGAGAACAGGAAAAAAAAGGGGGGGGGATGACTGTGGATAATCTCGATTACCCTTTAAAATACACAAAACATAAGGGAAAAAATATCAAGAATATCTTAAATGAGAAAGTGGAGCCCATTCCAGCCACCAGTCAGAGCAAAATGGACATGGGAAAGCAGCATTTCCTTGAGTCTGGTCTGTATGGTACAGTCAGGTGGCTCTGGTAGGAGATACAGCTGAAAATGAAATGGTAAATCCTATCTGTTGAGTAAAAGCATGGGCAGGCTCGACAAGATGAAGAGAGACGGTTCTTGGAAGTCATAAATACATATTCTAGAAGTGAGGATTCCCACAAATGGCTCATCGCCTTGGGCAGATGGATCGGCTGTATGGTACAATCAGACTTGTTAAAATTATATGCTTATCAGCCATGAACTAACATATTTCAGGGCTAAAGTAAAACTAGCAAAACCTTACTCTTTCTTGCCTTCTTCCAAAATAATCCTTTTTGCTGGAGCAAAAAAAAAAAAAATTTTGATTCTTCCTCCTCTCTTTTATTCTGGTTTAATCAGCTCTCCCTTAGAGATTGAGCTCTGGCACTCATTCCTAGGAATAAGCCTTGTATCTCTTTCTTTATCTAAGACCAAATATTTCACAGTCTTTTGAGTATTTTGCACAGCATTTTCTCATGCTGCCCCTAGTGTTCTATAGTTAGAGAGACTGGAATACTGAGAATTGTAGAATCTCTTTGAAATACATTGGCTGGATCAATAAAACTAGGCATGTTTGAATGTCAAAACTTTAAAGAACCAAGAAATGCAATGGGGAGACAGCATTGGTGATAGGGGCTGAGGCCAATCTTTCCCTACAAAATACTAAAAACCATTTATGTGTGACAAAATCGGGAAGCTACTACCAGAAAAGCTGAGACAAGTGGGTTCTTCTCTATGATTCTCTCTGTGAAAAATCTCTTAATGCATAAATGCTAACAGTGATGAGAAAAAAACTCATATTGCAGAGGAAGAGAAGGGACAATCTCCTTGAAAAGAGGCATAATAAATCCATTTACTAGGATTGCAATATTATATCAGAGGTTGAGTATGAACTTAAACTTGTATGGAGCTAGTTTTTCTTGGATGAGTTGCCGTTTTTTGTTGTGACGAAGTAAGAAAACCCTTCTAAGTAGCACAGTCATCTTTCATTCCTAACAGGGATTCTGCATTAGTCAATGTTTTCATAAAGGCAATTTTTGGGCAGAAAAAGAATCTGACCAGATTGAATGAATGAATATACTTTACAACACAACCAAAAGAAGACAGAGATCAATAAATTCCCTAACAACTATTTCTTGCTCACATATATGAGGCCAGGTTCAGTGGAAATAACACTGATTTTTACATAAATCCCAATGATTATTTTTGCGAGACAGGAAAAATGAAAAGGATATAAGGGCATTGATAATACTGCACAAAACTTCTCTTTGATGAAGCAACAACTCCAAACAGAAGAATCATGAAGTTTGGGGGATAGTGATTCTTGAGTTTATCTTAGCTGTGCAGCAAGTAAGAAAGGAAGAGAGAAAAATATCACAAAACCTTTGGCTTGAGTGTTGAACCAACCATGCCTTGAATCTCTGACATTGACCAAACTTGGACAATTAAAGTATAGATGTCAGTTTTCAATTCATTGAGTGACAGAGGAAGAGAAAGAGAAAGAGAGAGATAGTACAATTTAAAATACTAGATAAGGTGACCTTTATAAACCCAACAACTTAACATATAATAAATAAGGCATACGCTTTCAAGTCAACTGCTAGTTCTTGGCTCAGTTAGCTGTGGGCAGAGGGGTAAGTCATATAACACAAGCCACTGTGACCTATGATTAAAAAACTGTTCAGTCTAGCTAGTACTCGTTGAGGTATCTTGGAGTAGAGCTGCCTATACTGATTAATGATTAATACTGAGTGTGACTGATTCATCCAATCAACTCTATTTTGATGAGATTCCATCTGAGATTCTCCTTCCCCTGCTGGCCATCTGGGTTTCCATAATGGCATCAGAGAAGAGGAATAATCATGTCTCTGTTGAAAGATAGGAGGATCAGGTCACCGTAGCATTGCTTATTTTGAAGGTCATTTGGATGACTATAAATCATGAATATAAAACATTCTTCTGTGCAACCTAAGGCTCTTGAGAAGTTTCCTTGCTCTCCTGCACATGTTTATAATAAGGTACCTTATGGAAAATAGTGAATGTGAATATATCTGGTTGATGTTTCTTGAAACTATCTAATAAATTCATATAGAATTTCTTAAACTCATTCACTTGATAATTAAATAAAATTAAACATTAAACACATTTAAAGAAAATTAAGATTAACATTTAAAATTTTATTGCCAAGACATCAGAATGTATAAGAAAATACCTTATGAGTGTTGTGACTTTGTTAAATTAGTATTTGTTAAGCTGAGACCTGGGGTGTCAGATGGTTCAACAGAAGATCACAAGGGAAATGTCAATGGAGAAGTTTATTATATGGAGATACTGAAGGAAGTGTACTGCATGCCTCAAGGGGCTACAGCGGGAGGTCAAGGCAGAGTACAGACAGAGACACAGGACATAGGGCACCACCTTTATTAGGGTCCATGAGTTTGGGATTCCAGACTAAGGCTGGACAATCCATTCAAACCAAAAATAAATAAATAAATAAAAAATAAAGTTTTGGTAAGCTCCACAGAGGTCTTGTCTTGGGGGTACACAAGAGGAAAGCCCTGGGGAGGACTGTTGCTCACAAGAGCTTCTGGGGAGTCATACCAGCAACTTACATTTGCTTGTGCTGTCACCTCTTGGGAGGTTCAAGTTTCCTGCAGGCTACTTAGCCACACAAAATGGATATGGAGGCAGCAAGGTCTAAACAGTGGGTTTCCATTAGGTGGACACAGTGTGTTTTGTATTATGACTTATGTGACTATAGAGTCCTTCCATGTAGCAATAGTGCCGTACTCATTTCTGGTTGATTTCCCGTTTTAGGCATTGCTACACTTGACCAACGCCACTGCTACGTTGCCTAATAAGAGCATGAAACCCGATAAACCATGGGGAGTTCTTCTAGTTTTCTCATTTATGATCAAAGAAGGTAATTAAAAGAGTGTCAGAAAAATCTTCATGTAAATTATAGACTTCCTTTGGATTTTCCTCCTTTGGGTAAGTGATCTTATTTGAAGAAAATGTCCTCATTTGGAGTGGTTTATTGATAATATGAATCATCACATAGCTTACTTATATTGGTAGTTAATCAATGCATATATTGATCTAAAACAAAGTGAGGCATGAAGTCAATATGTCTATGCTATAGAATATAGGTGTTGTTTTGTTTTGTTTTGTTTTCAGGTAAAGTAAAGATGGCAGCCAGTGCTAGGCAATTAACTAGCTAAATATACTTTGTTTTATCATGCTTTAATAAATAGTTAAGAATAGCCCTGATAAATATATAAAAATATTGGTATATGTATGTATGTATGTTTGTGTGAGTGTATATATTGGTATATGTGCATATATAAATGTGTATATTATCATATACCTATTGTTTACAACGCACTTTTATAAAAATTATTTCTAAAGACTTTCAATTTAGTTTTTAATTTTAATATTTTTTAAATTTTTAATTGAGGTATAGTCTATATATAATAATATATATTATATCAGATGCAAAACATAGTGATTTGACAATTATATACATTATGCAATGCTATCATGGTAAGTATAACTACCATCTGTTACTATGTAGAGTTATGACAATTTTATATTTTATATCCCCATGACTTACTTTATAACTTGAAGTCTGTATCTCTTAATTCCCTATTTTGCATATGCCCCATAATTAGAATAGTTTCAAATTTGGGATTGTGACACCTCCAGCCTTCTTCTTTCTCAGAATTGCTGTGGTTATTCAAGATCTTGTGGTTTCATACAAATTTTAGGATTATTTCTCTTACTACTGTGAAAAATACTATTGGTATTTTGATAGGGATTGAATTAAATCTTTAGACTGTTTTTAGTAGTATGGACATTTTAATAATATTCTTCCAATCCATGAGCATGTTATATCTTTCTATTTATTTGTGTCATCTTTAATTTCTTTCATCAATGAAATTTTAGGTGTAAGGTTAGATTGCTTATATGAAATTTTACTTGTTTCTTGAGGTTGTCTTTTATCACTATAAACTTTCCTCTTAGAACTGCTTTTGTTGCTTCTCGAAGATTTTGAAACATTGTGTTTCTATTTTCATTGGTTTTCTAACAATTCCTCTTTGACTTCTTTGTTGACCTATTTGCTTTTTAGTAGCATGTTGTTTAGCCTCCATGTATTTGTGGGGTTTTTTTTTCTACTTGTTTACTGGTAATCAATTTCCAGTTTCATACTACTGTGGTCAGAAAAGATGATGAATATGATTTCAGTCTTCTTAAATTTATCGAGACTTGTTTTGTAGCCTAACATGTGATGTATCCTGGAAAATATCCCATGTGCACGTGAAGAGAATGTGCATTTTGCTGTTTTTGGATGGAATGTTCTGTGTATATCTGCTAAATTCATCTGGTTTAATGTGTCTTTCAAAGTCCTTGTTTCCTTATTGATTTTCTCTCTGGATGATCTATCCATTGATGTAAGTGGGGTGTTAAAGTCCCGTATTATTATCGTATTACTGTCAACTTATCCCTTTATGTCTATTAATATTTGCTTTTTATATTTAGGAGCTCTTCATAGATACATATGTTGGGTACATAGATATTTGTAATTGTTAAATCTCTATGTTAAATTGATCCCTTTATCATTATGTAATGTCCTTATCTCTCGTTATTCTTTGTTTTAAAGCGTGTTTTGTCTGATATAAATATTGCTAAACAAGCTTTTGGGTTTTTTTCACTTTCATTTGAATGGAATATCTTTTTCCATCCCTTCACTTAGAGTTTGCAACTTTCATTAGGTCTGAAGGGTATCTCTGGTAAGCAGCATACTGTCTTGATTTTTTTTTTTTCCTTCCCTATCTCTTTGTTGAAGTTCTCATTCGGTTTATCCACTCTTCTCTCAAGTTGGTGAGCATCTTTATGATCATTACTTAGAACTCTTTATCACATAGATTGCTTCTCTCTGTTTGGTTAGCTCTTTTTCTATTGTTTTGTCTTATTCTTTCATTTGGAACATTTTACTGTTTCATTTTGTCTGGCTCTCTGTCATCAGTTACGTCTCCTGGTCTTTAAAGTAATGGCTTTATGTAAAAATAATTCTGTGGCACCCTGTGGCAAAATCCTCCCTTGTCACCAGAACCAGATGCCCCAGGGCTGTTCCCTGTGTGGCCTGTGTTTGCCTTTCTGTTCTGCCCGGGCTGAGACAGCTGAGGTTGCCCTGGTGAGCAGGGCATGCCCCAGGATGGCTGACGGAGAGGTCACTTGTAGCTACAGCAAGCACACTGGTGTTTAGGAGTAATTCCCCTCTCCCTGGGGATGGAGTTGCTCTGGAGGGGTGTCATTTCACACCCAGTGGCCAGGCCATAGTTGCTCTATGGGGATACTGGTCCAACTGAGGCTGCCTGTTGAGTGTGGCAGGGCGAGAGCCACACAGAGGGGCCCTTTCCCAGGTAGTTGTGTTGAGTGGGACAGGTGTGCATGGGAATGCCATGTCAGGCAATGTGTGTTAACAAGGGAGATGGAGCGTCAGAACTGGCTCCTGAAAATGTCCGGGTAGATAAATTGAAAGAAAGCAAGAAAAATGGCACCTACCAGTACTTCTGTCCTTGGAGAAAACTCCTAGAGATCCCTCTTCCTCCAGCACATGTCCTGAAATTAAGCAGTAATTCTCCACATATAACCCAGGCTCTTTTCATACTGCTGCCTCTATTCTGGGTCTCAGGCTGATTGATACATCATGCTGTCCCTTTATAGGCAGAGACTCAGTTTCCTATAGCCCTCTGATTCTCTTAGAGGTAAGCCCTGCTGATTTTCAAAGCCAGACACTATGTGGTCTCCTATTCCTAAGAAAGGTCCTAAAATCCAGGGGTGCCCAGTGTGGGGTTAGATCCCCTCACTCCTCTGTGCTTGTAATATCCCTCCCATTTGTGAGTAGCCACACTGGGGGTTTGGTTCTCAAGCGTGTCTCTGTTGCTTTTACCCTTCTCTGTGTGGCCTTCTCACTATGTCTTTAGCTGTGGAAGATCTGTTCTGCCAGTCTCCGGGTTGTTTTCAGAGTGAGATGCATTACATGGAGTCTTGGTTTGTTTGTGGGAGGACATGAGCTCTCGATCCTCTTCCTATACTGCTATCATCCCTGAGAGTCTGTTCAATAGTTCACTTTCTCAAATAGGTAAATACATGCCTTATAATTGCGTTCACTTTAGTTATTTACTTAGGTACTTTGTCCTTGCTTTTTTTTTTTTTTTTTTTAAGATTTTTTATTTATTTTGAGAGAGATAGAGAGCGAGAGAGTGCATGAGCCAGGGGAGGTTCAGAGGGAGAGAGAGCAGACTCCCTACTGATCAGGGAGCCTTATACAGGGCTCGATATAATGACTCTGAGATCATGACCTGATCTGAAACCGAGTCGGATGCTTAATGGACTGAGCCATTCAGGTGCCCCATCCTTGCTTTTTTTGATACAAAGAAAAGCTATTTATATTATTCTAAGTTATTAAGGTCTACTATGCATCCAGGACAGCCTCAGGCTCTGAATGAAACAGCAAAGACTACTAAAAAAAAAAAAAAAAAAGGGCAAAGTTAAGTTATCCATTATGGACATGGACATTCAGCTATAACGGAATAGTTTAAAATAGAATTCCCATCAGTCTTCTGGTGTACAGGCAAAAACTGATCATTTGACTCCAGATAAATGATCCATATGTGTAAATGACAACTTTCAGAATAACCCAGTAGTAAAATTAGGTAGAATTCTTTAAAAATGCATGAAAAAAAGAACTCTACCATTAGATGGAAACAAATACTGTTTCTTTTTTTTTTTTTTTTTTAAAGATTTTATTTATTTATTTGACTGAGAGAGACACAGCGAGAGAGGGAAGACAAGCTGGGGGGAGTGGGAGAAGCAGGCTTCCTGCAGAACAGGGAGCCCGATGTGGAGCTCAATCCCAGGACCCTGGGATCATGACCGGAGCCAAAGGCAGATGCTTTAATGACTGAGCCATCCAGGCACCCCAACAAATGCTATTTCTTTAGAGTATTACAGCTCTCTGGTTTTCTAACTTTACTCACATTATAGTCAAGTAAAAATATTTATGCACAGATACAGGATTAGGTAATGATGAACTGCCCTGTGGGTTAAAAGAACTCCTCAGGTCAAAAGTTTCATCTTAAAAACTAAACACATTCTTGTAAAACTTAATGGACTTTCACATTGGTTGGTTAAATACATAATAAATAAAATTTTACCACCAGCCAAGACATATTTCTTATAAAAGCAAATGTAAAAAAAAAAAAATTGCAAAAAGCAAATCTCTTTTCTGTGCATTTTCTGACCAAAGATATGTCTATTGCTATAACTCACCCAGTGAGTTATAAAAAAGAAAAACAGCATGTATTATTTGTTTAACTTTTTTATGAAGTAATATTTCTAAAGGATAGATTCATTAAAAACTGCTTAATTACATGTCATAATTAAAGTATGTGGCCCAAACTTGGTGTTTGCTTTGAAAAATCAAGGTTAAAGAAAATGATAGTTGCTGCCCAGACATAATGCACAAGATCATTAAGGAGATGGTATTATTTGGTTTAGTATTTATTAGTATTTATACAGCATTATGGAGAATGTTCATTAATGAGAAACATCTCAAACGGAGAACAATTGAGTTTTATAAAAGGAGAGAGTCATGAGGAAGAGTGAAAGTGGGTGTTGAAATATACATGGGCAACGTGGTCCTTTGCATTTAGCATTTTCTCAGAATACAAATGATATATGTGTGTGGGGGGGGTGTTCAGAGAAAAAAAATGATGGAGGAATTTCTTAATTACTGATTTTTTTTTTTTTTTTTTTTGGTAGTATAGCCTCAAGTAAAGTTCAACATCATCACTGTCATTTAAGCCTTTAAAAACCTTGCTAGAATAGTCACACATTACACATGCACATACAGATCTCAAGATTCTTAAATATTTATTATCTCTACTTTACAGGTGCATAGGTAAATGTACTCAGGAGTAGTTTGGATTAGTGTACCAGCTGGTTCCAGTGAAAAGTCACCTTGGGCGTGAGAGAGTAAAAGGTTATTGTCTCAACTTCGGCAATATCCACAGAAGTTCTACCTAATTGCAATGGAGTAGCCATTTCCGAAAATTTATTTATTTTTGTCAGATTATGGGTACAATAAAATTTGCATTTTTGATTTTTCATGAAATAGAAAAATATTACCATGAAATATTTAAGAGGCTTTGGAATGACACACTGGCCTGACTGGGCTGCTAGACACAGAAGAATAGATAAAGGATAAAGGAACAGACTCTGTGCCCTGTGGCTGGGCACGGGCCTCGTGTCGAGAGCATGGGTTTCTGGAAAATAATGTGCATCAGGTAAGGAGCCAGAAAAATGATAGCAAGCATTTTGATTTTTAATGGGATCTTTCTTTATAATGATGACTCAAACTTTCAGAAAAGTTGGTAACTGTACGGCAACATTGAGCATGCACGGTGATGCCATTGTTTTAAGGCCGGTCTGTCACAGTATCTCCTAGCATTGTAGCTAGTAAGCTCTATGAATTACATAATTCAGAATGATCTCTAGAAAGTCTCACATGAAAAGTCTCTCTGAGAAATAATGTTTCCCTTCGTCTGAGGAACCAATGGGCTTTCCCTTATCTGAATGTGATGATTACTTATTTAATCATAGAACACTTTTTGTTTTGGTTTCTGGGAAGCTCAAAGGCAAGCTTAAACACTCTTGAATTGTGTTCTCCCAGGACGATGTGTTGAAGTCCTAACCCCGGTAACTCAGACTGTGACCTCATTTGGAAATAACAGAGTGATTCACAGGCTATATCAGGAAAATGAAGGTCCACTGATAGATTTTTAGGGTGATAAATTAAGGTGATCAATTTTACTGCCCCATTCAATTGTTACTTACTTGATAGGTATAAAAAGTTTACTTGGAAATTCAGTATACAGCAAAGAGTTGGATTCTGTAATGAGCCAAGGTGATAGTCTTGAGACCTGGGTTGCTATTCCTGCCTCATCTGCATAATAGCCAGTATTGATGCCACTCAACTTTCTTCAACAGCTGTGGGTGGCTTGGTGAGATACTTATCCGCTCCTCAGCCCAAATGTTCCAGTTTTTAAATTTTAGGTCCATTCAGGGGTACCTGGGTGGCTCAGTCAGTTAAGCATCTGTCTCTTGATTTCGGCTGAAGTCATGATCTCAAGTCTCAGGGTCAGGGGACCCAGCCTTGCATTGGGCTCTGTGCTCAGTGCAGTCTGCTTGTCCCTCTTCCTCTGCTCCTCTCCTTACTCTCTCTCTCTCTCTCTCAAACACATAAATAAAATCTTTAAAAAAAAAATTTTAGGTCCACTCAGTATCTGTGTCTGCCAAGAACGCTAACAATTGTATACAAAGGCCACTGCCTCCGATTTTCCTAAGTGCTACCTAAGTGAGTTGAGCTGGGCTTCTTCATACTAGCTGGGAATTTGATCTGCTTCCAACAGTATTTGGGGGAGTGTATTGGTTTCTTAGGGCTGCCATAAGAAAGTACCACAAACTGGATGACTTTAAAAAATAGATATTCTCTCACATTTCTGAAGGCTTAAAGTTTGAGGTGAAGGCCTTTCTTTCTCTGAAGACTGTAGGATATAATCTGTTCCATGCCTTTCTCTTAGCTTCTGGTGTTGCTGTCAACCCTTGGCATTCCTCTGCTTATAAATGCATCACTCCAGTCTCTGTTTCTGTCAATACATGGCATTCTCCCTCTGCATCTCTTCACATGTGTTCTCTCTGTGATTCTCATCTGTCTCTGTGTCTCTTCTCTTCTTGTAAGGACACCAGTCATATGTGTTAAAAGCCTACTCAACTCCAGTACCACCTTATAAGTACATCAGTGGACCTTTACTTTCCTAATATAGCCTGGGAATCACACTGTATTTTTTAGACTTTATCTTCATTCAGCCTCCTTCAGTGTACAGTGTTCAACATCACACACACAAACACACACAAATGCCTTGCCAAATGTCTTTAAAAAAAAAAAAATATATATATATATATATATATATGGAGTGATTCAAATTAATTGGAAAAATAACTAAATTTCCAAATGTTAACGAATTGTAGGACAAGGAAACTTTTCCCTTCTTCTCTTCTTGGTTCTTTGTCTGGCCTATAATTAAATGAAGCCCCAAAGATGTGAGGCTCAAAGAAGTGACCAGAGCAGGCAGCTTTTATACCTTTTAGATAAAGAAACAATAAATCTGTGAAGAATTGACAAAAGAAAGGGGTTTGAACTTGGTGTAGTAAATTAGCGAAGAAATAACAAGATCTGTTTATATAGCCTTCTTGGCCCTGAATTTCCTCTCTCTGGTGACAAGGGTGCCTTCTTCCTTCCTGGTATAAGGAGGGTGCTATCCCATGAGAAATTCATTCCCTGCTTTCAGAGAGACAAAGGAGGTCAGAATGTCCTAGCACCTGCTGTTTCTTAAGTAACTTTAATTCACAATAATCAATATGTAAAAGTGGTATGTATTGGGGTGGCATATTCTGCTCCCCTCAGATTGTGTTCAGTAGATTCTTACTTTACAGCACAGGAGTACCCCATAAATGCATGAGGCAAAAGAAAACATCACAGCTAGGCCCTGATCTTTAGTCAGAAGGCAAGGATAGCAAACAATAATGAGCTTATTTCTAGCCAAATGAGCCTTTTATTACTTATCCTTAACTTCTGAATATTTCATCAGTGCTTCACTGAGACAGAAATGACACTGCATTATTTTTTTAAATAAGGTATCAGTGAATATGTGGTAATGGTTATTGAATCAGAAAATTTGTTCTAAGGAGGGTATAAATAAAGGGTACGGTGAGGAGGCTGTAGCCCTTGATTGCACTGGGCTTTGATTCCAAAGAACCAGACTTTTGATAAATGTGCAATCTGGTTGTTTTAATAAGATGGAAGTTTGCAGTGCACTCTTCAGAGTGGCTCATTAAATCCTACTATTACTGCTTGTCCATTACTCAACAGTGTTCAGCCTTCCCAGGAGGAAAATGGGGGAAAAGTGCTCTAAGGTTCTTTATATAAAGATACGACTACATTTTATGCTGTGTCCATAACTTTTCCTACTTTTTTAGTAACATATGTTTCAGACACTTTTTTTTTTTTTCTGTTTAAGACCCAGGTAACATTTACCCAAATTATTAAATTTTCCAACCTTCACTAAATTTACATTTAGTTATCTTTAAGATCTATGGAAAAGGCATTTTCTGGGGCTGGTTTGTTAATGAGGAGAAGCTTCACATTTCCCTGTATTTGCATTTAGTCCATCAGGAGTTGGTGTCATTGGACCCCATGAGTTGGTGTATCCGACCCCATGTGTAGTTAACCAGCTGCCTGCAGCATTAATATCACCAAAATAAGTAACAATGCAGTTCTTTGTACATTCATTTGTAGCTGCTAGTTTCTTGAACACACCTTTCTTGGGAAGATCTCATTGATCTTCACAGCTCTATTTAAGTATTTCTCATTGAATTAAAAGAAGTGCTTATTTTTTAGCCATCCAAGGAGTGAGATCATAATAAGCTACTCCTACATTAAAAGGCTGGAAATAAAAGTGACCCCCATCCCCAGCTGACCCACCCAAGAAGAAGGGATAGAAATGTCTACTTTCAACTCCCTTTTTAAAAACTCATCTCCTCCCAAAAGTATTTATAAGATAGAATCCAACTAATTCTGACTCACCTAAGCATTTGCCATGTTCTTTCACTACCAAAGTATGTAAATATAGAATAAGTAATAATTAATTATAGCATGCTTAGGCTTTTTTATAGCTGTTTGATGTTGCATGGCTGACTCCTTGAAGACAGGGATCATTTCCACTGTTTATTTGAAGCTTTCCACAATGTTGACTATTAAATAATAACAAAGCATTGATACATAATATTGGTGTTGTTTTTCATATGTTTGAGATACTTACATTTTACATTTTTTTTCTTCACGTTTCCGATGCAATATCAAGGAATGGTGTTGGACACTCAAGCCAAGCATACAGTGACTACCAAATCAACTTCCCAGGTCTATTCCCTACTGTTTCACTTTGGAAAGTCACAAAGACTAATCAAAGCATTACCTGCCATGTTCCCCACTTAAAATAATGCTCACACTGGCCCTTTCATCTGGCATAAATGAACCCTTTCTACTGAAATATGTATTTTTTTTATTGTTACCCATTTTTTTCCTGGTCATCTCTACTTACAACTTTTCTGAGAAACAAGCTTTACTTACTAACTAACAATAATAACTCCTCTAAAATGTTGAAAAAATTTTAAAAATCTGCCTTTATTCAATAGTCTAGATTACATGAAATAGTACACTTTTGTATGTTCATCATTTGTAGCTTCAAATAATTGTCAGTTTTCTTGAAAATTTACTTCTGCATTCTTCCCATAAACCAATAACTAACTCTGAATGCTAGAGTAACAAGAATAGATTTTAAAAACAAATACACATCTGATTTCAGCTTTTATTTGAAGAGCATTTTTTTAATTAATGACCAGAATTCATCTGAATTAATATCCCAAACTGGTAGTCCATAAGAATTATTTTGCAAAAAACACAAATGTATTTTGCATAAGAAAGTTGAATCACATTCTCTCCATTTAAAAATGTGCCTTTTATTGTGTCAATAAAAGCTTCTAACATTCTCAAGGAAAAAGAAATGACACTATATAAACTATATCACTGTATTGTTTTTTTAAAGTACCAGTTTTGTAACTGTAACAATATATACTACCAGGAGTATTTTTAACTAAAATTTAGAAAGGTATGTATAATGAATAAGAACTCAGTTTACGTATTGACACAAATGACAATTGAATTTTTCTTTTTATGAATCTAAGCATAATTGGATATGGGAAATGAAAGATTTGGGGAGGGTTTATTTTTATTTGAAGTACCAGTATAAAATATTATATTAGTTTCAGTTGTATAACCTAGTGAATTGACAATTTATATACATTACAAAATGCTCACCACAATAAATGTAGTTACCATCTGTCACCATGCAAGGTTAGTACAATATTTTTATTATATTCCCTATGCTGTACTTTTCATTCCCCTGACTTATTTATCTTATAACTGGAAGTCTGTACCTTTTAATCCCCATCACCTATTTCGCCCATCCCCCCTCACCTCCCCTCTGGGAACCATCAGTGTGTTTTCTATATTCATGAGTCTGTCTCTGTTTTCTCTCAGTTTGTTTTGTTTTTTAGATCCCACATATAAGTGAAATCATATGGCCTTTGTCTTTCTCTGACTTTATTTTACTTTGCATGAAACCCTCTAGGTCCATCCATGTTGTCCTGAATAGCAAGATTTTCTTCTTTTTATGGTTGAGTAATAGTCCGTCATACACACCACATCTTTATCCATTCATCTATCTGTGCATACTTAGGTTGTTTTCATATCTTTGCTACTACAAATAATGCTGCAGTAATCATAGGGGTATATATATCTTTTTAAATTAGTATTTTAATTCAAGTAAATATGCAGATGTAGAATTGGAGCATATGGTAGTTCTATTTTTTATCTTCTGAGGAATCTCTCTCTATACTGTTTTCCAGAGTGCCTGCACCAGTTTGCATTCTCACTAACCGTGCACGAGGGTTCATTTTCCCACATTCTCTCCAACACTTATTATTTCTTGTCACTTTGATACTAGCCATTCTGATTAGTGTGAGGTAATATCTCTTTGTGGTTTTGATTTGCATTTCCCTAATGATTAGTGATACTGAGTATCTTTTTGTGTGCCTTTTGGCCACCAGTATGTCTTTGTAAAGACGTATCTATTAGATAGAGATATAGAATATCTGTTCAGGTCCTCTACCCATTTTTTAATCTGATTGGTTTTTTGTTGTTGAGCTATAGCAGTATATTTTATGTTCTGCATATAAATCTCTTATCAGATATATCATTTGCACATATCTTTTCCCATTCACTAGGTTGACTTTTCATTCTGTTAACGTGATGGTTTTCTTCACTCTGTAAAAGCTTTTTAGTTTGATATAGTCCCAACTATTTATTTTTGCTTTTATTTCCCTTGTCTGGGGTGACATATGCATAAAACTAATGCTTAGGCCAGTGTCTAAAAGTTCATTGCTCTTGCTTTCTTTTAAGAGTTTTATGGTTTCAGGTCTCACATTTGGGTCTTCAGTCCATTTTGAGTTTACTTTTCAGTGTGGTCAAGAAAGTGGTCCAGTTTCCTCCTTTTGCACATAGCTTTCCAGTTTTGCCAGCACCATTTTATTGAAGAGATGGTCTTTTTTTTTTTTAAGATTTTATTTATTTATTTGAGAAAGAGAGAATGAGAGACAGAGAGCACAAGAGGGAAGAGGATCAGAGGGAGAAGCAGACTCCCCGCTGAGCCGGGAGCCCGATGCAGGACTTGATCCTGGGACTCCAGGATCATGACCTGAGCCGAAGGCAGTCGCTTAACCAACTGAGCCACCCAGGCACCCTGAAGAGATGGTCTTTTCCTCATTGTGTATTCTTGCCTCCTTTTCATAGATTCATTTACCATATTAACATGGATTTTTTTTGGGCTCTCTGTTCTCCAACGATCTATGTATCTACTTTTATGCCAGGGCCATACTGTTTAAATTACTATAGCTTTCTAATGTGTTTTGAAATTCAGGATTGTGATGCCTCCAGCTTTGTTCTTTATCAAGTTTGCTTTGGCTGTTCAGGGTCTTTTGTGCCTCCATACAAATTTTAGGATGCTTGTTTTAGTTCTGTGAAAAGTATTCTTGGTATTTTGATAGGCACTGCATTAAATCTGTAGATTACTTTGGGTAGTACGGACATTTTAACAACATTAATGCTTATAATCCATGCACATAGAATATCTTTCCATTTGTTTCTGTTGTCTTCAGTATCTTTCATCGATGCCTAATAGTTTCGAGAGTACAGGTATTTCACGTCCTTGGTTAAATTTATTCCTAGGTATTTTATTCTTTTTGATGCAACTGTAAACAACATTGTTTTATTAATTTATCTTTCTATTTCATTACTAGTATACGAAACACAACAGATTTCTAAATATTGATTGTGTACTGCAACTTTATTGAACCTATTCATTACATCTGTTTTTTTCCCCCCACTCTTTAGGGTTTTCCATATACGGTATCATTTTATCTGCAAATAGTGACAGTTGGACTTCTTCTTTACCAATATGGATGCCTGTTAATTCTTTTTTTGTCTGATTGGCCTGGTTAGGACTTCCAAACTATGTTGAAAAAAAAAAAAAAAAAAAAGAAGTGGTGAGAGTGGACCTCTTTGCATTGTCTCTGATCTTAGAAGAAAAGCTCTCAGCTTTTCACCATTAGGTATTAAGTTAGCTGTGGTTTTGTCATATCTGGTGCCTTTATTATGTTGAGGTAGGTTTCTTCTATTCCAGCTTTGTGGAGAATTTTTATCATGAATGGTGGTTGTATTTTGTCAAATGCTCTCTCTGTATCTATTGGGATGATCATTTGATTTTTATATTTCATTTTGATAATGAGGCGTGCCATGCTGATTAATTTGCATAATTGAATCATCCTTGCATCCCTGAAAAAAATCCCACTTAGTCACGTGTATGGTCCTTTTAACTCATTTTTAAATTCTGCATGTTAATACTTCGTTGAAGATTTTAGCATCTAAGTTAACCAGGGATATTGGTCTCTCTCTATATATTTTTCCTAGCATCATTATCTGGGTTTGGTATCAAGATAATGCGATAAGTATTAACTCTTCTTTAGATGTTTAATAGAATTCAGCTGTGAAGCCATCTGGTCTCTGACTCTTTTTGTTTGGCATCTTTTTCATTACTGGTGATATTTCTTCATTAGTAATTGGTCTGTTCAGATTTTCTATTTCTTCATGATTAAGTTTTGGGAGATTGTAGATTTCTTGGAATTTATCCATTTCTTCTAGGTTGTCCAATTTAGACCTGTAATTTTTCATAGTGTCTTGAAATCTTCTGTATTTCTGTGGTGTTGGTTTTAACTTCCCTTTCATTTGTATTTATTTAAGTCCTCTCTCTTTCCTTGATGAATCCAGCTAAAGGTTTATCAGTTCTGTTTATTTTCAGAAAGCAAGCTCTTAGTTTTATTTATCTTTTTCAATCATTTTTATGCTGTATTTCATTTATTTCTCCTCTAATCTTTATTTCCTTCCTTTTATGCTGTATTTCATTTATTTCTCCTCTAATCTATATTTTACTCCCCCACCGCTACTAAATTTGGGCTTTGGTCTTTTCTTCCTGTTTCTAGTTCTTTAGGTATAATGTTGAATTATTTAGCTGAAATTTTTGTTTCTTGAAATAGACCTGTATCATCAGCTAGTTCCCTCTTACAACCGCTTTTGCTGTAAACAAAGATTTTGAATTGTTGTGTTTTCATTTGCATTGGCCTCAGGGTATTTTTTTTACTTCCTCTTTGATTTCTTTGTTGGCCCATTGGTTGTTCATTAGCATTTTATTTAGCCTTAGTTGATGTTTTTTTCCATGTTCCTTATTGTAGTTGATTTTTAGTTTCATAACCATTGTGGTTGGAAAATGTTATTATTTCAGTGTCCTTAAATTTTCTGAAACTTGTTTTGTGATACAACATGTGATGTATCCTGGAAAATACTCCACGTGTACTTAAAAATATGAGTTCCGCTGTTTGGGGATGGCATACTCTGCATGTATCTGTTACATCCATCTCATCTAGTGTATCATTCAAAGCTACTTTTTCCTTATTGATTTTCTGTCTGAATGAAAAATCCACTGACATAAGTGTGCTGTTAAAGGCCCCTACAATTATTGTATTATTGTGAATTTCTCCCTTTATGTCTGTTAATATTTACCTTATGTACTTATGTCCTCCTATGTTGGGTGCATAGATGTTTACAATTGCTATATCTTACTGCTGGATTGATCCCTATATCTTTATGTAATACCCTTCTTTGTCTCTTGTTACAGGCTTTGTTTTAAAGTCTACTTTGTCTGACATAAGTACTACCACCTAAAATTTCTTTTCACTTGTATTCACATGAATTATCTTTTCCCAGTCTTTCACTTTCAGTCTGTATGGGTTTTAGGTTGGAGTCTCTCTTTGGAACATTTAGTCTATTTACGTTTAAGGTAATTATTGATAGATATGTACTGATTGCTGTTTTCTGGGTTTTTTTTGTAATTCTGTGTTCCTTTCTACTTTTGATCTCTTGTGATTTGATGACTTTCTTTAGTGTTATTCTTAGGTTCCTTTCTATTTATTTTTTGTGGGTCTTTTATAGGCTTTTGGTTTGTGATTACCATGAGGTTCATATATAACATCCTATATATATAGCTGTGTGCATTAAGTTGATTGTTGCTTAAGTTTGAACACATTCTAAAAACACTATATTTTACTCCCCCACCACTATGTCTGGCATATGTCATATATATTTTTTTTTACTTTGTGTATTCCTTGACATATTTTTGTAGATACATTGATTTTACTGCTATTTTATCACTCATACTAGCTTTATAAGTAACTGATTTACCACCTGTACTAAATGTTTGTTTTATCAGTGATTTCTTATTACTTTTATAATTTTATTCCTTCTAGTTATGGCCTTTCTTTTCCACTTTAAGAAGTCCTTTTACTAGGGCACCTGGTGGCTCAGTCTGTTAAGCATCAGACTCTTGATTTCAACGTGGGTAATGATCTCAGGGTTGTGAGATCGAGCCCTGCATTAGTCTCCATGCTGGGTGGGCAGTTTGCTTGACATTCTCTCTCTCTGCCCCTCCCCACACTCATGCACACACTCATTCTCTTTATGAAATAAATACATCTTAAAAAGAAAGCCACTTGGAGGGGGCACTTGCTGAGGTGAGCATGTTGGATGGGGTGGGTCCAATGGAGAATGCCAGGGCAGAGTAAGCTGTGCCAGCAAGGTAGATGGACAGCATCCTAACTGGCTCCTGCAAGCATCCAGTCAGCTAGGTAGAAGAAGGGCATACAAAAGAAATAGTACCCAGCAGCAGCACCATTTCCAGAGGAAGCTCCAGCAGATTCTTAGCTCTCTATTATACCTCCTAAAATTAGTCAGTAAATCTCTTTCTTGTATACCCCAAGTTCTTTTTAAACTGCTGCTTTTATGCTGTGTCTTGGACTGAATGATATAGGAGCTGGTCCTTTAAGAGAGGAGACTCATTTTTCTTTAGTCTTGTGATTCTCCTGGAGTTCAGCCCCACTGATTTTTAAAGCTCCTAGGGGTAAGCTCCCTGGTTTTCAAAGTCAGACATTATGAGGGATCATGTTCTAGTGCAGGGCTGGGTTGCTCGATGTGGGGCCTGATCCCCTCACTCCTCCGTGCTTCTGATCTCTGTCCTACTTGAGGGGCTTGTTCTTGACTGCATTTCTTCTGCCCCTACCATTCTCAAAGTGGCCTCTTTTTTTATGTCTTTAGCTATGGAAGATCCGCTCTGCTAGTCTTCAGGTCATTTTCAGAGCAAATTGCATTTCATGTAGTTGTTGATCTAGTGTGTCTATGGGAGCAGGTGAGCTCAGGGTCCTCCCACCCCGCCATCCTCCCTGAGAGTCCTGAAATGGAAATTTTAAATGCTGAAAATATAGCTGCTGCATATACGGAGCTAACCCAATTGTAAAAGCTAAATCTAAATTAATGAATTTCTACAAGTCCTAGGAAGACTTTTATATTCTAACAATTAAAGACATAGGTGTTGGGGCGCCTGGGTGGCTCAGTCGTTAAGCGTCTGCCTTCGGCTCAGGTCATGATCCCAGGGTCCTGGGATCCTGCATCAGGCTCCCTGCTCGACTGGGAGCCTGCTTCTCCCTCTCCCACTCCCCCTGCTTGTGTTCCCTCTCTAGCTGTCTCTCTCTCTCTCTGTCAAATAAATAAAATAAAATCTAAAAAAAAAAAAAAAGACATAGGTGAAGCTAACATACAAACTTTGCTCTTCATAATCTGTTGCTTATCAAAGCCACTATTCAGTCAGTTATTCAATTCCTAGAATTAGACACACTGGCATCTCTTTCGCCTCACTGAATTACATAGAACTCTTTCCCAAACTATAAGGGGAGTTTGAGAACTGGCTCTGAGTTTCTTGATGGAGATTGGGAAAAGAATGAGTATTTATTCCCCTATACATATTTCCAAGCAAAATGTACTGGATGTCAACCTTGTGCCAGGCACTGTGCATATATTGGGGCCCTAAAAAAGACAAGAAACTCTGCCCTGGACAGGGTAACTGAAGACAGAAATTTAGCTCCTTTAAAAAGCATGTTTAAACTTCTTCTAGCATGTAAACCTTTGCCAGAAAAATAACTATGGCCTCATAGAAACATATACAGTATCTTTTTTACTTTGTTATCAGATTTGTTCTGGTGGCAATTAATGGTTTTCAGATTAGGGAACAGAGAACAAATCTTTTTTTCAGTGTGTGTTATTTTTAGGCTACTGATACTTAAACAAAATTGTCAATATAACCTATTAGAAGAAGAGGAAGGGAGGTGGTCAGCAAGAGGAAGGTAGCATTATTTATGTACCCATTAGGTTCCGTGAATTATATTTACTTTATGTATTCTTAACTGCTATCTCAGAGGAATTGTTACTACCCCATTTACTGATAAGAAATCTGTAACATTTAGAGATTGTGTAATTTAACCAAAGTCATTCAGCTAATATACGGACAAAGATTTGAACCTACGTATGCCTCTTCTACAGTCCACCCTTAGGCCTCTACACGGTTTCCTCTTCAACAATTAATAGAAAAAAATGTAAACAATCAATCAACAAGCCCACTGGTTTTGTTACTAGTAGGATACTAAGCAGTTTGACTTTTCTTTATTGAAATGATAAATTGATTACTTACGGTTTCTTTGAAATGCAATGTTTACACAATATGGCTTCAAAGTTACTGCAGAAATAAATGAAGACCACCCAAATGAGAACAAACAGGTTATTTAGTCAGAGCCTGTTAGAGGGAGTCAGCCACCATCGCTTGCATTTGGCAGAAACTCCAAGACAGGCAGTCTTGGAAGAAGACTTTTATAGTAAAAAAGATGAAGTCTCCAGGTATGCTCCAACTGAAGGGTTATTGGCATGGGGAAGCTGGAAGCAAGCTAACTTGAATGGGACATATTTTGTGATTGGTTTGGGGAGTACCGTTGGCTTTCTCTTCTTGGTCCTGAGGTGAAGTGAGGAGTAAAATATAGGGAAGCTTGATTCACTGACCAAGCTGTGACCGATCTACAGAGGGGTTTTTTTTTTTTTTTTTTTTTTTTTTGACTTCTTGGGCCAATTGCTGCAGAAGCTGTACATCAGAGATTTTTGTCATATGTGGGCTGGCTACTGTCTATTTGTATATTTAGCCTCAATATTAATGATGTAATAGTATTACTTCAGAATTCAAGGTACTTAATGTTAGGATTAGATTGTATAAATCTGATAATATACACAACAGGATTCATGTGTTCCTGTATTTTCCCTCTTTATACTTGCCTACTTATGGCAAGCAGTCTAAACCCTCCTCTTCACAAGTTTCCAACTTCTAGTCCTCTGATGTCATTACTCATTTGCTGACCACGCTGACGATTTTGCAGAGAAAACATACAGTTAGAAAAGGACATCCATAGGTTCCCACGACTTCCCTGACTGACTTTCCTGTGAATGTAACCATGTGTTCCATCTTCCTTCCTCCTACTCACAATGAATTGCCTACACTCATATCTAAGGCCAATCCTGCTACTCACATACTGGATTTCATGCCCTTCACTCACTCATAGGTATCTCCCCAGCAATTCTCCCCTTCCTCTCATTAAGGATTTTTTCATTTCTTCTGTTTTATTTCCAGGAGCATACTTTACATGTTGTAAATTATGCCATCTAAAAACAGTCTTCTTTAGACCTTCTATTACCCTTCACTAGCCCCATTTCTAAGCTCCTCATAGCAAAATGCCTTAAAAACATTTTTCTGTTCCTTCTCTCTCACCATTCACATTTTCATGAATCCATGTCTCTGTTTTTTACAGCTGAGTACTCATTTTCTGAAATTGCATGGTTAAAAGGCCACTTGTTTTCTTGAGTTATATATCAATGGGGTGATCTGATAATATACACAACAGAATTCATGTGTTCCTGTATTTGGAACACCCTTCAGTTGGAGCATACCTGGAGACTTCCATCTTTTTTACTATAAAAGTCTTCTTCCAAGACTGCCTGTCTTGGAGTTTCTGCCAAATGCAAGTTTTTTTTCAGAATGTAAGCAGAAAAATATATACTACGGAAGGCAGTTAAAAATTAGATTATGAAGATTTTCCCTCTCCATTTATTAATTCTGTTTGTTATTCAAATATATACTTAGGGACTAAAATTGTATATTGGGTAGAAAATACTCAACAGGATGTACATTTCTGATATTCTAGTAGAGTTTGGAGTTCAGGTTTTAGATAAGCTTTCTCTAAAATCTGAGGAACATTTCCAATAGGGTTTCTAGGTGGGAAGCAGTGAAGCATGAGAAAACACCCAAAAGTGTAGAGAAGGTAACAATTTATTATATTCCTTGGGGCTTGACATCTTATGATTCATTTTCCATTTAAATGGATTTTAAGAAGAACAAACTCTGTATGATAATCATTATTCACTCAAACATCATAAAATTTGTTCTATGAAATCCCTAATCATACTTGCCCAAAGAGATTTACTGTTTTCTGTCTTATATTTGAGATAACTCAAAACTTTATTCAATTAAAAGTGCATTTAGATAACTGACAAATAGA
This sequence comes from Halichoerus grypus, assembly GCF_964656455.1. NCBI lineage: Eukaryota > Metazoa > Chordata > Mammalia > Carnivora > Phocidae > Halichoerus > Halichoerus grypus. Next base: position 138,720,010 of record NC_135713.1, on the reverse strand, counting down.
ATTCTGTACACAAAAATTCAGAGGGTCATCTCTTGACTCAGGATCTAAAACTTTGATATTCCACCTGAATGGACAGGACAAGGAGTTGAGGAAAATGTGTTGAGACATTCATCAATACCTATTTTTTTAATTAATAGACATTATTATGTATAGCTATTTTAGATTTATAGAAAAAATTGATTCATGCACAACTCTCTTGACCCCATATAGTTTACCATATTATTTAGATTCTGTATTAGTGTGGTACATTTGTTGAAAGTGATTAATAGGGGCACCTGGGTGGCTCAGTCGTTAAGCATCTGCCTTCAGCTCAGGTCATGATCCCAGGGTCCTGGGATTGAGCTCTGAATCAGGCTCCCTGCTCTGCAGGAAGCCTGCTTCTCCCTCTCCCACTCCCCCTGCTTGTGTTCCCTCTCTCGCTGTGTCTCTGTCAAATAAATAAATAAAATCTTTTAAAAAAAATAAATAAAAAAATAAAAGTGATTAATATATCTACATTATTATTAAATCCATAGTTTACGTTAGGGTTCATCTTTGTGTTGTGAAGTTCTATAGATTTAACAAACATATAATGTGTCCATCATTATCATACTGTACAGAATAGTTTTGCTCTTAAATTCCCTGTTCTCTGTCTATCCATTATCCCGCTGTCCCTTCCAATGAATCACCGAACTGTTAACTGAATTTCTTCAGAATGCCATATTGTTGGAATCATATGGTGTGCAGCCTTTTCAGATTGGTTTAGCAGTGTGCTTTTAAGTTTCTCCAGGTCTTTTTGTGGCTTGATAGCTCACTTATTTTTATTGATATGTAATATTCCTCTGTCTGAATATACAATAGTTTATCCATTTAGCTATTGAAGAACACCTTGGTTCTTCCAAGTTTTGACATTTGTGAAAAAAAAAGCTGTTATGAACATTTATGTGCAGTTTTTTGTGTAGACATCAATTTTTAACCTCATTTGCATAAACACCAAGGAGTATGATTGATGGATTGTATGGTAAGAGCATATTTAGGTTAGACAGTAAGAAATACTTATAAACTGTTTTCCAAAATGTCCGTACCATTTTGCATTTCCACCAGCAATGAATAAGAATTCCTCTTGCTCTACATCCTTGTCAGCATTTGGTATTGTTGGTGTTTTGAATTTTAACTGTTCTACTATATGTGTAATAGTATCTTATTGTTGTTTTAATTTGCATATCCTTCAGGACATAAGATGTTGTATAACTTTTCATGTTTATTTGCTGTCTGTATATCTTTTTTGCTGAAGAACACATTTTAATGACCTCTGTTTACTAAGCACTGCATTATATGTCAGGAACACTTGTTAATTTTTCACACAGGAAAATATATACTGAATTTACTATGTAGTTTTGCCCCAAAAAATCAACTTACATTCTAAGGAAAGTAGGCTAGCCAGTGGCAAAACTGTGTCATTCTTAGGGAAATTCACCCCAGAGCCACTGTTCTCAAATTATAGGAGCAAGATACTGTGTAAAATCCTATGTCCTTTTCCCTTCGAAAATGGCTTGCCACACTCAGAAAAATGTGCATATTTATAAGAAATGTGGAATATTTATCTCAACATATGGATATCCTATTATATAGAAATTTCACTCATTAAATATACCCAATAAAAATGTATGCATAGGTCCATCAAAAGGCATGTAAAATAATGTTTATAATAGCATTAGTAATTTCCCCAAACTGGAAACACTCAAAATCTTTCACCTGAAGATTGAATTAATAACTTGTGATATATGCATTCACCTAGAATACAAAAAACAGCCAAGTGAATGAACAAATTATTGCTAAAGAAACAGCCTGAATGATTCTCACAGATATAATGTTAGAAAATAGAACCAGTCATAAAAGAACATAATTTGATTTATGTGGATTTCAAAATCAAAAAGAAACAACCACAGTGCTAAATGTCAGGATAGTTGTCATCCTTGGTTTTGGCATACCTGTGGGCAACTGGGCAGGTGAGTAGGATGAGGCATGGGCGGTGCTGGTAATGTTCTCTTTCTTTATTAGGAATTCTTTAAAAAGTGTTAAAATCTTTGAGTTGTACACTTGTAATTTATACATTTTTCTAGGTATTTATTATATTTCAATTAAATGTTTATTCTAAAAACCAAATAATAAAGTGTATATCTTTAGTCCTTATACGTGTATAATGAAAAATCTAAGCATTAAGTAAAATTTTAAGTAATTTAATTAACTTTTGTCGATAAAATACTGACAAAGGAGTAAAATCTTGAATCTAACTATTTCTGTATATACTTAGATGTGAAAAAAGTTTGAAATAAAATACAGAACATATATAAGCATAAACATGTATTTGTATTCTACATAGGTTTTGGATTTGTATTTGTATGTATGTGTATATATATAATATAGGTACATATACACATATAAAATATATATATTTTCCATATCTTAATTGACTATTTCTACTTCTATTTAATCCTTTTTTATTTGTAATTGAAGAATAGTTATATAGTATTTTATTTATTTCAGGTATACACTGTATTGATTTCCCTTTTGTATACATTATGAAATGTTCACCCAAATAAGTATAGTTAGAATCTGTCACCGTACAGAGTTATTACAATATTATTGATTATATTTCCTATGCTATACTTTCCATGAGTATGAGTTATTTATATTATAACTGGAAGTTTGTACCTTTTAAACCCATCACATTTATTACCTGTCCCCCCAAGCCCTCCTTGCTGGCAACCACCGATTTGTTCTTTGTATTTATCAGTCTGCTCTGTTTTGTATTGATGGTTGTTTGGTTGCTTTGTTTCTTTTGCTTTTTAGATTCCACACATAAGTGAAATCATATGGTATTTTTCTACCTGGCTTATTTCATTTAGCATGATATCTATATTGTCCTGAATGGCAAGATTTCACTCTTTCTTACAGGACAGTAGTATTCCACTGAGTAAATATATCTTATTTTCTTTAATATTCACCTGCAGATGGACATTTTAATTGCTTCTATATTGTGGATATTGTAAACAATACTGAAATAAACACAGAGTGCATATATTTTTTTAAATTAATATTTTTATTTTCTTTGGGCAAATACCCACAAGGAGAATCACTGGGCCATATGGTATTTCTATTTTTAATATTTTGAGCAACCACCATATTGTATGCTATAATGGTTGCGCCAATTTACTTACGCACCAAAGTGCACAAGGGTTCCTTTTTTACCACATCCTCAACAACACCTGGTTTTTCTTGTCCTTTTGACACAAGACATTTTGACAGGTATAAGGTGATATCTCGTGCTTTTGATTCACATTTCCTTAATGATCAATGATACTGCCTACCTTTTCAGGTGTCTGTGGCCATCTCTGTGTCTTCTTTGGAAGAATGTTTATTCAGGTCCTCTATCCATTTTTTACTGGACTATTTGGGGATTTTTTTTTTTTTTTTTTTTTTTTTTTTGCTGTTGAGTTGTATGAGTCTTTTATATATCTCTCCCATTCAGTACATTGCCTTTTCATTTTGTTCATAGTTTACTTCACCTTGCAAAAGCTTTCCAGTTTGATGTAGTTCCAATTGTTTATTTTTGCTTTTGTTTCTCTTGCCTACAGAGACAAATCCAGAAAAAATACTGCTAAGAATGATGTCCAGAAGTTACTGCCTGTAACATTTAGGTTTTTAATCCATTTTGAATTTCTTTGTATGATGTAAAAAATGGTCCAGTTTTCCCGGCACCATTTATTGAAGAGAATATCTTTTCCTCATTCTATATTTTTGTCCCCTTTTTCATAGATAAATTGACCATAAATATGTGAGATTATTTTGGGGCTCCCTATTATCCAATGATTAATGTGTATTTTTGTGCCAGTACCATATTATTTTTATTACTAGAGTTTAGTAGTATAGTTTCAAGTCCAGGACTGTGATACATCCGGCTTTGTTCTCTTTCTCAGGATTACTTTGGCTATGTAGATTGCTTTGGAGAACATGGACAGTTTAACATTATTAATTTTTCCATTCCATGAGCCTGATATATCTTCCCATTTATTTGTGTCATCTTCAATTTCTTTCATTAAGGTTTTATAGTTTTCAGAGTACAGTTCTTTCACCTCCTTGGTTAAATTTGTTCTTAGGTATTTTATTCTTTTTGACGCAATTGCAAATGGGATTGTTTTCTGTATATGATTTGCACTTTACAACTTTTCTGAATTCGTTGATTTGTTCTAATAGTTTCTTGGCATATTATATAGAATAGTTTCTTCGCATATTATATAGAAACCATATAATGGTTTCTATACATATTATCATCTCATCTGCAAATAGGGACAGTTTCACTTGTTCCTTACCAATGTAAAAGCATTTTATTTCTTTTTTCTTGTCTCATTGCTATGGCTAGGATTTCCAGTACTTATAATGAATAAAAGTGGTGAAAGTAGACATCCTTGTTTTGTTCTTGATCTTGAAGGAAATGCTTTTAGCATTTCATCATTGACTGTGATGTCAGCTGTGGGTTTGTCATATATGGTCTTTATTATGTTGAGGTAAGTTTCTTCTATACCCACTTTGTGGAGAGTTTTTATCATGAACAGACACTGAATTTTGTCAAATGTTTTTTCTGTATCTATTGATGAGTTCATGTTATTTTTATTATTGATTTTTTAATGTGGTGTATCACAATGATTTGCAAATAATGAAACATTCTTGCATCCTTGGAGTAAATGGCATTTGATTGTGGTAAATGATCCTTTTAATGTATTGTTAAACTTGGTGTGCTAATATGTTGTTGAGGACTTTTGCATCTTAATCATCAAGGATATTAGTCCATAGTCTTTTGATGGTATAGTTGTCTGGTTTTGGTATTACGGTAATGGTGGCCTTATAGAATGAATTTGTAAGCATTACTTTTAGTCTGAGAAGTTTAAGTGTTAACTATTCATTAAATATTTGGTAAATTCACCTGTGAAACCATTTGATGCTGGACATTGTTTGTTGGAACTATTTTGATTACCAGTTCAATTTTGTTACTAGCCACCAATTTGTTCAGATTTTCTATTTCTTCTTGATTCTCTTAGAGCATTGTATTTTTCTAGAAATATATCCATTTCTTCTCAGTTGTCCAACTTGTTTGCATATTTTTTCATAGTACTCTAATACATTTATTTCTGTGCTGTCACCTTTCTCTTTCATTTCTGATCTTGTTTTTTTTTTTTTCCCTATCCAAGTTTTTATTTAAATTCCAGTTAACATACAGTGGGATATTAGTTTCAGGTGTAAAATTTAGTGATTCATCACTTATATACAATACCCCATACTCATCACAACTGCCCTCTTTACTACCCATCACCTATTTAACCCATTCCCCCCTGCTACCATCAGTTCTCTATAGCTAAGAGTCTGTTTCTGGGTTTTCCTCTCTCACTTTTTACCCCCCATGTCCATTTGTTTTGTTTCTTAAAGTCCACATATGAGAGAAATCATATGGTTTTGTCTTTCTCTGACTGACTTATTTGCTTACATTATACTCTTTAGCTCCATCCAGGTCATTGCAAAGGGAAACATTTCATTCTTTTTGATGGCTGAATAATATTCCATTGTGTGTGTATGTGTATATACGTGTGTGTGTGTGTTTGTGTGTATACACATACACACAAACACATACCACATCTTCTTTATCCATTCATCAGTTGATGGATATTAGGACTCTTTCCATAGTTTGGCTATTGTTGATATGCTATTATAAACATTGGGGTGCATGTATCCATTCAGTGTCCTTTCAGTAAATACCCAGTAGTACGATTGCTGGATCATGGGGAAGTTCTATTTTTAACTTTTTGAGGAACCTCCATACTGTTTTCCAGAGTGGCTGTACCAATTTGCATTTCCACCAACAGTGTAAGAGGATTCTCCTTTCTCTGCATCCTCGGCAATACCTGTTGTTTCCTGTCTTGTTAATTTTAGTCATTCCGACTGGTGTGAGATGATATCTCATTGTAGTTCTGATTTCTATTTCCCTGATACTGAGTGATGTTGAGCATCTTTTCATGTGTACGTTAGCCGTATGAATGTCTTCCTTGGAAAAATGTCCCTTCATGTCTTCTGCCCATTTTTTAACTGGATTATTTGGGTTTTTTTGGGTGTTGAGTTTAAGTCCTTATAGATTTTAGATACTGACCCTTCATCAGATATGTCATTTGCAAATATCTTCTTCCATTCTGTAGGCTGCCTTTTAGTTTTGTTCATTGTTTTCTTTGCTATGCAGAACATTTTTATTTTGATGAAGTCTCAATAGTTTATTTTTACTTTTGTTTCCTTTCCCTCAGGAGACATATCTAGTAAGAAGTTGCTCAGGCCAATGTCAAAGAGGTTAATGCCTGGGTTCTCCTCTACTATTTTGATGGTTTCCTGTCTCATATTTAGGTCTTTCATCCATTTTGTATTTATTTTTATGAATGGTCTAAGAAAGTAGTCCAGTTTCATTCTTTTGCATGTGGCTATCCCGTTTTCCCAACAGGATTTGTTGAAGAGACTCTCTTTGTTCCATTGGATATTCTTTCCTGCTTTGCCAAAGATTAATTGACAATATAGTTGTTGGTTCATTTCTGGGTTTTCTAGTCTGTTCCATGGATCTATGTGTCTGTTTTTGTGCCAGTACCATACTGTCTTGATCACTACAGCTTTGCAATATAACTTGAAGTCTGAATTGTGATGCCTCCAGATTTGCCTTTCTTTTTCAAGATTGCTTTGGCTATTCAGAGTCTTTTCTGGTTCCATACAAATTTTAGGGTTGTTTGTTCCAGCTCTGTGAAAAATGCTGGTGATATTTTGATAGGGATTGAACTACATGTGTACATTGCTTTGGGTAATATAGACATTTTAACAATATTTGTTCTTCCAACCCAAGAGCATGGACTCTTTTTTTCCATTTCTGTGTCCTCTTTACCTCTTTGGTTAGGTTTATTCCCAAGTATCTTATGCTTTTTGGTGCAATTATAAATCAGGTCAATTCCTTGATTTCTCTTTCTGTTGCTTCATTATTGCTGTATAGGAATGCAGCACTTTTCTGTACATTGATTTTGTATTGTGTGACTTTACTGAATTCATGTATCAGTTCTAACAATTTTGTGGTAGAGTCTTTTGGGTTTTCTATATAGAGTACCTTGTCATCTGCAAATGGTGAAAGTTTGCTTCCTTGCCAATTTGGATGCCTTTTATTTCCTTTTTGTTGTCTGATTACTGTGGCTAGGACTTCCAGTACTATGTTAAATAACTGTGGTGAGAGTAGACATCCCTGTCTTGTTCCTGACTGTAGGGGAAAAGCTCTTAGTTTTTCCCCATTGAGGGTGATATTAGCTGTGAGTCTTTTGTATATGGCCTTTATCATATCCCTTCTATCCCTGCTTTGTTGAGAGTTTTTATCAAGAATGGACGCTCTATTGTGTCAAATGCTTTTTCTGCATCTCTTGAGAGGATCATATGGTACTCATCCTTTCTTTTATTAATGTGGTGTATCACATTGATTGATTTGCAAATAGTAACCCACCCTTACAGCCCAGGAATAAATTCCACTTGATCATGGAGAATTATTCTTTTAATATACTGTTGGATTTGGTTTGCTAGTATTTATTGAGAATTTTTGCATACATGTTCACCAGGGATATTAGCCTCTAGTTCTCTTTTTTAGTGGAGCCTTTGTCTTATTTTGGTATCAGGGTAATGCTGACCTCATAGAATGAATTTGGAACTTTTCCTTGCATTTCTGGTTTTTAGAATACTTTGAAAAGAATAGGTATTGACTCTTTTTTAAATGTTTGGTAAAATTCACCTGTGAAGCCATCTGACACTGGACTTTTGTTTGTTGGGAGATTTTTAATTACTGATTCAATTTCTTTGCTGATTTTCAGTCTGTTCAAGTTTTCTACTTCTTCCTGTTTCAGTTTTGGTAGTTTCTATATTTCTGGGGATTTATACATTTCTTCCAGGTTGTCCAATTTGTTGGCATATAGATTTTCTAATATTTTGTTATAATTGTATTTCTGTAGTGTTGGTTGTTATTTTTCCTCTCTTGTTTGTGATTTTATTTATTTGGGTCTCTGCTTTTTCATAAGTCTGGTGAGGGGTTTATTAATTTTTTCAAAGAAAGAACTAGCTCCTGGTTTCATTTATCTGTTCTATTGTTTTTTGGGGTTTTTTTGTTTTTGTTTTTAGTTTCTATATAATTTATTTCTGCTCTAATCTTTATTATTTCCCTTCTTCTTTTGGCCCCAGTCTTCACTTGCTGTTCTTTTTCTAACTTCTTTAGGTGTAATGTTAGGTTGTTTGAGACTTTTTCTTGCTTCTTGATGTAGGCCTGTATTGCTCTATATGTGCCTCTTAAGATTGCTTTTGCTGCAACCCAAAGGATTGGAACCATTGTGTTGTCATTTTCATTTGTTGCCACGTATTTTTTTTTTAATTTCTTCTTTGATTTTCTGGTTGACCCATTCATTCTTTAGTAGCATGTTGTTTAACTTCCATGTATTTGTGGTCCTTCCAAATTTTTCTTGTGGTTGACTTCAAGTTTCATAACATTGTGATAAGAAAATAGGTATGGTATGATCTCAATCTTTCTATACTTGTTGAGGGCTGATGTGTGACACAGTATGCAATCTATTCTGGAGAATGTTCCATGTGCACTCATAAAAATGTGTATTCTGCCACTTTAGGATGAAACGTTCTGAATATATCCGTGAAGTCCATCTGGTCCACTGTGTCATTCAAAACCATTATTTCATTTTTGATTTCTTGCTTAGATGACCTGTCCATTGATGTAGGTGGGGTGTTGAAATCCCCTATTATTTTTGTATTATCAATGAGTTCCTTTATGTTTGTTATGGTTTTATATATTTGGGTGCTTCTATGTTGGGGGTATAAATATTTATAATTGTTAAATATTGATTGTCCCTTTATTATGATATGGTGCCCATCTTCATCCCTTGTTACAGTCTTTAGTTTAAAATTTAGTCTGTCTGGGGGCGCTTGGGTGACTCAGTCCATGATCTCAGAGTCATGGGATCAGGCCCTGTGTCAGGCTCTGTGCTGGGCATGGAGCCTGCTTAGGATTCTCCCTTTCCCTCGTCCTCTCCCTCTACCCCCTCCCCCCACACTCATGCTAGTTTGTCTGATGTAAGTATTGCTACTCTGGCTTTCTTTTGGTGTGCATTTGCATGATAAATTGTTCTCCATCCCCTCACTTCAATCTGCGGGTGTCTTTAGGTCCAAAACGTTTCTCTTATAGGCAGCACATCTAGGAGTCTTGTTTTTTATCCATTCTGACACCCTATGCCTTTTGATTGGAGGGGTTAGTCCATTTACATTCAGGGTAATTATTTAGTAATATATCTAGTGCCATTTTATTATTTGTTTTGTCATTGTTTATGGAAATTTTCTCTGCTCCTTTCTTGTCTTTGTCACTTTTGATGTTTCTTTTCACTCAACAGGTCTCCTCTAATATTTCTTGCAGGGCTGGTTTAGTGGTCGTGAACTCCTTTAGTTTTTGTCTGGGAAACTCTTTATCTCTCTTTCTATTCCAAATGATAGCCTTGCTGGATACAGTATTCTTGGCTGCAGATTTTTCCCATTCAGCACGTTGAATATATCATGCCACTGTTTTCTGGCTTGCCAAGTTTCTGTGGCGAGATCTGTAGCTAGTCTTATGGGTCTTCCCTTGTAAGTTGGGGACGTCTTTTGTCTTTCTGCTTTTAGGATTTTTTTATCACTATATTTCACAAATTTATGTATAATATGTCTTGGTGTTCACCTGTTTTTGTTGATTTTGATGGGAGTTCTCTGTTTCTCCTGAATCTGGATGTTTGTTTCCTTTCCCAGATGAGGGAAATTTTTAGCTATCATTGCCTCAGATTTTCTACCCCATTTTTCTCTCTCTTCTTCTTCTTCTGGGACGCCTATAATATGAATGTTATTATGATGTTTGGTGGAGTAACTGAGTTTCCTAAGTCTATTCTCATGTTCCCTAATTCTTCTTTTATTTTCCATTATTTTAGCTTATCACTTATTCATTAATCTGCTTGTTCCATCCTTGTGTTCATTACACCCAGTCTGTTTCAAATCTCAGTTATTGCATTTTACATTTCTGACTGTGTAACTTTTATCTCAGCTGTAAGGGCCTTCCTGAAGTATTCCATGCTTTTCTCAACCTCAGAGAGTATCCTTATAATTGTTGCTTTAAATTCTTCCTCAGGCATATTACTTATATCTGTTTTGATTAGATCTCTAATCTGTGGCCTTATCTTGTTATTTCATTTGGGTTGAATGTCTCTGTCTTCTTCTCTGTGTTAGAAAAGCCTGTTATGTTTCCTGCTCCTGACAGTAATGCCTTTATCATTTCTGATTTTATTTGAATCTTTTTTTTTTTTCAAGAATAAAGAATCAGCTATTAATTTCATTGAACCTTTCTATTTTTTTTCCTACTACTTTTTTGGACATTATTTGTTCATTTCCTAGTTTTTCTAGGTGTAATGTTAGACTGAGTATTTGAATTTTTTTCTTGTTGCCTTGGGTAAGCCCATATCCCTATCAACTTCTGTCTTAGAACTCTGATCGTATCATAGAGTTTGAACTGATGTGTTTCTGTTTTCATTTGTCTCAGGGTATTTTTTTTTATTTCCTCTTTGATTTCTTCATTGATCTACTAGTTTTCTTGGTGCATGTTGTTTAACCTACATGTATTAGTATTCTACTTTCTTCTTACAATTGATTTTTAGTTTTGTACTATTGTGGTTGGAAATTATACAGGTAAGATTCAAATTTCTGAAATTCATTGAGACTTCTTTTGTGGCCGAGAACGTGTGTATCCTGAAAAATGTTTCATATGACTTGAAGATAATGTGTTTCTGCTGTTTTGGGATTGAGTATTCTGTATATATGTGTTAAGTATATCTGGCCTAATGTGTGGTTCAAAACCACTATTTCCTTATTGATTTTCTCTCTGGATGGTCTATGCATTGATGTGAGGTGTAAACCTCCTCTGCTAGTATTGTATTAATTACTGTAAATCTCAGGTATTTACACAGATAATATTATCATTACACAGGTATTTACAATTATATCCTCTGGTTGCTTTAATCACTTTATCATTATGTAATGCCCTTCTTTGTCTTGTGTTAGTCTTTATTTATTTAAAATCTATCTAGTCTGTGGGTTGCCTGGGTGGCTTAGTTGGTTAATCGTCCAACTCTTGATTTTGGTTCAGGTCATTATCTCAGGGTCCTGGGATTGAGCCTGCCTCAGGCTCCATGCTCAGTGGGGTGTCTATTTGAGGATTCTCGCCCTCTGCCCCTCCCCCACTTGTGTGTTCTTGCTTTCTAAAATAAATCTTTTTTAAACAATAAAATTTATCTAATCTGATGAAAATATTGCTATCCCAGCCTTTTTTTTTTGCTTCCATTTCCATGGAATACTTTTTCCATCAAATGTGTGTCTTTAGATCTGAAACAGATCTCTTGTAGGCAGCACAGAGATGGGCCTTGTTCTTTCATCCATTCAGTCACCTTGTGTCTTTTGATTGGAGCACTTAGTCTACTTACATTTAAAGTAATTATAAATTATTGATACATATTACTATTGCCATTTTTAAAATTGCAGTTTTCTATTCCTTTCTTCTTCTCTTGCTCTATTTCCCTTAAGATACACTCCTTAGCATTATGTTTAGATTCCTTTATTTTTTTGCCTATTATAGGTTTTTTTGTTTGTTTGTTTGTTTTTACCATGTGGTTCATATGTAATATCCTGTGTGTACAGTAGTCTATATTAAGTGGATGGTAGCTTAAGTATGAACACATTTTAAAGGCACATTTTTCTTTGTAACTTGTTTAATGATGTGATGTCATATTTTACATCTTTTAAATTGTATATCCCTTGACTAACTTTTATAGATGTAATTGATTTTACTATCATCTTTTCAACTTCATAGTAACTTTAAAAATGATCTATTAATTACCTTGAATGTATGCTTTTATAAGTGAATTTTTTTCTTCTAATTATGGCCTTTTCTTTTCCACTTAAAGAAGTCCCTTGAACATTTTTTGTAAGACCAGTTTAGTGGTGATGATGAACTCCTTTATTTCTCCTTTCATCCTGAATGATAACTTTCCTGCATAAGGTATTCTAGGTTGCTAAGGGGGGAAAAGTACCCCTACAATTTGCAGGCCAGAAAGGAGAGGTATGATACATTCAAACTTTCTTCTAAAAAACCAGCTGATGGCCTTGTGTATTTTCCTTCTACATAATTCTTTCCTTTTCTACTTTTAACATTTTCTTCAATTTTTGCTATTATAGTGTGCTACAGTACAGAATTCCTTAAGTTCTTCTTATTAGGATGTGTCTGCTTTTCTGGACTTGCCCAGATTATTAGCTATTATTTATTCAAATAAGTTTTATGCTCATTTTTCCTCTCTCTTCTTCTGGGAACCTGTATAGTTCAAACAGTATGCTTGATGTTGTTTACAGAGGTCTCTTAAGCTATCCTCATTTTAAAAATTATTTTTTCTTTCTCCTGTGATGCCTGGTTTCTCTTCACTAGTCTGTCCTTCAGATTGCTGATCCATTCTTTTGCATCCTCTAATCTACTGTTGATTCCCTCTGAGTTCATCCAGTCTTTTCTCAAGTCTGGTGAGTATGTTTATTGGATAAATTGCATTATCTCTGTTTCTTTTAGTTCTTTTCCTAGAGTTTTGTCTTGTTCTTGCACTTGTTTCTATGTATCAAGTAGGTCATTTATGTCTCCTAGTCTTGAAAGTATGGCCTTATGTAGAAGGTATCCTGTAGTGCCAGGCAGGGCAATCCCTCATGATTTCCAGAATCAGGTGCTCCAGGACATCCCTGGAGTGAGATGCATGCACCCGTCTCTTGTGGCTGGGCTGTGACTGCTGCAGGTGCATTGGTAAGCAGGGCTCGCCCCCCAGCATAGGTGCCTGAGAGGCCTGGTTACAGCCACTCAGAGAACTGGTGGGTGAGGATGTCCTCAGCCTGGCTGTTTGCAGTGACCAGTCACAACTATTTCAGGTGTGCTGCTAGCACTATCTTTCCCCCACCTTCTCAAAGCAGGAGTTACTCTGCAAGGGTACACTCTCCTGGGTGAGGCTGCCTGCCCACCAGGTGGGGTAGGAGCTGCTTTGGAGGGGCACCTTACTAGGCAGGTATGTTGGGTGGGGCAGGTTTCCAAAGGATGCCATGTCAGGGCAAGCCTGTTAGCACAATAAATGGTGAGTGTCACAATTGGTTCTGACAAGTGTCCAACAACGTAGGCTGGAGGGCAAGGAAACTGGTACCCACAGACACTTCTCTTCCAGGGAAAAGATCCCTCCCCCTCAAGCACATGTCCTAAAATTAGTCAATAAACCTTCCTAGTGTATATACCAGGTGATTTTTTTCAAACCCCTGCTTTGGTACTGGGTCATAGGACAAGTGATACAGCATGCTAGTTCTTTATGAGTAAAGGATCATTTTACTATAACATTCTAGCTCTCCTGGAGTTAAACACCTCTAGTTTTCAAAGGTAAGTAAGTCAATTTTCAAAGCCAGACATTTTAGGGGTCATCTTCCTAGTGCAGGTCCCCACAGCTGGGGTTGCTCAATATAGGGTTTGACCTGCTTGCTTCTCAGGGATATCCCTACCACTTTTGGACTGCAACACTAGACTCATTGTCTCATTCCCAACCATGTGTCTCCCCTTTCGGTCATTTTGAAAGTGAGTTCATTACATGTAGTTCTAGCCTTGTTGGGTCCTAGGAGGTGGTGAACTCAGGATCCTCCTACTCTGCCATCTTCCACATTTTCTTTATTATCTTTTGGAATCATAAGATTTGGTTATCAGTTTGGAAATAAATAAGGCATAATGGATATTTTAAGATTGTCCACTGTTTCATTGAGAATTAAATTGGATGAGTAGAGTTGGAAAACATGGCAGGAGGATTTGGAGCTCACCTCCTCCAACAGAAACACCAAAGCAACAAGTACATGTAATTCAATTGATTTTGAAAATGACCTGAAGACTGGAAGAACAGACCTTCCACATGTAAAGACATAAAGGAAAGGCCACAGAGAGAGAGAAGGGTAGGATGGGCAGAGACACAGCTGGGAACTAGACTCCTGGAGCAGGAATGCCTAAATAGGTGTGGAGGAATAAAGGGGATCAAACCCCACACCCGGCATGCTGGGGACCTGCACAAAGATGAGCTCCCATAATGTCTGGCTTTCAAAATGAGCTGGGCTTAGCCCCGGGAGAGTCAGTCAGTGGGGTGGGGTGTAGAAAACTGAGTATCTGTTCTCTTAAAGAGCCAGTGCTTTACTACTCAATCCAAGACCTCGTTCAGCAGTTTGAAAAGCACTGGGGTTACACAAGAAAGATTTATAGACAAATTTTAGAATGTGTGTTGCAGAGACATGTATCTACAGTATTTGCCCTGAGGATGGAAAAGCTGGTAGGTACCATTTTTATTGCCCTTTATCAGCCTATCTACCTAGACACTTGCTAGAGCTTGTTATGACACCCTCCATTCACCTTGCTAGCACTCTTTGCCCTACCCAGGCAGGGGTCTCTGCAAAATAACTCCCAGCGCATCCTGGGTGCCTCAGTTGGGGCTGTTATCCCCTCGGGGTGATGAGTACAATGTCTCATCCAGGGGCCAGCACCAGTGCCCCTAGAGAACCAATCCTGCCCACCCCAGGGATGGAGAAACTGGTCCCATCCACCAATATAGCCCCAGTATTGAAAAATCATGCCTTCCAGGCAGCTATACCAGGTACACGCCCCGCCTACCCACGCACACAGGGTTGTCTGGCAAGTCAATGCTGACAGCCAGATTGAAGGACGAGGCTGCCTACCAGCATGCAGGCACTGTGGACATCTAGAGCACGTGGTTCTGGTGACCAGAGGGGATTGCTAACAAGGCATTAGAGGACACCTTCCACACAGGGCCACACATAGAAACAAAATGGTGGGGGGGGTGAGGAATATGTTGCAAATGAAAGAACAAAACTCTAGAGAAAGAGCTAAATGAAACAGATAGATATAAGCAATTTACCTGATAAAAAGTTCAAAGTAAAGGTCATAAAGATAGATACTCATCAGACAGAGAAGACTGAATGAAGAAGCAAAGAGGAAATATAAAAACTACCAGTCAGAACTGAAATATACAATCCACTAGAGGGAATCAACAGCAGATAAGAGGATGCAGAAGGATACATCAGCAATCTGAAAGACAGGGTAGTAGAAAGCAACCAAGCTGAACAACACAAAGACCAAATTTAACAAATGAAATGGGCTAAGGGCCAAATTCAAGCATACTAAGACTCACTCACATTATAAGGGTCCCAAAAGGAGCAGAGAAAGGGGCAGACAACTTAAGTGAAGGAAAAATAGATGAAAATCTTCCATATCTGGGGAGAAAACAGAAATCCAGGTCCAATAAGTACAAAGAACCCAAAACAAGATGAACCTAAGTGGCACACAAAGATAAAGACAAAATCTTAAAAGCAGCAGGAGAAAAGAAAGAGGAGTTATATTCAGTGGAAAATAAATGAGTCTATCAGTTGATTTTTCAATAGAAACTTTACAGGCCACAGGGAATATCATGATATATTCAAAGTGCTAAAAGAAAAAAAACCTACAACCAAGAATACTCTAAATGGCAAGGCTATCAATCACTCAGAATTGGAAAAATAAAATTTCCTAGACAAAAGTTAAAGGAGTTCATTACTATTAAACTATACAAGAACTGTTAAAGGGACTTACTTCTTTAAGTGGAGAAAAAAATGTCTTAAATACAATCAAATTTCACTGGTACAAGTGAATATAGAGTAATTGTGTCATTTACTTATAAAGCAAGTATGAAGGGTAGAAGACAATAGTAAAATTATATGTACAAAATTAAACAATACACAAAAGAAAAAGATATAATGTACATAAAACCTTGATGATAAAGTAAAAAGGTAGTGTTTTAGAATGTATTTGAACTTCAGCAACCATCAAATATAGACTGCTACAGACATAGGATTTTATATGAAACTCATGGTAACCACAAACCAAACACCTACAATAGACATATAACACATCACAAGGGAAAAGAGCAAGAAAAGAAAAAGGGACAAAGAAGACCTACAAAAATAACCAAAAAACAATGTGAACAATGGTGGTAAGTACATACCTATCAACATTTACTTTAAATGTACATGGATTACATGCTCAAAAAGACAAAGAATGACTGAGTGTATTAAAAAAAACAAAACCAATGATGGTGCCTACAAGGGACTTGAGGCAGACTTAAAGACATACAGACTGAAGGTGAAGGTACAGAAAAACAACATATTTCATGCCAACGGTGTGAAAAAAAAAAAGCTGGGATAGCAATACTTGTTCCAGACAAAATAAATAGACTTCAAAACAAAGACTGTCAAGAGAAACAAAGAGGACATGATGATAAAGGGATCAACCCAACAAGAAGATATAACAACAATGGTAAATATCTATGCATCCAACACTGAAGCGCCTAAGTACGTAAGGTCAATATTAACAGAATTAAAAGGAAGAAATTTTTAGTTTTTAAACACTAATAGCAAAGTGGCAGAAAGAAATTACAAAACCAATCACATTCATGATTACATCGAAAAGAAGGAAATACCTAGGAATAAATTTAATCAAGGAGGTAAAAAACTTGTACTCTGAAAATTATAAGGCTTTGATGAAAAAACTGAAGGCAACACAAATAAATGGAAAGATAAACCATACTCATGAATTGGAAGAATTTATTTAAAGTTACAATGTCCATACTACCAAAAACAATTGACAGATTTAATGCTGTCCCTACCAAAATACTAATAGCATAATTCTACAATTTGTATGGAACTACAAAAGACCTCAAGTAGCCAAAGCAATCTTGAGAAAAAAGAAACCTGGAGATACCACGATCCAAGATTTCAAATTCCAAAAGGCTATAGTAATTAAACAGTATGATACTGGCACAAAAATAAATATATAGAGTAATGGAACAGAATAGAGAGCCCAGAAATAAACCCATGATTATATAGTAAATTAATCTATGACAAAGGAGGTAAGAATATACAATGGGAAATAAATTGTCCCTTCAATAAATGGTGCTGGGCAAACTGAACAGCTAAATGCAAAAGAATTAAATTGGATCACTTTTTTGCACCATACACAAAAATTAACTAACATGTAAGGCCCTGAACTGTAAAACTCCTAGAAGAAACTGTAAAGAGCAAAGTCTTAGGCATTGGCTTTTGCAGTGTTTTCCTGGTATGTCTCTGCAGGCAAGAGAAATATAATAAAAATAAGCAACTGGGACTATATCACACTAAAAACCTTTTGCACAGGGAAGGAAACCATCAACCAAACAAAAAGACAACCCACTGAATGGGTCGAGATAATTGCAAATGACATATCCAATAAGGGGTTAATGTCCAAAATATATAAAGAACTTATACAACTCAACATCAAAAAACACACACACACATAATCTGGTTAAAAAATGCACAGAGGACCCAAATAATAGACATTTTTCTAAAGAAGAGCTATAGATGGCCACCAGACACCTGAAAAGATCCTCAAAGTTACTAACGATCAAGGTAATGCAATTCAAAACCACAATGAGATGTCAGTTCAAATCAGCCAGAATAGCTAATTAATTAATAGAAGCTAAGAAATAACAAGTGTTGGCAATGAAGGGGAGAAAAATGACCCTCATGCACTGATGGTGGGAATGTAAATTGGTATAGCCACTATGAAAATCATACCCTATGACCCAGTAATTAATTCTACTTGTGGATACTTGCACAAAGAAAACAAAAACACCAATAGATGTACCCCTCTGTTTTTTGTAGCATTATAACAGCAAGATACTGATAGGTGAATGCATAAAGAAAATGTGGTATATATACACAATGGAACAATGGTAAGCCATAAGAAAGCAACATAGTTGGACCAAGAGGGCATTTTGCTAACAGAAAGAAGTCAAACAGGAAAACACAAATGATTTATGATTTCACTTATTTGTGTAATATAAATATGTACATATATATGTATATGTATATATACACACACATGTATCAATGAAGAACAGAAATGAATGAGCTCATAAATACAGAGAACAGACTTGCCAGAGGGGAGACATGTAGGGAAATAGATGAAATAGACGGAGGGAATTTAGAGGTACAAACTTCTAGTTATAAAATAAGTCATGGGGATGAAAATACAACACAGGAGATGTAGTCAATAATATTGTAATAATTAACTTTGTTGACAGTAAATACACTTATTGTTAGCATTTTGTAATGTATATAATTGTAGAATCAATCACTATGTTGCACATTGAAACTAATATTTACCAACTGTACTTCAGTGAAAAACAAAATTTTTAAAAAAGAACTAATTTGGGTGAAACTGGAGTGGACTAGTCAATAAGAATGGCAGAAAAAAAGATGCTATAATTTTTGTTGTTGTTAATCTAGCAGTAATTGATCATCCAGCTTCCCCAAATTAAATGATTATTTATTATTTGAAAACTCCTAAAAGTGGGGGCTTTGTGTTACTCTTCTAAGTAACTGGGTCATTCTGTTTCCAAGTCTGATCATATTATAATTTCTATGGCAAAGAGCACTGACACACCAAATAAAATTAGTAATTATAAATGGAATAAGATATGGTCTTTAATACAGAGAACTAGAAGCAGTCTATAATTCTAATCTCAAAAAGGTTATATTTTTAATTTAAAAAAAATACTAGATAAGATTTATACTATGGTCATATATATGGTTCAATTTATCACATAAGAAAAACTAAACCTCAAAGGCATGTGTGATGAAATCACACACATACTTGTCCACTTCTAACAGCCATTTGTACATAGGCATAGGAAAATACTTTTGTTACATTCTTCTTGCATATTATTTAAATTGCAGGCCTGACTTTCATGCAGGTCTTCTGTGCACAGTGAGTCCACTGTTTGCAAGGCTTTTAGAAGTGCACGGTTTGCCACTAAACTAGCTTCAATAAGATGTTCCCTGGAGCTCTGTTTATCAGCGGGATATTCCACATCTTCCCAAAACACACAACCAAGCGTTCATGCATATGCACACACAAACATTTGCATACTTCCCATTCAGTTTTTATGTATTTTAGAAGACATACCAAGTTGGAGTTACAGGACAGTTGGAACTATTAATTAGATCTTAATTAGGAATATCATCATCCTTATTAAACAATGATATTCTTGATGTTTATTAAATTCTCTGTCCCACTGTTTCATAGAGATGATGGTGATGCTTCTAATACCTAAATCTTACTTACCATGTGCTGAAGCTGTTGTAAGTATTTTCACAGGCAATGTATCATTTACTTCTCTCAATAGTTCCATGCAATTGCTACTATTTTACAGAAGAGGAAACTGCAGTATAATAATATTAAACACCATATAAATGTAAACACCTGTAAGTAAAGCCCTTTGTTACATGTAGTTTACTCAATAAATATGTGTGAAATAAATGGATAATGACAGAAAGTCTGATGCATGTACAATTGAACAGCAAATTTGTTACCCAATGTTAGAAGACTGTCTTTCATACTACTTAGTATCTACCTAAAATTCTTCAGAGTAATCCAAGCTTCTATTTAATTCCATTAAAACCTGAATTTTGTTCTGCTTTAGTTTGTTTTAGCTCAATACCACAAATACCCTGACACATTTTTATACTCTATTCAACCCCTCTAATTGCATTTTTTGCTTAAGCTATATAGTTGCAAAATACTGAGGAATATATGAAGAAGACTAGCCTCAGAAACTTGCTTTGAGAAAAGCACTGGGGTGAGGGCTGAATAAAGCCATGAATGAGGAATGAGAAGTCTAACATCCCTCTAACTACATCAGATAAAGTGCTTAAAATATTTCAGAATGGGATCCTTCCAATCCAAATGTAATAAAAATAGACAAATTCTAGGTTGAATCTACAACCTGCTTTATATACATACAAATATGTTAACCAGTTGAATGAATCAGGCTCAACAAAACACCAGAAAGTACATTGGAAGAGATAATCTTGTTTAGGGAAATGAATAGATTGGATATTACTCTGAAAAAAAAGTTCACTTAAAAACATTCCCTAATGTTTACTAAGTAGCTAGGATTTCTAAGGATTTTGAGGAGAATAAAGTCAGTAAGTTTACTCCCACTCTGAACATGATAGTATTGATGACCTTGTATCAAAATTTAAAAAGTCAACTTCAGTTGGAAAATAAATCACGTATTTATTTCAATTAGTAAGTGAAAAGTAGGAAGACAGTGTCTACCATGTTGCAGGGATATGATGCTTTGGAAGTAGGTGATGGCATAGGATTTAGCAACCATGTGCTAAATCCATAAGACCAGGTCCTATTTTCTTAGAAAAGTATACTACCTTACACAAACAGAGTAGACACATACAGAGTAAGAGCAAATTATTCAAAGATAAATTTGATAGTTAAAAATAAGTGGGACTGTTCCAAGAAGGAAAATAGTGACAGTGAGAAAAAAGATTAAATTAGATGAATACTGCTTATAAGAATCTAGAGTATGTTGTATTTTTTAAAGGACTTGGTCAACACAATAAAAAATGCCTTGCCTGGTAATCAGACCATCACAAGCCTGAGGTCCTCACACTGAGTATATTGCCTCAATGATGAGGCAATAAACTGTTAAACTTGACTACACCCATATACTTTAGGTTCCAAAATGCCAGACCCCATATACTTGCTTCTTCATCAAGAAGACAGGTAAAGGTAACATCCTTGTAAATGCTTTTGGGAAATAGAAGCAAAGGTATATTAGTTAGGAAACTTCATGACACAAAAGGTACAAAAAGGCCTGGTATAAAAAATTCAAATGGGCCTTAGAGGTCCAAGATGGCAGTGGAGGAAGAACCTGAACTCATCTTCTCTCACAGCCACACAGAACCTATGCCTACATATAGAGGAATGCCTCCTGAGGAAGAAGTGGGGGCTGAGGTGAACATCTTCTGCACAGGAGAAGGTAGAAGGAAGATATTAAGAAAGGCAGGAAGATAGATAGATAGAGAAACAGAATCCCACTCCTGATACTGCAAAGTGCAGTAGGGGGGAGATCAATGGGGGGGCTCATGTGCAGATTTCCTGCCCTGGGGCACAGAAAAAAAAAATGATCTGAAGGACAACCACACTTTAAGTGAAGGGAATCCACTTATTAACCCTACAACATACCCACATGTGGGGAATTACTGGATCTCTCCTCATGGTCATAGGTACCGGGAAGTGTCATAATTGATATTCTTCCTCCAACATGATAGCACAGACAGAGCAGAGTCTCTGTGTTCTACCCAGCCTCCTTGGGCAGCCAAAGTGAGCCCTGGGCCCCCAGGCATCACTAGCTCCAGCTGTCCCACGAAGGGAACTCTATTGTGACCCACACCCCCAATCTGTGCCCAATCTAACTCCAGCCACCTTACCAAGTAGCCTGCAAATACAGCTCCCTAGGAGACAGGTGGCCCATACCCATCCCAGTGCCATCTGTCTCACCACAGCACCCACTGTATGGAGTAATCCAACCTGTGCCCACTCCAGCTCCAACTATCTTGTGAGCATGGTCCAGGCATGGAGTGCCTTGACCCACCTGCTCCAGTCATCCTGCCAAGGTGGCCCCTGCATGGTACATCCCATTAGGCATGTGCTTCAGCGATCCCTCTAGGGTGGCCCCAATGTGGAGTGTCCCAGGACTTCCAGCATGCAGTCTATATGGGAAGCATTCCTACACAAAGCCACTCCTTCAAGACAGGGGAGTAGTTGTTCCACCAAGTTCATAGAAACAAATACAGAATATCACAGAAATTCATACAAAGTGAGAAAGCAGAAAATTATGTTCGAAATCAAAGAACAAAACCTCAGAAGAACTAAATGAAATGGAGAAAAACAATCTACCTGATAGAAGGTACAAAGTCATGACCATAAATGTGCTCAGCGGACTTGGTAAAAATGTGGGTGAACTCAGTGAGAATGTCAACAAAGAGAGAGCAAATATAAAAAAGAACCATCAAACTTGAACACAATACCTAAATGAAAATAAGGATAGAAGGAATTAACAGCAGATTGGACCATATAGAAGAACTGATTAGTGATCTACAAGATGGGATAATGGAAAGCACCCATTCTGAACTGCAGAAAATTTAAAAATTAGGACAGGTTAGGGAAATTCTATAACAACATCAAGAGTAATAACATTCACATTGTAGCAGTCCCAGAAGAAGGGAGGGTGTAAAACACTTACTTGAAAAAATGATAGCTGAAAACATCCCTAACATGGGAAAATAAACCAGCATCCAGAACTAGGGAGTACAGAAAGCCCTTACCAAGATTAACCCCAAAATGTCCACACCCAGACACTTAATAATTAAAATGGCAAAAATTAAAAGAGTATCTAAAAACAGCAATTAAGAAAAAAAAAACTTACATACAAGGAAACCCATAAAGGCTAAAAGCTGGTTTTTCAGCAGAAACATTGCTGACCAGAAAGGTGTGACATGATATATTTAAAGGGCTGAAAGGAAAAACAAAACAAAACAAAAACATCAACAAAAAAACACTACAACCAAAAATATTGTGCCCAGCAAGGTTATCATTCAAAATTGAAGAAGAAATAATTTCACAGAAAAAACATAACTTAAAGGAGTTCATCACCACCAAACCAGCCTTACAAGAAACATTAAAGGGACTTTGTGGAAAATAAAAGGTCATAAGTTGAAGAAAATTATGAAAAGAAAAAATTTCACTGGTAAAAGCAAACACACTATAAAGGTAGTCAATCAATCACTTATAAAGGTAGTATAAAGGTCAAAAGACAAATAATAGTAAAATCACGTATATCTAGAAAAAATTCATAAAGGGATACACAAAATAAAATGATATAAAATATGGCATTATATACATAAATATGGAGGAGGATAATAAAAGTATAGTGCTCTTAGAATGTGTTTGTACTTAAGTGACCACTAAGTTAAGTGACCATTACATAGCATTTTATATATGAACCTCATGGTAACCACAAATAAAAAATCTATGACACATTCACAAAAGGTAAAGATAAAAGACTCCAAGTATGATACTAAAGAAAGTCATCATATCACAAGGGATGTGAGAAAAGAAGAAAAGAACAGAGAAGAACTACAGGAACAACCAGGAAAAAAATTAAGAAAATGGCAATAGGTACATATGTGTCAATAATCATTTAATGTAAATGGAATAAGTGCTCCAATCAAAAGACATAGAGTAGCTAAATGGATAAAAACAAAAACCAAACAAACAAAAATCAAGAACCAACTATATGCTTTCCACAAGAGACTCACTTCAGAACTAAATACACATACAGTCTGAAAGTGAAGGCATAGAAAAATATATTCCATCTAAAAGGAAGAAGAAGAAAAAAAGGCTGGGTTAACAATAGACTTTAAAACAAAAACTGTAACATGAGACAAAGAGTATTAGATAATGATAAAAGAATGAATCCAACAAGATGATATAACAATTGTAAATATCTGTGCACCCAATAAAGGAGGATCTAAATATATAAAGCAAATATTAACAGTTAATAAAGGGAGAAATTGACAGTAATACAATAATAGTAGGGACTTTAACACCCTACTTATATCAATGGATAAGTCGTCTAGATAGAAAATCAGTAAGTAAATAATGGCATTGAATGACACATTAGACCAGATAGACTAAAATGGTATATACAGAACATTCTACCCAAAATCACCCTAATACACATCCTTTTCAAGTTAACATGGACTATTCTCCAGGATACATCACATTTTTAATTATTGAAATCATAAAGCATATTCTCTTGCCACAAGGATATGAAACTAGAAATCACTCGTAGGAAAAAAAATGAACAAAACACAAACAAATGGAGGAAAAACAAACAAATGTTTGTTTTCCTTGGCCCAAAACAAATGGGCCAAGGAAAAAAATCAAAGAGGAAATTTAAAAAGTCTCTAGAAACCAATGAAAATGGAAACACAAAGCTTCAAAATCCTTGGAATGCAGCAAAAGCAATTCTAAATGGGAAATTTATAGTGATATAAACCTACCTCAAAAACAAGGAAAAAAATCTCAAAAAATATACAATATAACCTTTACCTAAAGGAAATATTAAAAAAAGAACAAAATCCAAAGTTAGGAGAAGGAAGGAAATAATAAAGATCATGTAATCTATTAAGAAAACAATGGGAACAGTCAATAAAACTAAGAGCTGGTTCTTTGAAAATATAAACAAAATTGATAAGTGTTCAGCCAGAGTTATCAAAACAAAAAAGAAGGAGGACTCAATAAAATTAGAAATAAAAAAGTTAAAACTGACACCAAGAAATACAAATATTATAAGAGACTCTTACAAAAAATTATACATCAACAAAATGGAAAACCTATCCTTGCCAAACTATTCTAAAAATTTAAGAAAGGAAGTTTTCCAAATTTCTATTATGAGCCACCATTATCCTGAAGTCAAAACCAGACGAAGACACTACAAAAAAATGAAAATTACAGACCAATATCCCTTTTGACATAGATACAAAAATCCTCCACAAAATATTAGCAAACCAAATCCAACAATACCTTAAGAGGATCATTCACCACTGTCAACTGGGATTTACTCCAGGGATTCAAGGATGGTTCAGTATCTACAAATAAATCAACATATACATCACATTAACAAATAAAAGTCATATGATTATCTCAATAGATGCAAAATAGGCATTTGACAAAATTAACATCCATTCATGATAAAAAAATCTTAACAAGTTGAGATTAGAGGGAACATAACTCAACATAACAGAGGCTTTATGTGAAAAACCCACAGCTAAAATTGTATTCAGTGGTGAAAAACTAGACGTTTTTTAAGATCAGGAACAAGGAAGGATGTCCATTCTTACTACTTTTATTCAACAAAGTCCTAGATGCAGCAATCAGATAAGAAACAAAAAGTGTCCTAATTGATAAAGAAGTTATACTATATATATGTAGGACATATTACATACAGAAAACCCTAAAGACTTTATATATGACATATTATATATGACATATCACATACAGAAAACCCTAAAGACTCCATCAAAAAAAAAAAAAATTCAGTAAGGTTGCAGCAAATAAATCAATACACAGCATCTGTTACATTTTTATAGACTAAAAACATAGTAGTAAAAAGAAAAATTAAGAAAACAGTCTCATTTACAATTGCATCATAAAGACTAAAATACCTAAGAATAAATTTAACCAAAAAACTGAAAGACCTGTACCCTGAAAATTATAAGACCTGGATGAAACAAGTGAAAAATGACAAGATAAATGGAAAAATATACATGCTCAAGGATTGGAAGAATTAATATTGTTAAAATATCTATTTTACCCAAAACAATCTACAGATTCAATGCAGTCCCTAACACAATACCAATAGTATATTTTTCACAGACCTACAACAAAAAAATCCTAAAATTTATAGGGAAAGACAAAAGATTCTGAATAACCAAAGCAATCTTGAGGTAAAAGGAAAAAAAAAGAGAGAGAGAGAGGTATTACATTTCCAGATTTCAAACTGTATTATAAAGCCATAGTAATCAAAACAGTATGGCCCTATACAAAGTAGGTATGTAGATCAATGGAACAGAATGGAGAACACAGAAATAAACCCATGCTTATAGGGTAACTTAACCTACAACAAAGGAAGCAGGAATGTACTATACCAAAAGGCAGTATTTAATAAATAGTGATACAAAAACAGACAGATACATACAAAAGAATGAAACTGGACCACTTTCTACACCATAGACAAAAATAAACTCAAATGGACTAAAGACCTAATTCTAAGACATAAAACCATAAAACTCCTAGAAGAAAGCATAAGCAGTAATGTCCTGGTCACTGGCCTTAGCAATATATTCCTAAATCTTCATCTTCAGGCAAAGGAAACATAAAGCAAAAATAAACTATTGGAACTACATCAAACTACAGAGTTTTACAAAGCAAAAGTAACCATCAACAAAATGAAAAGACAACCTACTGAATGGAAGAAGATATTGAAAATGATACATCTAATAGGAAGTCAATGTCCAAAATATATAAAGAACTCCTACAACTCAAAAGAAAAAAAAAAGATTAAAAAATGGGAAGAGGACCCAAATAAATAGTTTTTCCAAGGAAGACTTACTTACAGATGGCCAACAGACACATGAAAAGATGCTCAATGTCACTCATCATTAAAAAAATGCAAAACTACAATGTGGTATCACCTCACACCAGTGGCTAGTATCAAAAAGACAATAAATAACAAGTATTGGCAAGCATGTGGAGAAAAAGGAACCCTCGTGCACTTTTGGTGGAAATGTAAAACTGGTACAACCACTGTGGAAAGCAGTATGGAGGTTCCTCCAAAAATTAAAAATATAAATACCATATGACCCAATAATTCCACTTCTGAGTATTTGCCAAAAGAAAATGAGAACGTTAATTCAAAAAGATATACACGCCTCTATGTTTACTGCAGCATTATTTACAATAGCCACAATATGAAAGCAACCCAAGTGTCCATTGATAGATGAATGGATAAAGAAGATGTGGTATACCTAATGGCATATTACTTAGTCATAGGAATAAATAAAATCTTGCCATTTCCAGCATCATGGATGGACCTAGAGAGTATTATGCTAATTGGAATAAATAAGACAGAAAAAGTCAAATACAGTAACATCTCACTTATATGTACAATTTAAAAAGCAAAACACACAACAAAGATAGAAATAGACTCAACTATAGAGAACAAAATAGTGGTTGCCAGAAGGGAAGCATGTGAGGGGGTTGGTGGAATAGATAAAGGAGATTACAAGGTACAAACTTGAAGTTATAAAATAAATAATTCATCATGTATAAAGTACAGCATAGGAAATATAGTCAATAATATTGTAATAATTTTGTATGGTGACAGATGGTAACTAGACTTATAGAGATCATTTCATAATGGATATGAATGTTGAATTACTATATTGTACACCTGAAACTAATATAATACTGTTTATCAACTATATTTCAATTAAAAATTTAAAAATACAAATAGAAATGGAGAAGGACAACTGCCTATCTTAAAGAGAAAGCATAACCCTACAACTTATCTTTTCAGCTGGAAAAAGTGCTATATCTACTGAGAGAACTTGCTACTTATAAGAGCTTGAAGTCTGCATGAGCAAAGATTTAATGAGTTTTCATTCCCAATGTATTTGCATTTCTGGGTACAGTGCTTACTGTAGAATCGACTCTCAGTAAATTTATTTCAAGTATAATAGTATAATGTTACATCCACTACGCAACTTCCCTTTTGAAAATATTTAACCAGACCCTTAAAAATCCTTTACGTTGAATTTCTGACTTATGCACAATGCAAGGGTTAGAAGAACACTTTCAATGGCATCAAGAAGAAATAATGTGAGAAATCCAGAATGTAAGACATTTTATTTATTTATTTTTAAAGATTTTATTTATGTATTTGACAGAGAGAGAGACACAGCAAGAGAGGGAACACAAGCAGGGGGAGTGGGAGAGGGAGAAGCAGGCTTCCCATGGAGCAGGAAGCCCCATGCGGGCTAAATCCCAGGACCCTGGGATCATGACCTGAGCCGAAGGCAGACGCTTAATGACTGAGCCACCCAGGTGCCCCTGTAAGACATTTTATTAGACAACTGGTTGGGTCTCTTCAAAACTCAATACAAGTCATAAGAAATTATTTTTAAATTAAAAGAAACAAAAATTATAACAATAATATGATCAAGAGGTTTTGCATGAAATTGAATATGGTATAAATGTTAGATGATATCAGGGAATTATTGATCTGTATGATAAAGGTAGTAAGTGGTACTTAACATAAAGTCATTATTTCTTATGATCCCATACTGAAATATATAGGGTGAATGCTATGATTTTTTAACTCACTATAAAGTTACTTTAGCAAACAATAGATGAAGAAAATATGCCAAATGTAAATAACTGTTAAATCCAGTGTTGGATATATTGTTATTCATTATATAATACTTTTTGAATGTTTGAAAATGTTATAAAAATAAAGTTATAAGCCAAGATGTCCATCGACAGATGAATGGATAAAGAAGATGTGGTATACACACACACACACACACACACACACACACACACACACACACACACACACACACACTGGAATATTATGCAGCCATCAAAAGGAAAGAAGATAGCAGGAAGGGAAGAATGAAGGGGGGGAAATCGGAGGGGGAGACAAACCATGAGAGACTATGGACTCTGAGAAACAAACTGAGGGTTCTAGAGGGGAGGGGGTTGGAGGGTGGGTTAGCCTGATGATGGGTATTAAAGAGGGCATGTATTGAATGGAGCACTGGGTGTTCTACGCAAACAATGAATCATGGAACACTACATCAAAAACTAATGATGTAATGTATGGTGATTAACATAACATAATAATAAAAAAAATAAAGTTATAAGAGAAAAAAATTATTGGTGGAGTAGAAAAGATTTTTTTCACAATCCACATCAATTTATGAATTGACATGTTTAATAGAAGTCTCAAAATTCCTAATCTATGGAACAGTAAACACTTCCTAAAAATCCTATCACCTTGATACATGAATTTCAGTTTTGTTATGATACCTTCTCTGATAGCTTTTTTATGTATTTTGTGCATTCATTACCTTCCTCTTCAAAAAGTCTTCTAAGAAAGAAGAAAGAAAAGGAAGAAGTAAGGGAGAAATGGGGAGGGGAGAGTAAATGACAGAAGAAAGGAGATAACAAAAGAAAAGAGGCAGGTTGGCAAGATGGATTACACTTGATTGGATGCAATTAAACTTTCCCATCAGTTAAAATTTCATTCAAGGTCCTTGCTTGAGGGGTTACAGGAAAACATAGAAATTGACTCCAAAAGGCAGAATTCTCCTGTGAAGGGCATGCATTTTCTGAGCATTATCTAGGATTTCAGAGATGTCCCACTGGGATCTCAGTCTTAAGAAATTAATCACAGCATTTCTTATGATAGATTTCATGGAATACTGTTTTTCTGTTTGTTTTTTTGTTTGTTTGTTTGTTTTCCTGTGGCTGTCAATGTTGTTGCTGTTTGCCAGTAATTGTTATTGCCTTTTAAAATTTTCTGTTGATCAAAAAAGCTGAGGAAATGATGGGTTAAGCCAAGGAGGCAAATTTAAGTGTAAAACTTTTGAATCTTAAATATACTATAAGATGTAGTGCTTTCCAAATTTATTTTGGAATAAAACTTAAAAAAAATATTATCTTGAGAAAGTTGTATTCTATGTAACATTCTGAGAAAAGCTGTTTCTAATTTTTATCCCAGCTCAGGGAACATAAAATGAAAACTATCATAATCTGAGTTCCTCTGTAAACCAGAGCCTTAGACAACCTTCATTTTATAGATAAATACATTGTAGGAACTTAGGGAGTATGAAAGAAAAACTAGTTATTATGAAACTGGTAACGCAGAAATAATCAATCCAAGGAGGCAATGATTTACTCACTGCCATAGGCAACTTGGAATTTATGCTTCTTGGCATTCTTTAAAGAACCATGGAGAAAAAATTTCCCCATTGACCAGCTAGGAGACTGTAGTTCCCAATTAATAAAGGATTGTCTGATCAATTGTTAACTCCCCATACTCACAAGTTCATGCCTAAGTTAGAATGGATGCCTAGGTCTGTGTGAATGCTGTACACCATACAGTTTTGGAAAGATGTTGGTCCTGAAGATGTGGGGCAGAGGTCAGGACATATCAGAGTTCACTGGGTGTCAGAAATGGACACTGGCCGGGGGCTGGATACTGAAATAATTGATGGAACAACAGAGAAGAGACCATAAATAGAAGAGAAAGAGTGAGATATCTGACTGTGCCAAAGAACTGAATGTGAAGGAAGAGGGACATATATTAGAAGAAATACATCAAGTAAACCATTAATACGTAGGACAAAGTGTCTTTGAGGAAAGGTAAATATACAGGACCAGGTGACTGAACCCATGAAATCTGGAAAGAAAAGAAAGTAAGCCCTGTCTTGTGGCATTCTCACCACTTCTTGTCCTTGTTGGGGTCTCTGTGTTGTGCATCAGCCTTCTAATAAAGGATTGGCATTCTAAGTGGTTCCTGTGGCACCAAGGCAGCAAGACCTCCATAAAACCACGCAATCTTAGCTGACAGTTATGTGAACTGGTGTCCAAGGAGTTTATAGCAGCAGTGCTACTAGATTCACTGACATAGTATATATATTTTTTTGTGCACTGTCATCAAACGACTATGCTGCTTCATGTTATTTTCTGTATTATTAATATTGGCATCCAAGATTTTAGATATACTAGCCACTCATCTGGGTTCACACATTCAGCCTACAGGTTTCTGCTAATACTATTATCTTGCTCTCCTGTCATGGTTTGTGTACTATTACTAAGCCTTTGCTCCTTGCAGCCATGTGTCCAGGGTCCTGGCTGCTCATTATATGAAGGTGAATCTTTTGGAACTGGAAATAAGACACCTTTAAATGTGCTTAAGCCATTTTGATTCCTAATACTGACACTCTAATAGTACAATTTTGATAGATTAAAAATCAGGTTGTGTTATCCATTCTGGAAGTCCCAGCATAAACTAATTCTCAAGAGAAATGTGTCAAAGTGTTTTAGTCTCCCATTTACATTCCTAGACATTCTTTTGACTGATAGGAGACAAATTGACCCATCCTGGTTGCCTTTTTTCCATCCCTTACCTTTGCTGGGTAGGAAAAATTTTCCTCCTACCCTTCTAGGTTCTTTGGGTAGTCTAAAAATCAAACTAACCTAAGACAGACTCACAGGGAAAGAACAAATTTAATGACATACGCAGGGATGCCATGAGAATATAAGATTCAAGAAGCTAAGCAATTGAGTCTTATATGCCATCTTGAGCTAAGGAATGGGATAGGAGCCAGCCTTCAAATGGGAGGGTAATTCACATACCATCACAAGAGCAGATGTTTGGCAATTAGGTGTTTCTCCTTCCATAGAGATAGATCATTCAGGTTAAAAAAGTTATCTCTTGGCACTAGCTCTCTTTCTGGATGAGGCCCCCTATCTAAATTGTAAGGGTAAAAGTTCTTTCTTGAGTCTGCTGGGTCTTGATTTCCTCCAGTTCAAAATAGTCCACATGGCAAAGTAAAATATTTTGGGGTGACTTATTCTGAATGCCTTCACCTTCAAATCTGTATTTCAAGCTTATAAAAGTATTTCTGTAATTTTCAAACAAAACAAAAACAGGAAAGAATAGAAGTATAGATATAAACTCCCAATTAGTTGCTGATGAAAGCAAGTTACCCCCATATGCATTTTATTCAGCAAGTAAAAAGTCTGAATTTGTAAATTGAGTTCACTCAAGCTTAAACTAGATTTGAGCCTCAAAGGCTCATAGCATTTGGTTTTGCTTATAAATAGTGCTTGACACTTCCCAAATTCAATTAGCTTCGATTCTTGCAAAGTCACATTATAAGCAAAACTTGAGTCTATAAGCCTATTTTAAAATAGCCTAAGTATATTTTAGTGTGTGAGATTATATTTTTGCTTTATTTTTTAAATTGTTACTTCACTTCAGGGAATAGATTAGTTCATTTTTTTTATTATGAATATTGCATTATTGGATATTTGGGGGACTGGAGGCTTTTGTTTGATCCTTTTCAGTTTTTGCACTCTTTAATGACTTCATTTCAGTACTGAAATCAGAGTAACTATGATTCAGTTTTTCTTGCCTTGTGTAAGCTAGAAATGCCTTGTTAAGTAGGTTTTACTTACTGTCTGGCAAAAAGTTCTGTGCAGAGATTTTTTTCAGTTACTTTTTTCTCTTAAACACTCACAAGTGTTTAGAATACAGTAAGTAAACCTCATATATACTAAAAGCAAGGATTAGAGATATCCATTGTTTATGAAAAGCTATTTTTAAAATGTCTTTTTCCTAAATCACACTTTGTCTAAGAGCCTGACTACAAGAAAAACAAATAAGAGAGCAAAAAGAGTAACTATCTTCTATTTATCTTTTTTATTATAGTAATAAGATAGGTTTTACAGATGAACATTTAGAGAAGAGAGATCAGCAAAAACATAAAGCAATCTTCTATAATCCCCACACTTGAAGATAACTTTTATTAACAATTTTATGCATACCTTCACTGACTCCTCTCTATGCATATGAGATGAAAAATATAAGAATCACTTCAACAGTGCCCAGCAGTGTTAGTACTCATCCTTGTTGTTATGGTTACATTTAGTCCACTCCATTGTGGGTTAGATCAGCAATTCATATATTCATTCAACACATATCATTTGAATATCTATTATGCTTTAGGCACTATTCTTTGAGATGAGGAAAAAGCAATAGAAAAAGCAGGTAGCAATCCTTATCCTTCTGGAGTTCATATTCCAGTGGAAGCACACATGCGTGTGTGTGTGTGTGTGTGTGTGTATGATAAATAAACAGATAAGTTGTCCAGTAAGTGCTATGTGCTATGAAGTGATAAGTGCTATGAAGAATCTAAAGCAATGTAAGAGAACACAGAGGCAAAAGTAGACGGTGGGGAAAGGTTATAATTTAAAAGAAGTCAATCAGGGAAGCATTACTGTCAAGGAAATATTTGAAAAGGCTTTAAAAAGGTAAAAAAAACAAACAAACAAAAAACATGGCCTGGCAGAGCAAGGATACTTTGAGCAACAATGTAAAGTAGTACTGGATTATAACCCAAAGTATACAATAAATCTCAATGAGTTCCTACTGAAACCAATAAATACTGAGTGAGGAGAGTAAGCAAGTCTCCTTAACAGAAGAGTTCCAAATGATTTATATAAATACTCTACCCTCAAGGAGGTGGAGTATAACTCCACAAACTCTAATGAAAATTAATAGCTATCCATGTTTTGCTGAAAATATATTTAATGAGAAATAAATTCATTGGTATTACAGAAGAAAAAAATAAAAAGGTAAGGGAGATAATCATAGATAAATTTTGGAGAAGAACATTCCAGGAAGCAGGTGAATGCCAAACATGTCTAAGAAGAGCAGGAAAGCCAGAGTAGCAGAATAAGGAAGAAAGGAAAGTGTAGGATATGAGGTTGAGAGTGATAATGTAGAGTTTTATAGCCTACTAAAGGACTTGGACTTTTACAACTGAATATTACAGTTTGTCACTGCAGGTTTTTTGAGCAGAGGATTGGCACATCCTGATTTGTAATGTCCAATGTTCATTTTGTATGCTGTGTTGAGAATGGATTATGTATGTAGGGGATGGTGAGATGGCTTGAGGGAATAAATGAGGAAATCAGTAAAGAAGCTGTTACAATAATCCAGGTGAGAGAAAATGAAGGCTTGAAACCAGCATGGCAGCAATACAGAAGGTAGATGTGCCTTAGGACATATATAAGAGAAAATGCAATCAAGAATGGCTCCAAGGCTTTGGGAGGAAAAAGTTACCATTTATGTTAAGTTTAAGAGGTCTATTATACATCCAAATGTTGATAGTGAGTAGGCAGTTGAAGAGATGAGTTTGGAGTTCAGTGGAACCTTCAGAGTAGAAAATATATAATCAACAATAATTAATTGACACGTGGTTGAATATAGTAAAGAAAAAAAAAGAGAAGAAATTAGAATTAAGGGCTAAAAACTAGCAAATTCCACAATTTAGAGGCTATGCAGATGAGGAAAAACCTGCTCAAGAGCCTGAAAATCATCCATAAATGAGGAAAGAGGGAAACCAAGGTGTGCAGTGACCTAGAAGCCAAGAGAATAAAGTATTTCATGCATGAAGTACTAAAACACTGTTTTCAATGCTACAACAGGGTCAAATGAGAAACACCTGAGGTTAGACAACTGTTTAGCAACCTTGTAATTATTGGTGGGGTGAGCACATGTGCAAGTTCCCTGAGACAGTCCTGCTTTGTGCCCAGTTCTTCAGTGTCATAATAATTTGTGCTCCCTTTTCCTCTCAAAGATGCCCAGGCTTGGAAACATGCTTTATTTTCAATCAAGCTATTGATCACCTTGTAACAGTTGTTTCATGAAGTGATATGACAAAAAAAAAAAAAAAACTAATTATAATCAGATCAAATGATAATGGAAGGGAGAATTGGAGAAGTGAAACAGACATCTTTTGGAAAGGATTTTGCTGTCAAGTAGAACAGAGAAACAGACTGGTAGCTGGAGATGATTATGGGATCAATAGAGGGTTTTTTTAGGTGGGAGAAATGATAGTTTTTACTAAGCTAATTGGAATTATCTGGTGAGAGAGGGAAAAAAACAGGATGCAAGAGAGAAAGGAGAAATGCTGAAGTGCCAAATTGAGAGGCGCTGTATCTGATGCACAAGTCAGGTGCATGACTTCAGAAAGGAACACAAAAAGATCAATCCATACTAACAGGAAGAGAAGCAAAATATATAGATGCAAGTATGTGAAGTTTGAAAAGTTCCAGGGTTATGCATATTCACTAACTAATTTTAGGATGTGTACCAGAGGGCTGGGATCTGCACAAGCTTTTGCCTGGAATCCAAGTGCTGGCAGTGCCATTTTTTCTTGCCCTCCTTCAACCTAGTTGGCCAGATGCTTGTGGAAGCCAGTTTTTACTTTTTCCATCTATCATGTTAGCTCTGCTTACCCTGCTCTAGCATTTATCTGTGGACCTGCCCTGGCAGGTGCACCTCCAAAATGGCTCCCACCCCACTCAGGACCTGTATTCTCCCAGAGTAACTACCACCTTGTCAACTCTGGCAGACAGCCCCAGCTGAGATCTGCACTCTCCAGTACAGGTTCAGCCCTTGGGTAAAGGGAGGCACCTCACCCACTAGCTCACTGCAAGCTGAAGTTGAGCCTCTCAGCCAGCCATTCTAGGGACAAGTTGTGCTCACTAGTGTACCCACATCAGTTGCAGTCCAGCCACAACAGGACTGTACACACAACTAACAGAGGGCACACCTGGAGCACTTGGTTCTGGTAATAGGAGGAGATTGTGCTATTGGGTACCACAGGACACTTTCTATGTAAGGCCACTCCTTTGAGAATAGGACATGTAGTCAACCTATTTACTCCAAAGAAATACAGTGAGTCAGACAAAATAAGGAGACCAAAAACTATGTTCCAAATGAAAAAATAAGACAGTCTCCCAGAAAAAGAGATAAAACAGAAAAGCAATCTACTTGATAAAGAGTTCAAGTTAATGGTCATAAAGATACTCATCAGACTTGAAGGAAGAGTGGATTGACTCAGTGAGAACTTCAACAAAGAGAAAGAAAATATTAAAAAACCACTCAGACATCAAGAATACAACACCTAAAATGAGGGGCGCCTGGGTCGCTCAGTCAGTTGGGCGTCTGCCTTTGCCTCAGGTCATGATCTCAGGGTACTGGGATCAAGCCCCACATCAGGCTCCCTGCTCAGTAGGGAGTCTGCTTCTCCAACTCTCTCTGCCTCTGCCCTCCACATGTGCTCTTTCTCTCTCTCAAATAAATAAAATCTTAAAAAAAAAAAAAAAGAATACAATACCTAAAATGAAAAATACCCCAGAGGGGAATCAACAGCAGATTTGAGAATTCAGTAAAATGGTTCAGTGATCTGGAATAAGCCTAGCAGAAACTAAGCTGAACTGTAGAAAGAAAAAAACAATTTTATTTTATGTATTTTTTTTTTTTGACATGATTCTAATTCTTTTTATTGTGGAAAAATATATGTGGCATAAAATTTACTGTCATAACCATTTTTAAGTGTATAGTTTAGTGGCATTAAGTACATTCACATTGTTGTGCAACACTCACTGCCACCCATCTCCAGAACTTTTTCATATTACAAACTGGAACTCTGTTCCTATTAAACATCAACTCTCTATTCCTCCCTCTCTCCTACGCCCAGCCTCTGACAACCATCAGCCTATTATCTGTCTCTATGAATCTGATTACCCTAAGTACTTCATATAAGTGGAATCACACAGCACTTGTGTTTTGTGACTGGTTTATTTCATTTAGCATGATGTTCTCAAGGTTCACTGATCGGCCTATCAGCAGGATTCTAATTCTTTTTTTTTTACTAGACAAAGAGTCCGTTTGTTTATTTATTATGTTCATTTAGCCACTGTATAGTACATTATTAGTTTTTGCTGTAGTGTTCAATGATTCATTAGTTACGTAAAGAATTTTTTTAAAATGAGGATAAGTTAAGTAACGTCTATGACAACATCAAGCATACTAATATTTTCATTAAAGAAATCCCAGAAGGAGAAAGGGGCAGAAAACTTATTTGAAAAAAGAATAGCTGATATGTTCCCTAACCTGAGGAATGAGACAGATATGCTGGTCCAGAAAGCAGAGAGCACCAAGAAAGTTGAACTGAAGGAGACCTACAACAAGACACAAAATAACTAAAATTTAGGCAAAAACTACAGATAGAGAATCTTAAAAGCAATATGAGAAAAGGAACAGTTGTGTAGTAGGTAAACATACAGCCACTTTTCATCAAAATCTTTGCAGGCCAGAAAGGAGGGCATGATATATTGAAAGTGCTGAGAAGAAAAGAGATACATTCAAGAATACCTTACCCAGGGGCGCCTGGGTGGCTCAGTTGGTTAAGCGACTGCCTTCGGCTCAGGTCATGATCCTGGAGTCCCTGGATCAAGTCCCGCATCGGGCTCCCTGCTCGGCAGGGAGCCTGCTTCTCCCTCTGACCCTCCCCCATCTCATGTGCTCTCTCTCTCTCTCTCATTCTCTGTCTCAAATAAATAAATAAAATCTTAAAAAAAAAAAAAAAAAAAAAAAAAAAGAATACCTTACCCAGCAATGTTATCATTCAGAAATGAAGGAGAGCTAAAAAGTTACTCAGAGAAACAAAAGTTAAAGGGGTTCATCACCACTAAGCCAAGCTTACAGGACATTCTGGACACTTCTTTAAGTGGAAAAGGCTAGAATAACTAGAAGAAAGAAAATCACAAAAGGAAAAAAATTCACTAGCAAAAGCAAACATACATTAAAGGTAGTAGATCAATCACTAATGAAGCTAGTAGGAAGGTTAAAAGACAATGGTAGTAAAATCAACTATATCTACAGAAACTAGTCAAGGGATACAAAAATAAAAAAAATGGAAAATATGATATCATATATATAAAGTGTGGAGGGAGGAGTAAAAATTTAGTGGTTTAAGAGTGTGTTTGAACTTAAGCTACCATTGACCTACTATATTAGCTGTACCCATAGGATGTTATATATGAACTTCATGGTAACCACAAACCAAGAACCTATAATAGTATACAAAAAGTAGAGAGAAAGGAATCCAAGTATAACACTAAAGAAAGTCATCAAATCACAAGGGAAGGGAGCAAAAGAAGAAAGAAACAGAGAACTACAGACACAACTAGAAAACAATTGACAAAATGGCAATAGGTACATACCTACCAGTAATTACTTTAAATGTAAATGGAATAAATGCTCCATTCAAAAGACATAAGGTGACTAAAGGGATAAAAAAAATCTGTATGCTGTCTGCAAGAGACTCACTTCAGAACCAAAGAAACATACAGACTGAAAGTGAAGAGATGGAAAAATATATTCCGTGCAAATGAAGGCAAAAATAATCTGGGGTAGCAATGCTTATATCAGACAAAATATGCTTTAATACAAAGACTGAAAAAAGACAAGGGAGAGTATTATGATAAAAGGACAATGATAAAAAGGACAATGTAAATATTTTTGCATGTCACAGAGGAGCACAGAAATATAAATATAATAAGCAAATAGTAACACATATAAAGGGAAAAGTTGACAATAATAAAATAGCCGCAGGGGACTTGGATACTCCACTTACAGTTATTTCATCCAGAGAGAAAAGCAGTATAAAAAGGTAGAGTTAGAATGACACATTAGATCAGTTAGACTTAACAGATACATACAGGACATTCCATCCAAAAACAATTGAATACACTTCAAGTGCACATGGAACATTTTCTAGGATGCATCATGTATTAGGTCACAAACAAGTCTCAACAAATTTAAGAAGACTGAAATAGTATCAAGCATCCTTTCCAACCACAACAGTATGAACTTAAAAATCAATTACAAGAAAAAAAAATGGGGAAATTAAAAACAGAAATATGTGGAAGCTAAACAATGTGCTACTAAACAACCAATGGGTCAATCAAGAAATCAAGAAGAAAATAAAAAAAAAATACCTGGAGAAAAGTTAGAATGGAAAGCAGTGGTTCAAAATCTTTGTGATACAGCAAAAGTAGTTCTAAGAGGGAAGTTTATACTGATTCAGTCCTCCCTTAACAAACACAATAAATCTCAAATAAACAATCTAATCTGACACAAAGCTCAAAGCTATTAGAAGGAATAGTAATAAAGATCTGAGTGGAAATAGAGACCCTCCCCCCAAAAAAAAGGAAAAGCAAAGGAAAGAACCAATGAAACTAAGAGCTGGTTCTTTGAAGAGATAAATAAAACTGATAAACCTTTGGCCAGACTCATCATAAACCCATGCATATATAAGCAATTACTCTTATATGCAGAGAAGACAAGAATATACAATGGAAAAAAGTCTGTTCAATAAATGGTGTTGGGAACACTGCACCAATACGTGCAAAGAAAGAATGTGGACCACTTTCTTATACCAAATGAAATAAACTTAAAATGGTTAAAGACCTAAATGCAGGACATGAAACCATAAAACTCCTCAAAGAAAACATAGTATACTTGTGGACATCACCCTTAGCAACATTTTTCCAGATCTGTCTCCTCCAGTAAGGAAAACAAAAGCATAAACAAACAAATGGGATTACATCAAACTAAAAAGCTTTTGCACAGTTAACAAAATCACCAAAAGGAAAAGGCAGCCAACTGAATGGAATATATTTGAAAATGATATTTCTGATAAAAAGTTAATATACAATAAATATAAAAAATTCATCCAATTCAACAGGAAACAAAACAAATAATCTGATTAAAAAATGGTCAAAGAACCTGAATAGACATTTTTCTAAAGAAGACCTACAGATGGCCAACAGACACATGAAAATTGGTCAACATCACCAATCACCAGGGAATCACAAATTCAAACCACAATGACATTATCTCTTCATACCAGTCACAACGCCTAGTATCAAAAAAGATATGAAAAAATGAGTTGCCAAGGATGTGGAGAAAAGGGTACCCTAATGCACTGTTGATAAAAATTTAAATTGGAGCAGCCACTATAGAAAATAGTAAGGAAGTTCCTCAAGAATTAAATTTGGGTATTTACCCAAAGAAAATGAAATTACTAATTTGAAAAAAATATATAAGCACCTCTTATGTTTATTGCAGCATTATTTACAATAGCCAAGATACAGAACAACCTAAGTATTAATTAACAGATGAATAAAGAAGATGTAGCATATGCACACAATGGAATATTACCAGCCATAAAAAAGGATGAGACCTTGTCATTTGTGACAACATGGATGGACACAGAGGGTATTACACTAAGTGAAATAAATCAGAGAAAGACCAATACTACATGATTTTATTTATATGTTTTATCTAAAAAAATAAAACAAATGAACGAACTATCAAACTACAATAAAAATAAAACAGAAACAGACTTGCAAATACAGAGAACAAAAACAGGTGGTTGCCTTCTGGGATGAGGGGATACGTGAAATAGGCAAAGGGAATTAGGAGGTACAAACTTCCAGTTTTAAAATAAGTGAAGTCATGGGGATGAAAGTACACAATAGGAAATAGGGTCAATAATATTGTAGTAACTTTGGTTGTAACAGTTTGTCACTACACTTACTCTGGTGAACATTTTGTAAGGTATGAATTGTTGAATCACTGTGTTGTGCACCTGGAAATAATGTCAACTATGCTTACATTAGAAATTATTTAAAAATTGTATCAC
This sequence comes from Halichoerus grypus, assembly GCF_964656455.1. NCBI lineage: Eukaryota > Metazoa > Chordata > Mammalia > Carnivora > Phocidae > Halichoerus > Halichoerus grypus. The sequence goes on along the minus strand of NC_135713.1, from coordinate 138,679,984 downwards.
AGGTGGGGTGCCTGGGTGGCTCAGTTGGTTAAGTGACTGCCTTTGGCTCAGGTCATGATCTTAGAGTCCCAGGATCGAGTCCCGCATCAGGCTCCCTGCTCAGTGGGGAGTCTGCTTCTCCCTCTGACCCTCCCCCTTCTCATGCTCTCTCTCTCTCTCTCTCTCTCATTCTTTCTCTCTCTCAAATGAATAAACAAAATTTAAAAAAATTGTATCACAGGTTTTATAATGTCTAGATTATGACCACAGGAAAGAAATAGCATTGGAGAAAGCCAGGAGATAAAATCCTCAATGTCTGGTGGGGTATGGCTTTGGGTTAGTAGACGATTGAGGGATATTAGATTGTAGGATCTGGTGACACAACATTCAGGGCTGAAGATTTTTGGGAGAAGGGAGGAAGGATAATCTCGAAATGCTAATGAGGAAACAGGCAGGATATCTCTTTTACTTTGGGTCCAACAGTAGGAGAGATGTGGGAGAAAAAAGCCACTTGAGAAGGTTTCAAGAAAACAGTTAACTGAGGAAAAGACAGGTTTTTATTAGAGCAAGAGGAGAGGAGAACAGTAAAATTATAGAGGAGTTCACTAATTATTGATTTTGGCTTTTAAAGAACACAGTGGAAGGATTAAAGAAGTTACAGAATGAAAGAAGATGGGATTCAAAAAAAGGGTATTATTAAGAGCCTTACATATATTGGAATCCAGAGTATCATGAAGGATCTGGAAGTCTTGAGCTTCTGGGAATCACTGACATGGCGGTATCCTAATGATATAGTTACTGTTCGGCCTACTGGTCTCAAAGCAGAGAGTGGTCTTGAGAGGTAAGAATTAAGGGTAATGGGAGCAGCAATCTCTTTAACATTGGCCTCAGGAACATTTTTCTAGATATTTCTCTTCAGGCAAAGGAAATAAAAGCAAAAATAAACTATTGGGACTATACAAAAATAAAAAGCTTTTGCACAGTGAAGGAAAACATCAATAAACAAAAAGGCAACCTCTTGAACCAAAATATACGAACTCATACAACTGAACACAAACACACACACAAATCCATAAATAATCCAGTTGGAAAATGAGCAGAGAACCCGAATAGACATTTTTCCAAAGAAGACATACAGATGGGCAACAGATACATGAAAAGATGCTCAATATCACTAATCATCAGGGAAATACATGTCAAAACCACAATGAGATACCACCTTTTATCTGACAGAATGGCTAGTATCAAAAAGAAAAGAAATAACCAGTGTTGGCAAGAATGTGGAGAAAAAACAGAAACAGTAATTTGAAAAGATACATACATCTCTCTGTTTACTGCAGCATTGTTTACAATAGCCAAGATACGGAAGCCACCTAAGAGTCTATCAGTGGATGAATGGATAAAGAAGATGTAACACACACACACACACACACACTCACTGAAATATTACTCAGCCATAAAAAAAGAATAAGATCTTGCAATTTGCAACAACATGGATGGATCTAGAGAGTATTATGCTGAGTGAAGTAACTCATGCAGAGAAAGATGAATTCCTTATGATTTCACCTATATCTGGAATCTAAAAAACAAAACAAACAAAAAAGGCAAAATGAGACCTATAAATAAAGAAAACAAACTGGCGTTTACCAGATGAGTAGAGGGTGGAGGTAAGAGCTAAATGGATGAAGGCGAGTGGGAATTACAGGCTTAGAGTTATGAAATGTATGTCGTGGGGATGAAAGATACAACATAGAGAATATAGTCAATGGTACTGTGATGTATTGTATGGTGACAGATGTTGGCTACACTGGTGAGTATTGCCTAACATGTAGAATTGTGGAATCCCTATGTAGGACACCTGAAACCAATGTAACATTGTGTCCACTACAATTCAATGAAAAAATTAAGTGTAGTAGGTGAAAGGATAATTACTTTTGGTTATCTCTAGGTCATGAACTATTATTTAAGTCATCAAATACTCTATGACATAATTATAATAGATTAATTTTATTCTATTGTAGAGACACAAAATAATTCCTGAAGTTAATTCAGTAAGCATTTATTAAATGCCTAAAAGGTGCTAATCACAAGCACTAGGGATACAACCCAGGAATTCAGATACAGATTTTGCTTTGATTAAACTGGAAATACAACAGAGAAATATATGGAATGAGGATGGGAATGAGCATTCCTAAATTACTATGGATGCTCAAGAGAGGTGGGCATAGGATAGAGGGTGGTGAGAGGTGAAAAAAACTGAATTTACTAGGCAGAGATAAGAGCGTTGGATTGAATGAGAAAATAAACAGCACCCTTGGAGAAATAAAGAGACATAAAGTTTGAAAGGACAGTGGATGGTGAGTGGACGGTGGCATAAAGCAGAAGCAATGAGCAAGTGCAGAATACACAGCTTTGTAAATCCTGGTAAGAGGTGTTTCATTTTTGTGTCTTTTCATTTTGCAACTATTAAACACGTGGGTAGTTTATCACCTTTTCTCTATTATTATGTTTGTTGTTTATGATAATGACTGTCTCTTAGATAATCTTTTCTTTGGATACTCTAGAATTGTTTATTGGGAAGAAAACAACATCAACATTTTATTCATTTATTTTTGGTGGAGGAGGGGCTGAGGGAGAGGGAGAGAGAGAATCTTAAGTAGGCTCCACACTCAGCCTGACACGGGGTTCAATCTCATGACCTTGAAATCAAGAGTCGGAGGCTTAACTGTTGGAACCACCCAGGCGCCCCACATCATCAATATTTTAATCTAATTTTAAAATATTACCAAATTAAACTTTAAGTAGTAAGGCTTCTTCCCCCTCACTTTCCCCAAAACTCTGTATTGCCAGTTAATTCCATATGATAGAGGAAACCTGAGCTTTCATTGTCTTTCTTTCTTTGTGATACTCAGCACTTGTTTCACTTTAACTATCTATATATATCTCCTCTTCCCTTATCAGTCTAGTACATGTCTTTTGACTATTTTTATTAGAATTTTTATCTTTAATTGATTGAGAGCTTTTTTTTTCTTATTAGTATAATTAGTTCTTTACTTTTTAGTAATATTTTCCTGGTTTATCTCTGTCTTGGCTTTTATATGATATTTTTGCTATACAAAAAATATTCATTTTCTTTACTTTTTTTTTTAGATTTTATTTATTTAATTTGTTTATTTATTTATTTGAGTGGGGAGACAGAGAGGAACAAGCAGATTCTGTGCTGAGCACAGAACCTGACAGAGGGCTTAACCCACTGAGCCACCCAGGCACCCTTACATTTTAATTTTTATAGTCAAAATTTTTATAGCCTTTTTATTTATAATTCAGTATTTCATGTTATACTTAAAAAGGCTTTTCCCATTCTAAGATCTGTGGGTTTTTTTCTAGTATATCTGTGATTTGTTTTTATTTTTCTGTAGTTTTATTTGTTATTCATAATTTTTATACAACTAGAATATGGAGTCTGAGGAAGAAAGGATCAAAGATGTCTCTGGGACTTAAACCTACAGATTAAGAAGTTAAATATACCATCACCCAACAGAAAATGCGCAGAAGGAGGTGCCAAGGAGTAGCCCACAGGAGAAGCAGCTTTGTTTTGGGAGCTGGACTGTTAATTATCTTCCAGAACTCTCAATTTACAACTCTGTAAAAAAGGTTAAATGATCCTAACTGCCTTAGTAAGATTATGACACTCAGTTATTAGTTACATAAGTTCACAGCACAAGTAGCCTGTAGGATTATCCAAGCAGATTCCTGATACAAGTCGCTGTAAGTTATGAAGAAAATAATTTCTCCCCTGCCCTCCATTAAAAGTATGCTAGGGATATGTCCCCTGAAAATGGCTATGATATATCATAGCTGGCTGTAATCTAAATTATGTTTAAGCTAAGTGGTTCTGAAAGGAGATAAAATGAAAATTCATAAAGCCTTTCACAAGAGGCACCAAGTTCATAACAGTAATTATTACTTCATATCCAAATTTTCTATGTGGACTTCTGTAGCTCTGTTCTATCTGCATATCTATAAGTCCAGTAGCCTTCATTCCCATATTGTAGCCTTCATTTTAATATCCTTCCATGTTTACTCAGAGTCAAGAAGTGAATACTTTTGGGCAACATTTGGACAAGTTGCATCCAATAATGATGGAAAGTCAGCATCTCATCACTATGATCAATAGAAATTGGAAACTATGGGGGAAAAAAGTTGCTGTTCTTGATTAAATATTAGCATTAATATTTTAGTTATAGTAACTGTGAAATGTCCTTTCTCCCCTTGAGTTCATTAAGCCACCAGAGAAGCTTTATAGACTCATTATCTTATTCATGTTGGGCTTTTCATCTATCAATCTCAAGGAGTAAAAAATGATATTTAATAACTTTTGAGGTCATGGTACTTTTCACATCTACAGAATTATACAGAAGATCTACTTCATCGACTAGACTTTGACTGGCAATGTGAACTCTGAACTTCAACAATTTAAATTCCACAGAGGTCCTTTTTTGTTCAAGTATGGTACAAATACAAAAAATGCACAAATCATAAAGAGATACCTCATTCTATTACTGCAAATTGAAGACACCTGTGAAAGCCCATCCAGTTCAATAAATAAAATATACCAGCACCTCAGAACATCACTTATTTTAATATTAAAAAGAATGTTTTCTTCTTCACTCCCTTCTTGCCTTTTCTTCCTTCCGTTATTTTTAATCTAAATTGTACTACAATCTTTATATTCATTGAATTCGACTAGATACTCATAAACCTCAGAGAAAAGCATCCTGAGATCTTTGAGTTGAGGAGTAGTATTTATTTACATTTTCTATAAAATCCTAAACTGTGGTTTCCAGTATCGGGCACATGAACTGATTTTTTTAGGAATTACACAATTCATCTCCAGATGTGTTCAAATAGATGTATTCCTAATCATTAGGCAGTTTTTCCTACAGTTTGTAATTCTCCATAATTTACAATAAATAATTTAATGTTGTATTTTATAGCAACACAAAAATATGTAATTTGCATTTCAACAGCAGATCTTTGAACTTTTGCATCCAGTGTATATTCCAAAACCCTAACTCTTATATAAGGGTCAATTCCTGAGTTCTTTGACACATCCTGGATGGAGTTTTTCTTTACATCTGACTACTGGGCTGCCTCATTCATCCTCTTGAGTACTTTACTTAATAAATACTTAATCTTACTCATGAAAATATTTTATGTTGCCCATTAATTTTTAAGTCCCCAATTGATAAGTAGCTATTTTAGTTTAAGCTGTCAATAACATAAGCAGTTACCCAATTAAATGTGTTTGTGCTTGAATTATGTAAGTAACTTTCCTATTATTTTCTTAATTTTAAGAATTTTCTAATTGAAAAAAGTTACAGTTGTAGCTAAAAGCCCCACTCTTTTACCATTTTTCCCTTTCTGCCAGTTGGTACTCACTCCCCACAAGTTGTTCTCTAAAGTTCCCATGTATATTTTTATATTTTTTGAATTAATGTTTATTCTCATAAATAAGACATTTATTGTATAGTACTATATCCTTTTACAACTTGATTTTTTTATTTTACACTCTGGCAGTTATTTTTGTGTAATAAAAAAATTTTTATATCTCTATAACATTTCATCAAGTGAATAAACCACTGTTATCCTTTCCCCTATTAGTAGAAAATTAAGTTGTTTGCATGTCTTTGCTATTATACCAGTGGTATAAGGTACATTGTTATTCCTGTTTCCTTATATACATGGAATTTTATTCAGGATAAAACTCAGAAGTGCAGTCTTTAACTTACTAAGAATTTCAAATTATCTGGGGCACCTGGGTGGCTCAGTCCATTAAGCGTCTGCCTTCAGCTCAGGTCATGATCCCAGGGTCTTGGGATTAAGTCCCGCATCAGGCTCCCTGCTCAGTGGGGAGCCTGCTTCTCCCTATGCCTCTCTCTCTCTCATGAATAAATAAATAAAAAATAAAAATCTTTAAAAATTTTTTTCAAATTATCTTCCACAACAGTTACATTAATTTTACTTAAAATAACAATATGCAAGAGTTCCCATCTCTCAAAACCATGTCAATATTTTACATTGTAAAACACCGTGTTGTTTGATGACTGAGGAATAGTGTTATTTCCATGGCATTGAACCAGAGGTAGTCATACAACTTGTTGCAGGTACAAGAAAACAGAGGGGCGGTAGGGTGGGAAAGAACTTCTACATGGCTTCAACTTCCAAAATTGTGGTTTAGATAAAAAAGAAGGAAAAAGTAGGATTATTAGGCCAATGGTCTAATAATGTAGAAGGTTCCTGTTTCTGTATTTATGACACAGCACACTACTTTAAGTGCTCTGGAAATACTAACGAGTATGAATAGATATTTATTTTTAAAGTATGAATATTTATGATTGCAAATTTATTTGTAGTATTACAAACTAGTGGGAAAAAATGGATTATCTTTTGAGCAAGTTTGCTGTTCTCTTATTTCATAAAGAAATTACAAATATCAGAAAAATATCTCTCCATATTTTGGCCCCAACCTAAATATTTATATGAGATACTGTTTTTAAATATTTCATCCCCTTCCTTAGGTATTTCAACAGAGATATCCAACTTCTTATTTAATTCCTTCATAGATAATCGACGTCCCAATGATTTTCTTCTTTTTCCTCAAGAACTTCATTTTGTCAATCACATTTGCTTTTCTTTCCCTTGTATCTTTTCCCTTCTCTTTTTTTTAATTATGTTATTTATTTTATTAGTTTTGCTATTGTAAATGAAATCTTTCTTCTCAGTAAATTTCCAGTAAATTGTTACAATTTTAACCCAGCCTGTAAAATGTCTATATTTATATTGTCTCTACTATGCTAAACAATTAGAATTTTTAAGTTGGTTTTTTTTTTAAGTTAATGTTTCTGGCTTATTGCTTTCTGTATAACCTCTAAAACAATATTAAATAATGATATTCATAGCAGGTGTACTTGACTTATTACTGATATCAATGCAAATGCTGAGTTTGGGGTCACTGTATGTGATGGTGACTGTTTTGGGATAAAGATCATTTGTTATGTTAAAGAAATACCCATTATTCCTAACTTATTAAAACTCTTAAAGAATCAGAAATAGCTCAAGTGTTTCTTAAACATTTATTAATAAAATCAATAATGTAATAACTGATTTATATCGAAATATCCTTGAACAGGAGCACTGGGTGGCTCAGTCAGTTAAGCGTCTGACTCTTGATTTCAGTTTAGGTCGTGCTCTCAGGGTCCTGAGATTGAGCCCCACATCAAGCTCTGTGCTCAGTGGGGAGTCTGCTCAAGATTCTGTCTCTCCCTCTCCTTCTGCCTCTGCCCCTTTCCCCTTCAAATAAATAAATAAATCTTCAAAAAAAAATATCCTTAAACCAACCCTGGATTAATAGGCTAAAACTGGTGTTCTGGATTTCCAGATATTGAAAGATAATAATGGCTTCCAAGATATCCATCTTGCAATACAAGAAAAAACAAAAACATGGGAAGATCATGCTTTCAAAATAACTTGAAAGTAGAGAATTCTTAAATATCAAAATAATAATTACAAAGAGGAAAAACATGACCTCCCAGAGAATGATCTTATATGTCCCTGCTCTACCTCATGCCAGCCACAAGCCTTTATAGCGGAAAAAGTGGGTTCTCCGAGAGCAAATAAACTGATGAATCCCTAGCCAGATTAACAAGGAAAGAAGGGAGAAGACACATATTAACAATATCAGGATTGAGAGAGGTGACATCTCTACAGTTTCTGGTCATGGTCCTCACTACGGACAAAGGGGAGGAAACGATGCATTGGGGGAGGGTAAGGGAGAAGACTGTGGGGCTGAACTGAAATTGAAAGTATGAGTATGAAATCAGCTAAATCTCTTAGCTCTGGCCCTTGGAAGGTCCTAGAAGCAATGATAGCCCAGTATCCATGAGCCCACCTACCACCTAGATCTTGGTTTCAAAAGAAGTATTTAAAACTGGACTATTTCCTTACACCACACACAAAAATAGACTCCAAATGGATGAAAGACCTAAATGTGAGACAGGAGTCCATCAAAATCCTTGAGGAGAACACAGGCAGCAAACTCTTCGACCTCAGCTGCAGCAACTTCTTCCTAGAAACGTCGCCAAAGGCAAGGGAAGCAAGGGCAAAAATGAACTATTGGGACTTCATCAAGATAAAAACCTCTTGCACAGCAAAGGAAACAGTCCACAAAACCAAAAGACAACCGACAGAATGGGAGAAGATATTTGCAAATGACATATCAGATAAAGGGCTAGTATCCAAAATCTATAAAGAACTTATCAAACTCAACACCAAAGAACAAATAATCCAATCAAGAAATGGGCAGAAGACGGGAACAGACATTTCTGCAAAGAAGACATCCAAATGGCCAACAGACACTTGAAAGAGTGCTCAACATCACTCGGCATCAGGGAAATACAAATCAAAACCTCAATGAGATACCACCTCACACCAGTCAGAATGGCTAAAATTAACAAGTCAGGAAACGACAGATGTTGGCGGGGATGTGGAGAAAGGGGAACCCTCCTACACTGTTGGTGGGAATGCAAGCTGGTGCAGCCACTCTGGAAAATAGTTTGGAGGTTCCTCAAAAAGTTGAAAATAGAGCTACCCTATGACCCAGAAATTGTACTACTGGGTATTTACCCCAAAGATACAAATGTAGTGATCCGAAGGGGCAAATGCACCCCAATGTTTATAGCAGGAATGTCCACGATAGCCAAACTATGGAAAGAGCCTAGATATCCATCAACAGATGAATGGATAAAGAAGATGTGATATACAAACACACACACACACACACACACACACACACACACACACACACACACAGTGGAATATTATGCAACCATCAAAAAAGTGAAATCTTGCCATTTGCAATGACGTGGATGGAACTAGAGGGTATTATGCTAAGCGAAATAAGTCAATGAGAGAAAGACAAGTATCATATGATCTCACTGATATGAGGAATTTGAGAAACAAGACAGAGGACCATAGCGGAGGGGAGGGAAAAATGAAACAAGATGAAACCAGAGGGGGAGACAAACCATAAGAGACTCTTAATCTCAGGAAACAAACTGAGGGTTGCTGCAGTGGAGGTGGTAGGAGGGTTGGGGTGGTTGGGTGGTAGACACTGGGGAAGGTATGTACTATGGTGAGCTCTGTGAATTGTGTAAGACTGATGAATCGCAGACATGTAGCCTGGAAACAAATAATACATTATATGTTAATAAAAAAATAAATAAAATAAATAAAAGGCTGTTGTTGAGTTTTACAACTATTGACAAGCAGGTTGCATGGAAAAATAATAACATAATTGAGAAAAGACTGATTCACACAACACATGATTTGGGTTCCTTAGGTCCAGATACCAACTCACAGTTTTTAAGGTTTCCCCCACCCACTACTTAATAGTAGATTCCCAACCAGAGCCATTGATCTACTGACTTAGAACTTAAAAATCACAAAAATACCCAGAGTCAAAGCTCATATTCAAATCCCAAGATTTGGGATTCATAATTCAGTCAGAAGACTGAATAGAAACCATAGGGTTTCTTAACTTCGGAATGAGATCAGCACATTTTCTTTTATTTTTAAAATAAACATTCATCTTACTCATTTAATCTGCTCATGGTGATACATTTATGTGTATGTCATTTTGCCCTTGAATTTATCACCAGTGTCTATTAAAATTTGTCTTTTCCTAGGAGGCAAGAGCCATGTTGCTAAATTGATCCATCTACGACTCAGCACAACAGATAATTTAATGAATTTTGCCTTAATTATAATGATGGTTTAAAAATACTACTAAATTGGAAGTTTACAGATTTGCCTCCTCTTACTTCTGATGGTCATTGCATTGATTGTGATGAACAGATGGTGTGTGGAGAATCATAAGCTATTTCACACAGAGATGATACTCTTTCTTAGCTTACCTCAGCCTCAAATATCACAACCTTATTTTTTTTTTTTTCAGATGAGAAATATCATCAGGCATTCCACTGCTTGCTACTAGCTTTTAAAAATCTTATCAACAAAATATAATAGCGATCAGGAACAAAATGTTAAAAGCATAATTGTCATATAAATTCACGGTGAGCATGTGTCCAAGTTTTGTTTGAGTCATTAACAAAAGACCAACAGAATGCAAAAATGATTCAAGAGAAAATCCAAAAAAAACCCAAAAACCCACATATAAAATAATAAGTTTTGGAAAAAGCTTAGATTTTAAAAACGATTACTAAAATCATAACCTTGGGGATTACCTTCTCTGTAAGACAGAAATCAATTACATCAACAGTGTACACAAATAACTTTTCTATTATCTATTTTCCTCAAGTTAATCTCTAACTTTGCGGAATCTGGGTCCTGATTAGTAGTAAATAGTAAGACCACTAAGTCACATTCTCTTAGAAATTCAGATGACCTAGTTTGATAAAGAGTAGTTTAATATGACACTGAAAGAATATAGTCTTTTTGCGCCTTGTTTCCAGGTTTTAGTTAAGTTTCTCTAATGAAATATTACATTTATTTTTAGTATTAATTACAACATATAAATTAATGAACTGTGTAATATACAATGAACTGCTTCTCTAAATTCTCATAAAAGCAAATTACCTTCCAGTAGTTTAATTTAAAAAAACTTTATTTCTAACCTTTATACCCATCAATCCCAGATGTATGAAATATATGGTAAAAAGGGTATTTTTTATGGTTCAAATTATATACATATAATAAATACATACTCACATATATGCAAACACACCGATATGAATATCAATTACCACTTCTTGGGTACACTATATAATCTTAGTCTAGTCAAAGAAATAAAACAGTCAAACTGAAATTGAGATTGATATCTGATAGTATTACATTCAGCAGTGTAATATGTAATGCTTCCACATGAGTATGAAGATACCACTAGGTTGTTTCCAATTTATTATCCTCAGAAGGATAAAATTAGAATTTATACCTGGTCTGCACTTTGGAAAATACTTGTGTTTTGCAATTCAAATGCTCTGTAGCAGAATTAATTTTATACAATTACTTTTAATCGTAAGAAAATAAATCTCTCACATTGCTTTTTTTTTTTTTTTTTTAAAGATTTTATTTATTTATTTGATAGAGATAGAGGGAGAGCACAAGCAGGTGGAGTGCCAAGCAGAGGGAGAGGGAGAAGCAGGCTCCCCGCTGAGGAAGGAGCCCGACGTGGGACTCGATCCCAGGACCCTGGGATCATGACCTGAGCAGAAGGCAGCCGCTTAACCGACTGAGCCACCCAGGCGCCCCCTCTCACATTGCTTTTGATGGTTCTGGAATATCCGCACCCTGGTTTTCACATACGGTTTACAGTTATGTTCTGTTCCTGAATACATTTGAATGTACATGTTTTTCCTCAATGATGTAAACTCATTCGTTTTGATAGTAGCTTCATGTATGGGTCATTGGCATGATTCAATTCATTTATTTTCTTGAGAGCTGAGATCCATGTTTATATTCTTTGGAAAAAGAATATGTGATTCCTAAAGTGTTATAAGAAGGAATGTGTTACATGTTCACGTTAGGATACAGATCTTGAATGAGTTCCTTTCAATGACTGTCCTACTAAATCACTTGCTGTCTTCCAAAGCTCATCAGCTATTGAGCAATTTCAAGTTTCAGACAATCAGGGCATTTGAAATGGTGTACTGCTTCTCTGCTTAATCAGGTGATACAAAAATGCATTAACATCCATAGGGTATATTTAATAAATGAATAAAGAATATGTTTAAAGCCTTAAATTATTTTTCACTAGCTCTTGGAAAACTAAGAAGCTTTAGCTTATGCTACTGACTATTAGACTAACATTTTAGTAAAAGAAAGAAAAAGAAAGAAAGAAAGAAAGAAAGAAAGAAAGAAAGAAAGAAAGAAAGAAAAAAGAAAAAAAGAAAAAAGAAAAGAAAGAAAGAAGGAAAGGAAAGGAAGGGGAAAAAAACCTTCTATCTCAGTTATTCCTTGTTTTATTAGCCAGGCATCATTTCATTCCTTTTTGGTAACCTACTAATACTACTTCTAATCAAACAGTCTTAAATGCACAGTGCCTGTTACAGACTCCAGCCAGAAATCCTTTCTAACACAACAGCATTAATCTGCAAAATTTAATTCCATCTATTCTGTTTTCTGCAATTGGGCTATTGTTGACTGATGTTACAAATCCTTACATACAGTAAGCTGTATGCTTCCAAAGAACATTTACAAAACTGGAATTTAGGCTACAATTGCAACGACGTGGATGGAACTGGAGGGTGTTATGCTGAGCGAAATAAGTCAATCAGAGAAAGATATGTATCATATGACCTCACTGATATGAGGAATTCTTAATCTCGGGAAATAAACTGAGGGTTGCTGGAGTGGGGGGTGGGGTGGGAGGGATGGGGTGGCTGGATGATAGACATTGGGGAGGGTATGTGCTATGGTGAGTGCTGTGAATTGTGCGAGACTGTTGAATCACAGATCTGTACCTCTGAAACAAATAATGCAATATATGTTTAAAAAAAGAAGAAGAAAAGAAGATAGCAGGAGGGGAAGAATGAAGGGGCGGAAATCGGAGGGGGAGATGAACCCTGAGAGACTATGGACTCTGAAAAACAAACTGAGGGTTCTAGAGGGGAGGGGGTTGGGGAGGATGGGTTAGCCTGGTGATGGGTATTAAAGAGGGCACATATTGAATGGAGCACCGGGTGTTATACGCAAACAATGAATCATGGAACACTACATCAAAAACTAATGGTGTAATGTATGGTGATTAACATAACATAATAAAAAAATATGATGGAGTTTAGGCTACAAATGAAGCATTCATTATTCTTTAAGTCAGAAATGACACACATCACTTCTGAATCCACCTTTCAGCAAAACCTGAAATTAATGACAGATGGGGAAAATTTTAAAATTCAACCGCTTGGAAACATAAACACAGGAAATGCTAGAGGTGGGTGATCCAGTCTATAAGCTAGTCCCCTACATGTGACCGAATTTTAATCAATTAAAATGAAATAAAATTAAAAGTTCTATTCCTCAGTTACAGTAACAACATCTGAAATCCTCAGCCACATGTGTCTCCTAGCTATAGCATTGTACAGTGAAAATACAGAACAGTCATCAGTGCAGAATGTCTTATCCGTGCTGTGCTTTAGATGGTTCTGGAATATCTGCACTCAGCTTCTCTATTAGACTGACTCTGTTATGTGTTGAATAATTTTTCTTCCAATTTTATCTATATCAAGTGAATGTTTGAGCAGAGCCATAATCTATGTTTATAAGGTACAGACACTCATTTCTATCCATTTGGAAACCTTATATTATTACTTTTTTGATACTTTGTTCCTGGCAGGAACAGAAGGTGATATATTAACATTTGCTATTAATTGGCTTCCTTGTTAATTTACACTTGCATTTTTAACACTTTCCCTAAATGTTACATTGCCAATTTACTTAATGCATAGAGGATGGAAGCTGTAATATCTTCGGATTGACTTGTAGCTTCCATTAATCCTCAAACTCATCTGTATCCTATTTCTCTTTTAAAAAAAAAATCCAGAATGAGTATGGTGCTCGCCCTTACCTGAGAACAATGTTTTATAGCAAAAATAATTAGAAAGCAATGTTTCATTTCCTTTTATTTCCTATTGTGATTTGGAAGTTAGAATCCAGTTTTTTAATTCTACCTGTTTGTAGGAAAAAAGTGTGCTTAATGCCCCAAGCACCCATGACAGCTGACGGGGGCGGGGTGGGGGGGGGGGGAGTCTTCCTGTTTCTACACCTGAGCCAATACTTAAACTAAATTGTGTGATTCACTATTTCCCAAACCTATACTGGGTTTCTTGCCTATTTGCTTTTTTTCAGCTTGTATCCTCGCCAAAATTCCCACCTCACCCCATTCAAACTTTAATATTATTCCAGATTTTAATATTCCTAATATACATTGAGTCATTTTTATGTATATATTTCATTTATTTATTCCCCTTCTACTCCATAAGCTTCTTGAATGTAGGAATTTGTAAGTTACTGGACTATGTTATTATCATGGAACTAAGTATATATTAGGGGTTTAATATATATTAGGTAGATTTAATTGACTTTCTTTGAGAGAGAGAGAGAGAGAGGAGCGAGAGAGTCGGGAGAAGGAGGGGCAGAGGGAGAGGGAGATCTCAGGACCCTGAGATCGTGACCTGAGCCGAAATCAAGAGTTGGTCACTTAACCGACTTAGCCACCCAGGCACCCCAGCATTTAATTGATGACTATCAAAATGTCCATCTACAATGAAGTAGAGCCATTATCTTTCATAACAGGAAGCTTACAGAAAAGTAACATACAAGTAAATTTTTTACTTAACAAAAACTTGAAACAGATTCATATACAAGGAATACAAGGAAAGTGTAAGTTTCCATATCTGGTAATTAACCCAACATTTAAAAATGTTTTCCTGTTGGCTTATTTGTTCCAGATCTTTTCTTTTTAAATCAAACCATACAGATCCAGTCAGATTGCCCTTTATAACTTTCCCCAATCTCATTTCCCTCTGTCATTCCCCTCACGAAACTACGATGCTGCAGGTGCTATGTCTCTTCAATCGTGTTTTTCAACTTCAGTAAGTGGTACCATGTTTTTGAGATGCACTCTTATGCCAGAAACTCTCTTTTAGAGGTGGCTTGTCCACGTATACATCATTTATGTTAATTCACTTCAAGATTTTAGTTTTAAACAAATGGCTTTTGCTTACTATTTAGAACCCTAGAGCATCAAAAAATATTTCTTAAACAAGCAGATAATATATTTTTGCTATATTTTGTTTCTGAACTCTTTTAAGATTAAGTTAAAGAGAAAAACTATTCCTTTGTGAGGGATTTTTTTTTTTTTTAATTCCTTTTCACTGACTTCACAGATAAATAAACAGTGGCTGCCAATTTCACTTTCAGGATAATTGATCCAAATTATCTAGACCAAAGCTCTTTGAAAAATGCAAACTGCAGTCAATCCTTAGAAATATAATTGATTAAAAGTCTAAAAGGGTGTATGTTGATTTAAAAGCCATATATTTAACCAGTCCTGGATTGTGCCCTTTAAAGATACACAGAGCATTCCTTTAGAAAACTCATGACTGCATCAGTGCATTTGGAGGGCATTTACCGAGGGTCTTTTAATGGCAGAACACTGAGCTAGGTGTTGGTGATAGAATAAGATGAGTCAAACACTTGTGAAAGATACTTGACCTTGTGTAATTACAACTAGAAGAATCTTTTGCAAACTATAAATCCTATTGGATTTGTGAGTTAAAAAAGATCAATGAGACCTGAAATAATTGAAGAATACTGAATGAGAGAGTGATTTGCATAACTTATGGCAAGAAGAACATTCCTGGCAATGGAATGCCCTAACTGGAGTAGTTGCTGAACACTGGAAATAAGTATGTATTGAAACGAAAAGGAGAAGATAATGGCATCCATTGTGAACTATATTTGGTTTCTTTTGGAGTGCCTGACTTTTACGATTCCTCTCTTTCCGTTCATGGCCTTGATAAGCCATAATGATGAGCTCTTCACACATTTGTATCCTCTTTCACTTTTTGAGAAAGATGCTTGGGAAAATATGGGGATGTTTTAATGTCAGCTGATAGACCTTAGCTGAATCAAAACTGTGGGTGAAAATAATCTTTAGGGATAGATTTCCTTACAACCACTTCACCAAATGTATTAGAAGAACATTCACAAATTTATCAGGAAGAGAAATGAGGTGTAGAGAAATAAAATGGTTCAGCCATCAGCAAACAGCACTTCTGGGACAGAGTTGAAGAGAATCCTAAGGTTGGAAGAAACATTGAGAGGTCATCAATCACCACTCTCATTTGCCTGTTAACTGTACTATTCAGTGCCCTCGAGACGAGAAATTTCTATGTCCTTTCTCACTAACCTCTCAAAAGTTTACAAGCCCATGTTAATTAACTCTACCTCAAACTGCTCCTGCCTGACCAGCCGTCTTAAGCAGAGTGAACATCAGTCCAACAGATAAGTCTGCTGGTACTTTCATTTGCCTGCCCAGAAAGGCACAGTACTGCTAATTTTATTTATTTCCAATGTAAAATTGAGAACCATGTTCACTACAAAGTCAGGAGGTTAGAATAGTAGCTCTTTTTTAGACTTGAAGAGATGAACTAAGGTATAGCCAAGTTAGTGTACACAGGATTTGAATTTAAGTGTTGTATGTTCCATACTTAGTTTCTGTTGAGTTTACTGTGTTCAGGTACCTATCATGTTCCATGCTGAAAAGCAGGTGAGTTGGTGAGGAAAATACATGCCTTCCCAGTAGGAGTCACTGATCCTTACCGTGTTACTCTACTCCAGATGTTAGTATTACCTCATCTCCACTCCTAAAGATTACACTTCAGGCCCCAGTGTGGGGAAAAGTAGGATGCTGCTGCTACAGATTTCAAGGAACTTTAAGAACCAAATTTCACAAAATAGAAAAACAAATATTATTCATCATGACGCACTTCTATTCAATCAGATTTTAAGAATAAGGGCAGCACGGTATTTTTACATGTTGCTGAAGTGAATAATTCATTGAAAAATCTGTGAAAGAAAACAATGCTGGCCTCACCTGCAAGAGAGAGGACTTTCTTAAAGGAGTATGAAAAAATAGTCAAGATTTCCTTCACAGAGTTTTCTTCTAATAAACATAAAATTTATTTAAATTGGAAGATATTGACATAATTATATGCATATACTTTAATAATCACTACTTTGCACAAAGGTCAACTAGATGCCATTTTCCTTCACCTTCAAAGTGACATCAGTCCAGCGATTTCCCCCTCTCTTGCTGGGATTTTCCCTTACCACTGTATCATAGCACAAATAGCTTCCAGATCTCAGCTACTTTAGGATTTGCCTCAGTTGCAGAGAGCTGCCTTACCTAAGCACATGCCTATCCTGGTGAACATACATCCAATGACGGATATTTGCCAGCTTATAAAAACCCAGATATTTAATGCAGAATACTCTTGAGACTCCATTTATGTTCACAGCCCTCCACAGAATGCCCCAAGCCTTTTTTTTTTTTTTTTTTTTTGAGCTTGCATCACAGTTCTAATGCATGACATTTCAAATTCATCCTCTACTCTATCCTGCTTTCTTCTTTTCCTTCTACAGGAGTTGATCCCTAATACAGCATGCGAAAATCCATCTCAGGGTATGCTTATGTAAAATGCCATGTGATGGTGGCTTTCTTATCAAGGTCACAATATGCTCTTCACACTGCTAAATCCAATGGCCAATTTTCAGTTCTCATCCTCCTTGGACTACTAATTGGCCTTGAGCCTCTCTTCATGCCCTATTTTCTTCAGTCTCTTTTCCCAGAGCAACCATAGCAATCCCTTTAAAACACAAGAAAATTCATCTCTTTC
Organism: Halichoerus grypus; assembly: GCF_964656455.1. Lineage (NCBI taxonomy): Eukaryota > Metazoa > Chordata > Mammalia > Carnivora > Phocidae > Halichoerus > Halichoerus grypus. The sequence continues at coordinate 138,662,528 of NC_135713.1, read as the reverse complement.
CTTTGTTCAAGAGTCTCCAATGTTTGCCAGATCAATCTAAGCAGAAGCCAGAGACCTTATGATTTCCTTCACTGTCCAATATGGCAATTCCTTCACCCCTAACCCTTTGACTTCATCCCCTATTACATCCCCCCTGCTCATTTTGCTTCAGCCACATTTAGCTGTATCACTGTTCCTTAATCAAGCCAATCATCCTCCTGTCTAGTAGCATATCCTAAATGTGACCTAGCCTCATTTCCTTCTATGCTCCGCCACATACTTCTTGCATAGAGATCTTACCTATATTAATTACACCATCTCCTCTTGCCCTTCATATATTCCTATTTCTTATAATTTTTATTTTTCCCCATTCTATTTTTTTGCTATCTGACACACGTGTTATTTTTTGTTCTTTTCCTCCCACTAAAAAGTAAGCTCTATTACAAAAGAGACCTCTTTGCTCACTACTGTAATTACAGAACTCAAAATAATTCAACAAATCCATCAGCTGAATAAATAATCATTGAATGAATGATTTAATTAATCCACTTCTAAGAGTACAATACATTTTCTGGGGAATAACAACAGAGTTAGCTCGGGTGTGAACCATATAGTAGCCTAATATTTTACAATATACTAGAGATCCACAGCATTGTTGTACAGCTCTGAAATGAATAAATTTAGAACACCCACCTACTGTTCATTTAATATCCCTCCTGGGTAAATGCCTTTCCAAAGCTGCAGTAATTGGTAGAAGTACCAAACATCACTTGGTTCGGGAACCTTTGCAAATTCCAAGGCTGTTCTGAGTGCTGTCATTATATATGGAGATGAAAGTGAAGTTTTAAAGCCAGAATTCTATTTTAAGAAAAGGTTAAAAGGTTCAGTCACTACAATAATGATTTTGACACATATTCATTTGCAAGAAAGATGGACAGTGATGAGGTCTTCTCAAAAGACAAGATAGTTTTAAAGATATTCTTGTAACTAAACAAAGACCTTTTTGCCCACATTAGGGTAAATGTCACTAAATCAAGAATCCTAAGTAAAATTTAATCAGCCAGATTCTGTGACTAATGGAATGACCTAGTCAAGACCTATAAGGATCCAGACCTGCTTGCCAATCTGCATTTCCTCATCTAAATTTAGGATGTATACACCCTAACAAAACAGACAGACATTATGACTACCTTGACCCTCGTGTAGGGGGGTGGTTCAATTATAACTGTCTCTGAGGAGAAAAAGAAAAGAAAAAAAGAAGAAATAAATTCAGGATTACCAGTTAAATGCTGATCACGCTGGCAGAAAAATTAACATCTGGTGACTTCTCCCTATTCTTCATCAGAAAGACACCTAAGCTTGGGGTATGCACCTGCCTTATGAACACGTGATTCCTTATCTATGCAGATGTAGAGGGGAGAAAGAAAACTTGTTCATTAGTAATGAAAAAAGCACCAAGAACAATTTATTAGAAGAAAAAGTATATAAAAAAAGTGTTACAGTTGGGACAGCTTTTCAAAGCTAAAAGACAACTCAAATTTGTTGGTTTCTAGTAAACAGAAAAGCAATACTGACAGATGCAAAATGGGTATATTTTAAAATAAAAACCATTTGTAGAAACACAATGTAAGACCCCCAAATTTTAGAGTTAAGTACTAAGAGCACATTTGGAATTATATATTTAATTTTGCCTTTAACTTTAATAATGCATAAATTTTGAAATTAAAGCCTCAACTGTGGTCGGAGCTGTAGCCTCTCAAGAAGGCTCAATGTCCTAACTATGAAAGTAAAGAAAGGCAGAATTACAACATGATTGCTCATAAAAGCATTTTTCACTGAAGCTTATGGGTAATTTTACAGAATTAAGAGCTATTAGTAATATTAATAGTAAAAATACTACCATTCACTTTTTTTAAAGATTTATTTATTTTTAGAGGGGGGAGGGGCAGCAGGAGAGAGAGAGAGAGAGAATCTCAAGCAGACTTCTCACTGAGCCAAGAGCTGAATGCAGATTTTGATCCCAGGACCCTGAGATCATAACCTGAGCTGAAATCAAGAATCATATGCTTAACTGATTCAGCCATGCAGGTGCTCCTATTAGCCACTTCTATTAAATGCTACGTGCCAATCAGTATTTTAAGAGTTTTCCATATATTTTCCCCTTTTATCTTCATGAACCTCTCCTCCTTGGAATTAGGTACTATTATAATACCCATTTACAGATGAGAAAACTGAGACAGAATTCAAATACTCCTGGCAAGGACACAGAACTAAGGGATGGGGCCAGATTCCTGACCTCTAAGCCCATCTTTTTTTTTTTTTTTTTTTAATTTAATTTTTTTATTGTTATGTTAATCCCCATACATTACATCATTAGTTTTAGATATAGTGTTCCATGATTCATTGTTTGTGCATAACACCCAGTGCTCCATGCAGAACGTGCCCTCCTCAATACCCATCACCAGGCTAACCCATCCTCCCAACCCCCTCCCCTCTAGAACCCTCAGTTTGTTTTTCAGAGTCCATTGTCTCTCATGGTTCTTCTCCCTCTCCGATTTCCCCCCCCTTCATTCTTCCCCTCCTGCTACATTCTTCTTCTTCTTTTTTTCTTTCTTAACATATATTGCATTATTTGTTTCAGAGGTACAGATCTGAGATTCAACAGTCTTGCACAATTCACAGCGTTTACCAGAACACATACCCTCCCCAGTGTCCATCACCCAGTCACCCCATCCCTCCCACCCCACCCCCCACTCCAGCAACCCTCAGTTTGTTTCCTGAGATTAAGAATTCCTCATATCAGTGAGGTCATATGATACATGTCTTTCTCTGTTTGACTTATTTCGCTCAGCATAATACCCTCCAGTTCCATCCACATCGTTGCAAATGGCAAGATCTCATTCCTTTTGATGGCTGCATAATATTCCATTGTATATATATACCACCTCTTCTTTATCCATTCATCTGTTGATGGACATCTTGGCTCTTTCCACAGTTTGGCTATTGTGGACATTGCTGCTATAAACATCGGGGTGCACGTTGCCTTTCGGGTCCCTACTTTTGTATCTTTGGGGTAAATACCCAGTAGTGCAATTGCTGGATCGTATGGTAGCTCTATTTTCAACTTTTTGAGGAACCTCCACACTGTTTTCCAGAGTGGCTGCACCAGCTTGCATTCCCACCAACAGTGTAGGAGGGTTCCCCTTTCTCCGCATCCCCGCCAACATCTGTCATTTCCTGACTTGTTAATTTTAGCCATTCTGACTGGTGTGAGGTGGTATCTCATTGAGGTTTTGATTTGGATTTCCCTGATGCCGAGCGATATTGAACACTTTTTCATGTGTCTGTTGTAAGCCCATCTTTTTAATCACTTCACTGTTAACACAAACAATTAGCTTAGGGAACAAAAGTGGAAATACAGAGCTCTAGCATTAAGTCTGTCTTCATGGTGCCAGGAAGGACAGTCATAAATTGCAAAATCCAGGCAATCTTCAGGTCATTTTCTCTCCCCCATGGCAAATAAACAGCTCGACTAGTAGTTTTGACAGAGCACATCAGCTGATTTGGCAGTCTTCGTCTAGCTACCATATACTACTGGGAAGTTCTTGGCCAGAGTCCTTGTCAGCTTTGTTTCACAACACTGTTAATCATGTACTCCCAGTAGAGGTTCAAACCACAACAGAGAACCTTGGATCAAGTCTTCACAGCTCAGTGGGTTTAAGGAAAATTTAGAGGATAGCACTATGCCCTCTACATCATCTTATTGCCATATCAACAGATTTACTCTTGGGCAATTACTTCAGGAGTTTGGCTGTGCAAAGAAATTCCTCAATACCCTAAGAAAGTAAATAGGTTAGTGGTAATAATACTTTTCTACCTCAAGTTTGCATTGCATGTTTGTTACAAATTAAGTAGGGTTAGCAAATGTTACACAATGCTTAGGTGACAAATAGACCAGGTTTATAAAAACTATTGTGCCCCCCACAGACCCTCAATTGACCTATTTTTAGGCTCTACAGTCTCATATTTAAAAGGCTAATCTTTTCTTTTGCACTTAACTTTTACATCTGTGTAAATACTGCTCAAATAATTTCTAATCCTATAAACTCAGCTGGCCCAAGTAACTTAACCTCTTGAAAGGAAAATAGTATGTTAGCATATTTCAAAAATCCCTTGAGATATAGTTAAATGGAGAAATTTGATGTTGAATACTAATGGTGTTCGGAAATAAGTTAAATAGCAACAACTTGTGCCAGTCTGCCTGGATCTCAAAGTTAAGGGACCAGGGTTACTGCCTAAGCTGACCTGATCTAGGAACTGGCTTGACTGTAAATAAAGATTTGAGTCAAAGATCATTATATGGTGAGGAAACTAGGTCATGGGGTTCCTGATGAGAACATAAGAGGAGAAGCTAGGGAAATAACAATCCAGAGAGAAAACTATGGAGATGGCTGGAATCATAAGTATGCTAGTAGACAACCCTATGTGTCTTATGCCTTAAGGAAGCATTAGTTGTACACTGTGTAGCAAATTACTTAGCAGCTTTAAGACAATGTGCATTTATTATCTCACAGTTTCTGTGGGTCAGGAATCCAGGCACAATGGAGCTGAGTGCCTCTGGCTCAGGGTCCTCATGATGAGGAGGACATTCAAGCTGTCAGCGGGGGCTACAATCATCTGAAGGATTAACTAACTGGGTCTGAAAGATTTGATGCTAAGCTCAGTCTTCTGGGCCTCTCCTTGGTTCTGCCTCATGATATCGCAGTGAGCTTCCAGCAGGGTGAACTGGCTATGCCCACAGGCAAAGGGAGAGACAGCACACCCAAGACTTGAGCTACTGTACTTCTACAGCTTACTCTCAGAAGAGACATTCCATTCCCTTGTTACATTCTGTTCACCAAAAGCAATTCAGAAGATCCAGCTGTTACTAAAGGGGACGAGAATACACAAGGGAGCGAACACCAAAAGACAAGATCACTTAGGAGCTAGTTTAGAAGCTGCCTACCAGAAAGGGTAACAGAAAAGCCAGAATGTTATCCAGTTAGGAAGACCCTAGCTTTATTTCCATTTTATCTAAAAACTGCTTTTCAATTAACAGGCATGAAGGGTGAAATTGACAGTAAAACAATAACAGTAATAGACTTGAACACCCCACTTACATCAATGGGTAGATAATACAGACAGAACATCAATGAGGAAACAATGGTTTTGAACAACATATTAGACCAGATGGACAGATATAAACAAAATATTCCATCTATAAATAGCAGAATACACATTCTTTTCAGGTGCATATGGAACAATCCTCAGGATACATTACACGTTAGGTCACAAAACAATTTTCAAGGAATTTAGGAAGTCTATAATCATACCAAGCAACTTTTCTGACCACACCAGGGTGAAACTAGAAATCAATTACAAGAAAAAAACTGGAAAACATATAAGGGCTAAACTTATAAAGGCTAAACACATAAGGCTAAGCAACATATTACTAAACAATCAATGGAAAAATCAAAAAGAAAATCAAATGACAGAAATGAAAGTGGAAGACAAATGAAAATGGATACATCATGGTTCAAAAAGTCTTTGCTATGGTGAACGCTGTGAATTGTGTAAGACTGTTGAATCACAGACCTGTACCTCTGAAACAGATAATACATTATACGTTAAAAAGAAAAAGAAGATAGTAGGAAGGGAAAAATGAAGGGGGGGGAAATCGGTGGGGGAGACGAACCATGAGAGACTGTGGACTCTGAGAAACAAACTGAGGGTTCTAGAGGGGAGGGGAGTGGGGGGATGGGTTAGCCTGGTGATGGGTATTAAAGAGGGCACGTATTGAATGGAGCACTGGGTGTTATACGCAAACAATGGATCATGGAACACTACATCAAAAACTAATGATGTAATGTATGGTGATTAACATAATAAAATTTAAAAAAATTTTTTAAAAGTCTTTGGGAAACAGCAAAAGCAGTTCTAAGAGTTTGTAGCAATATAGCCCTACCTCTAGACACAAGAAAAACCTCAACTCCAATCTTACACTTAAAGGAATTAAAATAGGAACAAAGCCAAAAGTTAGGAGAAGGAAGGAAATAATACAGATCACAGTGAAAGTAAATTAAATGGAGACTAAACAAACAATAGAAAAAGATCAATGTTACTAAGCTCCTTCTTTGAAAAGATAAACGAAGTTGATAAACCTTTAGCACAGCTGATCAAAAAGAGGACTCAAAATAATCAGAAATGAAAGAAGATTTACAACTGATACCAGAGAAATACAAAGGGTTATAAGAGAATACTATGAAAAATTATACACCAACAAATCAAACACCTACAAGAAAGAGAAAAATTCCCAGAAGCACACAATCTTCTAAGACTGTATCAGGAAGAAATAAAAAATTTGGAAAGACCGATTACTAATTAAAAAATTGAACCAGTAATCAAAATACTCCCAAGAAACCAGAGCCCAGAATCAGATGGCTTTCCAGGTGAATTCTACCAAAAATTTAAAGAAGAGCTAATACCTATATTTCTCAAACTACTTCAAAAAACAGAAGAGGAAGGAATGCTTGAGAATTTATTCCATGAAGCCAGCATTATCCTGATACCAAATCAGATACACACTACAAAAAAAAAAAAAAAAAAAAAGACAATTATAGACTAGTAGTGCAGATGAACATGGATGTAAAAATTCTCAACAAAATCTTAACAAACCAAATTAAACAACATATTAAAAAGATCATTCACCATGATCAGGTGGGGCTTATTTCAAGGATTCAAGAACAGCTCAATATCTACAATTATTCAATGTGATATACCACATTAACAAAATGAAAGAAGTTCACATGATCATCACAAGAGATGCAGGAAAAGCATTTGACAAAATTTAACATCCATTCATTAAAAAAACAAAACCTTTCAACAAAGTGGGTTTTGGGAAACATACCTCAACACAATAAAAGCCATACGACAAATCTATAGCTAACATCATGCTCAAAGGTAAAAAGCTGAAAGTTTTTCCTCTAAGATCAGCAACAAGGTAAAGATGTCCACTCTCACCACTTTTATTCAACCTAGTACTGGAAATCATAGAAACCACAATCAAATAAGAAGAAATAAAAGGCATCCAAAAAGGCAAATAGTCAAAAATAAGTGAAATTTTGCCTATTTGCAGGTGACATGATACTATATAGAGAAAACCCCAAAGACTCCACCAAAGAACAATTAGAAGTAATATGTAAATTCAGTAAAGTTGTAGGATACAAAATCAATATAGAGCAATCTGTTGTTACTATACAATAATACTGAACTAGAAGAAAGAGAAATTAAGAAAAACAATTCCATATACAATTGCATCAAAAAGAATACAATACCTAAGGATAAATTTAACCAAGAAGCTAAAAAATACGTACTCTGAAAACTCTGATCGTCATTCATTATACTGCAAATCAGTTTTGAAATACTCTTTCTCAGAATATTCAGAATTAGAGCTCCTATCTCTGGTATTGTCATATTTGTTTGCAGGTCCCATTTTGGCTAGTTTCTGTTATTACATTTAAAATTCTTTACTATTATATGAATAAGAAATACTCTTTTCTTGATTCAATGTATGCCCACCAGGAGATGGACCTTAGATCTTGACTCAGATTTTAAACCTATTATTCTGATACTGGTGAGAACCTTCTCTTGGATTTTGGAAGTAGAACAGGCTTAGGTTCCCAGCCTAATGTTCAGTGTCCAACATGGAAACTCTAATGTGGCTGTGCTCACCGAGAAGAGAATGAGAAAGTGAAGAACATCTAGCACTCACACTGCTACTAAAGTTCCACCAGGCTACAATCTGCCTATGGCACTATATCTGTAGGCATTACAATCCCATAAACCATGTGATAAGATGGTAGCTTCTGGTAGCTTCCCTGCTCCTCCCCTCTCCAAGCTCAACTTCCTGTCCGGATTATTTGCTCTGAATAGAATAGGAAAGGTATAGCACAAAGATGAGTAATGCCTTCTGAATGCCACTAATAATACCCGCATGTATTAATTCTCGGTATATCATCCGATTCCATCAGATCAAAGTTTTTGAGTTTCTCTTTTGAGCAGTTCTAACTATTTGTAAGAATGAATTTTTAATAACTTTTATTCTTAAAGTTTCCCTGCTATTAAATGGAAATTTTACTCATTTTGAGAAATGTAATAAGACATATTCAATCTCGTCATTACCATATGGATCCACCTTTCTATCTATGCTACATTATGGAACTTTAGAGCTTAATTTTTCCAGATCTTTACATATTTTATTATTCATCATCCTAGAGATTATTTTATCATTAAATCTTCATCATCCATCAATTATCACCAGTGATGTATGAAATAACTAAAACAGGAAAATAGAAAACAACATGGAGTAGCCTAGAAGAATGACATAATTTCCTTCCTTAGTTTTCTTATTGTATCATCTAAAGTATTACACCAAAAAAATAAATAAATAAAATAAAGTATTATACCATCTTTCTAAAGACTTAAAGAAGACTGAAGACAGGGGCGCCTGGGTGGCTCAGTCGTTAAGTGTCTGCCTTCGGCTCAGGTCATGATCCCAGGGTCCTGGGATCGAGCCCCGCATCGGGCTCCCTGCTCAGCGGGAAGCCTGCTTCTCCCTCTCCCCCTGCTTGTGTTCCCTCTCTCGCTGTGTCTCTCTCTGTCAAATAAATAAATAAAATCTTTAAAAAAAAAAAAAAAAAAAAAAGAAGACTGAAGACATTCTCTGCATTGTGTTTGCTTTTAAAAAACACAATTGAGAATTCAGAATTTTTGAATTTCTACCCAAAATACCAACCAAAGAAAACTGACAAAGATGTTTCACAAGTCAGAGCAGCACTCAAGAGATAAAAATGAGAGTAAAATTGTGTAAGTGAAATCCAACATGAATTTTCTTAAAACTTAAGAACTTCTGAGGGAACAATGTATTTCTAAGACTAAAGAAAAAATAAAGTCATAAAACAGGAAGAACCTAACAACACAGCATTTCAAAGCAAGACCCTAAATCATCCCATTTTGCTAAAAGTATATGTGATAGTATTCTTGCACATTTTATCATCTTTGTACACCATAGTTCTCTCAATACAAAAATATTGCTGTTTAGATTAATAAGTCTAAAGGTTTGGTTTTTTTTTACTATGTCTTTATTCTTCTGTAAATTTTTCATAAAATGACTAAAAAGTATAAAAACTTAAAACGTGTTTAATGGTCCCAGGTGGTAAATGCAATAACTATATTCCTGATTTCCTAAGGGCTTAGCAAACATCATGTGTTAGTTGGCGGCAGTGTTTCATTATGGTATCCTCATCATCATCAACATATCATTTAAACCCATAAATGAATCAGTAAGGAATCTTTCTCAATTAACTGATATACCTTCACTATAAGAACAATAGGGTAATATGTTCATCTTCACTTATGGTAAAAAAAAAAAAAAAAAGTGAAATTTCCTCTTTATCTGCAAGTGCACATTGTTAGGCAAATAAGAAAATCTCCATCAGAGGCTGCTAACTAAATAGTCATTTTAAATGAGAAGTCTGTATTTATTTGTTTTAAAAGGAAAAAATGAGAAAATTAGAAAGAATTCTCGATATTAAAAAAAAGACAAAGGAAAGGAAAACAAAAACAGGAAGAAAAGGTTAACTAAGGGAGAAATGAAAAAGAGATTCAGAAGAAAAGAAAGGGCTTATGAATTGGAGGGAGAGTTTAGAGAGAGTGAGAGAGTATCCAATTCAAACATGTTATCACTCATGCATTTATCAGCCACATATTTACTCAGCACTGCATCTAAATGTGCCAAGAACTATGCTGGAAACACAAAGACAGAATCTGTTTTCCCAAGGTTCACAGTGCACAGATAAGATGAAAAAATAACCTGTTTTCCCTGTTTCACAGTCAACTCTCAGTTTCCTATGCAACCACCTCTCAACTGACATATTCAGATGGACTAAAAGTTATGCGGCCAATGTAAGTAGAGGAGCCAGATGGGATGAGTATAGAAGAGATAAAAGTACAATGGAAAGTCAGCAGTAGAAAAGTCAAATTCCACAATGTACCAGAAAATACTATCCTACCTCATTTTTTGTCGACAAAACAATCCTACTCAAGAGCTTATAGTACCATTCAGAAATAAGTGAAATATTTTAAGGTACAGAGAAGGAAAGAATTAATCATGCTTGGTGGAGGTCTTCATGAAGCTGGCCAATGGAGGCTCAGACAAGAGGTGACAATAACAATTCTCTTTTTAAGTATAAGATCCCCAGGTGTACCAGAAGGAAAAAAGACATTCTAAAGACAGAAGAGAAATGCACAGGCTTGGGAGAATACAAAGTTGTTGTATTCAGGATGTATGAAATCAACAGATTTAAACTAAACCTAAAGCATATCACAGGGCACCTGGGTGGCACAGTCCGTTAAGCGTCCTGACTCTTGGTTTCAGCTCAGGTCATGATCTCAGGGTCCTCAGATTGAGCCCTGCACTGAGCTCCTACTGGAGATTGTCTCTCCTTCTCCCTCTGCCCTTTCCCCCTGCACTCATGTGCTTGCTTGCACTCTCTCTCTCAAATAAATCTTTAAAAAAAAAAAAATAAAACACATCAGGTGCAAAACTTTGGTGACAAGTGACACTGCCGAGAAACTGGCCACACTAGGCAGTGTCTGCCCAGGGATTTATATAGTGCTCAGAAGGCAACAGGGGGCTGTTCAAGCAAAGAGTGATATTAACCCTCTCTGAAACTCAGTTTTCTCTTTTATAAAATAAAGGTAAAGTACAATTTTTAAAAAACTAATATTATATTCTGGATTCCCTGTTTTTGCTGATGAATAAAAGGATGAGGATGTAAGGTGGTTAAACTTGACCTGGACAATTAAAGTTGACCTGGACAATGAAAGGAAACTTGATTTCTTCCTGTTTCAGACAGACTTTTTCAGGTTGACTTTTTCATTCCGTTCAAATCTCAAAGCCAACACCTGGAATGTTTCTCCCCTCTCAGAGCATCTTCCCTCCCTTTTCTCCTTCTGAAGGTGCATGGGTACAGAGAGGAGATCTCATCTCCTCTTATAGAACTAGGCAGTGGGCTCGCAGGTTCATACATAATCTGTATTTGTGGGGATTAATGAAATCATTTGTTCTTGAACGTTTGGAACTCAGGATCCCTTTCATATTAAAAATTATTGAGAAACCCCAAAAGTTTTTGGGTATGTGGAATACACTGTTTATATGGGTTTTATTGTTTATATGTTCATATGGATCATCTCTTGATTATTTACCATATTAGAAGTCAAACAGGAAAAAAATGTTAACTGCACATTAATTTTAAAATAAAAATTCATTGCATATTAACAAATCATTTCGCATGAAAAACAAGTACTTCTCCCCCATCCCCCCCCCAAAAAATGAGCGTTAAGAGTGGAGCTGCTTCACATTTTTGCAAAGCTCTTTAATGTCTAGACGTCTGGCTTCATGAAAGATAGTTGGATTCTAATAAATACTTCTGTATTCAATCTGGTGATATGTTTTAGTTGAAATATTTAAAGAAAACCCAGACTTGTACACCTATTTTGTTGGAAAAGGATTATTCTAAAAGCATTTTCACAAAATTATGGTTATTCTTTTTTAATACTACAACAAAACCCAATACAATGAGTTAGAGCTTCTTAAAAATAAGTAGTACTTGAGTAATCTGGAAGTTAGTCAATGAATTCATTTGCACTCTCTTTGTACTCAAGTTTACCTTGCAATTTGCATAGGTCTTCTGGTCATGCATGATTTTGTAACATCTCTTGGAAAATACTGGTTGAATAAGTCATGCAGATACTCCTTATGTTGACACATTTCATCATACAGTATCAGAAAATTATTCATTAATATCACCACTGATCTTATGAGAAATATCAGTCAAGGCAGCAATTAAAAATTTTTCACATGTATCAGTTTTCTGCTATTGCCATAAATCACCACTTGCTTATGATCTCAAAGTATGTTTTCAGAAATCCAGATGGACCTGGCTAGTTTTTCTACTAGTCTTGCAAAGGTACAATTGAGGTACTGGCCAGCCTGGTCTCTTGTCTAGAGGCTAGAGGGAGAATCTGCTTCCAGGATCATTCAGGTTGTTGGCAGAATTTGATTCCACGTGGCTGTAGGTCTCTGGTTCCTGGTTCCTCAGATAGTGTCAGCCAGGAAGGCTCTCAGCTCCCTAAAAACACCTGCACTGCCAGCCATGGTGCTCTCTCTGTCCACAAACATGCAACGGCATGTTACACATTCATACTTGGAAGCTCTCTGATTTCCTCTTCTGTAACATCTCTTTTGCTTTCAGGTAGAGAAAGTTCCCTGCTTAAAGGGCTTATGTGATTTGCCCCACCAGCATAATCTCCCTATTTCAAGGTGAGTAACCTTAATTGTATTTCCAAAGTTCATTTTGTCATGTAACTTAAAGTATCCAGGAGTCTAGGGCATGGACCTTGCAGGGTGAAGGGGTATTATTTAGCCTACATCACCAATTTCTAGTTTTTCCTTGAAAACTCTTATTTTGCTACCAGAAACAAAGACAATCACGGTTTGTTTTCTTTTTTTCTTGAAATGACAAGCAGTCTTTGTTCATATTCAAGAAACTATTTGCCTGATAACCAAGTTTAAGTAATCATCATGTCTCTGTCAGTTGTTCTTTTAAATAAAAACAGTGATCCATGGGGGATTAAAAAAAAAAAAAAAACAGCTAGTTAAGCTCACAACTCAAAAAGCACCCGAGTGGCAGGGCCCCTGGGTGGCTCAGTCGGTTAAACGTTCGCCTTCAGCTCAGGTCATGATCCCAGAGTCCCGCATCGGGCTCCCTGCTCAGCGGGGAGCCTGCAGCTCCCTCTCCCCCTGCCTGCCTCTCTCTCTGTCAAATAAATAAAATCTTAAAAAAAATAAAAGCACCCAAGTGGTTTTCCTTGACACAACCATCATAACTTATTACATAGTATTTTATGTATATTTTCCATTTTGTCACACAGAATAATAAAACAGATGTATGCTCAAGGATTGAGATATATAAAATTAGCAATTTTTACTACTTCGTCAAGGACATTCTTAAGTAACATTGCCAGTTTTTAAATTCAAGTGCATGCCAGGAAAGCATACAATGACTTCTATGATTTGGTGTCCCTGCTTTGATTCATGCTAATGCACCAGCAGTTTTGGCCAATATTGCTTGTGCACCATCTATGAAAACATCAAAAAATATCTTACAATTACATAAAAATAGGTTTGACATTGCAGATAGCCTAAAAGAATCTCAGGGACTCCCAGGTCTGCAAAACATACTTTGATAACCACTAAACCCCAAAACTCATTTTTCTTTAGAAACCATATGTTTGGCTGTGGTAAAAAATTAACCCTGAAATCTAAGTAACTCAATGTATTAAAGGCTATTTATCACTCATAAAATATCCACTCCTGGCATGGGTGATTCACCAGGAGAGAGCTCTTTTCCATGTATTGATGAAATGTTCTTGGACTCTCTTTGAATTATCTATTGTATTGTTGTTCTGTTTCTTAAGGCTCTTCAGACTAACTGGGCTCTGTTGGAGGCTTCTTACTTGAGCTTTTCCATATAGAAGCAGAAAGAAACTGGCCAAACTGCAGATATCTCTAAGCGATCAACCGATCTAGACAACCAACATGGCTCCCTCACATCACAAGATGAAGGCTCTCGGGAGCTCGGCTAGGGCTACTGACCTGAGTGCTTATATGGAGCTTTCTTTTATGTCTAAACTTCTCATGACGTTGAGTTTGGAGATTCCCAGAGGGCTGTCCCAAGAATAAATGTTTCAAGGGACAGTAAGGGGAGAAAGATATGATCAGGAAAATTGTGGTCATCTTTAACCCATTAGTGCTTGATTGAATCCTGAGAAATAGTAAGATCCTCCACATTGTTCTGTGTATACGCACTTGGAGGTAGTCACTCTGGCCTGGTCCCTCGTTACCTTCCTGCTAAACTTGTCTATCAGAGCATCCAAATTACATCTGCTTCTGAAGTTCATGGTCCCTATGAGAGTCCATTAATATGAACCTTTGAGGCTCCCATGTCTAAAACATCAGGCCTATTCTTAATGAACAGTTCTTTCAGCATCTTATCTTCCTGCTTTCAGGACATTAGGGTACTTCTAAATCTCCTACAGGCCTAAGAGCAGCTAAATAAATCAGAAGGGGTATCTCAGTCCATGCCTCCCACTACCCTCTCCCAAAATTGTTTTACCACATTTACAGTTTTTATGATAAGGTTTTTCTTTAATGAGTTATACTTTTGGGGGGCAATATATTGGGAAGAACGAAACAACTCCCGCTCTCCTGGAACCTTCCCCCACAAGCCTTATCAGATATTTCTGTTACCCCTACCCTTGTAATTTGACCTGAGGGTTTGGAGAAGTGCAAGGGCACTCATGTCCAGCTCCTTGAATTTCTTTGGCTTTACCTCTCAGCTACAACAGGTCTTTCTACTTCCCTCTTGTCTTAAAAGAATATCCCTTAAGTCCATTCCCCTCTGCTATAACTAATAGTAAAAACAATCCAATTTCACCACAACTCATTCTCCATAGGTGATAGGAATTACTTATAATTTAGAAGGGGAAAAAATATTTCTCAACAAAATTAGGTTTCAAGGATATTTTCTCACTATGATATAATTCAGCAATGCCCTATTTGTTCTAGTTCACAAACTATAGTATGCAAGCCAAATCCAGTCTGTGCACCAAACTGAATCGTTTTTTTTTTTAAGATGTTATTTATTTTTTTGACAGATACATAGCGAGAGAAGGAACACAAGCAGGGCGAGTGGGAGAGGGAGAAGCAGGCTTCCCGCAGAGCAGGGAGACCGATGTGGGGCTCGATCCTAGAACCTCAAGATCATGACCTGAGCCAAAGTCAGATGCTTAACCACTGAGCCACCCAGGCACCCCAGATTTTACATATTAAAAGTACTGTTAAAAAATACACACAAATGATCAAAGAAACAAACACACAAAAAAACAAAACTCAACAAAGAAGAATATGAGACAGACATGGTATCTGACTCACCAAGCTTAAAATTTTCATTATGGTACTTCACTGAAAAAGGTTTGACAGCCCCTGTTCTGTATGGCATCTTCTTTCCTCCAGAAGTGATAATTGCCTTTGCTGAAGTGCTTGGAGAGATACAGTGAAGCCTGATACTTCAATTTAACTAAATCAGTTTAACTTTTTCTAAAAAATCCCCATCTCTTGCATAAGATCTATTTTGATATCTGACATACATTGAATGTTCAGTAAATTCTTTTTGTGTGTGTGTCCCAGTTCTTTTTTTTATTAATTTTATTTTATTATGTTAGTTACTATACATTACATCATTAGTTTTTGATGTAGTGATCCATGATTCATTGTTTGCATATAACACCCAGTGCTCCATGCAGTACGTGCCCTCTTTAATACCCATCACCGGGCTCACCTATCCCCCCACCCCCCTCCCCTCTAAAACCTTCAGTTTGTTTCTCGGAGTCCATAGTCTCTCATGGTTCATCTCTCCCTCCCATTTCTCCCCCTTCATTTTTCCCTTCCTACTATCTTCTTCTTCTTCTTTTTTTTTTTTTAAACATATAATATATTATTTGTTTCAGAGGTACAGGTCTGTGACTCATCAGTCTTACACAATTCACAGCGCTCACCATAGCACATCCCCTCCCCAATTCTTATTTCCTATCCAGCCCTCTTCTCCTCAGTGAAGATGATGAAACAAGAATGTATGTGATTTAACTAAGCAGAGAGATGAAAGCACTGATGTTTTAGAAACTTACATGTATTTAACTGTTTAAATGGAGCTGTTTAAAAGGAGAACATGATAAATTTGTTTAGAGACAAGTTGAGCTTGATGTGCCCTTTTAATGACATCTAAGGGAATAATTTTAAAAATACGGATGCAATTTGAGGAAAAGATTGGGTGTTGAATAGATCAAAGTGCTTCTCATTTGGGCAAACATATGACAATTAGAATCATGAGAGTAGAAGAGTCAAATCATTAAAAAGGAAATCATAAACAAGAAAGTGAGAATACTGGAGACCATGAGCAATTTAAGAGTCAGAGAAAGGCCAGTCAGAGAGGAAGCAAGAGAATCAAGTACAGCCTTCTCTGGGTGGCAAGGAAATAATTAATAAAGAAAGTGATACCCAAAGAATGTAAGCAATTTCCCCAAGACTCCCCAGCTAGATTTTGCAGAATCAATATTCCAAATATCAAAACTAATACCTTCCCACTACTAAATGCTTGACACACCTTCCCCCCAAACCAACTTGTATTAGTTTCCCATTTCTGCTTTAACAAATTACATTTGACTCTTGAACAACACAGGTTTGAACTACATAGGTTCACTTATACATGGATTTTTTTTTTCAATAAGTACCCTGGAAACATTTTTGGAGATTTGTGATAATTTGAAACAACTGGGAGTCAAACCGTGTAGCCCAAAAATATCAAAAAAAAAAAAAAAATTAAGAAAAATTTAGATATGTCATGAATGCATTAAATATATGAAGATACTAGACTATTTTATCATTTACTACAATGAAATATGCACATATCGATTATAAAAAGCTAAAATGTATCCCAAGTTAGGCACACAAACAAATGTATACAGTGCCATTTGCAGTTGAGAGAAATGTAAACAAATGTCAACCTGCAGTATTAAATCATAACTGCATAAAATTAACTCTAGTAAATGCTGTGCTTCTGTAATAATTTTGTAGCCACTCCCATTGCTGTTGTGGTGAGTTCAAGTGTTGGGAATATCTGTGTGAGGCTAATCATCTCCCTCTGAGCACTCTGTCTCTCCACTAAATTGCTCATCACAGCAAAAAGTGATCTCTCGAAGTTCTCACTATTAGTACTTAGATTTTGGGGAAGTCAAAAAGTTGGATACAGATTCTCAACTGCGTGGGGGTCAATACCCTTAACCTCCATGCTGTTCAAGGATCAATGGTAAATATTTTTTTTTAATTCTGGAGACCAGAAGTCTGGAATAGGTCTCAGTGGGCTAAGTCAGGGTGTCAGGAGGAGGGGTTCATCTCAAGGCTCTGAGGAAAACCTGTTTCCCTGCCTTTTCTAGCTTCTAGAGACTGTCCACAATCCTTAGCTCATAGCAACCTTCCATTCTCAAAGCCAGCAATGGTCACTTGAGTCTGTCTCAAAGGGCATCACTCTGGCACTTTAACTTTTGCTTCCCTCTTCCACATTTGGAGGAGATATGTAAATAGATTGGACCCACATAGAGTATCCAAAATTATCTCCCTATTTGAAGGTCAGCCAATTAGCAACCTCAATTGCTTTTGCAACCAAATTCCCCTTTGCCATTCACAGGTTTCTGGGATAAGGACATAGATATCTTTGGGGGTCTCTTTCTACCACACTACTGTAATTCAGTTTGCTTCCCACCCCTTAAAAATTCCATCTCAAAAGTGAGAGTCACTCCTGTTTTCAATCCTAACTTCAGTCAGTTACTAAATTATGACAAGGCTTCTTTCATTCATTTAGGCATCATTTAAGTACATATAGGGTGACTTCAAGGTTCAGGGTAATATCTGTGATCTAAAAAAGAGGAATAAGCTATAGTGCTTGTCTTCAAGAAGCTAAAGCCTGCTTATTCAATTTGATGTACTTCTTATTTTTCTTCCTTTATCTTTATCCTCATGCCTGAATTAAAATAACATTTCATTCTTTCTCTTCTTTTATTCCTTTTTCCTTCACATGTAGCAGCTGAATTTATCTGAATATTCAGCCAGTGTCTCATGTTTTTAAGTACTTGCTCCTTTATTTCAACATTTACAGCGTCCCTTCTAAAGCGTATATCCACACGTGCAGACTGTCCATGAGATGTCTGGTCTAAAAGAGACCTTTCAGCTTTTCCAGTCTCACCAGCGGTTCATTTTTCTTTCAAATGTATATAAGAACCCAAATGCATCTTCTTTCTCTTACTGTTTCCTACATCCAGATACCTTTTCCGGCATCTCGTTCCTGATCTACAAGCAACCCATATAGATGATAACACTACTTCATTTTGCTACTTCCCTGTTCCAAAGTCTGTAAAGAGGCTTCACTTATCAAACATATCCAACACCAATCTTGTAAGTCCAAGCCCACACTCTAGTATCGGGACCTGCTTTGCTTATGAATTATCTCTACGATTGTGATGGCGTCTCCTTCTACTGCTGGAATTCCATCTTTAACCTTCCGATCACATCATGCTCATTCCAACATTGAATCCATGTGTTCCTGCACCTACTCCTTCCTGGAGTAACTTCTCTCCTTCTGTGCCTTTGTCACAATCATCTTTACACCTTATACCCAGGGTTCTTCCACAAACCCTCCTTCAATATCTTTCACCCAATGATGCAGTTTTTCACTTTTTGACCTCCCATAGAAGGTACTGTCATTTTCATGCAGCATACTGCAAGACGACACTAGTCAGAAAACACAGAAACCCTAAATTTTAAAACAGCTTGTCAGTGGTCAGTGGTTAAAAGAACAAGAGAGGAAGACATTGTGACATTACTCATAAACAACCAGTAACCTCACAACCCAATTTTAGAAAATTGAAAAAAATTAGAGTCAATAAATACGGTATTTTGAATGCTATTCCCTATATTTAGTCCTTTCATCATTAAGCACCTATAAGCTTAGGCATACCAACAATGTATGTGGCTTATCCAAAACAAGTCATGCCTTTTACCCATATGCTAAACTTTAACTTTCACACATGTTGGGCATGTGTTAATTGCCAATCACATGGTCAACTTAGTTGGATAGAATTGAACAGTTTATTGAGAGTTTTGGAAGTTTAGTACCTCATGACAAAACAATTTTTAAAATAATGCAAAATTCATACTTCAGCCAAATCACAGCCAAACCATGTTTATGTGCAAAAACAATTTTTACTGATGAGTCAACTCCCGGCCAAAGTGAATTTATATCCCAAAGTACTTTCTACTGATGAGACAGTTAAAAATTGTAATGAAATTTTGCCACCTTAGTAAAACAAAACAAGACAGTAATAAATATTGAGAAAATAAATTGAATTTAAAAAGCCAATGCCTACTTAAAAACTGACAAGCGAGAGAGGGAGCAAAAAATATCAACTCCAAGAACTAAATTAAAGTGTACAGAACAAGTGAGCCATTCAATTTTCTTTATGGCTCTGTGGCCCGGTTTGACCCACTGATGTCATGCTTCATTTCTTAAAGAAGCCAATCACCATCACATCTGCTTGTTTCTCACAATCAAATGACTTCACAATACTTCCAATCCTAAGGTCTTAGACTACTGACTATCTTCCTGAATTCTAATCTTAAAGGAAAGTCATAAACGCATTCCACCCAAACGGGAAGCATGCAAGGCAACAAGAGTTTCTTTTGGAGACTGTACCTCATGGCCGTCCTTTTTATTTCCCCCAAGAATCAACAGTGGTAGCATTTCATAAGTATTTGAGGGCTTGATCTGGAATAATGCAATCTCTCTCCAAAATAATAATAATAATAATAATAATAATAATAATAGTATATCTCAACATGTAAGCAAAATAATAAATGCCACAGTGTCCCATATTGCACAGTATTAATGAGTCATTGAGGAGATGACATGACACTTCTGTAAGCAGTAACAGGTTCATCACTCCAAAATTTAAAACAAAATGAAGCAAAGAACAAAAAACTAAAAGGAAGGTGTTGTACAAGAAATCACTCTGCTGGTGTTAAGAGACTGCAAATGAAGCACAAAGGTGAGAGGCCCCAGTGAGCCTATAAGCTTTTAAAGGGTGATACTTCTACAATTCTTCACACCACAAAAAAGTCCTGAGCATAGACATAGATTCTGTGCCAGACAATTGAAACAGGAGCTCATAAAATACTGTGTGAACATCACTTTCCTAGGAGTATACTGTATACCACAAATCACACTATTTGAGATGTACTAAAACAAAATGCAAAAAAATGACAACTAAAATGTTTCCCTGGTAAGACCTTTTTTAAAATTGTAAGACACAGAAAATTCTTGTGTTGGTGAAGCACGTGATCCTTTGGAAATACTTTCATATTCTTTATTTTTTCCTTTTTCTTTTCTTTTTTTTATTTTTTATTTTTTATTTTCTTTTATTATTTATTTATTTATTTTATTGTGTTCAGTGCTGGCTAACTGAAAAAAAAAATATATATATATATAATTCTATCTACTAGGGAGTATCTCATTGGGAGATGCCCCATTTTCGTAACTGGTGGCCAGATTGTCATGCAGACATTTTCTCTAGGGCATCTTCCTACCTCTCTCCTTTAATTCCTCCTCCAAACTAAGGAACCTCAAAATTCAAAAGGTCTTAGAGAAAAAAAAAAAAGTTAAAAAAAGATAGTCTTTGAGGCTAAGTATATAAAATTGGTTGCTTTATTTAAATACAATAATTAATAGGTTTTAAAAGCATAACAGCTTACCTTGAAAATTCTTTGTGTGTAAAGCACTATGTCTATGTGAGCAGTTTTTAGCCTTTCCTCATCAAGCCTCCTACATATCTGTAAACAAAATGGAACATCGACGGAGAATGTGAGGTTTGACAGTGAGCACTGGAAAAGGTAGGAGAGAGAAAAGCTACCATCTAGGAATCACCTCCAACAAACCCTGCACTGTGCTGGTGGATTCCAACAGCATTGAGCCAGATGCATCCACTGTATGAAAGCCACGATCATTTGGAAGTGATTGCCCATTTAATCTGACGCCACCCATGTTATGGGACCATGAAAGAAAAGTGCTATTAAATTTTCCATTTTTGTATTTTCTGCTAAGATAAACCATCTTGCTTCTTTGGTGGAGCCAAGTGCCCACAGTGCCAGGTGCCTGATCCCATGTGTGTGAACTAGGGTAAAATCAAAGACAAGTGATATGAAAAAGTATTTAAAAGGTGAGAAAGTATTGATATATTAATCCAAGGAATAAAAATGTAGCTAGAAGACTTGACTGGCTATCTCTAACTTTTAAGAGAAGTTAAAAGAGAGAGGGAAAAAAAATTACTTTCGCAGTTACACTTCAAAGAAGACATGGTTTTAGACCTTAAAGCCTTGGTGAACTTTGTTTCATTCCTTTTGTTTTCTATTTGTTACTACTAGTGAACACCATCAAAAAGGAAACAAACAAAAAAACCCCTCAAAATTATGTTCATTCTTGCTCAGTTTCTATTTGGGAAGAAGGTTTTATATCACTTGATTTTAGACCCTACAAGAGAAAGATAGCTATGTCAAAAAAAAAAAAAAAAAAAGCTGGAGTTTTCTATAGTGGGAGCAATTCCTGTGGTAGTCAAAAAGTAGGACTAAGAAAAACCCCAGGAAGCCACTCCTAAACCCATAAGCAATTCTGGAGGGGTGTTTTTAGGAAGACCCCTCTTCAGTAAATCCAGACATAGCTCAATACAGCTTTAAAAGCAGGGAGAGTTGTGAAGATCACAAGAGGAAAGGTGAGGGAAGGACACCTGAAGTCTCACATGGGGCTGGCACCTGCCCACCATTCTCCTGAGAATAGACAACTCTTAAGGGGCTGTCCTTTCATTGAAAACCAAACTCTATCTGAATCAGATTTTAAAATTCTATTGCAAGACCTCAACCTGAAACTAATAAATCATAACCTCTGGGGAAAAGACTCAGTAATCTCTATGTTTTAAAAGACCCCCAGTGATCTTGGTAATCAGCTAGTTTAGACACTAGTATTTTAAAGGTAATTAACTCTTAATTACTTAGACTAGTGTGAATTTTTTGCAAGCATTGAGAAGGACTGACTAGATTCATACAATTTTATATTTTTGAATGTTTGGTAGAATTCAGTATTGAAGTCACCTGGTCCTGAATTTTTCCTTGATGGAAGATTTTTGGATAGTGATTCAATCTCCATACCAGTTATGGATCCATTTAGGTATTCCCTTTCTTCATGATTTAGTGTTGGTACATTGTATACTTCTAGAAATTTATCCATTTGTTCTGGTTTAGCCAGAACACTTCCTTAGTCTATAATCTCTTATAATCCTTCTGATTTCTGTGTTATCAGTTGTAATGTTCTTTCATTTCTGATTTAAGTCTTCTCTTTATGTCACTTAGTTTAGCCTAGGGTTTGTCAATTTTATCTTTTCAAAAAAATAACTTAGTTTCATTAATTTTTTTCTATTGTTTTTCTATTTTCTATTTCATTTATTTCTGCCCTTATTGTTGTTATTTTCTTCCTTCCACTAACTTTGGGCTTGGTTTTTTAATCTTTTTCTACCTCTTTCAAGTGTAAAGTTAGGTTGTTTGAGATCTTTCTTCTTTAAAGTACTCAGTCGTCACTTTGAATGTCCCTCTGTATACTGATTTTGCTGCATCCAGTAAGTTTTAATATTTTTATTCATTTTCATTTGTCTTGAGGTATTTTGCAATTTCCTTTTTTAAAATTTTTTCTTTGACCCAATAACTGTTCAAGAGTTTATTGTTTCATTTCCACATTTTTGTGAATTTTCCAGATTTCCTTCTGCTCTTGATTTGTTATTTTATGCCATTGTGGTCAAAAAAGACAAATGTTATGACTTTAATTTTAAATTCATTGAGATTTGTTTTGTGAAGTAACAGGCGATCTTCCCCAGAGGAAGAATCATGTGCACATCAGAAGAGTGCATATTCCGCTGTTTTAGGTTGAAATGTTCTTTCTATGTCTTTAGTTCCATTTTTGTTAGCTCACTATATGGTGAGCCTTGAGGGGAAGTTATGGAGTCTTCCAGCCCAATTTACTGTCTTTGTTCTCCTGTAAGAAGCTAGATTGTAATGGACCCATCGAGTGCCAAGACTGGCAGAACTGACATCAGTCCTCTGCAGAGCCCCCTTGGAAAAGTTGGGGAGCTAGAGATACAAACCAATACTAACCCTCCTCTGGGAGAAACTAGGAGCTACAAGGTCTCTTTCTGATCCTCTGGTGTTTACCCCAGTAAGGGACTGCTGAGAGAGTGTCCCACAGCTCTTTACTAGCTTCAGTAAGTTTTGTGTATTTCCAGAGTGCAAGACCCTTTCATTTAGTTTCTGGATTTCTCGAAGGGATTTTGTCTGTGATTTGTTGCTTAATTAGTGTGTTTGTGGGAGTAAGGATGGCCTGGGAGCTACTTTGCCATTCTGTTGATGTTACTGGATCTAATTAGCTGTTATATATTTCAATACCAACAACTTTGAATTGGGATCTATGTTTATGAAACATAAACCTGAAGCCTTTCCTGTTTTTTTTGTTTTGTTTTTGTTGTTGTTTTTTTATTTTCTCATCAAGGAGGAGGTAGCTTCTACACAGCAAAGGAAACAATCAACGAAACTAAAAGACAGCCTACTGAATAGAAGATATTTGCAAATAACTTATCTGATAAAGGGTTAGTATCCAAAATATATAAAGAACTTATAAAACTCGATACCCCATATGTGAATAATCCAATTAAAAATGGGCAGAAGACATAAATAGATATTTTTCCAAAGAAGACATACGGATGGTCAACACACACATGAAAAGATGCTTAACATCACTTATTATCAGGTAAATACAAATCAAAACTACAATGAGATATCACCTCATAACCATCAGAATGGCTAAAATCAACAACACAAGAAACAACAGGTGTTGGTGAGGTTGCAGGGAAAGGGGAACCCTCTTGCACTGTTGGTGGAAATGCAAACTGGTGCAGCCACTCTGGAAAACAGTACGGAGGTTCAAAAAAAAAAAAAAAACCTGTATGGAGGTTCCTCAAAAAGTTAAAAAATAGGGTGCCTGGGTGGCTCAGTCAGTTAAGCATCTGCCTTAGGCTCAGGTCATGATCCCAAGTCCCATATTGGGCTCCCTGCTCAGTGGGGATTCTGCTTCTCCCTCTACCTTTCCCCCTGCTCGTGTTCTCACAACTCTCTCTTTCAAATAAATAAATATTTTTTTAAAAAAAATTTAAAAATAGGACTATCCCACATGATCCAGCAATCACACTACTAGGAATTTACCCAAAGAATACAAAAATACTAATGCAAAGTGATACATGAGCCCAATGTTTATAGCAGTATTATCTACAACAGCCAAATTATAGAAACAGCCTAAGTATCTATCGACTGATGAATGGATCAGGAAGTAGTGGTACATATATCCAAAGGAATATTACACAACCTTAAAAAATAATGAACTCTTGCCATTTACAACAACATGGATGGTGCTAGAGAACATTATGCTAAGTGAAATAAGTTAGTCAAAGAGAAACAAATACTGTATGACTTCATTCATATGTGGAATTTAAGAAACAAAACAAACAAGATAGGTAAACCTAGAAACAAACTTTTAACTATAGAGAACAAACTAATGGTCACCAGAAGGGAGGTGGGTGGGAAGAATGGATGAAACAGGTTATTGGGATTAAGGAGTGCACTTGTCATGATGAGCGCAGGGTGATGAATGGAAGTGTTGAATCACTATATTGTACACCTAAAACTAATTACATTGTATCTTAACTCATTGGAATTCTTTTTTAAAGGTTTTATTTATTTATTTGACAGAGAGACATAGGGAGAGAGGGAACACAAGCAGGGGGAGAAGCAGGCTTCCCACTGAGCAGGGAGCCTGACATGGGGCTCGATCCCAGAACCCTGGGATCATGACCTGAGCTGAAGGCAGACACTTAACAACTGAGCCACTCAGGTTCCCCTTAACTCATTGGAATTTAAATAAAAACTAAAAAAAAAAATATGAGGTGAAAAGGAGCTAACTGAAGTGGAGGAGGGGTGAAAAAATGGGTAATAAAAGGAAATATTTCCTACTTTTGATACAGATTTTAGTTTTGCTTTAGAAGTAGTAAAAGGAGAACTGATACTATAAGAAATCAAATCAAGATGTTGAGGACAAAGGAAGATTAATAAAAAAGTATTAATTGAGAAGATGACAGAGTAGAAGACAGAAAATAGAGATATAATTAATAGATAACTGTAGCTCCTGGAGAAAATAATAGAGTAGACATCAACAATAAGATAACAAAAATAATAATAGCACTTAAACTATGGAACATCTTAAAATCAAAAAGGCCTGCTTAATACCACAATTAACTGAAAGAAATCCTATATCTAGACATTTCAGGATAAATATTTTTAAAAAGATTTTATTTATTTATCTCAGAGAAAGAGAGAGAGAGAGAAGGAGCACACGTGCATGAGTGGGGGGAAGGGCAGGAGGAGAGAGAGAATCTCAAGCAGACTCCACACTGAGTGTGGAGCTGGACACAGGGTTCAATCTCATGACCCTGAGATCATGACCTGAGCTGAAACCAAGAGTCAGACATTCAACCAACTGAACCACCCAGATACCCCTCATGATTAATATTTTTAATGAAGGAAAAAGTTATTCTATGAATCTACATAAGGAAAATATTACCTACAAGGGTTCAATATTCTGATTATCCTTAAAGTTTTTTCTTTATCCATACCAGGAAACATTGGGGGTATTTCGTTGACTTCTGAAAGCAAAAGTGTGTGCCCCAAATATTTTACTAAAGTATGTTTCATTTAAGACAAACGTATGAATCTGGAATGTTTCAGGAAATATTCCACCTATGCATTTGAATGTTTTAAAGTTATAATCCAGGAAGATAACAAGTGAATAATAATAATGCTCAAAAATTGAGACTTTATGGAATAAAGATTTAATCCTAAGTATTGTAAGAATTTAAAATATTCAGCCTAAATATTTGTTGAAATAACATTAAAAATTGAAGGCAAACTAACTGTTCAATAGCAATAAACTGGATCTAAAATCCTAGATTATGTCAACTCTGAAAGTGAGTGGATTAAAATAAAGCTTCCTGATTAAATATTAAATTGGAGGATGTCAGTGAAAGTATTTTATTGTTTAAGATCATCCCTGAAAATTTTCTCTTGTACCTTTGTAAAATTAACCTCAGCCCCTCCCACACCCCTGCTTACTCTAACTACAGATTAGTTTACATTATTTAGACTTTGTATAAATAGAATCATACCGTATGTATTATTTTTGAGATTCATTCCTGCTGTAGTGTGCATTAATTGTTCGTTTTTCTTATTGTATGGATATACCACAATTTACATATCAATTTACCTGCTGATAAATTTAAAAGAATGGGCAGAGAGACATGAACAGACATTTCTCTAAAGATGACCAACAGACACATGGAAAGGTACTCAAGATCACTAATCATCATATGACCTCACTGATATGAGGAATTCTTAATCTCAGGAAATAAACTGAGGGTTGCTGGAGTGGAGGGGGGTGGGAGGGATGGGGCGGCTGGGTGATAGACATCGGGGAGGGTATGTGCTATGGTGAGCGCTGTGAATTGTGCAAGACAGTTGAATCACAGATCTGTACCCCTGAAACAAATAATACATTATATGTTAAAAAAAAAAAAAAAAAGAAGAAGAAGAAGATAGCAGGAGAAGAATGAAGGGGGGGAAATCGGAGGGGGAGACAAACCATAAGAGATGATGGACTTTGAAAAACAAACTGAGGGTTCTAGAGGGGAGGGGGGTGGGAGGATGGGCTAGCCTGGTGATGGGTATTAAGGAAGGCACGTTCTGCATGGAGCACTGGGTGTTATGCACAAACAATGAATCATGGAACACTACATCAAAAACTAATGATGTAATGTATGGTGATTAACATAACAATAAAAAATTTAAAAAAAAAAGCTCAGGAAAGAAGTACTGGTGAAGATGTGGAGAAAAAAGAACTCTCATGCACTGATAGTGAAAATGTAAACTGGTGCAGCCACTCTGGAATATAGCATGGAGGTTCCTCAAAAAATTAAAACTACACTGTGCTCCAGTCATCCCACCAGTGGGTATTTATCCAAAGAATATAAAAACACTAATTCGAAGGGATATATGCACCCCTATGTTTATTGCAGCTTCATTTGCATTAGACAAGTTATGGAAGAAGCCTAAATGTCCAATGATAAATGAATGGCTGAAGAAGATGTGGTATATATCTTCAATGGAATACTATTCAGCTAGAAAAAAGAATGAAACCTTGCTATTTGCAACAGTGTGGCTGGATCTGGAGAGCATAATGATAAGTGAAATAAATCAGTCAGAGAAAGACAAATACCATATGATTTCATTCATATGTGGAATTTAAGAAACAAAACAATCAAAGGGGAAGAAAAAGAGAGAGAGACAAATCAAGAAACAGACTCTTAATTATAGAGAACAAAATGATGGTTACCAGAGGCAAGCTGGGGGTGGGGGGATGGGTGAAATAGGTGAAGGGGATTAAGAGTACACATCTTGATGAGCCCTCGGTAGTAATATGCAATTATCTTGATAAGTCCTCAATAATAGGCAATTTTTGAATCATTATATTGTACACCTGAAACTAATATAACACTATATGTTAACTGCACTAGAATTGAAATTTTTTTTTTTTTTTCAAAAAGAAGGAAGAGGTAACATTTGCTTTATGTGTTAAAGGTTTAAAAAATTTATGATTCAATCTTTCCCTATTTAATTTTGGTACAATGTGTCTTTTAGAATAAATTCTATACATACATAAAATTTGATTTAGTCATTTTACCATTTAGTCATATTTATTATTATATAAAGGCATTATAGAATCAGTGAAAAACAATGTAGAACAAAAGAATAGCTATGATTTCTGAAATTCTAATTTTATGATAGTGCTTAGTTTTGGAAAACTTTCTTTCAGTTGGGTTCATAGGTATGTTAGCTTTTCTAGTGTTTTTCCACTCTGAACTAAAAAGGATTTTTCATGTAAACCCATACCAAGACCTTAAGGGAGAATAAAAATACTTCTGGAATGTACAATAAAATTTAATGCTACCCTAGAACATTTACAAATAATGGTAAGATCATTACAAATGGACACAGTCTCTATGACTCCATTTTTAAGAGATTATATAATGCCTAGACAATTAATAATCCTGATAGAGTACAAGAAAATATATGTATCTATGAGGATAATCATCCTTGCCTTAAGGAAGTACAGATGTTAAACAAATATAAACACTATAAATAAGTAATTACAAATTGTTAATTGCTATGAGGCTAACTCACAGCCAAAGGAGAACACTGAGGAATTTCAACTTCCACTGCTGTTCTACATTAACTGAGAATTACATGTCAGCAAAACAAGTCCTTGTTGGACATGGCTCTCAAAATATAATATGAAGTCGGGCGCCTGGGTGGCTCAGTTTGTTAAGCAACTGCCTTCGGCTCAGGTCATGATCCCGGAGTCCTGGGATCGAGTCCCACATCGGGCTCCCAGCTCAGCGGGGAGCCTGCTTCTCCCTCTGACCCTCTCCCCTCTCATGCTGTTTCTCTGTCTCTCTCTCTTTCTCTCAAATAAATAAATAAAATCTTTAAAAAATATATATATATAATATGAAGTCTGATTTGACAAAATGTGTTAAATATGCCACACGTGGAGGAGTCTCAGAGAAGACAGCAGAGTAGGAGGTTCCAAGCTCACCTCCTTCATGGACACATCAGGGTTGCAACTAGATATATGCAATAATATTATATATTATACACACACACACACACAATGGAACATTACTCAGCCATAGAAATCTTGCCATTTGTGACAACATGGATAGACCTAGAGCATATTAGACTCAGTAAAATAAATCAGAGAAAGACAAATACCATATTATTTAACTTACAGGTGGAATCCCAAAAACAAAACAAAACAAAACAAAAAACCGTCTCATGAATTCAGGGAACTGATGGTTGCCAGAGGGGAGGTGGCTGGGGGGGATGGGCAAAATAGATTGATGAGTCGGACTTTCAGTTAGAGATGAAAAATATACCATAGGAAATATAGTCAATAATATTATAATAACATTGTATGGTGACAACTGAGGACTACAGTTATCATAGTGAGCACTGAGTAATGTATAGAATTGTTAAATCAGTATGTTGTACACCTGAAACTAATATAACATTGTATGTCATTATTCTTTAACAATAAATTTAAAATGCCACACATGATACTTGAAAAACCAGAATGACTATAAATCTGCTTAAATTCCCTAATCATAATTGTACACATAATATTTTCAGAATATCTACACTTCAGTTACGAAGAGGTATATAACTTTTATAATGGTATTCTTCAGGGGCACCTGGGTGGCTCAGTTGGTTAAGCATCTGCCTTCGGCTCAGGTCATGATCCCAGGACTCTGGGATCAAGCCCTGCATCAGGCTCCCTGCTCAGGAGGAGTCTGCCTCTCCCTCTCCCTCTTCCCCTCCCCCTGCTCATTCTCTCATGCTCCCTCTCTCATTAATAAATAAAATCTTAAAAAAAAAAATAATGGCATTCTTCAGGCATGTTACTATGACAATGTATATGGATGGCTTGCTTTTCTTTATCTTGTAGGGTAAAAATGATCTCAACAAGTCAATGGCATTTATTTACTCATTCAGTAAGTATGTATCAATGTTCCATTTGTGTCAGGTGATATGCCAGACACTGTGAAAATACTAGAGAACAAAAGAGAAGTAGTCTCTGCTTTGGCAGGGATACTGACTAGTTATAGTTATTAAACTAACATAGAAAATTGTGCTATATAGTTACAAATTATAGTAGGAAAATAACAGGGTACTGCAAGAGGAAATGATTTAGAAAAACTCATTAAACTGAGGTGCAAGTCATTTTAGTGTAGGTAATATGGAAAACTTAACAATGCTCAAGATATGTGAAATTGTACCCAGAGTCCTCTGAGGTCAAACACGATTAGCCATTACACTGTGATCAGAATGATTTTGTGGGTTTCCAGTATTTCAGGATTTCTACCAAGACCCTGGTTGCAGAGTATCATCTATACCAGCAATTTTCAACTTGTTTTCTACCCTAGCCCTCATGATGGATGATGTTGATTACTAATATATTTGGATTTATTTCTACCAACTTCTTGTGCTTTCTTCTTACTCTGCTTGTTCTTTGATTCTCTTCTCTAATTTCCTGCACTCTGTTCTATCGATCAAACTTTATCTTTTTCCCCTCTACTGTTTTAGAAGTGCTGTATTATATCATTTTTGTGGCTAACGTTAAATTTTGAACATGCATACGTGACCTAACAAATCTAAAGTCAATTTCTCTGCTCTTATGCCAAAGAGTACAAGAAATTTAGATTACTGTAACTTTTATAACTACTACCAAACTGCTACACGTGCATATACACACAACCACACACAGTATCTATATTCACAGTACCTTTCTTGCATTTCACCCATGCCTACTCTGTCATTCAAGACCGTTTATCAAATGAAATAAATGGTATCAGAGTACCCTACATTCTACTGTAATTTGTAAAACAAACAAAAACAGTAAACCATTCAAAACATGTATTCCCTAGCTTTATAACTGGTGACACCTCAATCTTAACTCACTGCAGGTGTTTAATTTCTATTGGGTTAGGTTAATAGTATTAAAAACACTAAGCACCTCAATAATATAGATTGCATGAGTTAAAATTCTCTTCTAACAGTTCTATGACCAAAGGTTTTCTTTTATTAGTAGTCCCAGACCAGAACCACCTAGCTGTACAACCACCACATCATAGAGTCAATGCCAAAAGGTGGCTTGCTCTGATGGCATTCTGTCAAGTTCAGTCTCTATCACTGTGGAGGGTGTTTCAGAGAAACTGCTCAAAGTTAACATATATAACTCCCATTGCATTCATGGTGTCTATGCTTTCAGTAGATAGGTTAGAAAATGCAAAAAATAAAACTGGGTTAAATACAGTAGGTAGAAATACATGTGGAAATGTCTTCTGGCTTCACATAATTTTAACCAAGTTCCTTAGAGGGTGATTTAGTAATATACATGTACTAGTGAAACAATTCAGGGAGTCTGAATTGTACTGTTCATCAAAAGGTTAAGTGCGTACAGTTACTCATTTATCTCTTATCCCTGTATTTTATGTTTTTGGTTATTTATTTACTTCTTTTGTTTATTTATAACTCTGTGGATTTGTAAATAATGTGTTATGTGAAGTGAGAACCTCCCTTCATTTTCCCTCCACAATCAATAAGTTTTCTACCGATTTGTAGTATCTCCATGAAGTATACTGAGTACATGGACCTAGATATGCATTTATGTGTACACAGACAGAAGTCTCTTTTCACATACTATTTTATTTAACCTTCTTGTCACATGATATTTTCTTCTAAATCATATTGTTTTCCTTAGTTTGGTTTAAAAAAAGCATTTTATTGCATGAGATGACAGATAATCCCTTGTTATTTTTCCTTTGAAGTATTGGTCTGTTTCACAATACCACACATACACAAACAAAACCCAAATCCTATTGGATTTTAATAAAATGTAATGCATACATTAAAATGAATTAGAGTCTATTTTTGTTTTACTGTAAAACAAAAAATCTGAAAAGATTCAGACATGTGTATATTCCAATGTGGGCTCTAGCACTTATGACCCATGTGACCTTCAAGTAATGACTTAACTTTGTGAGTTTGAGTTTCTGTATCTATAATCAAATCTATGTTTCCCAGTACTTATGAAATATGAAGTAGGTAAAAGTGATGTAAAGAGTATATACACAAAAAACCTGGCACAATACCTCACACAAGTCTGACAAAGAATGAAACATTTTCATTATTTTTGCATGAAAAACATTACATAGATCATAGTCTATTCTGACTGAGCTATAAGAGTATATTATTTAAATACTGGTACTGAGAAATACTCTTGGAGCTGTTACAATAATGGTACAATTCAGAACAACTTTCAGATAGACGCTAACCAAATAAATCTTATTAAATTACATTGAAAGACATTTTAAAAACTGAGTTACTTAGACAATAGCTAAAGCACAGTATCTGACAAAAACATTCCATAAAATCCACCACTTGCTATTTCCAAGAATACTACCTTTACCAACATCATATATGCTATATGAAACTTTCACGGCTCCATGCATCCTCACGTACGCTTAGATGCTGCCCGTAAAATAAACGTTGACTTGGCTCATCTAAGTCATAACAGAAGCATGGAGGAGCTCTAACTAATTAAAGGATAAATCATGTAAATAAAAGACATAGATCCTATATTGCCATTTTATTTCAAAATTATTTGTAAGTAACACCAACCGGAGAAGTTTCAAACAGAATAAATAGGTCAAACATTAGATATAGGTTTATGCTATTATATAAGAAAGCATAATATATCTGGAAACTATATAATGGATGAGATATAGGAGAATAAATCAATTTTCTTATTGAACTGAAGGTGGAGAGGATAGAGGAATACATTATAAGGCTTAGTGAAGTTTCTATGAAATACATTTTGCAAATGTAACACAACATGTTTAAGAACCACTGAAGAAAACATCAGCTTCTAACTGATCCTTTGCTGTTTTCCCGAGAATAAACATGGAGACTAAGTGTCTTGCCCAGACTCATTTTAGGGAAATATTTTCTCTCCACTTCTTACAGAAAGAGTTAAGAAGAGGTAGAAGCATATAAGATGAACTTTTTACTTTTACTGAAATACTGCATACATTTCCCCTAAATGGAAATACCCAAAGAGTTTAGTGGGACATCGTTCCGGGTATTGCTTTAAAATTTGTCATCATCATGGGATGCCTGGGTGGCTCAGTCGGTTGGGCATCTGCATTTGGCTCAGGTCATGATCCCAGGGTGCTGGGATCATTGATCCATGATCATTAAAATAAAATTTGTCATCATCCTAACAGAAGCAAGGAAGACCCTCATTTTCAAACAGAGCTTCCACTTTCTCACTTAAGACCTAGGAAGACAATGAAAAAGATGAAAATTTAATGTGAGATTGACAAACTTAACCATGGCTCAACCATATGGTACTGAGCAAAAAGAAAACCCATCAGCTGACAGGAGATAGGATGTTCCTTTGTCCTTCCATGGTATTTACATGCAGAATTGCAAAGCATTGACCAAGAAGCTCAGCAATGCATGGGTGTTCCTCCTGTCTTTCAAATCACTGGAAGCAACCCCCTCAAATCAGCTGGTTCCTAGGTAAAAGTCAGAAGTCAAACTATCAACACTAGAACCTGTATTTTCCTCATCATCATGTTTTTATTTCCTTCTCTCCATTCCTGGAAACTAATTTCATACCATAAGATTTAATCATAAATTAGATAAAAATACAGTAAAACAAAAATAGACTCTAATTCATTTTAATGTATGCATTACATTTTATTAAAATCCAATAGGATTTGGGTTTTGTTTGTGTATGTGTGGTATTGTGAAACAGACCAATACTTCAAAGGAAAAATAACAAGGGATTATCTGTCATCTCATGCAATAAAA
Source organism: Halichoerus grypus (assembly GCF_964656455.1). Taxonomy (NCBI): domain Eukaryota; kingdom Metazoa; phylum Chordata; class Mammalia; order Carnivora; family Phocidae; genus Halichoerus; species Halichoerus grypus. The sequence continues at coordinate 138,629,149 of NC_135713.1, read as the reverse complement.
TGCTTTTTTTAAACCAAACTAAGGAAAACAATATGATTTAGAAGAAAATATCATGTGACAAGAAGGTTAAATAAAATAGTATGTGAAAAGAGACTTCTGTCTGTGTACACATAAATGCATATCTAGGTCCACGTACTCAGTATACTTCATGGAGATACTACAAATCGGTAGAAAACTTATTGATTGTGGAGGGAAAATGAAGGGAGGTTCTCACTTCACATAACACATTATTTACAAATCCACAGAGTTATAAATAAACAAAAGAAGTAAATAAATAACCAAAAACATAAAATACAGGGATAAGAGATAAATGAGTAACTGTACGCACTTAACCTTTTGATGAACAGTACAATGACTGAACTTACAAGATAAAATTTATTGACAAACCTGACAAATAATTTATATAACATGGGACCATTTGTACACATTTGTCTACCTGGCTAATATTTTTAATATGTAAAGTGTTTATAAAATGTATGAAGACAAAAGTTATTAGACAACATCAGAAACCATCCCAGCTATGTATTTCCTTCATCTGTAAAATGGGGGATTATAGGAATATCATACCATTACTTACAGGGGTGTTATGAGGATCAAGCAAATCAATAAATTTAAAACAATCTGAATGGTGCCTAGTGTTCAATAAATGTTAGGGGAAAAAAATCTTGTCAATAGATTCATGCAGAAAACCCACAAAAGTTGAAGTGTTGCTAAATGAAAACTGCTAAGCCATACTACTAAAAAGTAAAGAAAGAAAATTAAAAAAAAAATAAATCCAAGTAATATAAAATGACTTTCCCATAAAATTCACATTTTGAAATAACAGGGCTTGGAGCACCTGGGTGGCTCAGTCAGTTAAGCATCTACCTTCACTCAGGTTATGATCCCAGGGTCCTGGAATCGAGCCCCGCATCTGGCTCTCTGCTCAGCAGGAAGCCTGCTTCTCCCTCTCCCTCTGCTGCTCCCCCTGCTTGTGCTCTCTCTCAAATAAATAAACAAAATCTTAAAAAAAATAACAGGGCTTAGTGTAACAGAAGTACTATACAACAGATATTCTCAGCCAGTTTTATTCGAAGTATGAATTAAACACAAACTTTCTGAAAAGCACTTTGATCGTATTTATCAAAAATTTTAAAGAAATATGTATTCATCTAAGGAAACTATCATAAGAAAATGCAGACAAGATACACACCCAAGGTATATCATATATGCATTATTTACAGCAAGGAATTATATGGATGCCTAATAACAGGGAAATTGTAGTATCCAAAGAAATGATTATTTATATAATAGATAGTATGCTTTACTTTATTAAGGCACTACATTAAGACATGAATTATTCTCATGTATATACATTTCTCCATTCATCAACAGCTATTTATTATGCTGAATAGAACAGAAAACTATATTACTAAAGGAAAACACTGCAGAAAGTTAACAGACCTTATTCTTAATATATAAGGAATATGTAAACTTTTAATTTTCTCAATTTTGTATTTTCTACTTCCAATAGTGAGGAGTAACTTCTAAAACATTTTCTTTTTAACTTTTCGAACTAGCAAAGTATTACTATATGTAGCTATGAAAAGCAAAAGTTAAAGCGTAGAGATATCTGAGTCAGACTATAGCTCTATGCATTGTTTATAAGATCAGCTACTCAATTTGTAAATCAATAAGTGTATGCTGAGTTGTTTTGAGCTTTTCCTTGGGCTTTGCTATTGCACAGGAGTGTAACTAGAATTGTTTAAAAACATTGATTTAAGACTCTGAGTTTCAAGCGTAAACAAAAAATCAGTCTTAAAGATGTATTTTAGCTTGCCACCTCACATTCTGAACTGGAACTATCCCAATCTGAGAAAAAATAAACATACAGATTTGTCTTTTAAAGATCAGATGACACCCCCAAAATAGTTACCATTTGGTGATTCTCATTACAAGTAAGAATCCGCATATTCCTGCCTAAAGTTAAGGAAGACAAAAGAGAATGGATTCAGATCATCACACGGTCCCAGTATGTCCTCGTATGTCAACAGACAGGTGAACTCCAAGAACAGACTGGGCTCAGTTTGGAAAGAGCAACAAGGCAAAGAAAAATTTAAGGTGACACATGCTGCTATCATTCAGCAAAAAATCGTCAGGAGCTGTCTCATAGAGAATAACAGAAGGTTGTAGGTTCAAAAGGGGTATTTAATCAAAATAAATGGCACTGTAAAGTTAGCAAGCTGGACTCTTAAGAGATGTTTTGTCAAAGTTCAAATGATTTGGGGCTCATTTTAAATGTGGTGCAGCTTGAAGCTGGCCCAGTATGTCACAGAAAAGAAGTCTATGAAGAAAGGTGATCAAGCCCTCTGCCATTTATCACAATGACTTCAAGTGAAAGTGGGTGTTTTCCCATGATGGTTTAGAAAAGGAATCTGAATGGCACCTATGTGAAGTACACAGACACTGAAAGATGGGCAGGGGGAGAAGAGCTCTGGAAAGTAGAAAACATAAATAAAAGACCCTATGTCTAAATAGGGCAAGGTGTCATTGACGATATTTTACATAAGGGAATAGCATGTTCAGATCTGCATTTTAGGAAGATTATTTCCACTAGTATATAGAAAATGGATTGGTCAATACGGGACGCAGAGGGACAGAGGAGGAGTCATCAGGTGATGACGGCCTACACTAAGGTTGGAGGAGAACAATTGGAAAGAAGTGGACAGAAGGGGGTGAGTTTCATGAACTCACAAAAGCAGCCTTTGGTGGTTGATTGAACTTGGAAGATGTGACAAAGAGAAGAATCAAACTGGGATACTGGTTTTTCTTGGATACTGGGGGATGTGGTCACTCACTGACATTGAAAACATGAAGCATGGGACAGGTTGGTCACAAGTGGACAAGGGGAAAATGACAGTTTCAGTATGGGAAAGGTAGAGATATCTAATAGGTGGCTGGATATAAAGATTTCAAACTCAATGGAGAGGTCTGGCCCAAAGAGGAAGTTCTGCCATGGATATGAATGGGATCATCTAAAAAGATAAAAAGACCTGATGTGAAGAAAGAAGGGCTTAAAAAGGAACAATCAGAGAAATGGGAGAAAGACAAGAAAATGGCCATGCCATAGAAGTTAAATAAGTATTTTGAGTAACGATGAAAAAAGTATCAAAGAATTAACACCATTTTTAATCCACCACCATATATATGTTTTTATTTCTCTAACAACAGGAGAGAGGGACATCTCCATTATTTGGCATCACTACCCTTTAGGAAGCTTTCATTTTATCTGAGCAATTCATTTAGTGATAATGTATTAATTTGAGACAATCGTATGTTTGTTTGCTTTTCGAATGGATGGAGATGGCGGGGCAGACTGTTTTAAAACACATCTACCAAAGGATCATTTAGGAGGTGATTTCTGAAGAACTCTACCAGATGCACAGTCTAATGAATATTTCCCCCAGGAAACCCTGATGGGTCTATGGCCCCTTTGTGTGTACATCTGGCTTCATTTGCAGCCTCCTGGTCCCAACTCCAGCATGACTGTTAACTTTAGCGATGCTGCCCATAGAGCTGATGTGTATTAAGGGCAGCCAATTACATTACTTTGCTAATTGTATTAGAATATTTAACCAAGTAGAGCCTATTTATAGATTGTACTCCGTAAATAAAAGTGTCTATTCAAAGTGGCAAATTTGTTTCCAGATAATCCTTGGAGATGGCAGTTAGCATATGACCCTCTGCTATTATTTTTTAGGATTCACATCCTGCATTTTCTAAATCCTTTCGAAGTCTCAAAGCAGGAAACAATAAATTCTTTGCCAAGTATTTCTTTAGCAGAATCAGCAAATCCACCTCCTCCAAATGGCAGAAGGATGCAGATCCTGGTCATGTTTTTATTATCCTGCTCTAATGAACCGAGTCCAAATTTCTAAAATGTGTGTTCTCTGTTTTAGGCTAGAGTCCCTGAGATTTGTAATCCTCAACTAGAGCCAGAGACTGTTTTCCTATCAGCAAAACAGAGGAAACCATATTTGCAAATTCTTCAAGATCTCCCAAGCCAATCTGTTATAAAAATGAAAACTATTATTATGACAAGACTTAGCCCATAATTTATTTGTTGTGCCACAGTAATCTCCTTATTTATTCTGATTGAAGGCAATCACAAGTCTGTTCAACACTCAGAGTAAGTGGAAATAAGCCAAATCCAGTCTAAACACTGAGAACAGAAAACATAGGCACCAGGGTGATTTCAGGGTAAATGCCTGAGTGTGCAAGGTGACACAGGATGCTGACCTTGAGTGTGCAAACAAATTCAATTCTTATCTTAGAATCCAGAACTTGGGACTTCATCCTACCCCAAAGAAAGGAGTTTAGCTTCATCTAATATAATGAGCAGAATTCAGTTAACATTGTCAAAGAATAGCCTGGGTTATAAAAAATGCGTAAGGGACAGGAAAATTTTTCATACCTCTCTCCCACCCACTCCCACCCAATCACCCAAACAAGAGACCCCACTCAGCTATGGATTAAGCTCTTCAATGGCTATAAATCTCCTATACCAATGCTCTTTTTTATTTTTTTCCAATGGCAGGCTACTTTAATCCGTTGAAAATTCATATTCATATATTTGCTTCGACTTTTTCTTTGTTTAATCCGAAGTTTATCAAGTTCAACTGTTCAAATTTTGTGATCTCTTTCAGGTTATTTTAGGATAACCTCCGGTGGACATATATACACATTCAGAGACCAAAATAACTTTAATGGAAAGAGGCTATTGAAAAACTGACCTGTTAAAACATTTCAGCTAATTCTGTCTTGGCACGAACCAACTGTTCTTATTAGTTGAGTTTAGGTTACAAAGGAACAAACATACCCCTTTTCTACACACATCCTCACCAATGACCTCTCTTTTTATAATTTCTACAGATATTCAATATTTAAAAAACTTGGTCTGCAATATGAAAAGGTCTACCTGTGCAAGAAAGAAAACTCTCAGAAATTAATCCAGTGTTACTGTAATTACTCAGGAAAGCAGTGAAGAGACAGCAAGGGAACATTCCTTGACTGTGTAGCTTGTCAGATATTGGAGCCACCTTGATAGAGTAAACATTTTGAAGGTTATCTTTCTGCTGCTTTATCTTTTTATGAGCCTGTCTGCATGGGAGTCACCCATGGTCCTCTCCATAAATGCTAAAAAGACATTTGATGACATAAAATGTCAATTGATTCTACATTTCACACAGCCAATAAAAATGTAATACATGCAAATTTCATTCTTTTCTCCCTCTCTCCATTTATTGAAAATGTACTTTAAAATTATCAATTACGGTAATTAAAATTACCAAAATTAAAGATGCTAGCTGTCATAACTGTTCTTTCACATTATTCTTGCTATTCTTGCAGAGCAATTACAGGGCTGAGTCACAAAGCCTCACCCAACTGCAGTGGATGTTGGGAAATGTAGTTGAGTTATGTGCCCAAGAGAGAAAAGCAATGGATCTAAACAACTAGTAAGTCTCTACTACAAAGCCTATAGAGTAAGCATTAATGTAGTATGGTGTGAAAGGAAATATCTTTAGAAGATCACAATTCTTCTCTGAAACCTAAACTTCCTTTCAGACTAAAAGTTTTCATAAAAATAGCTTTGTACATAATGACTTGACTTACTCTATCAGTTCCCAACTTCAACATACTGTTTCTAATTAAAATCACTCTTATTTATCAACCAGTTGCACTACTTTAATGATCATTTAACCTAAGACCATCATTTGCCTGGTGCCAGAGCTTGGAAAAACCTTGTGACATCTCTGTATTTCAGATCAAGCTTTCTCTTCAGGCTCTGATAGCTAGAGCTTGACTCTTTAAATTTTTACCTGAGAACAGCTAACAGCTCCAGGGGCTTCCCTCCTATATTCCTCATATCCTGTAGGTCACCATTACTTGAATCCACCTTTACTTTTGACTTAATAAGGTAGTTGTCCTGAGCACAATCCCTGACCCCTGTCTCCCTCCATCCAAATGCCTGAACTTCTTCATAACTCTTCCCATGACCACTGTACTCCTTGGGGAAGGGTCTGGCAAATCACTCCTCAGTATCACTCATTATCTGGGGGCAATAAACATCACAAAGAATGGGACTTAAAGGGTTCTGATAAGTGTATGGTGTTCATGGCTGGTTAAGGGAAGCACTAAAGAAATCTGAAGCTGAGTTAAATGGAACCAGATCCAAAATGAAAAAATAAAATAGTTTCCCTAGGAATCCAGAGAATGAAGAAAGGGTTCTCAAATTCAAGATAAAAGAAACATAAAGTCATTTGACAGCATAGGGAAAACAACAACCTCAGAGACTGTTAAACCTGCACCACGATTCTCAGGTGTACAGACTCATGTTTTTTATAGCTCTGTTAGGGATAAAGAGAAAAAAATAGTGATAAATATACTTCTTTTCAGTCTTTGTTCTATCACCTTCTTTGCTTATGTAACCAAGAGTATTCATGAAATCCGCTTGTTGAGATAAAATCTAGGGGCGCCTGGGTGGCTCAGTCGTTAAGCGTCTGCCTTCGGCTCAGGTCACGATCCCAGGTTCCTGGGATCGAGCCCCGCATCAGGCTCCCTGCTCAGCGGGAAGCCTGCTTCTCCCTCTCCCACTCACCCTGCTTGTGTTCCCTCTCCTGCTGTCTCTCTCTCTGTCAAATAAATAAATAAAATCTTATAAATTAATTAATTAATTAATTAATTAATTCCAAAATCCATCATGAAAGTCTACAAGTACATTTTTCATTACCTGGTCAGTTACAGTATTTTACTATATACCTTTAAACTCCAGTAATAAACTGACAAAGGCAGTATCACATTAGAAAACAGTACAAAATACTATCTAAATTGTTTTGAAGTCATCACTAGTTTGTATACTCAAATGAGATAATATCATAAAAAAAATTTGTGAAATGCTTTTTAAAGATAAGGTCTTACTGCCTGTATGTTACTTTTTTTTTGCTTGTGATGATCTTTATTTTTTTTATTTTTATTTTTTTAAAGATTTTATTTATTTATTTGACATAGCGAGAGCAGGAACACAAGCAGGGGGAGTGGGAGAGAGAGAAGCAGGCCTCCCGCAGAGCAGGGACAATCCCTGACCCCTGTCTCCCTCCCAGGACTCGATCCCAGGACCCTGGGATCATGACCTGAGCCGAAGGCAGACGCTTAACGACTGAGCCACCCAGGCGCCCAACTTGTGATGATCTTTAATGCAGTGGAGAAAACTCTCCTGTTGATTCTAGCTGAAGAAGCTGGTATCGTTATGGAAACTTGATTTCCTATTATTACTGGAATGGTAAGTGCAAATATTGAGGGAATGTTCAATTTTGTTTTGAGAGAGCCCTCCCTCCCAACCCTCTGCCATCAGCTTAAAGAAAAATGCTCTTTGAATGAATTGCTTAAGACATGCTATCTATTTCTGAAATTAGAAGAAAGGGCCAGTTTCAGGATTCATTTAAATCATCTGTTTCACTGCCATAGAAAAAACAGAACTCAGTATTATGGCTTTTCTTAAATATGGAAAGTCTATGGATAAAGACTGTCAGGCTTGGCTGTGTTAAGCCGCACTATCAAATCCGTATAATTCTATATGCAAATGACATGCTTATATGGGATCTTCATCTCTGATCTAATATTTTCATTTTCAAATGAGCTAGCTAGAGGTTCTCTTAATTCATTTTCCTATCTCTTTATTATCATTCAAATTATTATGTTAACATTATTCTATTTATTAGAACACCTTTCAGCTAAGGATATTAAAGAGCTTTGACAAGCATGAATTAAATCTCCCCTAAAAAACAGGTTGGCACAAAGCTGAGATAGAGTGATAGGTAGGTCAAACAAAGGAAAAAAACAACAACAAAAACAATGTGCAGGTTAAGTTCCCCTGCTCAAGGTCAATCAGGAAGGAAATAGTCAGTGTCTATTCTATATCCAAGAGGTTAACTCTTTGCAAATGAGGACCCAAGTGGTCAAGTAACACTATTTAGATAAATTACTTGCAAGGCTAAACTTTGAAGCAGAAGGAATAATCTTAAACTAAAGAGTTTCTGACAAAGGCAATTTCACAAGCTCATAAAATGGAGTATCTCTTAAGTACAATTAATGAATGAGCCTCATAAATGTGTACTTTAGAATAGTTATTGGCACCTATCATACAGGGCTGAGAATCCTGACAGAAACCAGTATGATCTCCAGTCTTGGCACACAAGAAATTAGGAAAAAGCTCATGCTGTGTAAGTTTGCCCAATTCATAGGCGTGTCATTTTTTCTTATTCTAGCATGCCTGGTAGGTCTCGGACATCAAAAAAAGGAGTACATGAGAGCACAATATAGAGCACACCTTGACAATTTCCTTCTATTGATATAACAAATATATTCCTCAATTATAAAATAATTCTAAGTCACATCAATGCATCCAGGGAGATTCACACATTTGCATTAAGGACTTCCTGTTAAAAATGGATTGTACATTGCAGCATCATTTATAGATCCCTAAGTTATTTAGTTTCATTGAATTGAATATTTTTAAATAGACATGAGAAATATGATTCATAGTAGAAAAAGTTCATCATGATCTAGATGCAGCTATGTTCCACAGGAAAATTTCAACCACCAAAGTGCAAAGACAAAATGACTGACTTTTCTTGCCACACAAAATATTGACAATATTCTCTTATAACCTACTCTTAATTGTTAGTTGGGATGTCAAACTGAGAGCATACTGACCTTTAGAAGTAGGGCTTTAATGAACAAGAAGACAGGGCAGGGAGAGGTATCAAGCATCAGAAGGAATTTAACTTAAGAACAAACTAGTTTGACCCCAACCAAACCTAAAGTCTATCCAGAGGCCCATTACAGATAAATACATAATATAAAGATAAATAATTATAATTAATATAATTATTTTATGTGTGCTTTTAAGTTTCAGTAGTAGAATGTAAATCAAGAGATAAGCAGTTAATAAGTTATGGTTTACTGACATGTGGAATACTCTGACATATTTAAAAACATTAGGTGTATCTAAGCTCATGGGCAATATATATTTTATATTGTAAATTGTAGAACAACATTAAGCCAATCTAATTTAGTGAAGAAAACACCTATGCTAAATACAAGTGTATGCTTGTATGATAAATAAAAATTTACAGATACATATTCAAATGTTAATATTACTTGCCAGTATAGAGGGGAGTGGAATTGGCAAGCAAAGGGGAAGTTTCAGCTTTTACTTTCTGTATAAGGAAGGGGCTCAGAATGAACCCCTTTGGCATATGGATTACTTTGAGCTAAAGTCAGTCAAGGTCCAGAAGACTCAGGAAGAGCTTTTATGCCCCTCTTAACTTCCTAAAACAATTTAGATAAAGGGCCAGGTCCAGGAAGACAACTGTAGATAGCTGTAATGAGTATGGGCTACGTATAGTGGGGTGGGGGTTTGGAGGGAAGCTCAGCTCAGCAGGGCCTGGAGCTCAAATTCTTCTCTGTGTCCTACTCTCTCTGCATGGCATGGCAAATGTTTGTTTTCCAAATAATTGTTCTTTCCATCTTCCTGTAAGTTGTATCCCACCCCTTTGAAGTCTCAGACTTCTAACCCTTTCTCCTTAGCTCAGCATGGCATGTGAGCCTCAGTACCTGACTACCTGTGGAGGTCTCATATTCTTATGGGGTTCCTGTACATACGTAATTAAATGTGTTGTCCTCCTGTTACTTTCTTATACCACTTCACCCGCTAAGGAACTTAGAAGGGTGGAGGAAAACTTCTTCCTCCCTAACAATGTATATTATTTTAAGGCTTAGAAATGGAGCATCTATTTAGGTGTTATTAGATCAATTTTTGTATGATTTGAAAGTGAGCATAGCATAGTGGTTAAGACCAGAGGCTCTGGAGTCCTATTGCCTGTGCTCAAATCCATATTACGTCTAGCTGTATAACCTTGGCTAATGTGCTCTATGCGCCTGTTTATCCATATAAAAAAGCCAATAATAATGGCTCATACCTCATAGAGTTATAATGGAAATTAAACAGTTTAGAATAAGTTCTTGCATAGAGCCAACCTCAATAAATAAAGAGGTTAAGTATATTGGCTATTATTGTCATTCTATTAGATGATTTTGATGATGATGATGATGATGATGATGGTAAGTAAGGCATCAGAGAAGAATCTCATAGGTATAAAGTCAGAAATAAAATTCAAGAGGAGATTTAAGCCATGGCAACATTTAATTTTAAAAGACAGTAAAGCAATGAATTTGCAACTCTGAGAAATGAAGTGAATTCTATGAAATTAAATAACCTGACAGACTGTCATTAAAATATTAAAGAAACAAATAGTGCTTATGAAATACTAAAGCAAATATAGCAGTTTTAGGGTCCAAGATAGCAGCATAGGAAGACCCGAAACTCACCTCCTTCCTCAGACACACCAAATATATACCTACAAATAAAGGATTTCCTCCTGAAAAAGTAAGAACAGCTGACTGAAGAGCTTCTGCATGGCAAAGGATAGAGGGACCACAGAGAGAAGAGTAGGAGACATGGAGCCACGGTACTGATTGGAACCTCTACCCTATGCTGTGACCTGCAGTAGGAAGAGATATCACTGAGGCGCCTGCATGCGGATTTACCTGCCTTTGGGCACACAGTAAACAGTAGTTTAAAGGGCAACTAGAGTGTAAGTGAAGGAAATCCATTTACTAACCCTACAGCACCTGCCAAACAGCAGGGAAACTGCAGAAACTCTCCAGAATCAAAGGTGCTGGTGACCACCACTGTTCACGTCTGCCCACCACCTTGATGGCACAGACAGGAGGAAGATCCAGAAGGGCTCTAGCTGGCCTGCTAGGAGTAGGCTTAACAGATATACAGAGAATATTCCATCTAAGAACAGCCAAATACACCTTCTTCTCAGGTGCACATGGAACATTCTCCAGGACACATCACATGTTAGGCCACAAAACAATTCTCAATAAATTTAAGAAGATTGAAATTATATTGAGCATATTTTCTGTGATATGAAACCAGAAATTAACTACAAGAAAAAAAAAAAACTGGACAAAACAGAAACAAATGTAGAAACACTAAAACAACAAATAAATAAATGAAAGAAAAAAACAAACAGTACCTTCAAACAAACGAAAGAGGAAAAAATATCAGATCAAATCTTTGTGATACAGCAAATGCAGTTCTAAGAGGGAATTTTATAGCAATTTTAGAGGCCTCACTCAAGAATCGAGAAAAATCTCAAACAATCTAACCCCACACCTAAGGAAACTAGGAAATGAACAAACAAAGCACAAAGTTAGTAGTAGGAAAGTAATGAAGATCAGAGCAGAATGAAATAGAGACCTAAAAAAATAGAAAAGACCAATGAAAATAAGAGCTGGTTCTCTGAAAAGAAACAAAATTGAAAAACTTTTAGCCAGGTTCATCAAGAAAAAGACAGTCTTCAAGAGAGGACCTAAGGAATCTACAAGTAAGAAGCAACAGGAAGAGAGAAAGGAGGGTGGTGTTTCAGAAGGAAGCACAGGCCCACTGACAGCTGAGGAAGTTTGGGGAAACATTCTCCAGTGACCAGAAGGTCAGAAACTGAAAGGTCTGAGACTTTACCCTATTTGCAAGCTAACAAGTTATGTTGCCCTAGTCTCATGGATACTGACAGGAGACACAAGATGGGTTTATTCATCACAGAAAAAGAAGTAACCAGATAGGGGCGCCTGGGTGGCTCAGTAGTTAAGCGTCTGCCTTCGGCTCAGGTCATGATCCCAGGGTCTTGGGATTGAGCCCCGCATCGGGCTCCCTGCTCGGCGGGAGGCCTGCTTCTCCCTCTGCCACTCCCCCTGCTTGTATTCCCTCTCTCGCTGTGTCTCTCTCTGTCAAATAAATAAATAAAATCTTTAAAAAAAAGAAGTAACCAGATAATCAGCATTTGCACTAGTTCCTCAAGCCCTAATTCCCACTGCATGATAAAAGAGTAACACCTTCACAAGCACTGGGGTTGAAGTAGTGGGGGCAATACCACTCCAAAATATCCCTCTAGGCATACTGATTACTTTAAACTTTTTTTTTAATATAGTTGACGCACCATGTTATATTAGTTTCAGGTGTGCAACATAGTGATTCAACATCTCTATACGTTATGCTATGTTTAAGCTGCTTATATTTAAGAAAAAGCAGACATAGGTGAAGCTCTGAAAACTGAGTATAAGTTACCCTTTTGTAAGAGACTTGGACATTTACAAGGGAAATCTCCATTTGTAAGTGTTCCCTCTCCTTACCAGGATTCAGGATGCCTCTGAATCTCTAGTAACTCCTATCAATGGAGAAGCCAATGACTTCAATCTGCATGGCAACCTTACCCTGTTTACTGTGGTTTCCCTAGTAACCCCCCTCAACTGGCCTTCCCTCCATCCCCCAACATTGTTGTCTTTAGTTGGGGATGGTATTTAAGGTGGTGGCTTGGACTATTTCAGGGAGTTACTTGGTTTTCCTGTGTATCTCCCATGTATACAAGAAGTATACATGTTATTAAACTTCTGCTTTTCTCCTGTTAATTTTTCTTTAATTACAGGAAGGGCCTCAGCTAAGAAACTAGAAGTGTAGAGGGATTATTATTTTTCTCCTTCACAGGGTATATCACAGGAGAGGCTCTCTGACCTCAGGGAATGCATGGCTTTTATAATGGACTGTATAATCTTTGTCCAGAGGAAGATATTATTTTTATTATACTGAAGAGTAAACAAATTACCCTTTGCTCTGAAGTTAGAAACTCTGTCTTCAAAGACTGCACCCTACACAAATGTATTTGAAAAGATAGTCTAGAATGAAGGCAGGTAATATCCCCATTCAAACGACATGCAGAAACACAGAAGAGCCATGGAGATTTTTCTCCACACACAAATGTAACGATTCAGAAAACCACCCTTGAGGCCTTTTTTGTCCAGATGAAAGAGGATGATGGGGGCGGGGGGGGGGGAGGGGGAGAGTCAATCCTGGACCATCAGGAGCTGAAGATGGAAGCCATTACCAAAAGGGAAGGCATAATCTTGTTCACAGGAGTTTCAGCTTAAGAGACCCAGCAAAGGAGAATGACAGCTTACTGATCTCTGAAGACACCATGAAAGAAACAGCATTTCAACTGAGAATGAGTTAGCCAATCAAATATGGGATTAGAGGTACTCAGTTGGAAGGAAATACGAAGAGTCAAAACTCGGAAATAAAAGGTATGATTCGGCAAACAGAAAGAAGCCCAACACTGCTGAAAGAAGACAATTTATGTTAGTGAACATTTTAATGTTCATTTCTCAAAGTACTACATTCTTGTTCCTCTCTCTGGTGATAGAGTAACTTGCAGATGGGCAGCAATTGAGAGAAATAATCATCATTTCATATGTGAGGGAAGAGGATAGGCGAAGAACTAAATAGAATACAATCCACACTACACAAAGACACCTAATATCTCCAGACTAAAAGAAAAGTCTTTAATATAAGCCTACTTGGATTTTTCAAACACTGACACAAGACCGACGAAGTTAAGGAATCTGAAAGCAACATTTTCCTAACAACTAGCAAATTATAGATTCTCTTTATTACTGTTTTAGGTACTAGAATAATTTAATTGTGAATCTGCCTTTAGCTTCCTGTCCTTTTCTCCTAACTATACAAATGCAACTTACTTTCATGAATGATAACAGATTCCAATCTAACATAGCATGTCTTGCTCTGACATTTACAAACACACAGCTGTGGGAACAGATAAATCTGGCGTAATGTTTATTTTCTAAGTGTGTGAACGGAAAGGGAATGCTTCTGCTTAATAAAGCTCCTATAGCATTATAAATTTAAACAATATGATGAAAACTGTCCCTGAGAGAAAAAAAAAAGTAGGGATAGCATAATCTGAAATGTCCATTACATTATCTAATGTTATGTTGAATGGGTGTCTCTCATACAACATGATATATAGCTGCTTAGAATCAGGTGATACTGAATTGCATTTTCTTCAATTCACATATTTGGAAAATGAGAAAAGGACTCCAAATATATGCATAACATTCAAAACTTCTATTAAAAATTCAGATGAAGAATGAAACGATTGAGCTCTTATCATGTAGTCCTAGAAAGACTTGATTATCGTATTTGCCTTTGAAAATAGAGCTATAGATATTTTCAGTGATAAACCACCTCTGAAATACTTTTAAAATCTCCTGAGGACTACACTCAACAGCCAACTACTTCTTCGATTATACTTTTCATTCTTTCTACACCCAATTTCCATCTTTTCCAATTACGGTTTCCGCTGCACACACAGCTATCTTGACTAAGAAAATGATAAATACAAAGTGAGGAATACATTCATTAGAGGAATAGAGGACACCACTGTACAATGGCAACAAGAAAAAAACAGGATCTTTTTGAAAATTTTGTTTTTGTCATTCAAATAAAATTCCTCTCTAGGCTCACCTTAACAGCCCTTAACAGCACATGCACTAATATGCCTTGCTGCTCCTGAGAGTACATTATTTACAGATCACTTGTTCTCAGCAGAGGGTGGGAGTGGGGGGCAATTTTCCCCTCCAGAGGACATTTGGCAAAGTCTGGAGACATTTTTATTGTTATGATTTGAAGGGGAAGTTGCTGCTGGCATCTAGTGGGTAAAGTCCTGGGATGCTGCTGAACATCCTACAGTGGGCAACGCAGCCCCCAAACCAAGAATTATCCAGCCCCAAGTATGAATAGTGCTGTGGTGGAGAAGCCCCACCTGAGATTAACATTTCACCCAACAGCATTCCAAACTACTGGTTCTCCATGTCTTTTTTTTGAGCAGCTTTTGATTTCTGTGATAGACCGGTTTTTTCTAAAGCACCAGCTGCTTATGATTCAACGAATTGAGGTCAACTATTGTAACTCCTACAACTTGTTCTCATATTCACAAGCTGTATTTTACTTTTTATGTCCACGTTACTATAGTGGAAAGGCACTGATGGGATCTCTACTTCCTAACCACAGAACCAGTCTTTGTGGTCTATAGCAACTCACCTACTTCTTTCTAGAATATTCCTTGAAAAACAACAAAATCCCAGGGAAAATGACGGCATCTGTGGCTGCCCATTCTCTGAGCCTAAATATGCACTTTGCTCCTGAGACTGCTATTGAAAATCTCTCAGCATGCTAATCAAACCCCTAGTCAGAATTGGCGATATACCTATGTAGAGTCAGCGACCCTCATCACAAAATACGCCTGAAGAACTGAAATCATCAGGAAGCCAACAATGAGGCATTCATGTCCAAGGAGTTCAACCAACATTTATTTTGGGAAGAAGAACTACAATTAACCACTTGGGTATTTCCTGAAGAGAGAGAGAGAGAGAGAGAGAGTGAGTGAGTGAGTGTGAGTGTGTGTGTGTGTGTTGGTGTGTTGGTGTGTGTGGGGGGTTAAATTCCTGTATCTGTCTGGATGCTCACACTAGATTGTTAACAGCTGTCATTTAGGTGCTAGAGTGAACACTTGGCTGAGCTGATAGAGTGAATTCCCTTTAGAATCTATAGGTTTGTTCCCTCAGCTGCTGGGAGTGCACTCAGCTAAGCCTCCTTTGATGCCCAAGCCCTCCCTGGGACTTGAAGAGAGTCACCTTGGCAAAGGTCATGCCCTTCCCCTGAACACCCTTCATACAATGACTGTGCAAGGGTACAAGGACCTGACCCCAAATCCAGACCCCTCCGATGGGCAATGCATACATCAAGCTCCTCCTGAAGCTTTGGTTTACTGCCTGGAAGCTAAACTTCTTGCTTTGCATAATCCAGCTTTCTGTCCCTACAGGGACATTCCCTCATAAACTTTTTGCAAACTAATCTTTATTTCAGAGTCTCTGGGAAATGACCCAAAACCTCGAATTTGTTAGATCACCTTCTTCTTATACTGTAAGAAAAATATATTTTATACAACAATACCTATTATATGTAAAAATAGGTAGTGTTCATGACAGTGAAGATGAAACTGGGGTGTAGACCTTCACTGTTAAATAAAATGTGCTCAACCCAAATGAGTGCTTTCTTTTCCTTTTACACGCTAAGGATTTAATAGGTTATATTTATTTGACTTCCTAACACAGATTCAGTGTACTGATGATTATTTACTTGTTGAGTACAAATGTGGAATGTGTGCAAACAGTTCTTTACTTTTTTTTTTTTGACAGTCTAGATTGATGGACAACCAAGTTAATTTGTAGGTCTCGCTGTGTGAGATAGGCCTCTGTTTGATTATCAGGCTGTCTCAGGTGGAAAACTGAAATCGCTGTGTATTCAATTATTGAATCTTGACACACCAGGTGCGGAGGTCAGTCCACAAAGTGGTTGCTTTTGACTAAGAAAACACACTCAGAAAGGGGTTTAAAGAAACTTGGCACTGTTGAGCCATGTCTTGATAGATTACCTGAAATGGCCCATGTTCAGCATCAGAACTGGGCTGCATCGACAGTACAAGAGGATAAATCAATGCGTTTGGCAGTGCTATAAACAAATCAATACAAAAAAAGGAAGAAAAATTGGGCTTTCAAGAACATTTCAGAAGTACCCTCTGGATTTAGGTAAAATAGCGTCAGTATTCTGAGGACTCCAACGTTAGGGATAGAATCAGCCAATTTTCAATAATGGAGGGCCTCCCTCCCAACACACTGCCCTTACCTTATCATTTCTTAATTTTTGATGCTTATTAGAAATTAGCATAAATACCCAAAACACTTTATTATTCAAGCTTTTACTATCACCAAAGTGTAAATCACAAGAGATGGGGAGCGGGCAGGGCGAAAAGAGCACTGTTCCACTTTCAATGCCCTTTCTTATGAGAAGTAATAGCTGCTGGATAATTCCAAACAGACAAAATAGAATTAAACCTAATTTGAAGTTCTACTGCCTTCAGTTTTTGCATAAATCCACCCAGCACAGAACCAGGCACTTAAGAGGTGCTCCATAAGTATTCATTAACAGAAAGAATCTACTAAGTCCGTATCCATAATTCAAAGAATGAATTACACTCACCACACAGCATAAATTCAACTTCCTTTTGCTGACAGATCCACAAGCCAGGGCAGGTTTATCACAAAACTTGAATCCCTCTAGCTCTTTCAGCTGCCTTGTTCCAGCTCTGCTGGATGAAAATGTGGGAAAGGGGTGGGGACAGGAGAGCAAGGGCAGCTGCTGCTGCTTTCCCCATTCTTGAGCCACCTTCTGGGTAAATAGGTGAAATTAGTTAAGTCACCTGCTGACATGGGTTTCCACTGTGTCCTTTACAAAGAGCTCTAACCATCACTCTGGGGGCCTGCCTGCTCTTGGAACTCAATCAGCCCCTTGATGAGTTCTGAAGGCCTTGTCACAGGCATCTGTCATCACCAAGATCCTTCACCTCTGATTTCACCATCTTTGCACATACGCTGTCATTGGCCTCACATTCCTTTCTTCTCCTTTATCAAAGGAGAGTAAGTTTGTTTGAGACATTCTCCTCAAAAGTCATGAGTTCCCCCTTGGGAACTCTTTGGACCACATCCACACAGTCTGTTCTCTCACAAAACAGGGCATTACCATCCCCACATTCTTTCCAAGGACATAATTAAACTCCTTGTTTTAAAGAAACATGTTTAAAATTACCATCGCTGGGTTATTTCTAACAGGTTATCCTAGCTCACAGTGACATAAACATTTACCTGTGTTTGCTAAAGTTCTCCTCTCTATAGTACAGTGCCCAGAACTACCTGTTGTATATCAGAGGTGCTGTGCTCTGTGCAGTTGTTTTCTTCCATTCTCCTTAGACCAAAATCACCAACTTTTTATCTGTAAATATGCCCTCTTTCCTAAGTTTTAGGCTTTTGAAAATTTACTTCCAGGGTTAAGGAATTTGGGCAACACTCACTTTATGAAAAATGCCTATTTTTCTCACTTGCTCCTTTCTGTTCTTTCAGATTTGTATGCTTAGCCCTCCTGCCACATCACATGTGGGATAGTAGACAAAGAAATTCAGACAATCTTAATGCATTAGAAGTATGTCCTCCACACCTTGTACTAAAATACTTATCTCCACAACCACCTGTGCTGTATTTTAATGTAGTGTATTATTAAAGTCTAAACCTAGGAAATTAACATAATTGCATGGAAAAAAAAACTTTAAGGAGAGAAAGTCTCACTTTTGATCTCTACTTGCATTCCTTAGGTAATACCCTGCCTCTCATCCATTCCTCCAAACCATATATTTATTCACTCTTATTTTGGGTCGAACAAACCTGTGAAGTATCCTGACATTTGAGTTCAGAACTAAAGCATGAGGTTTGATGGTCTGCAACCTCAAATTATTCCCAGACTTTTTAAGATGCTATTCTTTGTAAATGAATAGCAAAGGCAGCAAGTGCAAATAGTTTCCCAGACCAAGTATTACTTGTCCAAGCGGGATTCTTCAAGTTTTTTGTGTGTACCTCATTTAAAATGCTTATTTTGAATGACTTTTGAGGTCAAACTTTCAAGACAGAGTCCATGAAGGGAACTTTCACATTTATTAGTATGAACGAGTAAAATATTAATAACAAACTCTAAGACACTGATTTCTGTCTAGAAACAGAGATAATCCAAACTACGGATCAAATTTGGCTTTCACAGTAGGATGACCCGTTGTCCCAGTTTTCCCGGAACTACTCTTGTTTCGAAACTGAAAATCTCACATCCTGGGAAACCCTCAGTTCTGGGAAAACCTCAGTCCTGGGAAAACCACTGGTCACCTTATTTTCAGAAGAGCTTAAAAAAGATCACCAACAATTTATAGCATATGTTCTTAATCATCTATCTTGAGAGCAACAGAAGAAAATCATCAATATGGACAAAACAGACAAACCATTTAAGACCTAGTATAATAAAATGTGTTGTATACTTTTGATGAGGTTCATAGCAGGCTGCCCCAGAATGTGCCACTTTGGCATCTGCATTAATTGAGCTAAAGGCAGTTAAGGACTAACACTCAAGAAGAGCTTTCTACCTCCCCCTTACCTGTGTAAAAGAAATTGAAATGGGGTCCTGCACCAGGAAAAGAGCTATTACCAGAAATAAATTTTTACATCAGAAAGACTTATCTGCATGGCATGGTAAACATTTGTTTACCAAACATTTGCTTTTCCCATCTTCCTGTGAATTGTCTTCCTACACTTTGAAGCCCCAAACCTTTAGCCCCTTCTCCTTAGCTCAGGGTGGCATATAAACCTCAATTGCCTGTCCTTGGATCTCACATCTTTGGAATTCCTATATGAATGAAGTTAAATTTATTTGGTTTCTTCTGTTAATGCGTCTTATGCCAGTTTAATTGTAAGAGCACCCAAAGAAACTAAAAGAGAAGAAAGAAAAATTTTCCTCCCCTACAGTTTGGTTATTTGGAAATATTTATAGTATCCAAGATATCAGGCTACTAGCAGGAAATTATTGACACTGTAACATATGTTCATAAGTAGATACTGTTTAATCAATATATGTATATAGAAGAGAGAGAGAAAGCGAGAGAGAGAGCAAGGGAGCATGGCAGGAAAAGGCAGAAAGAAAGAATTTTAAAATTCACAAATTTAAGCACTTATGGTTCTAAACAGTCATGTGAACACAAACTGAGTATGACATTTGGGACACCACTGAGACTAATAATGATTTTAAAATAGGAACAACCAGCACTTAGTTTCAAAAATGAGACCTGTCTAATATGCAGGCCAAATGAAAAATTTTAATCCTAAATTAAATCTTAGAAATGCAATGTTTTAAACATTTCTGAATATGATATAACTATGGCCTATTAGCTAAGTTCTGCTCAACATTTCCAGAATGGAATTCTCTTTGGGGAAAGGATGAAATATTTATGGTGCCAGGTGAAAGGAGGAAAATATATAACTCCTAAATATATCTCTTTACCATATTGATTATTTTAAGCTGGTTATTTTTAAAAAAGAACAGACACAGGTGAAGCTCTGAAAACTCAGGAGAAGTTACTTTCATAAAAGACATTGATATTTATAAGGGAAATCTCCTTTTGTAAGGGAGTCTCCCTCTCTGTACCAGGAAGAGAAGGATGCTCCCAAGTCTCCAGAAACTCATCAATGGGGACGACTTGGACTAAAATCTGCATAACGATCTTACCTTTGTTTGCTACAGTTTTTCTGGTAATCTTCCAAAACTGGCCTCCTTCCCTTCTACCCCTCCTCCCCAACATCTTTATTCTTTAGCTAGAAATGTTTCTTAACATTTGGTGGTTGGGCCATTTCCAAGGGTTTTCCTGGGTATCTCACAAGTATACAAGAGTTATACATATTAAACTTCTGTTTTTCTCCTGTTAACCTGCCTTTTATTACATGGTGGTGTGGGGGGAGAGGGGCTTAGCAAACAAACTATGTCACCAGCTAGACCCCAAGACCTGACCTTTACTATCCACCTGCTTGTACTCACTGACCTTTGTCCCATATTTTTCCTGAAGCTCTTCTGTCCAGCTTATCTCTTAACTCAGGCAAATGGAAAGCAAAATTGCCCCCTCAAAAGCTATAGTGACTGCCCTACAAGACCTCCAGCTGACCCAGACCACCCAGACCAGTTTAAGCCAAAGCCCCAACTCATACCTATGCAGGACAATGGAGTGACCTCCAAAATGACAACTACCTTTACCTCATTGTAATACTAAAATATCTGCCCAAGGAGGACCACAAGCTTCATTTACACAACATGCAATGTATGTATAGGCATGTTTCCTTAAGGTGCATGCAATAACCTTATGCCCACCTACACATACCATGACAAGGATCTCCTTTTTTTAAATAGTCATCCTAATCCTAACTAAAAAGAACCTATCCACCCTTGCTTGGGGAGTCACGGCTTTGGAAATTATTCCCTGTGATCTCCTTATTTGCTACAAATAAATTTTACTTTTATTTTACTTAAATTTTACAACTCAACTTGTGTAGTTTCTAACTGCAACTCATCAAAGAATGAACTCATGTTAGGTAAGTTACACCTAGAAGAATAGAGGAAAAATAATTTTTTCCCCCACTATAAGCACAGAGTGGGGCGTTGAGGATATGCCCCCAAAGACCTGTAACTGGAAGCAATGGAATATACAGTTTAAATAGGACTTGAAAGAAGGTTATGCCCAGGATTTAATAACAGTTTTGGGTGCATGTCTGTGGAAAGTTACTCATCAGTTACTCCAAACTAACAAAGTTATCAATTAATGAAGTTCTAGCTACTTAACACTGTCCATCAAACCTTCCAATGTTTGCCTAGTTTGTTCTACTAACTGGGTATGAGTATTTCATACATTTTTTCAATTTCCTCAAACTTCCTACCAATCCCTGCCATCCACATGACAAAATAATTTTGCTGGATTTTTCACAGGAAGGGCTAATGAATTCTGTAAATTCTCAACCTCTTAGTTAACAAAGTTTCCTACATTGGCACTTATCCTTTCTCATTCTCTCTTTTTACAATAAACTCTATTTATTTCTAAGACACATTGCTCAACAAAATCTGGGAGACCTATCACCTCCCAGCCCCCAGAAGATGCACATTACTCATTTTACTCCCATACCCTACCACTTCCTGCCATTAGCATTTTACGTTTCTCCAGCTTACCTCACTTATGAAAAACAAAAACAAAGCATTAACAACATCAACAAAACCCCTTAATTCCATATATGTTCTCTAATGGTCCAAGCATATTACACTTTTTGCTTTTTCAAAGCAAATTCCTAAAGAAAAGGTGCCCATATAAATATGTAAAATTTAGATACTGTACTATGCTTCCTGTGTCTATTAAATTGGAAATCAATAAAAAAAGTGTAAAAGGAAATATTCATTTGAAGATTTAGAAGCATAATGCTAAATAAGCATGGTAACTCCTATAAAAAAAGAAATAAATCTTGATGAAAATTTTAACATATTTAGAAACGAAATAGTGGGAGGAGGAGCAAGATGGCTGAGGAGTAGGATACTTAAATTTCGTCTGGTCCCAGGAATTCAGCTAGATAGGGATCAAACCATTCTGAACACCTATGAACTCAACAGGAGATCGAAGAAAAGAATAGCAACAACTCTCTGAACAGAAAAGCGACC
This sequence comes from Halichoerus grypus, assembly GCF_964656455.1. Lineage (NCBI taxonomy): Eukaryota > Metazoa > Chordata > Mammalia > Carnivora > Phocidae > Halichoerus > Halichoerus grypus. The sequence continues at coordinate 138,607,017 of NC_135713.1, read as the reverse complement.
ACTTTCTGGAAGGTAGGATGTGTGGAGAAGTGAATCTGAGGGATATTCAGGAAGATAGACGGCAGGGGAGGGGGCCTCCATCCGCTGCTTCTGGCAAGTGATAGAGCCACGGAGCACAAAATTGGAACTTTTAGAAGTCGGCTCCGCTGAGGGACGTCGCTTCAGTGGCTAAGCGGGGGGTAGAACCATCGTGGGACAGTGTGGTCTCAGGACCCTCAGGGTCACAGAAAGACCGGGGATGCCTGAGTGCGGCAGAGCTCCAGGGTATCGGAGCAGGGAAGCCGGCTGCAGAGACGGAGCAGAGGCGCGGGCTCCCAGCTCGGGGTTGCCATAAACCATGATCCTCGGCACAGTCGGGCCACTGCTCCTCCAGCAGGGACCAAACAAGTGGCAGATCTGGGGAGACTCCCCTTCCTCCCCCGGGAGGAGTGGCGCGGGAGCACACCGCAGGGATCTGCTGGGTTTGGAGACTCCACATGGGGTCGGGTGCCAGAGATAGAAACGCTCGGTCACAGGCCGGGTGAGCATGGAGGCGGCTGGAGACTGGGGAGATGGGAGTGATTGCTTTTCTCTGGGGGAGCACTGAGGAGCAGGGCCCCGAGTTCTCGGCTCCTCCGGGGCGGAGATTGGGAGGCTGCCATTTTCACTCTCGGCCTCCAAAGCTGTAGGGAAAGCTTACAGGGAACAAAAGCTCCCAAGAGCAAACCCGAGCAGATTACTTAGCCCAGACCGGGCAAGGGTGGGGCAATTCCGCCTCCACAAAGACATTTGGGAACCACGGCAACAGGCCCCTCCCCCAGAAGATCAGCAAGAACAGCCAGCCAAGACCAAGTTTACCAATCAATGAGAATGGCAGAACTCCAGTGCTAGGGGAATAATACACATAGAATCCATGGCTTTTTGTCCCCCATGATTCTTTAGTCTTTCAAAGTTAATTTTTTAAATTTTTTTTTCTTTTTTTCTTGAATTTTTCTTTTTCCCTTTTTCAACCAACATCTTATCAATCTCTTTTTTAAAAATCTTTTTATTTTTCATTTTCAGAGTCATATTCTCTCCCTTCATTGTAGTTAACCTTATTTTTGGTATATATATATATATATATATATAGTTCTCTCTTTAAAATTTTGGGTTACAGTTTCTTCTAACAGACCAAAATATATCCTCAATCTCTAGTGTATGGCTTTGTTCTAGTCCCTACCTGATCACATTCTCTCCCTTTTTTTTTGTAATTTCTCTTTTTTTGTAATTTCTCTTCTTTCTTTTTTCAACCAACTTCTTATCAATTCCTTTTATAAAATCTTTTATAATTTTCATCTTTACAGTCATATTCCATCCCTTCATTGTATTTACCCTTATTTTTGTACATATATAAGTTTTTCTTTCCTTAAAATTTTGGGAGGCAGTTTCTTCTAACAGACCAAAATATGCCCCAAATCTACCGTGTGGCACTGATCTATTCACCACCCTGATCATATATGATCATATTCCTTTTTTTCCTTTTTTCTTTCTTTCCCTTTCTTTTCCCCCAGTTTCAGGTCTCTTCTGATTTGTTTAGTGTATATTTTTCTGGGGACATTGTTACCCTGTTAGCATTTTGTTCTCTCATTCATCTCTTCCCCTCTGGACAAAATGACAAGACAGAAAAACTCACCTCAAAAAAATGAACAAGAGGGAGTACCGACTGCCAGGGACCTAATCAATATGGACATTAGTAAGATGTTGGAACTAGAGTTCAGAATGACGATTATAAAGATACTAGCTGGGCTTGCAAAAAGCATGGAAGATACTAGAGAAACCCTTTCTGGAGAAATAAGAGAACTAAAATCAAACCAAGTAGAAATCAAAAAGGCTATTAATGAGGTACAATAAAAAATGGAGGCTCTAACTGCTAGGATAAATGAGGCAGAAGAGTGAATCAGTGATATAGAAGACCAAATGATGGAGAATAAAGAAGCTGAGAAAAAGAGAGATAACTACTGGATCACGAGGGCAGAATTTGAGAGGTAAGTGATACCATAACAAGAAACAACATTAGAACAATTGGGATCCCAGAAGAAGAAAGAGAGAGAGGGGCAGAAGGTATATGGGAGCAAATTATAGCAGAGAACTTCCCTAATTTGGGGAAGGAAACAGGCATTAAAATCCAGGAGGCACAGAGAACTCCCCTCAAAATCAATAAAAATAGGTCAACACCCCAACATCTAATAGTAAAACTTACGAGTCTCAGAGACAAAGAGAAAATCCTGAAAGCAGCTCAAGACAAGAAGTCTGTATCCTACAATGGTAGAAACATTAGATTGGCAACAGACCTATTCACAGAGACCTGGCAGGCCAGAAAGGACTGACATGATATATTCAGAGCACTAAATGAGAAAAATATGCAGCCAAGAATAATATATCCAGGTAGGCTGTTATTGAAAATAGAAGGAGAGATAAAAAGCTTCTAGGACAAACAAAAACTAAAGGAATTTGCAAACACAAAACCAGCCCTACTAGAAATATTGAAAGGGGTCCTCTAAGCAAAGAGACAGCCTAAAAGCAACACAGACCAGAAAGGAACACAGACAATGTACAGTAACAATCACTTTACAGGTAATACAATGGCACTAAATTCCTATCTTTCAATAGTTACCCTGAATGTAAATGGGCTAAATGCCCCAATCAAAACACACAAGGTATCACATTGGATAAAAAAACAAGACCTATCGATATGCTGTCCTCAAGAGACTCATTTTCGACCCAAAGACACCTCCAGATTGAAAGTGAGGAGAAACCATTTACCATGCTAATGGACATCAAAAGAATGATCACATTCTTTTGTGATGCCATCCTTATATCAGACAAATTAGATTTTAAACCAAAGACTGCAATAAGAGGTGAGGAAGGACACTATATCCTACTTAAAGGGTCTATCCAACAAGAAGATCTAACAATTGTAAATATCTATGCCCCTAACATGGGAGCAGCCAATTATATAAGGCAATTAATAACAAAAGCAAAGAAACACATTGACAACTGTACAATAATAGTAGGGGACTTTTAACACCCCTCTCACTGAAATGGACAGATCATCTAAGCAAAAGAGCAACAAGGAAATAAATACTTTAAATGGCACACTGGAGCAAATGGACTTCACAGATGTATTCAGAACATTCCATCCCAAAACAACAGAATACACATTCTTCTCTAGTGCCCATGGAATGTTCTCCAGAATAGGTCACATCCTAGGTCACATATTAGGTCTCCACCGGTACCAAAAGATTGGGATCATTCCCTGTATATTTTCAGACCACAATGCTTTGAAACTACAACTCAATCACAAAAGGAAAGTCAGAAAGAACTCAAATACATGGAGGCTAAAGAGCATCCTACTAAAGAATGAATGGGTCAACCAGGAAATTAAGGAAGAATTTAAAAAATTCATGGAAACATATGAAAATGAAAACACACTGTTCAAAAATCTTTGGGATGCAGCAAGGGCAGTCCTAAGAGGAAAGTATATAGCAATACAAGCCTTTCTCAAGAAGCAAGAAAGGTCTCAAGTACACAACCTAACCCTACACCTCAAGGAGCTGGAAAAAGAACAGCAAATAAAGCCTAAACCCAGCAGGAGAAGAGAAATAATAAAGATCAGAGCAGAAATCAATGAAATAGAAACCAAAAGAACAGTAGAACAGATCAACGAAACTAGGAGCTGGTTCTTTGAAAGAATCAACAAGATTAATAAACCCCTGTCCAGACTTATCAAAAAGAAAAGAGAAATGACCCAAATAAATAAAATCATGAATGAAAGAGGAGAGACCATAACCAACACCAAAGAAATACAAACAATTATAAGAACATATTATGAGCAACTATATGCCAGCAAATTAGATAATCTGGAAGAAATGGATGCATTCCTAGAGATGTATAAACTACCAAAACTGAACAAGGAAGAAATAGAAAGCCTGAACAGACCCATAACCACTAAGGAAATTGAAGCAGTCATCAAAAATCTCCCAACAAACTATAGAAATGATCCCTGAAAGTAGAGCAAGAGCCCAGGGCCAGATGGCTTCCCAGGGGAATTCTACCAAACATTTAAAGAAGAATTAATACCTATTCTTCTGAAACTGTTCCAAAAATTAGAAATGGAAGGAAAACGACCAAGTGGGATTTATCCCCAAACTGCTAGAACTCATACAGGAATTCAGTAAAGTGGCAGGATATAAAATCAATGCACAGAAATCAGTGGCATTCCTATACACCAACAACAAGACAGAAGAAAGAGAAATTAAGGCGTCGATCCCATTTACAATTGCACCCAAAACCATAAGATACCTAGGAATAAATCTAACCAAAGAGGCAAAGAATCTGTACTCAGAAAACTATAAAATACTCATGAAAGAAATTGAGGAAGACACAAAGAAATGGAAAAATGTTCCATGCTCAAGCATTGGAAGAACAAATATCGTGAAGATGTCAATGCTACCTAGAGCAATCTACACATTTAATGCAATCCCTATCAAAATACCATCCACTTTTTTCAAAGAAATGGAACAAATAATCCTAAAATCTGTATGGAACCAGAATAGACCCTGAATAACCAGAGGAATGTTGAAAAAGAAAAGCAAAGCTGGTGGCATCACAATTCTGGACTTCCAGCTCTATTACAAAGCTGTCATCATCAAGACAGTGTGGTACTGGCACAAAAACAGACACATAGATCAATGGAACAGAATAGAGAGCCCAGAAATGGACCCTCAACTCTATGGTCAGCTAATCTTTGACAAAGCAGGAAAGAATGTCCAATGGAAAAAAGACAGTCTCTTCAACAAATGGTGTTGGGAAAATTGGACAGCCACATGCAGAAGAATGAAACTGGACCATTTCCTTACACCACACACAAAAATAGACTCCAAATGGTTGAAAGACCTCAATGTGAGACAGGAGTCCATCAAACTCCTAAAGGAGAACACAGGCAGCAACCTCTTCGACCTCAGCCGCAGCAACTTCTTCCTAGAAACATCACCAAAGGCAAGGGAAGCAAGGGCAAAAATGAACTCTTGGGACATCATCAAGATAAAAAGCTTTTGCACAACAAAGGAATCAGTCAACAAAACCAAAAGACAACTGACAGAATGGGAGAAGATATTTGCAAATGACATATCAGATAAAGGGTTAGTATCCAAAGTCTCTAAAGAACTTATTAAACTGAACACCCAAATAACAAATAATCCAATCAAGAAATGGGCAGAAGACGTGAACAGACATTTTTCCAAAGACTACATCCAAATGGCCAACAGACACATGAAAAAGTGCTCAATGTCGCTTGGCATTAGGGAAATCCAAATCAAAACCTCAGTGAGATACCACCTCACACCAGTCAGAATGGCTAAAATTAACAAGTCAGGAAACGACAGATGTTGGCGAGGATGCGGAGAAAGGAGAACCCTCCTACACTGTTGGTGGGAATGCAAGCTGGTGCAGCCACTCTGGAAAACAGTAGGAGGTTCCTCAAAAAGTTGAAAATAGAGCTACCCTATGACCCAGCAATTGCACTACTGGGTATTTACCCCAAAGATACAAATGTAGTGATCCGAAGGCCTACGTGCACCCCAATGTTTATAGCACCAATGTCCACAATAGCCAAACTATGGAAAGAGCCAAGATGTCCATCGACAGATGAATGGATAAAGAAGTGGTGGTATATGTATACAATGGAATATTATGCAGCCATCAAAAAAACCAAACAAACGAAATCTTGCCATTTGCAACCATGTGGATGGAACTAGAGGGTATTATGCTGAGCAAAATAAGTCGATCAGAGAAAGACATATATCATATAATCTCACTGATATGAGGAATTCTTAATCTCAGGAAACAAACTGAGGGTTGCTGGAGTGGTGGGGGGTGGGAGGGACGGGGTGGCTAGGTGATAGACACTGGGGAGGGTATGTGCTATGGTGAGCGCTGTGAATTGTGTAAGACTGTTGAATCACAGACCTATACCTTTGAAACAAATAATACATTATATGTTAAAAAAAGAAAAAAGCTAGCAGGAAGGGAAAAATGAAGGGGGGATAATCGGAGGAGGAGAAGAACCATGAGAGACTATGGACTCTGAGAAACAAACTGAGGGTTCTGGGGGGAGGGGCCTGGGGGGATGGGTTAGCCTGGTGATGGGTATTAAAGAGGGCATGTATTGAATGGAGCACTGGGTGTTATACGCAAACAATGAATCATGGAACACTACATCAGAAACTAATGATGTAATGTAGGGTGAGTAACATAACATAATAAAATAAAATTTAAAAAAAGAAAGAAAATAGTGTACATAAAACTTATGAGATGCAGATAAAGCTTTACTTTGAAGAATATTTATAAAATGATAGGCATTAGGAATAAAATACTGGCTTATATTAGAATTGGGAGCAAAGAGTACATTTCAAGTAATCCAGAAAGACAGAAAATAAAAGGGACTAGAAGTGGAGAAAAATAAAGATAAGGGCAAAAATGGGCTAAGGTAGAAAGAAAGAATATATGAAAATAGATAGCAGAACAGAAACTGATTCCTTAGAAAAAGCTTTAAAATAGAAAAGAAATTGTGGCAAGACTGATCAAGAAAATAAAAGGAAAGGAGGTATCATTCAACAGAGGGAAGAATACAAAGGTGACTATGATTACCTAATTCAGAATAGGACACAAAAGTTACTAATGTAAATATTCTCATCAACTTTATACCAATTAATTTAAAAATCTGGTTTAGCATAACTATTTCAAAAGACACAATTTCCCAGTATTGAAACCTTTCCCTGATTTAGCCTATAATAAATACATTGAATCAGTAGGCAAAAATCCATTCACAGAAATGCATTAGGCACACACAATTTTCAAGGTGAATTTTATTAGACATTTGAAAAGCTGATCTTATTCAAACTTTCAGAAAAATACAAGTAGAAAAAATGCATCATTTTTGAATTTTCTAATATTTGAGCCCATTTTGACCTTTATATAAAACTTGAAACCCTAACAATAAAATGCTAGTGTTTAGTTTTCTTATGAACATAGATGCAAAATCCCTAAGTAAAACATGAATATATGGAATCTAGCATTATATTTAAAAGATACACCAAATTGGATACATATTAGTAATACAAGGATAGTTTGTCATCAGGAAGGCTATTAATATAATTGATCACATTAATAGTTTTAAAAAGAAATTACTGAATAGAAGTTATTCATTCATATAAAAGTTCCTTAGTAAAATTAGGATTATGAGAAATATTCACTAACATAAAAGTTATTTGGAAAACAAAGCCGAGGGAACTTAATTAATTGTAATTAATGGCAAAAAGTAACATAATTCTCTTTAGAACTAGAACTAGACAAGTAAAATCACCAATACAGTTTTTCTGCCTCATTTCCTACATATTCTAACCCACTAACCTACCTTCTTCCTCCGCCATCCTTCTGAAATGTTCTCAACAAAATCAAATATGATTCTCTTGTTGTTTAGCCTAAAGGTCTTCCACTGATCCACTGTGATAGGCAAAATAATCCCCCTACAAAAATGTCCACATCCTGATTCTGGAACCTGAGACTCTATTATACCATGTGTCAAAGGAGACTTTGCAGATGTAGTGAAGCTAAACATGGTAAGATGGAGAGTAGCCTGAAGATCCAGATGAGCCCAATCTAACCAATATGAATCCTTGAAAAGAAGAAACTTTCCCAGCTGCAGTCAGAAACAGAGGTATAAGATTTGACAAAGGAAGAAAAGTTACAGAGATATGATATGCTAATCCTGGAGATGCAGAAAAGGGGCCACAAGCCAAGGACTGTGGGCAGCCCCACAGCTAGAAAGAGCAGAGACAGATTCTCCCTTAGAATCTTCAGGAAGGAACACATTCCTGTTGACTAGTTTATTGAGACCCTTGTCAGACTTCTGATCTTTAAAACTATAAGAAAACACATTTCTGCTGTTTTAAATCATGAAATCACCATTTTACAGCAGGAAGAGAAAACTAGTATATTCACCTTATTGTATTTTTATAGCTTTTGGTATAATTTACCACTCCTTCCTTGAATTACTATCTCTCATGATTCTATGATTTCATGTTCCTCTGGTTTCCCTCCTTTGTTTAGAGCAGACCCCCCTCAATACACTTTGAGGATGGTTCTTCTTTTGCCTGTTCAAAAAATGTTGATGTAACTCTGGTAATCCTTCTCCATCCTAACAAGTTTTCCACCTAACTCTGTCTTGGTTACATCTCTTATGTCAGTGATTCTCAATCAGGGCAATTTTGCCTTCTAGGGGACAGATGACAATGTCATTGTCATTTTTGGGTTGCCGTAAATGGTGGATGTAATGGGCATCCATAGCAAAAAGGTCAAGGATGCTGTTAAGTACCCTACAATGCACAGGACAAGTCAACACAACAAAAAGTTATCTTGTACAGAATGTCAGTAGCACCGAGGTTGACAAACTGATCACATAGGCTGATGACTTCCAAATTCCCCCTTTCAACTTAGATCTTTACCCAGAGCTACACATAAATATATCTAACTGCTCAACATCTAAAAAGGAAATGATAATCTATTCCCCAAATTTGCATTTCCTAATGTTTTTCATATTAAAATAAATAACCACAGCATTTTTCCAATTTCCCAACCTGCTGTCTTGGATATTATTCTTGTATCCTTCAAATTTGAACATTGTCCAAATGCCATTACTTTCCCTTCCCTAAAACTTCATGTAAACTTTGACTTTTCTTCATGTCTATCATTATCTCCGTCTAGATTATGATGGAGTCATATTATACAAATAGTAACTTTGCATAATTTACTTTACTTGTTCTGCAAAAATAAATCAGGTAAAATTCTTTGAATAGCATAGGCAATTCCACCAACTATTTTAAATTCATAAGGGGTTGCCACAGAGCCAGCAAGAGATGTGATAGATGCACTTGCTGGTTTCTCCTGAGGTCCCAGTTCTTGTGTGTTCCTTTCATGGGTGAGCTTCTTGTTGACCTAAGACTGTAGACAGTTTTAGAAAAGTACAATATAACTCCTAGACGCACGCTAACAGGCTATTTAATCAAGCACACAGTGGACACATTACAACTGAAGGAAAAATTATCTGTGTTGTATACCTCTTTAAAGATGGTATGTTGATCCCAAACTAGCACTTTCTTAGTTGATTTCAAGGCATTTCTGACAACTAACAGTGCTTTTGAACTTACCTATTGAATTTAGCAACAAATAACCACTCAGGTTTGAGTCCACTGCACTGAAAGAGCCAGCTTCTCCCTAACCCTTCTACAGCAGCTGAGGTAAATTCTAAGTGATAAAGCTAATTATTATTACCCAGGGTAAAATTTTCAGAGGCTTCTTATTACTGACAGGGCAAAATTCAAACTCATTTTGGGGGAATAAAATACTTTCAGGATCTTACTCTAGTTTATCTCTTCAGCCTTATGTCTTACCATTTCTCCTCTTATAGGCACAGAATAAATATTAGCACTAACAACTTAGTAATACCCTCAAGACATCTTCAGTCTAACAAGATTTAGGATAAACTGGCAGATTCCTAGCATCAAAGACTAAAGTTTGTAAAGAAAGCTAGCTTCTGGAGTATATTTAATACATTTAGAGAGAATTTAGTGGAAAATAAGATTGGGTAGAAATCTTCCTATTGTCCTGGTATTGGACCCAACAAGAGCCAGCACCCTCTCTCCTTCCTACACGTTAGCAGAAGCCAGTTAGTTGGCTAACTGCCTCTGTTCACACAATCCACATGCTTTGTCCTTATCACGGTAAGAAGGCAACTAAAGAAAGGAGGGAATGAGAGTGAGTGTGAAAGCAGAGTCAAGTGTGGTTTCTCTAGCTTGGATTTACATGCTGATTCCTCCCCATCACACCAGGAAAGCAGGTTGGATGGAAAAGGTGCATGGAGCTCATATGCTAGGACACTGGGCAATGGGGAAGCTTCCAAAGCAAATGCTCCAGATGTACTCCAGGGAATTTTTGGATGCAGCCATCTCAAAGAAATGGTGCACCTGCATGCCCAGTTCAAGGAAAAGATTTTGTCTCTTTTCTTTAGTACATCCTTCCTGTTCCAACACCAGAAAAGCAAGGAGAGAATTAAAAGGGTTGTCTAGGCCCAGGTCCCTCTGGCCAAGGTCAAAGCAAAGGGAGGAGGGAGGTACAGAGACAAGATCAGAGGTTGAAAGTCAACCTTCTAATTCAATGAAAGCGACTGGAAATGGTGTCATGGTGTAGGGATGGGGAAGGATTATTGGATATGCATAAATACATGTTATTTCCTAGAGAGATGGGAGAAAAAATAATTCTATTTCAAGTTTAACATCACCTCAAGCTCAGGTTGTTCAATAGATGGCTTAATTTACAATTCTGATATTTAAAATACCAAGAAAAATCGCCCTAGAGTACAGTTTAGGGGAAAATGATTGTAAGAATGTCTATTCATTAAAAAATATTTGAGGTGGCTAACTTTTACTTTCATCTCTACACTTTTATTCTGCTATGAAAGAACATTACACAGAGCTAAAAAAAAATCTTAATCCCGTCACTCATAAAACCCCTGCTGACATTAAAATGTATATTACATGTAAATGGTAATAAAATATATACAAAAGGATTTGATATGAAATTCAAATACCTTTCTTTTCTATTCCTACATCCAGTCACCTCTGTACATTTCTTCAAAGGTAACCATATTTATAAAAATTTATCCTTCAGCATATACACTAGCATATATAATATATACTTGTTTATTTTTACCAAAGGACCCTGTAATTCCACATCAAAACAAGTAGCTTTACCTCATTCTATTTAACAGCTGAAGTGCTGAATGTATAGTTATAATTTTTATAAGCACTTCCCAACTAATGGACAATTAATATATTCTAGCTTTCTGCTGTTAAAAATAATCCTGCAAAGTATATCCTGTGCATATCTGTTGGCTTCTTTTGTGAAATATAAGTGTTCCTGTTTCACCATAAATACACCAACCCTGAATACCAGATTCTTTAAATAGTTGCAAATATGATGGGTTAAAATATTATCTATTGTTTACTTTGATTTATATGTGTTTAATAATGAGATTGAGTTTTTAATGTACTTATTGTTTTAATTTTTTTTCTGTGAAATAGTCATGCATACACCGTACCCATTTTTTCCTGTAGAAGTTTTCATCTTTTCTATTAACTTGCATAAAATCTTTGAAAATCAGGTACATTTACTTTTTACTTGAAATTTGCACTGTATTAGTTTTTCACAGTGCATGATATTTATTTAACTTTTTCCAGGTTATTTTCATCATATGAAAGTTGAAAATGTTTAATTAGTAAAATTACCTAATCTTTTCCTTTATGGATTTTTGGTTTCCTATGTGATTCACTGAATATCCTACCTTATTCGAAGAAATAAATCCGTTCTTATTTTCTTATCACAAGTTTATGAATTAAATCTTCACAACTATATTAAATTAAAGCTTCATTTGGAAATTTATTTTGGTTTACTGAGAAAGACTTATATAAAATGAGATGATTGGTCATTTCTCAATCATATGTTACAGACTAATCCTTGTTTCCCTACTCATTTGACATGAAGCTTCATCATACACAGAATATCCCTATTTCTTAAGTCAGGAACAAAACATCAATCCCCAATGGTCACCACTGTTTTTAGCCCTTTTCTAGAAGAAATAGCTAATGTAATTTGGTAAGCTGCAGAAATAAGAAACACCAAAATTATAAAGGAGTAGGAGACATGATCACTTCCTCTCAGATAATTCCACTATAAAATCAGAATCATCCCTCACAAAATCAACTGAAAAACTACCTGAAAAGAGTAACTAGGCTGGTGATAAAATTAGCAGTTCTTCAACTGGCTCATTTGCTAAAGTATTAAAGTTATGACTATTGAATCATTTTTCCATTCATGCCATGAACTTTAACTGGTCGTGATATACTGGCGTATTATACTTGTGTATAATTTAATTCAATTTGCTAATATAGGCATTCCTTGTTATCTGAATTAAACCAATTCTGAAAATGGGTTGGATATCAAATTTTTGAATAACAGGAGCCTTTGTTCCATTATTTTAAATGTGAAAAATAATGCATTCCCAGCCTACTCCAAAATCCCAACCAATTTTCTCCAAATATCATTTAAGCATCCTAGACACTTCCTTAATAACTCACTAAGAATTCCTTCATTGTATAATGCATGCAAGACACTAATTACCTAATTATTCAATAATTGAAGACATGCAAGGATATATACATGGGTGACACATAAAAATCCCATTTAGAATACAATGATAGAACATTAGACTACCTAAGGCTTGTTTCGAGCTGATAGGGAACAATAAAGACTTTGAGACCTACTATTACATAATCATCTGAATTTAGTGCTAGGGGATGTGGGAAAACCCTAATCAAACACAGAGGGGTTGGGCCTCATGGGATGCAGTTTTCAGGGACAGGAACCAGTATAGGATTTTTTTTTTAAGTGACACATAATAAAAAAATCTTAAATCATTATTAGGCCTGGGATATCAGTGAAGTTGTGACTGCTTTAGTCCAGATGGTCCAGTTAAATCATACAGCTGTAAACTGACAAGTTCATCCCTATTTATCGACATTTTGACTTGCTTTTTCTAAAAAGATGATTTGTATTTTGTCATTTTACCATGTACCATCGTTTTCTTTCTTTTTTGTTTTACTTTATTTTTTTATTATTGTCAGTTAGCCAACATGTAGTACATCATTAGTTTTTTATGTAGTGTTCAACCATTCATTAGTCACGAGCTGCACTGCTTTGAACAGCCTGTTGTTCACCAGACAATGGTTTCAAGACTCATGCCTGCAGAAAAGGTATTTTTCAAAGGTAGTTACACTTGCATTTCAAGTTTTGTTCAAGCCCAACTCAAACACAGTGAATCCCAGACAAACCTCCATCAGACTAGCGGGCTCTGAAACACAAATTTCTGAGGCACATCCACAGAGAGACAAGGGCCAACTTCTTCCAACCCCATTTAGATAATCTAGTCCCTCTTTTTATTTTCCTGTTGAGTTAGCCTTACTATGAATGTTTTCCTTTATGACTAGTTAGTTCATGGGTTAAACTTGCTTGTTTTAAGAAGATACCTCTGAGTGCAACAAGGTAGCCATCAGCGAGTCTCTAGAAACACGATAATTCGACCTGATCTTTGTTATCGCTGCTACACAGAGAAGAGAATATACATAGAATATATGGGCCACACAAAGCCAGCCACATCTCTTATTTAGTAAAACCAGGTGTCCTCCAATACAATAAAAAAAAAAAATAGAATATCTACATCATCACTTTATTAATATATATTTTTTAAAAAAACATTTGCCCTGTAGGTTAACTATTTTGTATCTCTTGTAAGTGATGAGTAAAGGCAGAATTTTTTCTTCATTGGAAGGACTATTATACAGAATAATTATAGGAAGAAAAAAAGAGAACCATAAGTTGAGTTTGTACACAACGGCCTCTAGAACAGTTGTTCCTATTTCTATCATCTGGGTAAGTCATAATTTCTCATTTCAGTTTTCGTGTTTGTAAAAATAAGCAGCTTAGAATAATCTCCAAGATTTTCCAGTTTTGCAATCCTGTGAGTTTTATACTCTCTGAAACAATTTCACAGGGACACATCTAACTAACTAGTCTGGACTCAGGGTTTTCATTTAAATACTTTCACCAAATGGGATATTCATTTAAAAATGTTCTTATTTAACTGCCTTTTCTTTCATAGAGTTTATTCATGCTAGATTAACACAAAGCATTACAACAACAAAAAAATGTGTATAACTACTTCAAATTCAGACACTGATCTTTTAAATAAAGTTAAAATCATTTAAGACATTTTACAAACTTACTGTTTATTTTTGTGTTTTCACAGCTTCTGAATTGTCTGATTTTCTGAAAGCCACATCAGTCAACTGTGTAAACATAAGAAGGAAGACTTTCATTATGATTAGACAGTCATGCTTTCCCCAGGAGGTAATCTCAGAAGAAATCTATTCTTGTGGAATTATAAGTTCAAAGAGACCTGGATAATTTTCTGATAAACATCCTCTATATTTAATGTTTTAATCATGATGCAGCTTTTATATTTTAGTAATTATTCAGACAATTTCTAATGATAGAATCATAGGTTTGTATAATCTAGACATAAATAAAAGGTTCCACAGATTAGCCTATTCACACCACATCAGGAAAATATTCGATTTGTTCTGCTAAAATGTATGTAGTTATCAAGCTTTGCTTGGAAAATGGTTCCATCCTGTTCGACTCCTGAAGCTTCCAAAACAGAGGTGTAGAGCACTCCTTAGCCTCAACAGTCTATTCACCATGCCACCCTATGTATGTGAAGAATAACTTAATCTCTTAGAATCTGTCCCATCATGCTTGTCTTCTCATCTTTAAACACCTTGAATCTGAGTCAAAATTAGAAAGCCATTACTTGCAATGCTAATGCCTTCTCAATAAAAAACACAAATCCATCTGGCTGGGGGATATTTGTAGGAAAGTTTCTTTTGTTTTGCTTTAATGTTTGCTGATCTTTTCAGAAATTCCTCCTCTATTCTCATAATTTCTGTCCATTGTAGTTTTTCTTTGGTTAGCCTTTTCTTCTTTAAAATCCTTTCCCATTTATAATTTCCTTCCTAAAATTTCAATTTAACCTCAATATAGAGGAAGAGGGTGAGCCAATCCATGTCTGAAGGCCCAGACTCCTTCCATCTATTTGTATGCAGAGGACAAGCCTCCTTTTAGAGCGAAGGGACCGATTTTAAATGGGACATCAACAACTTGCCCCCTCCACTGGCATGCCTGTTCTTGCCATCACTGTTGGTACTGAGGTCAGCAGGCTTATTTTTAGGTCTGAGGTTGGAAGGAGCCCTTGCTGACTTCTACAATGTGGAGTTGATATGTTATTGAAGGACACAGTTGAAGAAAGTAATAATGCCCATGGTAATTAGTTACTTAGCCTACATATATCCACGTAGCCAATAGGGTTGTTTATAAGTGGGAACATAAGACATAAACAGTACCACTTAAATGTAGTAAGATGAAAAAATTCATGAATTTTGAGGTGTGGCCGGCCTGGTTTCAAATGACCCTGCCACTCTCTGGCTTTCTGAATTCAAGCAAGACACTAAGTATCTGTAAGCCTTGGTTCTTTGTTTATAAATAAGTGTAACAACTGTATCTATTTCACCAGTCACTTGTGAAGGATAAATGAGATAATGTATATATAATGTTTAGAAGGGTATTTAGCCTAAGTTCTCAGTCAATGGTAGCTATTATTTATATTGTTATTAACAGGTATATTGTAGAGTTCATGACACCTGCGATTATGTCCTCAAAATAGTGAACAGGACACAGAGCCTGATACAGAGACATAACCATGTATTTAATTCAACTGAACTATTTTTAATCACTATCTCTTAAATCATTATTATGGAAATTCCATCCCATATTCCAAATAACAAACTTACCAACGAGTGTCTAGTGTCCAATTTATGAATAAATTGTAGAATATGCTATTTTCACATGTTTTGTTAATATATTGATAGAATATCAATATTAAAAAGTAATGCAGATATCAATGTTTATGTCCCTTTAGTCACATCAAGGTTTCATTGTAAGATGAATCGGTGGTACAGAGAATATAAATTAGATGCTCTATTTTAAGAAGACACAAAAGCATTAAAAAGCAAGAAATTAAGAACAGATAAAAAGAAATACTTCTCTGCATAAAGCCAAATTAGCCCACGGAACTAGGTCCCAGAGGAAATTATCATAGCCAATAGTTTAGTATGATTCCAAAAAGGATTAAGTGTAATGAAGCAAAATTTTGAAAGCGGCTTGCAAATTTATGCCTTTGGATTGTCAAAAGAAAATGAGATTTGCCCAGAGAAGTATGCACTCTGGCATGCAGAGAAACCACAGGTGAAAACTTTAAGGTCCATCTCAAAAGCGAAGTTGATGTTGCTTTTGTAAACTGGCTTCCACTGGTTAAATGTCCTAAATTTGTTACTGAAAACAAGCTGAGGCATTTAGAGACCAAAGTAGAAAACTGTCATTCATTTGCAATCGAAGAACAAGAAATTTCAAATAACCAGGATGGATTCTAGTCCATCTTGGAAAGAAGGATTTTAAAAATGGCAAAGAAGCCAACAGCTGTGAATCATGCAGAAAGGAATATTTAAGTCAGAGCAGAGTCAGCCAGGGCCTTGTGTCTTCGACAGGACAACAGACCCCACAATGATGGCTGGTATCCCTGACTACAGTAGGCATATGGCACTTTGACATGCTTATTCTGTGCTGGCCATTGTAAGATACACTTTACATAAATGATCTTACTAATCTTTACAGACATGGGAGGCAGCTACTAGTAACTTTTATTATTTTTTAACCAGATGAAGAAGCTGAAGTCGTCAAATGGTCCTACTTCATGCAGCTAGCACAGAAAAAGCCAGAATGAAACTGAGTGGTCTGACCTCAGACTATTCAGTTTAGGATTCTCAGACCCTGATTGCTTTGATGAGCAATCATCAAAAGAAGATTATCTTTTGCTATAGTTTTATTGTTAATTGCTTCCTTTCACATTATTTTTGAGTATGAATCCCATTATAGACTACAACTTAACCAATATACAAACTTCCTAACTACCTCTGAGTTTAATAGACAATGAGCAATAACATCTTATCATCTTGTGTACCTGAATATAAGAGGGTTTTATAGTAAGGACTTCAATCACAGGAGCTCACTGCCCATTTTCTTGGAAGTATATAATTTCATGTCCCCCCACACTCACAGAAGAGTGAGAGAAATGACCTGAGAATGTGGATTTTGTGATTTTCTTTTTCCACCCTGGTGATCACCTTTGTTGTTGCTGAATTTTCAGAAGGAAAATAAATTATTATTTGCCAAAACAATCTCCTTTCCTATGTCACTGTGAGGTTTTCATCTACACAAAAGAATCAAATGGAAAAATTAGTTTAATAATCTATTATAGTATCTGTCTTTCACTGGGCACTCACTATCTGCCAGGTGTTTTATGTACAGGATCTCAGATCCTCATAATAATGTTAAGTACATATTTTATATTTTTAATATCGTCATTTTGTAATTATGGAAATATTTCAAGTTAAGTAATTTGCATCCATACATACAGCCAGGGGTGAGGTGGGGGTGTCTGGGTGGAAAATCAAACCAGGTCTGTGGAACTTAAAACCCAAATATCTGCCATTATCCTAACCTGCTTCTTAGGTACGATTTACAGTTGGTCTTCTACTTCTAAGCTAACACTGTGTATATTATGGACAGATGAAAATAACCATGTTCATTTAAACATAAGAACTAAGAGGAATGTGCCAAGAGCAAAATATAAGGCTCACAAAGCCCAACTAATATTATTACCATCATCATTAACTTTTAATTAATTTCTAAAAATTGATATTAAGTAATATTAAGCATACCTTACACATTGCTTCAAGACTGCAAGATCAGTTTACATCATGTTGAGATTTTCTATTACTCTAGTAACAGCCACAAGGCAGGTAACAAATATCGAGATCTTACAACAAAGTCCAAAAATAATCAGCAATTCATATATGATCACACCAAGTTAGTTCAGGAGCAGAGCCTAAACATAAACTTGGGTTTCCTGACTTCAAATTCAATGACTGAAAGAACCCTGCTTTGTAATTCTTTTATAAAATATCTTAATGGAACTTAACAGTAACATCAGTGAAGAGTTTAAAGATGGGATTTACATCACATAGATATTGGTTCTAGCTTTGGCTCTGCTGTTTTCTAACTGTATGAACATGGAAAATAAATCATCTCTCTGGGACTGTTTTCCACTTGTAAATACAAAGACAATTACAACTATGAAATAGAATTGTGTTGAGGACCAACTGGAAGACATCCCTGAATGCTTTTTGGCAATTATATATATTTCATTGATAATTTCTCTGATTCCAAATTTAGAACAAACCTTTTTTTTTGAGGAAGTAAACAAATATCTCTATACTTTAGGTTAATATTGGGTTGATGATACCAAAACAAAAAAAGTTAGGTTTTCAATGTCCTAACTGTTCCTTAAATTTTCTTATCTGTTCACTATTTTGTTTTCAATCTTCCCTCTGGCTTCCACCAATTTTGGTTAATTGAAATAATTTCCCTTGCAGTTGTTATCATTAGAAACACAATGTGTTGTGTCAAAGTCAATGTTCTTCATTCTTGAGATCTGGCCAAAAGTCAAGCTTCTGTCTGTGTTCAGAATACAGCATTATCATTTCTCATGTGGCATTCACACCATAGCTTCTGTGGCTACCTATTTAGTCTATGGTGCTGACAAGTGGAGAAAATAGATTTTAATCATAGAGTTGAATAGATATGACATCTAGGTTACATGGAAAGTAGATTTATGTGGTAACTGGGGCTTATTTCATCTCAGCCTTCTGACACATCATCAAGCAGGAAGAAGCCTCCAGCCACGATTATCCTGCTTTTCTCTCTTGTGTTTCCACTTATCTTTGTCCCAGATCTACCCAGTTTATCATGGCCATGTCCAGGAAACACAATTCTGATATGTCACTTCTCTGTGTACAAATCTTCAGGGTCTCCCCATTTCCTCCAGAAGAGAAACAGTCCAAATTCTTTAGCACAGCTAGTCAAGTCCCTCATGACCGGCCCTAAAACACCCTCTCCCTTTCCACCATTATCGATTATACAACTTACACTGAGGTCAAAAGTGAATGTCTTGACTGGTGAGAGTTTCCCCACTATTTGCTCTTCTATACGTCCACGCCTATCTGATAAGCCTTTTTCTGCTTGTATATTAAAATCCTTTCTAATCTTCTAGGCAGAGTTTAAGTCTAACTTCCTTAAAGGAGAATCCACTAACAGGAATGTCTCCCTTCTCAGAATACCAGTAACTTTTCATTTGTAATATAGATCTCATTGTAGACCCCTTGGATTTGACTATATGTGATCAACCTTACACTCTCTTCTAAATTATGAGTTCCTGGCAAGATGATCTTTGCTTTATCTGTATCTGGAGCTCCCTCAATGACAAATATAGTACCCGACCCAGGATAATTATTTAGTAACTGTTAAATCATTATCCAGGCTATAAAAAAGAAAAATCCCTAGGATAGGAACAGCTACAATAATCTTTTCTGGAGAGCAACACCAGTTGGTGTTACAAAGAGCTTTTTTTTTTTTTTTTTTTTAAGTAGCTTTTGTTCTATATGGTCTTTAGATTTATTCAGGCCCTTGAACACAAATGCTTTTTCCAACAGTGACATGATATATCCCTGAGCCAGAGTAGCATCTGGCTGCAAAGGAGCTATGTTTTTCCTAAGCCACTTTTTCTATCTTCCCATGCATGCTTCATTCATGTTCAACAACATTCCTGCCAGCAAAGAGCATCAATGCATGAGCTGCAGGAGGTTGAAGTTGAATCCCATCCATCTTTTTTTTTTTTTTTCCTCCACCTTGTGCAAAGAAAATTCAGTGGAAGAGACATTGCTTATTCTTTTAAGGGTAGCCATGCTTTGCTATTGTAGCAAATAATAGCATGATAACAAATTGCTCTTACGTCATGGGGAAGGAAATCAGGGGTTTCTAGCTGACAAAGTATTATTTGCCTTCAAAAAAAGATGTTTTTATACATCTGTAGAGACACTTGTATAGTTAAAAGATCAATTATAGGGCACAATGGCATGGTGGCACAAAACACCAGTATACCTACCAGGATAAATGCTCTTTCCTCTGTCATGTAGCCAATCTGGATGCTGACACTGTAAAACTTCCCTGAGATTATTTCCCAAGTCTCTGATGATGATTTCTGTATCTGATAACATATTATTGCTTATGTAGGAATAAATAAAAATTAAAACAACTGCAAGAATTTCTACTGCCTGTGTTAAAAAGAAAGCCACAGGCCCAAGGCAGAGTTAGTTGCCTACAGGACGGCAAAAAAAGACTTAACTGCAGTTTCAATCTCTCCAGGAGTGGACTTTTAAAACCAATCAATCTAGAATTTTCTGGTCAGCACCCCTAGGTAGTGTGTTGCATGGGCCCTCTCTATCCCTCAAAGGAAGATGATGTAATCCACCTAATGAGACTCCCTGCCCTTCCCCCTAAGGGAAGGTGATCTTGCCTGAAACAATCCTTTCATTTCTTTTGTTAGTAACTTCTTGCCTCACCTTCCTTCCTAAAAACACCTTCCATTTTGTACAACTTCTCCGAGTTCCCTTCTACTTGGTAGATGGGATGTTGCCCAATTCATGAATTGCTTATTAAAGCCAATTAGATCTTCAAATATACTTGAATTTTGTTTTGTTTTGTTTTGTTTTTTAACACCTCTCAGGGACTGTTACAAGAATTTTTTTCTTGTATCTTCATTCATGCAACCCTTACAATAACCCTATGAGGGAAATACATCCATTTTACAGATTGGAAAATGAGGCATGGTCTAATTTATCCAGGTTCCCATTTGGGCAAGTGTTAGAGTACATAGTTGGGTGCCAGTGTAAAAAGTAGTCCAAAGGTTTGCTACTCAGAGTATAGTTCACAATCTGACAGCAACAGCATCTGCTGAAAGCTTGTCAGAATTAAAGAATCTCAGCTCTGGCCCTCTAAACCTACTCGCAGATGGTGATTTATAAGTGTATTAAAGTTTGAGAAGGATTCAGCTAAACCACCATACCCTATTGTCCTGCATTTCTAAACCTTCTAACTCAAAAACAAAGAATATGCACCAGAAATAATATTTGGTGTCTTATAGTTACCTTGAAATTATGTGTGTCTCCAAACTCAGAATAACTCTCTTGTACTATATTGACTAATGAAGACAAATGAGGATGAAAGTAATTTTCTGACTCTACTCAGTGACAGAGTGGTATTTCTCAGTTTTGATTATAGCGATTGTCTGTTATACAAATTAAAAATTGAGACTACAATGAGTTCTCTCCATTTATTGATATAAACCATCAAAATATTTTCTGCATCAATCAGCTCAAGGAAGACACATACTGTTTTTCATAAGACAGAATGCATTTTAAATGAGGGATAAGAAAAAAAATAAGTTTTTCTTTCACTTTTCTGCATTTGTATTAAAATATCCTTTGTTTACGAAGAAACACTGAAAATAAAATGCATATATCCAATCTGTCGCCACTAAACAACTAGTAAAAACTATATTTAGTATATGATCTCTCTTCTTTATTTTTTTTTATTTTTTTTATTGTTATGTTAATCCCCATACATTACATCATTAGTTTTAGATTTAGTGTTCCATGATTCATTGTTTGTGCATAACACCCAGTGCTCCATGCAGAATGTGCCCTCCTCAATACCCATCACCAGGCTAACCCATCCTCCCACCCCCCTCCCCTCTAGAACCCTCAGTTTGTTTTTCAGAGTCCATTGTCTCTCATGGTTCTTCTCCCCCTCCGATTTCCCCCCCTTCATTCTTCCCCTCCTGCTACATTCTTCTTCTTCTTTTTTTCTTTCTTAACATATATTGCATTATTTGTTTCAGAGGTACAGATCTGAGATTCAACAGTCTTGCACAATTCACAGCGCTTACCAGAACACATACCCTCCCCAGTGTCCATCACCCAGTCACCCCATCCCTCCCACCCCACCCTCCACTCCAGCAACCCTCAGTTTGTTTCCTGAGATTAAGAATTCCTCATATCAGTGAGGTCATATGATACATGTCTTTCTCTGTTTGACTTATTTCGCTCAGCATAATACCCTCCAGTTCCATCCATGCCGTTGCAAATGGCAAGATCTCATTCCTTTTGATGGCTGCATAATATTCCATTGTATATATATACCACTTCTTCTTTATCCATTCATCTGTTGATGGACATCTTGGCTCTTTCCACAGTTTGGCTATTGTGGACATTGCTGCTATAAACATCGGGGTGCACGTACCCTTTCGGGTCCCTACTTTTGTATCTTTGGGGTAAATACCCAGTAGTGCAATTGCTGGATCATATGGTAGCTCTATTTTCAACTTTTTGAGGAACCTCCATACTGTTTTCCAGAGTGGCTGCACCAGCTTGCATTCCCACCAACAGTATAGGAGGGTTCCCCTTTCTCCGCATCCCCGCCAACATCTGTCATTTCCTGACTTGTTAATTTTAGCCATTCTGACTGGTGTGAGGTGGTATCTCATTGAGGTTTTGATTTGGATTTCCCTGATGCCGAGCGATATTGAACACTTTTTCATGTGTCTGTTGGCCGTTTGGATGTCTTCTTTGGAAAAATGTCTGTTCATGTCTTCTGCCCATTTCTTGATTGGATTCTTTGTTCTTTTGGTGTTGAGTTTGATGAGTTCTTTATAGATTTTGGATACTAGCCCTTTATCTGATATGTCATTTGCAAATATCTTCTCCCATTCTGTCAGTTGTCTTTTGGTTTTGTGGACTGTTTCCTTTGCTGTGCAAAAGCTTTTTATCTTGATGAAGTCCCAATAGTTCATTTTTGCCCTTGCTTCCCTTGCCTTTGGCGATGTTTCTAGGAAGAAGTTGCTGCGGCTGAGGTCGAAGAGGTTGCTGCCTGTGTTCTCCTTTAGGATTTGGATGGACTCCTGTCTCACATTGAGGTCTTTCAACCATTTGGAGTCTATTTTTGTGTGTGGTGTAAGGAAATGGTCCAGTTTCATTCTTCTGCATGTGGCTGTCCAATTTTCCCAACACCATTTGTTGAAGAGACTGTCTTTTTTCCATTGGACATTCTTTCCTGCTTTGTCAAAGATTAGTTGACCATAGAGTTGAGGGTCCATTTCTGGGCTCTCTATTCTGTTCCATTGATCTATGTGTCTGTTTTTGTGCCAGTACCATACTGTCTTGATGACAGCTTTGTAGTAGAGCTGGAAGTCCGGAATTGTGATGCCGCCAGCTTTGCTTTTCTTTTTCAACATTCCTCTGGCTATGCGGGGTCTTTTCTGGTTCCATACAAATTTTAGGATGATTTGTTCCATTTCTTTGAAGAAAGTGGATGGTATTTTGATGGGGATTGCATTGAATGTGTAGATTGCTCTAGGTAGGATTGACATCTTCACAATATTTGTTCTTCCAATCCATGAGCATGGAACGTTTTTCCATTTCTTTGTGTCTTCCTCAATTTCTTTCATGAGTATTTTATAGTTTTCTGAGTACAGATCCTTTGCCTCTTTGGTTAGATTTATTCCTAGGTATCTTATGGTTTTGGGTGCAATTGTAAATGGGATCGACTCCTTAATTTCTCTTTCTTCTGACTTGTTGTTGGTGTATAGGAATGCCACTGACTTCCGTGCATTGATTTTATATCCTGCCACTTGACTGAATTCCTGTATGAGTTCTAGCAGTTTTGGGGTGGAGTCTTTGGGATTTTCCACATAAAGTATCATATCATCTGCAAAGAGTGAGAGTTTGACTTCTTCTTTGCCAATTTGGATGCCTTTGATTTCTTTTTGTTGTCTGATTGCTGTGGCTAGGACTTCCAATACTATGTTGAATAGCAGTGGTGATAGTGGACATCCCTGCCATGTTCCTGACCTTAGGGGGAAAGCTCTCAGTTTTTCCCCATTGAGAATGATATTCGCTGTAGGTTTTTCATAGATGGCTTTTATGATATTGAGGTATGTACCCTCTATCCCTATACTCTGAAGAGTTTTGATCAAGAAAGGATGCTGTACTTTATCAAATGCTTTTTCTGCATCTATTGAGAGGATCATATGATTCTTGTTCTTTCTTTTGTTAATGTATTGTATCACGTTGATTGATTTGCGGATGTTGAACCAACCTTGCAGCCCAGGGATAAATCCCACTTGGTCGTGGTGAATAATCCTTTTAATGTACTGTTGGATCCTATTGGCTAGTATTTTGGTGAGAATTTTTGCATCCATGTTCATCAAGGATATTGGTCTGTAATTCTCCTTTTTGATGGGGTCTTTGTCTGGTTTGGGGATCAAGGTAATGCTGGCCTCATAAAATGAGTTTGGAAGTTTTCCTTCCATTTCTATTTTTTGGAACAGTTTCAGAAGGATAGGTATTAATTCTTCTTGAAATGTTTGGTAGAATTCCCCTGGGAAGCCATCTGGCCCTGGGCTTTTGTGTTTTGGGAGATTTTTGATGACTGCTCTATTTCCTTAGTGGTTATAGGTCTGTTCAGGTTTTCTATTTCTTCCTGGTTCAGTTTTGGTAGTTGATACATCTCTAGGAATGCATCCATTACTTCCAGGTTATCTAATTTGCTGGCATAGAGTTGCTCATAATATGTTCTTATAATTGTTTGTATTTCTTTGGTGTTGGTTGTGATTTCTCCTCTTTCATTCATGATTTTGTTGATTTGGGTCATTTCTCTTTTCTTTTTGATAAGTCTGGCCAGGGGCTTATCAATCTTGTTAATTCTTTCAAAGAACCAGCTCCTAGTTTCGTTGATCTGTTCTACTGTTCTTTTGGTTTCTATTTCATTGATTTCTGCTCTGATCTTTATTATTTCTCTTCTCCTGCTGGGTTTAGGGTTTATTTGCTGTTCTTTCTCCAGCTCCTTTAGGTGTAGGGTTAGGTTGTGTACTTGAGACCTTTCTTGTTTCTTGAGAAAGGCTTGTATTGCTATATACTTTTCTCTTAGGACTGCCTTTGCTGTATCCCAAAGATTTTGAATAGTTGTGTTTTCATTTTCATTGGTTTTCATGAATTTTCTTAATTCTTCTTTAATTTCTTGGTTGACCCATTCATTCTTCAGTAGGATGCTCTTTAGCCTCCATGTATTTGAGTTCTTTCCGACTTTCCTCTTGTGATTGAGTTCTAGTTTCAAAGCATTGTGGTCTGAAAATATGCAGGGGATGATCCCAATCTTCTGGTACCGGTTGAGACCTGATTTATGACCTAGGATGTGATCTATTCTGGAGAATGTTCCATGGGCACTAGAGAAGAATGTGTATTCCGTTGCTTTTGGATGGAATGTTCTGAATATGTCTGTGAAGTCCATTTGGTCCAGTGTGTCATTTAAAGTCTTTATTTCCTTGTTGATCTTTTGCTTAGACGATCTGTCCATTTCAGTGAGGGGGGTGTTAAAGTCCCCCACTATTATTGTATTGTTGTCGATGTGTTTCTTTGCTTTTGTTATTAATTGCCTTATATAATTGGCTGCTCCCATGTTAGGGGCATAGATATTTACAATTGTTAGATCTTCTTGTTGGATAGACCCTTTAAGTAGGATATAGTGTCCTTCCTCATCTCTTATTACAGTCTTTGGTTTAAAATCTAATTTGTCTGATATAAGGATTGCCATCCCAGCTTTCTTTTGGTGTCCATTAGCATGGTAAATGGTTTTCCACCCCCTCACTTTCAATCTGGGGGTGTCTTTGGGTCTAAAATGAGTCTCTTGCATACAGCATATCGATGGGTCTTGTTTTTTAATCCAATCTGATAGCCTGTGTCTTTTGATTGGGGCATTTAGCCCATTTACATTCAGGGTAACTATTGAAAGATAGGAATTCAGTACCATTGTATTGCCTGTAAAGTGACTGTTACTGTATATTGTTTGTGTTCCTTTGTGGTCTATGTTGCTTTTAGGCTCTCTCTTTTCTTAGAGGACCCCTTTCAATATTTCTTGTAGGGCTGGTTTCGTGTTTGCAAATTCCTTTAGTTTTTGTTTGTCCTGGAAGCTTTTTATCTCTCCTTCAATTTTCAATGACAACCTAGCTGGATATAGTATTCTTGGCTGCATATTTTTCTCATTTAGTGCTCTGAATATGTCCTGCCAGTCCTTTCTGGCCTGCCAGGTCTCTGTGGATAGGTCTGTTGCCAATCTAATGTTTCTACCATTGTAGGTTACATATCTCTTCTCCCGAGCTGCTTTCAGGATTTTCTCTTTGTCTCTGAGACTCGTAAGTTTTACTTTTAGATGTCGGGGTGTTGACCTATTTTTATTGATTTTGAGAGGGGTTCTCTGTGCCTCCTGGATTTTGATGCCTGTTTCCTTCCCCAAATTAGGGAAGTTCTCTGCTATAATTTGCTCCATTATACCTTCTGCCCCTCTCTCTCTTTCTTCTTCTTCTGGGATCCCAATTATTCTAATGTTGTTTCGTCTTATGGTATCGTTTATCTCTCGAATTCTGCCCTCGTGATCCAGTAGTTGTTTATCTCTCTTTTTCTCAGCTTCTTTATTTTCCATCATTTGGTCTTCTATCTCACTGATTCTTTCTTCTGCCTCATTTATCCTAGCAGTTAGCGCCCCCATATTTGATTGCACCTCATTAATAGCCTTTTTGATTTCTACTTGGTTAGATTTTAGTTCTTTTACTTCTCCAGAAAGGGTTTCTCTAATAACTTCCATGCTTTTTTCAAGCCCAGCTAGTATCTTTAAAGTGATGATTCTGAACTGTAGATCTGACATCGTACTAATGTCCGTATTGAGTAGGTCCCCGGCAGTCGGTACTACCTCTTGTTCTTTTTGTTGAGGTGATTTTTTCCATCTTGTCATTTTGTGCAGAGGAGAATAGATGAATGAGAGAACAAAATGCTAGCAGGGTAACAACGTCCCCAGAAAATATACTCTAAACAAATCAGAAAAGACCTGAAGCAGTGGGAAAAGAAAGGGAAAGAGAGAAAAAAGAAAAGGAAAGAAAAAAAGAAAAAAGAAAAAGATAAAGATAAAAACAAACAAAAGCAGAACAAAACAAAACAAAACAAAAACAGAATGTGATCAAATATGATCAGGCTGGATTATAGATCAGTGCCACACACTAGATTTTGGGTGTATTTTGGTCTGTTAAAAGAAAGTCCCTCCCAAAATTTTAAAGAAAGAAAAACTTATTTATGTACAAAAATAAGGGTTGATATGATGAAGGGATGGAATATGACTGTAAAGATGGAAATTATAAAAAATTTTTAAAAAGGATTTGATAAGTTGTTTGAAAAAAGAAAGAAGAGGATTAAAAAAAAAAGAAAGAAAGAAAAAAGGGAGAGAATGTGATCAGGCAGGGGAGTAGAAAAAAACCATACACTAGAGATTTAGAGTATATTTTGATCTGTTAGAAGAAACTATCTCAAGATTTTAAAGAGAGAACAACTTATATATATATGCCAAAAATACGGGTAACTACTATGAAGGGATAGAATATAACTTTAAAAATGAAAAATAAAAATGTTTTTTTTTTTTTTAAAAAGGGATTGATAAGATGTTGGTTGAAAAAGGGAAAAAGAAAAATTCAAAAAAAAAGAAAAAAAGAAAAATGAAAAAAAGACAGTTAAAAAAAATAATTAACTTTGAAAGACTAAAGAATCATGGTAAAAAAGCCATGAATTCTATGTGCAGTATTCCCCTAGCACTGGAGTTCTGCCGTTCTCATTGATCGGTAAACCTGGTCTTGGCTGGCTGTTCTCGCTGATCTTCTGGGGGAGGGGCCTGTTGCCGTGGTTCCCAAATGTCTTTGCCGGAGGCGGAATTGCCCCGCCCTTGCCGGTCTGGGCTAAGTAATCTGCTCAGGTTTGGTCTCGGGAGCTTTTGTTCCCTGCAAGCTTTCCCTGCAGCTTTGGAGGCAGAGAGTGAAAATGGCGGCCTCCCAGTCTCCGCCCCGGAGGAGCCGTGAACTCGGGGTCCCGCTCCTCAGCAAGCCCCCAGAGAAAAGCAGTCAGTCACTCCCGTGTCCCCGGTCTCCGGCCACACTCCGCGCTCACCCGGCCTGTGACCACGCCTTTCTATCTGGCACCCGACCCTGGGTGGAGTCTCCAAACCCAGCAGATCCCCGCGGTGCGCTCCCGCACCTCTCCTCCCGGGGGAAGAAGGTGAGTCTCCCCGGATCTGCCGCTTGTTGGGTCCCTGCTGGAGGAGCAGTGGCCCGACTGTGCCGCGGATCATGGTTTATGGCAACCCCGAGCTGAGAGCCCGCCCCTCGGCTCCGTCTCTGCAGCCGGCTTCCCTGCTCCGATACCTGGGAGCTCTGCTGCACTCAGGCACCCCCGGTCTTTCTGTGACCCCGAGGGTCCTGAGACCACACTGTCCCACGAGGGTTCCACCCCCCACTTCGCCACCAGAGTGACGTCCCTCAGCGGAGCCGACTTCTAAAAGTTCCGATTTTTGTGCTCCGCGGCTCTATCACTTGCCAGAAGCCGCCGACGGAGGCCCCTCCCCCGCCGTCTATCCTCCCGAATATCGCCTCGGATTCACTTCTCCGCACGTCCTACCTTCCAGAAAGTGGTCGCTTTTCTGTTCAGAGAGTTGTTGCTATTCTTTTCTTCGATCTCCTGTTGAGTTAGTAGGTGTTCAGAATGGTTTGATCCCTATCCAGCTGAATTCCTGAGAGGAGACGAAATCCAGGTCTCCTACTCCTCCGCCATCTTGCTCCACCCCCCTGATCTCTCTTCTTTAAAAATAATGGTGCCTTTGCAAAAATCTGATAGTTTATTTCATTAAAGGGAATTGTATTCTGATCATGTGAGTCTATTTCTTCAAACTTATTGTCATCATTTTTTTTTCTTTTTTCTTTTTTTTATTCAACAGATTTATTGAGCTCTGAAGTACCAAATATAAATGTTGGGGAAATAAGAGAAAATAGACAAAGTCTCTGCCTTTAAGGGGCTTACATTTTAAACTAACATTATTTCTCGAGTAGCAAGTTAAGATAAGCTTACCAATGCTAGACCAGAAATATCTCTCTATACAGGGAGATTCATCTACTAGACTTGAGTAAATTTCTTCTGAGAACTTCAAAACAATATGCATATCTGATACCTTTAAAGAGAGGATCATATCAATCAACGAAGACAGTGTCTAAAATAACTGTTCTGCAAAATACTAAGTCAAGCTAAATTTCTTAAAAGAAAACATTTTAATTTCTAAATATATGTTGTAAAGGTTACTTTCTAATTAGTTAATTTGCACTAAAATTTTCAGTTTAAATTCATCTCTGCCAAATATTCTGGAATAAAATTATTCACAGCTTTAATATATCTATTAAATATCTGTCTTTACATGATAATCACTATACATAATGTTTATAGTTATATAATGTTATTGTCTCAAAGACAGTTTATATTGTTCAATATATTCCAGAATGAACACATATAAACAAGCATAATATTTTTACTGAAACTTGTTAGTACCCCTGAATTAACTACTTCAACAAATCTGAAAATGCAGAACTTTATTTTGGAAGAGAGAGCTATCCATAAATACATAAAAATGATCTATTCATATGTCCAGAGGTCACAAGCCTGAATATCTTTAAATATCCTCAATGTGTTTTGCTGATCTTGTATAACACAGCAGGAAAGCTACATACAGGGACAGGAAGAAAAAAAAAGTCCAAATACCCAAATATAAAGTACTCAAAAGGTGAAAAAGAGTATCCTATTAAGCTTTAAAAGGAAAATGAGTTTCAACTTTATTACTTCTTTAAAAAGATGTTCTTGACTGAATGAGTAGGGCCTTAACTGTCTGGCAAAAGTGAAAGAATGTTGCCATTAAGTATAGCCATTACCTCATGTGGCTTCTCCTCTATTTCTTACCCAAGTGCTCTACTCTAAATCTCCTTATCTGAAAAACATTGAAAACCTTAATTCCATCCCCTAAACCATCTATGGATTTTTGAAGGACCACAGGCTGGTCCTTAAAAGTGGATTATCACAAATATGAATAAATAAATATAAAATTAAACAAACAATTCAACTTAAAAAGGGGGTTAAGGATACGATTAGGCAGCACTCCAGTCAACACAACACACACACAGCCTTGCACATCAACAACTTGCGATACCAATTTTCATCTTTCAGTTGAGTAAAAGAAAGTTTAATATGGACAGTGTTATAAGCATGGGTGGAAAGGAGAACTTTCATAACATTTTTATTGGGAACATAAATTGGCACTATCTTTTTGGAAGATATTTTAGTCTAATCTAATAAAATTTTAAATGTACATATCCTTTGAACCATCAATATCACTTCCAAAAATTCATCTTATAAAACACTGACAATCATGAGCAATGTTTTCTGTACAGATCACTGATGCTTGTAAAGCAATATGTATTTTTTAAAAAAATAGAATGAATGATATAAATTTATGTGTAGTGATATAAGAAACCTAAGATTTCATTAAACAGAAAAAGCAATCAATTGGTACTAAAGAGTTAGTATTCCACTTTATATACTTATAGCTCTCTGTATATATTCTTGATTATGCTTATAAAAATTCTTGAAACAAACACAAAAAATGTAAAATGCTTTCATCTGGAGAGTGGGACTGCGGGGGTCAAACAGGAGGGGACTTGGTTTCTTACTCTATACCTCTGAATTGCTTCATGTTTTTTTGAGACAAGCATTCATTTGTAGTATAGGAAAACATGATAAACTAATGATAAATTACCAAAAGGTCATGTCTACCCATAAACGCTATCCCTATCTCTTTTATTAAATTCTTCAATGACACTGCAGTGTGATCAAGATAAAAACCTTGGAAATCAGTAAGCAAAGAGGAATAATGCAGTAGAAACTGAAGAGAGCAATAGACAGAAATAAACAGTTACTGAAAATAAAATAAAAATGGATAATAAAGGCAAATATATTTTCAATCATTCTCCTACCTCAAAAATAAAATGAAAGAAAAGAAAAAAGTAGCAGCAAGCCTCAGCATGGTCTAAAAGGCATACCTCCCGTGCCACCTGGGCATTACCTCTGTCACTGATGCATCAAACATCATTGCAACCTATTGTTTATTTGTCTTCCTTGCCTGTATATTGCGGTTCTTTGAGGGCGTAAACCATAATTTATTTATTTATTTGTTTTTGATACCTCCTCTAGATACCTGACACACAGGAGAATACTTAATACGTTCTTGTGAATTAATGAATGATTCATTTATACCCTGCATAGAGCAAATAGCAAAAAGGAAAGGCATATTTCCTTTAGAGGATGTTTTTGAGAGAAAAACAGAGCCACAGTTATTTCAAATCCTGATGTGCTTCATGTATTAGGAAACCAAAGGTTATTGATCTTGGCCCAGGGTTCTGAGAGTTATATTATAGATATAGTAATTAAATAATCATATTATAATGTGTACTTTTTCCCTCCATTAGGGTATGAGGTCATTAAGGGCTAGATCTTACCTGTTTCTCTATCTCTAGTGCCTAGTAATACAACTGCCAAGTAAGAGACATTCATTTATATTTGCTAAGTTGAAATGAATTGTACAGAAAATTAATTAAGGGACAGTAAAAATATTAAATGTTTATTCAGCTCAATTGTATATTAACTTTAGATCAATGTTAGGACATAGAATAATTGTATGCATTATGTGTATGTGTATTTATGGTACTCTAAAGCATTAAACTTAAGGTATGGTACTGAAGGTACATTAATTTTATATTTAGACTGTGATATTTCATATAATGAATATATTCCCAATTTCTGTAATGTAGAGCATTATTCTACTTTTATAGTGACTAGAAATGTGGAGCTGCTGGGTCTTCAATAACATAACATGATATTGGTGAGAACTATAATTTATCAGATAAGAAATTCTTAATATCATAAACTTCGATTTTAGTATTGTTCTGCAAAAGACTACATTCTTTTGCCAGTTCCTTGCATAATTTAGTTTGAAGGAATACAGCAAACTAAAAAGAGTGTTAGTGGAACTAGCAGTATTAATAATATTTACGTAGCTATTATTAGGGGGTCAGCATTTTTTCCACACCCTTGACACCTGATTATATCATTTCCATTTTTCAAATGCAGAAATCAAGCCATAAAGAAGATTAGTAACTAGCCGAAGTTCACAAATCTACTAAATGGCAACATCCAAATTTGATGATAGTCTGGTAGTTTGGCTCTGGAGACTATGCTTTTAACCATAGGACAAAATTTTCTCCTTAAATCCCAAATAACAAAGAGTTGTTATGATGGGAGAAATACGTGGGCATTCTACAATGTTCTAAGTTTACTACTTTAAATGTGCTATTTCATGTGTGTTTGTGTCTATTTATGTGTGTGTCT
This sequence comes from Halichoerus grypus, assembly GCF_964656455.1. Taxonomy (NCBI): domain Eukaryota; kingdom Metazoa; phylum Chordata; class Mammalia; order Carnivora; family Phocidae; genus Halichoerus; species Halichoerus grypus. The sequence continues at coordinate 138,574,969 of NC_135713.1, read as the reverse complement.
GTGTGTGTGGTTAGGATTTCTGTATAGCTATACAATGGATGTGACACAGAGAGGGCAGGGGTTGGAAGGGATGGGAATGGCTAACCTGCAGTGTGCCATTGTACCTTAGGAGAGGAGAGGTGTCAGTTAGTTTTGTTCCAGGGCATCATCATGACAGAGTCTTTTTTTGTTTGTTTTGCTACATATTAAAATCAAGACCCTATGCTAGGTTAGAGAGGCCAATAAATGTGCCTACTACCTCACTGGCATTACCTGGGAGCTTGTGACCAATGCAGAATTTCAGATACCACCCCAGATCAACTGAACCAGAATTTTTATTTAAACAAGACCCCAGTGTTGGGAGATTTTTCTCCACGGGTATCTCATACATCATGTCTTCTGAGCAGAAGCATTGAGAGGTTTTGTTTTCAAGGATCTTTTATAGCACGCAATCTTGGAAGACAGAGATGGTATCTCCCTCCAGAGTAGAAGGGTAAATATGTTTGCTGTTGAGGTTAATAAAGGTAATGTCTCCCTTCAGGGCAAGAGTAGAGCAGATTTGTTTGCTTCTCTTCCAAAGATTAAGATTTCCTACATTTCAGGTTACTCAGCGTTGATGTAAACTCAGAGCCTTCACAGCAGCCTCCCCTGGACCACTCTGCATTGCCCCACAGAACCTGAAGAGCAAGGGAAACCAGTGTGAACATAAACCTCATGCTGCCTGCTGGATAGTGAGTAATAAATTCTTTTGTCTCTGGACCATGAGCCTCATGTCTTCTGCCAGCATAAATGAAACTGGGCAAGGCTAACTTCTTTGCCTGAAAGTAAGATAAAATCTTAGACTCTTCACAGTTGTTGACACCCAGGTATTTGTATGGACCTTAAAGTTTGACAAACACTCAGGCTACCTCCTTTCAAATTAGCAGATAAATAAGCATGGTGGGCACACTTAAATGCAAGCCCATACAAGCATTGTTTAAAGGAAGGGTTGTGCATGTTTTAGTACACTGACACAAGACTGATGTAGTGACACAGTTGTATAGCTCAGCTCTTCCAAGTCTATTCTTCCAGAAAAAAAAATAATAATAATGATCTTTTTGGGGGGTGGGAAGGAAAAAGCTCTCACTTCAACTCTGCCAGCATAAGCATAAATTCACAATTAAAAAAACACATGACCCATAATTTCCTGCATTTAGGTACCTGGCTTGTGGTGTGACATTGAAATCATACACTAAGAGATTCCATACATGTGCTGCATCCATTCCCATCCATAAGAAGAAACAAAAATCGCCCTGGACACTTCCCTTGTTTACAACCTCCCAGAAAGAAAGATTTTGACACTGCACGAGAGATGCTACTTAAAGAGAAGTTTCTTATCTTCTCTTCAACTTCAGTTTTTACTAATTAGTATTTAGAAAGAAGCTTTTTTTTTTTTTTTTTAGAAAAATTTGTTTTCTATATCCCTGATTCCACACATCGATGGATAGCTCCATCATTATTTCCTACTCCTCTTAAATACCCCAAATAAATCTGTTGACATTCCTTATGGGCCTTACTCATTCCTCCTGAGAAGGGAGACTTGCCTGGCCGGGATGACTAGGAGGAGCCTCATTCCATTAGTGTACAGCTGTTGGTGGGGCAGAATAACTGCTTGCAGGAGGACCCCCCCTTGGGTTTGCGCCCCCTCTCCTACTGCTCACCTCACGGATCACGGACAGGAAGCCCCTCTGCTTTCCAACTTCTGCTTGTAGCCAGGCAGGTTCTGAGAAGGTAAGATCAATTCAAGGTGGAAGATGGTTCAAAGAGCATTACCCAATCCATCTTTACCAGCAATAATTATTCATTTAGATCCTAGGTCCTAGTTGGGCTCCTTGATTCTCTTCATGAGGTATCATCCAAAATCATTCCAAATCCTCCTCCTCATTGTGACTTATTATTACTAATCCTGTATGTTCATGATAATCTAGGAAGTGGATCACTTACTAAAAAGTTAGAAGAGAAAGCAGAAAAAGTGCCTGAGAAACACTAAAAACTTATTTATTTTTTCCTGCTAAAAATGCTGAGGAATACCTCCTGTGAGAAGATGAAGCACATTTTCTAATTCTCTGATGTGACAAAGTTCTAAGATAAGTCAGGCTGTTCCTGTCCAAAATTCCTATAAGGGGAATTTATAGCCTGACTAGTTTATCCTGAGAACAGATTTCAGATAAACTCCCAGGCGCAGAGACAGAAGAAGGAAAATGATGGCTGGGAAAACAGATGTCACAGAGGCTCACAGAAGGGAATGGGCTGTCACACTCTTAGGGGGAGGTAGCCACGAAGAGCCAGTAAGGTTCAGGGATGAGTGCGGGGCACACAAGAAAAGCATCATACCCCGCTGGGTAATGTTTGCAACTCCACCTAGGAAGAGAGAAATTAAGTCAGACACTAAACACTGCAGGAAAATCACATCGGGGGGTTCAGGATATGGACAAAGAGGACCCAATTCAGACACCCAAAACTTGGACTCACTTTTGAGGAACACAAATTCCATCTGTGTGTAAATCATCATTTCTTCATCTTTAGAACATAAGGAGACAGACTTGATTATCTTTCAGTTTTTTGTTGTTTTTTTTTTCTTTCCAGCTCTGGCATTCTACAGTTCTATGAAGAAATTTGTACTTCTAAATCTTTGGTATTGGTAATTGGTATTTTTAGACCTTTGATAACAGAGTGAAGAAGAACCTGTAAATCTAAATAATCTACGGGGGCAAAATAAGTGAGAGCTCATAGTGTACCAATGTGGCTCCCAAAATTCTCTCTCCTTTTGACAAACAATAACCATGAACTCAGGTGATCTCTGTAAGTTGAAAAGCAGTGAAAATAGGAGGAAGGTCTAAAAGATCTCCCAAGCCAAACAAATAAATAAGATGAATGAAATAGAACCCTGAGATATGATTTTGTAAAACAATGCACACATGTTCTTAAAAAATACTGTCTAGGGGCGCCTGGGTGGCTCAGTTGGTTAAGCGACTGCCTTCAGCTCAGGTCATGATCCCGGAATCCTGTGATCGAGTCCCACATCGGGCTTCCTGCTCAGCAGGGAGTCTGCTTCTCCCTCTGACCCTCCCCCCTCTCATGCTCTCTTTTTCTCTCTCTCTCTCAAATAAATAAATAAAAATCTTTAAAAAAATGCTGTCTATATAAAGGTCATCTGGACCTCTGTTCAGAAGGAGAAGAGGATGGAGGTGACTTCATCATTAACTAACACAATAGTACTTGTAAAAATTTGTATGAGGTCTTAAAGCAACGATGAATAATAGAAAAGAATTCAGTGACCAGAGGCAGCCAGGTTGTTTCTAAGGTGAGTTTCTAAGTCTCCGAGTCTGTAAAAACTTCCACTAGATCACACTAGAATAACAAGAAATCTTCCATTCTATACCAAGTCTCTCCTAGAATAGCTAAGACATGGAGCCTATTTTCATTCTTTGTAGGGTGACAAGATTCGTCAATGAAAATATCAGGAGATGTCTATTCAGAAGTTCTGCCAGGAATGTTTTACAGACTGAGCAGTTTGCTCCTGAAAAACTAAAAACTAAAAACAAAACAAAACAAACAAAAACTTGGGAGTTTCTCTAAAACAGCACAGGAAACTTGATTTGGCATGCCCTTGCTTCCTGAATACTCATAAGCTTATCTTTAGAACCGAAAGCAATTCTATACTAAAATTTGAAAGTTCTCAGGTTGGTTGGCTGAGACTTTTGCTCCTGACTACAAAATCTGAGATGACACCTGCACATTATCTCCAGGCTGAAATGCAAATTCTTCTTTGGGATCTTTGTCTGGCACGTCCTATTTAATTTTGCAAAACATGCACACACACACATGCGCGCACACACAAACACAAATGAGTAAAACCACTAAGTGTTGCATATCTGCTTCCTCTCTGGGCATGGGATTCCAAGTCTCTCTAGATAAAAAGCATTCGATTGGTACTTGCTTATGCATGAATTATAAAGCTACACATTGTAATTGCTCAGTAATGAAGTTACAGGGATTGAAAACTACCTTCAGCCTGGATGAGCTATTCCACTTGGTTGTGGAGATCCATGTTGAGCCATCCCTACTGATGATCAAGCAGGGCTCAGAGGGCTATTTACACTTCCCTTTCAATGCATTCTTTGCTCAGAATTCCCTTTCCTAAAATTTACATAAAAACAGACAGTTATTTTAACTTGATTAAATGGAGAATTTTTTATGGTTATTATTTCTGAGCCCAGTGCAAACTTTCACAAACATGTTCATTTACCAGAGATAATTACGCATGATTTTCTCCTTTAATGAAAGATAAATAATTTGGCAGCCTCGCTTCACATATTTTTCTATTTCAATACAATTCACTGTGGGCTAGGGTGTCCTTTATTCTGGTACTAGTTAGTGTGCAGAATGAAAGTTTTCTTTAGAACAATTGTGCTGGTTTTCTATAAGGCACTGCTGTTCATACAAGGTTTATAAAAGACCAGTAAAGGCTGATATTACATTAGGTTCTGCTCATAATGATGTAGTTCTTTGTTTACAACTTACATAATTTGCTGTAGCGGCAAAACTTCATGAAACTGGGACAAAAGGAATAGAAAGTACATTTCTGAGAACCTAAATAGAATGGACAAGCTTTGACCAGCTCTAGCTTTCACTGTGTTTCTTTGAACTGATGTAGGACCCATGTTCCCAGGCCTCAGTTTGGAAGAGCAATGCTTTGGTGTTTTATTATATGACATGACGTGTGTGTGTGTGTGTGTGTGTGTGTGTGTGTGTGCGTGTGTAGTTAGTACCTTAAAGGTAAAAGCCCTATAGGAAAAATACAGGAATATATGGCTCCAGTTTACTGGATAGTCCCTATCATAAACTCCCACTTAAGTCTGGATCCAGACTGGATTCCACACGCAAAAGAAATATTTGCATGTAGTGTGGGTAGACAGTTGAACTGAAAAGACAGAAATCAGTCTATTCTCCAATCTATTTCTCTCAACACCAGAGTGGTCCAAAGAACTTTCTATGATGATAAAAATAATATATGTCTGCCTTGTCCAGTATGTAGCCCACTAGTCTCATATAGCTATTGGGCACATAAAATGTGTTACTAAAGAATTGAATTTTTAACATTTAATTTTGATCTAAATTAAATTTAAATACCTGTATGTGGCTAGTGGCTATTGTATTGGACAGCACACTTTTTATTAATCAGGAGGGTAGGAGCAAAATGCTCAGTTTGCCCAACTCCGAACGACATCACCCACCTTGCATTGTAGGTGTATCTGACCAGAAGTGTATATGCCACAGTCAGCAGCCTGACATGCTGTGCTGTGAAGGAGTTACACAGCTGAATGGAAAGAGGAGGATGTCTCATTTTCTTCCTCCATCAGGAAATCAGGACCAAATTAGTCTGGCTGACAACCAATACCACTCCACTATGAAACCCAAGTTATGTTTGGAACTCTTCACTATTACTACATCACCGCCTTCTACCACCTCCCCTTTTAAGTATGTGTATTTAAATCACACTTTGACTACAGTATGGTTACTAAGAGTAGGATGGGAAGGAAGAACACTTCCCTTACAATCTGTTCTATATCAAAGGCAGAGTGATATTTTCTAAATGCAAACCATACTCACATACAATTTCATAATCTAATCTCTACTTGGATGTCACAAAGGCGTGTCTGAATGCCTATTCTAATGTGATAAAATACCCAACATACAATATGATAGAATACTTAATTTCTCCACAGACCCATTCTTCTTTTTCAAAAAAAAGATTAATTTATTTTAGAGAGACAGAGCACGTGTGCAAGTTAGGGGAGGGGCAGAGGGAGAGACTCTCAAGCAGACTCCCTGCTGAGCCTGGAACCAGATATGCAGCTTGATCTCACAACCCTGAGATCAGGACCTGAGCTGAAACCAAGAGTCGGACACTTAACTGACTGAGCCACCCAGGTGCCCCTCCTCAGACCCATTCTTCTCTCCATCTTCTTTATCTCAGCATGTATCCCCACCATTCACCCAGTTACACAGGTCCAAAAAATGACAGTTTTTCTCCCCATCTTCACTCCATCCACCTTCTATAGCTAATCCATCAGCAAACTTTATTGGTTCTCCCTTCAAAAATCTGTCTAGAATCTGATCCTCCTCCACAAACTACTATCCTTCTATCTTTGCATCTATCCTTATATCCTTCCCTGCTAGCCATAATCCCTGACCCATGCTTCATGGTGGGAAGATACTAATAAATACACCAAGTAAGGCCTCTAGTTCTAAGCCTAGACCACCTTATTAACCCATTTCAACTCCTGTGCCATCATGGTGCCTTTTCCATAGGATATTTTTGCTATTCCTCAAACACCCTAAGCTCATACCTTCCTTGAAGCCTTTCACCTACCCTTCCCAGGCTGGAATGCTCTTCCCATAGCTAATCTGCCAACTTTGGTTTTCCTGATCACTTTGACTGGTCATCCTCTATCCCCTCACTCTATTAATCTTCTTTATAACACATGTCATTACGTGACATTGTATCATTTCATAACTGTCTATTTTTTCTTGGTATTTCCTATGAGAGTGTATGTTTCCATGAAATCAAAGATCTTACATGTCTTATACAGATCTCATGCTAGTACATAGAACAGTAATCAAAATTTAATAAGTGCCAAGTATTTGTTAAATAGATTAATAAAATGTGATTATACCCCTCATCCAAACACATAGGCTCAGGGAAACATAGATGTAGGCAGAGACATGTGATACGTATAAAGATATCACATGGACACACCCAGAAAGATACACATGCTTCATGAAGAAACACACTCAAACTCCTTAAAACATTCAGAGACTTCTCCTTGTTTTGGTGATTAAAAAAAAAAAAAAAGGATCTCTGACGTTGTTAATAAGCTTTTGCACAATACAGCCTTACCCTATCTGTCTAGCATCATCTCAAATGCTCCCCACTCAGCCTGTTCACACTAGCCACACAACCTTCTCTCTGCCTCTGTACCTGACATATTCCATCACAATAAAATAGTTTTGGTGTGTCCACCATTTGGAAGGTTCCTCTTTCCTCTTGCCCAACTTAATTTCCACTCGTCATTCATACGTTAGAAAAAGAGGCCTTTCCACATGGAAACACTTGCTGGACTCCCTAAAACATGGACTCTCCTTATTTAAGCTTGAGGCTTTCATGAATGAATAAACAGAAGAAAGAATATCAATGATATTGCTTATGGTTATCAGGCCTCTGGGTACATCTGAGTACTGAAAGTATATCTTCACTTGCTGCTACAGTATTTCAAAAGTAATTAAAACTCATGTGCAGCTAAACATGAGTCACATTCCCCCAAGTACAAGGGATATAGTCAGAGAGATGGAAGGGACCAGCAGGCTTTGCATGCTTTCCATCACCATAATGGTGACAGAGATAAAGTTGACATTGCAGAAGTTACCAGAGCTTCTATTTACCTACTGATATTTACTGTGTTCCCCCAGGACAGCCAGTAACATCATTTACTTCAGATAAGGTAGGGTTGACAACGCGCTGAACATTAAAAGGAAAAGCACCTGGATAAAACGAAAACAACAGTATGTCCTGGCAAGGAGAAGAGACGGATGGGCTATAAATAAATGTGAGTTCATTAAACATCAGCAAACGGCTATGGCAAGGACTGGCATGGTGTGCACTATGTCATTTTCATGAGCGTATTTTCTAAATATCATTTACAAAAAGAGTACATATGAGAAGGTTATTAGGAAAACCATTTTAAGAGGCATATACTGAAATGTGAGAATTTAGATTTCCTGAAGTAGCAATTAGTTAAATAGCTACTTACTCACTTATTCTAAAAGGAGAGAAGCATGCTTCTGTAATTTCAGAATCTGTCAGATCAGTGAGCAACTAACTCACAAGTCACTGAATAAAATCCTTCAGGTAACTACACAGGTTCCGTGTTGATGTGGGATTCAGAGATTTTAGAAAAGTTTGGGGATGGAGGACCAAACTCCCAATATCCAAGGTGTTCATGGGAGCAGAGTACATTCAGACTCTGCTGCTCCCTGATTGCATAGCTCCCCATATATCGAAAGGGAAGATCTGAGTGTCCTCAAGTAACGGCGAGCCAAGAGCCAGAGCATCTGACATACAGCGCAATAAGGCCAAGTGCTACATTAGACATGGACTCAGACTGTGTCTCTCCTGTCATCCTTAATTAACTATGAGTGAATCCGTCATACACTCATAAAGGGTTCAATCTGACTTCTGTCAATATTTTACTTGTGATTTCTCCTGCCTGTTCTATGGCCAGATGGCTACCTATCCACTGGGCTATGCCTCTCACACAAACATAGCTGTGCCCTCATTCATCAGCACACCAGCAATCCGTGGCTCACCAGGAACCTGCCAGTGACCTTCCCTGAACATCTTCTGATTCAGGAGCTCTCAAAAGAAGCAAAGAATAACACTGTTGAAGCTTCCTGGCATAAAAAAGCAACTTAACAGTGTCCTATGAGATGTATGAAGATAACAGAGCTTAGCTTTGTTTTACCCATCACAAAGTTTATACTGAATTGTAAAACAATAATTCCAAACTTATTTTTCAGGGTTCTAAGTTTTATCTTCATAGATGGGTATTTCAAGAAACGTAAGCTTAATTTTCAAAACAATTTCAGTTCTCTTTAACATAGATATGTTTTAACTTGATAAATATTTATTATTCTGGCACATTTCTAGGTGGATGGATTTAACAGTCTCTTTCTCAACAATTTTATCATTCAGGGACAAATACAGAGGTGTGTATATACTAGTATGTTACAAATCAGTAAGTGCTCTGATGGGGCAAATGCAAGGCTTAAGTTAAAATCATTAGACTCTGCCTTGAATCAAGAAAATCTTCCTTCAGAAAGTGTTATTTCAAGGGCATCTGGGTGGCTCAGTCAGTTAAGCATCTGCCTTTGGCTCAGATCATGATCCCAGTGTCCTGGGATCAAGCCCCACATTGGGCTCCCTGCTCAGTGGGGAGTCTGCTTCTCCCTCTGCCCCCCGCCCCCATTCATGCTCTTTCTCTCTCATACTCTCTCTCAAATAAAGAAATAAATTCTTTAAAATAAAAAAACAAAAAGTGCTATTTCAGCTGAGATGTGAACTAAGCCTTTGGGTTAGGCAAGCAAAGGCAAGGTTAGCCAAAGGGAAGTAGGCAGGAAAAGATCAAGATAGAAAGAACAGTATGTCATCTCGCATCAGGAATATCAAAATTTAACAACATTTTGAAATCCTAGGAAACACCAGGATAAAAAAAAAATGATCAAAGCAGACTCAAATTGCAATTCCCACATGGGGAAAGAGGATAAACATACATGATTTTTCCATTGATTTAACTGTCTTATACTTGAGGTTTGTGGTAAGGTGAGGTCAAGTTTAATTTAGGAGATTATATTTAAATTGCCTGCTGAGGTAATGGCAAGAGATAGGTAAGAGAATGTTAATATAAGATATATTTAACAGATAGAATTTGGACCTTGACTCTTCAACAAGACATAGAAACACAAAATCTTTAGCATCAAATAATTTGGCAAATGAAATAGGGTTTACATCAAAGATAATTGAGGCCAATGAAGATAAATAGGGCAACGTGTTATATTCTGTCTTCCTTACCATATGCAAATATCTATCTCTTAAATCAACATTTATTTCCCATAAGATACTTGGCTAGGCACAAAGATTTTTTAAATGAGCAAAATGAAGTCATTTTTTTTCCAAAAGAAGGAACAGATGAGAAAACTAAGTATTTTAAAGCCATGAAACAACTTTTATGACAAAGGAAGACACAGAGAAATCATGAGAGCCAGGAATACAGTCATCCACCTAAAAAAAAAGAAGAGTTTCCAAGCTCCTCAGAAGAGCTCACACTTTGACTTTCTTAAATAATGCTTGGGAATTACCAGGTGGGTAAGCTGGGGAGTGCCTTTCAGGCCAAGGGAAGATCCTGGGCAAGCACAAAGAGACATCAAAACAGACTGTTAGGGGCTAAGTATAGTTTGTGGGGATAGCAGGATGTGAGGCTCAGTAAATAAGGAGCAATAAGATCAGGAAGACATGGAAAGTTCGTCATGTTGGCGTTTCCCATCTTACAATCAATGTGGTGCCATTGAAGGAATTTGAAGACATGAGCAGCATGATCAGAATTGCATTTTGAGATTCACTTTATTGTAGTGTAAGAATCTAAACTGGATTATCTGGAGGGCAAACAGAAGTGGGGGTTCAGGTCTCCATTTATTTCTCCTTAGACTATTTAATAGCTTTTTTTAAAAATATATATATATTTTAAGATTTTATTTATTTATCAGAGAGAGAGAGAGACAGAGGCAAGCAGAGGGAGAAGCACGCTCCTTGCTCAGCAAGGAGCCCGATGTGGGACTCGATGCCAGGACCCTGGGATCATGACCTGAGCTGAAGGCAGAGGCTTAACCAACTGAGCCACCCAGGCGTCCCTATTTAATAGCTTTTTTGAGGCATTTGCAATTGGAATAGAAAGTAGAGTATGAATTTGAGAGATAGTTAGGTGGTAAAATCAACACAAATTGTTGGAAATAGGCAATGGGTTCACATAAACTCTCACCCAAGATTCAGGATTCACTCCTGCTCTGACAAATATAAATACATTCATGGGGAAAATGGAATAATGCATTTGAAATAATAACTGTGCTGTCAGTTTATATGGCTACTACAAACCAAAAGTTACCACTGACTTAAATGGCCAGTAATTTAATGGTGTTATTTCTCTTTCAGAAACTGACAGGAAATGAAAGCAGGCAAGCACACACATGTATACACACACACACACACACATTACAGAAAAAGAAATACATGTCAGGGTGGGAGGAACACTAAATCCTGTAAACCATTCAGATTATTTATTTTTTTTAAGTATGCTTCCCACCCAGCATAGAGTCCAATATGGGGCTTGAACTCACAACCCTGAGATCAACACCTGACATCAACACCTGAGCTGAGATCAAGAGTTGGACACCTAACCGACTGAGCCACCCAGGCTCCCCAACCATTCAAATTTCTATAGGACTTTATAAATCACTTTCCCATATACTATTTGGTAAATTATAACTAAAACAGACAAAACAGAAATCTCAGGCAAATCAGAGTAAAATCCTAAAAAACACAAATGTTTACAGGTAAAGAATGTTGTTAAAATGAAGGTTCACTGAACAAAATATGCTTAATAATTTTGATTGAAGGTTGTAGACAATATGGAGAAATAGAGGCAGGTACCTTAACATTTCTGTTAGGCAAAAAAAAAAACAATTCAACAAGCAACAGTGAACTGATATGCAGTTAAATAAACAACCAGAAAGAAACACTGCTGTGCAAGTGCTTTTTATATAGCTCAACCAAGCTGAATGGCTTAGAGTTGGAGAAGGAAGTGCTAAATACGTAACAGCCTGGGGCCTCACTGGACCCAAATAATAGTTATTTCTGAGTAGGTCAAGCAAGAGTCAATAAAAAAGAAAGCAGGAATGAATGTTGGGTTCATAGCAGGCTAATAATGCCCTTCTGGGATAAACTTGGGTTTCAAATCACCAGAATCAAATATTTAAGTTGCAAATACTTAATTATAGACCACCAGTTCTGGAAGTATCAGTTGAATAGCTAAGAAATTGATAAACTCGGAAAACCAGAATCATCTTTAATACAGACTCTCCAAGTCAGTGTTTTCCAACATGGGTAGAAAAAGTACTTGCAATGAAATCGCAGAGAAATTTAATAAATGTAGATTCTTGGGTACTACGTCAGACCTACCAAATTATAATTTTTAAGTAAGAACTGGGAATTAAGCTTTTTTTATTAAACTTCCCAATTATTCTGTCTTCAAATATATAAAAACTGTTTTGTTTTGTTTTTTTGTGTTTTTTTTTTTGTTTTGGGGGGTTTTGTTTTTTTGCTTTTGTCTGGTTTTCAGATGCCATAGTTCATTCATGGGTGTAGGGACGGATGGATGGATGGATGGATGGATGGACAGGTGGATGGGTGGATGGATAGATCGATGGATCAATGGATTGATGGGTTGATGGATGGGTCAGTGGATGGATAGATACCCAGCCAGCCAGCCAGCCAATTCCAGACCAAAATTTCTTCCAGACCAAAATTTATTTTTCTTTTGCCACAAGCAAGAGCTTAAGTGGTTAACTAACACCATACTAAAAACATAGACTGTTTAGAAAGCGGGATTTTTTGAGATAAAACAAACATACATCCAACAATTAGGTAATATGAGAGGTAGCTTACAATCAAGTGTCAAATTGTGTGGTACAGCACATGATCCCAAGGTCAACCAAAAGATGGATTTGCCCATGATTCCTTCTACTTTTTGGCTTGCCTATATCCCTTCAAGTAGTTAAGGCTCTGATATAGTAATCTATCAGTAACTCATTGTGATTTACTAGGTAAACCTTTTTACAAATTGCATAATAAAACATTTTTTTTTAAAGATTTTATTTATTTATTTGAGAGAGAGAGAATGAGAGAGAGCGAGTACATGAGGGGGGGAGGGTCAGAGAGAGAAGCAGACTCCCTGCTGAGCAGGGAGCCCGATGCGGGACTCGATCCAGGGACTCCAGGATCATGACCTGAGCCGAAGGCAGTCGCTTAACCAACTGAGCCACCCAGGCGCCCGCATAATAAAACATTTGTTGGAGACTTTGAGGGTAGTGTCATTTATACATTTCTTCAAAATGATGAAAATCTTTTTTCTGGTGGGAGAAAAAGCAAAATAACAATAAATGCATACAATTAGTAGAATATTATATAAGCAAGCTCTTCAAGGACATGTAGTTCCTTCTCTCCTAAATCTATGAATCTCTCTTACAAATATACTGGTGCTACTCTAAACAAATATACTGGTGGCACCCTAAACAGACACAATGCTTCCTGCATTTCACTGGGCATCTGATGAAAGGAGCAGGTCAGTGGGGTCAGCTTTGTGGGGTGATGGCAGATATCAATGAAACACTGCAAGACTTGATAGGCTTGTGAAATATGCCATGATGCAAATCCTGAAACCATCAACCCACCTAATTACTGTGAAATCCATCCCTACAGACCATGTATAGGGCGGAATTGAATATGAAGGTAGTGAAATGAAAGCTACAAAACAAATTTGTAAAGACATATACGTAATTTACCAACACGCTCTAATTTATATCAGCAAATCTTTCCCTCCTGATGGGTACTGCTGAGTATAAAGTGACTGAGACATCTATCGTCTGCTATTTTTCCCCCAAAAAAGCCATTATAAGCTTGGGTAGGTAAGCATGTGACAATTTTCAATGTCATTAACAACAGTGTTTGCTTAGTCAACACCCCTGGTAAAATAATAATTTTTGACCCAAAGTCTTGTGAGGATGTTATTTAGAAAGGACAAATTACTGGGGAGCTGAGCAAGATGGCGGAGGAGTAGGAGACCTGGATTTCGTCTGGATGCAGGAATTCAGCTGGAGAGGGATCAAACCATTCTGAACACCTACAAACTCAACAGGAGATCGAAGAAAAGAATAGCAATAACTCTCTGAACAGAAAAGCGACCACTTTCTGGAAGGTAGGATGTGCGGAGAAGTGAATCCGAGGCGATATTCAGGAGGATAGACGGCAGGGGAGGGGGCCTCCTTCGGCCGCTTCTGGCAAGTGATAGAGCCGCGGAGCACAAAATCGGAACTTTTAGAGTCTGCTCCCCTGAGGGACGTCACTCCAGTGGCTAAGCGGGGGGTGGAACCCTCGCGGGACAGTGTGGTCTCAGGACCCTCGGGGTCACAGAAAGACCGGGGGTGCCTGAGTGCGGCAGAGCTCCCAGGTATCAGAGAGGGGAAGCGGGCTGCAGAGACGGAGCCAAGGCGCGGGCTCTCAGTTCGGGGTTGTCATAAACCGTGATCCGGGGCCCAGTCAGGCCCCTGCTCCTCCAGCAGGGACCCAACAAGCGGCAGATCCGGGGAGACTCCCCTTCCTCCCCGGGGAGGAGAAGCGGGGGAGCGCACCGCAGGGATCTGCTGGGTTTGGAGACTCCACACGGGGTCGGGTGCCAGAGATAGAAATGCGCGGTCACAGGCCAGGTGAGCACGGAGTGCGGCCGGAGACTGGGGAGACGGGAGTGACTGACTGCTTTTCTCTGGGGGCGCACTGAGGAGCGGGGCCCTGAGTTCTCGGCTCCTCCAGGGCAGAGATTGGGAGGCTGCCATTTTCACTCTCGTCCTCCAAAGCTGTATGGAAAGCTTGCAGGGAACAAAAGCTCCGGAGAGCAAACCCGAGCAGATTACTTAGCCCAGACCGGCAAGGGCGGGGCAATTCCGCCTCCGGCAAAGACATTTGGGAACCACGGCAACAGGCCCCTCCCCCAGAAGATCAGGGAGAACAGCCACCCAAGACCAAGTCTACCGATCAATGAGAACGGCAGAACTCCAGCGCTAGGGGAATACTGCACATAGAATCCATGGCTTTTTTACCATGATTCTTTAGTCTTTCAAAGTTAATTTTTTTTAACTTTTTTTTTTTGAATTTTTCTTTTTCCCCTTTTCAACTAACATCTTATCAATGCCTTTTTTTAAAAAAAAATTTTTTTATTTTTCATTTTTAGAGTCATATTCTATCCCTTCATAGTAGTTACCCTTATTTTTGGCATATATATATAAGTTGTTCTCTGTTTAAAATTTTGAGATACAGTTTCTTCTAACAGATCAAAATATACCCTAAATCTCTAGTGTATGGCTTTATTCTAGTCTCCTGCCTGATCACATTCTCTCCCTTTTTTTTTTTAAATCCTCTTCTTTCTATTTTCAAACAACTTCTTCAATTCCTTTTATAAAATTTTATGTAATTTTCATCTTTACAGTCATATTCCATCCCTTCATCATATCAACCCTTATTTTTTGTACATATATAAGTTTTTCTTTCTTTAAAATTTTGAGAGGCACTTTCTTCTAACACACAAAAATACACCCAAAATCTAGTGTGTGGCACTGATCTATGCACCAGCCTGATCATATTTTATCATATTCTGTTTTTTTGTTTTGTTTTGGTCTGCTTTTGTTTGCTTTTATCTTTTTCTTTTTTTCTTTCTTTCCCTTTCTTTTCCCCTGGTTTCAGGTCTTTTATGATTTGTTTAGAGTATATTTTCTGGGGATGTTGTTACCCTGTTAGCATTTTGTTCTCTCATTCATCTATTCTCCTCTGGACAAAATGACAAGATGGAAAAAATCAACTCAACAAAAAGAACAAGAGGTAGTACTTACTGCCAGGGACCTACTCAATACAGACATTAGTACGATGTCAGATGTAGAGTTCAGAATCAACACTTTAAAGATACTAGCTGGGCTTGAAAAAAGCATGGAAGTTATTAGAGAAACCCTTTCTGGAGAAATAAAAGAACTAAAATCTAACCAAGTGGAAATCAAAAAGGCTATTAATGAGGTGAAATCAAATGTGGGGCTGGTAACTGCTAGGATAAATGAGGCAGAAGAGAGAATTAATGATATAGAAGACCAAATGATGGGAAATAAAGAAGCTGAGAAAAAGAGAGATAAACAACTACTGGATCACGAGGGCAGAATTCGAGAGATAAGCGATACCATAAGAGGAAACAACATTAGAATAATTGGGATCCCAGAAGAAGAAGAAAGAGAGAGAGGGGCAGAAGGTATATTGGAGCAAATTATAGCAGAGAACTTCCCTAATTTGGGGAAGGAAACAGGCATCAAAATCCAGGAGGCACAGAGAACCCCCCTCAAAATCAATAAAAATAGGTCAACACCCCAACATCTAATAGTAAAACTCACGAGTCTCAGAGACAAAGAGAAAATCCTGAAAGCAGCTCAGGAGAAGAGATCTGTAACCTACAATGGGTAGAAACATTAGATTGGCAACAGACCTATCCACAGAGACCTGGCAGGCCAGAAAGGACTGGCATGATATATTCAGAGCACTAAACGAGAAAAACATGCAGCCAAGAATACTTTATCCAGCTAGGCTGTCATTGAAAATAGAAGGAGAGATAAAAAGCTTCCAGGACAAACAAAAACTAAAGGAGTTTGGAAACACAAAACCAGCCCTACAAGAAATCTTGAAAGGGGTCCTCTAAGCAAAGAGACAGCCTAAAAGCAACATAGACCAGAAAGGAACACAGACAATATACAGTAACAGTCACCTTGCAGGCAATACAATGGCACTAAATTCATATCTTTCAATAGGTACCCTGAATGTAAATGGGCTAAATGCCCCAATCAAAAGACACAGGCTATCAGATTGGACTAAAAAACAAGACCCATCGATATGCTGTCTGCAAGAGACTCATTTTAGACCCAAAGATACCTCCAGATTGAAAGTGATGAGGTGGAAAACCATTTACCATGCTAAGGGACACGAAAAGAAAGCTGGGGTGGCAATCCTTATATTAGACAAATTAGATTTTAAACCAAAGAGTGTAATAAGAGATGAGGAGGGACACTATATCCTACTTAAAGGGTCTATCCAACAAGAAGATCTAATAATTGTAAATATCTATGCCCCTAACATGGGAGCAGCCAATTATATAAGGCAATTAATAACAAAAGCAAAGAAACACATTGGCAACAATACAATAATAGTGAGGGACTTAAACACCCCCCTCACTGAAATGGACAGATCATCTAAGCAAAAGATCAAGAAGGAAATAAAAACTTTAAATGACACACTGGACCAGATGGACTTCACAGATATATTCAGAACATTCCATCCCAAAGCAACAGTATACACATTCTTCTCTAGTGCCCATGGAACATTCTCCAGAATAGATCACATCCTAGGTCACAAATCAGGTATCAACCGGTACCAAAAGATTGGGATCATTCCTTGCCTATTTTCAAACCACAATGCTTTGAAACTACAACTCAATCACAAAAGGAAAGTCAGAAAGAACTCAAATACATGGAGGCTAAAGAGCATCCTACTAAAGAATGAATGGGTCAACCAGGAAATTAAGGAAGAATTTAAAAAAATTCATGGAAACATATGAAAATGAAAACACAACTGTTCAAAATCTTTGGGATGCAGCAAAGGCAGTCCTGAGAGGAAAGTATATAGCAATACAAGCCTTTCTCAAGAAACAAGAAAGGTCTCAAGTACACAACCTAACCCTACACCTCAAGGAGCTGGAAAAAGAACAGCAAATAAAGCCTAAACCCAGCAGGAGAAGAGAAATATTAAAGATCAGAGCAGAAATCAATGAAATGGAAGCCAAAAGAACAGTAGAACAGATCAATGAAACTAGGAGCTGGTTCTTTGAAAGAATTAACAAGATTGATAAACCCCTGGCCAGACTTATCAAAAAGAAAAGAGAAAGGACCCAAATAAATAAAATCATGAATGAAAGAGGAGAGATCACAACCAACACCAAGGAAATACAAACAATTATAAGAACATATTATGAGCAACTATATGCCAACAAATTAGATAACCTGGAAGAAATGTATGCATTCCTAGAGATGTATCAACTACCAAAACTGAACCAGGAAGAAATAGAAAACCTGAACAGACCTATAACCACTAAGGAAATTGAAGCAGTCATCAAAAATCTCCCAACTAACAAAAGCCCAGGGCCAGATGGCTTCCCAGGGGAATTCTACCAAACATTTGAAGAAGACTTAATACGTATTCTGAAACTGTTCCAAAAAATAGAAATGGAAGGAAAACTTCCAAACTCGCTTTATGAGGCTACCATTACCTTGATCCCCAAACCAGACGAAGACCCCATCAAAAAGGAGAATTACAGACCAATATCCCTGATGAACATGGATGCAAAAATTCTCACCAAAATACTAGCCAATAGGATCCAACAGTACATTAAAAGGATTATTCACCACGACCAAGTGGGATTTATCCCTGGGCTGCAAGGTTGGTTCAACATCCGCAAATCAATCAACGTGATACAATACATTAACAAAAGAAAGAACAAGAATCATATGATCCTCTCAATAGGTGCAGAAAAAGCATTTGACAAAGTACAACATCCTTTCTTGATCAAAACTCTTCAGAGTATAGGGATAGAGGGTACATACCTCAATATCATAAAAGCCATCTATGAAAAACCTACAGCGAATATCATTCTCAATGGGGAAAAACTGAGAGCTTTCCCCCTAAGGTCAGGAACATGGCAGGGATGTCCACTATCACCACTGCTATTCAACATAGTATTGGAAGTCCTAGCCACAGCAATCAGACAACAAAAAGAAATCAAAGGCATCCAAATCAGCAAAGAAGTAGTCAAACTCTCACTCTTTGCAGATGATATGATACTTTATGTGGAAAACCCAAAAGACTCCACCCCAAAACTGCTGGAACTCATACAGGAATTCAGTAAAGTGGCAGGATATAAAATCAATGCACAGAAATCAGTGGCATTCCTATACACCAACAACAAGACAGAAGAAAGAGAAATTAAGGCCTCGATCCCATTTACAATTGCACCCAAAACCATAAGATCCCTAGGAATAAATCTAACCAAAGAGGCAAAGAATCTGTACTCAGAAAACTGTAAAATACTCATGAAAGAAATTGAGGAAGACACAAAGAAATGGAAAAATGTTCCATGCTCAAGCATTGGAAGAACAAATATTGTGAAGATGTCAATGCTACCTAGAGCAATCTACACATTCAATGCAATCCCCATCAAAATACCATCCACTTTTTTCAAAGAAATGGAACAAATAATCCTAAAATCTGTATGGTACCAGAGAAGACCCCACATAGCCAGAGGAATGTTGAAAACGAAAAGCAAAGCTGGTGGCATCACAATTCCGGACTTCCAGCTCTATTACAAAGCTGTCATCATCAAGACAGTGTGGTACTGGCACAAAAACAGACACATAGATCAATGGAACAGAATAGAGAGCCCAGAAATGGACCCTCAACTCTATGGTCAACTAATCTTTGACAAAGCAGGAAAGAATGTCCAATGGAAAAAAGACAGTCTCTTCAACAAATGGTGTTGGGAAAATTGGATAGCCACATGCAGAAGAATGAAACTGGACCATTTCCTTATACCACACACAAAAATAGACTCCAAATGGTTGAAAGACCTCAATGTGAGACAGGAGTCCATCCAAATCCTAAAGGAGAACACAGGCAGCAACCTCTTCGACCTCAGCCGCAGCAACTTCTTCCTAGAAACATCGCCAAAGGCAAGGGAAGCAAGGGCAAAAATGAACTCTTGGGACATCATCAAGATAAAAAGCTTTTGCACAGCAAAGGAAACAGTCCACAAAACCAAAAGACAACCGACAGAATGGGAGAAGATATTTGCAAATGACATATCAGATAAAGGGCTAGTATCCAAAATCTATAAAGAACTTATCAAACTCAACACCCAAAGAACAAATAATCCAATCAAGAAATGGGCAGAAGACATGAACAGTCATTTTTCCAAAGAAGACATCCAAACGGCCAACAGACACATGAAAAAGTGCTCAACATCACTCGGCATCAGGGAAATCCAAATCAAAACCTCAATGGGATATCACCTCACACCAGTCAGAATAGCTAAAATTAACAAGTCAGGAAATGACAGATGTTGGCGGGGATGAGGAGAAAGGGCAACCCTCCTACCCTGTTGGTGGGAATGCAAGCTATTGCAAGCACTCTGGAAAACAGTGTGGAGGTTCCTCAAAAAGTTGAAAATAGAGCTACCATATGATCCAGCAACTGCACTCCTGGGTATTTACCCCAAAGATACAAATGTAGGGATCCGAAGGGGTACATGCACCCCGATGTTTATAGCAGCAATGTCCACAATAGGCAAACTGTGGAAAGAGCTAAGATGTCTATTGACAGATGAATGGATAAAGAAGATGTGGTATATACATACAATGGAATATTATGCAGCCAGCAAAAGGAATGAGATCTTGCCATTTGCAATGACGTGGATGAAACTGGAGGGTGTTATGCTGAGCAAAATAAGTCAATCAGGGAAAGACATGTATCATAGGACCTCACTGATATGAGGAATTCTTAATCTCAGGAAATAAACTGAGGGTTGCTGGAGTGGGGGGTGGGGTGGGAGGGATGGGGTGGCTGGGTGATAGACATCGGGGAGGGTATGTGCTATGGTGAGTGCTGTGAATTGTGGAAGACTGTTGAATCACAGATCTGTACCTCTGAAACAAATAACACAATATATGTTAAGAAAAAAAAAGAAGAAGAAGAAGATAGCAGGAGGGGAAGAATGAAGGGGGGGAAATCGGAGGGGGAGACGAACCATGAGAGACGATGGACTCTGAAAAACAAACTGAGGGTTCTAGAGGGGAGGGGGTGTGAGGATGGGTTAGCCTGGTGATGGGTATTAAAGAGGGCACGTTCTGCATGGAGCACTGGGTGTTATGCACAAACAATGAATCATGGAACACTACATCTAAAACTAATGATGTAATGTATGGGGATTAACATAACAATTAAAAAAAAGTCTAAAAATTACCTAAAAAAAAAGAAAAAAGGTTAAATGATCAGACTCATCTCTTAAACATTAGAGTTACTTCTGGAGCCCAAACTGGTACTTGCCAGTCAATTTCATTCCTAGCAGGAAGGCACAGAGGGTGGCCAGGAGAAGACTCAGCTTGCTGCTTTACTCTACTCTATTTGGAAATCACATAGCTTTGTGTCCAACTGACCTTGTCAAATTCCCGCTGTCCTGAACACAGAGTCTAGGGTAGACTCAGGGGTTTTTTTTTACCCCCACAGCTGACCAGCAGTTGCAAAAGAAGTGATTCTAAATGGGACAGTGGTAAGTTAGCAGGTAGTCTTCAGGCTGGGGCCATAGAGAGCCAGCAAAGTCACTTCAGTATATTATTTCCTTTAAGACTCATTATAGTAAAGTTTAGCAACAACAACAGATCTAAAAATATCTATGTCTTGGAAAATAACTTGGGCTTGTATTGTCCTTACCAATTTGGACTAATTTGAATAAAATGGGAAATAATCCCTTTTTATTGATCAGACAAAAAAGAAAGAAAAGAGAGAAAGAAAGAAAGGAAAGAAGAAAGGCAGGAAGGAAGGAGAATTTTCCATGGGGAGTACTTTTGGTTATCAGTGATTAATCATTTCTCCATGAATGAATTATTAGAAAGAAAAACTGACACTGTGATTTCTGGACAGACTATTTCTCTTTCATGTCCATCAGTGTGCTTCTTTAAGAAAAACAAAAATACCTATGGTTATAGGTTAAGAGGGAAGATTTTTAAAAGAAACATTTTTTGTGTGAAGCTTCTTATCAAAGAGAAATTGCATTCCATGTAGTTACCACAATCATACCAGCAAAGATATTTCCTTTATGTCCTGAAAAGTTACTTGAAGTGCTATCTGAAAATTACTAAAAAGCAGTAGTGAAATAATGGGTTAGGTATTACGGTATATACCATACCTTTCTTGGGGACCCAAAAAGTCCTTATCAACAAGAAGAATCCACAACCAAACTCTGGGTTTGCTCACGTTCATTATTGACATAATGCAGTCATGTTTATCAAAGGACCCACACTTCAAGTCACTGCAAGGCTTTTGCTAGGAGACTAAACACTGAAAACGTTTTCCTTTCTTCCTTCCTTTTGCTAGCAGACCTCAGTGCATTTGTGGATTGTCCTGTAGACTAGACACATGCTGGGAAAAATGACCTTTGTGTATTTTTGCATGACTGAGGCATATCACATGTCAGACAAGCATCTTACTGTCAGACTCAGTTTCTAGAAAAAAAAAATTCAGTTCCAGGTAGCTGCCTTTCACTTCTTCCATCCTTGGTATAACTGTTCCACCAAGTGCATGCTTTGCACCTTCAAATATTCAAGTTATCTTCCTCCAGTAACATTCCAAAATCTGTATTTATTTCATTCCAGGATATAGCACTGCCAACTTTTGAAGATGACGCTGATTCAGTAGTTGCAGTAAGTCTGGCTATTCTTCTCCATATTTTTAAGTGTTCTGTAACAGAGGTCGGTAGCATTCCACTTTAGCTCTTAATAAGATCATCCTAATTTGAAGCAGATATTAGTCTCACATCTGTGCCAAAATGATAGCTGAAACTGAGATGATTTTATACATGTTTTGGTTTTATAACCAAGAAGTTATATAGCATTTTACAAAATCGCTTATTTATTTTAATATGTGAGTAGGAAGAGTGCTATTCCTCAAAAAATTTAATAGAACCAAATACAGGCCAGGATTATCTATGCCTGTTAACTACACAGATTAGTCTATCCACTTACTGATCAAATAAACATTATCAAGCACTCTTTCAGGAACTGTATATAGAATCCCTGTCATAAACGTACTCCTAGTTTTGTGCAGTGCTTTACCAATTTTTATAGAAGTAAATTGCCTTTTGCTAATGAAATCCTGGTAAATATAAAATTAAAATTAATATAACTGTCACTGTATTAGTATAAATTTATTTTATAAATATAAACTTATAGAATGTTATTTATAAAACTAATAAGAATAATGATGGTGTTCTCATTTTTAAAATTTTTATATTATGGTGATGATATCAGCTTAGTCTCTGCAGTATTTATTTCTGTCATATATTTTAGTTATACCATATTAAAAAACCCTATTTATTCAGGAATTATTTGCAAAGGGTAGCAGTTATTTACTTATTATTACAAATTCAGGATACTCTTCATGTAAACAGAGATAAAAAGAGAAGCTTTATTTAAAGATATGCACAAAATGAATTAATCTGGTAGACTGTGCAAAAAAAAAAAACTGTGGTATTCAACATGGTAAAAATATAGTGTAACACATTCAATCATATATATTATAATTTAAAAACTTTTTAGTTTGAAATGATTTTAGACTTACAGAAAAGTTGTAAAAATAGTTCAGAATCCCCATAGGTCTTTTAGCCAGCTCATCCTAATGTTAACATATTTTATAACCATAGAGCCATATCAAAAATAGGAAATTAACATTGGTACAAGACTATAAACTAAACTATAAACCTCATTTAAATTTCAACAGTTTTTTCACTGACATCCTTTTTCCATTTATAGGATCCAACCCAGGATCTTAAATTGCATTTTGTTGTTAGTCATCCAAAAGTTCACTTCCTCAGTCTTTCCCTTGTCCTTCATGACACTTTTGAAAAGTACTGGAAAATTGTTTTGTAGGCTATCCCTTAATTTGTTTGATGTTTTCTCATGATTAAAAGGAGGTTATACAAGCAAAGATTGAACTTTAATTGCATCAATGATGATGATATCATTACAGTTCTATCTGCAGCTTGATCTATTTCATCAATTTGAAGAGATATATGCTAAGAATTCTCCCAAATCCTGCCTTTGCCCTCCATTCTCCCTCTGTGAATCCAGAGAGACTTGTGCACAATATTCCACACATTTCCTGTGCTCTTTTCTGTATTTTCACTAATTTTTTTTCTCTTATGCATCAATCTATTTTCTACAGACCTACTCCAGGTTTTTAATCCTCTCTTCAGCTAGACCTAATGAGCTATTATATCAGTCATTAATTTTTTTGCTTCATTTACTAATTTTTATACACTTTAGCTCAGGTGGGTTTTTTTGTTTTGTTTTGTTTTGTTTGTATTTGTTTTTGTTTTGTTTTGTTTTGTTTTTACCTATGGAAGCCTCTATCTTATGACTCCACTATCTGGATTAGTTGTCAGTCCACTTCTACTGTTTGTTTTCTTTCTCAGCTTTCAGTCATCTATTTCTGATGTGCTCTTACTTCATTTGTGATAAGCCATTAGGGATTTCAACTGAAAGCCTGAGGTGTTCAACATGGCTCTTCTTCCTTAATGGAGCCTAAAATTATATTATTTTGTTTCCATGGCATTGGGAGATTCCATAAATCTTTGGCTGCCATTTTAGCTTTTTTAGTAGCTGATTTCCTTTTACTTTGCTGTGTCTCATTGCATGGATACACAACTCTTTTCTCCAGGATCTTGTTCCATCAAGTGTTGTCTTCCCTGGTGGCCTGAACACTGTTTCTTTTTTCTCTAGCCCAATGTCATGGCATAGGCTCTGAGCTGCTACTTTTTCCTTGGCCTTTCTTCCTAGTACCAGTAACTGAAAAATGCCCTGAGCTAAAAAACTGTACTTAGAGTGTACCACAGTGCATTTTCTTTCTCTACAGACTGTGGGTCTTTCTGATACATTTTTAAAAATAAAGTTTTGTATGTTTTTTGTTTTTTTGTATTTTGTTCAACTATTTTGGGTGGACATCCTAGCAAGATATAAGCTACTGCATCTTAGCCTAAAGATGAAATACTATTTTAGTCATTTTACTGTCTTAATTTCTCAAGCATAAGTCTAATGCCAGTACAATGTGCCTACCGAAGAGAAGACCTTGACTAGTCTTGCAACGGACACTTCTACAATTCTGGATGTAAGGGCTAAATGCCCTCCTCCCTCAAAGTGCCCTCTTGAAGTACTCATCAGCTCTCTCCAAAAGTTCTTCTCACAAAATTTCTCCCCTCTTCTACATCTTGAGATTTCTAGATCCTTGAAGTTGGTTTTAGTGTCTACTCACTCTCAACCATGGTGATCTATCCTCCATTCAAATGGAACAGAATATCTTTTCATTCATCTCTAATCAAAACTGACACCAGTTGAGTCCTTTGAAAACATTACATTATATTTCATTTAAAATATATATTAAAGATGTATTAATTAACTGAATGGGGGGAATCTTTTCAGAAAGTGTATGTACATCAAATCATCACATTGTATACTTTAAATATTCTACAATTTCATTTGTCAGTTGTAAAACTGGAAAAAATATCCATTACATGTTTGATTTTAGATCATTCAGAAAGGTAATGAGTATGTGTCTAGCTTAAAACATAAATCAGCATGGATTTTTCCCCTAAATATCTTTCTTTTTGGTATTAAGTACAAACATCAAAGTGAATAATTCTGCTTTCACTGAGCTATCCTCGTTGCTGCCTAACTGGTCATGAGTTACATTTCCATATGAAGTCTGAAATTAAATTATTTTCATTACCTTTAAGTTTTAGTAAACCTTGCTTCACTTTACACATTGGCTTTCAGGATTATAACAAGCTTTGTACAATTCTTATATGTTTATCTTTTTTCTCTATCATTTTTATCTTACCATCTAAAGCTCAAATATAAGTGTTCATGGATCCACACTGGATTTTTTTCACTACATTCATATTCTCTTCTTCATTGATGTTTTTCTATAATCAACCCCAAAATTCTGAAAGCCTTGTAAGGTTAGAGAATTTTTTTTCCCCCAGAATCACCTCCATCTTTTCTAAAATGTTTGAAATATAATTTTTTTCATATCATCTACTACCCAAAATACAAAACAAGATACTAAAAATGATATATTATGTTACATTAATGTAAAAGTTGTCTGAATTGACAAATTATAGTTTATTCAATGAATTTTTATTTTGGCTCATTTTAGTTTTGTAATATACAAAACTTACATGATCTGATATATTGCAACATTTTGCAAGATATTTAATCTGCTATGTAAGATTCAGTTGAAATTCACATTAATTCCAATATTCTCAGAAGAAAAGGTATTGATTGATATTTATGAGGACCATACACAAATTAGGTTTTTAAAAATAATTTTCCAATATAATGTTCTATGTTGGGGTATAGTCTTTACCAGCATATTCATTATTATAATTTAACTTTAAAATCATACAGAAAAGTAAATGAAAATCTTTCCAAAATTTAATTTATCCTTGAGCAACTTTATTTGCAACCCTAAGAAAAGAGGTATTAATAAAGACTATTTTGCAATAAGTCTTCATTATCCTTATATGTAAATATCATTTAGTCAGTTCACTTAAGAAATTAATGATAATAAATAAGCTCCATAGCTCACACATCACTAACTGATGTATCTATTTTTGGATCCTTCTGAGGATGTGGCCATTACATGTCACGTTCTTGTAAACTACTTGTTATAAATACCAGCACTGTATGTATAATGACCTTATCATGCAACGCACAAACCAGAGAAGTTACTTGCAGGGAATGTAAACCATTAGATATATTTTAACTATGATGGATGATTTATTTTTCGCACAGAGAGAAATTCTGTGGGTTTTCATTCTGTCAAGAAACAGAAACCACTCAAGAACTATAAGTCTGTTGCTTCTGTGTGGTTAATGACTCTAGGTCTGGAGGGGCAATGAAACAGAAGTCCTCGGAGCAGAGTAAGAAACATTTAAAGGTCTCATCTAATGTGGGATCTCAGTGGGATTTCAAACAGTGTGCAATGTGGAAGGTCACAGACAAAAACTTCATATTAAGTCCTTCTGTGTAGAAAACAGTCTTTGGCATCATCTCCCCCAAATGACAAACTTAATAAAAATAACTTGTTGCTAAGTTCACAAATTCAATACACCCCTTGTACCTAACTGGATTTCCAAATATTTGGTCATGGAAAATAAACATGATATGAGCTGATATCCACAAAACTCTCATGATCTTTATGTAGTGAAGAGTTTTAGTTATTTATTTTTAAATTTGAACTCTCCCTAAGGATTCCAAACTGGCAGCTTAAAATGGCATTCTGTTTCTTTCCTGAAAGTACCTCCTGCTTAAGTGCTATAATTTATCCAGAAGGAAAGACAAGAAAAAAGGCACAGATGGGAAAATTAAGTAACCATCATCTGAAGACACTGGTTGTACATATATAGTTGGGGCTATTCCACAATTCTCTAATAGGACTAAATCATAGATTGCAGTGCTCCCTAGAGAAAAACAGTGCTAATGAACTAAAACCATGATAATTCAAAATTCCATTTACATTATCCACCCTAGCACTCCTTTGCTATCTCGAAATAGTAAAGCATTGACGTTGAGGTGGGTAAAATTATAGTAATAGACAAGGTGAATACAATCACAAAATGGATTCCTCATAAAGCAATCGACTATGTTTAGCTCAGTGAAGAAATAGTGGTTTCTTCTTGTGTGTGGCCAATGCCACCTATTTCTTTATTCATTAATGTGTTAAAACATGCCTGTATCATAAGATTAGCAATTGTGTCACCTGGATTTAATAGAAAAAAAAAAAGAAATCTTAAATGATTCAAGATGGTCTCTTGATATATAGAGCCTCAACAGGATCTCCTCCTACCCCATGGATTTCCTTTAGGTGAACAGTCATGATTGGGTGTGGAATGAGCAGATCTCTCACAAGAGAGGATAATATTTAAAAATGTAGAGAGTGATCAAAATGCATAGTTTAAATATTTGCACCTGCTAAAATGTCTTGCACTACATCAAATTTATGTTTGTCCTCTCCTGTTTATATATTTCCCCCACTATCCTACAGTGGAGCATTCCTATGGAACCGTTTGTAAGTCAAAATGGCAGACAGTGGAAGAAGCAATTATCCTTCATTTATGTGGACAATTTTTGAGTGTTCTCGGATCCCAAAAATAACCACCTAGACTTTTCATCATAGTCCCTTAGGACACATCCTCCTAAGGGATGCAAAAAGTAAACCAAGATAAAGCACAGACGCTACAGCACAGTTTGAAGCTAAGGCGCTTGACGCTGACTCGCTCACTGTAGTACCCGGGGAAGGTGCTTGGGGGTGCCACCCTCCTGCTCCGAGCGAGCACTGCCTCCATACCCAGCGGCTGGCGGCAAAACACACCGAATGCTATTTTTGCTTTCTGCCTTTTTTTTTTTTATAAAAGCGAAAATCCTCTTTGATTTCTTTCGGTCAGCAAAAACAGGCACTAGTGCAGGTTTTTGTAAAAGACAAGATGGAAACTTTCCAAGGGGTGGGGGTCAGAAGAATACTTGTACAGCCTTGTTCATTGCTTCCTTTCCATTCTTCCTCTGCCATGAACCATGGTCTGATATATTAAATCAGGTAAGTTTGGTTTCTCTTCTACCTCCACACAAAACGTACCTTCTGTATTTTTATTTATACTTGTCTCAATGTATGACCTTTACATGAACATGAGAGACAAGAAGGTCAACACTGACCTAATTAACTCTCAGGCTGAGTTTTACCTTGTTGGGTTTTTCTTTGACAGTGAGTACAGGAGAACCTATCAGGAGCTCTGGGGAAAAGTGTGCAGCTCGCCTACAAAGACTGTAAGGAGGGTTTGGACCCTCTTTTGGGAGTCCTTGTCTTGTGCAGATAAAATGGAATTCTTCATGATCACCTGAACAGCATTTCAGCTGCCTCTGTATTTCTGCCCGCACAACTTCCTCCATTTTCCCATGCATAAGATACAGAAAATAAAAGGCAATAAAGATGAAATTTATGTTACATACACAGGACCAAGAATAGTCGCTCAACACCCTACTATATTGCACTTCAGCTTACAACTTTGAAGTGGACTATTTCTAAAATAAAGTCACACAAGAGTTAAACTTATGGTTATTATTTACCCAGATATTTTTCAAGGGTTGCTAACAAGGGAGAGGCATCACTGTCCATATTCTATCAGATGAGTCTTTCTGGCACTGATTTTAACCAGATAGAAGGTCCTGCCAGAGAGCTGTCTTTACATGGTGGTCACAGCAACTAAACCAGCTCAGGCTCACAACATCACCTGGGAGATCTAGACACCTTGCTTTGAAAATAGCCTTAATATGGTGTCTTCAGAGCCACTACCAGCTGCCTAACCATCTCTTTTCCTCTAACTGCCCCTACTGCTCTAACCCTGATTCTCCTTATTCCTTTCCACTTTCTGAGCCCATGGTCTATCCCTGGCTCTCAGCTGGATGTCAATTAATCTCTAATAACCAAGGTGTTAACCAATAATGGCTTCTACTTGCCCCTTCTGCAGTTATTCACATATCAAAAGGGGGGAAACAGTCTGAACAATCAAACAGGATTAAGGTATAAGGTTGACAGTTTAGAAATGGTTTCCCATAATTATCCTCAGTGGTACCTCAAAAGTGACTTCCAAATCTAGTTGCTATATCCAGTAACAGAAAGTAAACACAAACTAGGGACACCTGGGGGCTCAGTCCATTAAGTGTCTGCCTTCCACTCAGGTCCTGGGATCGAGTCCGGCATCCAGCTCCCTGCTCAGTGGGGAGTCTGCTTCTCCCTCTGTCTGCTGTTCCCTCTGCTTGTGCTCTCTCTCTCTTTCTGACAAATAAATAAATAAAATATCTTTAAAAAAGAAAGTAACACAGACTAGAAAATCTCTACATGGTAGTAGAACAAATGTCTAGTGATGCCTGAGACACAGAGCAGCTTATCTAAACCCATGACCAAGCAATGCTGCCGGGGAGCTAGAAGAAACCAGTCAACCTTCCTTTGCAGAGCAGAGCCCTGCATTATTCCAGATACTTACCAGCTACACAGAAGTCAAGAATCAGAGAAAGAATTTACATAATTCTCTGTATCATGTAGTCAGATACACCTCATTTCTCATTGCGCAGAGAATGTCATTATCACAGAGATAATGAATATAATAAAATACTTTACCTAGTATTTTAAAACATACCTCAAAACCAAATTGCAGCTTAACAACTAGAAAAAATTAAATGCAAAATTCTCTAGTGGGATTCTGGGGATCAAGAATCCTACCCAAAGTCTAGAAGACCCAATGTTTGCTAAAATTAAAAACTGACAAAAACATAAATAGGTAACTTTAAAACTTCGGCAGGAAGTAGAACGATGATGAAGCTGAATATACATATCATAGGTAGGACAGAGTTTATTGGCCCAGGCATTACATCACTATACAAGGTGAGCACGGTAAGACACACTCACGCAGTTAATGTAGCAAGTTAAGGACTTTGTTCCTGCAGATAAGGGCTTGTTCCCAATGCTGTTATCAATAAGCTCTATCACACTGGGCAAACCAAGTATCTTTTCTGAACCTCAGCCTCCTTGGTAAGAAGAAGATGGCAAAATCTATGTGGCAAATTTACTGTGAAAAATACTGGCTCATTCAATGTAAACATAACTGGGAGCCTGGTGTGCCTTTCCTGAATGTAAAATGTATATGCTTGTTTCACAAAATAAATACAGTGTAACAAAGAATACCCTACCACTCCTTGAAAACACAGGGCCCCTTTTCCCCTCATATTTTTATCATTGTATCATAATTCAAAATCCTGCTTTAGTCACTCAACATTAAATCATGAGAGTCAGTGCTGGGGAATAGAAAGTGCATACATTCTGGAACTGGAAAATCCAGATGTCTGAATTCTAGCTCTTCAATGGAACTCAACAGGATTCTTCAACTCCATGAATCTCCATTTCTTTCCTTAGATAATGCAGATAATATTAGCTACTGCATAGCCTTATTTAAAGAGATAAGGAATATAATCTACATTTGGTGTATAATTCATCAATAGATATTAGTTCATTCCCATTTTACCCTAAGAGCTCGTGATGTCAAGACAAGGGATCTGTGAAGTGAAACCACACATCAATCAAGTAGGAACTGTGCTCAAGACTTCAGTATTTTACAAGATGACTGGAAGGTGTGTGTGTTATGCACACGTGTATATGCCGTGTGTGTGTGTGTGTGTGTGCGCACAAGCATGTATATGTGTGCTTCCATGTGCATTTCCTTTAGACCCTGCCAGAGTAGAAGCCCTTTCAGAGGCAGGGATAGAGAAACTGTCTTGGGAGATGCATGGGTTCTGAAGGACCCCTGAGGAAAGTCAAGGAGGGCTGCTCCTCACTCCCATAGTCCTGCTACGTATCTCTATCACCAATCAAAAGGGGCCACCTTCTATATCAATATCTGCTGGGCCTTTGACCCCTGTGCAAGACCCAAGCAGCAGGCATCCTCATCCTGCCCCTCAGAGCTGCCGCGCCAACATGGCATGCTGAGATTGTGCAAGCTCTGAACCAAAAAGGTTATTTTTCAGCTGGATGTGGCTCAGGGAATCTAAGGAGAGTGCAAGGTAATAAAATCAAGGTTCTGCCAACAAAATTACCCCCTTATTGCCTGCCATTAAGATAGTTCTGCTTTACTCTGCAGGATATAAAGAGGATTTAGTTGAATAAATCCTATTATTTATTACAGCCACCATTTACAACAGAAATAGTTTCCACACGCCTGCTTAGGAAAATGGGCAAATTACTAGATCATCACTTATGGTCACAGAAACGTAAGTCTCCAGCCTGGCAGTGAACCCCAAGCAGCAGATAAAAAGATTCAAGATGATAGAGACAGGAGGGGATAGAGCAGAGAATGGCAGCTTCTGACCTTCTGGGGTTTACTCTGAAAGTCACAGAAATATGGGAAACTTTTAGACACAGTCATGGGAGCCACAAATATGGAAGTGTAGGTAGGCTTCCAGCTACATCCACATGGAAATTTAACCCTAAAAACAGGCAAGGATCTGACCACAATCCACTGACAGGTTAAAAAGGTTGTTGAAAATAAGAGTAAATGGGGCACCTGGTTGGCTCAGTGGGTTAAGCGTCTGCCTTTGGCTCAGGTCATGATCCTGGGGTTCTGGCACCAAGCCCCGCATCGGGCTCCCTGCTCAGCGGGGAGCCTGCTTCTCCCTCTGCCCCTTCCCCCTGCTCATGCTTTCTCTCGCTCTCTCGAATAAATAAAATCCTTAAGAAAAGAAGAAGAAGAAGAAAAGTAAATGTAGTCTTTTCCAATAAACACATTGAGTTTTTTGATCTCCTTCAATCAAGCTGAAAATGAAACGCAATGCCTGGATACATTTAAGTTACCTGACAGATGCATTTGTAACGATGTTGATAAAGAAAAATTAAGTATTTGGATGCATTAGAGCAAGAGAGACCTATATCCTGTGCCATTTTTGAAACCTTATATCTATGATTTTCTTTCTCTGAATCTTGATTGTTCCAACCCATTATGTTAAGTTAAAAATAAAATAGTTACTTTTTAAAAATCACACAAACATTTTGAGCATTTTTTTTTGAAGAGCCATGGCATCTCTTTGGCTTCTAACTTGATAATTCTGCTGCATGAATGACAGAAAAAATAACTTTTATAGATGTGACTAAATAATTTCAGAAAAATTTAAGTAGTTGTCAACTTTTGTCTTTTCTAGTCTAGCTTCTCTTTAATTAAAGGCTGTACTTTGATACTTCCAGAATGTCATCTCAATAGTCAAGAGTTCGTAAGTGCCTAAGCAGCCAGGAAGGACACATATTTTGACAAGATACCAGTGCAGGTGCCTACACACTTGGAATCTGGTTTCTGGTCTGACCAGCTCTGATGAGCATCTGACTTTGAACAAGTGACTTTGATACATGAAACCTAATATACACTTCTGCTTCCCATGTGCGCCTGCAGGACAGGAAAGGAATGTTTTGAAAAAAAATAAAACAAAAAATATTCCAACTTTATTATTTTTCTGGACAAAAGGGTATTAGAAATTTTGCAAAATTAAATCTTACAGAAATACATAATACAGAGAGTATTACGTATTACCTCATCCTCTAGAGAAAATTGCTTTTGAAAGTTTTAGTATTTCTTCAGTATTTCAATATTTCTCTACCTATTTCATAGATTGATACCATTTTTATTGTGATTGTTTTACTTTTTATTTTATTTTTTTAAGATTTTTATTTATTTACTTGAGAGAGAGACAGAGATAGAGAGAGGATATGAGTGGGGAGGAGAGGGAGAAGCAGGCTCCCCAGTGAGCAGGGAACCCTACGCAAGGCTCAATCCACGGACCCTGGGATCATGACCTGAGCCGAAGACAGATGCCCAACCGATTGAGCCACCCAAGTGCCCCGTGATTGTTTTACTTTTTAAACACAAAATGGGCTCATGATACACTATTATTCAGCAACTCTTGTTTTACTTTGTCAGACTACATTCATAATGGGATTACTTCATTATGGACAGTATTCCACAATGTTCTTGTGTCCTGTGTATTTAACCACTGCTCTCCTGAGGGATATTTGCCTTGAGTCTCATTTCTTATTATAAATGATAATGCAATTAAAATTCATTCAGAGATTTCTTTGCATACACACACACATTTTCCTTTAGGAGAAACTTCCAGAAGTGGGAATGACAATGAAGGATCAAAGGTATACAAATTTCAGATTTTAATAGGTTCTATCCAAGCGCCCTGCAAAAACGTACCAATTTACATTCTCACCAACAGTGTTTGAGAGTGCTCATGTCTGGAAACTTTCTTTTTTCCTTGTAGTCCCTGAAGAACCTATCATAGTTCTTGGCACATAATCAGCATGTGGTATTTGCTCAGTGAGTGAATAAAAGCACTAATGTTAAATGATCAAATAGTTTATTTACACAGTTATCAATGTATATAGGCACATGGATATGCACATGTATCTTTATAAATGTCATATTCCATACCTCAGGTTCAAAGAGCATTCCAAATAGATATATTTAGCAGATTTGAGATATGAAATTCTCCATGCTTCAGTAAATTGTGATTGTTTAGTTAAATATAATTTCTGGCTTCTGAGCAGAGGGAACTGAGTCATGCAATGCTTTTTGGCATTTTCCAGAATATACACTTGTATTTTAAATCTTAAGATCAGTGTAGCATCTCTATAATAACTTTTATTAGGTGTACTCAACTACACCAAAAATAGATTTATGATGTCTCTATGCTTTGAAATGTAAGCTTTCTTTTCAAACTAAAGAACTAGCTTCTCTGAACACAAAGTATTCCCTGGAAACAAGTTCTATTGAGAAGCCACTTAATCCTTAGATAGTAAAGGGGTTATAAATGTCAAAGACATTATTTTAAGGTAGTAGTGACCTGGGCTTTGGGAAAAGTGGACTGGCTTGATACTGTGACTAATATAAGTGCCCCTCCCTTTATGCAAAAGATGCCTTTCTTAAACAGTCACTAAGAAAAAATAAAGGTAGGTATCAAATTACATTTTAGTTCCCCTGAATTCAGAGTACATAAGGTAGGAAACCTATTTGAGACAACGTTGAAATAGTTTACAGAATAAATGAAGGATTCTTAGTAAATAACAGTTTTGCTACTTTGATATTTTTGGATAATACCACTTTAAGAATTCATAATTGACACATATGCATACAGTCAGATAATTAAATCAGAACTTGAGATCCATACTCTACGAAAGCAGCCCTGAGATGGGAAACCAGTGAGTTGATTTATGCTACTGGGGCAAAAAGAAAGTTTCTGAACCTAACAGCCAAGGTCACAGTGAAGCAGGAGATCAAGGCAAAGAAGTAGCTTTAAATCCAAGTAACTATTCCAGAAGCAGAGGTCATGAAGATTCAGGTCAAGACAGATAAGTAGCAGAAATGAGGCAGATAGATGGGAAAAGAACTAACATGTATCGATTTCTCAAGATATACCAGGCACTAGGGCAACATCGTTTCCGACAGCTTTTATTTCTCTTAATCCTCCCAACTGCCTCTGACAGTCACTTATGCTGTTATTTATAGAAAAGGAACTGAGGCTCAGGGAACCTAAGTGGCCTTCCCAAGGGTTACTCAGCTGATAAAAGTCAAGTTTAAGGCAACAAAGAGGATGTACTTTGAACTACCCCGTGCTAAAGACTCAAGTGTAAAGACCCAAGTCAGACCAATGTATCTTATAATAGAAAGAGAAAGTGTCTCTAAAGTAAGCTTCTGAAACTCTCCCTATGAGAGAAGACAGTCATAACTGGTTTCCTAATAGGACATTAAGCTTAGTCGTGCAGTTTTTCTAAGCATCATTCCTGGTCCACTTCCATAAAAATTGTCTGGATTTTATTAAAAATGTGGGTTTCTAGGCCCAACCCCTATCTATTAAATCAGTCTTGCGGGGTTGGGGACCTACAAAGCAGTTTTAACCAACATCCCATGTGGATTTTAAAGACAGTAATGCTTTAGAAACACTGATTTAAAGACTCCCAGTTAGTGGTAATCGTATATAAACCTTGACACCTAGCATATGCAGACAACCCTGTTACGCAAAATTCCAAGGAAAGCCAACCAGCTTTCCAGTTTCTGAATATGATTGAAAATGACAACGAAGTGAAGAAAACAGAATGGATCCCATCTGTAACTGATGAATTAAGTAACAGCAGCAGCAGAAAAAAAAAAAAAAAACAATGGAAAATCAATTTCAGGAATCATCAAATAACAAAAAACAGAATTACTAAACACTAACAACAGATTGTTAGATTAAAGCAGATTCAGAGGATTTAAAGGACAAATTACCCAATCTTGAAATCACTCGTGAGTTTTCAGACCTTTGAGGCAAGACAGAAATTGTTGAAAGATTGTTTTATAAAGCAACTCTTCACCTAGTGTTTTAGACACATAAAAATAAGGGCTCAGATAATTCAAGTTCTACCTTCAATTTAATTACCAATTAATCTCTCTGCCTGAACCTGAGAGACACGATTTATGAAGGCCAAGGAGGCCAAGGACCAAAAATACATGAGACTCAATTGGAAATTTCACATGCAATTTTTCTAAGGCGAGAAAAAAGAGGATTCTTCCCAGACCAGGTTTAGCACCTTGGATGAATCTCTCTAAGATCCAGCAGAAAAGAAATGTTATTAGAAACAGAACTTCCTTTTCTTTCATCCCACATGTCTTTCAGAAATACTGCTTTATTTTTTATGTGTTCTTGCATTTCAAATGCCAGTAATGCTCACAAAAATTTCCTGACCCTGTCACCTAGAATTATTACTCCTGTATTTCAAGCACAATATTCAACAAGAGATTTTTGACCCATGAGTGCATGGATAAATTATATGGTTAGTTATGCTGCTAGTACTGATCTAATTATTTACATGATTCATCTAATTTAATTCTCATAACAATTCTGTGAGATATGCCTTATGAGTATCTTACAAATAAGAAAACCAAGGCCCAGAAAGGATAGGAAAGTTACCCAAGTCACAGAGAGAGTAAATAGTAGGTTCAGGATTTGATCCCAGGAAATATTAACCGCTACACTACACTAAGAGAAATAACAAGCACTTGGGCACTGGTATGTATCTGGTATCCAAATCAACACAAATGTCTCCAATGGGGACACTTCATTATTTTAAGAGAATAAATGCCAAGTTTTACCAAAATGCTTATAGCAGATGAATTCAATAAGTTACGTCCAAAGCATAGATTCCATCTTAATTCTATGTGGCCCCACTTCCAGCATCTACATCTACAATGAGGATCAAAGTGTATACTCTCAGAGCTGAATCTCCGGCAGATAATCAAGTTTATTTTCAAACATGAAAGAATAGAAATGGCTTCAGTATAAATGATATGTGACTAATTGTTACATATTTTACTTAATTCCTTGAAAATTGGCCATTCATATATGGTTTTAGAATAAGACTGGTTCAAATCCAAGCTCAGTCCCGTACTAATTTTTGAAGTTAGTTAACATATAGTGTAGTATTGGTTTGGGGAACAGAATTTAGTGCTTCATCACTTACATATAACACCCAGTGCTCATTACATCACGTGCCCTTCTTAATGCCCATCCCCCATTTGGCACATCCCCCCACTCACCTCACCTCCAGCAACCTTCAGTTCTCTGTTTAAGAGTCTCTTACGGTTTACCTCCGTTTTTATCTTATTCTATTTTTCCTTCTTTTCCCCTATGTTCATCTGTTTTGTTTCTTAAACTCCATATATGAGTGAAATCATATATATGTCTTTCTCTGACTGACTTACTTCACTTAGCATAATACCCTCTCGTTCCATTCGCGTTGTTGCAAATGGCAAGATTTCATTCTTTTTGATGGCTGAGTAGTATTCCATTGTGTGTGTGTGTGTGTGTGTGTGTGTGTGTGTGTGTGTGTACCACATCTTCTTTATCCAATCATCTGTCAATGGACATTTGGGCTCTTTCCATAATTTGGCTATTGTGGATAGTGCTGCTAGAAATTCTGGGGTGCATGTGCCCCTTCCAATCAGCATTTTTGTATTATTTGGATAAATACCTAGTAGTGCAATTTCTGGGTCATAGTGTAGCTCTATTTTTAACTTTTTGAGGACCCTCCATACTGTTTTCCTGAGTGCCTGCACCAGTTTGCATTCCCACCAAGAGTGTAGGAAATTTCCCCTTTCTCCACATCTTCACCAACATCTGTTGTTTCCTGTGTTGTTCATTTTAGGCATTCTGACTGTTGTGAGGTGGTATCTCATTGTGGTTTTGATTTTTATTTCCCTGATCATGAGTGATGTTGAGCACTTTTTCATATATCTCTTGCCATTTCTATGTCTTCTTTGGAGAAATGTCTGTTTATGTCTTCTGCCCATTTCTTATAAATAATTAGCTAAGTTGAAAATGGATTATTTATTTTTGGGGCTGTTGATTTTGATGAGTTCTTTATAGATTCTGGAAAGCAGTCGTTTATCTGGTAAGACATTTGCAAATATCTTCTCCTATTATGTCAATTGCTTTTTAGTTTTGTTGACTGTTTCCTTTGCTGTGCAGAAGCTTTTTATCTTGATGAAGTACCAATAATTCATTTTTGCTTTTGTTTCCCTTGTCTCCAGAGATGTGTCTAGCAAGAAGTTGCTGCAGCTGAGGTCAAAGAGTTTGCTTCCTCCAGGATTTTGACAGTTTCCTGGGTTACATTTAAGTCTTTCATCCACTTTGAATTTATTTGTGTGTGTGGTGTAAGGAAATGGTCCAGTTTCGTTCTTCTGCATGTGGCTGTCCAATTTCCCCGGCACCATTTGTTGAAGAGATTGTCTTTTTTCCATTGGATACTCTTTCCTGCTTTGTCCAAGATTACTTGACCATAGAGTTGAGGGTCCATTTCTGGGCTCTCTATTCTGTTCCATTGATCTATGCGTCTGTTTTTGTGCCAGTATCATATTTCTTGATGACTACAGCTTTGCAATATAGCTTGAAGTCTGGGATTGTGATGCCTTCTGCTTTGCTTTTTTTTTTCAACATTACTTTGGCTATTTGGGGTCTTTTCTGATTCCACACAAATGTTAGGATTGTTTGTTCTAGGTCTGTGAAAAATGCTCATGTTATTCTGATTGGGATTGCATTGAATGTGTAGATTGCTTTAGGTCGTATAGACATTTCAACAATATTTGTTCTTCCATCCATGAGCATGGAATATTTTTCCATTTCTTTGTGTCTTCTTCAATTTCTTTCATAAGTGTTCTATAGCTTTCAGCATATAGATCTTTAACCTCTTTGGTTAGGTTTATTCCCAGGTATCTTATGGTTTTTGGTGCAATTGTAAATGGGATTGAATCATTGATTTCTCTTTCTGCAGCTTCATTATTGGTGTATAGAAATGCAACAGATTTCTGTACATTGATTTTATATCTTGTGACTCGGCTGAATTTCTGTATCAATTCTAGCAATTTCTGGGTGGAGTTTTTTGGCTTTTCCACATAGAGTATTATGTCATCTGTGAAGAGTGAAAGTTTGACTTCTTCCTTGCCAATTGGATGTCTTTTATTTCTTTTTGTTGTCTGATTGCTGTACTATGTTGAACAACAGTGGTCAGAGTGGACATTTGTCATGTTCCTAATCTTAGGGGGAAAACTCTAGGATGATATGAGCTGTGGGTCTTTCATATATGGCCTTTATGATGTTGACATATGTTCTTTCTATCCCTACTTTCTTGAGGGTTTTTTATCAAGAAAGGATGTTTATTTTCTCAAATGCTTTTTCTGCATCTACTGAGAGGATCATATGATTCTTGTCCTTTCTTTTATTAATGTGGTGTATCACGTTGACTAATTTGTGGATATTGAACCACCCCTGCAAGCTCTTTTCACTTACTATCAATGTGCTCTTGGCCAGGTCACTTTGTTATGCTAAGCTTCACTATCCTAATCTTATAAATTAAGGAGGTGGACTAATTATTATCCCAAATGCTGTTCATGGGCAGGCTTTATCACAGTCCTTTCAGGGTGTTAGCTAAAACTATAGATATTTAGGACTTAGCCTATATGTTAAATCAAAAATCCCTGATGGTGGGGCTCACCATCTTAAGTAAGCTCTCCAGGTGAATATGTGAGCATTGAAGTTTGAAAGCTACTGGACTAGATGACTTAAAAATTTCCAAGACACAATTTTCCAATTGTGTCCAAGATAAATTACAGCATCTTTTCTTCCCCAACTTAAAGGAAAGAAAGAGCAAAGAGCTAATAATTTAATTCTATCAAAAATGTAAGTGACAATGATTTAAAAAGATATTTTGGTAATTGTTATTAATAAAGATATTTTGGTATTTGGTATTAATAGAGATATTTGTAAATGTATTTGATCTTTTACTTTTAATTAAGAATAGTTTCATCAAGCTTGACGTATAACCTTTGGAAGAGGGTTTTTCTCATTCTATTTCTCCAAACATGCAAGAGACTCCAAAAATGAACATAAGCAGATTCCCAGAAAGTTACAATCCCACATAAATATTAAATTCTGCTATTATAAGATTGAGGGAATATTGCTTGGAAATCACTCTGTGTAAGAAAGTTATTTATACTTAACTATAATTCATCCACCACAATTAAACAGTGAAATTAAAACACTAGAGCACCATAAGGTTTCCAGGTGGCACCTTAATCAATTACAAGGAAAAAATTCTAAGTTCCCCTCTTGTCTCATAAAAGTAATTCCTTCACTATTTTTAACTCTAACAATATAGAAGAAGTCAGAATAAAGTGAAGTTCCATTTTTCATGCTGAAATAAATTTCCTAATTAAAATATCTCAATATAATTAACACTCAACTTATAAATAGTGCTCAATCAATTTTGTCTGAAAGAATGAATTAATTACAGTTGACCCTTGAACAACATAGATTTGACCTATATGGGTCCACTTACATACAGGTTTTTTTTTTTTCAGTAAATATAGTATAGGACTATAAATGTATTTTTATCCTCCTTATGATTTTTAACATATCCTGTTCTCTAGCTTACTTTATTCTAAGAATACAGTGTGTAATACATATAACAGACAAAACAGGTGTCACTTGACTGTGTACTGGTCAACAGTGGGCTACTACTCGCAAGTTACATGTGGATTTTTGACTCTGGGTGGGGTCAGCATCCCTAACTTGTACATTGTTCAAGGGTGAACTATAATTAACTGAAAATGTTTAAAAACCTACAACTCAACAACAAACAAGCAGACAATTCAATTTTAAAAATGGGCAAAGGACTAGGAGCGATACTTATCCAAAAAGATATGTAAATGGTCAATCAGCATGAAAAATGTTCAACAACACTAATCCTTAGACAACTGCAAATCAAAACCACAATGAGATACCATCTCACATTCATTAGGATGCCTACCATCAAAAAATATACAATATACATGTTGGCGAGATGTGAAGACATGGGAACTTGTGCCCTGTTGGGAGAAATGCAACAGAAATGGCGCAGCTCTTATGGAAAACAGCATGGTGGTCCCTCCAAAGTTAAAACAGAATTTCCATATGATCCAGCAATTTCCCTTCTGGGTATATAGTCAAAAGAACTGCAAGTGGGTTCTCAAAAAGATACCTGTATATGCATGTTCATAACATGATTTGCAACAGCCAAATGTAGAAGCAACCCAAGTATCCATCAACAGATTGAATGGATAATCAAAACATGGTATATACATACCATGGACTATTATTTAGTTTTAAAAGGGAAGGAAATTTTGACACATACTACAACATGGATGAAGCTTAAGGACATTATGCCAAGTGAAATAAGTCAGTCATAAATGGACAAATACTATATGATCCCCCTTCTCTGAGGTACCTAGAGTAGCCAAATGCATAGAAACAAAAATAGGATGATGGCTGTCAGGGACTGGGGGAGGGTCAATGGGGAGTTATTAATCAGTACGGACTTCCAGTTTTGTGAAACAAATTCTATGGATGCATGTTGGTGATTGCAGGACAATAATGTGAATGTGTAAAATACCACTTAACTGTACACTTAAAAATGATTAAAATAGTAAATTTTACATTATGTGGTTTTTTTAAAAGTTTAGAGATTCTTCTTTGCCGCTGGAAGAGTCAGATGGCCTCACAAATCCATACCGTTTCTACTGAGACAGAAGCACATCATTCTGCACCAGGCTCTTATGCGGTCCAGCCGGGATCATGTCTAGGTTGAACATCTCAAACTGACCATTTTCTCTTCCCCACTATCTTCACAAAGATATATGTCTGGAAGCCTATTTTCCTGAGAACAGATTTTTAATTTCTAAAGTGATATTTAATGGTGCTGGTTAAACTAGCACCTGCAAACTCATACATTAATGGTGTCACTACCCGTATTCTCTTACCCCTCTGATATTATGGGGCAGTGTTTACTCATGTGTGGGAATCACGAACACCCAAAATAAGTGTTTTTCAAATGTCAATTTT
Source organism: Halichoerus grypus (assembly GCF_964656455.1). Lineage (NCBI taxonomy): Eukaryota > Metazoa > Chordata > Mammalia > Carnivora > Phocidae > Halichoerus > Halichoerus grypus. The sequence continues at coordinate 138,533,659 of NC_135713.1, read as the reverse complement.
TCCTTTTTAAAAAGATTTTATTTATTTGAGAGAGAGAGAGAGAGAGCACGAGCAAGGGGGAGGGGCAGAGGGAGAGAGAGCGCGAGAGCACAAGCAGGGGGAGCAGCAGGGAGAGGGAGAAGTAGATGCCTCATTGAGCGGGCAGCCCGATGCGGGACTCGATCCCAGGACCCTGGGATCATGACCTGAGCCGAAGGCAGATGCTTAACCTACTGAGTCATCCAGGTGTCCCTCAAATCCCAGCTTTTCTGAGAAGAGGGTCCACAGTTTGAAGTTCTTGAACAAAACAAAACAAAAAAAGCATATGCATATGCACACACACATACACGCACAAATACACACACACATACAGTGTCTCCTGGGGCAAAGTTCAGAAGCATTTTTACAAATATGATAGCCAGATGAGAAAAATGTTTATTGAAAGAGAATCTCAGCTCAGGGGTGTCTGGGTGGCTCAGTTGGTTAAGCAGCTGCTTTGGGCTCAGGTCCTGATCTCAGGGTCCTGGGATCGAGCCCCATGTTGGGCTCCCTGCTCAGTGGGAGAGTCTGCTTCTCCCTGTCCCTCTGTTGATCCCCCTGTTTTTACTATCTCACACTTTCTTTCTCTCTCAAATAAACAAATAAAATCTTTTTTTAACAAACTGAGGGTTCTAGAGGGGAGGGGGCTGGGGGGATGGGTTAGCCTAGTGATGGGTATTAAGGAGGGCACATTCTGCATGGAGCACTGGGTGGTATGAGCAAACAATGAATCATGGAACACTACATCAGAAACTAATGATATAATGTATGGTGATTAACATAACATAATAAAATTTAAAAAAAAAGAGAAAAACACATACCATAAAAAAAAAGAGAGAGAGAATCTCATAAGCTCAACCATATATATGCAGGCTCTTTATATGATGATCATTACAGTAAATTACCTTTAAAAGACAACTTTTTGTAACCCTGGAAACAAGACTTAACTACCACCCAAAACTTTGAATTAATTCTATCTTCAGATTTTAATTTAAACAAATAAAAAAGAAATGATGATCAATAAGGAAATCCATAGCATTTTATATCTGTGATAGTTATTCATCATGTGAGACCCATTAGAGTACCTAGACTCAAGTCAATGTACTTGTTCATACAAGGGCCCAACACAAATGAGAAGGTAAAGATTCACTGTCTCCAAATTATTGCTTTATAACACATCTATGCTCTACAACTAATCCAGCATAAGGACAACTAGAAGTGAATTCACTGGTGAGACAAATTTGAAAATCAGACCTGTGATTAACATTGATAAATGCAACTCTGGACCCTGAAATTAGCTTTTGAACAAACAAAATACCCTACTTTTTTTTTTCTCTTTAACTCTTACGAACTCTTTGACATAAGAACCGTGTGTTACTTTCTTATACCCCCAATAGCTAAAACTGGACCCAGAATGTAATTTCTTAGGTAATGACTATTTGACCTACAAAATAAGCATCTTCTATGAAACTTGTCTTTCCTCTTCTTTTAGGTGAGAAGGGGATGAGGGTGGGTGCAATTTAAGTTACATGAGCTGCATGAGTGGATTTTTAACATACACATTTTTTTAAAGATGTATTTATTTTATCTTAGAGAGAGAGAGCATGAGAGGGAGGAGCAAAGGGAGAGAGAATCTCAGACTCCATGCTGAGAGTGGGGCCCGACGCAGGGCTTGATCTCACTTGCTTTGGGGTGCCTGGGGGGCTCAGTTGGTTAAGCATCCAACTCTTGATTTCTACTCAGGTCATGATCTCAGGGTAGTGAGATCACACTCCATGTGGGGCTCCCTGCTGAGCAGGAATTCTGCTTGAGATTTGCTTTCTCCTTCTCCCTCTGCCCCTCCCCCTACTCTCTCTCAAATAAATAAATCTTTTTTAAAAAAGAAAAAAAAACATATATTTTTAATAAAAGACCAAAGAAACTGGAATTTATGGGCCAAAATGCAAAGAAAGTTGAAGTCTATATAGAAGAATCTATACAAAGAAAAAAGTGTTCTTCCCAGGGAATGGAATAAATAAAAAGGTCTAAAAATGTAAGGTAAAATGATTGGACATATGTCCCATGAGATTTCCATAGACTGGAAAACTGATGACAAGCTTGACAGTTATTTCTCTGATGATTTAAATAATAATATGAAAATCAATTTTAATCTGATCAGAATGACTTAGAAATGACTGTGCATAAAATTCACAGTGAAGAAGGCAGGGCAACTGGCTTCTCTGAAGATCATCAAGTTTTATAAAATATTTTTACCACACAAAAGAGCAATCTCATCTAAGTTATTAAAAATATTTGATGTGAGCAATGTTATGTGGTATGTAAAAACACCAGGATACAAAATGATGCTTTATTAATGAGTATAAAATCCTAAAATTGTAATGAGTTATGTATAATTAAATTTATATTTTATTCCAAAATAATTGAATTATAGTAAAGCAATAAACCCATTAAACATAAAACATCTGTTTTGTTTTTGTTTTACTTTGTAATGTTATTAGAGACTCCTCTTTAGTTTACAGAGACCCATACCATGTTTAAGCATATGCAGCTTGTTTATGAATAACAGGGTATTAGAGTGAAAAAAAGTAAAACCTGTTTTTATATTTTATTCTTCTTCTTCTTATTTTTATAACTAGGCTCCGTGTCGTTTGGGGCTTAAACTCACAACCCTGATTTCAAGACCTGAGCTGAGATCAAGAGTCAGATGCTTAACCAGCTGAGCCACCCAGGCACCCCTGTTTTTATATCTTAAAAACAGTTGTTCATGGATTAAATAAATGCCAGTAAAAACTTGAAACACAGGGTTTTACAAACACATAGGGATTGTAAGAGGTTGCTGTATGTTCTCTTTCTGTTCTCCAGAGCATGCTGTCTTCTGTTTGAAGGGTCTTCCTACAGAGATCGCTGGAGCAATTCTCCTAATGCTTGGTGAAGCTGTGAGCTGGAATGCCATCATCTAGGAGTCAGATTTTCTTCTGAAGCAAACAAGTAAATGTCTTGGAACCTTAGGACATTGACCTCCAAGCTGCACATCTCAGACTTCACCATTAGGGGGCAACTGCCTGCATTTAGCCTCTGGCTGGGCCTGGCAGGACACTAGGGGCTGTGGGGGGAGAGAGAAGGACATTTTCCCCTCCCTCTCTACTTGGGAAAGATAGTTACTTTCTTTTTCCTTATGAACTTGATTTTTTTCACATAGCACTTACAATTGCCCATAATTATATTAGAGGTAACAAGATACTGAATGGACATTTCCTGTTGTTTGGACATTTTCACTAAAGCCACGGGGATGAGGGCAATTCTAGACAAGCAACAAGACACCCTAAAGAGAGGAACTAGAAACCTTTGTAGGACTGTGTCAGTGACAGTGAAAGTCGACCAGTCACCACCACTCTATCCAAGCTACTTAAAAGAGGACTAGAAATTTGAGATGGAATTTTGTGAAGGGAAATAATAAAAGAGTGATTCTGTTTTATCTGAAAGAGATAAAACACAGGGGGAGCATGTCCACTCCAAGAAAAATAGTCACAGAGGTAGACTCTAAAAGGAGAGATTAGCATTTTCTTCCCAGGCTGAAAGCTGCAGAACTCAGACCCATCCCCAAGTGAGCGAGCACAGGAATGAAGACCGGTGAGAGAATTCTTGGAAGAACATGACTTGTGTCACCAAGATTCTGAGCTAGATTGGCACTCAGTGACGAATATTTGCTTCTCACCTGGAGAACGCATTGTGCTGGCTGGAGCAGCATATTTATCTATTTTCATGATTAGTGTCTAGGGTTAAATGTCAATCATTTGAGGAAAATAAAGCCCATGATGTACAGACCATCCAATAAACCAGTTCAAGATATATTTTTAAGTGAATGACTCTGAATCCTCACTAAATGTTAGCAGAAGAGGGAAAGAACTTTGTCTGAATTCTTTACCCCTATACCTTCAGCATCCCAAACCCAACCTTGTACAAGGTCAAATCTCACAGATACTTAAATAAATAAAGTGTTAAATAAGTATTAAAGAAGAATCCAAATAAAGTTCCATACCAATAAGGAAGTTACACATTGAGTTATTTTTTTATTCCTACTCATCTCTAATGCTGTTTGTTATGATAAGTAACTGATTAAAAAGTGAACATTTCAGTCAACCCTGAGTTGTGCCTAAATCATCAAAGAAGTTCTATTCCTCATCCCACACATATATACAAATATACTAAATCAGCTGTCTTTTTCCTTTCTCTTCTCTTTTTTGACTGTTTAATGGAATGACTAGATATTTTGATTTTACATCATCACAGCCAAGTGTACAGTAATTAAAAAGATGATTTCAAATGGTATTTACATTTAACAGCATGCACCAACTTTGCCATATGTTTTCTACCCTTGTCAACTTGTTTATGTGGCATTTTATCTGCAGGCAACAGCTTTGTTCCTCATGGCTGGAGTCACATACTGTGAAAACACAAGGAAAGAAAGGTAGATGGAAACCACTCATGGAATTCACCTGTGCATAAGGCAGCATCTCACACTGAGACTCTGGTGAGTTAATTCTAGGAAAACTTAACAACCCAACTGAAGAGACACACTCGGCAGAGGGTTCTTTGAAGTCTCTTTTCCTGCCCTCTGGATGTAGGATATCCAAATTCCACGGTCAACTGACTGGGGGAAGCTTCTACCTGTGTGGGGGTGCATGTGAGCACATAACACATATGTACATGGTTTTGTCCTCCGGAAAGATCCCTCCTAAAATATCAACACTAGTTACCTTTAGTGAGACGGACTTGGGATATGGAGAGCAACATTTCACTCTTTGTTTGATAATTACCCATACGATGGCATATTTTTTTTTTCTTTTCAAGACATTTTAAAGTACTGTGAATATTTTAAGAATATTAAAATGAAATCAATATACCAAGGTCTCTTGGATTAGACTGATTATGATCATTTCTAGCTCTAGATTCTCAACAAGACTTTCCTAAATGAGTAAGGGGTTTCTATGGAGAAAAAGATTCAAAATAAATGAAAAAATAATACAAGCACTATCTATTCCCATGCCCTGCTTTCCAGTGGTGAATAGAGGGAGAATCATTAATTAACACATGAGGTTAACTTTTTACCACCTTAGTCAGAATTTGGGTGAGGAGGGATGAGTACTTCCTTAAGGGTCTCTGTCCTGGTCCAGTCAATGCAGGAATGTTTCCTCCTGTAGCCACAGAGAATGCAATATAACAGCATCAACTGAGTATGTATTTTGTTGCCATAGTCTGTCTAAGAATTGGCCACTAGACACTTTCATTAAAAGGAATTTTGGATTGGAGCACTATCAATAAGAATGAACAAGAAAGCATGGAGTGTGTCAATCACTTAGGATTTGGTCTCCCCAAGGACAAGTCACCCATCCAACCTTCTAAAATGTTCGATAAACCAAGAATACTCTCACATTTCAAAGGTAACATTCAAACATATTTTTAATTTCAACTGGAGCATGAAAACACATTACACCAGGAATCTGTATTTCCAAGCCATAAAAGCTTAGTGCCTGGCCACCAAGGAAAGAAAGTTCTATTATCAAGTGACAATTGCTTGGAGAGGCTTCCAGTCTAGGAAAGATATTGTCCTACTACTCCATAGTCTTAAGACCTTTCTTAATGTATTTTGTGTTGGTTTCCTGGGAAACATATTCTGATATAGGTATTGGCAGCCAGAAGCTTGCTGAGGAGTGGTTTAGGGCATAATTTTATGGAAGTGAGGGAAGTAGGACTAGGCAGAGAGAGAAGTTGAATTTGATTCATTTTTCCAACACAGGTCTCACCCAATTGTCCAGGGACCCCTGGAACCGGTATGGCCTTTCAGAACTGTCCCAAACCTAGGCAAGACAACAAGCCTTTAGTACCTTCATCCGCCTGGCATCGGATGAGGGCTTAACTTTGGGGAAGGCAGCTGTCTCTGGCTAAGGGAAAGGCTTGAAGAGAAACTCAGCTGTGAGCCATCAGCAGCTAATATCCTTCACTTACAGCTGGGGAAAACAAGTGTCCAGGTCCCCAAGGATGGATGGGATGGTCCTCCATAGTGTCCTCTGCACAGGATATCTGAACTACTGGAAAATATAGCCAGTGCTGATATATCTCTCTCTCCCTGGATGCTTTCACTTCTCAATTTAGACAGTGTTGAATATGTTTTTAAATAATAGTTAAAATCCCATGAATGTTGTCTTTTGGCAATACTTGGTGTCCTAAAAGTTGGAGACCTTGTTTCTGAATGATGGACAAGCCAAGTTCCCCCAAAATACCAAGAGGAAATAGCATGTTGATAAAGAAGAATACACTGTATCAGTGAATCACGTGATATTAGGAATTTCAGATTGATTGAATAATGTTGACATCAATAGCATTATTTAGCAGTAGTGAGAATTACAGTGTGCCGTGCTATATAGTTCAGGGGACTTGGATAAACGTTGGTTGATCACAAAACCCTGCTCTCTTAGGAAGTCATCTGTTCTCAATAATAATGGATAGCATTGGGAATAGAATCCTACAACTGCTCTCAAATCCTCTGTGTCCACATGCAATATAAATTTATAAAATGATGACATTTAAAATATGACCTATACCTTATAATCAACAATACTAAATCACCCATTTAGGGGACTCCTGCAGGGTATCAGGTAATATGCAGGCATCTAAAGTAGGATCCTAAACTAGAGTTTATCAGTAAGGTCAAAACTGTATACACATACAGTTACAAAGTTCTTGTATATGTGTATATATACACTTGCAAACACAGTCACACACACACACACACACACACACACACACAAACAAATTTCATTAGATTCTAACTTTCTGTGATGTAAAAAAGTTTAAGATCAAGAGTTACAAGGAAAAGTATTATGATCTCTGCCTCATGGCTCTCCACTTCAGTCAAGATATTGTTACTGAGATTCTCTTGGTGGATACACATCTCTGAGAATGGAACATAACTATATAAAAAGGAAGAGAGCTCAGGTACTTGGGTCTGGAATTTCAGGATAAAAATCCCAGCTTTCTCACTCATTATGTGAACATGGACAACTCCTTAATCTTACTAAGTTTCAGACTCTTCGTGGGGGATGAGAATATGAGTCTGCCTCCTGGAACTGTGGATAAATTTATCCAGACTTCAGTAGGAGCTGCATCTAGTATGGTACCTGGCAACAAGCACGTACACACTAGATGTTGAGAGTAACTTTTGCTGCTCTTATTGTTCCCACCCTACTTCTAGCAACACTTACTTTAATGTCTGGTAAGTCCTCAGGAGCCAGAGCAGAGCATAGGCAGGGTCAGGATTGAAAAAAAAAAAAAATGTCTAAGTTTCAGGGAGAAAGAACATCAAGATACAAATTTGCACACATACTGAATGTTATTTGTCATCCAAAGATAATGTCACAATACCTTCTTGCAGATATAAATCACAGCATGGACGAAAACCAGTACCATGGAATGATATAAAGTCTAGTATGTATTATAAGTAGAGTCCACTGGTTGTCAAGGAGTATCAGTTGATGGTAAATGGGAGAAGCTAAAAGGAAAATAAGATATTAATGCCAGACCAGTACTAAAATCAACCATCAGTCAGATAGTGGACAAAACTGAAAATACAATGAATTGATGTAACACTGGTCTTTTCTTTGATATAAGCCCTCAAAATGGAGAGCCTGCCCTTTAAATAGGGAGTTCTAAATTATTCCCACCCTATTGTGATATGTAGAAAGATATACTAAATGGACTCTTTCGCTAAGTGAAACCTAATACTTTTAAGTATTAAATCACTTAAAATTCAACAATGTTTATTTTCTAAACATAGAACCACCCATTTGGAATAGTCAAATTTCAATTTTTCAGCATCTTACATTCAGTGAACCCATTTCCCCCGTTCCTGCCCTGGAGGATTGGTATGGGAAAGGAGTGGAGAATGATGGTTTATTGTGAGGATAAATGAAGGTGGATATAATTCTTGATGTATCATGTCACTGGAGGGGCTGACTTCAATCATGCATAGTTTGTCTATGGCTGAATTTGTTAGGACTTCTGACTATAAGCAACAGAAACTAAATCTGGCTATTTTAAACAGAAAAAGAATTTAAGCTATACAAAAATTAAAATATACAAATACTTTGGGGTAACACAGACCTGCACTGGTGTTGTCCTTGCGTCGGATGCAGCCTGCTGCTCATGCTCCCACACCACCGCCTTGGAAGCCGGAATTGGTTTCCACACCTCAATGCACCACAACAAATTCTCTCCTGTTGTTGCCTTTCTCTATAATTAGCTCCAGGTTCAGCTTCCAATTGTTGGAACCTATTTTCTCTGCCTAAATTATTGAAGATCTGTGTTTTCCAGTGTATAGAGTGGGAGTGGACCCTGCTCCCCAAAATGACTTACATGGTAGGCAGTTTATCAAATAAAGAAAATAACTGAATGGCTGAAAGCTCAAGAAGTGGACAGATTTCTCCTATAAGACACAAGGAAAACCATCCACTTTCCAAAAGCCCTTCACTTGCAATCAACACTCTCCACCCTTCAAAGTTTATTTCTTCTAGTTTGTATATTCCAAAGTCTCATACAGATTACTTTGGTAATTAGCATGCTTATTAAACTAACTACAGTTTATAGACAGTTTTAGTTTTATTAAATTTAAACTGCCTTCTCAAAGTCCACACACCAAAACGCTAAAGAGGAACCAGATTTAGGCACAGATATCAGGTTCTCCAAACTTAATACTAAAGATACTGTGTCCTCTTTGTGTTTTCTAAGGATAACTATTCATTATTCATTCAAATTGAATTGCTCTGTTGAACAACATGAAAATTATCTTACTTTAGCTACACACAGCAAACTGAATAGCCAAATGGGACTTCTATTGAATATTATAATGGGGCAGTTTCCAACAAAGCCCTTATCAATTGATAATGTTCACTGGTAACTCAATTCAAAAATTACCTAACAAAGTTCAACTGTGAGGCAAGGAATTCAAATGAATTACCTGAGCATGACTGAAAAGACTTGTGCCAAAAAAAAAAAACAAACACAAACTGATTCATTACTTTTCAGTGCCTCTCTCTCTCTCTTTATATATATAGTACCTCATATAAAAGCCCCAAAGAGTAGATAAGGAACTAACACCTGGTAGATTTGTAGGATCATAGCCACAAGATGAGGAAGGATCAACAGCAACCAGGCTAGGGAAACTGTCTCTTGCTTTCCTAGGATGTGGTCTGTTCTGGAATTGTCCTGTCATTTGCCCTTACCTTGGAAGATATTTTGCTTAGAAACTAAGAACTACCCCCTCCCTAGAAGGTCTAGCTGATAGGAGCAGATTAATTCCTAAATTTTAGCAGGCAAATCTCTCTTTCTTCTAAATTTATAGGAGTAGTTTTGATTCCCCCATTTATAAGGACATACATGTATATGGACTGCAGTGGAAAGTGGCCGCCTTCTAGAAGCAGAAGAGTCCTTCATTGGGTTCAGGCAGCTCGTGAGGAGATGACAATGGGGTTAAGACCACAAGATCCCTGAGACAAATGGGTACCATTTTGTCTGTGTGTGTGTTTGAGCATATGCATAGGTATGGACATATGTATATGTATGTGTGTGTCTGTGCATGTATCTCTCTCCCTTATGAACCTAGGGTGTGTAGTTAGGTGGAAGAAGGGTTGATGGGACAGCAGTGGAGTTCAAGACATCGAGATTCTGAATCCACCTGACCCCTAAATCTAGTTTCCCCCATCACAGAAACTATGACAGTGGAATAGAAGATGGGAAGGCCACTCTACTCTGACTCACCATTTAATGTGATCACCTGAAAATTTAACAAGTTCCTGGGGAAGCAGCCTGACCTGGCCAGATCATTTAAATTCTCACAACTAGTTAGCTCTAAAAAGACGGAGTTCAGTTCTAAAAAATGACTTGTTAACAACTAAAGCACCCCCCCACCCCACAATGGAGTCGTGAGCCCATTTCAAGAGGTATGTCAGCAGAGAATGGACATCAGTAGGTCCCACATCCTACAAAATGGACTCATTTTGTTAATGAATTAATAATGGATAGCAGTTATTGGTCTGCAAAATGCCTTCTAACCCTAAGGGTCGGTAATTATAAAATTCAGCTCCCAGAGATAGAACTGTAATCATGCCAAATAGCTGCCAGATAAAAACAGATAATAAAGACAAGCATCTCCAACAGGGTAGAGTCTCAAGAATAAACTCTCAAAATCAATACCTCCATTACTGAGTGACGTGGAGGAAAGACACTTGCCAGGGAGTTGCTGACCTCTCACAGGCAGGTCAACCTCTCTGAGTTTTATGTACAACTATTTGGCAGCCACCCTAATTTAACCATTGTCTGACTTTCTTTGTAAATCTTCTACTGAACTTGAACAAAAAACAAAAACAGGGATGCCTGGGTGGCTCAGTCAGTCAAGCATCTGCCTTCAGCTCAGGTCATGATCCCAGGGTCCTGGGATCGGGTCCCAAATTGGGCTCCCCACTCAGCGGGGAGCCTGCTTCTCCCACTGCCTCCCCTCCCCACTGCCGGCTTGTGCGCTCTCTCTCTCTCAAACAAATAAATAAAATCTTAAAAAAAAGAAAATGCATTGTGTCAGCATCAATTGCTAAGCAAGTTTTGCAAAGGAGCCCTATGTCCTGAATTATCCTTATAAATGCTGGTACTATTTAATGAGCCCAATGGAACAGTGCAAGTTTTAAGGGATGGCTCGAGAGTGAAAATGTTAGAACACAGGAATAATTTCAACATCCAAACTCTCAGAATCAGTGTATTTAAATATGCAAGGTTCTTTTTAAGTAGAAGTGTGAAATTCCAGTTAATTCACTCTTTCTAGCTCCACTAGTTTTGTTTGTATGTGTGTATGTGTGTGTGTGTGTGTGTGTGTATATATATATATATATATATATATATATATATATATATATATATGGTTTATGATCTTGGTTTTTGTTCCATTTGGTTTAGTTTTACTTCTGGATTTAGTAGGAAAGAAGGACTAATGGTTATTAGGGGTTCAGAGTGAATTTTATCCCAACAGGCAACCAGTAGTAAAATCTTTTTTTTTTTTTTTTCCCTACCAGCCATTTCTTTCCCAAATAGATGTCAGGAAGGAGATGTCAACTAAAGGGCCATGATCCATTCTGCCCTCAAACTCTTCCAGAATAGCACTGATTGCTCCTTTAAAACCATAGGCTTCCTGAGAGTAGGAGTTCCTTTGTACTTCCTTTGATGCAACATTTAAAATCATTCCAAGTTTCATCTTTGAATCTGAATTTTTAATCTCTTGTTGATGTTTCAAATATTTTTTTCCTATTCATTAGGCAACATTTTCAAACTGCATTTCCCTGTAATTTGTACCTCATTTAACATTATTATTTGAAATTACTCGAGGATGTGGTTAGTTCCAAAGATTTCCCACAAAATGATGCCGAACTGCCCTGCTCAGGGAAGGATACAAGTGATCTTAACAAAGGAATTATAAGCAACATGAGCTATGGAAACATAAATATGTAAGAATAAACATGTTTGTAACATGTAAAAATGTTTCTAGTATCAGACTCTCTCCATTGCTGATAGTAACAAAAACTGTGAAAATCTTCTTCTCATAAGCAGATTGACAAAGGCAAACAGCTCTCTCTAGCTTCTCTGAAGGGGTACTTAAGTTGCATTTAGGTATTGGAAACCCATGGCCATGAACTCCTTACAGGCTGTTCACACAGGGTACCTGGAGTTGCCTCATCCTTCCCCATGTCTACCCGCTTCACTGGGGGCTAAGGAAGGAGTCTAGAAGAATTAAGAGATCCTAAGTCATGTCAAGTTAATTTATTATAGTTGGAGATTAGGCATGAGTCCTGGTATCAGAGAAACCTTATAGTTGGAAATAATTCTGAAATTTAGAATATGCGAGAAAGAAGAACTTAGAAATAATGCAATTGGATCCTTTGAGACTGAGATTTTGGCATTTATGATGATTGGTAGAGAAAGAGATTAGGAGTAGAGGAGGCTGGAATGGAGAAGATGTACTTTCTTTGCAATCACAAAAATGTCCAATAGGAAGCAGCTCTCCTGAATCTCTAGAGCATAAGCCCTGTTTCAATGGGGCATCACTTTGCATCTTCCTTGGGGGACCCGCACGAGGCATCTGTACAATGGTGTATTTATGCACCCTTCCCTTCTACACAAGCTCCCCTCTTGGTTATGCCTGAACTTCTCACTGGCTGCCATTTCTCTCATCCACTTTTTTGTTGTTGTTCCAACTTCAAATCATTACCTCATCAGGACTTCTTCATCCTTCTTTGCCTTGGGTCCACATATATTTGGTTAAGATTAAATGAAAAAGTGCATGTAAGCCATTGGTCCCAGCACCAGGGTAAAGGATAAGAAAATGCTCCTCCTCCTCCCCCTCCTCCCCTTCTTCCTCCTCCTCCTCCTACCCTTCTTCTTCCCTCTTCCTCTTCTCCTCCCTCCTTCCCCCCCTCCTCTTCTACCCCCTCTTCCTCCTCCTCCTTCTCTTCTTCATCATCATCATCATCATCATCAATAGAAGTCTTCTTATTCCTCCTCCCTTTACAATATTCTTTATATTATATTATTGAAAATATTAGTATCAGTTCCATCCATTAAGTTACATAAATACTGATGTCCAATTAGGTTTATCTACCAATAAATTATTTGGGACAACGGAGTCTCGTGGGGGAAGTGGGGAAAAGTAGGAATAGCAAACAGCATATCCTGGACAAAATACATCAAAATATTTTCCACAGAATTAAGTGGAAAATAAAACTGAGATACTTTTTACAGAAAGCAGTGTCATATTGTGATAGCAAAGCATCTCCTTGCAGAAATAGCCTCCCTTTCACTGTTTTTATGTTCCTTTGATTTACCTCTCATATTTTCTCAATAGGATGAAGCAATCATTGGTATCAGCAATTCTTGTTTGCACACCCTTCAGCAGGAGCTAAGAGGCTAGTTTTTAAGAAAGCAAGAGAAAAGAATGGAGTTCCAGACAAAGGCACACAGGAATTAAAGGAGAAATTTCCTCCAGCATCACCAAGTGTATATCAGACTTGAGATTTTAAACCTGGTCTTTCCTATCCACTATCCCTCAAGTTTGTTTTCAGTGAGGCTCTTGTCCCTAAAGCACTAGTCCTGGGCAACTCCAGACACGGCTGCAAATCTCCTGAAATTTATCTTGGGCACAAGTGTCTTCTAATTTAATTGCCTCCTCTCTTCTGTGGTCCCTTCGTCCTCCAAGGTTGAACAATTTAGTTCAACGGTCCTCTCTGGCAGCCTACATCCATTTCTCTTTAAAGTAGAACTTTAGACCAATCAATTGTGTTCCTGAATATTTCAAATACAGACTCCTCCAAAAAGAGAGGTTTTGATGGGTTGTGATTGCTCGTGTACGCTGTGGCCATTGTACAGACATCCAACATAAATCCCGCATACAGACTATTGGTCATCTCAGGGAACAACGCAAATACATGTCCTCCTAGGTTCATATGCTGTCTTTAATCTTTTCAGCTATGGCATGGTAGGGCACAGATCAGAATGAGCCTAGCGATTACTATTGTTACAAAGATGAAGGAAGGTATTTTTGGAGCAACTTCATTCATAATTGTCAAGACTCGAAAGCCATCAAGATATCCTTCAATAGATGAATGGATAAATGAAACAAAACAAAAAACTACAGTATATCCATACCTAGGAATAAATAAAAATTCAGGGTTAAAAAGAAATAAGCTATCAAGCCATGAAAAGTCATGAAGAAAACGTATATGAATGTTGCTAAGTGAGGGGCGCCTGGGTGGCTCAGTCAGTTAAGTGTCTCCCTTCAGCTCAGGTCGCGATCCTGGGGTCCTGGGATTGAGTTCCACACTGGGCTTTCTGTTCTGCGGGGAGCCTGCTTCTCCCTCTGCCTCTGCGCCTCCCCCCTCATGAATAGATAAATAAAATCTTAAAAAATATATTGCTAAGTGAGGAAGCCAATCTGAAAAGGCTATATACTGAATAATTCCACGTATATGACCTTCTGGAAAAGCAAACTATGAAGACAGTAAAAACACCAAGGGCTGCCAGGGACTTAGGGGGATGAAGAGAAAGACAAGTAGGCAGAGTGCAGAGGATTTTCAATCAGTTAAACTGTTCTGCATGATATATTGAAGGTCCTGTCATTATACATTTGTCCAAACTCACAGAATGTACAACACCCAGAGTGAACCCTAATGTAAACTATAGACTTTAGTCAATAATAATATATCAACATTGGCTCATCAATTGCAACAAATGTATCACACTACTGCAAGATGTTAATATTAAAAGGAAGTTGGTAGGGGGAGTGAAAGGGTAGGTGAGGACTCTGTACTTTCTGACCAATTTTATAAAACTTTTCTGAAAATGGTCTATTAATTTTAAAATGAAGGAAGGAGACAGGGACAAATATATTGTGAGCAGAAGGGAAATACAAAAGACAAAATGAAGTCTATGAAAAATGTCACTAAAAACTTTTTCTATAGGTCCAAGGTTCTTAATAAAAAGAACTGAATCGTGTAATTAATATGAGTTTTTTATTTTTTTAAAATATTTTATTTATTTTACAGAGAGAGACACAGCGAGAGAGAGAACACAAGCAGGGGGAGTGGCAGAGGGAGAAGCAAGCTTCCCACCGAGCAGGGAGCCCGATGCGGCACTCGATCCCAGGACCCCAGGATCATGACCTGAGCCGAAGGCAGACGCTTAACAACTGAGCCACACAGGTGCCCCTAATGTGAGTTTTTTAAAGATTTTATTTATTTATTTATTTAGGACAGAGAGAAAGAGAAAGAGAGCAGAGAGAAGAGCAGAGTGGGGGGGGGCGAGAATCTCAAGCAGACTCCCCCTGAGCACAGAGTCAGACAGAAGGATAGATCTCACAACCCTGAGCAGAAAACTAGAGTCAGCCACTTAACCTACTGAGCCATCCAGGTGCCCCATTAAAGTGAATTTTTTAAAAACAGTGCTGGTAAAGACAATAACCCACTAGCAGATAATATTATGAAATTGTATCTTAAGGTTATTGGCAGCTTTGGATTAAGAATTCTAGCAAGAACTGTAGTTGTTCAAACATTAAATACATATCTGTTTTTCAGTTAAAAAAAAAGACTGATTTTTTCTCTTATTTGAAAATATAACAGAATTAATAATCAAAGATAATTTTCTAAGATGAAAATATCCAAACAGCATATATTAATCAAATCCCAAAGAAGATAAAAAAAATATCTTTCATATGTCAAGGTTTAAATAGGGCACTGCTTATTAACAGAGCAATAAACAAAGAAAATCTTTAATTTAAAAAAAAAAGCCACCACTAGAGAGTAGCCACACTCAGATTAAAATGCAGTCTCCCACCTCAAGTTCAAAGTTCCTTTCACCACACACGATCAATGGAAAATGAGGATGGACAGGTGGTGCAAGTCTGTGAAAAGAAAGTAAGAGTCTTCCACAGAAAACAGCATTTTGAACGTCAGGATAGTTTGGAGTGGAGAACAAAAGTCAATCTTGCTAAGCACACACTTGATATTTTCATTAAAAAAAAAATAGGCTTGAAATAAAAGGAGGAGGCTGCATTAAAAATGATCTTGAAATAGATACCAGTATTTTTCACCTATGAAGAGATCTGGGAGCTCATGACATTCAGGAATAACAATTTGTCTGCAATGAAAAAAATACTCCAGAGCTTATGCAGCGCCTTTCAAAATGACGTTGAGTCAAGAGAAGTAATAACTTGTAGGAAATGAGAAGTACTCAAAAGACATATTAAGGAAAATCTTTTATAAGAGAACATAAAAGAGACTTCCTTAGCCAACAGATAGGAGAAATAATATTTAGAGAGAGAGAGAAAAAAAAGAATGGTATTATTTCCCACAATTTTATTACTTAAAGAATGTAATATTGTGTAACTCTAGTCTACCCAAATAAAAATTGCAGCTCCAGAGAATGTCTACCTAAGAGGGTCTCGGGATTGACAATTACATCGTTGGGGTGGGGGTAGAATGGGTATGAATATTCTTTAGACAGTTCAATATAAGAAGAAAAAATGCATTGCCCATATTAAATTACTGTCTCCCCATTATTTTGTGCCAGGCACTAAAAACTGAAATTCGACTGGCTTATTTACTGGCAGAAAAATTAAGGATAAGACTAAAACAGAGTTCTGGCTTCCACTTAGTATATACAAAAGTAGAAACGTACCGCTCCCACTCTATCAAGAAGAAACATGAAAATCTACATATCAACTCTTCTTGAACCCATCAGACCTCAGGTCACAGAACAACCAAGTAGACTAAAATCTAAAAAAAAGACAGGCATCTTCATGAGAGAAGGGCTTAGCCCTGGCTTACCTGGGGCAGAGATCTGGAGTAAGAGAGCATTGCCTTACATTGTAAGCAAGTAGGAAGACTTCTGCTACAATATGAATTTCTTTTTTTTTTTTTATTAACATATAACGTATTTATTATTTGTTTCAGGGCTACAGGTTTGCGATTCATCAGTCTTATACAATTCACAGCGCTCACCATAGTACATACCCTCCCCAATGTCCATCACCCAGCCACCCCATCCCTCCCACCCCCCTCCACTCCAGCAACCCCCAGTTTGTTTTCTGAGATTAAGAGTCTCTTATGGTTTGTCTCCCTCTCTGGTTTTGTCTTGTTTCATTTTTCCCTCCCTTCCCCTATGATCCTCTGTCTTGTTTCTCAAATTCCTCATATCAGTGAGATCATATGATACTTGTCTTTCTCTGATTGACTTATTTCACTTGAATTTCTAAATTCATAGGAAACGAGAGTCAATAGGAAATCAGAGAACTGTTGACACTAGGGAAGTTTATAGCCACTTGCAAGCTCTTATCCCCAGACCTCAAAGGATGTTCAAAAAACAAACAAAACAAAACAAAACGGGACAGAGCAGAAGCCTCCCTGGATGTACTATCTGAGAGAGAACAGCAAACACTTGGGGAAAGGCATGAAGCCTGGTCTGGAACTTTCTTCCTTTAGGAGCAAAAACCTTCGGCAAATGGGGAAAGGGCAGCAAAACGGTCACCTATAGGACACATGTGAAGTCTCCAGTATTAAGTCGCTTCTTTCCAATCTCAACTACACATTCAGTGCAATATCAGTTAATATCTAAATGAGTTTTTTTTCCTCTCAAAGTTAGAATACAGATTCTAAAATTTATTGGGAAAAGGAAATAATTTAGAATAGCTAAAACTAGTTTGAAAGAGAAGAGTAATCATGGAAAATGCAAACTGTGTAATCCAGACTTACTATGAAGCTATGCCAATCAAGAAATTATCTTACTAGTGAAAACAGACACAGAGATCCAAGTGAAGAGAATAGAAAGTCCCAAAGAGAACAAAGGTGAAATTACTGTGACTTTTGGTTAGACAAAAATTTCTTTAGGACCCTAATCATGAACCAAATATGAAAAAAAATGGTTGATTTGATTTCATCAAAATTGAAAACTTCTCAGTTAAGAAAACAAAAAATAAAGCACAGATTGTGAGAAAATGTTTATAATACTCATATCTGGTAAAGGACTTTTTTTCCAGACTAACTCTCAAAACTCATTAGTAAGAGAACAAACAACCCCTTGAAAGGGGTCAAAAGATTCGAACAGCTATGTCACTAAATAAGATACATGATTAGCCAATATGCATATGGAAAATATGCTCAACGTTAGTCGTGAGGCAAATATAAATTTAAATCACAATGATGTACCCTGTACACATACTAGAATGGCTTTAATAAAAAAAAGTACTGACAAGACCATGTGCTTAGGAGGATAGGGAGCACCTGAAACAATCCTACTTTGCTGGTGAGACTGAACAATATTATATCCACTTTGGACAATAAGTCACCACTTGCCTTTAAGGTTAAACATATATATATATATATATATATATATATATATATATATATATATATATAATATGACCCAGCAATTGATATGACCCAGAAATTGCCTAGATATTTACCCACATGAAATGAAAACTTGTATTCATTCTTAACCTAGACATGAACAGTGTAGCAGTTTTATCCATAATTAACAATATCTGGAAAGAACGGATACACCACTCAATAGGTGAACGGATAAACAAACTATGGTCCATCCACACAATGAATTCAATGCAACAACTGTATGAATTTTTGATCCTCACAACAACATGAGTGAATCTCAAATGCATTAGGTTAGCCAAGAGAAGCTAGACTCCAAGAATACCTATTGTACAATTCTATTTAAGTGATATCCCAGAAAACCACAACTCTAAGAACTGAATACAGATTAGTAGTTGCCAAAGACCTGGGGCAGAGGAGAGCTGGTCTACAAGAGGCATGAGGGAATTTTCCACATGATGGAACTGTCCTATAAATTGAGTACAGTGGTGATTTTGCAATTGTATTTACTTGTCAAAAGCTCACAAATCTGTTCAAACTGTGGAGAGTAAAAGAATGAGCCAGGGAAAGGTGAGGTTCTGAAGAACAGCCTAGAAGCAGTGATTGTGCAAGCCATCTGGGGGAGGGGGTATTCAAGAGAATGGAAAGGCTGCGATTAAGATATCAGATGGAAGAAATCTGGCTTGTCTGGAGAGTCTGAAAGCCAGGATCCAAGCTTAGGAATGGGGCCAGGATTTCAGGAACTAGCTCTGTAGAAGGTGCAAGACAAAATGGGAAAGAGTTTTGGGTGTCAAGCACTGTTATTAGTGCTGTTTTTTTTTGTTTCTGAGTAGATTTTTTAGTGTTCCAGAAGTTGGTTTGAAGGTTCAAGCAAAATCTTCTGAAATTTAATGATTTATATAATCATGAAAACATAATCAGACATATATATTTTTTCACCCATTTCTCCCACATCTCAGCCCCTATTTCTTGCTCTTTTTATCTATGACATTTTTTTTAGATTCCATATATGAGAGATCATACAGTACTTGTCTTTTTCTGTCTGACTTATTTCACCTAGTATAATGTCCTCAGGTCCCACCCATGTTGTCACAAATGGCACGATTTCATTCTTTTTCTATGGCTAAGCAATATGCCATGTCTACACATACCATAATTTCTTTATCCATTTACCCAGCAATGGACACATAGGTTGCTTCCATATCTTGGCTATTGGAAATAATGCTGCAATCAACATGGGGCTACATATATCTTTTCGAGTTACTATTTTTGGTTTCTTCAGATAAATACCCAGAAGTGGAACTGTTGAATCATATGGTTGTTCTATTTTTAATATTTTGAGGAACCTTCAAATTGTTTTCCACAGTGGTTGCATCAATATGCATTCCTACCAACAGTGTACGAGGGTTCCCTCTTCCCTACATCCTTGCCAATACTTGCTATTTCTTGTCTTCTTTATTCTAGTCATTCTGACAGGTATAAGGTGCTAGCTCCTTGTGGTTTTGATTTATGTTTCCCTAATGATTAATGACGTTGAGCAACCTTTTCATTTATCCAAGAAGATGTCTTCTTTCTCAGATGATCTTCTTTTGGTCAAAGTGGATTTAGAATCCTTCTTTGGAATTCTTCTGATAGTACAGCACATTCTTTTGAATATCCACAGTATGGACTCATAATTAATGTTGAAAGGGGTTTAAGTTTTGGAAACAACCGAGTCTTTTGAAATTAATAGTTTGGTGAGTAATGAGTGCATTATCTTTTCCATTTAACAGAACAAAAGTAAGTAGAGTAAAATAACGAAATGGGTCTTCTTACATAATCATAAATTGAAGCCTATCCTAAAAAGAGAGTTCCCCAAAAATGAGTAAGGGCAGCTTAGTTCAAAAACTGTGCATTGTGCCAAATTGGCTATTTTGAAAGTCAGCTTTTATTTGGATGTACACGTTGTACCATTGTCATTATTGTATATCTAAACCTCATCCATTACAATTACTGGTAAAGAGTTATGAAGGAGAGTTTGGTTAGTTTTGTTGTTAAGAAAAGACACCACCTCTGACTAATTCACCTACTGATCAGCCATAACTCATATAGATCCCTTACACAGTACCCTCCCATAGCCAGTGATTCTCCAGTTTGCATTTGTATAGTCTTCGCCCAATTATCCATGCTAAGGGAGGAGAGCAGTGGTACAAATAATCTCACATAGCAGTTGACACAAACCCACTTCACGTTTTGGTTTTGGATAAGTGTATGTGTAATTTTGCAGAGGCTACAGCTTCATGTTTACAGCTGGCTTTGGCTATGGTCAAATAGGCATGTGTGGTCTTATAGGCACCGCCTGAGCAGCACAAAGTCATCCGAGAGCCGACAGGGCAGTGAGGAGCGGCTGCCTCAGTGGGTAAGGGCGAGTCAATAGCAGAAGTGCACGGCGATGAGTTGAAAACGAGAGCTACTTTATGTGCTTTATTAAATTTTGTTCGTGCTGGTCTGCCATCGATATGCAGATGGCACTTTCCTATATGTACATCACATGCTCCAGCCAAACTGGACAATGCTTTCCATCAATGTATTGATCCATTCATTAATTTATTCATTCATTTGTTTAATAAAAATCTAGTGAGCACTAGCTGCCAATCATTATTCTAGGCACCAAACACAGAATAATAAACAAAATATACCTCAATATTGCCCTGATACCTTCCTTTTCTAAAACAGCTTCCTATTCCTGAAATGGCCTCACCTTCTGCTCTGGTCTCTTGGGGGCATCTCTTCTCTTTTTCAAACTTGACTAATTTCCACATGGTACCCATGTGGCTCCTGACACATGGCTCCTTCCTGAGGTCTAGGAGTCGAGCCTGTGATCCAGGCCAGGCCACCCAACAAAAATCCCAGGACTGTGGTTCCTTCAATGACTCTGATTTCAGGAAACGAGCCTGCTGACCTGTTGGCCAAAGTTGATCTACAAAAGCAAAACCACAAGAGCCTAGTTGGAGAGTCTGAAGATGCTTTTCCTTTAAGACATTTTAATCACATGAACACATTATTTGTTTTTGGTGTTTAAATCACTTTGAGGGAGGTTTTCTGTCACTTACAAACAGAAACCGTAACTGATAAATTCTCCTTGCCTTGTAAACTATTATTGATACCTCAAGGGCCATCTTTAAAATGCTCCTGATCCCTCCAATAGTCCCCTGTACGTTCCATGTGAAAGGTGCTCCCGGGCTCGCAGACTGAAAATGGAATGTAGGCACAGTGCTGTCACCTTGACCTGAAGCAAGGTAAGATCTGCCTGCGCACCAATGAACTTGCCTGACACTTCTCATGAAACTCTCTTATTAAGCCTTGCATTCTACTCTGTTTTAAGATTATTTCTATGTTTATATTCATCCTTCTTCTACACTGTAGTCCCCTAATTGAATTGTCCCTGCTGAATTTTGTTTGTTTTCTTTTCCAGCTTGCCTCAGTAATTTTAAATTTGAATGCCAATGTCTCTGCTACCAGACTCTCCATCCAACATAATGTCATTAGAGAACCGAAATAGCTCATTGTCTGTGTCATAATCCAAGATCAATACTTAAGTAGAGGTTATAGTAAAACTCTCAGTAAATTACACATCAGAGTTAGCTGTTTAAATATTTCATTTTCACTTTCGGTCTTCTGTAAGTAAATGAAAATAGAGAATGATCAAGGCTATTTACATTCATATTCAAACCAGGAAATCTGGGTTCAAGGGTCAGAGCCATTACTTACTAGCTATGTGGTTTTTTAGCAAGACACTTAACCTTTCTGAGCCTCCTGCTACCCATCAAAGAAATGGGATTGTACCTGTACTACTCCGTTTATTTTGTAAGCCATAAAACATCTTATAACTTTAACTGCTTTCATCTTTTTATTTCACAATATTTATTGAACATCTAAGTGCCAGTCAATGTGAAAACCATCAGGGACACAGAAATAAATGCTGTCAACAAATCCATTAAGGGAAAAACAGCAAGAAAAGGAAAATTAAAATTCAGAGGGAGGCAGTATGGAAAATGTCTTCATTTGGTATGACACAGACTACTCATACACTTTTTAAAAATCTTATTTCTTCTTCTTACGGTACACTCAGCTAGACCACACTTCCAAGCCTCACCTGTAAATAGGTGTGACCTTATGACACCTGAAGTTAGGAGATGACTGAGTCGGAGTTTATAGAAACATTAAGTGGAAGTGACAGGTACCATGTGCAAGTCAAATAAATTAAGAAGTGGATAGACTCCCTCCAACAATTTTTCTCCTTTTAACTGATAAATTCAAATAATCATGAAGCCAATAGGGAATGGTAGAAACAGGCATAAGTTAGAGAAAACATGAACACATGTCTCACTATATGAAAGGCACATACCCCTTATCCCAGAATATCTGGCTCAAATTGTTAAGTGAGGGAAAAAATAAATGTCTGTTGTGTTTAAATCATTAAATAATTGTGTCGATTTATTACAATTAGCCTAAATCACCTCAATCACTAACCCAGGACACTGTGATCTACTGGTTTTCTTTCTCCTTGACGGGCAGTTCCTTCTCAGTCTCTTTTCTGCTTCCATCAAATCCTTAATCCTTATATGTCACAATGTCCCTGAGTTGACTTTGAACATCTCCTATTTTCTACTGATAACCTCCTCCTCAGTGATTATAAGATTTTGGCTTTCACTCTGAGTGAGAAAGAAAGCCACCCAACTGCATGCATTCAAGTACCATCTCTATGATGATGATCCTTTAAAGGGCCTCTAGCAAACACTCAAATGCTGCCTCAATTATCCCACTGCACACTTGACATCCCTCCTTGGATGACTCATGGCCATCTCATACACAACATGCCCGACATGGGGCTCCTTACACCCCTTCCCCAACCTCCCTTTGCTCCACATTTCCATCTCAATTGCTTATGCCAAATTCACTTACTCTACATGTCAACTCTGCTACATCTTCAAAATATATGCAGAATTTAACTATGGCTCATCACTTCCGTCACTACCATCTGGGACAGGTCACTATCATCTCACACTGGATTATTGCAGAAGCCTGCTGAGTCATCTCCTAACTTCAGCCTTTTCCCTCTTGCTATCTACTTTCAACAGAATAGCCCGGCCAGGGCGCCTGGGTGGCTCAGTTGGTTAAGCGACTGCCTTCGGCTCAGGTCATGATTCTGGAGTCCCAGGATCGAGTCCCGCGTCGGGCTACCTGCTCAGCAGGGAGTCTGCTTCTCCCTCTCCCGCTCCCCGCTCTTGTGCTCTTTCTCTCTCTCATTCTCTCTCTCAAATAAATAAATAAAATCTTTAAAAAAAAAAAAAAAAAAAAAAAAGAATAGCCCGGCCATTCTCCACTGTCCCTTTAAAGTCATTCAATGGCTTCCTTTCACTCAAAAAAATTAAAAATTAAAAAATTACAAAGCCAGTTGTAAGATGGTCTCCACATCACCCCTATACAAGGGAGTCTCCCATTATGTTTTTAAACTTATTTTCTACTATTCTCCCTTCATTCACTATTCTAGCCTTCCTTTTACTTATTTACTTTATTGTCCATCTCTTCCACTAGAATATAAGCTCTAGGAGGGAGATTTTTGCTTGCTTTGTTAACTTCTGCACCATCAGAACATGGTGTCGTGTATGGTATGTAAGAGTAATTCAATAAATATTTCTTGTGAATAAACAATTAAATATTTTTTTATTGGTTTTTCATCTTGAACTGAGCTTGAAGATTGAACAGAACCTAGCCTGGTAAAGGACAGAAGATGGACAACAACATGACACAAAATGTATGAATGAAAAAGGCAGCATGTTATATTTGGGAAACATGACAATAGATGATCACTGTCTGATCATAAAATACTGTTTGAACAGTGATGAGGAAGGAAGCTGAAGATTTAAGCAGAGCCTAGATTATGAGGACTTTTTGTCTCTGTCCATGCTAAGGACAGGGATTTTACTCTGGAGTCAGTGGGGGCCATCAAAGGACTTTTAGGTAGTAGGGTGAAATTGCAAGAGTCACATTTTAGAAAAATTACTCTAACAGGATGATGGAGGATGCAGGGGAGGGAAGCAAGGTTAAGTTAGGGTGAATAATTAAGAAATTGTTTGCAGTTGTCATTGATAAAAATGCAAAGAGCATAAAAGAAGAGGACATGTTTAAGACATATTTATGAGGTAAAAATACTACTACTTGGTAACTAATCCAATACAGAGATTGAGATACAGTAATAAATTTACGATAATGAATCGGGATGACACTGACCTTGTGACTGCTCAGATTTCCTCAGTAACCTACTAATCTCACTCCCTGGGTTGGTGCTTTACCTAGGGAGGCAGCCTGAGTTCCTGAATGGCCATGAAGAACTTGAATGATACAACCTAGAAATTAATTCCTCACGGTGTGACTAATGAGCAGTGGGGAAATGTGGCTCTATGGAGAGAATCAGGCCGATAAATTCCTCCTCTATTCTTTCTTCTGTAGATCATTTTATCCTATAACATGGTCAGAGTTCTCCATGCACAGAGAACATCTCTTATGAAAGTCTTGCCCCTTTATAGTTTGTTGTAAAGCTGGGACTAACATAGTAATGTATCATATCACATGGCTTACATCTTTCTTGCCTTGTATTCTTTCTATCCACATCTTCACATCCTGGGCTTGCATTTCTCAAATAAGGTGTTAATACTTCAGTCCTTATCTTAGGATCTGCTCTCTACAGCCCCCATGCCAAAGCACATAAATTCTAATGCTTTAAGTTGGAGACTGGGTGAATGGTGGTTCCATTTGGGTTTAGGGAGTAGGTTAATAATCCCATACTGACTGTGTTAAGCAGTGCCAGAGAAACGCACAAATAAATATTGTGTCACCTGCTCTGGAGTTCAAGGAAAAATGTCTGAATAAGAGGTACAGATCTGGAAATCATGAGCATAAAGGGTTTGGTAGAGCCTCACGTGTAGGGTTTGCTATGGTTTAAATGTAGGTGTCCCTCCAAAACTCATAATGTCCAACGTGATGGTGTAAAGGGGTAGGGCTTTTGAGAGATGCTTAATCATGAGGCTCTGCCCTCACAAATGGGACTAATGCCTTTATAAAAGAGACCCCAGGGGCACCTGGGTGGCTCAGTCAGTTAAGCATCTGCCTTCAGCTCAGGTCATGATCTCAAGGTCCTGGGATCAAGCCCTGCATTGGACTCTCTGCTCAGTGGGGAGCCTGCTTCTTCCTCTCCCTCTGCCTACCTGTGTGCATGCTCTTTCACTCTCTCTCTCTCTGCCAAATCCGTCAAATAAATATTTTTTTAAAAATCTTAAAAAGAGATGCCAGATAGCTCCCTAGCCCTCTCTGCCATGGGAGGATACAATGAGAAGTCTGTGACCTGGAAGAGAAAACCTGACCTGCTGGTGCCCTGATTTCAGACTCCCAGCCTCCAGAACGGTGAGAAATAAATTTCTGTCATTTATAAGTTATCCAGTCTGTGGAATTTTGTTATAGCAGCCCAAAAGGACTAAGAAAGGGTAAGAAGACAAAATGTTTATGGACTATAAATCTTTAAGATCTAGGCAGAGATTGACAAGGAATTACCCAAAATATAGAAGAAAAATAAAAGAATGGCTCAATGGCAGTTAAGGGTGGGGGAGAATTACAAGAGGGACAAAGTGTAAAACGGCATCAGATATGGTCTAGATGACAAATACTGAGAGGACTAGACAGTGACAGATTTTGCAATGAGTCTGTTATGGCTGATATTGTTGGGAGCTCTTTCTGTGGATGGAGGTGTCAGAAAGCAACCTGCAGTATGTTAAGCAGTGTCAGAGAGGTTGCAAAGTAGAAAAGATTATAAATTCCTCTTATAAAGGACATTACTTGGAAGGGAAAGAGGTCACTGGCATTTTCACCCTGAAGAGAAATCTCACTGTCAGCATGCCTTTTTGACATAAAACAGCAGTGGCATTTAAAAATTATGCAAAGCTTATTAGAGACATCATCCTTCTATAGCTATTGCTAGTATTAAAACCAGTGATTCTGTTAGCTAGAAGACATTGCAAATCTCATTTAAGCATTACATTGGAGTTATTGGATGTGAAGATACTGTTGCAACAAAGTAATGTGGAATTAATGATTCTTTTCCCACCAAAAAAAATAATAATGATAATAATACTAATCCTGGAAGACATTCTCTGTATGCTATAATATAAAAAATTCTGTAGAACTGCTTCCATTGTCACAGAGCAAAAATCAGTCCTCTCTGGCTGAGCTACAACAAATATTTATAGATAATGACCAAGAAGAGGGAATCTCATTAAATTCCAAAACCATACACATCTGTACAATAACAAATTTAGGTCTACCAGTTGCCGTAACCATAAATACACAGTTTATAAAGACTCCCTATTTAAAGTCTGATCTCTGAATAATTTATGTAGGGAGATTAAGGAGCTTCTACTGTTACTAAAAACACTATAAATCAAGAAGGTGATAATTCTGACTGACTATTAAGAGAAGTACAGTAACATAGGATAAAGAAAATTAGGTGATGACCTGAAAAAAAAAATAAAGATAAACAAAAAATGGGATCCGGATATATCGAGGACAGACTTTTCCTTTAGTCATATGTACTATGCTCTCACCAACAGACTAACTAGAGAGAAACACTGGAATCATATCTAAACCACCTTACTTACAATTCGATGGCTATGTTAATACAAATATATAGCCTATAGGTCTTCAGGCATTTTCCTTTAAAATCTTAATAAAGTTATGGTAAGCGCCCATCAGATTTCATCATAGGAAATCCAACTTTATTGGATTTCCCTGTCAACCTACCTCTGGGAATCCTCATGAAAATTACCAAACACTCCACGAAAACAAGGGGCCTGTCCTTTGTCTGCTCAGCCTCCTGTCTCACTCTAGACACCTACTGAGAGATTCTCGGTCAACTACATTTTCCCACCACATACCAGTCATCCTGGGCTGCCACCATCTCTCTGTATCACTTTACCCAAATTTAGACAGAGGCCTCTCCCTCAATGTCAGTCTAGGTTTCAAATAAAACTAAATTGCGAAGTTTAATTAAACTTTCCTGAAGTTTCAAGATAAAAGGACAAAACTGAAACTCAGAAAAGAAAAAATATATGTAATAAAATGAGGTTATGACCAGAATCCACAGGCCAAGACACTCCATTCATATCTCACTTCATAACCCCTGGTTTGTTACATTTTATAGGGTTCACTTCCATCCAAACTTGGGGATATGACTCCACATTCTCCATCACCCCAGAATCCCAACTCTCAACCATGCTGAGGCTTTCACAGAGGACAGATATCTGTTCTTTCAACTTAGATTATTTAGAGATGCAACACAAATACCTTTTTGTATCTTCATTTTCTTGAAATGGTCAATTCCTCTGCTTTAATTAGCATAATGAAAATGTCCACGGAGCTGGTTTTCTTACAGTAAAGGAAGTCTGCCCTCAAAGGTGAAGTCAACCATATCTCTAGCCTCATTTTTTAAAATGAGGACTAGGAGGTTCAGTTTCATCTGGAAGAGACATTGTGTTTGTTTCTTAACTATACTAAACAACAAAACTCAATATATTGGACATAAGCTAATGAAGGATAGTGATCCCTGAGAGACAGAGAATAAACAAGAGATAGGAGATAGAATGATTCTAACAGCTCTGTACCTGGAGAAATTTCAAGGTTGCAACACAAGCAGAGGGAACACAGGCAGAATTCCGTGGTTTCTCTGATTTAGGAAACATGACTAAGAGCTCCATGAATCCAAGGTGGCTAAAGTTTGCAAGGCAGAGTACGAATACTAACCGAAACCCCTTAGAGTGGTATGTAAGGTTCTGTATGATTTGATCCAATTACCTACCTCTAGTTTTATCCCTTTGGGAATCCTCTCTCAAAATTATCTTTTAGGCAAGTCAAACTACTTGGAGTTTTCTGAGCATATCTTTTTTTTAAATATTTTATTTATTTATTAGAGAGAGACAGAGAGAGAGAGAGCACAAGCAGGGGGAGGGGCAGAAGGAAAGGGAGAGTGAGAAAGAGAGACTCTCCACTGAGCAGGGAGCCCAATGCGGGGCTTGATCCCAGGACCCCGGGATCATGACCTGAGCTGAAGGCAGACACTTAACTAACTGAGCCACCCAGGTGCCCCTTTCTGAGCATATCTTTGTCTTTACCTTCTACTATGAAAAGTGTGCACACTGCTCCCCTCTGGATATCTTGGTGTTCCCCTACTGAATGCTTACTCAAAAACCAAATCTTGACTCAAGCACCACAACCTCAAAGAAACCATTTCTGACCTCCTACCCCCACTCCTGATGAGAACCCAAAATTTCCTTCCATGGGACTCCACTAGAGCTGTGGTAGACTGAATAATGTCTCCCACAAATTATCCATGTCCAAATCCTCAGAACCTATAACCATGTTACCTTACACAGTAAAAGGGAATAGGTAATTGAGAATCTCAAAACAAGGGGATGAGCCTTGATGATCCAGGTGATTCCAATTTAATCACAAGAGTCCTTAGAAGAGGGAGATGGGAGAGTCAGTCAGAAAAGACAATGTGATCATGGAAACAGGTGGGGTGGAGGTGGGGGGAATTGGAAGATACTGGCTTTGAAGATACACAGTGGGGCCATGAGGGAAGGAATGCAGGCAACTTCTACAAGTTAAGAAAGGCAAGAAGATGGATTCTCCCCTAGACTGCCAGAAAGAATACAACCTGCCAACACTTTGATTTTAGATTCCTGATCTTCAGACTTGTAAGAGAATAAATTTGTGTTGCATTAAGTCACTAAATTTGTGGTTGTTTGTTATAGCAGTGACAGAAAATGGATAAAAGAGCCTGTGGTCTTTCCTCTCAAAATGTCTAGAAATACATTAATACACTAATATGTGTCTTTGTTTATATGTATCTCCTTGTTAGCAGGATGTAAACTTCCCAGTCACCATGATCAGAGCATATTAACCTCTAAGTCCTTATTACTTAGCACAGTATCTTGTAGACTAGACAGCTAGTAAATATTTGTTGAGTGATTAAGTGAAGAAATAAATGGATGTTTATCAGTGTTCCTGATATTTAACCCATTTCCTTCAATTCCTTAGTTCCACTCCAGTCCCTGTGATTGAATGCCTTGATGAACCAGTGAATTTTCATGTTATTGTAACTTGGCAACTTAATCTTCGTATACTTACCTCCAAAGTGTGTTTGGACTATCACTGCAGGAGAGCTCTAAAGGAAGAACTTTCATAGACAGAATCATAAAAAGAAGCATTTTGAAACTTTTAAAAAATCTGTGCAAAAGCTAAATAACACTGGTTTTGTTATAGGAACCAGGAGGCTGGGGAGAAGCTGTACATCTATGCTGATCTGAGCCTGAGTATACAGCCAATTCTTAAGAACAGAAATCTGAGATTTGGGATTGGAGCTGGACTGGGCACCCTCCCAGCACTGTCTATCTTCAGACAGATTCTTCTTTTACCCATGCCTTCCACCAAATTCCAGCCATCAGTCCCTGTGGTAAGCCAAAGACTCTGCCTCAACCCGCGGGAGCTACTAGTGACCTGTTAGTCACTGCTCCCATATCCAGGGCCTTAGCAAAAGGGAAGCTTTCTTGTCAACCCAATTTGGATCTATGACTGCATTTTTCTAGGAAAATACAATATTTTTACAGTGAGGTTTAAGATATGATAAAAAGATTCTATCCATAATGTCTGTTATGGGTTAAATATATCCTTATAGGCTGATCTATGAATTTCATCATCATTTAAAACATTTTGATGGGATGTGACTTTGGGTTCCAAACAGACTACTTAAATATCATACTCCAAACAGCTCAAATAGAGTCTTAATTTCTAAGTAAATAAACACATCTCTCATGCCAAGCAAACAACTTTAGGAAAAGCATATGTTTTTAATTCATCAGAGGCTCAAAATCTAGGCAGAATAAAATACAAGTCTGATTTTTATTTACAACTTAATTTTTCCTAGTGATTTTGAAGCTGGAAAAACATATGTATCTCCTGCCCTCCTTCCCTGGTAATGACATCAAAAAGACCCTATCATCCAAAGTGCACCCAGAAAGGGGAGCAAAGTCTCATTTGCTGATAGCAATAGGCAAACGACTTCAATGGTGTCCCTCCTCTAGCATTTCCTGTACGGCATGAGCCTTTTTTCTCCCCTAAAAATGCCAGACAAATTAAATGATGAGGGCTACCGCATGTTATCGAACATCCAAAGGGATTATATTTCAAATATTCAGCCATAGATTGATACTGCTGGGAGGAAAACTGGAAGCCAATAAACTGCTAGATTGAGTATGTAACGTCATCTAAAAGAGTATGTGACAGTTTGCAAAACAAGCAGGCTCCAGGCAGCGTAAGCACTTGGCTCAGCCCCTTGAAACGAGAATAACAAAACAGGGTTCTTGCATTGGCCGTGCCTCCAACCCCGTGATGATTTTGTCACGATTGGAGTTTTTTTTCCTCCCCTTGTGACCTAGCTAGCAAACTTGCAGCAAAGTGACCCAGTTTAGAAGTAAACTCAGCCAGCAGCTCTTGGCTCCAGAAACCCGAAAATGAAAGTGCATGACATTTGGAGTAAACATTATAGATTTGCTTAAACAAAATAAATCAGTGTGATATTTTGAGACTCTCAGTAGTTCTAATTCAAAGGGAAAAAAGAAAACAGAAGAAGCCAGCAGTCTCTGTCTTGCATCGGATTATATTTAGGTAGCTAGCTGGCATGAGCCAAGCCATTCCTGGGCTTAACAAGCTGTGAGTCGGCAAAAGGAAAGAGAGAGAGTGTAAAATGTAAGGTTCTTTTCCACGACAACTACCATTTTATTTGTAATTCCCCAAACAAGTTTTCTTCCCTCCATCTTACAATCCTAATTTGTTCCCTAACTCTATGAAAGATACAGTGAAAAACAAAGCTTATGTTCCAGAGATTTTTTTGTTTGTTTTTCAAAAATGCCACTTACACTATAGATCATGATCTGCCCTAGTTCTAGATGTATTTTACAACGAGTAAAGCAAATAAAAATATTATTCAGCCTGACTTCCCCAGGGAACGTGGGCAGAAACATTCGAGACTTTCACAGTCACAGAGAATTTACTATAGAGTTTATATAAACAGATTTTTGGCCAGTGATCACGTATTCAATCAGTAATTTCCAAACGTTGTAGGATAGAAGCTACCTCAGTGGGCCACACCACTTCTTTTCCCCGAGGATAGATACTACCCACAAACAGTACTGTTCTGCTCCTGGTAGTGGGTCCCTGGTTTTCTTATAAGCTATGTGCACATAGTGCCTTGGGCCAGTGTAGTGAGGCGGAGAACAGAAGCAGAGTTTGAAACACACTGTCTTCTTTATCGTGGCTTTGTTTCCTCTTCTGCCTCCTGTTCAGCACATCCCTGCGAGCAGGTAGGAATCCAGTGAAAATGCGCTAGGACAAGACTGTGGTCATTGGTAGCAACCTTATTAATTCCACCCGATGTCCTGAAACCAGATCGTCATTCAGGGCAAAAAGGCATTTTCAACCATCTTCTAGTTTTCAGCTCCATCAGCCATGCTATCTTATTTCCTCTCAATATATTAATTCATCTCCTTAAATTATAAATAATGCATGCTTATTTTGGTGTATTTTAGGAAGTGCAATGAACTAAGAAAAACTTGATTTTCTTTCTTCCCCTCCCCCCTTTCTTCCCTCCTTTGCTTTCTCCTTTTCACTAAACACACCCTGCAGGCATATTTATTCTTACTTCCTGCTTCTAAAATTTAAATTGTCTTATTTTTGGATGAGATCAAATTAGAAAGAGCTTATAAATATTTTGAGAACTGGGGGGCTAATTATATACATATGTCAAAGAAAATCATCCTCTAAAACAGGAAAGCATCCTATCTTTTAAGGAGCTTTAGTTATAAAACTGTTGTAGACATTTGTCTGATACCGTCGGTTTATAAACTATATCATAACACCAAAACAAAGGCTGAATTAAATTAATTCTTATGGAAAGAAACTCTAATTCTACTTTGATCCCCGCTCCCCCCACCATAACACTTAGGTCTTAAGGAAATACTGTCTGAACTACAACCTAGCCATATCCTCTGGATTTTCTACCAAGCAATGGAAAGTGTCAGGAGAATTCAGTTCTAGTGTGGCGTCTGCCCCTGACCAGCTAGGTTGACTTTAATAAACATCTTAAAATACATCTCCAGGCCTGAGTCTCCTGAAATATTAAATAAGAGGATTTTAAAAGCTGTATTCTAAATCCAGATATAGCAATTCCTGCTCTCACAGATTATAAGCCTTTTCATTGTTTCTTTGTGTGCCTTGGCTTAGTTTTTAAATCAACTTTATTAAAGTCTACTTTTACAGATTGAAAAAGTACCAATTTTAAGCATGCCTTTCATGAATTTGGACAGATATATATGCCCACCTAAATAACATTCCAAGCAAAAGAAGAGGTATTTCCAACTTCTCTGAAAGTGCCCGTGGGGTCTTTTTCAGTCACCGCCCCCCCCTTACACCTGCCTGCTGGCAATCATGCACTGATTTGCTTTTTGCCCATTCTAGCTCAGCATGCATACGCAGTCATTGAGCTTGCCCTCCTCCTGTCTGACTTTTTATACTCAGCATAATGGTTCTGAGATATATCTACCTGTAATTCTTATAGATACCAGCATTTTATTTCTTTTTATTGAAGAGTTGTATTCTTTTTCATATATTTACCGTATTTTGTTTATCCAATCACCTGTTGGCGGACATTTGGGTTATGTGAAGTTTTTGTCCATTTGAATCAAGCTGCCATGAACACTTATGGCCATATATAGTTCTTTTGTGGACATATATTTTCATTTATCTTTAATAAATAACTAGGAGTAGAATTTCTGAGTCCTAATGATAAGTATACATTTAACATTAAAATAAATTGCCAGTGTTCCAAAAGGAATGTACATTTTAACGTCTCCCTGCAATGTGGAAGAGCTTTGGTGACTCCCCATCTTTACTAAGACATGGTATTGGTGATCTTTTTAATTTGGGCCATTCTAGAGGATGTAGAGTAGCTAGCTGTGGTTTTAATTTGCAGTTCCCTAATCACTGTTGATATTGAACATCTTTTCTTGGACTTACCATTAGTCAACATAATGGTATATCTTGTGAAGAGTGTGCTAAAATCTGTGGCTCATTTTTCAAAAATTGGATTGATTTATTTTTACTATTGAGTTTTAAGAGCTTTTGTATATATTCTAGATATGCTTTTCGTCCAATATGCATTATGAGTATTTTTCCCAGTCTATGTTTTACCTTTTTGTTTTCTAATCTATGGCTTTTCAAGAGCACAAGTTTTAAGTTTATCATTTTTCCTTTATAGTTAGTGCTTTTTGTGTCCTAAGACTTTTTTGCCTCTCACAATGTTGTTATGATTTTTTTTTTTTTTTTTTTTTTTGCTTCCCTCTCGGAGTTTTATAGTTTGGATTTCATGTTTCGGTATACTATCCATTTTGTGTTTGTTTTTGGCATACTGTGAGGCACAGGTCAAAGTACATTACTTTCCATACATTTACACCTCTGGTCCAGGACCAGTCACTGAAAACACCATTCCTTCCCCACTAATTTATCTCAGCACTGTTTTTGAAAATCAATTGACTGATATGTCTGGGTCTATCTCTGGACTCCCTATTCCATTCTGATGATCTATGTCAATCCTTAGGCCAGTGTCACACTGTCTTGATTATCACAGCTTTATAGTAATTCCTTTAATCAGTAGTGTAAGTGCTCTGTCCTAGTTCTTCTTCAAAGCTGCTTTGAATATTAAATATTATTTCATACACATTTTAGAATTGGTTTGTCAATTTCTACCAAAACAAAGTACAGCGCTATTGTGTTTGATGTTGAGTCAAATCTATACATTGATTTGGGAAGAACTGGCATTTCAATAAGACTGAGTCCTCTGATTAAGAAACATGGCATATTCTTTCTTTTTTTTTTATTTTATTTTTAGATCTTAAATTTCTTTCAGCACCATTTCATGGTTTTCTGAGGACAGGTTTTGCATGTATTTGATTAAATACATCTCTAAGTATATGATGTTTTTGATATGATTGCAAGTGTTATTTTGTTCCTATTTACCTGTAGATAGTAAAAATGTGGTCTACTATCATAATTTATTCTGGACATTTCATTTCAATGAAAACATATAGTATGTAGTCTCTTGTAACAGCTTTCTTTTACATAGCCTTATGTTTCCAAGATTCACCCATATTGTGGCTTGTATGAGTACTTCATTGCTTTTTATTGCTGAATAATATTTCCTTGTATGGATATGGCACACTTTGTTTTTCGATTCATCAACTGTATATTTGGATTATTTCCACTTTATGGATATGAATAATGGCACTCTGAACATCCATAGTTTTGGGGTAAATAGATGTTTTTTTGTTTGCTTGTTCGTTTCGTCATATACCTAGAATTGCTAGGTCACATGATAACTCTATGTTCAACCTTTTCAGTCACTGCACCACTTGACATTCCCACCAACAGTTTACGAGGACTCTGATTCATCCATATTCTGGCCAAAATATGTCACTGTCTTTTGTTTTTTTTTTTTAATAGTCATTCTAGTGGTTGTGAAGTGGAATCTCACTGTGGTTTTGATTTGCAATTCCCTCAGAGCTAATGATGTTGAGAATATATTTACGTACTTATTGCCATTTATACTGCTTCTTTGGAAAAAAACTATTAAGATCTTTTGCCCATTTTTTAAATTGGGTTATTTCTCTTTAGTATTGAGTTATAGGAGTTGTTCATATATTCGGGATACTAGACCCTTATCAGATATATGATTTGCAAAAGTTTTCTCCCATTCTGTGAAGTGTAATTTTACTTTCTTGATGGTGACCCTTGAATCCTCAAAGCTTTTCACTTTGGTGATGTCGAAATTATTTATTTTTTTTCTTTGGTTGCATGGGCTCTTGCCATATCTAAGAAACTGTTACCTTATACAAGGTCATAAATATTTATGCCTGTATTTTCCTCTAAGACTTTTAGAGTTTTAACTCTCATATTTAGGTCTTTGATCCATTTGGAATTAATTTTGATGTATGATGTGAGGTAGGGGCCCAACTTCATTCTTTTGCATTTGGATATGCAATGTCTCAGCACCATCTGTTGAAAAGACTATTTTCTCTATTGAATTTTCTTGGTTCTCTTGTTAAAAATCAATTGACCATAAATGTGAAGATTTATTTCTGGACTCTCAATTCTATTCCTTTGGTCTATAAGACTAGCCTTATGCTAGCATTATTACTGTAGCATTATTAATACAGCAATGCTTGGTGTAGCTTTATAATAAGTTATTACCCTTAAGTCTTACAAATTTGCTAAATTCATTTACTAGTTTTAGCAGCGTTGGGTAGTCTTTTTTTGGATTTTCTTCATGTATGACTATCTCATCTACAAATAGTTTTACTTCATCCTTTCCAAACTGGATACATTTTATTTATTTTCTTACTGGCTATAATTTTAAGTAGAAACAACAAGAGTTTATATACTTGTACTATTCTCAGACTTAGGGAGAAAATCACTGTTTCACCATTAAGTATGATTTCAGCTGTTTTTTTGTACTCATCCTTTTACATTTTATGGATGTTCTGTTCTTTATTAGCTGAGAGCTTTTTTTTAAGATTTTATTTATTTATCTATTTTAGAGAGAGAGAGTAAGTGAGAAGGTGGAGGAACAGAGGGGGAGAGAGAGGGACAAGCAGACTCCATACCGAGCATGGAGCCCAACACAGGGCTCAATTTCACTACACTGAGATCATGACCCCAGCTGAAACCAAGAGTTGGATGCTTACCGACTGAGCCACCCAGGTGTCCCAGCTGAGAACTTTTTATAACAAACTGGTGTTAAATGTTATCAAAATAAGTCTGTTTTAAACAAACAATATTTTGCTTTCTATGAACCAGGCACTGGTCTAAGATGCTTTAAAAAATAGCATCTTATTTAATCCTAAAAATCCTATCAATATGAGCTACTATTGACTAATGAACTACAAATGATCCCATGGACAGATAAAGAAACAGGCATAGAGAGGTTAACCAGCTTGCCCTAAATCACATGGCTAGTAACTAGGAAACGCAGGGTTTAAACCAAGAGAATCTAGCTCAATAACCTGTGGTGGTAACCACTATGCCATGCTTCTCACTTTCCAGATATTCCTTGAAAATAGTGCAGCCTAAATAAACACAGCAATACAGACTGGCTCTTCTCTGGCAACAGGAATAAGCAATTGGATAAAACTCATAAGGACTGACAACCACTCCATTTATTAGACAAGACAGTGCATGGGTAGATCTAAGAGAAACCACTGATCATGACACTGACGAGTTCCAAGAAAGTTGACAATCCACTTTTCTGCATGCTTACTCAGTATAATTCCAAATAATCACTTAGCAATATACGTCTCTCTTACTGCTCTAACATATGGGCTTTTCACAAAAATTTCAAAAAATATTTTCCCACAGAAACAATGTCATGAATAAATGATATGTACCCAGAAAAACACCAAGAAAAGCCTCTGTAACTCATGGTGATGGTATAGTACCTATTCAAGATTGGCCTTTGGAATTAACCTGCTTGGCATTACAGTCTGTCTCTCCCTCTTGCAAATGGCATAAACTTGGATGGGTTACTTAACTTCTTGTTCTATTGATTTCTTCAACTATATAATTGGGATAATAGTATTACCTTCCTTATAGCACTACTGCAAATGCTTAATGGTAAAGTCCACATAAAGTACTTAAAAAACTGTCTGATATATTCAATTAATGCCAGTTATAATTAAACTTTTGCTCATATACCCTTAAATTAATATATTAATTGTGCTAACTCTGTGAAAGCTACCCATCACATTTTACAGTTTTTTAAATTTTTTTTATTATGTTCAGTTAACCACTGTATAGTACATAATTAGTTTTTGATGTAGTGTTCAATGATTCATTAGTTAAGTATAATACCCAGTGCTCATCACAGCACGTGCCCTCCTCAATACCCATCACCCTGTTAGTCCCTCCTCCCACCCTCCTCCCCTCTGAAACCCCCGGATTGTTTCTCTGGGTCCATAGTCTCTCATGGTTCATCTCCCTCTCTGATTTCTCCCCCTTTGGATTTCCCTCCCCTCCCCTATGGTCCTCCGTGCTATTGCTTATGTTCCACATGTGAGTGGACTTACTTCACTTAACATAACCCCCTCCAGCTCCATCCATGTTGTTGCAAATGGTGAGTATTCATTATTTCTGATGGCTGAATAATATTCCATTGTGTATATGTACCACATCTTCTTTATCCATACATCTGTTGAAGGGCATGTCAGCTCCTTCCACAGTTTGGCTGTTGTGGATATTGCTGCTATGAATATTGGGGTGCATGTGCTCCTTCTTTTTACTACATCTGTATCTTTGGGGTAAATACCCAGTAGAAAAATTGCTGGGTCGTAGGGTAGCTCTATTTTTAACATCTTGAAGAATCTCCATACTGTTTTCCAGAGTGGCTGTACCAACTCGCATTCCCACCAACAGTATAAGAGGGTTCCCTTTTCTTCACATCCTCGCCAACATTTGTTGTTTCCTGTTTTGTTAATTTTTCTATGGGAAAATCAATTCTCAATTCCAGACTCAGACATCAGGGCCACATTTAACTTAAACAGTGGAGACTTGATTGGCAGAAGTTTTGGGTCAAGGTAGAAGCTTGGGTTACCAGAATTTTGCTGATTTTATTATTCTGTACATTTGTGGGATGATACTTCATGAGTCTGCTTGTTTCTACTGCTCTATCTTTGGTAAAAGTACATCCTAAGTCAACTCTGAACCATTTACTATTGAAATCCTTTTTTTTTTTTTTTTTACTTTAAATTGTGTTCTTATAAAGCAATCCTTTTTTATTTAAATTCAGTTAGCCAAGGTACAGTACATCATTAGTTTTTGATATAATGTTCAATGATTCATTAGTTGAATATAACATACAGTGCTCATCATATCATGTGCCATCTTTAATTCCCATCTCCCAGTTACCCCATCCCCCTCCTTTACCACAACCTTCAGTTTGTTTCCTGGAGTCAAGAGTCTCATATGGTCTGTCTCCCTCAATGATTTCTTCCCATTCAGTTTTCCCTCCTTTCCCCTATTGTCCTCTGCACTATTCCTTATGTTCCACATATAAGTGAAACCCTATGATAATTGTGTTTCTCTGATTGACTTGTTTCACTTAGCATAACACCCTCCAGTTCCATTCATGTCAGTGTAAATGGTAGATACTCATCCTTTCTGATGGCTGAGTAATTTTCCATTGCTTATATGAATCACATCTTCTTTATCCATTTACTGTTGAAGGACATCTCGGCTCCTTCCACAGTTTGGCTGTTGTGGACATTGCTGCTATGAACATTGGGGTGCAGGTGCCCCTTCTTTTCACTACATCTGTATCTTGGGGTAAATACCCAGTAGTGCAATTGCTGGGTCGTAAGGTAGCTTTATTTTTAACATCTTGAGGAATCTCCATACTGTTTTCCAGAGTGGCTGTACCAACTTGCATTCTCACCAACAGTGTAAGAGGGTTCCCCTTTCTCCACATCCTCACCAACATTTGTTGTTTGTTGTCTTGTTAATTTTAGCCATTCTGACTGGTGTAAGGTGGCATTTCACTGTGGTTTTGATTTGTGTTTCCCTGATGGCAATTTATGTGGAACATTTTTTCATGTGTCTATTGGCCATTTGGATGTCTTCTTTGGAGAAATGTCTGTTCATGTCTTCTGCCCATGTTGTGACTGGATTATTTGTTTTTTGGGTGTTGAGTTTGAGAAGTTCTTTATAGATCTTGGATACCAGCCCTTTATCTGTAATGTCATTTGTAAATATCTTCTCCCATTGTCAATTGTCTTTTGGTTTTGTTGACTGTATCCTTTTCTGTGCAAAAGCTTTTTATCTTGATGAAGTTCCAATAGTTCATTTTTGCTTTTGTTTCCCTTGCCTTTAGGGATGTGTCTTGCAAAAAGTTGCTTTGTCCAAGGTTGAACAGGTTCCTGCCTGTGTTCTCCTCTAGGATTTTGATGGATTCCTGTCTCACATTTAGATCTTTCATCCATTTTGAGTTTATCTTTGTGTATGGTGTGAGAGAATGGTCCAGTTTCATTTTTCTGCGTGTGGCTGTCCAATTTTCCCAGCACCATTTATTGAAGAGACTGTCTTTTTTCCATTGGATATTCTTTCCTGCTTTGTCGAAGTTTAGTTGACCACAGAGTTGAGGGTCCATTTCTGGGCTCTCTATTATGTTCCATTGATCTATGTGTCTGTTTTTGTGCCAGTACCATGCTGTCTTAATGATCACAGCTTTGTAATATAGATTGAAGTCAGGCAGTGTGATGCCCCCAGCTTTGGTTTTCTTTTTCAACATTCCCCTGGTGATTTGGGGTCTTTCAGATTCCATACAAATTTTAGGATTGCTTGTCCCAGCCTACACATTCAGTGCAATATGTATCAAAATACCATCGACATTTTTCACAGAGCTGGAACAAACAATCCTAAAATTTGTATGGAATTTACTATTGAAATTCTTAACAACAGAAATGTTAAAAACATTCACAAGATGTTCCCACTGAGTTATAATACACAGTGGGTTCTCTACTGATCATATCTTATCACCTATACCTTCTCATAGTTGAACTCTATCAGTTTGATATGATTCATGAATGGTATTCCAGGTTTGTGCCATAAAACCAAGAGGAAAAGCATGTCTTCACTTCAAAAAGAATCCTTAAAGAACTGGCTTAGCTATGGGTATTTTTCTCTCTCACATTTTTTTTCGTTTTATTTATATTTCAGTTTCCAGCAGCTACAAAACTGTATTCAAAATACCCAAAGTGTTAAATCTTCTACAAAGACCAGCTGTCTGCCCAACTGCAATTTTTTAAATTCAGCTCCTTGGATTGGAGGGTAGCAGAGAAGGAACGAAAAACTGGGTGGAGGAGGTTGGATGACTACATATGAAGGTGAAAGTATTTGTTTCTATTATAAGAAAACTGCTAAACTGTTCAAAATACCACAGTATACAAATCTAAAAATGCTTCCACATGTTACTTGTCTTAATAAAGTGATGGACAAAATAAGAATTTCAATAACTTTGTAAATTAGTCCAGCTATACTTTTCCAAATAAACTCTGAATTATGTGCTAACAAATGTCTTTCATGCCAAAATAATAATTTTTTTTTAAATGGCATGAAAACAAGAGTCAAATTTTATTATGGAAAAATCTGAAGCAACCCTAAGGGACTTGGGATATGATAGAGTTTCATGCCATATAACTAGGATAAATATTAAATCTCAGCCATCAGTTTCCTAATAGAAATCTCATTTCAACCTTAATTATGTCTACTCTCTTGGTACCATGATTATAAAAATTCAAGGAAAAAAATATTTAAGAATAAGTTGTCATTCACGAAAACGTTTCAGTCCCTTTGGAATGTATCATGGTTCAGTGTGACTAGCACAATGGTTTCTGGCTAGCACAATGATCACTTTGCTGAGTAAAATACCCACAGCTTCTCCCCCCTCTCACCTCCACCTTATTAAGAAAATTGTGAAGCCATGTTTTTTTTTTCTTTCTGCCTGCTCTTACTAGGGTAACTAATAATGCTAATAAACTAAAGGATAATCTCTTATATAATATATAATATATATACTATATATATATAATTTCTCATATAAGTTTCTTATAGACACTGCTTTTAGGAACTAGCAACATTATAATTGGGTTCAAAATATGTGTGTGATATTCACACGTGTGTATGTGTGTATGTATGTATGGGTGTGTCTATATGTGCATGAGAAAGAGAGAGAGAAAGAAAGAGAATTGAACATTATTGGCACACAATTAAATGTTCAAGTGCTCCATGGTCATTTCCGAATAATAAACTCAAATGTATGGGGAGGAGTAGCTGTCTCTTGCAAACTCAGCAAGGAAAATTTTATTTAGACACCTATGGCGAGAACAGTATTATCCAGATGTGGCCCTGCATTATTCCTATCTGCACAGATAAGCTGGCTCATTCTAACACCTGGAAGACCCACTCTTCTGTCAATCATGGACACTCTTGCCATCCTCGGGCAGTGGAAATATGTTTACGCATGGCCTATGTCACACAGATGCCTGACAACCTCTCTTATTTCTCGTCTCTCCCATCTACCCTGCCAGCTTCCCCACCCAACAGTTGATGCTCTATGGTTACACACCCCCTTGTCATCAAGTCAACAAGTCCTGTCATTGCTGCTCACTCAGGGAAGGGAACCAGCAAGTCTCATTTAACTTGGATGCTCAATTCTGAAGAGTAGAGTACCCAAAAGACAAGTAATAGTATCTCTTGTGTAAAAGACTCTCTTTTGCATCACTGCCTGAAATGTCTTCTCCCCCAGCAGAACTAGTGATTGACAAACAAGGGTGAA
The DNA here is from genome assembly GCF_964656455.1 of Halichoerus grypus. Taxonomy (NCBI): domain Eukaryota; kingdom Metazoa; phylum Chordata; class Mammalia; order Carnivora; family Phocidae; genus Halichoerus; species Halichoerus grypus. Next base: position 138,492,154 of record NC_135713.1, on the reverse strand, counting down.
TGGGATGGAACTGTCTCCTGCCAAATGGATGAAGATCAGGAGGAACAGAATTGGAAAAAAGGTATTCAGAGGACAAGAACTTCCATTCTGCCATGCAAACAATCAGAACCCAGCTTGGTCACCATGAATCACTGGAAAGAGAGCCACCAGAAGTTGTTCAGAGCAATTATTTGTGGTCAGAAAAAGTTCTTTCTCATCACTTTTCATCTCAATGAATTATAAAGATACATTCCAAGCTGTCTGCCATAATTTTGTTCTTAGTTTGGCATTTGCAAATCAAGTACTCCTTGTGGTCTAAATGGCCCAAAACCCCATAGTAATCTCCAAAATAAATAAGAAACAGATCGTTCAACACCATCAATTACACACCTTTTATAAGAATGGGAACTAATTTTAAAAGAGACTGTGTGTAAATAGTATAGAACACTATATTTTTAAATCTATACGATGTATGCATAATCTGAGGACATTTCATTATAAATGGCTGATTAATCTGGAATAATTCCCACCTCATATCTCATACTGTATAACATACTCGCCATATCTCTACATGTCAACATTTCCTGTATTCCAGGATATTTTCTTTTTTGAATAATTATATTGTCTATCATTTGTCCTATTAACTTTGTTAATTAGACCTACCTCTTCTATGACTAACCAGGGTTTTCAAGGAATGGCATGTGTCACACACAACTCTTCAAGGCTTCTGGACAACTTCCCAGCAAAAGTCATCAAAAGCAGCTTCCATCAAAAATTTCTCTTGAGTTCACCAGTCAATCCTGGTTCTCTCTCACTTGGAACATTTCATGAGAAGGACTTTCTAATTTTCTAATGTTCACATTTTTCCCAAGTATCTTGTTTCACTTGGGACCAAAACAACTAATTTCTAAACAGAGATAATACCATTTCTCTACTGCAAGACCTCTTAAATCATAGAAAATTAATTTCAATCTCTTCTGTCTCAATGAAGCCTAAAAACTTTCTAAAGAAAGCATTTGTCGCTTACTAGGTTAACCATACATTTTGAACAGAATGCCTTTTGTTTTTAACTTCCAAGAAAATGTCTGATGCAAAGAAATATTTGCTGGTTTTTGAAAGAATGTGATTAATGATGGATTCCACCATAGCACCACATTGAAGGTTTAGATGGAGAGAAAGGAGTAAATTGGTAGAAAGAAAGATGCTTAGACTATGCAAATAGACTGAAGAATAATATAAAAGGATTAGCAATCAGTGAGTCAGTGTTTAATTAAAAATAAAAATTCATGAGGTGCTGTGCAAGCATTAAAGTACAGAAAGCTAATATTTGTTCATAAAACCATCTCAATGAAAGTCAAATGCAGAATATTAAACTATTAGACTACTTATGAGTTAGAGCAAAGGAGTTCATTTAATTCATTTAAAAGTGGAAATGGGGGAAAGTGCTCTGAAAGGGACGACCATGCAGCACCTCAATGCCTTATAGAAGATCCATCGGGCCCTGAGGGCAAGAATGACAGACAGACTGTACAGGACCATCTTCATTACAATAGCCGGCTCTCCGTTTGTAGATTTCACATCTGCAAAGACATTCCCCCAGACATCAAGCACAGGTGGTCTTACTCACTGCCTTTAATACATAAATCCCTTCCTTTTAATTTCACAGGCACCATCCTGACACAAACCCCATCTCTTGTACCTGAATTCTGATTGGGGCCTCCTAACGGATCTGTTTTTAACCTGTTTCTCCATCTGACTCTTTCTACCTAGCACTTCCAGGGTAAAACCTCTCTAGTGATGGACTTCCTCTTGCCAAAACTCCTCAAAGTTTTTCTGAATCCCATGAAGCAAGTTGTGAAAATTTTGCTCGGTGCAAAAGGCCCTCAGTGAATTCATCGCAGCCAAGCCTGTCTCCAGGTTCCTCCTCCTTCCCGCTGCACTGTGGGGATCTGCACGCGCCGCGTGGTCCCGCCCCCCTGGGTCATTGCCTCAGCATAGAACGAAGGCCCATTTAATCTCCTTTATCCCTATCTGAATTCTACTCATATGTTACAGACTTCTCTAATCAAATGTCATCTCTTCCAGAGAACTTTTTTTTTTATTTCCTCTGTCTGCAGTTGAAAATTATTTCAGTCTTTTAGACCACAAGCTTCATTTTGGCATACCTTGAAATGACAAGCTGTAATTGACCAAGGGCCGGGGATTTGCCTGGCCCTGGCACTTTTGTACTATATTTTATCTATGGCTTGGAGATGTCCAAAGGATCAAGCCCAGGGCTGTCACACAGCAGTAACACACTGAATCATTGTTGAATGGGAGAGTTACACACAAACACTTGGTGGTAACTTAATAATAAGCCATGCTTTGCACCTGATAACCACAGCTATTGAGCTCACAGAGTAATCATCAAAAAAAATATTAACAGTACCCTCCATGTGTTGAGAAATTTAATAAATTTATGCATATCAAGTGCTTACTGTAGAGGCTGCTTTTAGGCAAACAGACTTCAGCGATGGAACATAGACAGGCTCATTGGGAGAAACATCCTGAAATATCCATAGGACCTAACTGACCAATGCGCTACTTACAACCAGGCACAGTACCCCAAACAAGGAAAATTCCACATGTCACCGTACCACCTCACCTTCCCCCTTTCAAAACAGCCCCTACCAACTGCCTCATTGCAGACAGGCTCTACTCTGCTGCCCAGCCCTCTGCCCCCTTACAGTGTATTCAAAAAACTTTAATCTCCTTTGTTCTGCGTCAGGTGAATCCTTTCACTGCCCATACCACCAGCATCCACCAATCGTTGTCCCATATTTGGGGGCTCTCATCTGATCAGGACAGACCCCCCCCATTTAGACACCACACTTACCATAATGCCTAGTGCATAATAAGTACTCAAAAGTATAAGTTATTGTTATTAGTATTAGTAGTAACTATATTAGTAGTATTTGTAATAATGGTGGTAGGTGGTAAAGCTTACGTCTCTCTTCACCTATTTTGTGCATGCTCTCACTCAGTGAATTTAAAATGCATATATATAGGGACACCTGTGTGGTGCAGTCAGTTAAGCATCTGACTCTTGGTTTCAGGTCAGGTCAGGATCTCAGGGTCCTGGGATCCAGACCCACATTGGCCTCCATGCTCAACACAGAGTCTGCTTGAGGTTCTCTTCCTCTACCTCTCCCTCGGCCCCTCCTTCTCATGCTTTCTCTCTCTCTCTAAAATAAATAAATCTTTTAGAAAAAATGCACCTGTATAAAATGTTAAGAGAAAAATATTGAGCAAATTAGTATTATGGATTAATGTTAGAACTTTGATAAGACACAGAAATTAGAAGCCCAATTTTCTAATTTAAAAGGGGGTTCATTTTTCACCATCTTTCCTAAAGTGGGGTGCCATGTCTAGAAAGCTGTAACTACCTGATGATTTCAAGTGAAAATTCATCAATTTCCAGTGTTCTCTCCACTCCACTTCTCATCACTCGCATGCTTCTAGTTGTCCAGGTCTTGTATTGGTAGCTTGCATTTTCTGATCTAGTACCATGAGGTAGAGGTGAGGAATTCCTCCCAGACCAGATGGAGATGAGCTCTTTGAAAAGTCTTTCATATCCAAATTTGCCCAAACCAAGAATTTTTCCTCACCTCTTTTCCTCGCCTCTCTCTCCCTCTGGTGGATAAGCTGGTTGTACCCTAAGCTCTAAGATCCAATGATTGGGAATTCTGTAACTTCCAAAAAAAGGGAGATGTTTTTCTCTTAAAGTTAACTGCTGTAAAGTATAGAAGCAGCAGCTGGGGAAGACCAAGGTGTCAGCATGCCGGGGATCAGATGGAAAGATGGGATACAATAAAACAGAATCAGAAGAAAGCAGGTTGGCAGACCATGGTGAAACAGCTTTATTCTTACTAGATCCTGACTAAAAGGAATTAATAAAAACTAGAATAGTGGCAACTCAATGGCCTACTGTTGAGAAGTGCACTATCGGGGTGACTGGGTGGCTCAGTCAGTTAAGCATTTTGATTTCAGCTTAGGTCATGATCTCAGGGTCATGAGATCGAGCCCCATGTAGAGACGGTCTGTGCTGGGCGTGAAGCCTGCTTAAGATTCTCTCTCTCTCCCTTTCCCTTTGCCCCTCCCCACACCCTGCCCCTCTCTCTCTCCCTCTCAAAAAAAAAAAAAAAAAGAGAGAAGGACCCTGTCTTTTCTCTTTGAACAGGCCCTTCATAGGCATTATATCCTTTAAGAAACATAATGAAATATTATATTGCTTCAGTCAGTTCCTCTGTCTTCTAATAATCTGATCAGATCACTTTCAAAAAAGGAAATAGATTATCCTACAAAAAATCTGGGTAAAGAGTGAAGCTACCTCAGAAGTATGTAATTATTCAACAATAAGCCAGACTCTTCAGGCCAGAGTGCCTCTAACATGAGGAATTTGCATCTAAAAATGTCTACCTGAATCAGTTGTTGATGGAGAGTAGGTAATATTTACCCAGCTCAACTTGCTTTGTTCTTAAACATTTATTTTCCAGTTCTGATTCATGGGATAGCTCTGAAAGATAAGAGCTCTGAACACTGTCTTTGTCAGGTGAGTGGGTAACTGGGTAGGGAACACTTCATTCAAAGAATACAGATAACTAAGTAAAAACAACCTATGTACCAAAGAGCTACCCATGAATACAGTTTAAATGAAAATGGCATATAAACATTTGGGAAAATATTTTTTTAAGCAACACTTGTGTAGCACACTGGAAAAATTAGAAAATATTATCATTTAAAGATGCTAAAATTACATAATTTTAGGCATAACACATTGGCCCCTTGGTGAACCATTTCCGCATACTTTGCAATTCAGTGTACAGGAGTACAAAAGTGAATGTAGCATTGGGATGATTTATCCAACTTAAATGTTTCAGAGTGTAACAATCCAAAGCCAAAAGAGATTCACAGTTTTGATATCTAGTTTCCCTTTCCCGGTGAAAATAGTTTCCTGTCTTCAATAAGGTTGTTTCATATGATGGGGTCAAGGTTAAAATTTCAATGACAGTCTTTTTTTTTTTTTTTAAGATTTATTTGTTTATTTGACAGAGAGAGAGCATGAGCTGGAGGGACTGAGGAGAGGGACAGAGGATCTCAAGGAATCTCTGGGCTGAGTACAGAGCCTGATGTGGAGCTTGATCCCAGGACCCTGAAATCATGACCTGAGCTGAAACCACGAGTTGGACACGTAACTGTCTATGCCACCCAGGCATTCCTCAATGATAGCCCTTTAGATATATTTCTGTGAAGAGTTTAATCTTGTTGTTTAGAAATGTTAATTGTGAAACAACTTCCCAAAGATACAGAAAAGTTAATTTTGTATCTTCTGTTCTTTTTATTTGGTTTATTAGACCTAGAAAAGTGTCTATACATCTATATACATATCTATCAGCAAAAGTATAGATTACATACTGAGAAATAGTGGATCATGATCAAATACAGTGTGACAAGGTACAAGGTAAAGAACAACTGGCCAGGGATGTTTACTTATTCTAGATTCTATGTAGGGCAACTTTATTCTACAACGTGAAGCATTACTAAAAAACAAAGATGCCTGGAAAACCAAGAATGAGTTTGCCTTAATCAACTTGTCATGTTATCCTAGAAATTCACATGAGCCTGGGACATTATTCGTAGTCAATAAAGCACCAAACTAGGAGGTAGAGGACAAATAAGAAAATTCTAGTAGTATTTTTAAGCACCAAACAGGAAAGCTTGCACTGGGTGTTTGTGAGAGGTACCTGGATTTTTCCTACACTCAAGGAACATACAGCCCAGTGAGTGGGAAAAACATGTGCAAAACTAATTTTAATACAAAGAAAGAGAGTATACAAAGGAGATATAAAACTTCATTTTTAATATAAAACACTACTAAGTTTTAATCAGAACACTGGAAAAGAAAACTTAACTAATGAAATCAAGTCAAAAAGGATGGAATAAAGGATATATTTGTATAATGATACTTAAATAAAAACTAGTTCCTTATATCCTCTCTAAAGGGAAAACTAATAATCTCCATTAAAATGAAAACCAATACATTCTTTAGGATTCAGAAATTCTACGTTTGTTATATCTTCTAAAGCAACACTTGCTCATGGGTTTAAGGTGACGTGAGCACCAATGTTCATTGTGGCATTCTCTTTAATCAAAAGAAACAACCAACTTTATCATGGACACAATTTATCCCACCAGGAGTAATATTCAATGTCAATTTTGCTGACAACACCCTTATTTTATTGCAGGACATCCCCTCTTGCCCAAATCCTAATGGTTGGGATCATGCCAAATTAAGTTCCCTGTTCAAACTCTTTCTTTTTACCTTTACTGTTGAACAGAGTAACAAAAACTGAAAACAAATAAATAAATTGGGGATCACTGACTCCAAAATATCCTCTCTGAAAAGACTATCAATTGTTCCAGCTACCTCAACCCTCAGAGATATACACATTCTGCTCTCACTGAGTCTGGTTTGGAAGGCTTCCAGTAAATTTTTCAAATAAATTGTCTTTCCTTAGATGCTGCACAAATATGAATGCAATCTTAGATGACATATTTCTGATACAAGATTAATGTGAAAAAAAGCAAGTCTTTCTGTATACCAGCAAGATATAACTTATATTGATACCATTCTTAAATAAATAAAATTGATTAAAAAAAACTACCTAGGATTAAAGCTAACAAGTATGTGAAAAAACCAGAAGGGTAAAATTATAAAACTTTACCTAAGGACATAAAGTACGATTTAATTATCCAAAGTGACACACTGTATTTCTATATGGAAAGACAAAATATGTTAAAATGTCCATTTTCTGTAAAATAATGCATAATCTTGATGTAATCCCAATTAAAATCTCAATAAATTTTAATTAAATAGGTTAAGCTTATTTTAAAGGTATATGGGAAAAAATGTGTGATACAAGAGCTAAAAATATTTTTCGAAGGATAATTTCAAGGTACTTGAAAGGCAATGTATTAATATATATAAAGTGAGAAATTTTAAGAGTGCTTTTATTGTAAAAATGTGTAAATATATTAATGGAAAACAATGGACGGTCAATAAGCAGACTCCCGTATTCACAAAATTAATTTCATGATACTTGTACCATTGAAAGGTAATGAAGTAAGGAGTTTCAATAAGGAGTTTTGGAAAAACTGGGGGGAAAACAAAGTTACGTGTCTATCAAAAACCATGCCCCCAAAGAAATTCCAGGTATATTACCAAAACCAAAGTATAAATTTAAAAATAGAATAAAAAATACTTTTCAATGGGCAGCATTTTTATTATCTTGATTTGAAAGCACCTTTCTACATAAAACCCCCCCAAAAGCAAACAAATAAACCATGAAAACTAAAACAACACAACACAAAAACAAAACCCAGTACCCATAAAGGAAAAGATTGGTAGTTTTTTTCTATGTAAAAACTTTTAAATTATTTCAAAATAAAATATACATCAGAAGCAAAATAAAGGAAGACAAATCTTGAAATATAGGGGAGAAACAGATTGAGGAAGGGATTGATTGCTGGGCTAAGCACAGTGAATTTTCATCTGTGAGCAACTGGGAACCATAAAAGGTTTTTGACAAGGAGAGTAGAATGATCAAAGATGCCTTTTAACAAAGGAACTTGTTCAGCCATATAAAAGATGAATTAAAACTGCAGTGGCTAGCCAGGTCGGGAAGGGAGTGCTGTGCACACAGCTGTTCAATTTGGAGTCAGAAAGATCAATTACAAAGCAGTTACAATAATCTGGGCAAGAGATAGCAAGGACCACTTTGGTAACTATGGAAAGGGGAGAATCGTATCTGAGAATTTGAACACTGTAGGAGAAGTGAGAGAACTAATACTTTTTGAATGTGTATATTTATGAAAGATCTAATGGGCTCATGGGCACACAAAATGTACAAAGCTCAATCTGATCTCTCTGATGCCATGTTTTCCCTATCCCTCTCTCTATATTCCAAATTGCCTCAAAAATAACCTACCATTAGGCTAGGTGTGGCCTCTCTTGGTCCAAGCAAAAATTTTCAGAGTCAGGGCATGAAACAGAAGTGTCTGTGAGTGCGGTATGGACAGGAAGGGGTTAATTCAGCAGGTTGGCTTGCTCAAATGTAGCCCCTTCCAAAGAAAGGCTTGTATTTAGGACTGGTCCATTACCAGCCACTGGAGATGACCTTGGAACGTTCTGCAGGATGAAAGTGTTCTTGTATGCCTTAGGCCTTGAGCCATGCAGTACCAGTTTGATCAGATGATTTATGATGAACACCTTTTTTTTTTAGCTCTGTGGGCTGGTGACTGAGTACCTGAGGTCAGTAACATTGTTGCTGCTGCATGCCTATATCACTCACCCTCGATAAAAACCTTGGACATCAAGACTTGAGTGAAATTTCCCAGTGGGTAACACTGTGCATGTGTTTTCACACATTATTGTTGGGGGAATGAAGCGAGTTGCCCTGAAATTCCACTAGGAAGGAATAACTGGAAGATGGTGCCTGGTTTCCCCTGGACTTCTCTCTCCACTGTGCCTTTGCCCTTTGTGGATTTAACACTGGAATCTTTCTCTGTAATCAACTGCAATTGTGCATCTAACAGCTTTGCTGAGTCCTGTCTTTTCAGCAAACTGTTGAGACTAAGGGTGGCCTTGGGGACTCTGACACAGAGCAGTTGCCCTATGAAGGACTACAGTCTGATAAATATTTTTGTTGTTGTTTTTTTCTAGGATGGTTAATGAAGGAAACGGAGAAGTAATCTGAGAGAGACAGAATAAACAGAAGAGTATATTGTTTTGGAGAACAAGGGATGAATGGAAGAATGGATGGATGCATGGATGGATGGGTGGGTGGGTGGGTGGATGGATGGATGGGTGGATGTGTGGATGGGTGGATGGGTGGGTGGATGGATGGATGGACGGATGGACAGGTGAGTGGGTGGGTGGGTGGATGGATGGATGGATGGGTGGATGGATGGACAGAAAGAAGAGGATAGAGGATGATATTCAAAGTGGATAAAGAAAGAAATTAGGGGTGACCGGTTAGCTCAGTCAGTGGAGCATGCAACTCTTGATCTCGGGGTTGTGGGTTCAAGCCACACATTGGGTGTACAGATTACTTAAAAATAACATCTTAAAAAAATGAAATTAGCTTGCATGAGTGTATTTGAATATCAGTGATAACCATGAAGAAAAGAGTTTCAGTAGAATGAGTAAAATAAGTTCTAAAAGGGTTCAAGAGTCAAGCAGGATATGAAGAAACAGGTCTTCAGTGTAGACTGTTTTCACACAAGTCTGGGGGATGAGGGGAAAAGACCAGAGTTAAACTCAGTCATAGGGATATGTTTTGCTTATGTGTTTTAAATAGGATGCTACTAGGACATGTGAGTTCAATCACAAGTCTTAAATTCAATTTCTGCTCTGCCACGTATTCTCTATGTAATTCACACTTGTCACATCATTTCTCTGGGCCCTGGTTAGCTCATCTTTGAAAGGAGCTAATCCTATTTATATTTGCTTTCCCATGGGGTTATTGTGAGGATCAAATTATAAGTTTTTTTAATGAAAATATTTTGGAAAAGTCTAAAAGACTGAATACTTCTAATACATTATTTTTATCTCCATTTTACACATAAACAGAAAATATAATTAAACAACATGATTTTTAAAAGCAATCTATAATACCCTTATTCTCTTGTTTTGGTTAATGGGTATTTGATGAGTACATGTAGTAATGTATAAAAAATGTATCATTGTGGGATATAGCTCTCTCTACCATTGCTTGTAAATTCCTAGACTTACTGAAAAAACATCACATTGTTGAGCTTTTTCATCTTGTGTTATTATATTAATAAACAAAAAATAATTGCAATTTAGGTTAGAAATGAATGTCAAATATCCCCCTCCTGTGTGTGGGAGGAGCTACTATTTACCCATCTAATAAGAACACTATATACCAGATAAGAAGATTAATTTGAAATGGCCATTTTTAAGAAACTGGAAAGTCTGTAATTTGGTTTTTCTTCTTGATCAATGCATTTAGCACATAATCTGAATCACAGTATTAAAAATAATTATGTTGTGTATGAAATTTTCAAACATATACCAATAAGTTTAAATACTACTTTTTTTTTTCTGAAAAGAAAGCAGTTGACCCAGGTAACACGTGAGTTTTCACTGGACAATAACAATGATAGATGCCATCTCTGAAATGTCCTGGTCCCATAAACAAGAACTCTTGTCACCTCCTGATCTATGGAGGAGAATACTGGAATCAAGACAACAGAGATGACTGAAATCAGGATCTGCCATCTAGATTCAAGGAGAACAGGGAACACTTACAAGTTGGTTACTCAGAGCAGCTTTATAAAACAAACGGGTCAATTTCAAACTGGCCTCATTTATGGAGAGTTTCTCTTTAGTTTTCAATGTAACACCAAAAATGCTGCACTCCTAAAGTATCTTCAATCTGCCTTGTTGTTGCTAAGAAGGAAGACGTTGAGAGTGAGTCCACTAATAGGTACACAGAGAAAAACCAATAAACAGGGTTCTGGGCAGATAGTCCCACAGTGAAGAAGGATGTTGTCTATAACTATGTAACTGTTTTCCTGCTGTGCTTCCTCCCCCTTATATTCTCATACAGTCTTAAAGTTAAGTAGCCCTTAAAGAGACAAGAGTTAAAAAGACATGCTCAGAATAAAAGAAAAGGGAGCTGTCAACATTTGTGGTTTCAAGAACCAATTATAGCTCAAGAATAAATGCAAGGTCAAAACATATTTCTTTTGACTGGTTCTTCTGCGATGAGAAATGTTTTCTCACTGAGAGAACAGTTATGGAGCACTTTTAAAAAATCTCTTCCCTAGATCCTTTTAAAAAGTGAAGTGCGTAAACACACATGAATAGGACACCTGTCTTTTGTAAAATATATGGACAGTTGCTTATTTAACATTAACAAATTGTTCACAAACTCGTACATAGATTAAATTTTGCTAGAGCTGAAGGATCTGGTTCACAGATGTGGCCTTTAGAATCATTCATTTCAGAAACTGGTTTTAGTTCCAACAAGAAAACAAAAAATAGTCTGGCAGTCAGAGATAATTTTGCTTTAAAAAAAAAAATTAAGGTGTGTATTCATGGTATCTTCCAATGATCCTAAAGGAGAGAGGAGTCTCAAAAAGGCAGGTTTTTAAATCCTGTTGGAGTTTTGACATAAACCAACTGCAGACTGTAAATTGAATACACAGCATCTGCCTATAGTTCTCTGCTTTTAGGGAACTGCTAGCATGTTGATGAGCAATTATTATATTGGTGACAACTAACAAGTGTTCTCTTGCTATTTTAAAACTCATGTATCTAGGGGCACCTCAGTGGCTCAGTCGTTAAGTGTCTGCCTTCGGCTCAGGTCATGATCCCAGGGTCCTGGGATCACGCCCAGTATCAGGCTCCCTGCTCAGGGAGGAGCCTGCTTCGCCCTTTCCCCACTCCCCCTGCTTGCCTTCCCTCTCTCGCTGTGTCGGTCTCTGTCAAAGAAATAAAATCTTTAAAAAAATTTTTTTAAAATAAAACTCATGTATCTAGTTTAAAGCTATTTCTACCACCCTCCCTTCTACTCTCCTTCCCCTCTCCCTCCCACCCACCTACGCTTCCAAATGGGAAGATGGAATGTACCAACTGAGAACATTTTATGTTAAAAAGGGCAGATGACAATAAAATTGCTGATACCTGCTAATCTACTGGTATGGTCAGATAACCAGAGAATTTTTTTGTTTTGTTTTCTTGGTTTTTTTTTTTTTTTTTTTTTTGGTTTAATAGCAGTCTAAACAAATTGGAAAGACTGGTCAATTAAATACATATTTGGATTACTTTTAAAGGCATGAGTTTATTTAACCTTTATTTGTAAAAAGCCCTCATGATTGTAGTCAACTAATGAAGATGAGTATATTGCCTTACCAAGCTTTCAAAAATGTAGGGCACTTATTATTTATTTCTGATAAGATATTCACTAAATCTCGAAACACTGCCTCTCAGTTTACGAATATCTCTATGTTCCTGTCAAAACAAAACTGAAATTACTGTGTGCATAAGGAGGGGAATAGCAACAAGAGTACACAGAGATGATTGGATTTTGAAGTCTGTGATTGTTTTCTTACTATCCCCTTCAACCCCCGACCAGAATCAATATGGTGCAAATTGTATTGTAGGCTTCTCATTTGCCAATTAAATCAGACTAGCTTTCTCCTCCTCAGAACCACAACTTTCTAGAAGATAGGAGAACTGGGTACTCATCTTATTGGATAGTCATCTTGTCGAAGCACTGGGGAAAGTATTACAAAGGGGTCCGATGTTAAAGGCCAACCTTCCAAGGACATCATAGACAGAACTACACCCAATCATCACTGGTTCCAGGACGTCCTTGTTGTTTTTCCATCTTAACAGCATTGCCATCTGTACCTGAAGTGACAGAATAATAGAAGCTATTTGATCACAAATGATACAATGAACTGTCTCAGCAAATGCGTAGAGGATCACTAGACATTCTCCAAAATGTGCCCTGACCTTACACAGTAATAACAGAGTTGTTGCCTTAGAGCCAGACGGGGACTACATTTCCCAGCTGACTTTGCAGGTAGGTATAGTCATGTGACTAGTTTTCATCACTGGAAGAGGTGCAGAAGTGGTTCGTACCACTTCTGGGCTGAAGCCTTTTAAAAGGGGTTGAACTGCCCCAACCTACTTTTCCCCCTTTTGCTCCCTGGAATGTTGATGACAAGAATGACCTCAGAAGGAGATCTGCTGAAGATGATGGAGCCAATTTTGGCCTGGGTTCCTGAATGAGTGCGGCGAACAGTTCTACCTGTAATACCACAATAGATGATTATACAAGAGAGAAATAAACTAAGTCACTAAACATTTCAGGTCTTTTTGGTATAGCAACTAGTACTGCACTTATTAAAACTTCAAGAAAGTGGACTGTTTAAAAGAATCCATAAACACCGATAGCACCTAATACTGGTGAGGATGTGGAGTAACAAGGACTCTCATTCTTTGCTGGTGGGAATGCAAAGTGGTACCATGACTTTGGAGGGCACTTTGGCAGTTTCTTAAAAAACTAAACACCCTCTTACCCTACAATCCAGCAATAGTTCTCCTTTCTATTTACCCAAAGGAGTTGAAGACTTATATCCACAGAAAAACCTGCACACTGATGTTTATAGCAGTCTTATTCATAAACGTCAAAACTTACACACTTTGGTTAGCATTAAGTAATCAGCATTGTTCATCAGTTGTAATAAATGTACCTTATTAATGCAAGATATAAGTGAGAGGGAAAACAGTGGGAGTAGGGAAGGATATGGGAGTATATGGGAACTCTCTATACTTTCTGCTCATTTTTCCCCTAAACATAAAAATCGTCTTTAAAAAGTCTATTCACTAGGAGTCTCTTCTTCCTTTCCATCATGAATGCATCTGTAGTCCTGTATACACTCATACACAACAGAGGACTTGCCCATGAGATGAGGAGCATAACTAAGGAACTTAAGCTGACAGAAAAGAGATATGGAAATGGAACAAGGCGAACACGAAAGGGGAGAGGGAATGGAAGCATCACTAAGAGGGCAGTAGGAGTACACGATACATTTATACTGATGCAGAAAAGAAGATTTGGGGCAAAATGTTCATGGTTGTCATCTTGTCCTAGTTATTATCACCTGCCCTTTTGTCAGAGTGAGAAACTCCACTGTGATAGAAGACCTCCAAGATCATCAGATTTCTCATGACTCTTCAACTATAATCACTTAAGGCCAACACCTGAACCCTAAACCACACGCAAAAACAATTTTACCAAAGCAATATTTAAATAATATTTTCCAAACTTGACTGTTTATGGTACAGGTACTTCCACTTTCTTCTATAATTCAATAATCCGTACTTTAAAGATAAGAAATGACAACTCAGAGAGTTAAATAACTTGCACAAAGTTAACCGCTGAGTTCAGAACGTGCATTTGAACCCCAGTAACTTGACCCCTGAATCCATAATCCCATCCAATACCCCAGTTTGCCTGCTGGACTCTGGGTATCCATGTGTCACTAACAGTAATGACTGAGCTTCTGGCAAACTCCAATTTCTACTTTACATAGCATCTCTCTGGAAACCCTGAGTTTGACTTCACCAAGTCATTTGTGCATCTTTCCTCTTGTACAAGGCTAATCACTTTGGTCCTCTCTCCAAAAGACAATTTGCCTAGATCCACAGCACCAAAGCCTTGTATTTCAGTCACAGCCCCAGTAACCAAGCAGAACCTCTGAGTTATCAATTTCTGTTTAAACCAAGCTTTGCCTTAATTTAGAACTTACAAACAATTCTCTTTGGAAATAATTTCACCAGATGGTCCTTGCTCTCTCTCCCACCCCACTAGACCTTCATCAGATGTTCCAGCATTTCTTACAGCCATCTCCATGCTCATTATTGTGCCTGATCTTGGATACTCTGGAATCCATTATAGGGTCTCACAGCCAAGGATTGGAAAGGAAATGAAATTATCACTTAGACAAACAATGGCTTTCTGAGGGCCAAATCACAGAGAAAAAGTTGTCTGAAAAACACATATGAGCTCTTAATGAGGCCCTGAATAACAAAGAAATGCTTATGGAAGACAAATGAGGAATGTTTACTTTGGGGAATTCAACACCCTAATAATAAAGTAAACTTTTTAGCTCTTGACCCAGATTTTTAGATATATATACCATCTACTGTTTCCATGGTTCAGCCTTGCTCAAAGCCCTAGGGTTGGTTCTGGATGACTTATGTGGTCTATTTTTTTGTTTCTGTTTTTCAGATTTGTATTTTTCTGTTCAGTTAGTTTTTAATCTTTTTTGTGTGTTTGTTTTTAAAGATTTTATTTATTTATTTGACAGAAAGAGAAAGAGAGGGACAGAGAAAGCACAAGCACAGGGAGAGGCAGAGGCAGAGGGAGAAGCAGGCTCCTTACTGAGCAGGGAGCCTGACTTGGTCTCGATCCCAGGACCCTGGGGTCATAACCTGAGCTGAAGGCAGACACTTAACCAACTGAGCCACCCAGGCGCCCCAGTTTTTAGTCTTTATAGATGAATTTTTAGTCTTCTTTTATTAATTCCTCTCATTTTTAAGAGATTTTTAAGAGTGCCTGGAGTAGACAAGTTGTTTTCCCTGATATGGGTCAGCAAAAATATTGCTTGAGCAGGTATCAAGACTTATATAAAAAGTATTGTTTTCAGCAAAAGAACTTAAAAGAAACAAATAGGAATTCTTAAAATTATATAAAGTCAAAATTACACTGCTAGAGTTTCAGTGTGTCAAAATAACCTCAGACAATAAGAAAAAAAAAAAAAGGCTATGTGAAATTTCTTACCACAAGAAGACCTCAATAAATGGCACTTACTTTTAAGTCCGGAATCTAAGACCTAGAGTTTTTTTTTTTTTTTTTTTTAAGTGTAGTTGCGACTTTGGGTTATTTTCAATGGTTCCAATCATAAAGACAGTTTCATAACATTGGAGATTTGTAGGAATAAGTATGATTGCTCCCAAGCTGCACTGATGATATTCATTGATATTAATCCAGCCACTATGAATGTGCACGGATTCACTTCAATGTGCAAACTACCCTGTGAGTTCTTGACCAGCAGTATCCAAAGAGAATGTTAGTTCAAAGACAATATGGGCACAAAATGGTGGCCAATAAACTAGTGCCTCCATGAACCAGAAATATAGTCCTAATTTAATGGAATAAGCACAATAAGCGGCATCTGAAATTTCAGCAAATCACCTCACTTGGTGTAAAATTTCCTCCAGAACAGATTTGAAAAGGGACATCAACTTTGGTGTCTACTTTGCATGTTCTGAGACTCAAATTCCAATGTGATGGCAGGGGGTGAGGGTGGTGTTCCTCCATATTAATGAACAATTCTTGGACACCAGCAATTCTGACACTATCTGGAGATAGCATCAGATTCCACAGGTTAAGGGTTCAGTCCTACAAGACTACGTGCACCCTGTGCCCCCCATCCTCTTCAGTTGCTGGTTGCAAGACCAGGTTGACAACAATGCTTCTGAACAACCAGCTATAGACTGGAGGTTGCAATGAATGATTCCTACTCAGCAAGCCAAGCACAAGCCCAAGTTGTTATCTGTATTTGTGACCAAGCAGCTAGAAATCAGAGGTTCCCATGATCTCCTCCTTGGATTTGATTAATTTGCTAGAGCAGCTCACAGAACCCAGAAAAACATTTTACTTACTAGATTTGCAGTTTATTTTAAAGAAGAAAATTCAGGAATGGCCAGATGGTCAAGATGCATAAGGCAGGGTATGGGTAAAGGGCTCTGAGCTTCCATGCCCTCTCTAGAAGTCCCTGTCCCTGATCTCCATGTATTCACCAACCCAGAAGCTCGGCGAACCCAATTCCTTTTGGGGTTTTATGGAGACTTCATTATATAGGCATGATTGATTAAATTATTGCCTATTAATGACTGATTCAACCTCCAGCCCCTCTCCTCTCCTCGGAGGTGGGTGAGGGGTGGGGAGGACTGAAACTAATCAAGTGGTTGGCTTCTATGGCAACCAGCCTCCATCCTTAGGTGCTTTCCAAAAGTCACCTCATTGATAGAACAAAAGACATCTTTATCACTCTCAGTACTTAGGAAATGCTAAGGGTTTGGGGACCTGTGAGCCAGGAAACATGGAAGAAGATAAAATATATATGAGAAACTTATTTTAGCCATGTGAATGACCAACTATATATTTTTTATACATCACCACATTGCAATGAGGTTCTACACTGGATCAAGAAAAGGTAATTTGAGCTAACCTTAAAAAGCCATTATGTTGCTGATGGTATGATATTAGTTTGTTTTGGGTATCTGCTTACCACACCCATTACACAACTGAGTAAATTCTTAGCTTTAAACCCCTGTAGATTAATTACTCCTGATTCCTCAGCACTGCGAGGGTGCATCACATGATTTCATCAATGAGCCAATTAACAATATTTACAGAGATGAGTGTTATTAGAGATTTTCCCATTCAGAGGATAAACAGTAATACATTCTATATAGTTAAAGTGAGCTACAGAGAAATGTCATAGCCGTGGGTCAGGTTCAACTTCCTGTGTACCAAGTGACTTCAAATTCAACCCCTTCAGAATTAAAGACACCCAGGGTTAAGGCCCATGAATAAGAGTGTAGGAAGCACGTGAGGCCCCTAAAAATGTCTGAAAGAGCCATCTGAAATGCATTTTCTCACGACATAAAAGAAACATTTTATCTTCTCTGAGGGAGGAGCACAAACCTCTTTCTGTTTCGAAAGGGAAACTTATCACTGATTTACATAAGCTGACAAACTCTCAGTTGATTTCCAGAGTAATGAATGGTACCTCATGATTTTTTCCCAGAATTTTCAAAGGAAGAAGAAATTTTGTACCTGTATTTGTACACACAAGCAAATATTCTGTGTAATAGATAACCAAAGACTATTTAGTATTTGCTGGTTTTCTGGCTTTGCTTATTAATAACTATGGTTTCCTTTCGTAATTTGAAATAGCAACACCTTGAGGAATCATAATAAAGGCATAATTTCTAGTCCAGTGCACAGATGTTCTAAGAAAATGCACTAAGCATAATTTCCATATATACTGTATGAAATGTATATCTGTGGCACTGCAGAAATGGCCAAGATGCCCAGGTTACTGATTCTTTGCTTCACTGCCTTTAATGCAAGTCATCCACCAAAGTAATGAGGTAGACAACAGAAAACTTAATATTAACATTGTGTGGCCCATTCAAATCTTTTTCTCACACAGAAAAAAAAAGTTTTTGTGGTTTTACTTAAACTCATACCACCTCCTCAGAGATACCATTCTTTGGGTTCATGTATGTTAAACTAGACTACTGTGGTAGAAAAAACAATTTTGCACTGTCCAACATCAACCTTAGCCTAGAGCAAAACAATAAAGCCTCTACTTGGTAAAGCCAAGCCACTTTTATGAAATGCAGCAGTTAAATTCTTTTGAAACAATTGATTTTTATTACACTCCATAGTCAAGGGGTCTGAGTAAATTTAAAGATTATCTGCAATATGCATTCTTAGAAGAAAACTGATTCCCTGATTAAAGGTGGTGCTGAAACTCTTTCTGGAAATGAATCTCGCAGTTAAAATCATCAGTAAAAAGAAATAGCTGTGCATTTTCAATGCTGATCATAGCAAAAAAAAATTGATAATGATAAAAGTGATTTTATAGCAATGCAAATATATGAATTATTAAAGAAAAATGTGGATATGGAATTAACTGAAATATTAGAATATAGGATAGGAAACAGAATTTTTTTCCCTGATAACTGTGTTTGTGCCCTTGACTCTTCCGTTGTTTGCCAAGTGCTGCATGTTTGTGTCACACTTAATTTCTCTCTTTTTCCTGTAAAGAACTTTCTTGTGTATGAGCAGGAGGCATAACTTCAGCACTCTAAGAAAAATCCCATTTCTGACTCTAATATACCAATTTTACATCCTGTCTACGACGGCTTAAGACAAGGCAGGCCCTTAATGAATTGTTTCTTTTCCAAAAAGCAGTATCTGCTATGCTGACACTTCAGAAAACAGCTTCTTGTACATTAGCGGGTCCTTAACCCTGAACTCAAAAAGCAAACTTTTGATCTGAAAGTGCCTACTTGCCCGAAGGACCTGTGATCCTTGATGAGACGCTATGTGGTTGTCCAGGCCTATGCTGGACCCTCCCCAGTGTTGTGCACCCTCTCAAATGCCACTCATGAACTTCTATGCACAATTCAGAATACAATTGGTCTTTTAAAAATCCCACTATTAATTTGATAATGTAAACCTGTTACTATTCCTGCTCTCTAAAACCATCCAACACAGCACCTTTTCCCAAGTTACTGTAGTTCATTAGCTGAATAAAAGCAGCTCTACTGGTATAATTTTTTTTTTTAGATACATTCATCTTTCTCAAGGAGCAAATGAAAAGGGCAAGGCATGACAATTTCTCATTTTATAATGGGAAATTTATTCAAGATTTTCCCCCCCATTTATCACAGAAGACACATTACAATTAAACGCCTTCATTTACACATACGTAGCTTACACTTTTTTTTTAATTCCCCAGGTATTTACAGCATGTTTATCTCTAGCTATTTTATGTTTCCTTTTTATTCTCTACACCTATTTTTTTTTTTTAAAGATTTTATTTATTTATTTGACAGAGAGAGACACAGCGAGAGAGGGAACACAAGCAGGGGGAGTGGGAAAGGGAGAAGCAGGCTCCCCGCGGAGCAGGGAGCCCGATGCGGGGCTCGATCCCAGGACCCGGGATCATGACCTGAGCCGAAGGCAGACGCTTAACGACTGAGCCACCCAGGCGCCACCTCTCTACACCTATTAAGCAGTATGATTCAAAAGCTGCCTTAAGAGCATCAGTAATGACAAAAGATTTGATGCAGAATGATTTGCATTATATCCTGAACAGGTAAGCAAAATCAAAGTAAGAGAAGAATCCAAATGATCAAAAAAAAAAAAAAAAAACCTGTTTATTTTCAACTCCCTGATTATCAATGAATAACTATTTTTTATGGCAATGTCATAAATAGGAAACTGAAAATTATGGGAAAGAATCTATTTCCAAATGATCTATTAGGTCTTTAATTGAAAATGACATATTCATTTTCCTTAGAATTGACAAATCGCATTACCTAAATATTTTGGAAGCCCATGTATACACATTCCATTATATTATATGCCTTGTCCTTTCATTTGTGTAGATCTGGTTTGCTCCCGGAATCAAAAGAAAATTGTCATGATATTTTTCATAATACTAATAACCAGTATCTTTGTAGTTGCCTCTTTGGGGTCTAGAGCAAAAATATAATTCTTTTTTGATTTATTTCACTTTGTAGGAAAAATATTTCAATTTTACCACTCAGTTTCCCAAGTTGAATTAAGCGTCCCAATCACCATGCAATATAAAGAAGTAGGCTGAGAACTTCGGAATGTGGGGTTTAGTTCAAGTCTCTTAGACTTTGAACATAGCTAGTTAGTAACTTCTCTGAGTTCTCATATTTGAAAAGTTCTATGTAAATATGAGTATTGTTATTACTATATATTTATCTATAAGGTTAGAATGTTGAACTAAATGACTTTTGAGGTTATATCTACCTTAAAGTCTATAACCGTTTATTGAAATAGCAACAGCACTATTTTCCATTATTTCAACTAATTTCAAACATAAGCAGACACAAGAACAATTACCTTATACAAATCACTAAATAGACGATATATTCCATATCACAGAAAATATTCTGAATATTAATATTCAACCTGAGTACAGAATCTGATTTGAATTTCTTCTTGATTATAAGAAGATGAAGGTTATTTCCATAGGTCATTTGAAAGGTAATTTCCCCTTCAATAAAGGCATGAATTTTACTTATGGTTTGAACTCAAGGTCAACTCTCTGAAATTAATGAGTAGAAAAACATTTTTAAAAAAATTATCTTTAAATTCTTAATTTTAAAAAGTTAAGTCTTTCTAGCTAGGCTGTCTCTTATTTTTTAATTGAACCTATACTATCTGATCAGTGGCTTGCAAATTTTGAAAACTATAAAGCCTTTCTTTAAAAAATATTCAAGTTTTATATTTTTAAAAAAATGGTAATGGAATATGTGTGACAGACGACTACACACCCCAGACAGATTTACAATCAAATGTCCCCAGAACCTTGTACAAAGTTCATGAATACATAAGGAGTCAGTGTTACTGAAGAAAGAGGACTTCTGTAGAGAAAGATCTTTCATAGTGCCTTGCCTATAATCTCCTTCTCTATGGAGGACATCAAGGAGTGCACTTCTTGGCCGTTCACATTAAGGTAAGCTATGAAAGCTTCAGGGGAATAATTGAGAGATCTTGGCCTTGTATATTCTGAAATTTTGAGGGGAACAGGAAAAGTCTGACTATCATATATAAACTAAAGCAGCGAAGAATTTGCATTTGACTCTCAAACAAGAAAATCTAGACGAGAAGAGAGGAGCTGACCACTGCCCCCAGTGATAGAGCCAGGAGTGTATGGTCTATATTGCAATTTGCTGCTGCATTGCTGTCAGTTTGGAGTTAGTCTGAGGAAGCATGTGAACTCCCCATTGAAAAGATGAAAGCCAGAGGATGAGTAAAACAGCCAAAGATCTCAGCAACAACAACCCAGATGTCTACCACCAAACACCAAGAGCTAGAATTTAACCCAGATAACACAGGGTACTGAGTCAAATATAGTGCCAGCCATCTCAAGGATCCTAGAAGGGAATCCATGAAGAATCTATGAATACACCCCCAAAAAATTCAGGTTTAATTTTCCATCAAGGCAGCTAAGAACTCCAGCTTTAACCATCTTGGAAACCCAATTTAGTGGTTTCATCAGTATCTTAAATGTTACATTCTAAAAATTAAGTTGAGACTGTGTTTGCAACTTGAAATAGTATTAGGACTGACCTACTTTTTATCTAGAAGAAAAGTCATCAGATCAGCTAGAGTTGCCATCTAGGGGCAAGGGAAGGGAATTATCCCACTGAACCAAGCTTAAAGACAATGGAAGATATTAATAAAATTACATTCTAACTATTTATGAGCCATGACTGTCCAGGGCCCTGCCAACCATCTCAATTGCACACCTCTCAATATACTTCTGAAAAAAAAAAACTCTACCTCTGGGGCACCTGGGTGGCTTAGCTGGTTAAGCGTCTGCCTTTGGCTCAGATTATAATCCCAAGGTCCTTGAATCAAGCCCCTCCCTCTTCCTCTGCCCTTCCCCTTGCTCATGCTCTCTCTCTCTCTCTCTCTCTCTATATATATATATATATATATCTCAAGTAAATAAATAAATTCTTAAAAAAAAAAAACTTTACCTCCCATCACAGATGATTTGAAAACCACTTTGTGTATCATAGTTACAAGAAACAAGATTCCAAATACCCAAAGTTAATCAAATTTACCCTTATATGAGCATTTAACAAATAATATCACCGACAATGAATTTTTAAATCAAAGTACAAATTCAATAGTTACAGTTAAATTCATGTATACAGACTTAAACAGAATTTCTAGATACACTGAAAATTTGGAACCAGAAAACTTTCCCATGACTTAGAAGTATGGTATAAAAGAATACCCCCCAAACAGTCCAGTTAGCCCCAGCAAAATCAGGGACAAAGAAAAACTTCTTACAAGGCAAAGACCTTGACTCTTAGATGGATGGAAGGTAAAAATATGGATTTGTGGTGAGAAAATACAGTACAAACAAACCAAAGTGCAAAGAGTAAAGACTTCCAACCAGAAACAAAACAAAATCAAACCACGAAAAACTCACAGATTAAGATAGAGAGTGGTATGTGGACTTGTGCTAATGAAACTTTCTTCATTAGTCACAACTGCGATATGTTTCATTCCATTTAAATAAGACAAGGAACCATCCAAACAGCCAAGAATATTTTAAGCAACAAAAAAGAATCTACACAGAAGAAAACACCATGAACTCAAGTTCTGATTTATCTTTGGTCTTCTCAAATATTTTTAAACACACATTCAGGAAGTATTTGATGGAAATCAATGAGAAGTTAAGATTTGTTATATAGTGTTTAACTGCATATATACTTCTCAAAATTTTTCCCCGGAAATCTTCAGCTACACAGATCATCCCTAACTATATTCAGAGTTAGCAAAATTAAGCCAATAACACAATAAATGGACTCTTCACCTCACTTCACATTCATAAATAATATATTTTAATTGATTTTAAATAGAGATTGAGGTGTCTTGGGACAAAATAAAGTGTTACATTTTAAACCAAATCGAGAATCATTACCTCTTCTTTTTAAATGCAATCTTAATGTGATTTCTATATTTTTTCTCCAAAACACTTGTAAATGGAACAAAGAAAAAAAAGAGAAGAGGAAAAAAAATCAAGAGAATAAAGCAAAAAGGAAATCTCCAACAAACGGATTTGTGATTTGTTTGAAAACAAATTCACTGAAAATATGATTAGCTATTGAGGGCTTTGATTAAACATGATACAATTAAGAAGAGATTAAGGTTTAAAAGCTTGTAATGACAGAACTGGAAGTCAAAGTTACACTAATTACTTGTATGTGAACTTAGACTCTATGCAACCTAGTTTGTAAGCTCAATGGAAATGAAGTCAAGACCAACATCTGGTAAAATGTTAACAACCACAGAAATGTTAGCAAAAACAGTTAACAAAATTGATTTAGCCCATTCACTAGATAAGTTGCTGCAACAGAATACACACACAGACACAAAACACACAAATGTGCATATGAATATACATACTCATGCAAGAGTGAAATGTCCTGGAATGATCACTGTATTCACTTAGGGAAGGGACTTCACCAGTATTTAGATAGTTTGGGTTCAGCAGGAGCACTTCATTTCTTCATTAAATCTTACCCTGTATCTACTTTAATTCCCTATTTATTGAAGGAAGCAATATTTATGTAGTACCATTTCACTTACACTTAACCTCATCAAAATGTTCCATTAAATATTCTTCTAGATATGTGAGAAACTGATAATTTTCTCTAACTCCTTTTTTTTTTAACAGTTGAAAACTACATTTCGGTATAAGAAAGCCAACTTGAATCTCAAAAGCTTTGCACTCAGGTCTAAATTGAGCAGTAAGGCCATTCAAAGGGAACATCTATTTCTCTAGGACATTATTGCTGTTAAAGAATTTATTCTCCATGAGGTTAACCAAGGATAATGCATACTTTAAAGATGTTGGAACAGATACTGAGACTATAGATTTAATGGCTTACCAAAGATGTTGCAATCTAACTGGTAAATAACATGCATTTTAAATTGGTTAAATATTTGGGTATGATGCACACTGATGAGCTTGCGGCCCCTGTGGAGATGCGGCAATCTGTTGTGCAACACTGAGTTGGTATTTGCAGGGGAGTTTTTTTCCCTCCTTTTTAAAAAATGTTAATTTTACAAACATGAAGAGCACCGAATCCCAACACTTAAGTACATAAAAATAATGATTCTGTTTACAACTTTTAGCCATGAATTTCTAAATAAAATTCAAGTGCATCTGTTTTCTAAAGGATATAAAGGTGTTCCCATTATTTTATGCTTATTAAGTTGCAATATCAAGCAAGCATCAAATGCTACAGGGAAGTAGCACAGCTGACTATGCTAAGCCATTAAGGAATTATTTCTGGTACAGAATATGTTTAAGACAATTTTTCCTGCCACAGACTTATCTTTCAGAACGTGTCAACTTGGAGGTGGACAGACTGGTACCCTGTATGCCAAATTCATTCCCAGACATAATTTCTTTGGCCTCCATGGTGATAAAATACTTTGTTGGTTGCCTACATTTAAAAATAGAGAGATTCTTGGAGTGCCTGGGTGGCTCAGTCGTTAAGCGTCTGCCTTCGGCTCAGGTCATGATCCCAGGGTCCTGGGATCGAGCCCCGCATCGGGCTCTCTGCTCAGCGGGAAGTCTGCTTCTCCCTCTCCCACTCCCCCTGCTTGTGTTCCTGCTCTCACTATCTCTCTAATAAATAAATAAAATCTTAAAAAAAAAGAGAGATTCTGAAAAAAAAATTTTTAATTTTAAAAATGTAAAAATAAATAAAAATTGGGAGAAAAAAATTTAGATTTCTAAACTTTTTGAAAAGTTGGGAGGTCTGGTGGTATGTGGATTTTCATTACTTTAGACAATAAGTAGCAGAAGCCAAGCAGTGGCTCACCTTGTCCATGGTCATTTACTCTCCAGTACACTACACTTACCACCATTCTCCATTGCCTTTCAATTATGAAGGTTAAGTATCAGTTACTATTGATTGTGTCTTGGATGTTGTATTTCGGACCTTAAAATCTCCTCACTCTACTCATTTATATTACTATTTACTCCCTATGAGAGGTATTTAAGACCTCTGTTCAATCTCTTCCCATGAGATCCATGCAAACTTCTGTATGACCACTTAATGTTTTCACCACTGAAAAAATCTTTAACCCTGGCTGACGTGTATCATCCTGTGTCTTATAATGTGTACATTTTTCTCTCTCCCAATAAACTATAAGTACTAGGAGAAGAAGAATTATGCCTTTCAGATACACGTATCCCCAAATTCCAAAGAATGTCCAGAATACATTTGATCCTTAAGAAAAGTTCTGATGAGGGATTCCTGGGTGGCTCAGAGAGTTGAGCATCCAACTCTTGGTTTCGGCTCAGGTTATGATCTCAGGGTTGTGGGATCAAGCCCAGTGTCAGGGTTTGTGCTCAGTGCAGAGCCTGCTTCAGATTCTCTCTCCCTCCCACTCACTCTTCTCTCTCTCTCTCTCAAATAAATAAATAGTCTTAAAAAAAAAAAAACAAGAAATGTTCTGATGATACTATTAACTGGTGGTGACCATTAGTGATGCAACTCTATTTATCCATCAGTCATCTCTACCCATTTTTCCAGGGTCTTGAGGTGATAGGAATATCAACACTACCTAGCAGTAGGGGGACTTTAGAAAAGGGACAAGTAGGGAAAAGTAATGCTCATTTGAGAATATAAAATATACTTAAACTATACAAAGCATTATAATATTTAAAATATTGAGACGACTTCAAATGTCTAAAATAAAATTAACTTTCTATGGCCTTAGAAGTTTAAACAGAAAACCTGATGAATTAGATTTCCACATTGTGCCAGATTGCTGCAACATACTATTGACAGTTACTCATAGTGGATTTGCCCCCCACTTTAAACAGTAACAGACAATATGTGTGAAGCAAATGTCTTAAAACACTAAACAACAGGCAACACAGATTTGTGATACTTGAGGAAAAGATGAGAACACAAAGTGGATCCTCACAAGCATTTTCGTTCTTTGCCAGGAAGCAGGGAGTTAGAGCCTAAACACCATCAACTCAGGGTACTGAGCTGAGGAAGCAGAAATTAGATGTCACCATTTTGGTTTGGGGCAGGTGGTGAACCAACCAGGAGGTCATGGGAATAGAGATCAATAGAAGAGCTCAGGAAATAAGTTTGCCACACATCTTTCTGACCACTAACATAACACATGAGTGTGGGAAATTCAAGAAAGCCCAATTAAATTGAAAGCCAGGAGAGACTTGAGAACTTGTAGAGACTTCCCAAATGTTCCTCAGCTCACACACAGACTGGGTAGCATAAAGGAACAGCATTATGGACTTAAGGTGTCTGAGCCCAAATCAGTGGCTAAGCACTAAACCACACAGATGCAGGAGTTATCACTAGGAAGACAGGGAAAAAAACTGAATAGAGATATCAGAATCTATACACCACTACGGGGAGGTAAATTCTGCCAGTTAAGGCAAGTTAGTGAAACAAACAACAACTTTCAGAAAAATAAAAACAGAATCCAGAGTTGCTGCAACATACTATTTACAGCTCCTGGTTCTCAATCGAAAAGTAATAAATGCAACCCATATCCACACTCAGAAAACAAAGCAGTCCTTAGAAACTGGACCGATCTCTGCTTCCTCAGGTCAGTGAAACCATGTTGGATAAGAAGCTACTCTAAATATGTTCAAAGAACATGCTGTCACAGAGTCAAAAAATAGGGGATATATTAGAAATTGACACTACACAAAGAACCAAAGGAAAATTCAAGAGAGTAAAAGCAAAGTAACTGAAGTGAAAGTTTCACTAGATGGGTCCAGTGATAGATTTGAGATGTCAAGAGCAAAAACAGTGAACTCCAGTAAAAATCATTACAATTGTCCAATCCCCAAACAATGGAAGAATCCTGAAAGCAGCAAGAAAAAAAGCACCACACATTACATACAGAGGAATGACAATACAATTAATAGTCAACTTGTCCATTAGAAACATTGCACACAAAAAGGCACAAATAACATATTCAGTGTTTTGGAAGAAGAACACTATCAACCAAGAATACCTATCTAGTGAAACTATCCTTTAAAAAAAACAAAACAAAACTATCCTTTAAAAAAGTGAATACGTTCCTAAAAATGCCTATGTACAAATGTTTCTGTGCGTATATATTTTCTTCTCTTCTGCTTTTAATAATCTGCTCTTAATAATCTGCTTTTAATAAATATATGACCGTTTAAAGCCCAGCTATAATATTGCATTGTCAGGTTCATCACATATAGGTGAGGAAAGAAAGTGAACTATGTTGTTGGGAAAAAGATTATTTTACAGGAATTACATCAGTATTAATTTGAAGAAGGTAGTAATAATTTAAATACACATTAAAATCCCTAGAGCAACCACTAAAATGTTAGTTTTTTAAATATTAAAAATATTGCTAAATGTTAAAGAGATTAAGATGATATTCTAATAATATTATTTAATACACTTTTAATAAAAATGTTTCTAAGTGTAAATCATCTTACATGTCTTTTTTTAAAGATTTATTTATTTATTTTTTAGAGAGAGAGTGTGAGCAGGGGCAGCAACAGAGGGGGAAGGAGAAGCAGACTCCCCTCTGAGCAGGGAGCCCAATGTGTGGCTCAATTCCAGGACCCTAAAATCATGACCTGAGCCAAAATCAAGAGTTGGACACTTAACCAACTGAGCCACCAGATGCCCCTCATCTTTACATTTTTAAATACTCTGTTCAATAAAATTTCTTTAAAACAAATTAAGTAGAAGATAGATATGAGACAAATTGGGGAAAAGAGCAACATGTCAGACCTAGTCTGAACCATATTAATGATTACATTAAGTGTAAATTGATTAAACATTCAAATTAAAAGTCAGAGATTGTAAAACTGGATTGGGAAAAAGAAGCAATATCCAACCATATGCTTTCTACAAAAGATGGACTTTGAACTCAATACAAATCCAAATCAAATGCAATTCTATTTTTTATTTATTATTATGTTATGTTAATCACCATACATTACATCATTAGTTTTTGATGTAGTGTTCCATGATTCATTGTTTGCGTATAACACCCAGTGCTCCATGCAGAACGTGCCCTCTTTAATACCCATCACCAGGCTAACCCATCCTCCCAGCCCCCTCCCCTCTAGAACTCTCAGTTTGTTTTTCAGAGTCCATCATCTCTCATGGTTGATCTCCCCCTCCGATATCCCCCCCTTCAAATGCAATTCTAATACAAATAGGTTGAAAATAAAAGGACAGAGGAAAACATAACAAAAAAAACAACAACCAATGCGAAGGTGAAGTGGCTATCATATAAAATAGACATAAAAATAAGGACTATTACTAGATACAAAGAAGGCCATTTTGTAATGGGATATATGTCATCATATCAATAAACATTCATAATTGTATATGCACCTACCAACAAACCCCAAAAGACAAGAGGCAAAACTTAAAGAATTAAAAGAAGTACAAAGCAACAATTATAGTTAATTTCAAGATTTCTATTTTAGTAATTGAAAGAACAAGTAGGCAGAAAGTCAGTTCAGATATAGAATGAAATAACTCTATCAACCAATATGACCTTGCTGACATATATAGAACACTCTACTCAACAATGGCAGGAGAGTTTTTTTCAAGTATAAATATAAATATAGGCTATGTGAGGATAAATCATACATTTGAATATAAAAAGAGACTCAATATATTTAAGAGAACTGCAATCTGTATTTTTCTGACCATACCAGAATTAAATTAGAAATTTAAAAAAAAGTCTAAGAAATTCTAAAATATAGGAAACTAAGGAATATGTTTCCAAATAATGCATGGTGCAAAGCAAAAATGAGATACAGCCATTATGGAAAACAATGTGAAGCTTCTTCAAAAAATTCAAAAATGAACTACCATATAATCTACCAATCTCACAACTGAGTATATATCCAAAGGAAATGAAATCACTATCTTGAAAAGATATCTGCATTCTCATGTTCACCACAGCATCATCTGCAGTAGCCAAGACATGTAAACAACCTAAATGTTGACAAATAAATGGATCACGACATTATGGTACATATATACAATGGAATATTACTCAGCCATGAAGAAAGAAGGAAATCCTGCCATTTGAGAAAACATCGATAAACCTGGAAGACATTATGCTAAATGAAATAAGCCAGACAGATAAAAATTTTACCATTTTAATGGGTCAAAAGATCAAATATTATTAATATCACAATTTCATGTGAATTGATAGATTCAATGCAACTTCAAACTATATCCTAGTAGGATTATTTTTGTAAAAATTGAAATGCAGACTCTGAAATGTGTATGGAAAGCCAAAGTATCAAGTATAGACAAAATAATTTTGAAAAACAAAAGTTAGGGGACTTATATTACTGATGTCAAAACCATTATAAAGCTACAAAAATCCAAACCATATGGTATTGGCTTATGGAAAGACATATAAATGAATGGAAGGGAACACAGAGATCCTAGGTAGACCCACACATATATGATCAATAATTTTTAAAGGAGGGGCCAAGATAATTCAATGGGAAACAACAGTATTTTCAAAAACGGTGGTGGAAAAACTAGATATTCATATGAATAAACAAAACAAACCAAATAAAAAATAACCTCAATTTTAACTTCAGGGCATAACCAAAATATCCTTAAAATGGATCACAGACTTAGTTGTAAAGCCTAAAACTATAATATTTGTAGAAGAAGACTTAGTATAAAATTGTATAACTCAATTAGGTGAAGACTTCTCAAATGGTACATAAAGGTATGAGTTTTTAAAAGAATCATTAAAGTGATCATTTATATTATTTCAAGATTACAAAATTAGAAATTTTTGTTCTTGAAAAAGCACAATGAACTAAATGAAGAGGTGGGCCACAGACTGACTGTAAATATTTTCCAAAAATATATTCAATCGAGCAGTTTATCATAAAGAGAACACATACAAGTGAATATTAACAAGACCCACAGTACCAGTAAAAAACGGACAAATGATCTGAATAGATATTCCACTAAAGAATATACACAAATAGCAAGAAAAAAAAAAGCACATGAAAACATACTCCACATCATTAGTCATTAAGGGGATGTGAATTAAAATCACAATGAGAGGGGCTCCTGGATGGCTCAGTCCGTTAAGTGTCTGACTTTTGGTTTCAGCTCAGGTCATGATCTTAAAGTCATGAGATCAAGCCCCACATCAGGCTCCAAGCTCAGCATGGAGTCTGCTTCAGATTCTCTCCCTTTGCTTCTCCCCCAGCTCATGCTCTCTCTCTAAAATAAGTAAATAAATAAAATATTAAAAAAAAAAAGCACAGTGAGATATTACTATAACTTACTAGAATGGCCAAAATTAAAGACGCATGAGGCAGAAGATCATAGGGGAAGAAAGGAAAAAATGAAAAAAGATGAAACCAGAGAGGGAGACAAACCATAAAAGACTCTTGATCTCAGGAAACAAACTGAGGGTTGTTGGAGTGGAGGGGTATGGGGGGGATGGGGTGGCTGGGGGATGGACAGTGGGGAGGGCGTATGTTGTGGTGAGTGCTGTGTATTGTGTAAGACTGATGAATCACAGACCTGTACCCCTGAAACAAATAATACATTATATGTTAATAAAAAAAAGACTCATATCAAGCATTGGCAAAGATGTTGAAAAACTGTTATACCTGTACAATTAAGTTCACAATGTAAATGATGGATCACTTAGGAAAGTATTCTAGGATTTTTATTTATTTTTTTTTTAGTTTTTTTTATTATGTTATGTTAATCACCATACATTACATCATTAGTTTTTGATGTAGTGTTCCATGATTCATTGTTTGCGTAGAACACCCAGTGCTCCATTCAATACATGCCCTCTTTAATACCAATCACCAGGCTAACCCATCCCCCCACCCCCCTCCTACTGGAACCCTCAGTTTGATTCTCAGAGTCCATAGTCTCTCATGGTTCATCTCCCCTCCGATTTTCCCCCCTTCATTTTTCCCTTCTTATTATCTTCTTCGTCTTTTTTTTTTTAACATATAATGTATTATTTGTTTCAGAGGTACAGGTCTGTGATTTAACAGTCTTACACAATTCACAGTGCTCACCATAGCACATACCCTCCCCAGTGTCCATCACCCAGCCACCCCATCCCTCCCACCCACACCACTCCAGCAACCCTCAGTTTGTTTCCTGAGATTAGGAATTCCTCATATCAGTGAGATCATATGATACATGTCTTTCTCTGATTGACTTATTTCGCTCAGCATAATACCCTCCAGTTCCATCCACGTCGTTGCAAATGGCAAGATTTCATTCCTTTAGATCGCTGCATAATATTCCATTGTATATATATATACTAATCTTCTTTATCCATTCATCTGTCAATGGACATCTTGGCTCTTTCCATAGTTTGGCTATTGTGGACATTGCTGCTATAAACATCGGGGTGCACGTACCCTGTCGGATCACTACATTTGTATCTTTGGGGTAAATACCCAGTAGTGCAATTGCTGGGTCATATGGTAGCTCTATTTTCAACTTTTTGAGGAACTTCCATAATGTCTTCCAGAGTGGCTGCACCAGCTTGCATTCCCACCAACAGTGTAGGAGGGTTCCCCTTTCTCTGCATCCCCACCAACATCTGTCATTTCCTGACTTGTTAATTTTAGCCATTCTGACTGGTGTGAGGTGGTACCTCACTGAGGTTTTGATTTGGATTTCCCTGATGCCAAGTGCTGTTGAGCACTTTTTCATGTGTCTGTTGGCCATTTGGATGTCTTCTTTGGAAAAATGTCTGTTCATGTCTTCTGCCCATTTCTTGATTGGATTCTTTGTTCTTTGGGTGTTGAGTTTGATAAGTTCTTTATAGATTTTGGATACTAGACCTTTATCTGATATGTCATTTGCAAATATCTTCTCCCATTTTGTTGGCTGTCTTTTGGTTTTGTTGACTGTTTCCTTTGCTTTGCAAAAGCTTTTCATCTTGATGAAGTCCCAATAGTTCATTTTTGCCCTTGCTTCCCTTGCCTTTGGCGATGTTTCTAGGAAGAAGTTGCTGCAGCTGAGGTCAAAGAGGTTGCTGCCTGTGTTCTCCTTTAGGATTTTGATGGACTCCTGTCTCACATTTAGATCTTTCAACCGTTTTGAGTCTATTTTTGAGTGTGGTGTAAGGAAATGGTCCAGTTTCATTCTTCTGCATGTGGCTGTCCAATTTTCCCAACACCATTTGTTGAAGAGACTGTCTTTTTTCCATTGGACATTCTTTCCTGCTTTGTCAAAGATTAGTTGACCTAGAGTTGAGGGTCCATTTCTGGGCTCTCTATTCTGTTCCATTGATCTATGTGTCTGTTTTTGTGCCAGTACCATACTGTCTTGATGATGACAGCTTTGTAATAGAGCTGGAAGTCCGGAATTGTGATGCCACCAGCTTTGCTTTTCTTTTTCAACATTCCTCTGGCTACTTGGGGACTTCTCTGGTTCCATACAAATTTTAGGATTATTTGTTCCATTTCTTTGAAAAAAGTGGATGGTATTTTGATAGGGATTGCATTAAATGTGTAGATTGCTCTAGGTAGCATTGACATCTTTACAATATTTGTTCTTCCAATCCATGAGCACGGAAGGTTTTTCCATTTCTTTGTGTCTTTCTCAGTTTGTTTCATGAGTATTTTATAGTTTTCTGAGTACAGATTCTTTGCCTCTTTGGTTAGATTTATTCCTAGGTATCTTATGGTTTGGGTACAATTGCAAATGGGATCGACTCCTTAATTTCTCTTTCTTCTGTCTTGTTGTTGGTGTATAGGAATGCCACTGACTTCTGTGCATTGATTTTATATCCTGCCACTTTACTGAATTCCTGTATGAGTTCTAGCAGTTTTGGAGTGGAGTCTTTCGGGTTTTCCACAAAAAGTATCATATCATCTGCAAAGAGTGAGAGTTTAACTACTTCTTTGCCAATTCGAGTGCCTTTTATTTCTTTTTGTTGTCTGACTGCTGTGGCTAGGACTTCTAATACTATGTTGAATAGCAGTGGTGATAGTGGACATCCCTGCCATGTTCCTGACCTTAGGGGGAAAGCTGAGAGCATTCTCAATGGGGAAAGCTGAGAGCCATCTATGAAAAACCTACAGCGAACATCTGTTCGCTGTAGGTTTTTCATAGATGGCTTTTATGATATTGAGGTATGTACCCTCTATCCCTATACTCTGAAGAGTTTTGATCAAGAAAGGATGCTGTACTTTGTCAAATGCTTTTTCTGCATCTATTGAGAGGATCATATGGTTCTTGTTCTTTCTTTTATTAATATATTGTATCACATTGATTGATTTGCGGATGTTGAACCAAACTTGCAGCCCAGGGATAAATCCCACTTGGTCATGGTGAATAATACTTTTAATGTACTGTTGGATCATATTGGCTAGTATTTTGGTGAGAATTTTTGCATCCATGTTCATCAGGGATATTGGTCTGTAATTCTTCTTGATGGGGTCTTTGGTTTGGGGATCAAGGTAATGGTGGCCTCATAAAACGAGTTTGGAAGTTTTCCTTCCATTTCTATTTTTTGCAACGGTTTCAGAAGAATAGGTGTTAATTCTTCCTTAAATGTTTGGTAGAATTCCCCTGGGAAGCCATCTGGCCCTGGGCTTTTGTTTGTTGGGAGATTTTTGATGACTACTTCAATTTCCTTAGTGGTTATAGGTCTGTTCAGGTTTTCTATTTCTTCCAGGTTCAGTTTTGGTAGTTTATACATCTCTAGGAATGCATCCATATCTTCCAGATTATCTAATTTGCTGGCATATAGTTGCTCACAATATGTTCTTATAATTGTTTGTATTTTCTTGGTGTTGGTTGTGATCTCTCCTCTTTCATTCATGATTTTATTTATTTGGGTCCTTTCTCTTTTCTTTTTGATAAGTCTGGACAGAGGTTTATCAATCTTGTTAATTCTTTCAAAGAACCAGCTCCTAGTTTCGTTGATCTGTTCCACTGTTCTTTTGGCTTCTATTTCATTGATTTCTGCTCTGATCTTTAATATTTCTCTTCTCCTGCTGGGTTTAGGCTTTATTTGCTGTTCTTTCTCCAGCTCCTTTAGGTGTAGGGTAAGGTTGTGTATTTGAGACATTTCTCGTTTCTTGAGAAAGGCTTGTATTGCTATATACTTTCCTCTCAGGACTGCCTTTGCTGCATCCCAAAGATTTTGAACAGTTGTGTTTTCATTTTCATTGGTTTCCATGAAATTTTTTAATCCTTCTTTAATTTCCTGGTTGACCCATTCATTCTTTAGTAGGATGCTCTTTAGCCTCCATGTTTTTGAGTTCTTTCCGACTTTCCTCTTGTGATTGAGTTCTAGTTTTAAAGCACTGGGGTCCGAAAATATGCATGGAATGATCCCAGTCTTTTGGTGCTGTTTGAGACCTGATTTGTGACCTAGGATGTGATCTATTCTGGAGAATGTTCCATGGGCACTAGAGAAGAATGTGTATTCTGTTGCTTTGGGATGGAATGTTCTGAATATGTCTGTGAAGTCCATTTGGTCCAGTGTGTCATTTAAAATCTTTATTTCCTTGTTGATCTTTTGCTTAGATGATCTGTCCATTTCAGTGAGGAGGGTGTTAAAGTCCCCTACTATTATTGTATTGTTGTTGATGTATTTCTTTGCTTTTGTTATTAATTGGCTTATATAATTGGCTGCTCCCATGTTAGAGGCATAGATATTTACAATTGTTAGATCTTCTTGTTGGATAGACCCTTTAAGTAGGATATAGTGTCCTTCCTCATCTCTTATTATAGTCTTATTATAGCCTTTGGTTTAAAATCTAATTTGTCTGATATAAGGATTGCCACCCCAGCTTTCTTTTGGTGTCCATTAGCATGGTAAATGGTTTTCCACCCCATCACTTTCAATCTGGAGGTGTCTTTGGGTCTAAAATGAGTCTCTTGTGGACAGCATATCGATGGGTCTTGTTTTTTTATCCAATGTGACACCTTGTGTCTTTTGATTGGGGTATTTAGCCCATTTACATTCAGGGTAACTATTGAAAGATAGGAATTTAGTGCCATTGTATTGCCTGTAAGGTGACACAGACTCTATATTGTCTGTGTTCCTTTCTGGTCTATGTTACTTTTAGGCTCTCTCTTTGCTTAGAGGACCCCTTTCAATATTTCTTTTAGGGCTGGTTTTGTGTTTGCAAACTCCTTTAGTTTTTGTTTGTCCTGGAAGCTTTTTATCTCTTCTTCTATTTTCAGTGACAGCTTACCTTGATATAGTATTCTTGGCTGCATATTTTTCTCGTTTAGTGCTCTGAATATATCATGCCAGTCCTTTCTGGCCTGCCAGGTCTCTGTGGAGACGTCTGTTGCCAATCTAATGTTTCTACCATTGTAGGTTACAGATCTCTTCTCCTGAGCAGCTTTCAGGATTTTCTCTTTGTCTCTGAGACTCGTGAGTTTTACTATTAGATGTCAGGGTGTTGACCTATTTTTATTGATTTTGAGGGGGGTTCTCTGTGCCTCCTGGATTTTGATGCCTGTTTCCTTCCCCAAATTAGGGAAGTTCTCTGCTATAATTTGCTCCAATATACTTTCTGCCCCTCTTTCTCTTTCTTCTTCTTCTGGGATCCCAATTATTCCAATGTTGTTTCATCTTATGGTATCACTTATCTCTTGAATTCTGCCCCCGTGATCCGGTAGTTGTTTATCTCTCTATTTCTCAGCTTCTTTATTTTCCATCATTTGGTCTTCTATATCACTAATTTTCTCTTCTGCCTCATTTATCCTAGCAGTTAGAGCCTCCATTTTTTATTGCACCTCATTAACAGCTTTTTTGATTTCGACTTGGTTAGATTTTAGTTCTTTTATTTCTCCAGAAAGGGTTTCTCTAGTATCTTCCATGCTTTTTTCAGGCCCCGCTAGTATGTTTATAATCGTCATTCTGAACTGAACTCTAGTTCTGACATCTTATTAATGTCTGCATTTATTAGGTCCCTGGCAGTCAGTACTGCCTCTTTTTCTTTTTTTTGAGGTGATTTTTTTGTCTTACCATTTTGTCCAGAGAGTAGATGAATGAGAGAACAAAATGCTAACAGGGTAACAATGACCCCAGAAAAATATACACTAAACAAATCAGAAGAGAGCTTCCAGAAAGTTGTCACTTTTCTGTTCAGAGAGTTGCTGCTATTCTTTTCTTTGATCTCCTGTTGAGTTCGTAGGTGTTCAGAATGGTTTGATCCCTATCTAGCTGAATTCCTGGGACCAGACGAAATTTATGTCTCCTATTCCTCTGCCATCTTGCTCCTCCCCCCTAGGATTTTTATTTAAAGTTAAACAAGCATCTAACATACAATCCAGCAATTCTACTCCCTGGTACCTACCCAAAAGAAATGAATACATATAAATCCACACAAAGTTTTATAAGTGAGTATTCATGGCAGAAATAGAGATAACAGTTAAAAATTGGAAACAATCCAAACATCCACCAACTGGTAAATGAATGAACTATGGTACATCCAAACAATGGAATACTACTCACCAACAGAAAATAATGAAATAGTGATGTACATAACAGCATGTAAGAATCTCAAATCATCATGTGAAGCAAAAGAAATCAGATGTTAAAAACTATATATGGTATGATTGCATTTATATAAAATTTCTGGAAATGGCAAAATTAGAGTGATAGAAGACAAATCAGAGGTTGTTTGAGATCAGTAGTGGGAGAAGAGGAGGACTGGGGCATGAGGGAAGATTTAGGTTGATAGGAATATTCCAAATCTGGATAGCTGCATTACTGTATGTGTTCACTAAAATTTACTGTGCACATAAAATGGATGATTTTTTAAAGATTTTATTTATTTATTTGACAGAGAGAGAGTATAAGCAGGAGAAATAGCAGAGGGAGGGGGGGAGAAGCAGCCCCCCCCCCCCCCTTTGAGCAGGGATCCCAATGTGAGAATTGATCCCAGGACTCTGGGATCATGACCTGAGCCAAAGGCAGATGCTTAACTGACTGAGCCATGCAGGCACCTCAAAATGCATGGTTTTTATGGCATTTAAATTATGCTTCAGGGTGCTTGGGTGGCTCAGTTGGTTAAGCGTCTGACTCTTGAGTTTGGCTCAGGTCATGATCTCACCATGGTGGGGTCGAGCCCCATGTCAGGCTCTGGGCTCAGCATGGAGTCTGCTTGAGATTCTCTCTCTCCCTCTGCCCCTCCCCCCACTCATGCATGTGCATGCACACTCTCTCAAAATAAATAAAATCTTTTTAAAAAATAAACCGTGATTCAATAAACTTTAAAAATTCGTATGGAATATTAAAAATTATGATTGTGTCGACACTTAATAAGAGAGTTTCAAAATACACGAAGTATATACTGACAGATCCTAATGGAGAAACAGAAAAAAAAACACATTTATAATTGGAGATATTAACAACTCTTCTTCATACTGATAGACCAGGTAGATCAGTAAGGATATGTAAGATTTCATGGGATTGTTGATTACACATTCTTTACATATGTCAAACTTGAATTGTGCACTCAGGATATGTTCATTTCACTGTAAGATTTATCTTAACAATGGAAACCTGAACCAGTCAATAATGCAATAGAAAGAGGACCAAAATAACAGGACAAATACAATTAGTAAATAGGGTATAATAGAGAGTAATAGCTCACAACATAGAAAAAGAAGAGCAAGTGAAACCCAGGTAAGTATTCTAAACTTTCTGAGACACTATTTTCACAACCAGAAAATATCCATATAGTCTAAATAATTCAGGCATTAACAAAATTTCTATGCTTGAAAGTGCTTATTTTGAAAAAGATCACTATAAAAGTTGACAGATCTAACTCAAAAGTAACCCTAAACTTTGCTATTATAAAAATACCATTTTACCAATTGATGCCAAATGATAAACTGAAAAACACTACATATTTGAATATACCAAACTATTACTGTTTTTAATATGTAAAGAACTCTTAAAAAATCTTCACAACTCCAACAAAAACTGGAAATAAGATGATTCACAATCTCCAACAGGAAAAAAAAAAAAATTGCCCAATAAACACATGAAAAGATATTCATCTCGAGAGTAACCAAAAAATGAAATTAAAATACAATTTCATGCCCCTGAGATAATGAATATGTTAAATATATATATATTTGTAATATTACAATTTTTTAAGAAGAACATTTAAATGGGCAGTGTGTCAGTCAGAGTTCTAGCAAGAAAAAGCATACTGTAAGTGGGTAATTGAAAGGAGTTGAATAGAGACCATTTACAAAAGGTATGGGCAGAGCTTATGAAGACCAAGAGAGAAAACACCCCTACAATAGGAATAGCGGAGCCGTTTTCACTTCGAGGCTTGCAGGAGCAAGGGAAGTGAGAAGTTGCTAAAATCCCTAGGGAAGAAGGAGGGCTATGTGACACAGGCCAAGTGACAGAACCCATGGCCATTATTCCACAACCATTAACAATCCAGCAGGAAAAAAAAGAAGGGAATAAGCACTTCACTTCATTTTCCTCTTTCCCACTGATCTCCAGTGGGTGCTTTCCTTTGGTTGAACTCAGATAGAGGCCAGAGGGGAGAGGACATCCACACAAGTGAATGCACCTGCAAGAAAGGGTGGGGGATTGGTGTAGTTTTCAAAACCCTTCACAAGGTGATATGATAATCCACATGACGAGCCTTAAAAATATTTTCTTTGGCCTAGTGTTTCTATTTCTAGGACTTTTTTTCCTAAGGAAAGAATGTACACAACAATCTCTATATGATTACACTTACTGGAGATTTATTATAAAATATTTGAAATAATATTTCAACATTAAGTAAAAACCACATCATTAAATATTATGCATGTTCTATAGAAATTATCTAATGACATGGAAAACTTTCCAAAATTGTGAACTTGAAAAGGCAGGAAACGAAACTGTCTATACAATATATGAGTATACTGTAGATGGGAGTTTTGACTATTCACTTGTGTATTTTCAGCATCTAAAATAGTACCTAGCCAGGACCTAGGTGGCTCAGTCGGTTAAGCATCCGCCTTTGGCCCAGGTCATGATCCCAGGGTTCTGGGATCGAGTCCCACCTTGGGCTCCCTGCTGGGCTGGGAGACTGCTTCTCCCTCTGCCTGCTGCTCCCCCCTGCTTTGTGTTCTCTCTCTCTCTCCCCCTCTTTCTGACAAATAATAATCTTAAAAAAAATAGTACCTAGCCTACAGTATATGCTATATGCAAATATAAATGCATAGGGATAAATGAAAGAACCTATTTCAAAATGTTAACAGTGCCTCTTTCTGGACAGCAGAGTTGAGGGTGACATTTAATTGTTACCTTATGCTTTTATTGCTTAAATTCTCTTTTTAAGGTCAGAAAAAGGTCATTTAAAAATTATTTTCTAATTTTTGAAGCATTATGATAGGGACCCTGTAAAAATCTCCACGATCTTTTCAGCCCTGCTCTCTTTCATCCCTTTGAGGCCACGGCACCATCAGTGGGCAATCCCCTAGGGAAGTCCACAGATGAAGATTAAAAGCTCAGGAAAAAAAAATAATAAAAAAAAGTCCACTTCGTCCTTCCACCAACTTTGGGAGCAGCAGCGGGATTTTTACTCTTTTGGTAATACTAATTTCACATGTTTCCTGGGGCTGTAAGGAGTCATCTTCTGTGATGATAAGAGTCTTAGCCTAGAGTCGTTTTTCTGTAAAAAAGTGTAAAATAGTTCACAAAGATGGGAGTGAACTACCTTTTAGAACAGTTGAAGATTGTAATGGAACCATTATAAACACTTTCAAGGATAAAGATTAAGAATTCTAAGGGCCATAAAAACCAAGCACAAGTTCTTCATATTACAGATTTAGAAAATGAAGCTCAGGAACATTCAGCAATTTGCCCTATTCTCATAGTGCAGATAGGACAAGAAGTTCAGTCTGCTGAGCGCCTGTTTAGTATATTACTATTTTTGGTACAGAAAAACGAGTTTCAAATAAACAGTTCAAATTCCCCGCCATGTCAATTGGATTGAACCAAAGGATTACTTCACTGTAGAAAAACTGAGTTGAATTGGCCATTAAAAATTTTGTTTGTTCTATGAATATGCCCTAATTCATATGAACTCATGTATGTTGTTTAGATTGCACATTACAAACTGTTCTTGGGAGCTTTTCGTTTCCTTGAAGGACCTGACAGGAAAACGGGGAGGTATATCAATCTAGATCCAACCAGGATACAGAAAATGCTCAGTGATTTAAAGAGGGGAGGTTTTACCTATTAAACTATGATTATAGAGTAACTGTAAGATGAAAAAAGAATGCTGAAGGGTACTATATTAGTGAGAGAGAGTATCCAAGAAAAGGAAACTTGGAAAGGAGATTCTGTCTCCAAGGCTTAAGATCAGACCTCATTGGAGGAGGCATGGTTGCAGCCCACAAGATGGCAAAGTTCACTGGGAGGACCAGCTCAGAGCTGGACCACAGTCACTGGACAAGCAGGAAACAGGCATGGAGCACAGGAGAGCTACAGCTGGTGGGGAATACACTGCTGATCAATGATGTAGCTGCTAAACCTGCAAGAGAAGCTCTTTCCTCCTACAATGTCCTTCCAACACTTTCTACTGAGGTATCTTCCAACTGTATTCACTTAAAAAACAGTTTAAAGGAATCCCATCCATTTTCGCAATGCCCTACAAAATTTATTCAGAAGCCAAAAAGCACTGAAAGACATTACGAAGGAAAAGACACAAAAACAAAAGAAAATTAATTTAGATTTTTTTTTAATTAACAAAAATGAAATGTTAATGGCATTTGCAGATTCTTACTACCTAAGAGCCCAGACCAGAGGAGAAAAGAAGGCAACAAGAGGGTGCTCCAAACAAAAAGTGCAACTAACAAATGCTTTGTTTGAAAAAATAAAAGTACTGTCATGTGACAAGTAAGCTTACTATTTTAATGGAATTGATAATTCCATAGAAATCAAGCCAGTGGAAAAGAAGAAATTATGTTCAAGCTTATGTAAGAAGAAAAATAATCATTGTCTGGTCTTTGGTTCAATACTGAAAGATATTTATGTAGTCATAGTAAACACTGTTTTCAATAAAGACTATGTTACAATTCCATCAAAGTACTGGGGTGAGAGAAAAAGAGACAGATATTAAGAGATAAACCCCATCAGATCAACCAGACCACAGATTTACTATATAATGTCAAAAATAGAAAAAAATCAATAGTTGTGTAAGATTTTTCTTTGTTTTAGAAATACAGAAGCAAATACCAAATGCCCTAAGAAATGGACCAAGAGTTTCAAATGTTTCTGAGGAATGGAATTAGAGATACAGAAGGAAGTGCTGGTTTTCATTGCAATTATTTTAGTTTTATTTTATTTTTAAATTATGCACAGGTTTTAATTTGATGAGAACTAGCCAACACTTGTATATAACATGATTTCTACAATGCAAGTGTCATAGGATAAACACAGGAAGAAAATATTCTAAAATATTTACAGTGACTACTTCTGGCAAGAAAAATTCTACATGACTGTCAATGGTGTCTTTATACTTTAAATCTTCCAAAACTTTCTAAAATGAGTATCAACAGAAAAGGTGTATAATGGATAGGGTAAGCACAGGATTAAGTGAAGTCATTAGATTTAGGAGAAAGGAAAGAAAGAAAGAAAGATAAAGATAAAATGATTGCAGAAGTACCAGGTCATCAGGCAACTAATTTTAAGTGACCATTGTGAGCCTAGCAATGGAGATAAAAAACAAACAAATAAAAGATAAAATTTTGTCCACTCCCTTGAGGCCCTTAAAATTAAATGGAAGAAAAACAAATGTAGGAAATAAAAGTTAGATATTAGATTTTATTTTAACAAATTTTAAAAAATAAAATAACTAAAAATTTTAGTCTATAGGAAGTTTCAAGAGCTGATACTCAAAATCACTTGGAAATGAAAGAATAATTCCTTCTCTTACTCCTGCTCCTACTATCAAAGATAATTAGTTGTAAATAGCTCTCATATAAAATTATGAAGATTACTGTAAACTCCATAAGGGTATTATGCAATTTACAAAATGCAATGTAGAACAGTACTTTTCCCTACAGATTCATCTTGTGGATTCTCAGGACATCTGCTTATCTTAATACCAGTGGTAATGATGATCTTTCAGTCTTTTATAGCATTTACCACTTGCTTGAATTGGTTCAAATACCAAGTCAAATATCAAATCTCTGTCATGTCTGCCTTTATTTCAGATGTGAATTAACCATCACGCTAATTAAGTTTCAATGTCAGAGCCTCTTCCTTGCCTGGGCCCCTCCTCACAACGCACTCTACATGCTTTTGTAGGATTTGCAAAAGGACACTTGAAGCAAAGTTGGTTAAGACCATGGGTTCTTCCTACTCCATGTTACCCTCTCCAAATGTAAGATCACATGTGGAGTGGCTATGAAATTGCTGAGCTGGGGACAACAGAGTTTGATTTAATTAGGTCTATGCATGTCAATTGCAGTCATGTCTATATTTGGTTTAGTTATCCCCATTCATCCTGGGGTAGGAATGGGTTCCAGGAAATTCTCACAGCCTACTATATTAACTCCCCTCATTATTAACT
This sequence comes from Halichoerus grypus, assembly GCF_964656455.1. Lineage (NCBI taxonomy): Eukaryota > Metazoa > Chordata > Mammalia > Carnivora > Phocidae > Halichoerus > Halichoerus grypus. Next base: position 138,449,581 of record NC_135713.1, on the reverse strand, counting down.
TGCAAAGATGAGTTAACAAAGCACAGGTTTTGTAGATCAATTAACATGTCCTATTGAGGTTTGCACTAAAGAGGTAAGGATAATGGAAGAAAAAAAAAAGGCTTGAAATAGATAGCATGAGAAGCCAGCTTGTGAAAAAGTCCTCCAAATCCTACATCTCATTAAAAAAAAGAACTTTTGATATAACTATCCCCCCATATTTGATAGCAATAGTACAACATCTAGGGGCGCCTGGGTGGCTCAGTTGGTTAAGCAACTGCCTTCAGCTCAGGTCATGATCCTGGAGTCCCGGGATCGAGTCCCGCATCGGGCTCCCTGCTCGGCAGGGAGTCTGCTTCTCCCTCTGACCCTCCTCCCTCTCATGCTCTCTGTCTCTCATTCTCTATCAAATAAATAAATAAAATCTTTAAAAAAAAAAAAAAAAATAGTACAACATCTACCTGACATGATACTAGTGAGTTATGAAACTAAAAGGAAATTTTAAATTATCAGTAATATAAAAAAAACAAATTTCAACCAAAAGGCTGAATTATCTCTATAGTCTCAATAGAAAATCATATTAAATCATAGTCATGAAATGGCAATCAAAGTTTGAAGCCAAAAACAAATAAGAAGGAAATAGTATAGAGTTGTATCAGGCAATTAATTAATTAATATGTAATGATTTTCTTCTAGGTTTTGTAATTTTACTGGTTTTGCCAGTTTTTTAAATTTTAATTTGTTACAATGTATTTTCTCATCCAAAGTAAATGTTCACATTCATATCTAATTTTATATTTTATTTCCTTTTACTCTAAATTTTCCTACTTTGTGTAAGATTGAGCTCCCATAAAAACAATGACACCCTGGACTTTTTAAGTATTATTTCAAAACATCTATCATGCTATGTTGCCCCATTTCTATAAAACGAGCCTTATATAGTTGATCCTATCTCTACATAACCTTCTTATAGCATTAAAGTCCTATTTTTCCCTTTGTGACCCATGTGCAATGGATTCAGATTCTCACACAACACAGAAAAAATATTCAAGAAATTCAATAAAAATTGAGGTGACAAGTCAAAGGAAATGACAGAATTGATGAGAAAATATTCTGTACATGGAGATTAAATGGAAGATTCCCACTGTTCCAACTTAGTCCCCTACTTCTACCCACGTTAACGTTCAGAGGTAGTTGGCCCGATTCAAGGATTAAAAAAAAAAAAAGCATCATGTTTGCATATAAGAAGTACTAAACAAACACAAAGAAAAAAAATGCTGAAAAAAGCAAAAGAACATACATAAAAAGTAGATGAATGATCTACAACGTAAGAAGAGTACCTTAAAAAATAAAAAAAAAAAAATGAATTCAAGGACATAGATTTCTCTCAACTCAATTGAAATAACAGGCATTTGGTTTCTCTAGAAAAATAAAATGAGACAATTCTTTAGAGAAGAGATTTCAATTCACAAAAGAAATTAAAGTTAGAAAAGAGATGGAAAAGAAAAACATAGTGCATATGGGTATCCTGTATTACACAAATTAAAAAATAGAACAAACATAACTGAAAATATAGGCACTGATATGGAAACAAATACCCAGCAAACATACTTCTTGTCCCTAAAACACAGAAGATAAAGACTTGAATGACACACCATGGAAAAATTCACAGAGAACACATAAGAAAATACATCCTCAGGGCGCCTGGGTGGCTCAGTCGTTAAGCGTCTGCCTTCGGCTCAGGTCATGATCCCAGGGTCCTGGGATCAAGCCCCACGAGAAGCCTGCTTCTCCCTCTCCCACTCCCCCTGCTTGTGTTCCTGCTCTTGCTTTGTCTGTCTCTGCCAAATAAATAAATAAAATCTTAAAAAAAAAAAAAAAGAAACTACATCCTCAGGAAGGCGTTCAAATTGGAGATGAATAAAAAAAATTACATGCACAATCTAACAGAAAAGAAGTCCTAAGCAAGGGGAGAAAAACAAGTTGACCTCAGCCTTCTTCACAACCCCCCCAAAACCAGAGACAGGAGCAAACAGTTCTTGGCCCAGTGGTGTCCTCTGAATGTGCAATTTGGAATTGTAACCCCATTTTGGGACCAAGGATGGAGCCAAAAGGATAAATCCACCCCAGTGGGAAAAGCTGATGATATTTTCAGTCAATTCTGAACCCCTCCATTCCATCTGAATGATAATCTTTTCTTATTGCTTAAGCCACTGTCATTCCAGTTTGGTTACGTGTTGAAAGCTGTCTACTTCTTGATGTGAAGAGGATATAAATATTATACAATTCAACCATGTAAAAATACTAATGCAAGTAACACAAATCAAGGTATGAGGATAAAGATAAAAGAAGTTGGAGAAAGTTTAACTCTAGTAACTTCCCTATCTTTCATACCTAAAATTCAATGAGCACAATCTAGAGTTGAAATAATTATTCATTCCAATCCCAAAATTGCGGTTTTTTTTCTTTTCCTAACATTATGGGACTCCTCCAAAAATTACTATTTCTTACAGTGAAGAAATAAATATTTTATCAAAATGTTAGTAATTTTTTAAAAAGACTTTATTTATTTATTTGGGGGAGAGAGAGAGAGAGTGAGAGAGAACAAGAACAGGGAGGAGAGGGAGAAGCAGGCTCTCCATTGAGCAGGGACCATGGGATCACAACCTGAGCAGAACACAGACACTTAACTGACCAAGCTACCCAGGCACACCAAAATGTTAGCAATTTTTAAGTTTCACTTCTGATATTTTATTCTCTTAAATTCAGAAGAAATTAATGTAATCACTTTAAGGAAAACAATATATAGCATGAGCTAATATTTTTTTTAATATTTTTATTTTTCTATTCTTCAGTTTTTATACAAAAATATCTGAATTTTAGGACACCAAATATTAATACTAGTTATTCCTGCATAGTGAAAATCTGTTGTGGATTCTACTTTCATTTTTCTACTTTGCCTGAATAAAGGCAATACTCAAAATAACACACACAAAAAAATCACACGCACAATCTAACAGAAAAAATGTCGAAAAAAATGGAAATTGAACCAGAGGAGTTGAAAAGAAACAAAATGTTACAAAATAGAGACTATTTTTACAAAACAATAAAATTATTAATCATAAAAAATTGAGCAGCTATTTTTGAATACTTACTTTACACTATGTTTGATCACAGAAACATATCATGGGCAATAAGATTTTTTACTTCATGTTTCACAGTTACACAAAATTATAACACTTATAAAAATATTTATCTACCTAATTTTACACCAACTATTAAGAAAAGAATCTGAATGAGAGATACTGGTATCGGAACTGAATCAACTATATCAAAATTTAGGATTAGCAATAATTTTAACACTTTATTTTGGAACTCACTTTTCAAAGCAAATATGTATTTCATATTAGATTGCCTTAAAAACAGTATAAACATTGCAACTATTTTTAATACTTTTAAAAAGAGAGCAAATCATATATGGACTAAATGGGCAGGAACATTGCTAAAGGAGCTCAAGAAAGCTTCCTACCTGTGGCAGTGTTTTGTGTTTTTCCACTTTTGTAAATGCCCACCTGGTTAATATTAATCCTTCAACTATCACCTCAGGCATTGTCTCTAGAAAGGGTCACTGAAATCCCTGTGCTGGACCCAATGGCTCTGTTGCTGGGCCACCCTGTCTATATCCCTATAAAAGAAATTACCTCATAGTTCAAATTATCCATTAGGCTAGGATTCCCCAAGTAGGGTCTCCAGTCCAGTGGTATCAACACCACAGAGGAACTAGTTAGAAATGCATGTTCTCAGGCTCCAGCCCAGAGGTCCTAACTCCAGAACTCCATGGGCAGGCCCAGCAAGAGACCGGCATACACCCTGGGGTGATTCTGACGTGTGCTAGCTTGAAAGCACAGACTGACTGCTTTCCCTAGAGAAGGTAAGGTCTGCAGGGACATGGTCTTTTCTCATTCACTGCTGTATCCCTGAATCCTGGCATCATGCCTGGAACACAGTACAGGGTCCTTGAAGGCTCAGTAGAAGAAAAATAGTGCCTACAAATCATGAAGATAATAGTGAACTTTTATCATAATGTTTCAGACATTGTGTTTAGCATCTCACACGTATTCTGATAGTGCAGATATCAGCATCTCCATCACTATACAGTAAGGAACGAGGCACAGAAAGTTTAGGAAACTCGCCTAAGATACACAATTAGCAAAAAGTAGAGCCAAGACAGGATGTCAGCCTATGTTAAGACCTGGGCCCCTAGTCATAAAATTACGTAAACTCACAATTCGTGGAAATACTAAGAATAATTACTTTCAGATAACTTTTACTTTCCAAGTATTTGACTTTGTCTGTACTCTTCTTCTCATATATTGGCAAATACATGGCATTTTTGTTCTACACAGAATATATTTTATATGCAGAATTTCCTCCCCAAATCATGTATTGTTGACCTACTCTCAGCAATTAAACTCAGTCATTTTACTCAAGGATTTACTCAAACTCATTTTAGAGGCCTGGGTCAACAATTTCCTAATGAAGATTCGGTTCCATTTTTTGGCTTACTAAAAATCCTTTTTTGGAGCTTCAGCCTCACACCAAAATCCTAAAGACACTGAAAATTTGTTCAGAGATTTTGAATTGGTGATCAATCGCTGTGTGACAAATCAGAACTCATATTTAACAGTGTGCCAAAGCAACAAGTCCTCATCGGATTCTTTAACACTTACTGCTCAGAAAAAAACAAATATTAATGTGTTTCAAAAACTGCATTAATTGGGGGTGCCTGGGTGACTCAGTTGTTGAGGTGTCTGCCTTTGGCTCAGGTCATGATCCCGGAGTCCTCCTGGGATCAAGCATGCGACAGGCTCCATGCTCAGTGGGGAGTCTGCTTCTCCCTCTGCCCCTCCCCCTGCTCATGCTCTCTCTCTCTCTCTCAAATAAATAAATAAAATCTTTTTAAAAAATTATCAAAGCTTAAGATGGCCACTTTCTTAAGTCAGCTGACCTTAATGTACAGATGAATATATGAGCTAATTTTGCTGCAAGAAAGTTAAGACAAGACGTGGTCAGAGTGCTTACAAGATATAGTTTGATCATTTCTACTGAATTTTACTTGGGGCTGTGCCCAATGCTCAGGTTCTACACACACTGCTATTTCTACATGTAAAACTATGTCAATTTATTTTCATTTGAAAAAATTGCCATTACCCCCCATTTCTTAAAATGACAAAATCCCAACAGATTAAATTATTCACAATCTATTGCTAGAACATCTTACAGCACAACAAAGATTTAGTTGAGTAATTCAAATTACCACGAGGCTAATTATCATTTTTATCTTCATTATGTGAGCTGACTATAGCACTTCTTAATTCCATCATTCCTTTCGGTGCTCTGGCAAAACAGCCAGCCTGCAGGTGCTATGACCGCGACTCCTGGAATTCTGCCTGATCTCCATATTTGACATGGTGATATTGCAGCCTGAAAACACATCAGGTTATGCTGAAGCTGAGCTATGGAAATACTAGTCAGTCCAGTAATCTTATAGAACAGTGCAAAATGTCCTTTAGCAGCAGCCTGGCAGCAGTGTAGCTGAGGGTCAGTTAGAAGTAAGTTTGATTTCGGGGCACCTGGGTGGCTCAGTCAGTTAAGCATCTGCCTTCGGCTCAGGTCATGATCCCAGGGTCCTGGGATTGAGCCCCGCATTGGGCTCCCTGCTCAGCGGAAAGCCTGCTTCTCCCTCTCCCACTCCCTCTGCTTGTGTTCCTGCTCTCTCTCTCTCTCTCTCTCTGTGTCAAATAAATAAATAAAATCTTAAAAAAAAAAAAAAAGAAGTAAGTTTGATTTCATCACATGATGAGGTTTTGCCCATGCCAAGAAATTAGTCAAGTGAAGAAGGAGGTAGAAAAAAGGGATTAAAAATATGCAAAGGGTCAACAATATCAGGAAGAAGAAAGCAAGTGGCCAAAGGAGACATAAACATTGTTATTTCTCCTTTAGCTGGGATACCTGTAGCTGAATGCCTAGAGGAGAGAGCTCTCTAAAGACTTGCAGCCATGTTTGCCCATTGTTAATTGTCAGAGGAAGGATTGCAGGAATATGGGGGAAAAAATGAATTTTCAATTGATTTCTATGGCAACATATGGCAATAGTCCATGCATGAAGAAAAGTCACTGTATTCTGATTTCCTGACAGGTTTACTCTGTAGTTCATGGATCATCTGTCAGAGGGTATGAAGACAGAAACACAGGATGTGCACTGAATCACTCACAGAATGAGTCTATCGGTCAGCGTCTGCTAATTGTGTGCTGTGTTTCCTCCTGGGCTTCTCATTACTCTGAAGGGAAACCAGCCCTTAGAGAAAACTCTCTGGATATTGTCTATGGTTCATAGACAGAAAACAGATACACCTAGATGAGGAACACCAGCTAAAACGGAAGCTGGATTGATCACATTTTGAGCTGGTTGCTTGGGGTGAAAAGAGTCAAGACGTCAAATGAATAAAAGTGGCCGAGTGTGAAATCCCAAATAATGTATCCCTTATTTATCTAACTTGTATGATAGTTTTTCTCTTTAAAAATATGTTCCTGATATTGTGATAGGGAGAATTCTAAGATTCCCCAACCCCTGGCATACACATCCTGGCTAACACCCTTCCCTTGAGTGTGGGCAGAACGTATGAATATGATAACTTAATCACAGATATGATAACCTGTTAACAAGTTAGCTTCGAGTTAACTGAAATGAAGACCATCCTGGGTAGACATAACCGATCTGGTGAGCCCTTAAACAAGAGAAATAGAAGAGCCAGCTCCTCTGGCCTTGAAGAGGCCAACATCCTGAGTCCTAGACCTGCAAGGAAATGAAGTCTGCCAACAACCAGATGAACCTACAAGAGGATTCCCAGCCCCCTTGAGCCCCCAGCCCCAGGATGACACCTGGACTCCAGTCTGGTGAGCACTTGAGCAGAAGACCCATCTCACCCTGCCCAAACTCCCAACCCACAGAAACTGTGAGAAATTATATACTTGTGTTGTTTTAAGGTACAAAATTTGTGGTAATTTGTCACACAGAGATAGAAAATTAACAGATCTGATGTTCAAAACTGAGCTCTTTGAAGAGAATTTCTTACATCTTGAACATAGTTCTGCACATGTGATGCTTTCCCCTTGGTCAATAGTATTCTTTATTCAATTTACCTGACTGAATCCAAATTAAATCTTGGTTCTAATTCTCACTCAGTTCCATCTGTCACGACCCAGATATCACTACAAAAGCCTGACTTTTCAGATAAACTGTAAAATCACAACATTTCAACTCCTCTGGTTCAATTTTCATTTTTCTGTCTTTATATAAAATTCCCCCTACATTCTAAAGAAAAACCAGAAAAGATCATGGTTTTTTTGTTCAACTGATTTCAATCAGCTTTTTCTTTTCCTAACTATTAAGGAAAAACACATACAATTTTAAAAACAGTAACAGAGGCACCTAGGTGGCTCAATCAGTTAAGCACCGACTCTGGATCTCCGCTCGGGTCATGATCTCAGGGTCCTGGGTTGGAGCCCTGCATCAGGCTCCATGCTCAGTGGGGTGTCTGTTTGTCTCCTTCTTTCTTTGCCCCTCCCCCTACTCACACTCTTTCTAAAATAAATAAATCTTTTTAAAAAAAATAATAAATAACAATTACATCTGTGTTATAATTTACAACTTAAATAGTTAATCTTATTTCATTTTAGAAAAAAATTAAAGATGTAGGTTTTATGTTTAATGACAGTTAAAGGTAAAATTCAGAGTTTTTAACACAAGACTTCAAGCACAAATTGACTTATTGATAGAAAAATGGAGTCAATGGCTTAAGACCTGTATCTTCTTTCTTATCCGATAAACCCAGCAAGAAAGGGACCAATTAAATTCAATCCAGAAATGGAAAGACTGATAAGAAGAATATATATGTTGGTAATCTTTTAAGAAAATGTTTAGAGTATTCATAGGTAAATCTCATGAAGTTTTTTATACTGTGCAAAGAACTGTTAACTTGTATCACTTATATCTCAGACAAACTGACTTAATAATAAAAGTAATCTAATAATAATCAGTAATTGTTGAACTCTCAAATGTGAGAAGCACTCTGCTGGTAATATGGATACATTATTATATTCAATCTTCATAACACAACATTATAAGGATGATATGATTATGACATAATCTATCACTTATACAACAAATGATAGCAACAATAAGGAGAATGGCACTTCACCATCTGGTTCCTAACTACTGATCTCCATTGTTTTGAACAACAACAACAAAAAAATTCATAATATTGTCTAGGTAAAGGTCAAATTAGGCCAGGTCAGTGAATAGCAGAACGTACCACTCTGGGAAGGAAAGGAGTAGCCCTGGGGAAAGTAAAGACAAGCTAGGTGCTCCATAGGCTTCTCTGAGTTTTCTTTTCTTTCTTATCTTGGCAAAGATTCTTCCCTAATGTGCCTCACACTATGCAATAGGATGGCAGATACTTAGGCTCAATTCCACATTCCTATCTTCCGGTATGCTTTGGATTCAAAGCCAAATACCAGATTTTACATTTCATAGACTTGTAATGACATATGGTGGCACAAATGTGTAAATATACGCACAAAAATTATAAACCCAGAAACACAAGATTTAAAAAAAAAATATCCAATATTTTGGCAATTTATTCACTTCATTGATTTCCTCTGATGGTACCTAGTCAAGGATGAAGCAGACTGCAAAGTATTTCCCACCAAAAATGCCTTGCCACCTCAAGCTCACATCCTAGACTACAGCTAGTTCAGGAGGGATATTACTCCATAGAGTCCAGCTCATAGTAATACCTATTTCCCACATTCTACTAGTGCTAGAGCTTCAAATGCCCAACATGATCACCACAGGACATGATTTTACCACTTGAAACAGTAAATGAATCATTCCAGGTATGTTGACTGCTAAATCATGATAGTTGTTTTCAAATATTGTAAATACTAGTATGAGAAAAAGAAATTACGGTGTCATTGTGTGATGCCAAGAAAGAGAATCGAGACAATGTATGAAGTTAGATGGAGGCATCAACAGAACTGTCCAGTATGGTACTTAATTAGGCAGAGTTCCCCAACAATGAAGGTATTCAAACCACAGCTAGATAAACACTTCCCAAAGGAGATCCAGAAAGTCGATCAGCAGTTAGCCTTGACTCTAAACACCTTTACCTTTCCCAGCACATCACACAGTGCCTCAGGTATAGTAAGTACCGAATAAACAATGGCTGGCTGCATGAATATAAATAAGAAACTTTAATGTGTATAAAATGTCAATTGTCATTTATATTGTCAGCATAATAAATGAATGGTATACTTTTATACTTTGGATTTCCACAATTTTATACCAAAGGATAGCACAAGAAGCACTGAACAGCAAATACACAGAAGAGACATCTCTTTATAAAATGGAGACACACAGGTCATTCCTTATTTCTAGAAAGCTGTATACTCCCCATGCTATACACAGGTAATTATTTAATAAAAGAAAGAGCTTCTGATTTGGTTTGCAAATCCTTCTCTGAAAGCCTTAACAAAAGACTGATAAATATAGCTACATACTACATGAGATTTCCCTCATGTTTCTATAGGACTCTCAAATTTCTCTGTCAAATCTATAATGTGCTACAAAGTGAAGGAGATAGTAAAGAGGAAGGGCTATCCTTATGGATACATTCAGAATGTTTTCAAGTGTTTTGAAGTGTCATAAAACTTGAAATACGTCTCTGACACTATTAAGATAATGGGCTATGGACTATCTTCACTGTAGAGAGAGCATGAGGTGTACTTGGATAGAGTAATAATCTGGAAAGATCTATACTCGCTCATGCTGTTTAGAACCATTTGCTCTAAGACCTCCAGTTTCCCTGGACTTGCCACATCTTCAGACATCCATATTGTGGCAGAATTGGATCCACCAGCAGAGGCCTGACTCTCTTGCCTTGTTCATCTTACTAAGTGAATTTTTCTGAGCGTAAGGTATCTACCTACAGAGCTGTCATGCACACCCACTCTCCCTGCAAAGAACTTCTGAAAAGTCAAAAGACAACTACATCCCCCTACTGTTTCTCCATTTAAGAAACTTGGAGATGTCTTGGCATTCATGCTGTGGGATTGTGGCTGGTCGTTCTAAGATTATGCCCATCTGACTGACATTTATAACCGTCTTTCCAGGGCAGGACAGGTCATCAAAAACCCACTTTGTGCTGATCTGAAAACATAGAACTGAAAGGGCCATATACATTATTTTCAACATATGTGAAAGTAAGGATCATACAACAAACAATCCAGAGCTTCTTTTTTTAACAACTGAAGAATATTTTATGAAATATGTTAAAGGAGACACAAAAACATTACAACATAAAATTGGGCTTCTTTTGTGTAATGGTAATGACAAGTGTGGTCACAATGGAAGTAATATGATTTGACCACGGACAACAAAACAAAAACTCTTTTCACTTTGATCAACCATCAGGAGAGATGATATATAAAGTGCCACCAAAGAGAAGAGTTGAAAGTTGAAATTGAAAGTTGTAAATTTCAAGTGCCTTCTGCCTACTCTCTGAGAGCAATATCATTATGCTTACCTAAAGGCCAACTGTGGCTGAATAGGATAAACACTGAATCATCTGGGGACTTTTAAAAGAAACAGATTCTGTAGGCCCTGTCCAAGTGTCACTGAAATATACTCTCTGGGGATGTAGTCTATGAATCTGTATTTTTGGAAAGTGAACTCATTTGATTCTATTGTTATCTAGCTTGAGAAGCCAAATCAAGTGGATGCTGTGGTTTCTTGCCTAGATTCTCCCTTCATGAAGAGTCAACCCTCCCATAGCTACCAACTCCCTGAGTACAGGCCACATTCAATGACTGGTTGATGTCAGAGGACGAAGACTTCATATGCATATCCTGATGTGGAATAACTGAAGGAATAATAGCCATAGAGCTTCCTTCGAGCTTGGATGTTTTTCTTACTCCTTTGCAAGTATTATTCCCAGGAGCATTCCTCAATAAAACGTGTGTATAAAATATATTATATACCTATTTACATACGTATATTCTCTAGCTCTGTTCAGTGAGAAGGCCTGATAGCAGTTATACCCCAAAAGCAATGTGCATACTTAATACCCATATTTTGGCTTCCAGATTTCATTCTCAACTTAGAGGAACGAGAACTACTTAGAGAAATGACTGATTCAAGGGCTGGGGAAGAGAAAATACAAGGTGAGCCTAGAACATCTTTCTGAGATAAAATAAGCAAATACTCAAGAAGACGGGACATATCAAAAGAACACAGAAGTCATCTGGAAGGAATTCCACTGGCCACATCTAGAACAATTTGATCATCAACATGAAGAGTGATGGTAAAGAAACCAGTGAATAAAATAGGAGCTTCTGAGTATACACTGATACAAATAAATGAATTAAAAATTGAAGATTACATTAAAAATAGGCTATTTAGACTCAAAGAGTCTCCCAACAAAATATTAACACCAAACAGAGAAAGAGTAACTTTACAGGGGAGAAGCTTTTCTAATATCAAATTGGTCAAATAGCAATAGGAAAAATCAAATATGTATGCTACTTGATATTGATAGGATGAATAACAGCATCACTTCTTTGATATTCCTGCCAAAGACGCACACTGTAAAACCTAAATCTAACAATAAAGAAACATCAGATAAACTCAAATTGAGAAACATCCTATAAAATAAATCACCTGTAATCTTCAAAAGTATCAATATCATGAAGGTAGAAAAAAGAGTAAAGAACTATTCCAGATTTGAAAAACTAAAGAGACATGACAGTAAAATCTAATTGAATTGAATTTTATTGCACTGAATACCACTTCTAAAGGCCATTACTGGGACAGCTGGTAAAATTTGGGTGGAGTCTTGGATTAGATTGTAACAATGTTTCAATGCTAATTTCCTGATTTGGATGGTTGTATTAAGGTCATATAGGAGAATGCCCTTTTCTTTAAAAAAATGTGCAAAATATTTAGGGGTAATGAGATATTCTGTTGGCAGTTTGCTCCCAAAAGTTTCTTTTTCTTGTTCTTGAACTTTTTATTCCAAAAAAATTTTAAAGAAATTTAAATTACATAAAATGAGATTTTGGAATTCTGATACCTTCCAGACTATACACAATGAGGATAAAATTGCTAGGAATAGGGGAATACCAACAGCTCCTGGCAGGCTGCAAAAATGACACTGCTAAACTTCCACTGAAGTCAAACTGGGATGCTTTGTGAAGGAAAAGAAAATTGCTGGTAGATGCACTGTCTCAGGCACTGGAGAAATTCAGAGGTAATAATTACAAGTATATTGGAATTGGATAGCTGTTGGTAAATACTATGACTGCACTGAATACAGGGGAAAGCTGAGGGTGATTAATTATTAATTTAAGTATAAGTGTGAAAGTCAGAGACACAAGTAAAGTACTATAATGCAACCCAAGGGCTATGTCAACGCTCCCATCCTAAATAACAATAGACTACAAAAGGATTTGAACTAGCTGACTATCTTACAGAACATCACATTGGTGTACTAGGCAGTAGAGAACTTCTGTGACATTTGGAAAAAAAAAAATTATCAGGAGCAAGATTTTTTTAAATTTAAATTCAACTTAATTAACTTATACTGTACTATTAGTTTCAGAGGTAGAATTCAGTGAGTCATCAGTTGCATAAAAGACGTATATGAAAAACCCACAGCAAATATCATCCTCAATGGGGAAAAACTGGGAGCTTTTCCCCTAAGGTCAGGAACATGGCAGGAATGTCCACTCTTACCACTTTTGTTCAACAAAGTACTGTAAATCCTAGCCTCAGCAATCAGACAACAAAAAGAAATAAAAGGCATCCAAATTGGCAAAGAAGTCAAACTTTCACTCTTTGCAGATGACATGATATCCTAGGTAGAAAACCCAAAAGAGTCCACCCAAAAATTGCTAGAACTGACACAGAAATGTGGCAGTGGCAGGATACAAAAATCAATGCACAGAAGACAGTTGCATTTCTATACACAAACCATCAGGCAGAAGAAAGAGAAATCAAGGAATCGATCCCACTTACAATTACACCAAAAACCATAAGATACCTAGGAATAAACCTAACCAAAGAGGCAAAGGGATCTTTACTCTGAAAACTATAGAACCCTCATGAAAGAAATTGAGGAAGACACAAAGAAATGGAAAAACGTTCCATGCTCATGGATTGGAAGAACAAATATTGTGAAAATGTCTATGCTACATAGAACAATCTATACATTCTAAGTAATCCCTATCAAAATACCATCACCATTTTTCACAGAGCTGGAACAAACAATCCTAAAATTTGTATGGAACCAGAGAAGATCCCAAATAGTCAAAGGAATGTTGAAAATGAAAACCAAAGCTGGTGGCATTACAATTCCAGACTTCAAGCTATATTGCAAAGCTGTAATCAAGACAGTATGGTACTGGCACAAAAACAGACACATAGATCAATGGAACAGAATAGAGACCCCAGAAATGGACCCTCAACTCTATGGTCAACTAATCTTTGACAAAGCAGGAAAGAACATCCAATGGAAAAAAAGACAGTTTCTTCAACAAATGGTGTTAGGAAAACTAGACAGCTACATGCAGAAGAATGAAACTGGACTACTTTCTCACACCATACATAAAAATACACTCAAAATGAATGAAAGACTTACATGTGAGATAGGAATCCATCAAAATCCTAGAGAAGAACACAGGTAGCAACCTCTTTGACTTTGGCCACAGCAACTTCTAACTAGGCCCATCTCTACAGACAAGGGAAACAAAAACAAAATGAACTATTGGGACATCATCAAGATAAAAAGCTTTTGCACAGCAAAAGAAACAGTCAACAAAACCAAAAGACAACCGACAGAATGGGAGAAGGTATTTGCTAATGTCTTATCAGATAAAGGGCTAGTATCCAAAATCTATAAAGAACTTATCAAATTCAATACCCAAAGAACAAATAATCCAATCAAGAAATGGGCAGAAGACATGAACAGACATTTCTCCAAAGAAGACATACACATAGCCAACAGACACATGAAAAAATGCTCAACATCACTTGGCATCAGGGAAATACAAATCAAAACCACAATGAGGTACCATTTCACACCAGTCAGAATGGCTAAAATTAACCACTCAGGAAGTGACAGATGTTGGCAAGGATGTGGAGAAAGAAGCAGAGTTCTTTTAGATGGTCCAAGTATAAGGTCAGATGGACCCACCAGCATGGTGGGCAAGGATGATAGAAGAAAAAGGCCAAACTTGTGTCATGAGTAGGCTAGCACAGTATTTATGTGTAAGCCCCCAAAATGACTAATACCAAACTGCAGCTCAACTCAGGATGTCTTTCAAGGACAGTGGTGAGGAGAAATCCTCCACTGGGCAGTGATAAGAATGTTAATGCATTTAGACTATTGGGCAGCAGTGACTGCTTAGCTAGATGACCAGAATCCTGGGAAGAAAAGATTTGAATGTTAGAGAAAAGGATCTCTGGGAAAGAGCATGTGGATGTACCTATAGGAGAGTGTGTGAGGGTGAAGATTATTGTGTCCCATGTTAACACTACCAGTGAAGACTGACCGAACCAAGTGATGTCAGTCAGCCTCTGTCATTGGTCACCCTACTGCTTGCACAATGGGCTTGTGAACATAGTAGCCATGGCGGCAGGGATGGAGGCTATGCATGGGCCCAACTGAATATACTCCACACCAAGGCTGATCTACCTACTGCTGCTACTGAATGCCAAACCTTCCAGCGACAGAGACTAATATTGAGTCCCAGATATAACAGCATTCTTTGAAGAGAACAATTAGACACTTGGTGGCAAGTTGACTACATTGGACCCCCTCTTTCCTAAGAGGGGCATCTATTCATATTGGTGGGGTTGAGATATATAATGGATATGGTTTGCCTGAGCCAGTAATGCTACCCAAGGTCTTACAGAGTTCTTGATCCACCCATATAGTATGTCTAACATTATCTTATCTTAAATGAAGGGATCTATATTATAGCAATCAGTACAGGAGTATTACCATGACCATGAGATCTACTCATCTCATAAAATACTATACCACCCAAAGGTGCCAGAATGAAAAAGCAATGGAACAGCAATTTGAAGTCATGTCGGAAGTATCAGCATAGAGAAAAGACACTGCAAAGATAAAGCAACAACCTACATGATGCAGTCTATTCTTCAAATCAAAGATAATTATTAGGTGCTCTGTCTCCAACAGGGAGAATAACTATTGGTTCAGGAACCAAGTGTTCCAAGCAGCAATGACCCATTTACCATTACTCCACGTAACCAACTAGGATTCTTTGTTTCCCATCCTTTCACCTTACGCTGTATGGATTTAGAGGTCTTTGTTCCCTGGGGAATTACTTTAGACAGTGGATACAATAAGCAGTCCATTAAATGTTAGGTTATGACTCCACCTGGTTCCTTTTGCCAAGAGACCAGAAGGTAAGGGAAAGTTTGATCACTTCAGTAGGATGGTTATCTCTGATCATCAGTAGGACATAAGGTTACTGTTATCCAGTGGAGCAGGTGGTCCATAAGGACATCTTTAGGAATTCCACTGTTTGAATTTGATAATAAATGCACAAGTAAAACAGCAGAGTCCTAGGTGCCTGAGAGATCAGAATCTATTTTACTGTGTAAGCCACCTAGTCAGGCAGAGGCAATGCTGATGGGGGGAACAATTTAGAATGAATAGTAGGGAAGGGAGACGGTAAGTGTCAGTTACAGATCTGAGACTGGCTGTAGCATCAAGGTTGAGATTCTCCAGATAAAATGAACAACCAGAATCCTGGAGGAGCTTTCCTGGAGAAGTTAGACTTACTATATGGAGTAGGTAAGTAACAGTGTTACAGCCACCTAGAACTTCATTAGGAACCCTTATTCTCCCACCTTTGCTAAGTGCTAATGGACTAGTGACTGATGGATCACAGAATGAAGGGATTTCTTGATTAGTGGCTGTGAGGATACAAAGGACAGGACATCTGGTCTCAGTTTAGGAAGAACCATAGAAATTTGGGATTACCCTCGGGATTGGCTTAGGCTTCTGTTGCATTTCCTTGGCAGTTTAACTTCTCCCTCTGCCATTCTTTGTTCCCTCTCTCCCTCACAGGAGAGCTCTCTCCCATACATTTCCTGCACACAAATTCTTGTCTCTGTCTGTTACTTGAGGAACCTAAACAAAGACAGTGCTAGATAAGAAGCATCTAAATCAGATGTATTAAAAAGAAGGGAAATAGCTATTTTTGAAACTCTTGGGTGCCACCCAGTATTATGCCTTAGAATCTTGTAGAACAGAACACAAATGGTAACAGTATGAGAGAAAGAGAGTCAGAAGCCAAACAGAATAAATAAAGAAGCAGGAATAGAAGCTATTTATGTTGGACATCTAATATGGGCTCTCCTACAGAGGCTTTACACATTTAGTCATATTTTATTCTCAACAAGCACATCAAGAAATTATTATCTCAGTTGCATAGCAAAGAAACTAAAATTAGGGAAAATTAGAGAAATTTAGCAACATACAACTAGTGCTATCTCTATTCCTGGAACCACAAACTGACTGACGGAATTCTCTCTAAAACCTCTTCTTCTATTTCTAAGAATAAAAATTAAAGGAGACAGGGGCACCTGGGTGGCTCAGTCGTTAAGCATCTGCCTTCGGCTCAGGTTGTGATCCCAGGGTCCTGGGATCGAGCCCCGCATCCGGCTCCCTGCTCCGCGGGAAGCCTGCTTCTCCCTCTCCGACTCCCCCTGCTTGTGTTCCCTCTCTCGCTGTGTCTCTCTCTGTCAAATAAATAAATAAAATCTAAAAAAAAAAAAAAAAAAAAAAAATTAAAGGAGACAGAGTTCGAAAGAGGTACAAAGCCAGTATGAGGTTCTAGGCAATCAATAATAAGTAGCTGAAGGGTCAGAGTGTAACAGCTAGTAAGAATAAGATTTATTGAATAGTTCCTCTGTGCCAAGCTCTGTATTGGGCTATTAATGTGGATTTTTTTCATTTAATTCTTAGGACTCCTGCATGAGGAAAGATGATATTATTAACTCCTTTTTACCAATGAGGAATTCAGGCTCACACAAATAGTGTAGTCCAATGGTTCTCAAACTTCAGCGTGAAGGAACACTTGGAGAACTTGCTAAAGCATAGTACATAAGGTTCTACTCCAAGAGTTTATTAACTAGAAAATATGAAGTGGGTATGAGAATTTGCACTACAAATCCCACATATTTCCTATTAAATACACATTTTCTTTTTCTTTTTCTTTTTTTTTTTTTTTTTTACAAAACTAACCCTGGGTTAGGAACAGAAGCCATTGTACCAATCTGATTCACTTAACAATGCTAAGCAAGGCACTTCATATCTTAAAATACAAGACTGAAAATTCAAATACAAATTTTTAAATACTATTAAAATAATAAACCTTCTTCAAACCCCTAAAGTAGTGTGAAACTTCACATTTTCCTTAATATAAATACAAATTCTCTTAAGAGGTGTAACCACGTAAGTAAATAACTTATTTCTAAAGGGAGATTGTACTATAAGAGGTCCAGAGATTAAAGTACTCTCCAGAGAAAGCAGAAGGTACACACCAAAGGCCCTTAAGAACAAAGGTGTGTCAGGAAGCTGCTAGGTGTCAGGTATTGGGAATCCAAGCAATTTCTATATATTTAAAATTCCTCCAGCAATTCTAGTGTGCAGCCAAGGTTAGGGACTATTATTTTTAATATAAGCAAGATAAATTATGACATGATTTTGAGGAATTGCAGGAAGATAAGAAGAGGTAATTATTTTTACTTTGACGCTAGGGATCAAAGAGATTCTGATGTGAAAAATAGAAATTCTATTATCCTTTGTTGTGTAGTTAACTGTATTTATATAAAGACAAAAATTCATTTTGTTTTTATGTTTTAGAATCAATTTATAGATGATGTTATAATAGAAATCCTATTTTGGCTACAATATTTCTCACTCATCACTTGGCAGAGGTTTACATATTTAAAATATTTTCTTAGAATGTTTTTGTAACATAGACAATGAATATTTATAACATCATTTGTTTTGGATCAATATAAATTAAGAGTAACACTATCCCCTCAGTTGATTCTGTTCCTGGCTCACATGTAAAATTCCTCAGAGAAAACCCCTCCACCACATACACACACCCCAACCACATATGAAATAGCTCTAACTTCCCTTGAGTTTTCTTTATAGCACTTATCAACACCTGGCTGTTCTGTGCATCTATTTTTGTCTCTCTTTCCCACTTTTCTGAAAAGTATGTTCAGTAAAAAGCAGAAAAAAAATGTTTACTGCTTTTATCAAGCAAGGGTGGATACTTAGAAGGCCCTCTATAAATGCATATGAAATAAATCAATGAGTGAATTAAACTATAATAGTGTCTGCAAGAGCATGGACTATGCTTTATTCCTCTTCTTTTTCCCCATTATAAATCAATGTTTGCTGAACCAAGCTACAAATATTCACAAGTCCATGGTAAGACAGAGTATAGGTCTCCTGCAAGGGAGCAGTTTAGTTGATTTAACTGATCTAAGACTTCTTAAATTCTTATGTAAAAAATATTTATTAATATCCTATAATTTTCAAAGGTCTGGATAAGGTAGCAAGACGTGTAAGTCTTGTTGCTGATATGCCACTGTTTAAAATGAGAGATGGAAAAATGTAGGTAAAAGTTCTGAACATGGAGTCATCCAATATACATGAAAATGTGTGATTTTCAAATCGTTAAAAAATAATATTCAGATGAGTAGTTAGCACATGTCAAAATTTTACTTAATTCATTAATAGAGAATGACATAGGTTATTAAATGAGGATATGAGAATCTCAGATTTATAAGGTCAGTGGAAAAAGAAATTTGGAATAAGATTGCTTAGTCTGATACAGACTCATTAATATCCTACAGGGCAATAAGCTGTAACCTTTGGGGGATATCTTCTCTCTCAAACAGAAAAAAAAAATCACACCTTGTTCATTTTCTATAAATCAACCTCTCATTTATGGTTACAAGACATGTGAGCCCTAATCAACTGTGAATAGTAAATCAAAATTTTATTCCATGAGAGAATCAGATGACCCTCAGGCATCTTGTTGGACAATGTTCTAGTATAACATTTTGAAAAATATAACTCTTCTTTTTGTCTTATTTCCAAGTTATGGTTATTTTATTTCTCTGAACACAGACTAATCCCTAAATGGTGTGGTGGAAAAATATACTTGTTTTAAGAAGAAGAAAATGAGGGGCGCCTGGGTGGCTCATCAGTTAAGCATCTGCCTTCGGCTCGGGTCATGATCCCAGGGTCCTGGAATCAAGCCCCATGTTGGGCTCCCTGCTTGGCGGGAGCCTGCTTCTCCCTCTCCTCCCCGCTCATGCTCTCTTCTCGTGACCTCTGTCACTATCTCTGTCTCTCTCAAATGAATAAATAAAATCTTTAAAAAAAAAAAAAGAAGAAGAAAATGATTGTGAAAAAGCAAAGATAATACAAAACATGAGTATTTTGGAAACAGTGTCAAAAGTCATCTCACTTTAAAAGCGATGGAAATAAATTTTATTTAATTACATTTGCCTCACTTCACCAAGGGAGGTGATGGGTAAAACATCTGAAAGTATTCTCAGCTTCTCAGAAGAACAATCGTGCAAAGCATATAGTGTTTCTCCTTCTTCAAAATAAAGGCAGTCATTTATATCTACTTGTATATAATTGCCTAGTATGCCAGTGACCATTAATTAGTATAAGACCACAGGCCACAAGAACATGCTCTATCAAGGTGCTAGAGAGTATTAAGCTTCTCTTTTGGGGTGTTTGTCTGGAGATGACTTCAATCATCACCTTTTGTTGAATTCTATTGTCTTGGGCTCTGATACACCCAGGGTTGAGGGCTGATCCTTCCATCTTTTTTTTTTTTTAATTTTTTTATTGTTATGTTAATCCCCATACATTACATCATTCGTTTTAGATTTAGTGTTCCATGATTCATTGTTTGTGCATAACACCCAGTGCTCCATGCAGAACGTGCCCTCCTCAATACCCATCACCAGGCTAACCCATCCTCCCAACCCCCTCCCCTCTAGAACCCTCAGTTTGTTTTTCAGAGTCCATCGTCTCTCATGGTTCTTCTCCCCCTCCGATTTCCCCCCCTTCATTCTTCCCCTCCTGCTACATTCTTCTTCTTTTTTTCTTTCTTAACATATATTGCATTATTTGTTTCAGAGGTACAGATCTGAGATTCAACAGTCTTGCACAATTCACAGCGCTTACCAGAACACATACCCTCCCCAGTGTCCATCCCACCCAGTCACCCCATCCCTCCCACCCCACCCCCCACTCCAGCAACCCTCAGTTTGTTTCCTGAGATTAAGAATTCCTCATATCAGTGACGTCATATGATACATGTCTTTCTCTGTTTGACTTATTTCGCTCAGCATAATACCCTCCAGTTCCATCCATGTCGTTGCAAATGGCAAGATCTTATTCCTTTTGATGGCTGCATAATATTCCATTGTATATATATACCACCTCTTCTTTATCCATTCATCTGTTGATGGACATCTTGGCTCTTTCCACAGTTTGGCTATTGTGGACATTGCTGCTATAAACATCGGGGTGCACGTAGCCTTTCGGGTCCCTACTTTTGTATCTTTGGGGTAAATACCCAGTAGTGCAATTGCTGGATCATA
Organism: Halichoerus grypus; assembly: GCF_964656455.1. Taxonomy (NCBI): domain Eukaryota; kingdom Metazoa; phylum Chordata; class Mammalia; order Carnivora; family Phocidae; genus Halichoerus; species Halichoerus grypus. Next base: position 138,428,800 of record NC_135713.1, on the reverse strand, counting down.
TGGTAGCTCTATTTTCAACTTTTTGAGGAACCTCCATACTGTTTTCCAGAGTGGCTGCACCAGCTTGCATTCCCACCAACAGTGTAGGAGGGTTCCCCTTTCTCCGCATCCCCGCCAACATCTGTCATTTCCTGACTTGTTAATTTTAGCCATTCTGACTGGTGTGAGGTGGTATCTCATTGAGGTTTTGATTTGGATTTCCCTGATGCCGAGCGATATTGAACACTTTTTCATGTGTCTGTTGGCCATTTGGATGTCTTCTTTGGAAAAATGTCTGTTCATGTCTTCTGCCCATTTCTTGATTGGATTCTTTGTTCTTTGGGTGTTGAGTTTGATGAGTTCTTTATAGATTTTGGATACTAGCCCTTTCTCTGATATGTCATTTGCAAATATCTTCTCCCATTCTGTCAGTTGTCTTTTGGTTTTGTTGACTGCTTCCTTTGCTTTGCAAAAGCTTTTTATCTTGATGAAGTCCCAATAGTTCATTTTTGCCCTTGCTTCCCTTGCCTTTGGCGATGTTTCTAGGAAGAAGTTGCTGCGGCTGAGGTCGAAGAGGTTGCTGCCTGTGTTCTCCTTTAGGATTTTGATGGACTCCTGTCTCACATTGAGGTCTTTCAACCATTTGGAGTCTATTTTTGTGTGTGGTATAAGGAAATGGTCCAGTTTCATTCTTCTGCATGTGGCTGTCCAATTTTCCCAACACCATTTGTTGAAGAGACTGTCTTTTTTCCATTGGACATTCTTCCCTGCTTTGTCAACGATTAGTTGACCATAGAGTTGAGGGTCCATTTCTGGGCTCTCTATTCTGTTCCATTGATCTATGTGTCTGTTTTTGTGCCAGTACCATACTGTCTTGATGATGACAGCTTTGTAGTAGAGCTGGAAGTCTGGAATTGTGATGCCGCCAGCTTTGCTTTTCTTTTTCAACATTCCTCTGGCTATGCGGGGTCTTTTCTGGTTCCATACAAATTTTAGGATTATTTGTTCCATTTCTTTGAAGAAAGTGGATGGTATTTTGATGGGGATTGCATTGAATGTGTAGATTGCTCTAGGTAGGATTGACATCTTCACAATATTTGTTCTTCCAATCCATGAGCATGGAATGTTTTTCCATTTCTTTGTGTCTTCCTCAATTTCTTTCATGAGTATTTTATAGTTTTCGGAGTACAGATCCTTTGCCTCTTTGGTTAGATTTATTCCTAGGTATCTTGTGGTTTTGGGTGCAATTGTAAATGGGATCGACTCCTTAATTTCTCTTTCTTCTGACTTGTTGTTGGTGTATAGGAATGCCACTGACTTCTGTGCATTGATTTTATATCCTGCCACTTGACTGAATTCCTGTATGAGTTCTAGCAGTTTTGGGGTGGAGTCTTTGGGATTTTCCACATAAAGTATCATATCATCTGCAAAGAGTGAGAGTTTGACTTCTTCTTTGCCGATTTGGATGCCTTTGATTTCTTTTTGTTGTCTGATTGCTGTGGCTAGGACTTTCAATACTATGTTGAATAGCAGTGGTGATAGTGGACATCCCTGCCGCGTTCCTGACCTTAGGGGGAAAGCTCTCAGTTTTTCCCCATTGAGAATGATATTCGCTGTAGGTTTTTCATAGATGGCTTTTATGATATTGAGGTATGTACCCTCTATCCCTATACTCTGAAGAGTTTTGATCAAGAAAGGATGCTGTACTTTGTCAAATGCTTTTTCTGCATCTATTGAGAGGATCATGTGATTCTTGTTTTTTCTTTTGTTAATGTATTGTATCACGTTGATTGATTTGCGGATGTTGAACCAACCTTGCAGCCCAGGGATAAATCCCACTTGGTCGTGGTGAATAATCCTTTTAATGTACTGTTGGATCCTATTGGCTAGTATTTTGGTGAGAATTTTTGCATCCATGTTCATCAGGGATATTGGTCTGTAATTCTCCTTTTTGATGGGGTCTTTGTCTGGTTTTGGGATCAAGGTAATGCTGGCCTCATAAAATGAGTTTGCAAGTTTTCCTTCCATTTCTATTTTTTGGAACAGTTTCAGAAGGATAGGTATTAATTCTTCTTGAAATGTTTGGTAGAATTCCCCTGGGAAGCCATCTGGCCCTGGGCTTTTGTGTTTTGGGAGATTTTTGATGACTGCTTCTATTTCCTTAGTGGTTATAGGTCTGTTCAGGTTTTCTATTTCTTCCTGGTTCAGTTTTGGTAGTTGATACATCTCTAGGAATGCATCCATTACTTCCAGGTTATCTAATTTGTTGGCATAGAGTTGCTCATAATATGTTCTTATAATTGTTTGTATTTCTTTGGTGTTGGTTGTGATTTCTCCTCTTTCATTCATGATTTTGTTGATTTGGGTCATTTCTCTTTTCTTTTTGATAAGTCTGGCCAGGGGCTTATCAATCTTGTTAATTCTTTCAAAGAACCAGCTCCTAGTTTCGTTGATCTGTTCTACTGTTCTTTTGGTTTCTATTTCATTGATTTCTGCTCTGATCTTTATTATTTCTCTTCTCCTGCTGGGTTTAGGCTTTATTTGCTGTTCTTTCTCCAGCTCCTTTAGGTGTAGGGTTAGGTTGTGTACTTGAGACCTTTCTTGTTTCTTGAGAAAGGCTTGTATTGCTATATACTTTCCTCTTAGGACTGCCTTTGCTGTATCCCAAAGATTTTGAATAGTTGTGTTTTCATTTTCATTGGTTTCCATGAATTTTTTTAATTCTTCTTTAATTTCCTGGTTGACCCATTCATTCTTCAGTAGGATGCTCTTTAGCCTCCATGTATTTGAGTTCTTTCCAACTTTCCTCTTGTGATTGAGTTCTAGTTTCAAAGCATTGTGGTCTGAAAATAGGCAGGGGATGATCCCAATCTTCTGGTACTGGTTGAGACCTGATTTATGACCTAGGATGTGATCTATTCTGGAGAATGTTCCATGGGCACTAGAGAAGAATGTGTATTCCGTTGCTTTGGGATGGAATGTTCTGAATATGTCTGTGAAGTCCATTTGGTCCAGTGTGTCATTTAAAGTCTTTATTTCCTTGTTGATCTTTTGCTTAGACGATCTGTCCATTTCAGTGAGGGGGGTGTTAAAGTCCCCTACTATTATTGTATTGTTGTCGATGTGTTTCTTTGCTTTTATTATTAATTGCCTTATATAATTGGCTGCTCCCATGTTAGGGGCATAGATATTTACAATTGTTAGATCTTCTTGTTGGATAGACCCTTTAAGTAGGATATAGTGTCCTTCCTCATCTCTTATTACAGTCTTTGGTTTAAAATCTAATTTGTCTGATATAAGGATTGCCACCCCAGCTTTCTTTTGGTGTCCATTAGCATGGTAAATGGTTTTCCACCCCCTCACTTTCAATCTGGGGGTGTCTTTGGGTCTAAAATGAGTCTCTTGCAGACAGCATATCGATGGGTCTTGTTTTTTAATCCAATCTGATAGCCTGTGTCTTTTGATTGGGGCATTTAGCCCATTTACATTCAGGGTAACTATTGAAAGATAGGAGTTCAGTGCCATTGTATTGCCTGTAAAGTGACTATTACTGTATATTGTTTGTGTTCCTTTCTGGTCTATGTTGCTTTTAGGCTCTCTCTTTGCTTAGAGGACCCCTTTCAATATTTGTTGTAGGGCTGGTTTCGTGTTTGCAAATTCCTTTAGTTTTTGTTTGTCCTGGAAGCTTTTTATCTCTCCTTCAATTTTCAATGACAGCCTAGCTGGATATAGTATTCTTGGCTACATATTTTTCTCATTTAGTGCTCTGAATATGTCCTGCCAGTCCTTTCTGGCCTGCCAGGTCTCTGTGGATAAGTCTGTTGCCAATCTAATGTTTCTACCATTGTAGGTTACATATCTCTTCTCCCGAGCTGCTTTCAGAATTTTCTCTTTGTCTCTGAGACTCGTAAGTTTTACTATTAGATGTCGGGGTGTTGACCTATTTTTATTGATTTTGAGAGGGGTTCTCTGTGCTTCCTGGATTTTGATGCCTGTTTCCTTCCCCAAATTAGGGAAGTTCTCTGCTATAATTTGCTCCATTATACCTTCTGCCCCTCTCTCTCTTTCTTCTTCTTCTGGGATCCCAATTATTCTAATGTTGTTTCGTCTTATGGTATCGTTTATCTCTCGAATTCTGCCCTCGTGATCCAGTAGTTGTTTATCTCTCTTTTTCTCAGCTTCTTTATTTTCCATCATTTGGTCTTCTATCTCACTGATTCTTTCTTCTGCCTCATTTAGCCTAGCAGTTAGCGCCCCCATATTTGATTGCACCTCATTAATAGCCTTTTTGATTTCTACTTGGTTCGATTTTAGTTCTTTTACTTCTCCAGAAAGGGTTTCTCTAATAACTTCCATGTTTTTTTCTAGCCCAGCTAGTATCTTTAAAGTGATGATTCTGAACTCTAGATCTGACATCGTACTAATGTCCGTATTGAGTAGGTCCCTGGCAGTCGGTACTACCTCTTGTTCTTTTTGTTGAGGTGATTTTTTCCGTCTTGTCATTTTGTGCAGAGGAGAATAGATTAATGAGAGAACAAAATGCTAGCAGGGTAACAACGTCCCCAGAAAATATACTCTAAACAAATCAGAAAAGACCTGAAGCAGTGGGAAAAGAAAGGGAAAGAGAGAAAAAGGAAAAGGAAAGAAAAAAAGAAAAAAGAAAAAGATAAAGATAAAAACAAACAAAAGCAGAACAAAACAAAAAAAAACAAAAACAGAATGTGATCAAATATGATCAGGCTGGATTATAGATCAGTGCCACATACTAGATTTTGGGTGTATTTTGGTCTGTTAAAAGAAAGTCCCTCCCAAAATTTTAAAGAAAGAAAAACTTATATATGTACAAAAATAAGGGTTGATATGATGAAGGGATGGAATATGACTGTAAAGATGGAAAGTATAAAAAATTTTAAAAAAGGATTTGATAAGTTGTTTGAAAAAAGAAAGAAGAGGTTTAAAAAAAAAAAAAAGAAAGAAAGAAAAAAGGGAGAGAATGTGATCAGGCAGGGGAGTAGAACAAAACCATACACTAGAGATTTAGAGTATATTTTGATCTGTTAGAAGAAACTATCTCAAGATTTTAAAGAGAGAACAACTTATATATATATGCCAAAAATATGGGTAACTACTATGAAGGGATAGAATATGACTTTAAAAATGAAAAATAAAAATGTTTTTTTTTTTAAAAAGGGATTGATAAGATGTTGGTTGAAAAAGGGAAAAAGAAAAATTCAAAAAAAAAGAAAAAAGGAAAAAAGAAAAAAAGACAGTTAAAAAAAATAATTAACTTTGAAAAACTAAAGAATCATGGTAAAAAAGCCATGAATTCTATGTGCAGTGTTCCCCTAGCGCTGGAGTTCTGCCGTTCTCATTGATCGGTAAACTTGGTCTTGGCTGGCTGTTCTTGCTGATCTTCTGGGGGAGGGGCCTGTTGCCGTGGTTCCCAAATGTCTTTGCCGGAGGCAAAATTGCCCCGCCCTTGCCGGTCCGGGCTAAGTAATCTGCTCGGGTTTGCTCTCCGGAGCTTTTGTTCCCTGCGAGCTTTCCGTACAGCTTTGGAGGCGGAGAGTGAAAATGGTGGCCTCCCAGTCTCCGCCCCGGCGGAGCCGAGAACTCGGGGTCCCGCTCCTCAGCGAGCCCCCAGAGAAAAGCCGTCAGTCACTCCCGTCTCCCCGGTCTCCGGCCGCACTCCGCGCTCACCCGGCCTGTGACCGCGCCTTTCTATCTGGCACCTGACCCCGGGTGGAGTCTCCAAACCCAGCAGATCCCCACGGTGCACTCCCGCACCTCTCCTCCCCGGGGAAGAAGGTGAGTCTCCCCGGATCTGCCGCTTCTTGGGTCCCTGCTGGAGGAGCAGTGGCCCGACTGTGCCGCGGATCACGGTTTATAGCAACCCCGAGCTGAGAGCCCGCGCCTGGGCTCCGTCTCTGCAGCCGGCTTCCCTGCTCCGATACCTGGGAGCTCTGCCGCACTCAGGCACCCCCGGTCTTTCTGTGACCCCGAGGGTCCTGAGACCACACTGTCCCGCGAGGGTTCCACCCCCCACTTCGCCACCAGAGTGACGTCCCTCAGCGGAGCAGACTTCTAAGAGTTCCGACTTTGTGCTCCGTGGCTCTATCACTTGCCAGAAGCGGCCGACGGAGGCCCCTCCCCCGCCGTCTATCCTCCCGAATATTGCCTCGGATTCACTTCTCCGCACGTCCTACCTTCCAGAAAGTGGTCGCTTTTCTGTTCAGAGAGTTGTTGCTCTTCTTTTCTTTGATCTCCTGTTGAGTTTGTAGGTGTTCAGAATGGTTTGATCCCTATCCAGCTGAATTCCTGAGAGGAGACGAAATCCAGGTCTCCTACTCCTCCGCCATCTTGCTCCGCCCCTGATCCTTCCATCTTGAAGTCCCCCTACTTCTTTATTTTTTTCTAACTTTTTATTTAAATTCCAGGTAGTCAGCATACAATGTTATGTTAGTTTCAAGTGTACAATATAGTGATTCAACACTTCCACACAATACCTGGTGCTCATCACAAAAAGTGCCCTTCTTAATCCCCATCACTGATTAACACATTCCCCCATCCCCTCCAGTGACCATCAGTTTGTTCTCTATAGTTAGGAGTTCATTTCTTGGTTTGCTTCTCTCTCTTTTTCTCTTATGCTCATTTGTTTCTCAAATTCCATATATGAGTGAAACCATATGGTATTTGTCTTCTTTGACTTATTTTGCTTAGCATAATACTCTCTAGCATGATCCACATCATTGCAAATGGCAAAAATTCATTTTTTTTCTGTGGCTGAGTAATATTCCTTTGTATGTATATACAGCACCTGTTCTTTATCCATTCATCAATTGATGGACATTTGGGCCGTTTTCCTAATTTGGCCATTGTAGATAATGCTGCTATAAACATTGGGATGCATGTATCCCTTTGTAGTGATCAAAACAGTATGGTACTGGTACAAAAAAAAAAGAGAGAGATCAATAGAACAGAATAGAAAACCCAGAAATGAACCCATAATTATATAGTCAATTAATCTTTGACAAAGCAGGAAAGAATATGCAATGGGAAAAAGTTTCTTCAAATGTTGTTGGGAAAGCTAGATAGCAACATGCAAAAAAAAAAAAAAAAAAATGAAATGGGACCACTTTCTTACACCATACACAAAAATAAATTCAAAATGGATGAAAGACCTAAATGTAAGACAGGAAACCATTAAAGTCTTAGAGAACACAGGTAGTAACCTCTTCAACATTGGCTGAAACAAATTCTTGCTATGTCTTCTGAAGCAAGGGAAACAAAAGCAAAAATAAACTATAGGGACTTCATCAAAACCAAAAGCTTCTGCACAGTAAACAATCAACAACAAAACTAAAAGGCAACATATGGCATGGGAGAAGATACTTGCAAATAACATCTTATAAAGGGTTAATATCCAAAATATACAAAGAACTTATAAAACTCAACACCCAAAATATGAATACTCTAATTAAAAAATCAGGAGAAGACATGAACAGATATTTTTCCCAGAAGACTTACAGATGGCCAAAAGACACAGGAAAAGATGCTCAACATCACTCATCATCAGGGAAATACAAATGAAAACTGCAATGAGATGTCCTCATACCTGTCAGAATGGCTAAAATTAACACAAGAAACAACAGATGTTGGCAAGGATGTGGAGAAAGGGGAACCCTCTTGCACTGTTGGTGGAAATGCAAACTGGTACAGTCACTCTGGAAAACAGCATGGAGATTCCTCAAAAAGTTAAAAATAGAACTACCCTATGATCCAGCAATTGTTACTACTAGGTATTTACCCTAAGGATATAAAAATAGTGATTCAAAGGGATATATGTGCACCCCAATATTTATAGCAGCATTATCAACAATAGCTAACTCTGGAAAGAGCCCAAACTGATGAATGGATAAAGAACAGGTGAACACACACACACACACAAACACACACACACAATGGAATATTACTCAGCCATCAAAAAGAATGAAATCTTGTCATTTGCAATGAGGTATTATGCTAAGTGAAATAAGCCAGAGAAAGACAAATACCATATGATTTCACTTATATGTGGAATTTAAGAAACAAAACAGATGAACATAAAGGGAAAAAAAAAGAGAGAGGCAAACCATAAAACAGACTCTTAACTATAGAGAGCTAACTGAGGGTTGCTGGAAGGGAGGTAAAGGGAGTGATGGGTTAAATGGGTGATGGGGATTAAGGAGGGCACTTGTTGTGATGAGTACTGGGTGTTGTATGTAAGTGGTGAATCACTCAATTCTACACTCAAATCTAATATTACATTGTATGTTAACAACCTAGAATTTTAAAAAAACTTGAAAAAGAAGGAAAAAATTGCCTGGATCCCAACCACCAGATTCTGGCATAATTGGGGTGTGGACTGAGCACTGAGATCTTGATAGTTCCCCAGGTGATCTTAATGTGTAGCCAAAGTTAAGAAGAAGCACCCATATAAACCATGACTTCACTAGACAGTTTTCTCCTCTGCCCACTCCCACCACATCCACCCCAAGTCTCTAATTGTCTTTTTATTTGTTCACAGAAGAACCATCACATTAACAATATTTTCTAAGTCTTACTAGCCCTTTGTATTAGCAGATTCCATTTTTAAAAATTTGTTTTATTATTATGTTATGTTAATCACCATACATTACATTATTAGTTTTTGATGTAGTGTTCCATGATTCATTGTTTGCGTATAACACCCAGTGCTCCATTCAATACGTGCCCTCCTTAATACCTATCACCAGGTTAACCTATCCCCCCACCCCCCTCCCCTCTAGACGCTCTTGAGAGTCCATAGGTATCAGAAGACCTTATTTCCTTAGAGATCATAGATGACTTCCTGTTTTAATTTGAATGAATCACTTTCTAGACCTATTCATTACTATTATCCTAGAATTTCTTTTCATGAACTATTAGTTCAGTTCCACAATTGCACCTAAGTCATGCTTTCCTCTTGTGGTTTTGCTGGAATATACCTTAAGTCTGTTCCTTAGAAATGGTTTATGGGTGTCTACGGCCATACCACCCTGAACGCGCCTGATCTCGTCTGATCTCGGAAGCTAAGCAGGGTCGGGCCTGGTTAGTACTTGGATGGGAGAAATGGTTTATGGGCATCCATTTTTAGTCACTGTACGTCTGATAATGTTTTAATTCTACCTTACCTTTATACTGAATTCATAATTTGACTACATACAGATTTTTAGGTTCAAAACATTTTTTCCTTGAAAACTTGATATTGTTCTACTTTATTCTACCTTCTAATGTGGCTGGTGAGTGAGTATGATGTGTTTCTTTGCTATTACAAAACTAATTCATTTATTCCAAAAACAATTTAAACATATTTCCCATATTTCAAAATTTGTATTATATATTATAAATAATATATTCTAAATTCTCTTAACCTTTGCTAAATCTTCTATTGAATAAATATAATTTTTAATTTCCATATTCTTTTTACTTTTTCTTAATCCTCCTTTCCCTTAACATCCTCCTGTTCATGGTCCTACTGGATTACTCTGAGGATATTGATGACTTTTTTCCTCTCCCATCCTCTGAATTTTCACATTTTCCTCTGGGATCACATCTGTTTGTTCATTTTGCTTTCTTTTTCATGTTGGTTATTTTCTTCAAGTGTTTGGTGATCCAGTTTTCCTTTTAAGGTTAAAAATGAGGTGGTAGAAAACTTCACTGAGGGTTCTGAGGACTTGGAGGTTTTGATTTACCTACAAACAGATGAGTGGTTTTTCACTAAGTTGGGATTTTCAAAATATCAGAACAAGGAGGGCATCACTTTGGAGACTAACATCCATCCTTGTAGCCCCAGTTGCATTTGATCAGTTAATCTCCTTAGAAAAGAGCCTTCCTTTCTACCAGGCAGAAACACATTAAGATGCTGATAAGCTAGTATGGAAGAAGGAGATAAGAGAGGGACTGCATCTCCAGGGCATATGCTATATGCTCCATAAATACACTTTCAATTAATCACCTATTGTTAGCCCCTTCTCCTGTTACCATCTGAACCCAAAACTGGAACTTCTCTTGCCGCTGCAAGGAGAGATCATCTGTTTCCTTTCTCTGTGGGTGTCCCTTTGGGTATTCTGGGCTATGACTCCCTTCTCTCTGCTTTATTTGTTTAAACACAACCATCTGGGACGCCTGGGTGGCTCAGTCGTTGAGCATCTGCCTTCGGCTCAGGTCATGATCCCAGGGTCCTGGGATCAGGCCCCACATTGGGCTCCCTGCTCCACGAGAAGCCTGCTTCTCCCTCTCTCACTCCCTCTGCTTGTGTTCCCTCTATCGCTGTCTCTTTCTCTCTCTGTCAAATAAATAAATAAATAAATAAATAAATAAATAAATAAAATCTTAAAAAATTAAAAAGATAAACACAACCATCTGATTTCTGTCTTCCAGAAAGCTGTTGAAATCGATCATTCACCAAGAACATTTTTCTATCATAATTTCTTTATTAGTTTGGATTTATTCCCTTAAAATTTTTTTCTCTGCTATTATATTTATTGGGTTTTAGATGAAGGGAGACCATTTAAGTATGTTTATTGTGCCATCTGGAGTCAGAGGAATCAAGGTTTCATTCTTAACATTTACCTGTTATAATTTAAATTTGACCTGAAGAAAGTCTTCCCCGAATAGACTGTTTTGATGATAACTAGAGAATCCATATACAACTGAGAGGTGAGTTACATCAAGAGTTTCACCCTGTGATGGACTATATCCCATTAAGGTCACCAAATCCAGCTTTTGTTTTATGTGAGGTAGATGCTAGGACCAGAAGAGAGCCACTTATTCTGAATACAAAGAGGTCACCTCATGAGCCAATATTTGCAGAAAAGGCTGGCGAAGCCTGATTTTAAAAGAGAGTAAGCTGACTTCTCCCAACAGCCTGGGGCCACAGAGTCTCCTTTAGTCTCAGCTCTACTCTCACTTCTTAGAACCAATTCAACATGAGACAGGAGGAAATGCATGGACTCCAAATTCCAACAGTCAGTAATGCCACAACCTCTGCTGGTCCAGCTCTGGGCTGCTATTTGATCGAGTCCTACGTGACCTCTGTAATTATCCCTCTCCACAAATCCTTTCTGCTTGGCTGTGCGTTCTCTCCGGATCCAGACAGGGGTGGGGCTCTGTTCTGCTTGACACCTCCTTCTCAGAGGCTGGACATCTGTGAATCTGCTGGGCCATTCTGCCTGATGTGACCTGTCTGCCTGTGAATCAGCAGCCTAGGATTCCACACCTTTTGCTCCTACTGTTGGCACACACAGCTCCCCCATTGTCAGCCTCCCTGTCAACATTCACAGTGACCCGTGGTTGTGTTCTTTAAGCACTGTGCTTGCCAACCCACCTGAACACTCTGTTGCCATCTTCTGATCATTACTTTCTAAGACTTATCTAGACCCATAAACATAATACAGGTCAATTTATACACAGTTCTGAGATGGAACACAGATGATATATTGTGAGGATGAGGAATTATCTGAAACAACATTAAAGCCCCATTTCTAACAATCTTCACTGTCTCCTCCCCAATTCTAATCTTCTAGACCTTTAGCCCTGTTGTGTTCTCCTTTGTGAGGGAGAATGAAGGGGGCTGGGTATGATTTTGGGTAGCCTCAAGGCTCTAATAAATACCCATTCTGTAACTATCGTAGACTGTTTGTTCTTCCACCCAAGAAGGGAGAAAATAGTATTACTACCTCAGATGGTTCTTGAGAATTATTGGAGATTACACATTATCAGTGCCTAGAATAATCCAGATATTCATTTTGGGTCTCCATAGTACCTGACTCTTCTGTCATGAGTATGCTTGTGTCAATCCCATTCAAATCACTAAATTTGCTGCTAAGATTTTGAGTGTGTGACCCTGGCCTGAGAACTTAGCTTGGTGTTGGAGATTGTGGATATTGTTCCCATCTTAAAAGGACTTAAGTTCTAAACAGCTGCTTCTAAACACCATGCCATTTTAATCACTGAAGACTGGTGAAAATGTATACTATAATTTGTCTTATAAAATCAGAGTTAATCATTTTAGGATAAGCCTGTTTCCTGTTATTTTGAATAAATGGCAACCCATGAAAGTATACTGGTGACATTATTTTGGGATAAGAAATAACAGTAAGGGTTTGGAAAACCCTTTATTTAACATTTGAAAATTTCCTGTATCACACAAATAGGTGTGTTTAATTGGAATCTTATACCTTCCACAGCTTGACCTAAATAATTACATGAAAAAGTTTCCAAAACTAGAGTGGTAAAGGATATTGCAGGATTTTTCAGTGACATTATGTCAGTGCTGGATAAGTACTGTTCTGGGGAACAAAAGCAAAGAACAATTTACATGTAAGTTTTCACATAGCCATATCCTATACCAGTGATTGTCAACCATGTAGTAGGTTAGTATCTTGGGGAAGATGGTTGGACCACAGTAGTGAGTATGTTTTTAAAACATCTCAGGTGATTCTACTATACAGCCATAATGGAAGACTACTCTCTGGTATAACGCAAAGAATGTCACACTTGCATCGCAATAAAAAAGACCAGACCTACTGAAACCATAATATTCCTAGAAGACAACATAGTAATCTCTTTGACATTGGCCTCAGCAAAATTTTTCTAGATATGTCTCTTCAGGCAAGATAAATGAAAGCAAAAATAAACTATTGGGACTACACCAAAATAAAAAACTTTTGCACAATGAAAGAAACCACTGACAAAACAAAAAGACAACCTACCAAATGGAAGAAGGTATTTGCAAATGATATATCCAATAAGGGGCTAATATCCAAAATAAACGAAAAACTTACACAACGCAACACCAAAAAAACCCAAATAATCTGATTTAAAAAATGGACAGACGACCTGAATAGACTTTTTTTTTTACAAAGACAACATAAAAATGGCAAAAAGACATACAAAAAGATGCTTAACATCACTAACAGTCAGGGAAATTAAAAAAAAAAAAAACACACAATGAAATATCACCTAATATGAGTCAGCATGGCTAGTATCAATAAGATAAGAAATAAATGTTGGCAAGGATATGGAGGAAAAAAAATAAAAAACCTCACGCCCTAATAGTAGGAATGTGAATTGGTGCAATGACTATGGAGAACAGTATGGAGGTTCCTCAAAAAATTAGAAATAGAAATACATTATGACCAAGTAATTCCATTACTGGGTACTTATCCAAAGAAACACTAATTTGAAAGATATATGCACCCTATGTTTATTGCAGCATTATTTACAATAGCCAAGATATGGAAGCAACCTAAGGGTCCATCAATAGAAGAATAGACAAAGAAGATGCGGTACATATTTTAAAAGGAGTATTACAAAACTCTAAGAAAGGATAAGATCTTCCCGTTTGTGACAACATGAATGGACACTAAGTGAAATAAGTCAGAGAAAACCAAATACCAAATGATTCGCTTATATGTGTAATCTAAAAAGCAAAGCAAGCAAACAAAAGCAGAAAGAGACCCATAAATACAGAGAATAAACTGATGGTGACCAAAGAGGAGGAGGTTGGGGGGATGGACAAAACAGGTGAAGGGGAGTGAAAGATAGAGACTTCCAGTTATAGAATGAGTAAGTCACAAGGATGAAAGGTATAGCATAGGGAATAGAGTCAATGGGATTGTAGTAGTGTTGTATGGTGACATGCGGTAGCTACAAGTTTGGTGAGCATAACATAATGTATAGACTTATTAAATCACTTATTAAGTCACCAAAATTAATGTCACATTGTGTGTCAACCATATTAGAAAGAAAGAAAGAAAGAAAGAAAGAAAGAAAGAAAGAAAGAAAGAAAGAAAGAAAGAAAGAAAAAGAAAGTCAGGCCTAAACTTTCATCCCACATATAATGCAAGTGAAACATGATGGATGTGAAAACAGTATTATTTAAAGTAATATTCACCAAACTTGCCTATTCATGGGAACCGTCCAGGGCAGTGGTTGAAAATGTCAACTCCCCCAGCCCCCTCCTGATTCAGAAAACCTTCTGATTTACTTCAGACTTAGAAGGTCTGCAGTGAGAACCAGCAATCTGCACCTTAACACTTACCTCAGATGATTCATACGATCATAAATGTATAGCAAATATGAGATACAGAACTCCAAAAAAGACATAGACTCCAAGGCAGTCTAAATACAATGTCAAGATCGCGGGCATGTAGGAGGGTTTTCCCATGCATAACACACTGGAATTCTTGACACTGATGGGTCATGGAAGAGTAGTGAAATCATAGGAAAATCCTTAGGGGAACAGGTGTTTGCATGACATCATAAAACCCACCGTACCAGCCAAGAGCTGTCAGCAGCATGTCAAGGAGGTTGCGATGAATGGTGCAGGGCAACAATGGATCGGAGCTCTCCCTGGCCTCGACCCCCTCCTGAGTATAGAGAACCACTTTGGCCAATCTCTCCTCGCCTTCTAGTTGCTTTATGCTAAACACTGTTTCATCACTTTGTGTTTAGGGCTGGCACTGAGTACCTAAGTCTGAGGTCCATGACTTTTATTTAACTACTGACATAGGGAATCAGGAACACAGCACACCCATTCGTTTGTATAATAGTTGGGGCTGCTGTGGGACTTCAGTGTCAGACGTGTGTAGTTGTGACCAAGGCCATGCGTCTACACAGATAAAAATATTCACTATCTGGTCCTTTATAGAAAAGTCTGCTGGCCCCTGTGCTGCAATCACCTCCCCTCTGGGAAAATGCTGGGCTTGTATCAGCTTAGCACAAAGCATGGTGTGGCATGGTGAGAGTCTGAGCCCTGAATACTGCCAGCATCTGAAACTATTGCTACGCCTAGGCTTTTCAGTTTCAGACTATAAATTATTTCTGCTTTGTTTTTATTTTGCTTGACTTTGTTTTCACTTAAGCCACGGGAATTGTGTCTTCCTTTACTTACAACAAAAAGAGTCCTGACTAACATCAAGTATGACAATGAAAAATACAAGCAGAGAAGAAAAACTAACAGAACTGAAATCTGTGTACTATTTAAATATCTGACCGACTTTGAGTGACATGGAGAAACTACGTGATTTTTGCAATGAACATAAATACTCCTCCCTAAAAGTAGCAAATGCTTGTAGAAACAACTGAAGACAGACTAATCAAAGACAGGTCTCTATCAATCAATACCAAGACAGAGACAACACGTTAGCCATTGTGTGATTAGGTCTTCACCATAATAGCACAGAGGGTTGTGATTAATGGCATATGGATACATCATACCCTTGTATATGGATACATCACAGCCTTGATAATCAGTGTTTCATGTTTTGCATTTTTAGACTTCCATTAGCTGCTAATTGAAATTTACATAGCTATACAGTTTATCTCTTTTGTTAGTTCGATTCAGAAAGGCCTCATGTTCCTCTTTAAGTCCCAACTTTTTAGCCAGGATCTGGCTTACGGTAGACTCTCAATAAAGGGAACAAAGGAGCTTGAACGAGCTGACCCAACATTTTCACCCTAGGATGCAGATCTACGTAGTATACAAGAATTTAAAGAATTAGTCCTGTGATAGTACATTCTTATTCTTATCTGAAAAAGCAGCGCCCAAATACCTCTACTCTTTTCTAAATGCATAAATCTCCCTAAAATGTCCAATCTTGTTTATAAATTCTTAATAGTAATGGCCTAAGCTGACCGATGCTCTTTACAACCACAGAGTCCCTTTATTCAAAATCCTTGACCAATTTTGCAGTTCAACATTGCTGACTCTTAATGTTGAACTGAAATATGGAAATGAAATAGGCATGAGACCTAGTGAGACTGAATTCATTTTCTGTTCACTGTGTCTTCTCCTGAGGATGTGCCCATCTTGGATTTGTCAGGAAGGGTAAGCCACATTGAGTGAAGCAAAAATGTTCCCTGTGATCTGGTCAAGAATTTAATGAGCCCTTGTGCATGCAGAGGAAGAACTTTCTGCATTCCAGGATTTTCTTGCAAAAAATATATATATTTCTGTCAATCTCATACTTAATCCCTTTGTTTCCATTAGGATAAAATTTGCTTTAAATAGGCTCTCTTCAAGTCCTTAATTGAGAATAAGAAGCCTCAGTTCAATTTGCCTTAACAGTCTGAGATTCTTCATTTCATTGATAATAAAAGGTGAAAAAGACCACCCTGCCCAACAGAAATCTCTCTTGAAGATGGGAGAATAAGATTTTTGGTTAATCTTCCAAAGCTCCAAATAAGACTGGGATTAATCAACTGAAGCACCTACATTTTACTGAGGTTCTTCCTACTTAGACACCTCCTTTTAAAGTCACCACCCACTTGACTTACAGCTTTTTCTCTATTGATAGCAATCCAAGATTAATCCCTAACATAGGACATGATGTCTGTATCAGTTATCATTAGTTGCATAACACATGACATCAAACCTTAGTAGCTTAAAACAATAATATTCCTTATGTCACAGCCTGTCTGGAATCTAAGCTCAGGTTAGCTGGGTCCTCTGACTCTGGTCTCTCACAAGCTTACAGTAAAGGAGTCGGCTAGAGCTGGTGTCATTTTAATGTTTAACAGGGAGAAGGTCCATTTCCAAGCTTGCTCACCTGGTTATTCCAAGATTCAGTTACTTACGAACTGTTGAACTAAAGGGCTAAATTTTCCACCAGCTATTAGCCAGAAGCCTCCTTCCCTGGCTCCTTGCCATGTGGATCTCTCCAAAGAGTGGCTTACAATATGGCAACTAGTTTCATCAGAGTAAGTGAATGAACAGCAAGAGAAAATGCTAGCAAGCTAGAAGTCACAGTCTATTACAACCTAACCTCAGAAGTAACATTCCATCACTTTTGCCATATTCTATTTATTAGAAGCCAGTCACCAAGTCCAGCCCACACTTCAGTTGAGAAGACTACTTAGAGCATGGGTATCAGGAAGTGGGGATCATCGAGAGCCAGCTTATAAATCTGATCACCACAATGTATGTATGAATCAAGCTTCCAAAGGGGATTGAAATTTTAAGGAAATAAAGGCTGAATTGTGAAAGCTCATTTGCTTGACTCACAGCAATTGTCAAATGTAAAAAAAAATTTGTCCCATCCTTATTAGGGGCAGCTACCTTAAACTTGCTCTTCACAAATCTCTCCAACCCATCACTTCTACCTTCATATTCAGTACCTTGCTCACAGAGAAAATATTCCTTACAGGAACGTTCCTCCTGATTCACAGAGAAAATGCAAACAACCAAATGAGACTTTCCGAACTGTAGACTGTCAGAAGAAAAAACATGACTATGTTTTTACTCATCCTTTTCTTTTTATTTTGATGTCAAAGAAAGAGATATTCAGGGTATTTGCTTGCTGAAACATCCTTCTTTTCTACTCAAGTCTTGACTTCTCATTTCTTTCTTTCCCTGTACCCTCTACACAAGTCACTTTGATGACTCTGTCATGACGTGTCAAATGTCATTTCTCCCATGTTCTCTCCTTGTCCCCCACAGGTTATAATTGCTCTCCAGGTAGCTACTCATACCTTTCTCTTTCCTCAATACACTTGAATATGGCTACTATTTTCACTAAGGCACTGGCCCAACTTTTGTCAAGGTGATGTGCTTAAAGCTAATTTCAACTTCCTCTTTTCAGGCACTTAATTAGCTTAATAATTATTATCAAAATAATAAATACTTAGATTAGCTTTCTGTATCATTTATTACTTCTGATTGTTCCCACCTTCCAGAGATACTCTCCTCTTCTGATCCTCTTAGGATGTTGCCCTACCTGTCTATCCACTTTCTCAATCTTAATGGCAGAAGAATCAGTCTGAGTCTGGCCCTTTAATGTTCATGTTTCAATTTCTAGGTCAGGCACTCTTCTCTTTTTATTCTGTAAGTACTCCTAGGAAGACATTAGCCACTTTCCTAATTTTAATTACCACCCCTATGAGAACAACTCCTCAAGTTTTATCTTCACCACAAATTTTCCTCCTAAACTCCATGTTCCTAACTACAGAAGAAAAGTATACTTGGTAATGTAATTTAATGTGAAACTGAACTCTTCATGCCCCCTCAACCAATCCTATAGCTCCTAAGAGGCTCCTCCTCTTTATGAGTACCACTCCCTCCATTCTGTTAGCCAAGTCAGAATTCTGAGGGAATCATTGACTACTCCCTTTACATGGACACCTCCAACCAATTAATTGCCAAGTTTCAATCAAAAGGAAGAAAAGATTAGATGCTAGGATAATCCTTACCCAGTACTTCACAGCCCCTACTCTCCACATTTAACCTCCAAATTGAATGAAAATTAAACATGTAAAGAAGTTACCTCCAACAAAAATCCAGATGGCCTGTCCAGTAGGCAAAATCATGGTCCAGGCAAAGATATCCACGTATGAATATGTGATGTGATATAACAGGGAGGAAATGAGGTTGCAGGCTCAATTAAGGTTGCTAACTAGAAAATAATCTTTAAAAAGAGAGATTTATCAAATTACTGGGTAATTACAAGGTCCTTAACAGTCAAAGTGGGAAGAAGAAGCGTTCCTATCAGAGAGCTACAATGTGAGAGAGACTTCACTAGCTCTTGCTGGCTTTGAAGATGGAAGGGAGCCACAACGCAAGAAATGAGAACAGCTTTTAGAAGCTGGGAGAGGCAAGAACATGGATTCTCCCCTAGAGTCTCTAGAAAGGAGAGAACCTGGCCAACATGTGGATTTTAGCCCAGTGAGATGCTTTTCAGACTTCTGACCTCCAGAACTATAAAGTAATACATTTGCATGGTTTTGAGCCATTAAATTTGTGGTAACTTGTTAGAGCAGTGATAGGAAACTAATGCAGCCTATTTTTTCTTTAAGTAATTTTTTTATTCTTTATGTTAGATTTAAGCAGAGATCCACTGTTACTAAAATCAGAAATAAAAGTGGGGACATTACCACCAATTCTATGGAAGTAAAAAGGATAAAAGAATACTGTTAACAGCTATAGGTGAACCAACTAGATAACCTAAATAAAATGGAAAATTGCCTTGAAGCAAAAATCTACCAAAACTAAATCTGAATAGACTTATAACGAGTAAGGAAATTGAATAGGTAATTAAAAATCTCCCCACAAAGCAAAGCCCTGAACCAGGTGGCTTCACTGGTGAATTCTACCAACATTTAGGGAATAATAACCTTTTCTTCTAAAACTTTTCCGAAAAGTGAAGAGGGAACACTTTGTAACTCATTATATGAGGCCACTTTATCCTGAAACCAAAGACAAAGACACTATAAGAAAACCAGAGCCCAACATGCCTTATGAACATCTGATGCCAAAAGCCTCAACAAAACACACAAAAAAACCTGAATTCAGCAACATATGAAAGGAAGCATCTGAAACCTATCACAAACCTGTCCTCTGTTACTGCTCTTACCAAACACTGTACTACTGTTAAGTCCTAGCTAGTGACAAAGACAAGGAAAGGAAATAAGTGATTTACAGGTTAAGAAGGAAAGAAGAAATAAAACTATCTTTGTCTGCAGATGACATTAGGGTCTATGTAGACATTTCCAAAAAAGATTTTAAAAAAATCTTTCTGAAATTACTGAGGATAAAAGTCAATTACTTTTGTACTATTATATAAGCCAGCAATAAAAAAATAGAATTTGAAATTTAAAAAACCCTTTTTTTACATACTTTTACATAGATACATTTTTACTTACTCCTTTACAATAGCACTCAAAAAAGAAATACTCAGGTATAAATCAAACAAATATGTACAGGACCTCCATCCATAAAAAAGAAGATAACTCTAATGAAAGAAATCAAAGAACTAAATATCACAGTAATGTTTGCCCGGGAATCAAAATTAAGAGATCACATTCATTAAAGTAAACAGGACCTCAGAAGGATCCTGACTCTCACAGGATCTCAAGGAGATTTGGTCTTTTTCTTTACACTTCTACCAGCTTCTTCCAGCTGCAGCCTTTCTCACGACCTTCTTCAATGAACATCCTTTCAAATCTCCAGTGAAACTACTGAAACATAATTTGAATGACTGTTAATCAATTTGTGTACATGTGAGGATGCACGTGAGTGTGATACCTGTGTGTAAGTATTCATTTTTTGTTTGGAGTGAATAGTACTTTTGATATAGAAGAATTTTTCTCAGTAGTGTTAAACCTGCATTGTGCAAATTTTCTTGTTTTTATTTATTTATTTATATTTATTTATTTATTTATTTATTTTTAATTTTCTTGTTTTTAAATCCATGTGCACAATAACTATTGATGTCAACAGGCTGATTAAATTTTATTACTCTGCTTCTGTTATTATACCTGTTTGATCAGTGGGATTTCATCATCATCAATGTACTTCAAATGTGTCATGAGATAATCAACTTACTAGATCAATGTCAGTGATATACCAAAGTGGCCCTTTTTCCCTAATCTGATGAATTGGCTCCATACAATTTTCAAATGCTATGCAGAAAACAAAAAATAAAGTTGAACAAACTACCAAAACGTGATATAGCATATGATAGTTACTTAATATAAGCTACTCTCACTTTTTACGTGGCACAAGTTACTTCCTACCCACTAAAAAACATACATAAATAAAAGCTCAGCAAATCTGATTGTGTTACTGGACAAAATAATCCATGATATACACTTTTTCTTACTGTCAATAAGCAAAATTCAGAAAGACGTTATAGACCCCAAGAAAGTAAAATAAAACAGCCCAGAGACTTTTAGGGACACAGAGTGGCATGGGATTTATCTACCATTCCAAAGACCAAAAGGGTTAGGGTCACTACTAGAAGAGGAACCCCAAAACTGGCTCTTTTGAACAGCATAAATAATGTCTTAACTTTGTCCAAATCTAGTAGTAATTTTTGTGTGTGATGCATCAGTTTTCACAGAGTGATAGAAATGCTACTGACTTGGGTGTCTTTGTTAGCTCAGACTTCCAAAACAAAGACCAAAAGGTAAAGAAGAGTAAGCATGAATTAGAAAAATAAAAATATTTTCACATCTAATACAGTTCCAAATAGCACATATACCCTGACAATCACAATCTTTTGACACTGGATCACATACAGCAACTATACACTTGTTAAAGAGCGACTGAGAAATTGCACCAAGTGCTTTATTGACTTCATGTCATTCTTCTAACAGTGGCAAATAACGAACTCCATTCTTGACAGAAAGAGGCCACTTCTATTCAAGTGCCAGTTACTCACTGGCCTAATCAATTACATAATTCTTCATGTTGCCTCCTCTTAAATAAAATGCATTGGGAGCTGGGGAAATGTCAAAGTGATATTTTCCATTGCCCAAATTATAAGAGAGCATATTTTGGTGTAGTCATTAGGTCCACATTTGTTAAAAGTATTGTCAAAGGTGGAGTAATGGTAGCATTTACATGTCAACACTAAAATGTAAATTCCAAGTTTCTTTCTGAGTCCTGAAATATTTCGGTATCATATTATCTCAACAATCCAGTGCAGGTCTTAATAGTTGGAATCAGCCATGCACATTTCCATATCTCCATAGAGACTAAAGAATAATCACTTTTATATGTAAATACATTTAGTGTAACTACCCTAGAGACCACACTGACTGCCACAGTTATTAATGAAGCTGCTCTTAATGTGATGCTCACTCAAATTACTCTCTAGGAAAAATTCAAGAGGCTGAACATCATCTGAGCTCAGACTCCGCACTTGCCATATTTGATAAACTAGGATAGAAGTAGTAAAAGGGCTTGCACTTGAAAACAGTGACTGCTTTTCAGGTTAGGCTGGGAAATATGCAAGTCTTCTGCTCTCCCACGGTAAGTCAGTACTTTGAATATGTTGCTTGGGTGTTTTCATCTCCTTGTCTCTAGGGTCACTGGCTAGTCTTTATGATACCACCAATACAAAGCCCAAATGAACAGTGAAAGCTAAAGTGGAGATGGCCGACTATTGCCTGTTGCTGGGCACAAATTTGGCTGTGATGTCATCACTGTCCTTTTGTCATTTGAAAAACTCCCACTGGGGGTGCCTGGGTGGCTCAGTTGGTTAAGCATCTACCTTCAGCTCAGGTCATGATCTCAGGGTCCTGGGATCGAGTCCTGCATTAGGCTCCCTGCTCAGCATGGAGTCTGCCTCTCCCTCTGCCTCTCCTCATGCTCACTCGCTCTCTCTCTCTCTCAAATAAATAAAATCTTTTAAAAACTGAAAAAGAAAAGAAAAATTCCCACCAATACACACATATATTTTAACTAGGTTGTGCCTTGTAGTAAGCTTGGGAAATTTGATTGGCTAAGTCGTAGCATACAAATTGTTGGTTTGTAGGCCCATGGCACCTCAGGAACCCCCCTGCAGACTTGCCTGGGACTGTGCATGATTCTCTGAGGAAATGTACAGTATTTTCTTTCTGACACCAGACACCACAGGACTTTTCAGTTAATATATACAAGTGACACAACTTCCTGTATCTTGAAAATCGTTCAGCCCAAACCTGAACTTGTTTGTTTCCAGAGTCTCTCTTACCATCCTTATTCCTGTATTCCCAGTCCTATCTCCACAGCCTGATAAATCAGTAGCTAATTTCCTTCCCTCATTGTGCTCTTGCCTTGATTCCATTCCATCTCCACCAATAAAGACATACATCCATCTATTTCTGATCAGTTTCTATTTTGACAAACCCATCCCTTTACCTTTGAATGTTTCCTTAAATCTGAACACCCCATCCAATCTAGCAGTTAGGTTTCAGAGGCAAAATCCACTCAGGATTGATTAGAAAATTTTTTCTTTCTTTTTTTTTTTTCTTTCTTCTCCATGCCCACCTCCTCCAAAATCATAACTTCTAGCCCTGGCTTAAGTAGTTGGAGCTCACAATTATGATTATTCAAGTACTCTGTTCCCAAAATGGCTGAATCTTTGGCTCTCAAGGAAGAAGGATTTTACTAAGCACTATGGAAAATTCCCTGACAGTGTTGCACACAAGACTGGTTTAAAGATCTGATTAACCTTAGCAAGAATCAAATTCAGAAGTTTGAGTCACAATAGGAAGACAAGCTAGGAGCTTCCCCTAACTTGGAAGGATCACAGTGGATGACCTCTGAAACCATCTTCTATTTGCCCAAATGGAGAAGCTTCTTTTTCATTAGGAACTAAGGTCAGAAATATCTGAAAAGGGTGAAACCTCCTCCTTACTAACTCAATAATAGGAAATATCAAATGCAGTTCTTGTACTGTTAAGTGGTCATGTTTCATGTGTTGACTGATATGATTTCATTCAGTTTGGAGAATTAGGACTGTACTTACCTCTGTTTAGCATCCCATACTTGGGTTTTTAATCTAGGAAGACATTTTAGTTTTTCCACAAATTCATGTTGAGTAGAGAACAAATAAGTTAGTAGTTAATGTAAGTTGGGGTTATCATCCATCCACTCGTGAATGCTTGGTGACCCCTGCCAGGCCCTACACCAACCTGCAGAAAAGATATACCCTTTCATTTTGATAAGAAATCTAACCCATCAAGCATGTTGTGATTTTAATAGTCTTTTTAACTGTAGAATCATAGGAGTGTTTTAATTCAAATCTGTATTAAATAAGTCTGCTTTCCCCTTAATGGAGGTCCTTACTTGGTCATGGATTTTCTTTTACTTCCACATACTTTTCATGTGCATAGAATTTAGCCTTCTGCCCTTGTCCTTCTGGTTTCCCACTTATGACACAGTGCAACTAAACTCCACTCCATTTGTTACTTTATGAGACTGTCAGTGTCTTATCCTTGAATCCAACCTTCACATACCCAGAACTTTCAAAACATATCTCTTCAAAATACTTAAAGTACGCTACTTAAGAATATTCATGAATCCAAT
Organism: Halichoerus grypus; assembly: GCF_964656455.1. Taxonomy (NCBI): domain Eukaryota; kingdom Metazoa; phylum Chordata; class Mammalia; order Carnivora; family Phocidae; genus Halichoerus; species Halichoerus grypus. The sequence continues at coordinate 138,404,967 of NC_135713.1, read as the reverse complement.
TTTCTATCTATATATATGAAGAAAAACAACTCTGAGTTGGTGTCTGTCCGTTATCTCAACTGAGAAGAAAGGAGACTCGTGGTATTATTCTTGCCCCTTTTCCTTTATAACAGATCTGTTGATTTGATTTCATTTTCTTAGAACTTATTACTGAATTCCAAAGAAAATTCTATTTCCACCAATGCATTGTTTGCCAATCTTCAGATGCAAAGTACAAATCTTTACACCTCCCATGTGTATTGCATCTTCTGCAAACCTGAAGAGTCACAGAAAAAAGCACCAAAACTGAGGGATGGATACAAAGTTTCCCTTGTGTACTTCAAATCCTGCTTTTTTGGGATTTGGGGGGAAAATCAGGCACCCTATTTATTAAAATAATCTGTATCAAGGCCTAACTCTACAAAATATAGATTCTATTGGTTCTCAATCACAACACAGAAGTGATCTTAGAATTAATTTTTACAACATCTGGGATAATCTCCAAACCTTTTGGAAAGGGAAAACACATTCTATTGAAATGCTATCAATTATTAAGCAGTTAAAGCTTTTAAAATGTCATTTTTGTAATGTTACCCCTCAATAACCAATGTCCTTTGTCACTTGAAAAATACAAGTGTCCCCACATCTCAATTTAGAATTTGATTACCAAATGACATTACCAATGACTTCTAATTAAAAACATAGGTCTGAAAATCCAACCTAGCATTTTATTCCCATGTCATCCAGTAATTACAAAATTCATGATTTAGCTCCATTTCTCTTTTTTGTTCTTTATCAAAACATATGCCTCAATTTATTAGACGTGATTTAGACTGATGTAGCTTTTACAATTTTATATCATTTGATCGCTATTAGTAATGAAATGTACTGTAATTTAAACCAGGAGATAGCCATTAATCTTTAAAACAATGATCACTGACAGTTAATAAAATATATTATGTGAAGAGCATGCCTTAATTCAACTTCCAGTTCTGCCTATCACATCCATTCACCTGTGTACTTTTTCTTATAAAATAAATAAGAGAATTTACTACTCTTTGAGACTGATGGCTGATCCCATAAGATTGGTAATGTAATTTAAGTCATTGATCTAATAATTTATTGTAAAAGAGTAAGGCAATTTCAGTTATACATTCCCATTATGTAACTCTCAAAGATAAGAAGATTTCTATGTGCACAGAATGCCTCATGTCATTGGACTCAGCCTTTTTTATCTTTTTTCCATTATGTGTCATAGATTCAAGGCTACATTAATCACATTTCTCCCCAAATTGGCCTTACCCCATGACATCTCTATTTCTCTAAATATAAGTACTTTTCTCCTCGTTTCCAGGTTTGGCCCCTAAAAGTCTTGCTTGACTTCTGTCTTTCCTTGATAATTAATCATGCTAACTCTTGTCTTTCCTGCCAATTTCTTTTTTTTTCTTTTGTATATAATATATAATATTTATTTTAATTATATATTTATATTATATATTAATATGACATACTGTAACATTCATATTCAATTCTTATTATCAATTCATATTCATATTATATATTAATATAAGACATATAATATTCATATCATACAATATTCATATAATATTCATATTCATTCATATAATAGTCACATTCATATAATATTCATATTCATATAATATCCATGATGTTATATCACTTGTATAATATTCAATATAAGACATATTATAATATTCACATTCTATAGATAGAGAGATAGATAGATACCACTTTGCAACACTTTAATCAAGTTTTTACTCCATCTATTTGGACAATTCCAATTAATTACTTCCTCATCTCCTTACTTCCAAGCTCTCTGCATGCCAATCCAAAGTACTTACATGTTAAACATCCAGCTTCTTGATGTAAAGCTTACATCATTCCCCTTTTTTCCAAGCCCTCCCAGCCCCTCGCTGCTTAAAAATAAAACCCAGACTCATTATTCCAGCACTCAAGGCCCTCCACGATCTGAACCCAAGCTTCTTCATACTGTTTAAGATACAAGTCATGAAGACTTTCACTTAGTCAGGTCCTTACTTTTGCTCTTTTGTGCTTGAGTTCTTTGCTATCTCCCGTATATTTAAAACTTTCTAAGCTCTTGCTTTACAATCTGTCCTTCAAGTTTTTGTTTAGATCCTGTTTTCTCACATGATGAGGTAAGATGAGGTCTCTCCCATAAACTCTGAAAAACCTTTATATTTGCATTCCATACGCAACATTATGGCCTTTTGCCCAGTCTTTCATGTTAGATGTATAACCCCCAAAGCAAATGATATCATCACAGTCTTTTCCTTATCCAGTACAGAGCACCTCATAGAGCAAACAGTCCAATAGATGTAGAAAGGTGACATGGATGTAACAACAGCCTCCATATAAGCCAGGGGTCAACAAAGTGGGGCCCACAGGCCAAAAAGGTTCTCCCCCACCAGTTTTTGCAAATTAATTTTTGGGGGCACACAGTCATGTGTACTTGTTTCTGTGTTGCCTATATTTGCACTACAAAAGCAGAGTGAGGGAGCCACCACAGCAACTCTATGGTGCACAAAGATTAAAATATTAGCCTTTATAGAAAAGGCCCTTTACCGAAAAAGTTTGCTGACTTCCAATAGAGGTGATGAAGGAAGGCAGGAAAAAATGAACTTTGTTTGAGTGCCTGAAGAGATTCCACAAGGAGCATCCACTCCTGATTTTGCTTCCTTCCTGTCACTACCTTCCCATGAATTGCGGCATATCCGCCATTCTCCAAGTAGGGCTATCCTTGGCTAAGCCAGCGGAAGCTGGGTTTTTGTCAAGTGTTTCTCAGGAGCACACCTTTCTAAAGGCACTTATACTGAGACACCACAGGTAAGCTTCTGCAGTCAATATTTAGAACATCTGCTCATCCTCACATATGGCCACTGACAAGCAAGAACTGCCAGTCAGAACTAATGCGTTAAGTTTCACCACCGTAAGATACAAGCTAAGAAGGTGCAGAACAGTCCAGACAACATGGAAAATGTCCCAATTAACCATTACAAGCCATTTTAGTGAGAAAATTATTCCCCATATGCCAGCAGAGTACATTTTGCTGATTCATTCTGTCAAAATACAAGTGATTTTGGCAACTTCAAAACTTTTTTTTAAAAAGTCTTCTCTAAGAAATTGAAAATAGCACTTTCTACATGGGAACTGAAGTAATTATTTTTGTACTTTTGTATTCATAGTTCCCCAAGGATATCACAGTGTGTTCATATACATATTTATACATAAATCTTGTTAAGTATTCTCATCTCAAATCTAAAAATTCATAGGCTTATATATATTCCAATTTAAATTCTGGGTAAAAATTGCATAGCTTTTTTTTTTCTTTTTGGATTATCCTAGCTACATATAGTTTCATACTCATGTATTTATTCAGTGAATATTTCTTAGGAGCAATCATGTTCCAGGCATCATGGTAATCACATGGCACAGCAAAAAGAGCACCAGATTTCTAGCAGTTAGAACAGGGTTTGAATCCCACCTCCAGAAGCCGAGTGAATATAGATAAGTTACTTAATGCCTTTCAGACAAAATTAAATTTTTTGTAAAATGCAGAAATATGAAGGTTTTTCTCTGATTTGTTGTAAGAATTATGTCTGGTAGCTGTGTGAGTCTGCTTGGCATATATCCCCTTCAGGCTCCACCTCCCACTAAAAGCTAGTCCTGCGTGCTGAACATAGAGGTGATTGATAGGTCCCGTCTGGACCACTTAGAGTGACCTCATCTTCCTGGTAAATTTCCAAGGTTGAGCATTTGTCTGAAGTCAAGACAGTCCCAGGCTTATTACAACTATAGCTGGGGCAAATGCCTCTTTGCCTACCAGATCATCAAACTGGAAGAGAACCAATCAGTAGATGTTGGTAAAAATGCCAAACCAAGTAGAGACAGACTATGTGTAGCAGGAGAGAATAAAGCTAATATAATTGATGGTTGGAGAGAGACTGAATTCCCTCAGTTCTGGTCCCTAGGTTCCTAGGGCTATCTTGCAGATCTTCCAATAATCTCCCTTCTGGCTAAAGCTATATTTTTTGTAATTTGAATTCTAACTAATATAATATAGAAATCCTTACCAAAGCAAAAGGAAGTGCATAACCAATGTTAGTTACCTTATTCTACCTCTGGGCATCTGGGAATAAGAGGCTGAATAGTATATAGTCCTTGACCTCAAGATGCCTCTGGTTTAGTGTCTTCCATTTTTAGACAGCAGATACTTTGTTTCTCTTATTTATTCTCAACACTTAGAGCAGCGCTTGACACATAGTGGGCAAAAAAATACTGAATCAACTAAGGCAGGATTGAATAGCTATTGTACTGACATATTGATTATTATAATGGCCACATAAAGACATGTAAGACCATCAAGAGGAGACTTACCTAAGATGGTTTTTGCAAGGATTAGAAATAAAATATACATGAGCACATAACAGGAAACTAAGGAAATTTTTGTTAATATAATAGTTATTAGTTGTGTCCATGATACTCAAAAAGCAACAAATACCAATGGTCTCTAACTTTCTAAAGTAAAACAACTCTGGCTCTAAAAACTTACATACCAAAATTGTCACAAGGCCTAAAGTCAGGAACTACTTGGGCTCCTTTCTTTCTCTATGAGATCACACAGAATGCCCAGGCTTAGGATATCCTACAAGATTAAAAGAGGAGGGTTCTGGCCTCAGGTGAACATCACTGCATTACATGAGGTCCTGCAATGCAGTGCCTCCCTTTCACTCTTGTCCATCACCACCTCCTGGACACTATCTCCCTGAGTCCTGCCACAGTGCGCACTCGGCACACCTGGTCATGCATCTCCAAGGTGCGGTATTCAGCCAGAGCTCTGGTCTATGCCACCTGAATAATCCTACAAACTGTCCTTTTCCCATTCTGATAGAAGCCACCTACAGAAAGGAACACATTTTTCCATTATAACATATCTTTTTTCTTCTCTTTCTTAGGTAACACGAAGACTAACTGCCCAGGTATGACTTAGCCAGACCTTCAAAAATGGTGTATCTCAACTTAGAACACGAAGCCATACTCTTTAAAGAAAGAAGAATTTCCTTCCTTTCCATCTCTTCTTTTCTTTTCTTTTCTTTTCTTTTCTTTTCTTTCTCTATCTCTCTCTCACCCTTCCGCCCTTCCTTCCTTCCCTCCCTCCCTCCCTCCCTCTATTATCACTCCATTGGTGATCAAATAAGAAACACTTCCTCAGTCAAATTTTTCTGGCACTAGTTTGTGGAAAAATTGCTCTTTTGCATTAACGTCATTGTTCTCAGTGTGATAATGATCATGATAGAATGAATTCAGGGAAACTGAGCATAAATGCAGATTTGTCCATGTCTTAGCTATGTACAAGGAAGAAAATACCTATTGTGATGTCTGTCCCCCAGGAGAAATACTGCTATAAGGGATTCTAGTCATTGTCAGTTTGAGTTCAATGGAACGAGATTTCTCTTGCTACTTCACATACATGAGATGGATGTGTTCACATTCTATTCAGGCATGGTAGGTGAGCATCATTAGTCTATACCTTCCCAAAGACAAGAAAAGAAGGCTTGAACTCATCAAAATAAAGAAGGCATGAGCAGAAAGCATTCCACACATACACAGAGAATCTGTAGATTCCTTGTTCATTTCAAATCTGACATAGTGGAGGGTTTTCGGGTGTCATCCCAGCTCTGATACTTTTTAGCTGAAAGCTTCTTTAGCTAGAGGCTCAACTGCCAACCCACTGTCAGCCCAACCATTTTTCACGTCAGCTGGTGATAAGCAATTACTGACACATTAATCCAGTAGTGCTCCCTCTCAGTCCTGACCCTTCACTGAGTTTCAGTAGCATTACATAAGCTACATGCACTACGCCTACGCTATCTGAGTTAAAAGAGAAATTGAAGATTTCACAATATATGTAAATCAAATCATCATGCTCTATGCCTTAAACTTCTACAGTAATCTATGTCAATTATTTCTCAATACACTGGAAGAAATAAAGGACTAGAATGAATTGAAAGGGACTACATCCTTTTAGGTTATAATTTATTAGGACCAAGAGAGGCATTAACACCAACAGACTTAATGCATACTTTAAGATAAATTTATTTCTGAGGGAAAGCTCCTCCCCTCCCTCAGAGCTAGGCAAAGTATTCCCCCCAAGCAGGAAACATTGCTAAGTGACTCAATAATTATAAATGTAGATAATCCACTAACAAAATCACAGATTCTCTATCTCTGGGGCACAGAAAGTGCTTTTAAGATAGAAAAAAAAAAAAAAAAAAAGATCTCCACATCCAGATATGTGGAAATTTCACAGCCAAGAGATTGATAATCTTCTTTTTAGACTCAATTTTAACTCATTAACTACTTTGCTATAGAAATGGAACAAGAATATCTAAACTGCAAAGTGATGTACCTTTCCTAAAATTGTCATGGCCTTAAAATAGCATTGGCCTTTCTATCCTAATGTACTATTTTCTCTTTGTATTATACTTAGAAATTCATGAGATGTGATTAACCCTGAACTATTTTCTCTTCTTTTTAACATATATATTAGGAAAATGAACTATCAGAGATTTAAATAGGTTATATACCTTATAAAGTATTGCATTTTAATATTTAAAATATCTCATAATTTGGTTAGTGAGGGAAGAAAATGAAATTGCTTGAGTCCAATCTTCATATTAGAGCACATAAAAACTTAAGAAAGTGTTGTATTTACTAAATATACTAGCTATTAAATCTTACTATCCTGTTCTTGTTTCAAAAGTGGTAACAAAGAAATCACAGAATTATTTCCTCCTCTGGACAAGATTTAGATGAATTATGAAATGGTGCAAAATTGGCATATTTTACCCAAACTTTCAAGACAACTTTGAAAACTAACACTTATATTTTTAAGATTTTATTTCTTTATTTGAGAGAGAGAGCATGAGTTGGGGTGGGGGGGCAGAGGGAGAAGGAGAAGCAGGCTCTCCTGCTGAGCATGGAGCCCAGTGCAGGGCTCCATCCCAGGACCCTGAGATTATGACCTGAGCTGAAGGCAGATGCTTAACCGACTGAGCCACCCAGGTGCCCCGAAAATTAAAAATACTTATTTGCAGAAATTATACTCAAATAGTCTAGCATGCTAGATGATGATTAAAGTGAGACATGTTTGAGGTGTAGTTCCTTAAGGACAACTAACCATAAAGTCTATGAACCAAGCAAAGGTACTGTTTTAATCTATGATATCCAAGGGAAAGTGAGTTGTTAACAAATACTCATGCTATATAACAAGGTTTTATATGCACTCTTTTTATGCAGGAAGAAAATACGACTGTAATTCACACAAGGACAAAAATAACAAGCATCTATTTTATCCAGCCATGGGCATGCCTTACGTTCCAACTGCAGATATTTACTCCCTGGTAAATGTAACTTTATGGAAATCTTAGTCTGAACCACTGACAATGAAACCTGCCTCTACTGTGGCCAGTAATAGCAAAGTGCTTGCTTGGCTAACACTTCCATAAACCACTGCCAGTTGCTAAATCTTAGCTAGCACTTAACTGCAGGGAGAAGGGCATAAACATTTGCAAAATATTTGCCTTGCAATATTATTTGTCATATGGATTTGACTCAAAAGGTTATGAATGCGCTTGTATACATTTTTAAAATATTTTGCTCTGAAATTGCAAATACAGTCTTTTTTTTTTTAAACCTTACCTGGGCTGAATAAGCTCTTTGTGTGTGTGCATGCGTGTGTGTGTGTGTGTGTGTGTGTGTGTGAACGTACTTGTAAAATAAATGTTTACTCACAAAGAATGTTTCACTTAGGCTCATTAAAGCAGGTTTTCATTTAATCAGGAATATGTTTCTTGAGGGCATTTTAATAAATTAAATTGATCTAACTTTAGAATCAGAATTTAATATGCCCAATAACTTTTATATATAACCAGGATGGACTACTTTGCAGTTTGATCTGCAACTTTCGGTTTGCAATATGAGATGCAGAAGCCCCCTAGACAGAAATGTAAGCACAAAGAGTCTGCCTTCCTTCCAAGCCCCCATTTCCTGTGCTTTTTATGTTAAAGAATTCCTATGTGCTTGAGAGAGTCCTGAGCAGAGAGAGCAGCCCTACTCTGTCCTGTCTCAGTGCCCTGACTATGAGAGCGGCCATTGGCTACTGAGTGGAAGCTGGTCTTAGCAAACCACGGCTGAAGAACAGCAGCTAACCCCCAATCCCCTGCCTCTGTTTTTGCTCTTGTGCCAGAGCACGATTTCACCGAGAGAAGTAGCAGTCGTTCAGCTTTCAATTCAGTGAAAATTAAACTTGGGCCAACTGACTGTGGCACTCAGGATGAAAGGTCTTAAGATTTCTTCCTTTAGCCATTCTCTCAAGTCAAGGGTGGCCATGAGATCCAAGCTGATTCTTTTAGAAAGGGCTAGAGCATAAGATCCATGAACAGGTAAGAGAACCTCATGAAGATAAGGACTGGATCTGTTCTGCTCTTTGCTTAACTTCTGCAAATAAACCAGAAACTGTGAGACTGCAAATAAACCAGAAACTGTAAGACCAACATTCAAATATTTGGGAGGAAGGAAGGAAGAATTTGACATGTAAGGCCCTCAGACTGTGCTCTATCCTCAGAATGTGTCTCTAATGAACAGTGTTGCAAACAGGGTGGCTCTCTACAAAAGCTGCTTCCAGAACATAACAACTAGGATTCAATCCCTTGTTCCTGGTATTATGAGGAATGGCAGAATATTACAGCCCAAGTTAGGCTTACTGTGGAACTTATTTCTCTTATATTCTCCCAGAAGAGGTGATTTGTAGCTCTTTTCGGTGCTTACCATTTTAGTAAGCCAGACATACTGATTCCCATTCATCTCATCCAACCCAGTACCAGTGTCACTCTACAGGCCTTTATTCTCTCTAACTCTTATCCAAACATTCAGCGATTCTGTTGCACATAATGCCACTGGGACATGGACAGAATAATACAAGTGCATCTAGATTAAGTCTTCTAACTCTAGATCTCAAGGAGAAGAGATGAGATATGTAATGTCGTTCCCTTTCCTCCTAGATAAGCCCTGATTTCCATGTACAATTTGGCCAACCTCCTCCATAGAGATTTATATGCTGAAAACAGAGGACTTATTTTTCTCCATGAAATAAGAGTTTCTTTGACATCTACCACCTCAGTCAGTTAGCATCCTCATACCTATGGTACTTGTCCATTGCTACATAAGAAACTACCCTGAAACAATAAATACGTATTACATTACACAGTTTCTTAGGGTCAGGAGTACATTCATGGCATGGAAGTAGATTTCCTCTGAACCTCGTAAATTGAGCCTCCAAATAAGATTGCAGCCCTGGCCAACAGCTTGACTTCCACCTTCACTGGGTGTTCATTTACACTTTTAATGGCAGGTCACAGTCCCTCGTTTCATGGGCGTCTCCACAGAACTGCCCCTCGAAATTGCAGGTGCCTCCCCCCAGGGTGAGAAATCCATGAAAGAACAAGAGAAAACACTCAAGATGGAAGCCACAGATATTCTATGACCTTATCTTGGAAGTTACATCCTATTACAGCATCAGCTAAAAATTCAGCAGCAGCATCTAAATCAGTGACATGTGTCAAGAGGCTTCTTGGGTGGTGTTCCTTACGTATAGCTTCTCCCATCTGTAGAACTGTTCAACCAGAAAGATATATTGTCTTCCCACACACACACCAACGAACAATATAGGGACAAGAGAAGGATAACTGCTCTACACACTCTTGTTCAAAGAGGGAGAATGTGGAAGGCAGAGGGCTGGTACTACTCCATAGAAATTCTGAAAACCAGCCTGGCAAATGTTAGAAGTTCCTTGATTAGGTCTCAAGATCTAGAAATTATTTTCCATAGCTCTTAGTTCTACCTGCTGGACTTTCCTTTCTGTCACTGTGCCATCTTTCCTTTTTCATGAAAAGAATCATGCACTGGTGACTAACCTACTTTCTCAGCCCACTTCTTGCCAGTAGAATTCTGGAGTCCAAGGATCTTTCCTCATTCTTAACATTTTGTCCCCTTCAATCCAAACTGGTGGGCACTTCAACAGCATTTCTTAAGGAAGAGTAGGGCCTCCTTGGAATTCTCTTGGGCTGCAGTCTATTAAAAACCACACTCAAAAATATTTTTGAGAGAAGCCCTTCATGACATCTGTGTTGTTTGAGATCTGTAAGTGACACCTTTATTCTCCTTCCAGAGCCTTTTGCCTATACTGATATACCAACTTAGCTCTTTTGGAGATTAAAAAAAATTATTTTATAGTTGTACCTTTGACTTCGTCTTTGGAATGTGCATTTCTGGCTATTCCCTGGAATTGGTCTTTGCTTGGAAGCCATTTCTTAATTAAGCATTGTCATCTATAAAGCAAAAAAATTTCAAAACATCAATTTCTGACTCCTTACATCATTCCCTCAGTTTACTTCTTGCCTCTTGGATTTTACCAACATCAGCAAGAAATCAGACATCACTTTTACCATATTGCCTGGAAATCACCTTTGCTAGATCATTCAGTTCATCAGGCATATTTTCTACTTTCCATGTTACTGCAGACAATAATGTTAAATTTCTGCCACTAGATAACAAGTAACCCTTTCCTCCATTTTCCGATCACATGTACCCCCTGCTGCAAACACCCAAGAGCATGAGTCTTCTATTAAAAACTTCTTTAATTCACGTTATACCTTCACTAACACTCTCCTACAAGCCTACTGCCTGTTCCTGTTTTGAAAACACTCCCACATTTCAAGTTTTTGTTTTAATAGTACCTCACTTCCAGGTACAAAAATCTGGTGGGTTTTTTGTTTGTTGTTGCTGATGTTGAACAGCAATATTTCATTTTACTAATTTTGATATATTTATCAAATGTTTTCAAAGTGTTATAAAACATTATTCCAGGCACTGTATGTACCAAATGGATCAGGAGTAAAACAACCCATGTTCTAGTGACATTTCAGTCTGAGAAGCCCTGAATAATAAATGACTTAGTATTTTATATATGGGCTTAACTATCTCTTTTCATAAAAGAAAAGTAATAACACCTGGTTGGATGGACCAAATGAACTAATATATGTGAAAGGGTAATGTCAATCCCTTATAAATAGAACTAAACTGTAACTAATAGGTTTTAAACGAGGACTACCCCTCTGGCTTCCCTAGTCCAAGAACCAGTATTCCGATGTAACAACATCTGTTTGAATGATCTATTTCTATGTAAAACAAATTATTCCACGAATTTAGTAATTTAAAACAAATATTTATTAACTCTGTGGGCCAGGAATCTGGATGCAGTTTAGCTGAGGATTCCTGGCTCAGGGTCACTCATGAGGTCACTCACTCAGGGTTGCTGTTGGTTTTGGCTGCGGTCTCATCTGAAGGCTCAAATGGGAGACCTTCTTGCTTACACAGCTATTGGCTTGCCTCTCTAGACAGCTCCCTCATGAATGGCAGGTGATTTTTTTTCCAAGATATGCAACCCAAGAAAGAATACCCAAAATAGAAGCTACAATTTTTATAACCTAATCTTAGAAATGACTTCCCATCACTTTCACCATAATTTATCCATCAGAAGCAAACAAGTGCAATACACACATAAGAAGAAAGAATTACATAAGGAGTAATGCCAGGGGATAGCGATCATTTGGGGCCATCTTAGAGGCTACCTACTACAAGAAGTCAGAGAGCTTCAGAAATAGTTTTTTCACCGAGAAGTGGATATATATCTTAATTCAACTAATACCATCAACATGAGGTTTGAAGAGCTGCATAATAGCAAAATGAGTCAAAAAGAAAAGCATTATAAAACATGAAAAATACCAGGGGTGCCTGGGTGGCATAGTTGATTAAGGATCTAGCTCTTGATTTTGGCTCAGATCATGATCTTAGGGTCATGATTTGAGCCCCACGTTGGGGTCTGAGCTCAGTGCGGAGTCTGCTTGAGATTCTCCCTCTCTCTCCCCCACTTATGCTCTCTCTCTCTCTCAAATAAATAATCTTTTAAAAAACAGTAAAAATATCATATAACAAAGAGTCCAAATAATAAACAGATTATAATTTTGAAAAAATATGGGGTTTAAAGAAAAGACATCTGTTTGATCTTGACCTTGAAATATTCTCCGTCAGGTGGTACAAGTTTAATGACACATGATTACTTTTATTTTTTTTCATACAGGGCCAATTATACCATATTGTTCTGAAGACTAACATTTACAAATTATAATATGTCAAAAAAATTTATACACCTCCCCTCACAAATTTTAAAATCAATATATATTAAAAACTCCAGACTTCATATTTCTAGACATATTTTAGATATTACTAAACTTGAAATATAAAAAGTCATTGCTATAAAGCATAAAGTTAGAAATTATAAAGTATAATAATTTTCTTTATTTTAATAGTGGTGAACCAAGAAATACCTATACTTTTAATTAAGCATGTCAAATATATTGTGAAAAATGATGAAGAGAACAATAAACAAAATAAAACTACAATAAGATTTGTGTGGAAGGGAGATGAAAAAACACATAAAGGACATCATTTTATCCATCTCTGAAGACAGGACTTTGAATATATTTTCTAAAGTGATAAATCGAGCAACAGAACTATGAATACATTATTTTGTTTTATAATTATGATGAAAAATGCAATCAAAGATGCTTATGAGTGATGTGGAGATGAAATTAGGAAATCTAGCAGTGGTAAGATTTACTTTTCACTCAACACTGCTCTAAAATGCTTGTATTGTTTTTGTACATGTCTCTGTATTTTTTTATAATTAATCTGAAAATAAATAAACAGAAAAAGTGGGTGTTATTTCCTAAATACCTCAAGAAATTCCTCTAGGTTTTAACCCTCTGTTGTATCTAATCTCCAAAGATGGCTTCCAAGGGACTTGCTGGTTTTGCCCTTTGACTTCTCTCTAACAGAACCTGACAGAAGTGAGGTCATATGACTTCCATGGCTAAGTCATGAAAAGTCTTACAACTTCTGCCTAGATCTATGGAAATTCTATCTCTGGGAAGTCAAAAATTATATAAACTATCTGACTTACCTCAGATTACCATGCTGTGAAGAAAGCCAAGCAAGACATGCAGCAAAGCCACAAGGAGAAAGACATGCTCAGCCAGTCCCTCAACTGAAGTGTAAGACAGACGTGTGAATGAAGAGAGTATCATGACGTCTGGTCCAGGTGAGCTTTCAAATGTCCCCAACCCCAACTACCATAAGAAACTTCAAGTGAAAACTTCCCCTCTGTTCCTGGTCAGCCAGTAAAACCATGAAAATTAGTTGTTATTCTAAGCTACTAAATTTTGATGTAGTTTATCATGCAGTAATAGAGAACCAAATTTTAATCCAATTTTTCTCTGTACACACTGAATCAGAACAGTGAAAATTCACAGCACTATTTTAATGGCCCATGGCATCAGGCTATGACCATGAGTACATAATGGCTGCATCACACATCTCTGCTATCAGAGCGTGCAAGTTGAGGCAGTTTGTCAGTGACCCATTCTTGTGCACGTTACTGGAAGAGCAAGTCAACACATTCATCTTTGGAGTCATCTTTCTTACATTGCAATTGACTGTTCCCTCTTTGTGTATTAATTCTTTCTTTGGTTGTTAATATGGTCACTCATTAGAACAGAGGCAAATTCTACTACTGAATCTTGCTTCTGGTCTAGAGAATGCTTAAACTTTGAAATAACCTAATCTTGCCCTGTCAAATCTCTAACTTCATGTATCATATGCTAATTTTGTGCCTTAACCCTCAGAGTTTGAGAGCCATTCTGCTGGGATACTAAGTATCATCACTGGTAATATTAAAGCATCCATCCTAAGTTCTCATTTTAGACACATCATCTCTGAAATCAAAACAAAGCAAAACAAACAAAAATAAAGTGTAATATTAATAAATGTCATATTCACAGCAGTACCAGAGAATTTAAATAAATGGACAAACTCAAATAGATAAATCTCAAATGTAAATTTGAAAAGAAGTAAGTTTTTATTCAGTAAAAAATTATATAAAATTCCATTAAAACAAAACTGCTATTTCTTAAAGGTACTTATTTTATGGATCCCTAGTGTGAAATAATTCATTAAAGCATGTAGTAGAGAATCTGTCTTGAAATATTTTTATTTCAACATTCAAGGCAATGTACTTCATTTATTTGAAACCAGGAAACTTGGCTATTAAAAAGATGTAAAGCACCACATGATGTTTACAACATAGTATTCATTAACCCCCAATTCAATTATTGCAACAGAGATGAATTGGTACTGCCAATGTGACTGTGTATTTCCTGACTTACCCATAATCACCCAAGAACATCATCTCATTGGAAAGTAATCCTGAAGTATAACTTACAAAGCACCAAGTTCATTAGGCTTTGCTTTTTGTTCGCTTTGCTTTCCATAATATTTTTGTTATGATGAAGAGTTGATATGCACCCTGAACCTGGGGCGCCCTCACAGTCCTCAGATCTCAGGAAAATCCCTCTCCTGTCTACCTACCCCCAGAAAAGGATGGTTCAGAGAAGGAACTAGCCTAGCATATTCCTTTTTCTCAGACACCTCTTTGGAGGAAAAGACAGTATCCTAGGAAAAAAGTCGGTGCCAGAAGATTCCAGTCATTCCAAAGGGTCTTAGTCCCCCAGAATCCGGCACAACAGAAAACGTAGAGATGATGCCAAAATGGAGACCAAACTCAAGGTATTCAGCACTTTGGGTTGCAGCTATAAATTCCTGAGAGAGCCACAGGATCCCAAAGCTTCCCCTAGTTAGAAGTTCATTCATTCATTTATTCATGTATTATTTCAGAAATATTTTTGAGAAACAACTAAATGCTAGGCACTATTTTAGATACTGGGGATAAAAGAATGAACAAGATATAGTGGTTACCTTTAAAGAGTACGCAGCTTAGCAAGGAGTATAAGCAAGTGAACAGTCAATTACAACCCAAAGAGGGTTAAGGGAGCAGACAGAACACAGTTTTAGTGGAAAAGGACAGATTATTAGAGAATTACCTGAAAAAAAATGTTGCTGCCGTGATAACATTTGGTCACGTATTTTAACATCAGAATACATTTAGAAATGATTTAGACAAAGTCTCATCATTTTTCCAGATGAAGAGATTCATATGGCTCACACATATCTGTCTCCTGCCCCATAAAAACATCTTTACACATTTTATTCCCTCTGCGTAAAACGGTCTTAAATTCCATTTCTTCTCTACTTTCCCACTTATAGGACTCAACATCTCTTGTCTAGAATATATAAAAACC
Organism: Halichoerus grypus; assembly: GCF_964656455.1. Taxonomy (NCBI): domain Eukaryota; kingdom Metazoa; phylum Chordata; class Mammalia; order Carnivora; family Phocidae; genus Halichoerus; species Halichoerus grypus. Next base: position 138,389,635 of record NC_135713.1, on the reverse strand, counting down.
TCCCTCTCATTGCCCTGCCTATGTTCTCCCCTTTCTCTAGCCAGGTCTCTGTAACACGGACATCTATATTCTGAAAAATACAAATTTGGCCACATGATTTTCCTGCTTTAAAACACTCCTAGTACCTTAACTAGCCCAAGAGTAAAACTAAAACTAGGAGCCTTAGACATAACGCTCTTACTTCAGCTAAATGTATTCAATATCCATCTATCCACTCTTTCACTCATCTATCCATCCATCCATCTATGTATTTCAAAAGCATGGCTGTAAGTGTGTGGGCTCACTGCTAGGCCACCAACAACACAGAGATCATAGCAAGTTTCCATCCTTGGGTGTACTCGGTTCAGTGACCTCAAAATAGTTCTTCAGCTTCATCTCTCACCACTCCACCAACTCCCACTGACCTGGTAGGCACACAGGTATCCACATCCTATTTTCCCACCACACTAACATTCTCATCTGTCCCCAAATACTCCTTCCTGATTCTTCATCTATTCATACATGGTTCCATCTTTTGGGATATATCCACTTTTAGCCCCTAGGGAATATCATAAAACTCTAGATTATATGGAACCTCTGAAAATCCAGTTCATCTAGGGCCTCTGTATGAGCTGGATATTGCTGTTTTTAGGACTACTTTACAGACTAAATTACTTAGACCCAGAGACTGAAGACCAGTCTGCGGTTTCACGGCTGCTAGAGGCAGAGCGAGAACTTGGGCACAGTTGCTCCAATTTCAAATTCAGTGCCCCATCCTGTGCAACCTTTTCCAACCCAACTGTCATACTCTTGAATCCAAGTCATTAATCTGATGTGCCAAAGAATTTCTCTATCTCCCACTTCTCAGAGGTAATATTGATGAGTGTCGTCTCTAGTGGCTTCCCGTCTTTTAGGGAAATGAAGTTTTACTGGGATAAACAGTGGGTTCACACTCAAGGAATTTTGTTTCTGCTTTTCTGTTCTCTGATAGTAACTCTTCACAACAGCATGAGCATGTTTCTACTCTGCATCCATTTCTCTATGCATAAAATACACATAGGGCTAATTATGTCATAATTCAGCCAGACTGAGTCATGTGAAGTTCTACATACATTTCTCCTCTCCGTCCTTTGCTCAAACTATTACCTCTACCCTATAACACTTTGTCTTGTGCAGTGCCTTCCTTCTCCCAGATAATGCTTCCTCCTCCTTCCCATTAGAATCTCGCACTAGATTTAACACAAAGGACAGGATTGGTGAAAACGTCAAATGAATGATTTCATATCATTAAAAGTTTTCATGTGGAGTTTCAACTTTATTCTGTGGGAAATTAAAGTGTACCTTCTGACTTTGACTTCCAATATCCCAACTAGTAACAAGAAAAGATGTGAAAAGAGTCCCTTATAAAAATAAACAGGGACGAAAGGGATAGAGGTCTTATCTGTGTAACACATTTTTAATAGAAAACCCTAAATTCTAAACAAGAACATACTTTCAAGATAAAGCTTAGAACCTAGCATTTTTTAAGTCCAATTTTATTATAACTGCATTCTTCAGTGTAATGGTAGGTTTTGAATTTGTTATTCAATTTACCTTGTAGAAATCATCAGGAAAATTTCACATATCTGTAAATAGAATTCTCTGAGGAGAAAGGGGTTTTCAGAAAGATACGACTGTATTTTACAAGCCAGCACAAACTGCTTAAGGGAAATTCATTAAAATTTATTTCTAACTTCTCTAAGAGCTCTTGCTTCGAAAGCAATTAATTTTACCTCAGAAATCCTTCAGTTATGTTTTTTTCTAATTTCACTTAACATTTCTATCCTGAGTAGGAGCTGTCTAGGGCAATACTGTGAGTGACTGTTTTCCGGGATGACAGTGATATTCTATATCTACGCTGTCTAATTAGTTGTGGCTGTTAAGTCCTTGAACTCTGGCTACAGTAGCCAAAAAACTGTATGTTTAAATTATTTAACTTAAAAAAATTTAAATTTACATATAAATAACCATGTGTGACTATTGGTTATCATACTGAACAGCACAGATCTAGCATATACTCTTTCTCCAAACTTCTAAACTGTAGTCAGATGTCACCTTTGGGTATCATTTTCCAAACTGATAAAGAAACAGGAGCTCTTCAAATGAGAAGTATTGTGTATCATATGTAGCATACTCTAGAAGGATTTATTTTTACCCCTATCTACTTTCAAAAATAATCAGAGGTAACTTTATTTAAATACATAATGTGTATTCTGCTATAGATAACATAAATTTATATAACCAACTTGCCACCAAATTACTTATAAATCCAGGAAAAAACTTTTGTATTGTACAATTACTTCTCATCTATCTAGTAAAACATTAAATTAAAAATATATATGTATATATATCGGGGCACCTGGGTGGCTCAGTAAGTTAAGCATCTGCCTTCGACTCAGGTCATGATCTCAGGGTCCTGGGATTGAGCCCTGCGTCTAGCTCCCTGCTCAGCAGGAAGTCTGCTTGTCCCTCTCCCTCTGCAACTCCCCCTGCTTGTGCTCTGTCTTACACACACACTCTCTCAAATAAATAAAATCTTAAAGATATATAAAAACATGTACATATCAAATTTGCTACTACAAAAAAAGTTATGACTTAAAGGTTCATGATACCATAGCAGTCTATAACTGGGAAATTGATCCAGGCAGAAGAAACATAAAGGATGAAACAGACTTACATTAATCAAAGAGGGATAGAGCGTTGGGGAGAAAGCATTCCAGGCAGAGGGAAGAGCATGTGGAAATGTCCTGGGGCAGGGAGGATCGTAATAACTATAAGGAAATGAAACTAACAGTGGCTGTTAGGACCCAGACAATGCTGGACCCTGTGGGCCATTTTAAGGAGTCTTCTCTCCTTATCAATGGCGGTACCAGAAGCCACTGAGAAGATTCTTATCACTGAAAAGGTCACTTTGACTTCAGTGTACTAGAATTCAGTGTCAGAGCTTATGTTTGTAGGTCAGCTAGTTAGGAGGTATTTTCAGAAGTGCAAGGAAAGTGTGCTAGGTACCTTGAACTAGAGTGTTGGCGATGGGCATCAAGAAAAGTAGATGGATCTGGGAATGCTCCGGAGATGGAGATGGAAAGTACAGTGAAGGAAAGATAGGCATCTTCTAACAGGCTGACAAAGTGGCTCAATGGTGGCATTATTTACTGAAAGACAATCATACTTTTGTTTTCTTTCACTGGAAGACAGGGATAGAAATAATGAGTAAATTGGTAAAGTTCCACCATGAGATTTCTAAAAGATGGATAAACATATTAGCTTTGCACTCCAAAGCGAGAACAGAACAAGAGATAATAAAGTATGACTCAGTTGTGTATTGCTAGAAATTAAGGACAAAATTGCATATAGGGCAGAAAGTGGAGACTGTCTCCAGCCATGTGAAAATCTGTATTCAATGGATAGTTAGGAATCTGCAGAATATCTTAAAGAAGTCCTTAAAAGTTGGTGGGGGAGGGGCTGGAGGTGGGAAGCCCAGGAGGCTACTGCATCACAAAAACCAATGGAGAAAACTGTATACATTTCCTACCTCATAAATAAGATGTGAGATGGTTTAAAGGTGCATTTTTGAAGAAACAGGATTAAGTGAAAATAAAAGTAAATTGAGTCAGAATAACACACGGATGAGAAAATAACGTAACTCTGGGAGGAGGTCATTTTTCATTTTATGGAGTTGTTTATGGAGCTATTCAGTTGCTAAATATAGATAACAAATTTGGTTCAGAGTTCCTTTGTCTCCTATAGCATTCTTTCTTGTGTAAAATAGGGACAGGGGCGCCTGGGTGGCTCAGTTGGTTGAGCGACTGCCTTCGGCTCAGGTCATGATCCCAGGGTCCTGGGATCGAGTCCCACATCGGGCTCCCGGCTCAGCGGGGAGCCTGCTTCTCCCTCTGACCCTCTCCCCTCTCATGCTGTTTCTCTCTCACTCGCTCTCTAATAAATAAATAAATAAAATCTTTAAAAAAAAATAAAAATAAAAATAAAATAGGGACAAAATGGTACTTCTCTCCAGTGTTACTGTGGGAAGAGAATGAGTTAATGCCCCTCAAGCAGGCGCAGGCTCAGCAGCAGATCCAGGGTAATCTTGGCCCATATATATACACGTAGCAATGCTGGAGCACTGGTCATGGTGTGGAAGATAAGGTGTCTCAGACCTCATCATAAAATATTGTGGGTGCTATCTTCCTCCAAGGAAAGAAAATCTCTTGTGCTTCTCTCTGTATTTCCAGTGCCTGATACATCAGCAGACTTAGTGATGCCGTTTCATTAAAATACCCCTGAAATGTTCCTTTGGATTTGCTTCCCTATAATTTCAAATATCTGCTCAGAAATTACAAAGAGGGATTGGCAATGATGCATGAGCTAACGATTTATTTTGGCGATAGGCGTGAAAGTTTATTCACAAATGAGTGTGCTTTTTGCAATTACAACCCATTGATAACAATGTAGTACAGCCTATTAGATGAGTATTTCACGTTCACGAATTTGTTCTTTCTCAGAGGCTGGGTACAGGGGAGGCGAAGTCTTTTTACCAGTGCAAAATCCTGAAAATTACCTGAAGTCATTTTCTGAAGACAGCCAATTACATAATTACCTGACTAATGTAGAAGCGTGTTTTTAATTCGTGTCCCAAGCTGATGTCCGTAAGACCAACTGTTCCAGGTAATCGGGACTGAGATATTCAGTAGCTTTACAGCCCCTACTGCATACCCTCTAGACTCAACACCTATTCTCCTTCTTCCATGTCTTCCTCCCAGTGAAAAGTAGCAGCTTAATGAGAAGAAAGCTGCAGTCATCATCCAAACCACCCTACACGTTAGCAATCTGTTTGGAAACGAACCATCACAAAGCAAACCCACTGGGCCAACCTAGGCTACAATCAGTTGATCAGTGAATACCGATGGAATATTCAGCACAATACCGAGCAGAAAAATAACCTGAAACTTTAAAGTAAAAATGTCTATAAATGTCATCATTTATTATTTACACTATTTATAAGTACTTTGCAACTATAATGACATTTAATTTTAAACAAATCTAAAAATTAGATACTGAAGTGTAAAGTCACTGAGTAACTTGCTCAGGGTTACAGCTTAGTAAGTGGTCAAACGAGGATGCGCTCCAAGAATTTTGACTCTAGGACCTCACCTGTAACCAACTGCCTCCTCAGGGCCCGAGTACCCAGGCACATTTTGTCCTAAAAAGTCATGCTGCATCTCTTATTATATGGTGTAGAGCTGTAGGTCAGAAAAGTTTCACAGTACTTTGGATAAGCTCTGAAAAACTGTATTATTTCATCTGTCCTTTCTGAGATCTACAATACTAAGTATTTTCCATATCATAACAGATGGGTTTGCTTGTTTGCTATTGTAAGGTTGCAAATCTTCAAAGGAAGAAAAAAATTCCCTTTATATTTGGCTGTGAACTTGAATTCAAATTACTATAATAATGACAAATATCAATCTCCACCAGTGGCCTCAACTAGGGTTGTACATATGAATCTTCCAGCACTGTTGAAAACAAGGTAGTCTTTCATCTATTTTAAATTCAATAGTGTGTATCTTTGGGCTGCACATAATAAATGCTATTTGGGGTATAAAGATTGCAAACATCGATCATAATTTGATTTTTTTCTATTGGACATCTCATATGGGCACCACAGCATGACTTTACCTGTTTTAAGGTTGTTAATGGCATTGAAAATTACTCATGACATGATAAATGCTACTTGAAATATAACATATTTTTACATTACATTAAATGTAATAAGAGTATATAATCCTTGCAGCAGTATTTTGCCCAGCCCTTGAACTATCATATAATGATGTTTTATAAATGCAATAGCCAGCAGGGTTGGTATGCTATGTACAACTTGTATATTGTCAGAAAAATAGTCTTTAAAAGCCCAGTTTAATTTTAAAATAAAGTCACCTATGTCCTAATGAGACACGATGAACAGAACTGAAAAATTCTTTAACATTAGCAGACATTTAAAACTATAGATAACCCAAACCTAAGGGCAGTGGAAACACTGCTATCCATTTAGAACTTTCAAAGTAACACAGGCTTGGGGAGCCTGGGTGGCTCAGTCATTAAGCATCTGTCTTCAGCTCAGGTCATGATCCCAGGGTCCTGGGATCGAGCCCTGAGTCTGACTCCACACTCAGCTTGGAGTCTGCTTGGGATTCCCCCTCTCCCCCTCCCCCTCCTGGTTCTTGCTCTCTCTCTCTCTCTCTCTCAAATAAATAAATAAATAAATCTTAAAAAAAAAAAAATCCACTGGTAAACTCTGGCACGTTCCTAGACTAGGTTTTTCTGTGCCATTCTCCATTTTCCTTATTCTCCTACTGCAAGACCTTTCTTTGACATTTGGTCCCACCATCATAATTCCACAAACCTATTCATTAATCTATTGCTTAAAATATTACCCTCATTACACAAAAATGTTTCATGACTGCCATGCTGGGATTTCCTGCTCCTTGCCAGTGTAGCTATTTGGACAAAAGGGTAGATCTACAATAGTGTTTATCCAAAGTACTGAATGCATGTTACTGGTGATAAATGGTCCTGAGTCTACCAAAAGCAAAACTTTCACTTTAAGCAAGTGCTGAGTTATTTTTTATGTGACAGCTATGATATGACATTAGCAATATGTATCTGTGTATGAGTGTATATATATACATATATATATACGTGTATATAAATATATGGCTAAATATATACATTTACACTGATTAAAATTTACCTATTTAAGTAAAAAGTAAGATAATTTCAAGTTAAATAAAAGTACAACTTCACAATTATAGCAAAGAATTCTAATGATAGCAGGTAATACCTAAAGTCCATAAAGAGCCACCAGAAGGGCGCCCAGGTGGTTCAGTCAGTTAAGCACCCCACTCTTGATTTTGGCTCAGGTCATGATCTCAGGGTTATGAGATCAAGCCCCACATCAGGCTCCTCACTGAGGGTGGAGCCTTCTTGGGATTTTCTCTCTCCCTCTCCCTCTGCCCCTTCCCCACTTTCCCCTCTAACAAAAAAAAAAAAAAGAACCACCAGAAACCACATTATACTACCTTTAGCCTACTCATATTATAGTGTACAGCAACAATATCTATAGATAACATTTTTGACAAATATTCTCTGAAGAGAATATAAATGGTACAAAAGAATAGGATACTTTGATCCTTGTTTCAAGAATATTTATTTAATCCTCATATATTTAATGTTATTGTATTGTTTATAGTTTTATTCCCCATTTGTTTTGTCTTTTTTTTTTTAAGGTCAACAGTTATACAAATTATGTGGCATAATACAAAGGCAATCATTTTGGTACGAGGTAAGGACTTAGAATAGATTTGTAAAATCTTGAGACGCTTTCATTTGAAGGCTAACACTAAACTATCTATTAGTTTAATTTCAAATTGTTGAATTTATTATTCTACACTTTCCTGGGCTCTTTCATTCATGAAAGGGTGCCAGATGATTATTGCTTTTTTTTTGCCCTGAGACTTTGTGACTGCGGCAATGGTTAACTCAATTCAACGGATTTTATTTCCTCATCAAAATGTTCTTATAGCTGTAGTGCTTCAGTGAAGTATAAAGCAGCAATGAATCTGCTCAAGCATGAAGGAAAAAAACAGTTACTTCTGACAACCAAGTAACGTAAACAAGGTCAGGATACTAAAATTTGGACATTTTTTTCCTTTGAAAGAAAAAAAAGAACAGGGAAAACTCAGTCAAAATTAATTTGATACACTGAAAAATTTATATTGCACAAAATTATTTTATATTAATTTCATGGCAGAGACTTATTTTTGTTTCAGAAAATAAATAAATACCTATTAAGCAACTATAAAGCAAATTTGTGTAGTGTACTGAGAAGAGCATGGCTCATAGCTTGAAGGAGACCGGGTCAAAATTTCAAATTTACCACCTAAATATCAAATTCTATAACTCCTGATCACTGGTTCTTTATTTACAATAACAAAGTAACAATAATGACTTTAAATATCAAATTCTATAACTCCTGATCATTGGTCCCTTTTTCACAATAACAAAATAGTAATAATGACCTCATAAAGTTAGAAGAGGATTTCTATATTGATGTATTGGCCGGCTGTAAGTATTCAAAAGCAGAACAAAAAATATCCACCAATATCACCCCCTTCACAAAACAGAAAGGGGAGGTAAAGGACAAATAGGACCTAAGTAACTGAGTAGAATTTTGTTGTTGTTGTTAAAAATTGTTTTGAGAATAAATGGCCAATAAACAGAAATAAAATGCATCCAGATTTAAAGGGAAGACAGAAAACTATCTTTATTTGTAAATAACATAACATTTATATGGAAAATCCTAAGGATCCTAAAATTAATAAACTCAGCAATGTCACAGAAGACCAATATACAAAAGTTAACTGGATTTCTACATATTATCAATGAACAATCTAAACATAAAATGAAGAAACCAGTTTCCATTTCAAATGGCATCAAAAAGAATAAAATACTCAGGAATAATTTTAACCCAGTTAAGTGCAGGATTTGTACTTAGGCAACCTTGTTGACAAATTTTAAAGATGATCCAAATAAATGGAAAGCCATCCCATGTTCATGGATCAAAACACTTAATATGAAATGGCAAAATTCCCTGAATTGATCTACAGATTTAACACAATCCTGTCAAAAGTCATAGCTGCGTTTTTTGAAGAAGTTGACAAACTGATGTGAAAACTCATATAAAAATGAAAGGACTTAGCATAGCTAAAACAATTGAGAAAGAAGAAAATTTGAGAACTTAGAATTCCTTATGTCAAAACTTGCTACAAAGCAATAATAATCAAGACAGCAGGGGATGGGCATAAATAAACGGAATTGAATTCAGAGTCAGAAACAAGCCCTTACATTTATGGTCAACTGAACTGTAACAAATCTGCCAAGAAAATTCAATGAAGAAGAAAAAGCGCCTTTCAATAAATGGTACTCGAATGATTGGATATGTCATGCAAAACCATGAATTTAACCCCTACCTCACACCATACTCAAAAATGAACACAAAATGAATCATATACTTAAATGTAAGATCTAAAACTATAAAACTCTTAGAAGAAACCATAGCAATAAATCTTCCTGATCTTTGGTTAGGAAATGGTTTCCCAGATATAAGACCAAAAGCATAAATACTAAAAGAAAAAATAAATAAGTCCACATCAAAATTTTAAATTTTCACACTTCAAGAGAAACCATTAAGAAAGTCAAAAGAAAATTCACAAAGTGGAGAAGAGATATAATTCAAAAATGGGCAAGAGATTTGAAGAGACAGTTCACCAGAGACAATACTGGAATGGCTAATAAACACATGCAAAGATACACAACATCAATATTTACTAGGAAAATGTAAATCAAAACCACAATGAGATCTACATCCACAAAGAGTTAAAACCACTTTACATCCGTTAGAATGGCTATAAATACAAGCATAGACAATAACAAGTGTTGGTGAGGATGTAGAGAAGGTGAAACTTTTATATACCACTGGTGAGATTATAAAATGGTGTAGTCACATTGGAAAAGCTTAGCAGTTTCCAAATGTTAAACACAGAACTACCATATGACCTAGTAATTACAATCCTTTATACCTGAGAGAAATAAAAATGTGTCACCACACAATGATTTGTACACAAACCTTCATAGTAGCATTCTCTGTAATACTCAAAAGGTAGAAACAAACTTCTGAACTAATGGCCACATTTATTTTTTAATCTGGGTGAAGGATTATTTGTTTGCTTCTTTGTTAGCTTGTTTGTTCTAATGGGTTATGTTGTATTTGTGTAATTTTAATTTTTGTTTTTGTTCTTATTGCTTTTGTTTTTGAAACTCTGGAACATTTTAAGCCTTGGGAGATAAATTCAAATCAATCAAATGTATCATATATCTGATTTTCTTGGTTGCATTTCTATCATCTTGTTTCTCAAATTATTTTTACTTTTTAAAGATTTATAATATTTATATTCTTGTCTGTAACTGTAATCTCTATTATTTTAATTCTATAATTAAGTAGATTTCATGCTCACCACAATTCTTGTAACAAAAAAAACCATACTCTTTAATTCATAATTTTGATTCATCACTTGTTTGGATTTATACTAGTGAGTTGTTTTTTTCATAGGTCAGAGCACTCTAAATAAGACATCAATTGATAGAGAGGAGAAAACTTTAACATATGGTTTAACATAGATTAAAACTGATCCTAAAAGAAAATAAAATATCAATATTCCAGTGACCATGGAAAAATATAGAATGTTTTTCAAAGAATTACGTCCAAAAAGTATTTGATCCCTAATTGTTTTATCAGTGGTATATTCAAACTTTTAAGAAATAGAAAAATCTCTGTTATAGAAATTGTTCTAGAGCACAAAAAGGGTGATCTGTTTTAAAACAGTATAGAATTTACGAGAGTATCAACAACGGCAGAAGTACCTATTAAATAAGCCCCCAAAGATCTTTGGGTATATCAGAATTTGACAAAGTTTAGAATTTTCTGACTAAATGTTATACCATTTCTGCCAGAATTCAATAGATATTGCTTGTTTGGTTGTTTCTGTACATTCTGCAATTTTCCTGAGCTAAAACTGCAGTGAAGGTTAATGCTAGAGACATTTGTTTAGACTTGCTGTAAATTAGCTTGTTTCCTCTTTGTGTAAGGGCATAATTGACCTAAAAGTTACTCATTACTTAGTTGGTCTCTGAAAAAGACTGATTTGCCTTTAATGCTATATCCAAACTATGTAAAAATATCTTTAAGTTTTAGAAGATTTTTTCTCATTGCTTTGGTTTTGATTATGACAAATGGTTAAGAAATTTTTGAGCAGACATTTTGTGTTTTCTCTCCTTAGTGTCATAAGTAAACTTGAATATCATAAAGCTATGACTTCTTTAATTATCTTATATTCAGTTTATAATTTTGAAATTTTTTAGAATTGAAATTAACATATGATATACATATCTCAAATAATAGTGAAGTCTCCATTAAATATAAAATTATTCTTACATTGCTAGAGAATTGGGACAATTAAGTAAAATTTTAAAAATTGCATTTAAACATAAGACTGTATTTTTACCAAAACAAAATATGTTAAAGAGATATTTTAGAAAATACATAAATTCTATGACATATGGTTATTAGAAGTCAATTCTATTCCTAGTTGCTATAATAATTAGTTGTGGGAAATTATTACGGGGTCTCAATTCTCTTATTAGTATGATCTTTATGATTTTCCCTATTCTTTATTGATATAGCACACAGTATGCTTTCATAATGATGTGTAGTCAGCATATTTCTAAAGTAAATTATTTCTTCATGACACATAAATAAAAGTTGTTATCCTCCAAAAATTCTGCTTGCAAATTTCAGCAGTTGAAAATCGCTTTGCCTGTGTTCTCTGAACTTTAAAAGTTTTATCCTTATCATTGACATTTCTCTCCTCTAGCTTATTTTCAATGGTTTGCTCATCTGCCCTGTATTCCTGAAAATTCTACAAAATTGGGGATTTTGAGCACCAAAGGTCTTCATTCTTCAAAAACTTGAACTTCCAAAGGTTCATTTACCTTTATCAGCTTATTCAACGTCTTTCCTAATTCTCATCATATCAACTATGCGAGGAATTTTATATTTTATCATAATCACCTGATTTTCTTCTAGAACACTTTAACTTCCAGATAAAATCCCATTCCTTATCTTCTCCCCACCAGGTTTCTCACAAATGAAGATGCAGTCATATGAGGGTTATATCTTGATTACTATGAATTTTTCAGACTGTGTATTAATTAGGAATTGGATAAAATTGTTAGTAACCAAGTCCTGATGACTACAGTTGTTGTTTGGGGTTTTGTTTGTTTTTATGAAAATAATGGTTTATTTTCTCACGTAAAATAGTCCAGTCCTGGTAGGGCAGTTCTACAAAGTCATTACAGAATCAAGCTTCTATTATCATTCTTCTCTACCACCAACTTAAGCATACATCTTCCACTCTCAAGGTCTTAGAGTGGCTGCTGATTTTCTAGCTATCACATTCATTTTCCAGCAAAGTAAGGGGAACAACTGTTCTTGCGTTCAAGTGAGAGCCCTTTAAAGAGCTATTCTGGAAACCCCACCCAATGGTTTTCATATGTATCTCATTAGTCACTCCTCATGGCAACTGAGGTGAGGAAGTATCTTCCAGCTGGACCACTGCTCCAAAGGAGATCCATTATTACATTGGGGGTGGGGAGCAGGTTATGCCTAGATAGGCACCTGTATTTCCCAATTATCAGATTAAATTTGTATAAATCTGATCTCCATATTTGCAATAGCCAAGCTACTTTCTATTAATCTTAATTGGTGTGTTTTTCTTGGAATAAAAAAAAAAAGTGTATTTGCTTTTATAAACTTTTATTTAAAGTTTATCATTTTTGGTGCACCTGGGTGGCTCAGTCAGTTAAGCATCTGCCTTCAGCTCAGGTCATTATGCCGGGGTCCTGGGATCAAGGCCCATGTCGGGCTCCCTGCTCAGCAGAGAGCCTGCTTCTCTGTCTCCCTCCTCCTCCCCATGCTTGTGCTCTCTCTCTATCAAATAAATAAAATCTTTAAAAAAATAAATAAAAAATAGTTTGTCATTTTACTGTTTGTCACTTAGCTAGTAGTTATGTAATCTCTTTGTTATAAAGACAGTGTAATATGGGAGTTTCCAGACCCCCTACTACTCCTCACAATCACCATCACATAAACACACACACACACACACACACACACACACACACACTCACATTCTTTACTATGTGGATTAGTTCTTTATTATATGGGTGAATCTTACTAGTCAGTCTTGACGGTGGTTAGGGAGATAAGAGAAAGAGAAGAAATATTTTAGAGGCTAATAGAAAATTGGTCTTTGAAAATGTTATTTTAAACATCTCATCAGTTTAACTCCTGAATCTATGAGAAAATTATTTTACCCATCTAGAATGTCCAGAGAAATTTGAAGTTTACAGAAAGCCTTTATTTGCTTCAAAAAAATGAGTCTTAAAAAAGGACACTTAAATCAACCTCAAACAGGATCAAAAGTTCATAGTAAATATTTTAAGTTTGTGATTTTACCTTGAAAAAACTAAAACTATATTAAACTATGATTTATCAATAATGAACAACATTTCATTTGTAACTACAATTATTTACTTAAAGGAAAGCAAAGAATATTTCACATCTATTGTTCTTCCTTACATACATTTTTCTAGTAAGATTTATGCGTGATGCATGACAAGTAGCTTTCACCTAACTTTTGACTTTCACAGCATAGATATAAAGAGGAGGGCTTTTCAACATACATGTGAACATTTTATCAATCTCTTAAAGGCTTCTTTAATATATATTTAACATTTTTAAAAGTACAGAAAATTAAGAAATTCTACAAAGAGGCATGAACCACATCCCAGACTTAACAAATACTAAAATTTTGCTCTATTTCCCTCAGATATATTTTATAACAAATAAAACATGATAGACAAAATCTTTCTTGGTTTGTATACATTTAATATGAATAGATTCATAAAATATATATCATGTCAGTGTTCTTGTTACATCTTTGTATAAATGTTTATGTTGTTTATGTATTTCTGTAACTTACTCTTAAACTTAACATTACTTTTGAGATCTATCTCTATTAATACATAAATTTAGTTTATTTCAACATATATATAACATCCCATTACATGAATATTCCACAATTATTTATGTTTGCTAATGTAGAAATAAATATCTTTACACAAGTATCTGTAAGATACACATTCAGATCTAGGATTGCTAATATGTTTACTGTCATAAAATCTTGACATTTTGACTTTGATTTTGGCAAATATCTCTCTAAGATGACTATAACAGTTTATTGCTCTGTCATCAGGGTAAGATAATTCCTATCATCCAAATACTCACCAAGGCTTGATATTTTATCACCCTTTTAAATATTTGCAACTCTGATGGGTTTGAAATGGTATCTCTTTATTCTAATCTGCATAAACACTAATGTTTACTTCTATAAAATTTGTCTAAAATTATTATATAACCTTCCACTGTTGTACTTTTTGTCTTATTGATTTATAAAAGCCATTATTAATTTAGAATACAATTCCTTGCCTGTGAATGTATTAATAATAATTTGTTCCAGATTAACTGTCCTTCAAGTTTATTATTTTTCAACCTCCTTTATATATTTAAATATACACATACTATTTTAAGTAGCCTATATGTTAATTGTGAAACATAAAAGTTTAATAACCACCTGTGAATTCACTACCAGAACACTCTCAATGTCTACATCCCTTTCCCCTATCCCATTATCCTATCCTCTTCTCCAAGGCTACGTCTCTTGTGTGTCACATTCCCTTACTTTTTAAAAATGTTCTTTAATCACCCCTGTAGGTATGCTTAAATTTTACTTTTAAATTTTGCTTGCTTCTGTACTCTTCCGTTATTTTCATGTATTTTTCTAGGTGCTCTGTTTTCATTGAACATTATATTTCTAAGATGTATCCATAGGTTAGAGAATTTGTTTCTGCTGCCTGTTATTTCTGACAGTTCTTAAAAGTAGTTTCCCTTGTTTCCTTATTGTATGTGACTTAGACTACTTACCACACATTATATTGGAAACAATGTTTGCAGAAATAATTTAAAGTCCAGGACTATAGCCTTATCTTCTGGAGTATATCTCTTTCTGCCCTGCACTTAGAGGAGCTGCTAATTCAGAACCACATCACTCCACTATTAGATTGAAGTTTCCCTCAATACCCAGGTGATGAGAAACCAAACTTCAAGTTCTTCTGAGGTCTAGTAAACAGTTTATTATCATTTGGAAAGCATTAGACATTTGGGGTTCTAGCTCAAAGTGAATGGTGGTCAGATAGTAATAAAGTGAGTCAGGTCCTCAGGGTGTAAAATTTAGAGAAGCGCTCACTCAGGGGGACAAGTACAGATAGTACCCTTAGAAGACTACAGGCTTCAGAAAGACTAACCCTTAAAAGATAGCAAAATATCAACCTTTTCAGATAAGTAGTTTTTGGCTTCAAAGATTTTCTTGTTACTTTCTGTTTTCAATTTCATTGATTCCTGTTTTATCTTTATTATTTTCTTCCTTCAATGTGCTTTGAGTCTGATAGGTTCTTCTTTCCCTAGTTTTTTTAAGGTACAATGTTATATTACTTATTTGAGATCTATTTTTTAAAGAAAACTTATCCATTATTTACTTATTTTCTGTACCTTTGTTATTATTGACTAGTCTTATTCTACCAAATCTTCCCCTTTAAATAGTTTGAATATGATTGGGGAAGTGTTTGGACCTCATTTTTATTGGCTTTATATCCTCTTTATTGCAACACATGAAATTAACTTTACAACGGGTTTGCATTAAACTTTAAATGTTTAGAACAGAAGTTACATTGACTCAATGGGCAGTCAGAGATTCTAGGGATAAATGCCAATTTAAGATTGGATTATTTGGTAGGTTTGTTTTAAAATCTGCATTTACTCTGATCATTCAATGTTCTACTTTCCCACATGTATTTTATGTATTTTCTAGGAAAAATGTATTAAAACAAAACTAAACTCCACAATAACACACATAGACTAAGTTTGAGCAGAATTTGTTTATAAAATGCTGGTGCAGTGAAAATTCCCTTAACTGGTACTCCTAGAAGGGGATTTAACATCTCAGGGTTTCCAAAATACATGTAGAGGTTTGATCAGACCATTTGGAAAGAACTTTTCAGCTGTCATTATATGACTCTATGAAGGTATTTATAACTTACATGGTTTTTTCTTTTACACTTACTTTCAATTGAGGGTAAGGTTAAAAAGTGTTCACCCTTAGCTAACTGAATTGCCTCTCTCTTGACCAATCTCACCTCATGTACACCAATGCAAACAGCTCATATTCTTCCTCCCATAAATTTCACACACACACACACACACACACGCACACACACTGCATAGCACAGTTTACTCTTAAGTCAGAGATAAATACCAAATAAATATATAAGCCGAAAACATCCTTAAGACAAGTAATAAAAATTAAAAAGCAGTATAAACAGAAAGCAACAAGAACTATACTTAGTACATTTTAGTAATTATCTCATTTAACCCTCATAAAAAGCTTATGCATAGGTTCCATTTTATTGGTACACGATAAATGAGAAAATTATACTTAGATTAGTTAACTTGGCCAAACTACTAAGCAGAGAGTAGGGATTCCTTTATGCTCTGAGTTGAAAAAGCTTTCTATTTTTTTTTGACATTTATAAAATTGCAAATCACCCTCTCATTTTTAGTTTTTCACTGGCAAATGAATGAAAAGGAACTTCTGTATAAATTAGGTCATTTTAAACACTGTCCTGTAAACCCACTGCTTGCTGCAGTATCAGATTCTGAGAATATGTCCGTCGAAGCTGTCCAGCGCCCCCGAGTTTTTGCATCAAGGGGAATAGTCACAGAATATGAAATATCAGGAAAATTTAAACACGCTGACCTGAGTGACGAACTTCCTAATCTGCTTGTGTATTGCTGGAGTGAGGGAAGCCCATGAAAGACACAGAGAAGAGAAATAGGGCAAACGCAGAGAGGCTAAAACAGAGCAGAAGAAAAAAAGGCAGTTAATGGCAGTCTCCTCATCAAATTTTTATGCATTCCTTGCTTTTTCTTTTCCTTTTTTTTTTTTTTTTTTTTAGCTCTGCACCTTTGGCAACTGTCGAGTATTACAGTATCTCCATTCAAGTCACTTTGTAAATTAAATCCCTCCCTCCCACCTCCCACCTCCCTAGACACATGAGTATTAGCGTTTTATCTAAGAGTGCTACTCCTGGGAAAAGGCAAGGCCAAGGGGGAGAAGAGGACCAAGAAAAGAGCCTCACAACATTAAGACAGGTCCACCTTTTTATCTAATGTTTTACATTTTTCTTTTGATTGGACAGGCAGTGAATATTACCAGCCAGCACCTCACAGCCTGTCAACACTCTAATACTTCATAATTTATAAAACAGCTTTCTTCCCCCAAAAGCTCAATATGCTTTACAGATATCTTATTGATGCTCGCAATATTCCTTCAGGGAACTTAGGTGACAAGAATTATTATGTGTCTTCTAGGATGGGGGAAAGATTGAAACAACAAGAATCCATTATCACTACTGAGTTACAGACAACTATGAACTTTAGATCTAATGCTGCTATCTCCCTAACAGTGCTGGCTGTAAAAAAGGAATGAAAATGAGTGAGTCCTGGCACTCAGGAGCTCGGGACCTCACAGGGAAGAAGGGAAGGTTAGTGCCTACTTCATCTAGACTAGGACGTCTAGCTGTCAATGCCATCTGCACACGGTGTCCAAAACAAAATCCCTGATTGTCTCTTACAACCACTTCTTTTTTCGTTATTCTCATCTCAGTACAGGACTATGATCCCCGCAGTTGGTCAGGCCACCAAACTGCCAGTCACCCCTTGTTTTTCCTTTTCTCCCCCTTCCCTCATCTGCAAGTGCAATCCAAGATCGATTCTCAACAAATTCATTTCTACCACTCTCTTGATGCCACTCGCATTTTATCACCATCATCCATTCTAAGAGTTGGGTAATCAGAGAAAATTGGAAACTTTCCCACATCTACTGCTCCAGTGCCCTGGTGTTATTTAGGATTAACAGCATTGTCATCCCCCTGAAGACTGCAAAACCATCCATTCTCCCATTCTTTGTCTCTGTCTACCCCAATCCACTTTTAACAAAATAGGAAGAGTCATAGTTGGAAAAATGCAGTTGTAACTTTTATCAGTTGTACACATAAGTAAGTGGGTAAAAGAAAGAAATTAATTCCACCGGTTTCATTAGAAAAGAAGTTCCCTAATTCATAATCATATCACACTCCTCAGACATAATCACTTTCAATTCATCTGTTATTTACCTTTGTGTGTGTGTTTACATATAAATATGTATATAACATGCTACTTCTTTTCTCCCAAAGGGAATATATTTTGCTTTTTTTTAAGAAACATGGTACTGAGGAATTCAAAACACATTTTGATAAACACTATAATGAACTTTATTTTATAAAGTTAGCTATCATATTAGTAGGGTTGTGAGCAGAGAAGGAGAGACACTGCTTGATTATTATTGTTTCTAAACCATTCACTGAAAATTATGTAATTCTTGACTGAGCATTAACGTGGCCACTAACCACTATGTTACTCAGTTTTTTCCTCTGTGGGTGGTCATGAGAGTCCTAAATGTGGGGAGCAAACTTTCTCATACCTTGGATCCCCAATAAACTTCTTTCACAAAGTAGAATAGTAAGTCTAGCTATAGACAAGGGCAATCATGATACTCATACTACTTCTTGATTTTTCATTTTGAGGTATTATGTATTTACTCCCATCTGAAGAGAATGAGGATTTGGCTCTTCCCCTCCAGAAACCACACATTTACTTTCTATACCTTCATCCTTCTGACATATTTTTATCATAATTTTGGTTATGTGTGTGTGTGTGTGTGTGTGTATATATATATATATATATATATATAATTTATATCATTTTGACTGCATGAATGCTACTCATAGCCAAGCCATGGATGTTTGGTTATTTTACACACTCACAATAAATTTAACCCCCACTCTTCCCCAGCTGTGAGATTTTCCTTCAATACATTCACACACATTTTATGCTTTCTCAATTGTAACTTCTTTTCTTAAAGAAATCTCTATCACTTCTTTCTTCTCACCTATTCTATCTGGACCAGCTGGACTTTGAACCTCATACACAGATAGCATTCTGGCATCCCCCTTCATTATCATCTGGAAGATTCTTGTTGCTACTCTTTATTATTTGTGCTCTGTGTCATGGACCCCATGCTTCCTCTTTCTTGATTTACTCCGCATTTTCATGGAGGGTATCCTCTAGTAACTTTCTTGAGAAAGAAAGCAGGAGAGGTAAATTTTAATAACTTGCATATCTGAAAATCTATTTATCTATCTTGAGTCTTGATTGGTAATTTAGAGTAAAATATTCTAGCTTCTAGAACGGAAAACATTTCACTCAGAATTTTTCAAGAATTGTTCCACTGTCTAGTTTACATATTGCTGCTAAGAAGTCTGAAGCCACTGCAATCCTCATAATTTGCATGAAACTCTGGTTAATTCTGGAAGATGTGTCTCAAGTGTTCTGAAACTTTACAGAATGTGCCTTGGTATGTATCATTTTCATCTGTTGTGCTGGTTACTTGGTAAATCCTTTAAGTCTGGCAATTCAGAACATTTAGCTCTGAGACATTTGGGTCCTTGACAATCTCTATTCTTCCATTTTCTCTTTTTAGAATGCCAATAATTTGAGAATGGACCTGCTGAAACAGCCTTCTGATTTCCTTGTCTTTTACCTCCAGTTTTGTATGCCTTTGACTTTTTTTGTGCTATTCCCCCAGTAGCTTTTCTCCATTAAATTATCCAATCCTTTTAGTTGGCATTCTATTCCAGTTTCATGTTTTAATGTTATAAGAGCTCTACTTTGTTTACTTTATGTGATCACATTTTGGGGTTATTAGTCACAGTACCTTCTAGTATCTAATTGAAGATCAGGTTTCCCAACGTTTTTTCTTTTTACAAAGTCTTGGTTTCTACCAATCCATCATCTTTAACTCTAAATACTGCAGTGATCTTTTAGAACTTAAATAATGCTTTTTCCCTGTTAAAGCCTTCTAGTATCATCCTGCCGTACTTCAAATAAAGGCTGTATTTCACACCATGGCTCAAAGGTTGAAAATAATTTGGCCCTTGACAACCTCTGCAAATCTACCTCATCTATCATAGCTAATATAAACTCATATATCTGTCAAATAAATGACCATGGCAAAATTCAAATACAAATTTGCATAACCTTGAATTTAAGTTTTTTTCTGTTTACCACAATATTTCTCTGTTAGTGTAGACTTTCAAAACTATTTTGCACTCCAAGTCATCCTTCTTACCAATGCAAGTTGGTCTTCCTAAGTATGGCCTAATTGTGTACTCTTGCTCTAAAACCATTCTGACCCTTTAATGATAAATGAGAAAGAGTAAAGGTATCAGTCTAGTAGAAAAGGCTCTTGTGAATATTAATTCAACCTATAAAAAAAAATATGACTTCTACCTTACTGGTAGAAATGAGTAGAATATTCTCATATGCTTATTCAGTCAGTGAATGGGACCAGATTATTGAGTTCTCTTTATGCAAAAAGACTAAGGACAACTGTTTTTTGTTGAAAAGGCCTTTTTCTAATGTTAGGATGCAGAGTGTGTGTTCATTCAAAAATTTTAATTTTTTTCATTCAAAAATTTTAATTATTTTTTAAAGATTTTTTATTCATTCATTTGAGAGAGAGAGAGAGAGCATGAGTTGGGGGAGGAGGGGAGAGATCAGAGGGAAAGGGAGCAAGGAGCCTGACACAGGGCTCAGTCCCAGGACCCTGGGATCATGACCTGACTGAAGGCAGACGCTTCACTGACTGAACCACTCAGGTGTCCTAATTTTTATCAAGTAAAATACTTGCCCAAAATAATACCAGAATCTCCTTGTATAAGTGGGAAGGTGGAAGTAAGTAAAGGGTAGGGCAATGGCAATGGGGGAAGGTTTAAAGCTGAGTGTGGAAATGTGAATGCAAAAGGAGACAACAAGAAAGATGGGTTGGAAGCTACAGAGGCAGGTATAACCAAGAAATAAATACAGCCCAGGATTAGTAACTACATGAGTCCTATTTTACTTGCAAGCAGGAAGAAAAAAAAAAAACAACTAGACATGAGGATGCAATTTGCCAATCCATTCTTTACCATCGTGCTAGATGGTTCTTGAATCCACAAAGAATCTCCCTCCCTAGTGTCACCACCCTTATTTACAACACTATTATCTCTCATAACAGCTGCTGAAATACACTCCTAGTTGACCTCTACATAACCACTCTTGTCTAGCTCTATCGATTCTTTACACAGCTCTTAAAAATCCGTATCGGTTACTCTCCTGCTGAAATCCTGTAAGCACATTTAGTTACTCATGGAATAAACCCAGAGTCCTTAACCAGGACCAGGAAACCCTCCATCTTCCACCCCCAGAATGAATCTATAGTATTTTTTTTTACTTTTTTAAAATTTTATTATGTTATGTTAATCACCATACATTACATCATTAGTTTTTGATGTACTGTTCCATGATTCATTGTTTGAGTATAACACCCAGTGCTCCATGCAGTACGTGCCCTCTTTAATAACCATCACCAGGCTAACCCATCCCCCCACCCCCGTCCCCTCCAGAACCCTCAGTTTGTTTCTCAGAGTCCATCGTCTCTCATGATTTGTCTCCCCCTCCAATTCCCCCCCTTCATTTTTCCCTTCCTCCTATGTTCTTCTTTTTTTTTAATTGTTATGTTAATCCCCATACATTACATCATT
The DNA here is from genome assembly GCF_964656455.1 of Halichoerus grypus. Lineage (NCBI taxonomy): Eukaryota > Metazoa > Chordata > Mammalia > Carnivora > Phocidae > Halichoerus > Halichoerus grypus. The sequence continues at coordinate 138,368,149 of NC_135713.1, read as the reverse complement.
AGTTGTAGATGTAGTGTTCCATGATTCATTGTTTGTGCATAACACCCAGTGCTCCATGCAGAACGTGCCCTCCTCAATACCCATCACCAGGCTAACCCATCCTCTCACCCCCCTCCCCTCTAGAACCCTCAGTTTGTTTTTCAGAGTCCATCGTCTCTCATGGTTCGTCTACCCCTCCGATTTCCCCCCCTTCATTCTTCCCCTCCTGCTACCTTCTTTTTTTTATTCTTCTTAACATATATTGCATTATTTATTTCAGAGGTACAGATCTGAGATTCAACAGTCTTGCACAATTCACAGCGCTTACCAGAGCACATACCCTCCCCAGTATCTATCACCCAGCCACCGCATCCCTACCACCCACACCACTCCAGCAACCCTCAGTTTGTTTCCTGTGATTAAGAATTCCTCATATCAGTGAGATCACATGATACATGTCTTTCTCTGATTGACTTATTTTGCTCAGCATAATACCCTCCAGTTCCATCCACGTCGTTGCAAATGGCAAGATTTCATTCCTTTTGATGGCTGCATAATATTCCATTGTATATATATACCACCTCTTCTTTATCCATTCATCTGTCGATGGACATCTTGGCTCTTTCCATGGTTTGGCTATTGTGGACATTGCAGCTATAAACATCGGGGTGCACGTACCCCTTCGGATCCCTACATTTGTATCTTTGGGGTAAATACCCAGTAGCGCAATTGCTGGATTGTATGGTAGCTCTATTTTCAACTTTTTGAGGAACCTCCATACTGTTTTCCAGAGTGGCTGCACCACCTTGCATTCCCACCAACAGTGTAGGAGGGTTCCCTTTCTCCACATCCCTGCCAACATCTGTCGTTCCCTGACTTGTTAATTTTAGCCATTCTGACTGGTGTGAGGTGGTATCTCATTGAGGTTTTGATTTGGATTTCCCTGATGCTGAGCGATGTTGAGCACTTTTTTATGTGTGTGTTGGCCATTTGGATGTCTTCTTTGGAAAAATGTCTGTTCATGTCTTCTGCCCATTTCTTGATGGGATTCTTTGTTCTTTGGGTGTTGAGTTTGATGAGTTCTTTATAGATTTTGGATACTAGACCTTTATCTGATATGTCATTTGCAAATATCTTCTCCCATTCTGTTGGTTGGCTTTTGGTTTTGTTGACTGTTTATTTTGCTGTGCAAAAGCTTTTTATCTTGATGAAGTCCCAATAGTTCATTTTTGCCCTTGCTTCCTTTTGCCTTTGGCGATGTTTCTAGGAAGAAGTTGCTGCAGCTAAGGGCAAAGAGGTTGCTGCCTGTGTACTCCTTTAGGATTTTAATGGACCCCTGTCTCACATTGAGGTCTTTCAACCATTTGGAGTCTGTTTTTGTGTGTGGTGTAAGGAAATGGTCCAGTTTCATTCTTCTGCATGTGGCTGTCCAATTTTCCCAACACCATTTGTTGAAGAGACTGTCTTTTTTCCATTGGACATTCTTTCCTGCTTTGTTGAAGATTAGCTGACCATAGAGTTGAGGGTCCATTTCTGGGCTCTCTATTCTGTTCCACTGATCTATGTGTTGGTTTTTGTGCCAGTACCATACTGTCTTGATGATGACAGCTTTGTAATAGAGCTGGAAGTCCGGAATTGTGATGCCACCAGCTTTGCTTTTCTTTTTCAACATTCCTCTGGCTATTTGGGGACTTTTCTGGTTCCATACAAATTTTAGGATTATTTGTTCCATTTCTTTGAAAAAAGTGGATGGTATTTTGATGGGGATTGCACTGAATGTGTAGATTGCTCTAGGTAGCATTGACATCTTCACAATATTTGTTCTTCCAATCCATGAGCATGGAACATTTTTCCATTTCTTTGTGTCTTCCTCAATTTCTTTCATGAGTATTTTACAGTTTTCTGAGTACAGATTCTTTGCCTCTTTGGTTAGATTTATTTCTAGGTATCTTATGGTTTTGGGTACAATTGCAAATGGGATCAACTCCTTAATTTCTCTTTCTTCTGTCTTGTTGTTGGTGTATAGGAATGCCACTGATTTCTGTGCATTGATTTTATATCCTGCCACTTGACTGAATTCCTGTATGAGTTCTAGCAGTTTTGGGGTGGAGTCTTTTGGGTTTTCCACATAAAGTATCATATCATCTGCAAAGAGTGAGAGTTTGACTTCTTTGCCAATTTGGGTGCCTTTGATTTCTTTTTGTTGTCTGATTGTTGTGGCTAGGACTTCTAATACCATGTTGAATAGCAGTGGTGATAGTGGACATCCCTGCCGTGTTCCTGACTTAGGGGGAAAGCTCTCAGTTTTTCCCCATTGAGAATGATATTCGCTGTGGGTTTTTCACAGATGGTTTTATGATATTATGTACCCTCTATCCCTATACTCTGAAGAGTTTTGATCAAGAAAGGATGCTATACTTTATCAAATGCTTTTTCTGCATCTATTGAGAAGATCATATGTTTCTTGCTCTTTCTTTTATTAATGTATTGCATCACATTGATTGATTTGGGGATGTTGAACCAATCTTGCAGCCCAGGAATAATTCCCAATTGGTCGTGGTGAATAATCCTTTTAATGTACTGTTGGATCCTATTGGCTAGTATTTGGGTGAGAATTTTTGCATCCATGTTCATCAGGGATATTGGTCTGTAATTCTCCTTTCTGATGGGGTCTTTGTCTAGTTTTGGGATCAAGGTAATGGTGGCCTCATAAAACGCGTTTGGAAGTTTTCCTTCCATTTCTATTTTTTGCAATGGTTTCAGAAGAATAGGTATTAATTCTTCTTTAAATGTTTGGTAGAATTCCCCTGGGAAGCCATCTGGCCCTGGGCTTTTGTTTGTTGGAAGATTTTTGATGACTACTTCAATTTCCTTAGTGGTTATAGGTCTGTTCAGGTTTTCTATTTCTTCCTGGTTCAGTTTTGGTAGTTTATACATCTCTAGGAATGCATCCATTTCTTCCAGATTACCTAATTTGCTGGCATATAGTTGCTCATAATATGTTCTTATAATTGTTTGTATTTCCTTGGTGTTGGTTGTGATCTCTCCTCTTTCATTCATGATTTTATTTATTTGGGTCCTTTCTCTTTTCTTTTTGATAAGTCTGGCCAGGGATTTATCGATCTTGTTAATTTTTTCAAAGAACCAGCTCCTAGTTTCGTTGATCTGTTCTACTGTTCTTTTGGTTTCTATTTCATTGATTTCTGCTCTGATCTTTAATATTTCTCTTCTCCTGCTGGGTTTAGGCTTTATTAGCTGTTCTTTCTCCAGCTCCTTTAGGTGTAGGGTAAGGTTGTGTATTTGAGACATTTCTCGTTTCTTGAGAAAGGCTTGTATTGCTATATACTTTCCTCTCAGGACTGCCTTTGCTGCATCCCAAAGATTTTGAATAGTTGTGTTTTCATTTTCATTGGTTTCCATGAATTTTTTTAATCCTTCTTTAATTTCCTGGTTGACCCATTCATTCTTTAGTAGGATGCTCTTTAGCCTCCATGTATTTGAGTTCTTTCTGACTTTCCTCTTGTGATTGAGTTCTAGTTTTAAAGCACTGGGGTCTGAAAATATGCAGGGAATGATCCCAATCTTTTGGTGCCGGTTGAGACATGATTTGTGACCTAGGATGTGATCTATTCGGGAGAATGTTCCACGGGCACTAGAGTAGAATGTGTATTCCGTTGCTTTGGGATGGAATGTTCTGAATATATCTGTGAAGTCCATTTGGTCCAGTGTGTCATTTAAAATCTTTATTTCCTTATTGATCTTTTGCTTAGATGATCTGTCCATTTCAGTGAGGAGGGTGTTAAAGTCCCCTACTATTATTGTGTTGTTGTCGATGTGTTTCTTTGCTTTTGTTATTAATTGGCTTATATAATTGGCTGCTCCCATGTTAGGGGCATAGATATTTACAACTGTTAGATCTTCTTGTTGGATAGACCCTTTAAGTAGGATATAGTGTCCTTCCTCAACTCTTATTATTGTCTTATTACAGGCTTTGGTTTAAAATCTAATTTGTCTGATATAAGGATTGCCATCCCAACTTTCTTTCGGTGTCCATTAGCATGTTTTCCACCCCCTCACTTTCCATCTGGGGGTGTCTTTGGGTCTAAAATGAGTCTCTTGCAGACAGCATATTGATGGGTTTTGTTTTTTTATCCAATGTGATACCTTGTGTCTTTTGTTTGGGGCATTTAGCCCATTTACATCCAGGGTAACTATTGAAAGGTATGAATTTAGTGCCATTTTATTGCCTGTAAGGTGACTGTTACTGTATATTGTCTGTGTTCCTTTCTGGACTATGTTGCTTTTAGGCTCTCTCTTTGCTTAGAGGACCCCTTTCAATATTTCTTGTAGAGATGGTTTTGTATTTGCAAATTCCTTTAGTTTTTGTTTGTCCTGGAAGTTTTTATCTCTCCTTCTATTTTCAATGACAGCCTAGCTGGATATAGTATTCTTGGCTGCCTATTTTTCTCGTTTAGTGCTCTGAATATATCATGCCAGTCCTTTCTGGCCTGCCAGGTCTCTGTGGAGACGTCTGTTGCCAATCTAATGTTTCTACCATTGTAGGTTACAGATCTCTTCTGAGCAGCTTTCAGGATTTTCTCTTTGTCTCTGAGACTTACTATTAGATGTCGGGGTGTTGACCTATTTTTATTGATTTTGAGAGGGGTTCTCTGTGCCTCCTGGATTTTGATGCCTTTTTCCTTCCCCAAATTAGGGAAGTTCTCTGCTATAATTTGCTCCCATATACCTTCTGCCCCCCTCTCTCTTTCTTCTTCTTCTGGGATCCCAATTATTCTAATATTGTTTAGTCTTATGGTGTCACCTATCTCTCGAATTCTACCCTCGTGATCCAGTAGTTGTTTATCTCTCTTTTTCTCAACTTCTTTTTTTCCCATCATTTGGTCTCCTATATCATTAATTCTCTCTTCTGCCTCATTTATCCTAGCAGTTAGAGCCTCCATTTTTGATTGCACCTCATTAATAGCCTTTTTTATTTCAACTTGGTTAGATTTTAGTTCTTTGGGTTTCTCTAATATCTTTCATGCTTTTTTCAAGCCCTGCTAGTATCTTTATAATCGTCATTCTGAACTCTAGTTCTGACGTCTTACTAATGTCCATATTGATTAGGTCCCTGGCAGTTGGTACTGCCTCTTGTTCTTTTTTTTGAGGTGATTTTTTCTGTCTTGTCATTTTGTCCAGAGGAGAATAGATGAATGAGAGAACAAAATGCTAACAGGGTAACAACGACCCCAGAAAAATATACACTAAACAAATCAGAAGAGACCTGAAACTGGGGGAAAAGAAAGGGAAAGAAAAAAAAAGATAAAGAAAAAGATTTAAAAAAAAATAAAAGAATATGTTCAGATATGATCAGGCTGGTGAATAGATCAGTGCCACACACTAGATTTGGGGCGTATTTTCTTCTGTTAGAAGAAACTGCCTCTCAAAATTTTAAAGAAAGAAAAGCTTATATAGATACAAAAATGAGGGCAAATTGATGAAGGGATGGAATATGACTGTAAAGATGAAAATTATAAAAGATTTTGTAAAAGGAATTGATAAGAAGTTGGTTGAAAAAAGAAAGAAGAGGATTTACAAAAAAAAAAAAAAGGAGGGAGAGAATGTGATCAGGCAGGAGACTAGAACAAAGCCATACACTAGAGATTGAGGGTATATTTTTGTCTGTTAGAAGAAACTGTATCCCAAAATTTTAAAGAGAAACAACTTATATATATACCAAAAATAAGGTTAGCTACTCTGAAGGGATAGAATATGACTCTAAAAATGAAAAATAAAAAATATTTTTAAAAAAGTGATTGATAAGATGTTGGTTGAAAACAGGAAAAAGAAAAATTCAAAAAAAAATTTACTTTGAAACACTAAAGAATCATGGTAAAAAAGCCATGAATTCTATGTGCAGTATTCCCCTAGCGCTGGAGTTCTGCCATTCTCATTGATCGGTAAACTTGGTCTTGGCTGGCTGTTCTCGCTGATCTTCTGGGGGAGGGGCCTGTTGCCGTGGTTCCCAAATGTCTTTGCCGGAGGCGGAATTGCCCCGCCCTTGCCGGTCCGGGCTAAGTAATCTGCTCGGGTTTGCTCTCGGGAGCTTTTGTTCCCTGCAAGCTTTCCGTTCAGCTTTGGAGGCGGAGAGTGAAAATGGCGGCCTCCCAGTCTCCGCCCCGGCAGAGCCGAGAACTCGGGGTCCCGCTCCTCAGTGAGCCCCCAGAGAAAAGCAGTCAGTCACTCCCGTCTCCCCGGTCTCCGGCCGCACTCCGTGCTCACCCGGCCTGTGACCGCGCGTTTCTATCTCTGGCACCCGACCCCGGGTGGAGTCTCCAAACCCAGCAGATCCCTGTGGTGCGCTCCCACGCCGCTCCTCCCAGGGGAGGAAGGGGAGTCTCCCCGGATCTGCCGCTTGTTGGGTCCCTGCTGGAGGAGCAGTGGCCCGACTGTGCCGCGGATCACGGTTTATGACAACCCCGAGCTGAGAGCCCGCGCCTGGGCTCCGTCTCTGCAGCCGGCTTCCCTGCTCCGATACCTGGGAGCTCTGCCGCACTCAGGCACCCCCGGTCTTTCTGTGACCCCGAGGGTCCTGAGACCACACTGTCCCGCGAGGGTTCCACCCCCCACTTCGCCACCGGAGTGACGTCCCTCAGCGGAGCCGACTTCTAAAAGTTCCGATTTTGTGCTCCGCGGCTCTATCACTTGCCAGAAGCGGCCGACGGAGGCCCCTCCCCCGCCGTCTATCCTCCCGAATATCGCCTCGGATTCACTTCTCCGCACGTCCTACCTTCCAGAAAGTGGTCGCTTTTCTGTTCAGAGAGTTGTTGCTATTCTCTTCTTCGATCTCCTGTTGAGTTTGTAGGTGTTCAGAATGGTTTGATCCCTATCTAGCTGAATACCTGGGACCAGATGAAATTTAGGTCTCCTCCTCTGCCGCCATCTTGCTCCGCCCCCCTATAGTATTTTTATATATTACTCTTCTCTCTGGTCTTCTCCAGTCCACCAATTCCTGTTGACTTTACAGTAAACAGCTGAAGTGTTGCCTCCAGGGGGAAACTTTCCCAGACCTAAAGATTACATTAAGCCCTCATCATATTTTTTTCAAGGTACCTTACACTTCTTGCTAGCACAGAGCACTCTTGTAATTCCTTAATTAATATCTTCTAATATATTTAAATAAGATGCTTAGCTTCATACCTGACATAATATATACTTAATAATTATTGTAATAACAACAACAGCTATTTACTGAATGCTTCATATGTACCGGGTTCTCAGTGCTTTATTGACCTTAGTTTACCTATCCCTGTTTCAGTATTGAGAAAACTGGGATGCAGGTTAATTTTAGGAAAGCTTCAAAGCTTGTGAGGTAGTGAAGAGCATTGATTCTGGAATCAGGTTACTGAGCTCATATCCCAGATCTGGCACCTGTTGTGTAATCTTAGGCATGTGACAGGTAATAACAACACTTAAAGGATTTTCACAAGGATTAAATGAGGGGGAGAATGGAAATATTCAATGTATATGTGTGGGGGTATAGTTCAAATATTTCAGTGTATTACCTCTAATTTTACATCACTGAGGTTTTCAGTCCCCAGTAGCTTGAGTGGTACCTATTTGGGAAAAACCACAAGTACTGTTTCAGATATACATGTTGTAGCCATTAATTATGGTGCCGGGTCATGTGTATTACATAGAAAGTGTAACCATGTGCCATTGTGCAGGAAATTTGAGCTCTCCTAAAAGAATTGGGTACTTCACAACATCTGGAGTCAATATACTAAACAAAGCAGTGCTCACCAGCGCTAAAGTGAGAAGCAGTAGAATTTAGTATTTGAGCATCCCATGGGCGTGAGGTGTTTCCTTCTTCACATACTCCCCATTTTTCAGATAGTCAGCATTTGAATAAAATGTGTTAAGGAGCATGTCCACAAAATCATATTCCTTATTTTGTTGTTCTAAAATCATTTCCCTTGGAGAAGAAAACTTCCACAACTATTTCTGTATCTTAATCTGATAAGACTGAGAATGAAAATCGTAATGTAATGGTTGTTTTAGTTGTGTAAACAATACTGTGCATCTGTATGGGCAACTCTGCCCTATTTCTAGTGTTGAAAATGTAACAGCCAAGTTTGGTATGCTCTTCAGTATGCCTGGGAACTACCCTGGTTCAAAATACCTGATAAATAGAAAACAGCGCTTCTCTGGCACCTAAAGAGAGTTTATTATCTGCTCCATTAGCGTCACGCCCACTCAAAGGAAAACTACTTCTAAGGGCCTTTTAGAACTGCTCTTCAATTTCTTCCTACCCTCAGTGCATTATTATTTTCCCTATTTTGAGAAGTGTTCACTTGAGACTTATGACCTGCTTAGGTGAAACTAGGTTTAGCTATGCCTATATGTCCATAGCCAGGTTAGAAGTAGTTGGAGATTTCAGTAGAACAGCATGAGTCTAGACTACATTCTACCCAACAACTAACTTATGGAACACAGAAGTGATTAACTCAGCAATAAGTCTAAGTTTGCAGTGACTAAGTAAAACAGTTTGATCTCTTTAAAATTGAAGACAGAATTAATAAAGAAATAGAACAGAGGATGAAAATGGCGATCATATGCAGTTCCATTTTTGTCCATTAATAATTCCAATCTATCTTCCTTGCCTAGGTCTACTGGCTGCTGGAATATAAGAGATGACTTGGTTCTGAGAAAGGCTACCTGAGACCAGGCTTGGAGCCCCTGGCTAAGAACCTTAAAACCTGAGCACTGGGAAAAATTGAGTATTATGAGATGTGTGCATGCCAGGGGGTATTTGAGATTGGCCTTCTATTATTAGATCTTAATGGCCCATATCCTTCACTTCCAACATACCAAAATGGTGCTAAAAGACTGATATTAGACTATTCTTCTGTAGTCCACGAAGCTAGAAGAGAGTGTAAATATATCTACAAGTCATAAAAAGGGAGCTGAAACTTTGGAATTCCATACTTGGCCAATATATCATTCACCTATCCAGGAAAAAGGAAAATGTGATGGTTATTGAAGAATCTAAGAAAAACAACTAAGAAAGGATTCTAATCATATAACAAGTGATTCAAAAACAAGAACCTTACCATGGATGATAATGGAGAACTCAGGGAATAATAAGCAATGGCCCTTGATATATATATAAGTGTATATATATAGTGTGTGTGCATCTTTATATACATTGTATATATAGTATATAATAAGGTATATGTTGTACATATTTGTATAATTATACACACATACAGATGTATATATCATCCATCTAACATTGAATTATATACTGTCTGAAGGTATATAACTGAAGTATTAAATAAGAATGCAAAATTTTAAAAAGGTTACACTCAAAGGGATGTCCTTATTACTTTTAGATGTTACACATTTCTTGTCTCAGTTGATCATTAGGCCGTTAATTTTATACCTCCCCTTTATTGAAAAAAAATCTTTTTTTAATATATAATCACATCAACTTTTTTCCACAAATTACACAGCATTTTAAAAATCCCCAATTAAAATGCAAATGCTCAAGTAATTGTTCCACAGTATGTAATTGTTCCCCATGTATCCCATAATGAGAAATGCCTTGCTAAGGATTCAAGGTCATGGGTGGTGGTATGTGAGATCAAAAGCCAGTGTGGAAATATTCCCCCCACCCAGACTATGTTCTACATTTACACCATCAAGTTTGATATACTTACCCTTGAACTCAAGAATTAAGAATCATGCCCTAGTCAGCTATTATGACAGATATGAAAATACATGATTCCTCATGTATGTCAAAACAGAAAAATACAAGTTGAACCTGCCTGGCTTATGAGATGACCTTATAATGCCTTAAGGGAATTATACACAAGAAAGGTCAACACATTTTGCTTACCAAGAAAGGAAAACATATGGAAGGACACTGCATAGCACGTGTATACATATAGGGTGGAATGTACCATGATCGTGATGGCCATTGTGTGAGCTACGTGTTCAGTTCAATATGACAGCTAAATGAGCCGGTGGAAGAAAGTCAGAAGCATGGTGTTACTCAAAGGACAGGCAATAAAAGCAAAAAATATTGAGGAGTCACCTTTGCTATTTGTCCTTCAATGGACTCTGACAGTTAAGTCTTAATAGCATGTGAAACCCAAAGAGGGGTGCAAGAAATTTCACTTCTTACATTTTGTAAAAAGTGCATTTACTCTCTAGCTGGAAGTCCCACTCCATTTACAAATGTAAAATATAATATTTCTAGATTGTGCTGAACTTGAACCCTGCAGAGTAAACTCAGTTTGTTCACCTTTCATTTCCTTTCCTCTTCATCTCCCCAGGGCAGCATCTCAGTAAGTGTGCTCATGGAGTGGCAAGCCTGCAAGAAGAAATCCCCTCAGCAACTATGAGGAAAGATCTCTGCTTTCCAGCATCTCCTTCCAAGAGACTTTTTTCAGTGTCTTACTCTTCTATTCCTTCTCATCTTCCCTCCCTCTCCTAAATTCAGAGGATCTTCATCTCTCCTGAGAGGGAAGGTTGTTCTGCTTGGATGCATAGCCTTCCAATCTTCCTATCTTACACCTGAACCACAGCTTTAGAATTAAAAGCCAAAATCTGATACCTCACTTCGCTGGTTATATAATGATAAACTTCCCTAAAACAAAGGATTGCTCATGTGTAACATGAAATGAGGAAAGGGCAAGGGACAAAAATGGAATGTAACACACACACACACACACACACACACAAAACCCCTCAAGTAATCCACAGAAACTTTACATCATTATTCATATCATAACATTTATATCATATTAAATTCCACCTTCTATCTTAAATCTTTGCATCACAACAAAGAAAGTGTATTTCTCACACAGATGCTTCCCACCCCCATTGTATCCCTCAGAGAAAGGGAGCAAATCATCGCTCTCCAAAATGCATTGTTTCAGACAAGCCATTTCCACACACAAACTAATACATAGCAAGATGGATGGGTGTTAGGTCTTCCAGACTGTCCACAAACACGTGAATAGGACTATGCTGAGTAAAATGCCTACTTTCCTCCAAGCATGTCATTGCAGGGGATGAGACAAATAACAATATGATTTACACACTGGAAGAGACGAGTATAATAAGTCATGTTGTCATTACATAAAACGACGCTCTAGTAATATAGCCTTCATACTTTCATTTAAAAAATTCAAATCTATTTTGAATAAAATTTGATGGGACTTTCACTTATTCCCATAAAACAGTCATAGTCCTAGCATTGGGAAAATGAAAAAATTAAAGTATGAAAATTAAATGACTTGTCTAGAGAACAGTGTTGAAAGTAAAGTTTCAAAACCAATGACTGTTTGTATTAAATCATTTGGCTATTCTTGGAGTATGAGACGGAGAAAATCCCAAATAAGTCTGCATAATGACCATATTCAATGTGAAGTCAATAAAAAGAAGATAAAAAGGCTTCCTATGTTTTTCATTTTTTTCTTTTTGTAACACGCCTACAATAAGGAAATATGGGTAATTTGATGTGAATAGATACTAATAAAGAGATTTGAGCAAACATCCTAAACTTTCACAAGGCTGTTATTTCTCTACTTTGTTGTCGTTTTACTTACTCAACTAGCATTCAACCAGTCCACAATATATGGCTTAAATACCTGGTCAGGAAATGCTATCATGGTCTCTTAAAAAAATTCTCTTTTTTTAGGACTAGTGTCCTTATATAACAATTTGGTGCCATTTTAATAGAGGCATTTTTTGGAATAAAGATGACAAATAAAATCAAGTCAGATTGTACGCACTGGCTAAATGGAACTCAATTACCAACTACATAGCCAATTTTACTTTTTTATGCAGGACTCTGGGCCTCTAACTATCCTGAGCAGAATGTAGATATTTAAATCTTGAAAGAACTCCATAAAGGAAATTCTACAATGTCTTGCAAAAGAGTACTCTAGCAAAGCTTACTTAGCCAAACCAAGCCCAGCAACAACTCAAACCCCACTGAAAGTAGATAGATCATTGTTTCTAGAAACATCACGTCATCTGAAAGTACTCTGCATGCTCATCTGTATGAATGACGTCTGGACTTTCTGAATCAGTTCAACTCATATAGATGCATACAGGAGACTCTTTCCTTTTATCCCCCAAACTCTTCAAGATTCTCCCTCAGATTTACCTTCCAATATTAAAAATAAATAAATAATGAGAGAGAGAATCCACAGGGTAGTAAAGCTTTCATTGCACAGTAACTGTATTATACATAGTAGCTAATTGCACATGGCAAAATTGATTTTTCTGGAAAAAAAACAGAAAATATAAACCATAACGTTGCATAGAAACATACATGAATAGTCACTTTTTTGACTTATGCTTAAATTTTATTAAACTTAAATAGCTTATTAACCTTAAAAGTCTGCCTTTTCTTTTTTTTAAAGATTTTATCTATTTATTTGAGAGAGAGCACACACCAGTGAGCAAGTGGGGGGAGGGGAAGAGGGAGAAGGAAAGAGAGAATCTCAAGTAGACTCCACGCAAAGCCTGAGCTCAAAGCCTGACGTGGGCCTTGATCCCACGACCCCGAGACCAAGACCTGAGCCAAAATCAAGAGTTGGTCGCTCAACCCACTAAGCCACCCAGGTGCCCCAAGTCTGCCTTTTTTTCTGTAGTTAGTTTTTATGAAACCTACTAATTACCAGTATTGTGGTGAAGAGCAAAACATTTAATATAGGGTTCCTGCCCTCAGAAACAAGAGGAAGAGATACATATGCAAACTAACTATATAGCAAATCAAAATATGACTTTGAAACAAGAGAAGTAACAATAAAGTGCTATGAGAGAAAAAGAGAGGGCACAATTAACATCACAGCAGAGATAAGTTGAGTTCAGTCTTAAAGACCAGGCAGGATTTTAACAGGCAGAAACCAGGGTGGCCAATGTGCCTCTGGTCTAAGGAAAGCTTCTGGGCAAATATACAAAGAACGTAAAATGAGGGATACACTCTGAAACTATCAAGTAGTCTATGTGAGCCAGAACAAAGTTATATTTCTATCTTTGGCCTAAATTATAAAGAGTTTTCATATAGTTAATAGCCAGTTATGTCAAACTTCAAATTCTGGAAACAATCATTTAAATTATTTTGTGGAATTACCAGTAGGGCTGCTGGTAATTTCTACCCATCTTATGACACCCCAAATTAACATTTCCTTTCATCTGTTATCATTTTGTGATTTCTGTTTTGTTTCTTTATATAGATCACATACTCAAATCTAAACTGCTGAGACATCATGGTCATAAATTTCTACCCTTTTATAACTTTAAGAAGAAATCAAACCCAACTGAAACCAAGCAAGCAGGTCTAGCATACTCATCCCATAGGCATTGCCAATTTTGAGGCTCAGAGTAACTTATGCTTTGATCCTAAGCTTTGGGTTGCCATACAAGTTAATGTAGTATGTTATGAATGATTCTGTAAGTCTGTTGTACACATTTCCAGCCCAGAATATTCCTGATGATAAAGCATAGCATTTTGTCGGTCTTCTTAAACATCTCTATCTCGGTGGATAATGGTAAGATTCAAGAATTGTAAGTTACGAGAGTAATAGCATTTTGACGGTTTTCATATGAAGAGTAACAGGATGTTAAAATGGAACTTTTACTCTTTCATCTGAAACTTGATAGTCAAGAACAATAAAACAGATGGAAAGTATACCACATTCTAAAGCAGGGATCAGCACACCCTTTCTGAAAAGTACTAGATAGTAAATATTTTCAACTTTTCAGTCCATCAAGTTTAATCACTCCAGTGTGCCATTGTATGTGGAAAGCAACACAGACAACGTGCAAATGAATGGCCATGGCTGTTTTCCAATAAAACTTTATAGACACTGAAATTTGGATTGCTCCTGACTTTCACATGTCTCAGAATATTCTTCTTTTGATTCTTTTCCCTGCTGTTTAAAATTATAAAAGTCATTCTCAGAGCACCAGTCATACAAAAAATTAGTACCAAGATAGATTTGGCCAGGAGGTCAAAGTTTGCTAACCTCTATTCCAGAAAGAGGTGCTGGATCAGCTATATAGGACATGCTAAGAGATTATAAAATACATTTTAACAGCATTTTTGATGTTCCAATTCCAGAATATATAAATGAGAGAGAGTTGACAAGATGGGGGAAAATGTATTCTATGTTAATTTCCATACCATACCCAACATCGAGGGAGGCAGGGGTTCTTCCTTATACCTGGAGTACCTTGTACCTTGAAGTTTTGGCTTCAGGTGGCAAAGTGAATCAGAGCTGTACTAGTAGGCTGCTGCCCTTCCTTCTGTGGAAAAGAAAGAATGTGTGAGTTTTTGCTTGGCCCAAGAGAGGGACCAGCCTACATTTATTTTAAAGGGGACATCACCCAATAAGATTGCCCAAAGGAGTAAAGAGATCCAAACTAAGAAAATCTGTGTGGAGTTCACACATACAAGCTAAGGGATCAGGTATCTGTGGCCAACTGGAAAGACTTGGAACCTAATGTATTGCCTGACAGAAGACAGAACCTAATGTATTGCCTGCCCCAAGGAACCTACAGTCAAGGGTCCCACAGCAGAAATGGTTTAGAAAACCCTGACTATCCCATGAGCTTGTAGCTAAGAGAAAACCAAGGACAGATTATAACTATGACTGCTACCTAAGCTTGTGCCTCTTTCCCCTAAATCCCTCTCCCTGCAGAGAAGTGTAGGGAAGGAAGAGAGGAAGAAACAGACAAAAAGCTATCACCTTCCCCCTTTCCAAAAGCCCACTCAAGATTGGAATTATGTGATTAATTCTGCCAGGGACATCATAATCCAAATAAAACCATTTTTGAGTCTAAGAGGAAGTGGAGAATTTTTATCTAATAAAGTTCATAAACACTTTGTGATACACCTGATTTCACCCAGGGGCAAGAAAAGGATTATTTAGCAAAAGAAGTTTATTTGCTTAGGGTTAGGTTTTAACAGGGAGTAGCAGAGAATAATCAATTTGGTTTCTGCTTATTTCCCATCAGTTCAGTCTCACTGCTCAGTCAAAGACAGCTGTAATTGGCAAACTTCTCATAATAAGGTTTTTGCACTGCTATTTTTCTAATCCTTTGGAATTGACATGGCAATGACTGGAAGTTCTTGAAAGCCAAGAAAAATTATTAAATTATGTACACAGTCCCACACCTTAATTGCACTTTGGTTTCACACTGACATAACACGTTTCCCCTGCCTTTGGTAGTAACCACTGATAGTTACAGAAGCAATTTCAATATTCTCTAAGTAAAAGTGATAAAAGAATCTAATGAATTTCTCAAAAGCAGCCTGTTTCAAAGATGACTGTCATATCATCAAATATTTATTTTTTGCAACTTTACAGGCAGGAATGAATCATTCCTCACTTAGCCTTACTTACGGAAGGAAATATGTAGCATTTTCAAGATCTGCTTTTGACAATGTTTTCAAGCTCTTACATTTAAAGTAAAATATAAATTTGGCAATGAGCTGCAATGGTATTCACATTTTCCTATATTTTGAGAAGTTGCATAAATGCAGGCATTCACACCATTTCTAAGAGAGCAAGGGTGTGTATCAGGGTCACTTCACAACAAATAGGTCCTTCCAGAAAAACTTAACTGAATAGATTTTCCAAATTCACAAGTAGAGTTTACTTTGTCACTTGCTATCTTAGGTCAAATATAACATTGACAGGCTATAAGTAAGTTTCCAAATGTCTTCCAACAACAACTCCCAAGCTGTCAGTAATATACTCAAAAATAAGTATCTTCAGGATTCCGCAAAAATATATAATATATATTTTTCCTTATATATGAATTTCCAAGTAATAAAACTGTGGACTTTCAAAATATTTTCCTTATACACCATCTCACCGTTTTGCCTTGACAAACTTGATGTGTTGTGTTGATTTCCCTTCTCAACTTTCAAACTCATATCTCCACACAAATAGCAAGAGCCTCATGACGTGGGTTACTGATGCTTTTTAATTTCCATAATGGATGTCGGTAAATATCAAGGAGATGGGAGGGAAAATCTGCACCTTAGGCCAAAGTAGGGGAGCTCTGCTGCTTGTGCAGTCTTTTCATTTTACCAGATGACTTGGGATTTGGAAAATTAAACATTTCAAAGATTAAAAGGACTGGGGGAAATGATTTAATAATCATTACAATAATTTCCACAACCTACTTCACAGCAAGATGTAGGTCTCATTAAATTCAGCCACAGATGAGTGAGCCAGAAAGATGTGGTGAAGTCCCCAGAACAAAAGTGACTTGCTGAAGTTATAAGCAAACAGAATAAAAGCACTTTTCATCAGTTCCAAGTGAACAAAGACACCGAGACAAATTCCCTGCATTGAAATTGTGCCTAATTACTTAATGGATATGTTAGAGGGCAATGTTACCAATTTGTTGATATAAATGGTTTTCCCATTTCTTTCCTTGTTGAAGGTCTTTCTTTATTGGTCATGAGCTTTTCAAACTGCACCCAAGGCTCAAAGCAGTTGGAACTCTGCAGGAAATCACCATCTTAAACAGAGTCCTAGAATTGGTCTGTATCTCCCAAGAGACATTCAGGACCCTATAGACACAGTTACTGGGAGCTCCATTCAGGCTTCTGCAAGCCCATGGTCTGAGCACTACTAGTGAGCACTTCACCCTGCACCAGCTCTTCAACACCAATGGGCTCCTTACCTCTTTTTTTTTTCTCCTTATCACCTCCCTTAATTTTAATATGAAATAACAGAAATACTCCCTAGGATCACTCACCATTCTTTTTAAATGACCACATTCTGTAGCTTCTCCCATTTCCCATAATGCTCGTTCCAAGTCATCATGAATCTCCTTGAGCCCAGCCAATCAGCAAACACTGTTTTCTACTTATCAAGAAATGGCCCCCACTTCTTTCTCCTACACCAAAGCAGGTCATCATCCCCACTCTTGCAAACCCCCTTCTTGTCAGTGCCTGCTATGCCTCGTGATGGTTCATTTCACCTCTACTCAGTCATCCTCTGAGACTTGCTCTTGGCTACTTCTTTCCTCTCCTGTAACTTCATGCTTTCCCTCTCTTCTGTCTCCCTTGCTTCCCATCCCCATACCCTATAAACACTGTGTGAATTGCTCCCATCTTAAAACATGCACACACCATCAAGTGAATAAGGAAAATGAAAAATCCCTCTTAATTCTGTTGAGTTTCCAGTTCTTTCTTTCTCATAACCCTAAAACCACAGTCTTCACTGTAAAATGTTTTCCTAAGACAGCATTCTTTGGTGATTATTTTTTCATCTCACGGGCTACTGCTCAGGTTCCCTACAAGCCCCCCTCCCTCTTATCAACTCCTCTAAGGTTTGTGATCCTTGGAATGCAACATTTTCCGTGCATACACTGGTCATGGCCTCAATTTCCTGTCCTCTTCTGGTAATTCCATAGTATATATCCTCCTAAACCTCTTTTCTGAGATTTAACCTTTTCCTGGCTGCTTCTACCTGGATGTAGCATCACCGATATCTCAAATTCAGTACATTATAATGTAACTCATTCTTCCCCCACCAAACCTTTAGAACCCCCAAAGAGTATTCACTATTTCAGGATTGTCATAACCAGCAGTCCTGTCTCTAAAGTTAGAGACTCACAAGTCATCCTAGACAATCTGCTTTAACTCATTTTTCTCCACATATTGAAGCAGAGTTTACCTCTAGCTATTTCTCCATTCCTTGGCATCGATTTAGCCCTATTTCATGCTGCCTTAATCTCCCACATCATCACCTTCCACTTGGGCTAATAAACTGACTGGTGTTCCTAACTCCAACCTTGCTCTTACTCACAAACTCTTCTGATGAAAGAGAAGGAAAAGTCAGTCAAATATCTGATCTTTTTGTCAGCCAGTCAGTGCTGAGATTATACCCAATCATATCTATCACTGCTTCTTTGAGTTGAGAAAGTGAGGAGATGATCTCTCCTCTCTTTACCACCTTGATGGTAGACATGAGACTGAGCAACCAGCTTTCTCTTTGTCTTCTGTTAGAATCCAGGTAACCTAGCCTGTGTTGGCCTTTGTTACTTGGTACTGATGTTAGTTTCACCTGTCACATTTAGGCAAGCTCTGGGCATGACAATGTGGCATAGTAGTGTGCCCTGAGTGGAGTTCCCTACAGAGAATTTTAGAGTCTCCTAAGATTGATTTAAAATTGAGAGCAGGCCTTTTTTTCACTTTTCCATAAATTATTAACATGACAAGAAACCAGGAAATGGCAGAATAAAAGGAATATAAATGACCAAAATCATAAGAGAAAGATTCAGGAGAAGCAAGAATGTCTGTGGGGGTGGGGAGACTGGAGAATCCTTTCAAGAGGGAGGAAAAAATAACACACTTTCTAACATTTTTTTTTAATAACTCAAATATCTTAGAAAATTCTGACCAGAGTGGTGGCTGTCTAACTCCCAGCCACTAACTGAATTACGACTGTGTTGAAAAATCTGTTTGAGGAAATCTGTTCCAACATCAAATCCAGCTGTTCTCAACGATTATGAGCAGACTGAAGTATTACTAAGAGACAAGTAAGAATTTGGAAGAAACCATTGGAAATAGGACAATCTGGTAATGGTGACCACTTTAAAAGCTCCTGAATTCCTATTTCCCCACCATTGTCCCTACCTCTAAAACACAACTGGAAAACTGGTCAAGTGATGTCCCAAGAAACCTTTCATTAGGCCTAGGGATCATAAATCATTGCTCATCTTGCTGGAGCAAGAGGGGAGAGATATAGAAGCTAAAAAGCCAATGTCTGCATATAATGTGACACAATGAAAATTGAGCCTAACTTGAGTTTGAACTGCTAAGATCAGTACTGCTTAGACAGAGGTGTTGTCCTCAGATTCCAACAGAAGAGATACTTAGAAGTCTGCAACTCAGCCCTTAACCTGTGCTGTCATGTACAAACAAAGAAAGCTCTTGATTCTGTGGTTTTACTCAAGGAAAACAATAAAAACACAAAACAAAAATAAAAACAAGTATTTAAATGCAAGAAACTCTGTGGTGCTGACAGGTGATCTATTATCTAGCTACATCCTTAGTCTCCTGTGTGTAAACAAACTGTAAGAGAATTTAAAGAAAGAACCTGACTAGATTCATGCAGCGGGTAAGAATATAGTCATGGACCAACTTGAATGATGGCAAAAGCTAGTCCTACTACTTCCAAGATATACTCATGCTCTAAGGAGGGGAAAAAAATTATAGAGATGCCAGTCATCACTATGTATTCTAACATATACGAGAATAATCCACTGATGAACATTTCCTGGTTTCTAGAGGAAGTTTTCATGCTCCGAGCCAAATCCTGCCCACAGAAAAATTTTTAACCTGAATATTTAAAAATTAAGCCAAAATATAAATGTTGGGAAATTTTACATAAAATACCAGCACATGGGCTTCTTTTGAAAAATAAGCAGGTCTGGTGACTTAGGGCTGTCTTTTCTACATGAAAATCATCTCTTGGAGGTAATTAGTGACTATCCCATTAATGCAGCCTGAGGTTTCCACGTGACCCCTAATATTTTTCAGCTCACCAGACCAGGGTTCAAGTTTGCTGTATCTCTACCATATTTGAATGTCTGCTTCGTTAAGCGCTTCAGGAATGCTTTAATTTATTCAGGGTCACACCCTTCTTGGGGGCTGCAGTGTTTTCAGCTGATGGGGAGAAAAAAGTCATGAAAAAGCAACATAAAGAGAAGGGAAAGAGCCAGCATGCCTAACTTCACAGGTGATATCTAGTCAGGAAGTAATGGGGCAAGAGAGAAAGTAGAAATGCCATTGAGACCTAATGTAAACATTTTAGTTGATTCTACTCATTAATTGAAGGGTAAGACAGACCACATTATTAATGAAGACAGAGCTCCCAAGAGCATTGTCCCTGAATCCCAGTAGAGGATGTGGCACACGGGGGCTTCACCAGCCTTCTGAACCATCAGCACAGTCTCGGTTGTTGTTGTTTTTTTACTTTTTTTTTTTTGTTTTCTGTTTATTTTGTTTTTTTAGTCTCCATTATTTTTAAGGAGAAAAACCTTTCAGATTTTACAGCATATTCAACCCCCCCCCCCCCCCCACCACCGAAAGTAATCGTCTAGACACTTAGAGTTAGGAAAGATGTACCAATTTTCAAGTGAAATGATTCTGAAAACACAATCATGAGCTTCAACTCTGCCAGGAGCACCATGAGAAATGACAGAAAAATTGTTGCGATAATTTGAGTTTTTGCCTAGGTATGATTTTGGTTTGTTTGTTTATACAAATGTAAAAGTAAAATGATAAATTACAAGAGGAAACTAGAAAACAGATTTTTTTAAATGTGTTTTATAGAAAAGGTATTTATTTTACATTCATACAGAAGAAAGACATCCTAAGAAATTGACGTCTACTTTATGTTAGATACAGATATTCTTCAGAAACTGTCATATCATCTTGGGATTTAAACTTTCTGCTTAGTATCAAATGAATGAATTATTGATATCACCTAGCAACTGCATTTCCTTTTATCCTTTATCATTTGTCACTGTAAAAGACCAAACTTAGTTCATCATAGGGAAAATTCGTTGAAATGGATTCATTAGAGTTGTACTAATTTGGGGCCAACTATTTGGATTTGTTTTTCTAAACTGATAATCTGGTTAATTCCACCACTAAGAGATAATCTTGCATGACACATATATTTATACTTGTATGTTATTAATATTTAAATTATATTAGTTCAGTATCGATATAATGTTTAAATAATATTAGTTCATTCTCAATATTTGACAATTCCCAATAAGGTGAATGGTAACAAATTATTTAAAGTAATGGGTAATTTTTAAGAGCAGCAACAAAAAACCAAGTCCTTTTTTTTAAATTAACTATTGTTTCTAGTTTATCATTTTAGATATCAAATACCTTTATGCTTAATACTTACACACACACACACACACACACACACACCCAGGATGGCAATCAGATTTTGAGGGTGCTATTAAAACAACCATGCCACAAGCATTTCCAGAACACTGACTTGGTATGGCAGGAGATTTCATCTTAAAGGGAGCAAGATCCTGGTACAAGTTTAAGCACAGATCTGTCTTACAAATAGAAAAACTTTAAAATTTCATAAAATAGAGGAACTGAAAAGTGGGTCAGTTGTCAGTAATGTATTAATTTTTCAACACAGGAATTTAATACTCTTACACTTTTTCCGATTTCCTTTGAAGTTAATAGCAGCCAAAATGGAATAAGTTTGAATATAGAATCAGCATATTGCATTTGTTAATACGGAGGATTTGGAGTACAAAGGAAATTAATGAGTCCTTTAAACTAACACAATTTTATGTTTTGCTTTGAACATGTAGTCTCATTGAAAAGCAACGTTTGTGCTAAACTGGTAAAAACAAGAAAGACAGCAAGTAGCAGGGTTTCTGTAGTTCAAAGGAATTCCACAGGGAGCCTGCTTCAAACCACAAAATCCCTATTCCTCATTACCCATGTCTAGTAGCAAGCCCTATTATTTGGGGGAGTGGATAACAGGGAGGCACAGCAAAGCAGACTACACAACCAGGTGACATTCTAACTTATGAAAGAATATCACAATTCTGACATAGGGACATGTGTCAGATACCAATGAAATATTCTAAGTATCAGTCATACTACGATACATTGTCAGCTTTATTTCCAAGAGGGACTGCTTCACTACTGATATCATAGTTGGTTATAATAAATTCTTTATTAGCTTACAGTATATAGCAAATACACCCCTTTCTGGCTGTCAGTATTAGGATCACATCTCTTCTCATAAAATCGTTCCTTTTGAACAAACCAACATTGTCATATTACAACTCCTTTTTTTTTTTTTAAAGATTTTATTTATTTATTTATTTGAGAGAGAGAGAGAGCACAAGAGGGGGGAGCGGGAGAGGGAGAAGCAGACTCCCTGCTGAGCAGGGAGCCCGATGCGGGACTCGATCCCGGGACTCCAGGATCATGACCTGAGCCGAAGGCAGTCGCTTAACCAACTGAGCCACCCAGGCGCCCACAACTCCTTTTGATTATTATGGGGCCAAGTTATGGGACAAAAACTGAATGGCTTGAGAGAAGGTGTCACCTTCCTGAGGATCCCTTCTTGTTACACATTAACAAATAGTTTTAGGTTGATATTTTATATATATTCAGGAGAATTATACTTCATAGGAAGCATCTTCTCTTGGCCCAAATCACAAATTAACCCAATAAATTCCTAATTCCAAGAGTGTTGATCTTGTTTCTTGGAACATTCTGGTTTACTGGATTATGTTCAGTTCAGGAGAGCCACCACTGGGTTTCACTTCTAAATGTATACATCCCAGGAAGAAGGGAAACCAGGAAATCACTCTGCTTGCTCGTTCTTCTTATTGATCTCTTGTACTGACTTAAATTAGTGATCAGCGATTTCTGGCTAACTTCACATTAAATCAAATAGTCTTTATTCTACAATTATATATTTGGCTTTATGTATGGTGCATCCAATAACATAGTACCATGAACCTTGATACTTCGTGTGAGAATTACCCAGAAAAATTAATGCTAATGCCTGGGGCTCTCTCTCCAAAGATTCTGATGCAATTGGTATAGAGTAGGACCCAGGCCCAAAATGTTTTAAATGTATGGTGATGGTGATGGTACTCAACTGTATGGTAATGGATGGTAACTACACTTACGGTGGTGATCACTTTGCAGTGTATACACATACTGAATTACAATGTGATATGCCTGAAGCTTACATAATGTCATATACCAATTTTACCTCAATAAAAAAAAAAAGAAAAAATATTTCCTAGCTCAGTATAAACAAGGGACCAAACTAAAACTATTGTTTTTTTTTTTATTTTTTTATTTTTTTAAAGATTTTATTTATTTATTTGACAGAGAGATAGACAGAAGAGCACAAGCAGAGGGAGTGGCAGAGGGAGAGGGAGAAGCAGGCTCTGCACTGAGCAGGGAACCCGATGCGGGACTCGATCCCAGGACCCTGAGATCATGACCTGAGCCGAAGGCAGATGCTTAACCATCTGAGCCACCCAGGCGCCCAAAACTATTGGTTTTAATAGTTAACCAACATAATTTTCAAAGAAAAAAAAAAACGCTGTTTCAAGAAATTCAAATATAATCTTCATAAGACTTGTCACTGTCAAGTTTCTGTGTGTCAATATACTCAGAATTATATAATCCACCTTACTGATACACACTTTTTAGAACTAAAAAGAAATAGCGGGAAACACAAAGTTTTACTGAAATTCACTTGTGAATGTATGTTCTTCTCCCCCAACTACAGGGCCACTCTTTTAATCACACAATGAAAAGGAATAAAGGAAGTTTAAAATGGTTTTACTGCCTAAAGTAACATCTTTGACACTGTATCAACATGAATTGCCTTACTATCAACTGATAAGATTAATGTAACTGTTTAGACGAGAGAGAGATACAGACTCAAAAACTCACAAAGGTGATGAATCTTGGGTCGAAGAGTCTTAGAGAAAGCTCACGTCTGCAACCTGCACCAAAGGCGAAGACACATTCCAAAGAGAATACGGTACAGATCTGAATTTGGATACCTATGATTAACAGACAAACCTATCTGTATATCATTTCAGAGAACTCTCAAGTGGTAGGAATTTATAGATCAATGAAAAAAAGTACAAAGCACCCAGCTTAATGGACGGTGCAGTCAGTGTTGATATCCACTGTAAAAGGGAGGTATTTGCTTATAGCTTCTGGAGCTGAGTAATAATAACCTTTATAACAACAGAAATAGAATGTATAAAGTGGCTACAATAAGCCATTATCTTCATTATCACACCAAATTCTCATACCAGTCCTGCTCATCAAAGGGACAAACTGTTTCTGGAAACTCATTGCCCATGCACCAGGGAGTACCCTAGGTCAAAGCGGAGGTGCAAATCTATGGAGCCTCAGGTTTACAACAGGCAGGCTTGACATCTAGAACCTTTATTAAGATGTAACTAAAACAGTAAGAGCTAGTGACCCAGATAATCCTAGGAATCAACTATCCATTATTGTAAGTTGCACTATTTCTTTTCTACCATTTTGTCTATCTTAATATTCCCCTTTCTCCCAAAGAAGAGTAGAGTAGAATCTGAGGTGCAAGGATACTTTAGATTTCCTTGAGTGATTTTCTGCAAAGGGCAAAGCCCCTACTTTCTTATACTCCAAGGACCTGTTCAGCTGCGTGCAAAGCTCAAACCCTTAGCAAAGGAAGTAAATCAGGATGGATCAGTGTTGACGTATTCTACCAACACACTCTCCCCAGTAAGGAGGGGTTCTGCAAAGAGCCACCTCAAAGATACCTAGGTCATCACAGTCAGAAAGACTCCAAGGTAGCATTCGATTTAGCACTCCACAGGATTCATTAATTCTTACTAAGCCCCTGAGCTTCTCTTTCCAGCCTCCAGGGACAGAAAACGAACACACTAGTTCATGAAGTGACATTTTCCAGCTTCAAAGAGCTCTAACTATTAAACAGTTCTAGCTTGTTTTGAGGCAAAATCCACCTGGCTTACCTAGAACCACTGGTACTCATACTTCCTCCTCAGAACCACCCAGAATAAATCCTATTTTCAGTAATACTGAAGTCATTTCATGAGCTTGAGTAAATTCATTTTCATAGCTCCTCAGCTACTACCTTGAGACACCTAAGATAACTCACCTCTCCTTCAACATAACCCACTATGTCCTCTTCTCTCCTCAAGGACAATGCCCAAAACAAATACAAAACAAAGCGTGGTACAGATGATGAGGGTTCAGTCACTGAGACCACAGTCTATGTGAGACTTCTATCAAAAAGAGTTCACTTTTACTTCTCCTAATAAGTTTCCACTTAAACACTTTGTCCATAATCTACCTAAACAGTGGATTTCTTTTTTATTCTTTTTCCTTCTTTCTTTGCTTTTGCATCTAAGTTCAGAAATAGCCAAAATCAACATTTGCTTTAAAAGTTCCTACAAAAATTGCTTATGAATTACTTCTGGTCTGTACGTTTTCTCAGTTGGTATTTCTTGCCTTGGCAGCAAGAGAACTTGCAAAAGCTTAAAGTTTTTTTCCCCATAGCAACATGGCCAAATCAGTCTCAACCACCTTAAAATGGAGGAAAATCTGACGTCTATTATGGGAGATATGGTTTTCCTTCAAACTTTAATTAAACTTGATTATCAGAATTTGTCTGCAGAGTCCTGTGTTAAAATACTGCATATACAGATCGTAACTTTTTATTATTCTTTCAACTATCACTCAATACACATGATATTGTTTAGTGGAAAAATCCATTTTTGTTGTTTCTGAATTCTCAAATCAATCATTAAATTTAGAACCACATACACCCTGATGGGAAAAGAGACTTTTTTTTCACACTTTGATTGAATACTCTCATCAGAAATGAAATGGGTATTGGTCTCTAAGGAGGAAATTCTGGAATCATACCAGACTGATCTATCTTCCCCAGTGCTTACATTGTAAGGAGCTAAATGCACCACAGTATTAGAATAAAATGAATTATGCAGGACCTTTGACAGACAGCATGTGTAATTTCTTCTTGAAAAACTCTTCACATCATTCTGTTCCATCTTTGATTATGTGTTAGTTATGCTGAAAATAAGTAACCCTTCAAATGTTTTAAAACATGCATACATATGGATTGCATAAAATTAATACCTTTACCTTTACAAAAATCATTCCAGGAGCACATTTGCCAGTAAAATATATTTAAGGCAGTTTCGGCACTTCCACTAAACTCTATTTTCAGAGGTTTATAATGTGGTCATAAAAATTCATTCCAGACTAAAATTCAGCACCAAGGAAAATGTGCTTTACACTTTGTAGATAACCATTTCCTCTTCTTTCATTTCTCATGACTGATTAAAAACAAAGAAGTTTCCACCAAGTGTTTTCAAAAGTTGAGACATTAGCCAAACTGGCAGATACCAAAATCACAATTGACAAACTAGTCATTTACTCATTTATTTGCCACTTTGACCTTCCTTCTCCCTCCCTTTGCCTCCTTGCTTGCAAAATAACACAAATAGATTCAAGAATGTTCCCCATAAGCCTCCATGTTGAAAGACCATACATCAAAGGCTGCAAGGTACCATGCTTCAGGAAGTTGGTATGGGAACTACCTAGCTATGATGAGTACTACAAGGACAAAAGGGCTTTTACAAAGACTCAGCCTCAATCTTGTTAACACGAGCCACTGCTTTATAGGTAGCAAAGAAACACAGAAAATCATAGATGTTTCTGGTTCACAGAAGGAATGAAATCATTTTTCTAGGCTTCTGTGATTCTTGCATTGAAGTGGGACTAGAACCTTGAAACCCATGAAGTAAAGATGTTGGCTAGAGTGCAAATACCTGCCTAAACCCACACCAATTCTGGGATGCAGAAGTCTGTTGGCCCCACTCTTTCCTGGAAAAGCCACCCAGGTCATTGGATCCTAAGATTAAAACTAAAGGTGTGAATCGGAATTCTTTTCTCTTTAGTCCCTGGTTCACTTCTTGTCTCTGGGCAATCAAAGACTGTGTTCTGCTTTTGTTTATTTTTAACTGCCAAACCCTTTCTGCTCCCGATCCTTGGGAGGATCTGAGCCCATTTGGGAAATAACCAAACGTGTAATTTTAAAGATTGCTCTCACCATATGACCTCAGGTCATCCTTAGGACAACTCTGTGAGGGAGATTTTCCCAGGGTGGGTCTGGAATCGGAGAGATGACGTTTGTAGTGTCAAAGGGAGACACACAGCAGCTCTGGTTTCCTGACTAATGAGGCTGGAGGACTTTTGGGGAAAACAAGTCACCCCCGCGCCCCTCTGTCTCCATTCCATTGGAGGGAGACCGGAACAGCCTCTGGCTTCCTGCAATCCCACTGTGAAAATCTCCAGCAGTGCACCCTTGCTAATAAAACAGGTTTCTGTGACACCAACTTCTAGAACCAGAAAGGCACCCATGGGAGTAGAGGCTTGATCAAATGCATCCAGAAGCAGAGCAGGGAAGCAAAACCCACGATCACGGACCCAGTATTATTCTTTGCTCTTTATTGTGCCCAGATAAGATTGAGAAATGAAGGTCCCACCCCATTTGAAATAATTTTGAAAGGTTTACTGAAAAAAAAAAAATTCTAGATCGTATGTTATTACCACATCAGTAATTACCAGATTTAATCTGTATGTGAAACAGCCTGATTATCTACTTTCCCCTCCCATGAATTGCTCTAAATGTGCATGTGAAACTCAACAAGGTTTATTGGAGTTTTTCTTCTCATTATCTGAAGCCAGACTTTCAAAGACAGACCTCTTAGGCAACCATCTCTGGTTTCTAACCATTTTTTTAAAGCCCTGTTTTTTGTTGTTGTTTTTTTCTCTTTGTTAGCATTTCTATATTGCCAGTTAAAGTCCTGTTGGGATTGGGGGTGGGGGGATAAACATACTTGAAAAATTTCCCTTCTTTGTTGAAATTGATGGGGAGAACACATTCAAAAGGAAAAATACAGAACAGATGCATCTCTGCTTTTATTACTACTTAATGTTTTTCTTCCCTTAAAAATACCCATTTTTATGTAAACAACTTTGCTTCTCAGTTACCTTTCTACTAGACAATGATGTCATTAATTTTCAAATGTCTTTCCTTCTCTCCTTAGGCGGCAAACTCCTGGGTACCACTTTCAGCCATGTACTAGAAGCGAGTATTAATTTAAATCATGACAGGATATTGGTTTTCATAATCTTCTCTGCAGAGTGGAAAACAGAGAGGAAAATCCATGCTGTGCTGCATGGAAGGGAGTGTGACAATATTTGGGCCCTTTTCCTCCCGTTCCTGGGTTCTGTGGGTTTATCACCTTGGGCTCACTGTGGATACCCTGAGGGAATAATATATTCAAGGAAGAGTACCTTTCCCCAACCCAAAAAGAACACATAGAACCTTACCACTCCTATGTCTGACCAAGTGAAAAACAAGGATTCTTGCATTGTTAGACTTCACTGAATAATGCATGCTTCCATCACATTTAAACACTTCTCCAGTAAGTTTTCCTTGTGGGCACTAATGGTGGTCGCTGAGGTCAAAAGTTCATTTCTCAATAGCTTTTTCGCTGTCCTCAGGCTAATAATTTTTTTCCTCTGAGTCCTATCATTCTGGAGAGATTCCCTTCAAATTACCAAGCCAATGCATAATAAATGTTTGGTGACTACATTAACAACTATCTTGTAAATGTCCTGAATTCCTGTTAGAGGACTTGATGGCTATTTTCCACAACTTAACTGTTGAAATAATATGTTGAAATGTAAAGCTCTCTAATAAAGGCCAAACGCGTCAGCACGGAATGTTAGGCGCTCCCCAGGATCTGCCTCCTGTGATTCAGGCAGCTTTGTATCCCACTGCTGGTTCCTTTGAAGGTGAAGCTCCACCCAACCAAAGTTACTTAGTTTATTCATTATTTTATATTGATGGATTCTTCTGCTTGGGCCCCTGCTACTTACTCCTTGTAACTGAAAGGTTGTCCTTCGCCCCATCCATCTGGAAGATTCCTATTTCTCTTTTACAATCTGACTTCTGTCCCCTAGAACACCCTGTCCTCCTTTTAGAGCCCTTGCTAGGATGTGAAGTCATTTGTTTTCACATCCATCCACCAGGGGTCTGGTGCTTTCCTTAGGGTGTTCCCTGGGCCCGCATCAAAGTTATTATAGCTACACACATGGCTGGCACTCAAGTACTCAGTAAGTGCACTTTGTGTAAATGACTCAGGGAACCAGTGTCTGAGTGGAGTCTTCATTATCTGTACTACTTGGACTAATGTTAACATGCGTTACTACACAACGGATGTTGGCCCACAGTGAAACTAACAAATGATGAGATGAATGTTTTTTTCAGAGCAGTCCTAATGACATTCAAAATAAAATACGACTTTCATGGATCACACAGCCAGATGGTTAATATAAATGGCACCAGCCCCCCAACATCGGGAGAAAAGTCCTGTTTCTCCATCTCACCAGGATGAATTCCTCTGAGCAAGCATCTCGATTTCCCTGGACTCCACTTTCCCTACTAGTTAAATGTGGGAGTCACAAGATGCAAACTCTGAAACCCTGTTCCCCTGACATTCAACACATCTGCCATGAGGAAGTTTCTGTGGATCACGGGCAGCACGTTTTCTGTCTGCTCACCCTTAATTGAGTACCTACTACATGCCAGACACGGTTAAGGGATCAGATCTACAAGACTGAAGGACCACCACCAGCACCACCTCATTTGAACCTCGTAACAACCCAGTTAAGTAGATGCAACCATTCCAGCTGCCCTATGAGGAAACGCCATCTTTAAGTAGTTAAGTAACTTGCTCGACCTCACATATCTGATAAGTAACAGAGCTGGGACTGAAATTTAGAGATTTGGAAGTATATGCTTTTTCAATCCAGGGAAGCTGCTTCCATCTGGTTATAGTTGAAAAGAAAAGAAAAGAAAAGAAAAGAGAAGAAAGAAAGAAAGAAAGAAAGAAAGAGAGAAAGAAACAATGCTGCTGTGCACTAGAAGTAAATAGGAATACTTCCATTATATAAAATATAATGAAGGTATGTGAGGTTCTTGACCGGATAAACAGAATAAAATCCTATGATTTTTTTTTTTTCATTAGGAACCCAGTTTGGGGATGAGTTTCACTTTCTGCTTCTCCAGGGTCAACATGCTATTAATTCTGTTACAGAACATTAAAAAAATATAGGAGTGAATGCATGAACAGGGATGTGAGTTAATCATTTTTTCCCTATTGTAATTTTTTCTACATTGATAATCATTCTTAGAAATCAGAGCTTCAAGTGACAATATAATGGTACCCACACATGCAGAGTGAGAGACTGAAGCAAGTAGCCGATCCTGAAGCAAACACGAGGGCCATGCACATTTGGAAGAAGGAGGGGCACACTGGCTTACATTATTTAATCTCAAACATGCCCTCAGCCTTTCAATTCACTTTCCGTGCGTGCATGCAGCTTATGCATCTGAGCCGCGGCTATCCTCTGGCTGGCTACTTGAGATAATGTAAGTAAAAAATATTAATAAGGTTTGAAAGCAACATTCTCCCTGCATGGGCAGTCAGGAGCAAGCCACAGAAAGAAACTGGAAAGCACTATTGCAATTTCAACAGCAGGAATATAAATGGCCAGAGGAGGTCTTTTGTTTTGTTTTGTAAAGGCACTCAAACTCTGACCAAAAAAAAACAAAAAGCAAGTAGGTTTTTGAAAGCTTTTGCTATGCCAAGGAACACCTAATACATCACTATAACTGTGAGCAGAGAGCAGGAGAGAAGAGAAAGGGTCACAGCTCTCTATCAGCCTCTAAACAAACACGTCCAAGTTGCTACAGGTAAAGAAGTATGGCCACTACCTCCTTAGAATAAAAACTGGAGACTGATATTATACCCACTTCTTATTCTGCCACCTGCCCGTCTTCAGTCTTTCAGCCTGGGGAAAAGAAAATCACTTGATTTCTCAAGCAGTGAACGAAGATAATCCTTCTTTTTTAATTTTCTACAGACTAGAAGATTCTAAACGGGTGGTAAAAACCTTACGTTCTTTGTCTTGTGAAGGATGTGATCGCATTGTTCCACCGAAACCATATATGAATATCTATAGAGAGAACCATCATGAAGTCCCCGTGCCCTCACAGGGTTACTCCCAGACTTCCACTGGCTAAACGTGGCTCAGGGCACAGATCTGGTATCAATCCTCTTGGGTAATCTTTATTAGTAATGACAACTATTACATAGTAATCAGCTAATTAGAAAATAGAACTTCAAGTTTATTGATAGGTATTTTAATAATATTTACAGCCATAAATACTTGAGAACTGGATCTATAAACGGCCACAGAGCTTCTGTCTACATTTCCATAAATTTACTATTATTATCCAAGAACGATCTGTCCCAGGAAGATGAAATTACAAATAACTTTATTGTCTGTTTCAGGAACTTTCTGAAAATCCATTTACCTAACCTATTCAAGGAGGCTCCATCAGAATAATCACCTCTTTGTAGAACAAAAGACTGTTCATCTGGGCTTTTCCAACAACTGTTTAATTTTCAATCGGTATTTTAAAACTTTCTCCTGGCCGTGTCCACCAATTCTGAACTGTTACAACGTAAAATGTGCACAGTCCCCATCACGGTTCTGTGCATTCCAACCCATGTGGGAACACATGCCTTAAACCACCTGTAAACAGTATTACTTTATTATTCAGGACGTTTGCTGCATTCCAGGTGTTACTAATCCCTCAACATGGTGGTGGTGGTTTCCCTTGGTGGAGGAACAGGCTATCTTAGTGTCCTCTTTGGGGACTTAACTTGATCTATTAGCTATAGGTGGATGATAAATATTCCACTTTTCCAACAGATTCTAATAGTAAAATTACAACAAACAGATCATAATTCCATACTTCTGGTGTCAAGTGTGTTCTGGTTCCCACCAAAGTTAAATTTTAGTTGACAGTTGGGTGTAGGGGAATCCATCTAGTTTTGCCTTCTAACTCTATAGTTTCTTTTCTCAACTTATTATGGTTAATTGAAACAACTCATTTGTGCCTGAGTAAAAACTAGTCAGTTAATTAATATGGACAAGTGAGTTGATGTCTATAGAAAGAGTCACTAAATTTTTTAAGTTAAGATAAATTCACAGTTGTCATTAGAGAAGAATAAGTACATCTAGAAGAACATTACTAAAGTGAAGATTTTAACATGGAATAGAGCTAAGCATTTATTTCAACTGTCACTTGTTCTTGGTGGAGTTTGAAAAACATTTTAGGTGAATAATTTAAAAGATAATTATCATCACTAGATATGCCTTTTTAAAATTAGCACAACATTAAGATAGGGTCCTAATGATTATCCCAACCTGTTTATCCACAATCAGGGACAGAAGAACTACTGATTTTTTAACTCTTTTTTCTCAGAGTCCTTGTTCAAAAATCAGTTTGGGTTTGGTTGAGAATATCAGTGAGTCTTTTCTGTTTCCCATTTCCAAATGAATTCCTATTAGTTGTTATTTTCTACGAAAGGAAAATCCCAGAAGGGAGTGGGCAGATGGTCATTGGAATTGAATTGATTTAAATTTTTATATATTGCAAAAGATGCAATGATTAAATATGCAAAGGTAAGGGATAACCTAATATGATTGACAAAATATTCCTGCTTATTTTAAAATATTATCCCACAGTGCTGCACCATCTAAACCATCTTGCCAGCTTCCAGAAAATGGTCAAAAGAACTATGTAAAGGGGTACAACTATTCTATTTCATTATTTTACAAATCAGGTCCAAATAATAAAGGGGATCTAAGAGGAAGAGAAAGAAATCACCTTTGAAAACATATTCTAGCTTTTTGTATTGAAATATAGTTGTTATAGCAGTTTCAGGTGTACAACCTAGTGATTCAGTGTTTATGTATATTGTGAAATGATCACCATGGTAAGTCTATTCATCGTTTGTCACAACGTTACTGTAATATTATTGACTGTATTCCCTATACTATCCTTTTCATCGCTATGACATTCATTTTATAGCTGCAACCTTAGACCTCTTAATCTCCTTCACCTATTTTGCCCATCCCCCAACCCTCCTCTCATCTGGCAACCCACCAGTTTGTTCTCTGTATCAGTCTATTTCTCTTTTGTTTGTTCATTTGTTTTGTTTTTTTAAATTCCACATATCAGTGAAATCACACGGTATTTGTCTTCCTTTGGCTGATGTATTACACTTGGCATAACACCTTCTAGATCCATCCTGGACAAAATTCCATTCTTTTTTATGGCCAAATAATATTCCATTGTGTGTACATACACACACACACATACATACACCACATTGTCTTTACCCACTCATCTGCTGATGGACTCAGGTTGCTTCCCTATCTTGGCTACTATAATGAGCAAGATATGAGAATATATTTTATCTTTAACTGCGTACAAAATTTAAAGGGATAAAAAACATCATTTCCTGATGTAGAGTATGCAGTAGGTAGTTTATTAATTGTTATCAAATCTCAAGACGTAATTTTCCACTAGACATCATAGGAGCGGGTCTTACTTTTATTTCTATCCATCACAGAGCCTGGCACAAAACAGGCAATAAATAAATGTTTTCAAAGAAATATTTGTTAATTAGAATACAGCTTTGATATACTCTAGTCCTGTAGGTAGTTTATATTTCCAAGGAAAATCATGATTTTTACCATTCAAAATGTTGTGCAAAAAATTTTCACATGTAACCCGGATCTGGTAGTCTTAGCTAAATAATACAGTAACAAAAGGACTAGACTAGATGCTGGCAAACTTAGGTTTTCGTCACTATTAACCATTTCTCTTAAGTAAGGCTTACCTCTCTGAGGTCCACTTTTCTCATTTATCAAGTAAAATTGGATGACAGGTCAACTTTCAGCTCACACTTTCTACAAAGGGGATTGGCTCCTGAACTCTAGGGGAAATGTGACTATTTCAGAGTCAAGTGCTGTCAGAAGTGACAGTTTGGTGTTGGTGTTATTACTGGTACCTCAAGCAATTTTAGGTACCTTTTAAATTAAGATTCTCTAGACTCTTCTAGTAGCCAAATACAATATATACAGCATAGTTTCCATAGGATAAAATATCCATGTTCAAAATTACAACCTAAAATCTATAAATGCAACACTCTATTATTTGCAATTGCATATATTTTCATGTAGCTCTCTGTCAGAATTTATAGCTAAGCAAGTCAAAAATTATAAAATCATTTCCTAAACATTAGTGACACAATGAATTAAAATTTCATCCTATTTGCTGGACTCTACTTAAGAGACTTTCTTTTCTTAAAATGAACTATTATTTTGGCACTTTAGAAGTGCAATGCAGGCTAAATCTATACTACTTAACATATTCAGTTAGTATTTTGACTACGTGATAGGATAAAGTGACAAAAATTAATCACTGTATTTTTGTGAGCTTTCTGTTTGACTTACCTAAGATCACTCTTGACTCCAGAATATTGTAATCAATGAGTAAAATGTATACTTCTGTTCAGACTTCTATTCATAAAGTCTTTTCTTGATTTAGCATTTTATGTTAAAATGTATATTTTTAAAAGCTACATTCCTGCATTTAAAAATATGTGCATTTCAGAACAAGGAACTAATCTATGGTCTAACGTTTAAAAAAATAATAAAACATCTATTTTTCTTTTAATGAATAAATTATACTTTCAAATTGACATATGAGAGTAATAGGAGTTTTATGGCTCCATGCATCAACTTAATTCAGAAGATCTTGAATACCTACACAGGGTAGGTGCCGATGTGGTTCATGTCACAAGAATGCATTTTGCCTGAATCACTTAGCAACTTAACTACTAAGAAGATCTGATGTGTAGGAGCACCTGGGTGACTCAGTCACTTAAATGTCCGACTCTTGATTTCGGCTCATGTCGTGATCAGACAGTTGTGAGATCGAACCCCACATCAGGCTGCACACTCAGCATAGAGTCTGCATGAGATTCTGTCTCACTCTCTCTCTGCCTCTCCCCTGCTCACTCTCTCTTTCTCTCTCTCATAAATAAATAAATAAATAAATAAAATCTTTTAAAAAAAAGAAGATACAATGTGTAGATGTTACAGTAAGCCCTTGTTCATCAGGTTGACTTGGAGCACAGAAGGAAGACCTAGAGATATACTCAGTTGATTTTAAACTAAAAACTAACAAACCAAAAAAGTGAACTCTTGAAGCGTACCGATCTGTGACTTTAAATAAAATAACCTAAGAGACGAAACCAATTCTTTGTGAATGGACTGCCACAAAATTGCAAAGACCACCACTTGGGGGGATAGAAGCCCTTCTGGGACTTGCATTTTTTTAAAAGTTGGCAAACTTTTGAGGAGGCAGTACAATAAAGGCACTAGAAATCCAAGCATTCTGGAAAACCCTGCTGAGCTACAGAAATGGCAATGCTGAAGCTTTGAATACGTGACCCAGTTGTTTTCAATGGTTTGGGGCCACCCACCCTCATGGACAACATCTTCCATTCCTGATGTCAATGCACAGACAAGGTTAATATTGATAGAGCTGATGACTGCCAAGAAGCCCTAAAGTTTAGATGATACCACTCTCATTCACATGCATCATGCATGCCTTTTAAAATTAAAACATCACAGGCAACTTTTTTGGCAAGCACTAAGCTTCCTGTTCTCTTCTTGTTTCCGACCACATGGGGCTATGGTTGTTCATGCTAGGATTCTGTTTCAGTGTTTTCCACATCACAAATCTACCCTAAAATCAAGGGGCCGATTTTACACTGAAATAAAACTATTTGTTTCCACCATACTGTAAGATCCCACCCTCAGTTTTCCTCCCTCTCTCGTCTACAATTTTGTTTGGACAAAATGAGAGTTGTCTGTTAGAGATACACTGACACAGATGCTGAGATGAATGAAGTTTAAGTATCTTACAAATCAAAATTTAATATCTACTAGTATGACTAAAATGAGAACATTTTGGTGACACCATTTTTGGTTGCTTTCAAATCATGTTTTGACAGTGATGAATAATGTCAAAATGAGGTGATCAACTTAAGTCCTATCAAAGGTTATTTTTCATTTAATTTCTTTTCTTTCAGTTAAGATCATACACACTTAGAGTTTAGGTGAATACACAAAATCAGTTCCTCAAAGTTTGAAGCCTGAAGGGAATTTACCTTTACTTTAGCACACCATTGTGCTCTTACCATTCATTGCTATTCTGTTGCATCATCTAGAAGAGTTGGAAGTTTTCTCCACCTTCCAGTGTGCTGAACAGAGTTTGATAGTGCAATGTCAGGTAAGGGGTTCAAGAATATCAGCAGGGACAGCTGCTCAGAGGCGGGGGCGGAGCAGGGATACTCAGGACATCTAAAAACCTCCAAGTGTTCAGGAATCAGGCAATCAATTCAAAAAAATAGGTTGGCAAGTATGACACATTCATAATATTAGATTAAACTTAATTTTATTGGCTTCTTGTTTAATATTTGGTTGCATCTGTGTTTGGGAGCGAGAGACAGCAGGTGTACTGAAAGGCTGTTAAATTCCAAAGTAAAGAGAGAGGCTCTTATTCCCCAGAAAAATGCATGAGCAGCTAAGGCAATCAATTTTCCACATGCCGAGGGTTTTCAAATTCAGCCCTTTATGACATTTCGTTGTCACTACCTCCAGCCTCCAGTATGCGAGCATTAACTTGGGCTTATTTTTATGCCTATTGGTAGGTCTTCAGGGAAAGTTTTATTTACACTCAGAAAAGGTTTACATTTTTTGTAAAAGGCAATAGCGTATTTCTCAAGCTAAATCATAATGGATAACGTTATCAATCGCTGAAGTCGGCTGATTCTGGGGATTACTGTGGATGACAAAGATCATGATCCAACAGGGTCTGTATCTTATCTATGTCAGATAAATATAACTGAAAGGACTATTAGAAAGTCGAATTTTGCTCCAAAGCAGAAATTCAATACTAAAAAACCCAAAGTGTCAGAGTAAGATGGTAGATGAAGGAAGAAAAAAGAGATAACCCTGAGCTCAATTCACATTAATCAATATATCATTAGTTCCTCTTAACAGAGCTGTCTCCATGCTAGAAATCTCTGCCATGAAGAGACTCCTCCTTTCTGAAACTTCAATACATCTCCTGAAATGTGTTCATAAAGAAAGTACACAAGGTAGCCATTTTTTTCTTTGTGACTAAAGGAAAAAAAAGGGGTGTCCTTTATAAACTACACTGGGAGTCTTTCTGTAAAACTAAGGGAGCAGATTAGCTGACTCTCAGACCCCTCCTAATGGTTCTGATAAAATATCCATGAATCCAAACAAATACATAATAACTGAGAAAATTCCTGGAAATAGAAATAAAAGTAGACAATTTGTCAAAGTCCCAGGTTGGGGCTGGATATCAATTCACACCTTCATTGGGGATAGATTCAAAAATCCATTTTTCACTCTAACCCACTCCACTAGGTCTGAAGGGCATAGACCGAATGCATTCTCCAAACCCTGCTAAGGCAAGGAAATACAACCCTGATAGCAGAGTTCCAGTTCCTTCATGCAAGATCACCGCTGCCCAATGAAAAGCTGCTCTTCCTCAAAATCCATGTAATTTATCTTCTGAATCAGCCATATTATGAGCCATTCCTCCTTCCCTTTGTTTCTCCTATAGCCATTCAGAAATGACAGCAGAATTTCAAGACTGGAATAGCATAGGAACACAGTGTTCTGAATTCATGAATAAAAAGCAAACTGCTGAGTATTCTGTTGCTTATTTAGACCAGTGTTTCTCCAAATTATCTTGTGTGAGGATCCAGTATAGTCATTTTGTTAAAATTTCCAATCTGTGGCAGAATAATACTGAAGAAAATTAAAATAAAAACGAATTACCTAGCAAATTCAAGTCACCACCCATCATACAAAATTTAAGGCACTACTTTTTCAACAATTAAACTCAACAGACATATAATTACCCTAAGGGTCATTTTTTTTTCATGAAAGTTTCAAAAGTCTTACTTTCGATTTCCTTAATTATCTCTTGTGGACCTGTAGCCAATATTTTGTATACTGGGAATATTCTGGGAGCCACACCTGCGGTAGCACAAAGTTAGAAACCTCAACACTCAACACAGAGAAGTCCATGTCAGCCCAGTGTTTTATCATGAAAGGACTGCTTGGCAGGAGATTCAAGAATGATTGAGCCTATCTTCCTCTTCTTCAAGTTTAGATCTCAATGGAAAGGAGCTAAGGACCTCCTATGCTGCCAGTCTTTTGGGAAGCACTGGAATTAGATAGATTTCTTATGGAGAATAAAGGAAATACTAGAAAAACAAAACAAAACAACAACAACAACAACAAAAAGACCAAGACATTCCTCCAAATCTGTGACGACATTCTATCTCTGCAGATCATAAACAAGAAATATGATTTCAGAAGTCCACCCCAAAAGAGAGAGAACGAACACAAGTAGTTTTTGAATCAAGAACCATGGGACACAAAAAAAGAACATGTTCAGGGTACAATGGAAACTCAACGATTTGACTTAATAGAAAAAGAGTGAAATCTTCAATAAATTTATAATCCATTAAA
The DNA here is from genome assembly GCF_964656455.1 of Halichoerus grypus. Classification (NCBI taxonomy): domain Eukaryota; kingdom Metazoa; phylum Chordata; class Mammalia; order Carnivora; family Phocidae; genus Halichoerus; species Halichoerus grypus. The sequence goes on along the minus strand of NC_135713.1, from coordinate 138,329,979 downwards.
ATTAGTAAGAATAGACACTGAAAAAAGTCCTATCAGTTGTGCTAAGGATAATCATGAGTGTTATTCTAACGGAAATAAAGTAATGAAAATGAGGGAGTATGAAAGATCAAGTAGATAAGAAATACAGGCTGTCTAGGGTTTCCAAATTTTCCTGAGTGAACAACAAACAGAAGCTTATAGATCCAAAGGGCTCACTCAGTTTCAGAAGAACTTCAGAGTAGGTAGTCAATAAATACTGGATAAATGGGCTAACTATTGGCAGCAGAAAGACAATTCTACCAATAACTTAGTTAAATCAAGTTTAAGTAGCTATATAGCTCTCTAGAAACTCTTTGTATTGAATTAAAACAGAAGCAAAGAATGTAGCAATGTACTTGATGTACACCCTACTCCCTCACCATAAGTTAGTGGGGAAGGGAGGATGGCCAAAGGAAAATAAATTTGGAAACATACACAGGCTCAACAACATGGCCCTCATATAATATCAAAGTACAAAACATCCATTGAGCTGGGTCATTTTGGTTTGTTTAACATTTTGTTACTTCTAGTGGTTGTAGCCAATGTATGGGTCACTAGAGAAAGCTCCAGAATTTAAGTAGCAGCTTGGGGGCAATGTGGGCATTTTTAGACTCATTCATGGTAACTCACGGAGGAAGGACTAATGGAGATTTTTTTGTGTGGGGGGGTACATTCTTTACCTCCCCCAGAGCTACTCTTCAGCACTGCTGCTGGCATGATGACAGAGAGATGAGCTCTAATACAGTTCCATTTGTCCCTGTGGGCCACTCTTCTCATCATTTCTACACTTAGCCACCACCTCTTCCCCAACTTTGACATGGCTTTTATTTATTACTACTGATTATTTATCTGAACACTATCCCCTTGAGTTATACTTCAAAGCATGTGTATTTCTGATGGCATGCACTCTGTATGGCACATCCATCTACGTAGTTCTTTTCATAAAAAATACATAAAAAGTACCCCAAAACAGTATAGACAAAAAGCCAAAGGTTTGTTTATAGGAATTATTACATGAGTATTTTTTGAAAATTGTGTGTGTGGGGGGAGGGGGTGTCTGTCTCTCTGTCTGGGCTGGTGGTGTGGGTAATACTGAACTGCCCACAGAATGTGGTGCTGTTCCCTAGGAACCAACAGCATGCACAGCCAAGAAAGCCCGAATAAGGGTAAACCTGTGTTTTGAATTTTTTTTTTTTTTTCCCTGCATGAAGGTAACTGGCCCATGACTTTGACTTCAGCACTGTGGTTCTTGGCCCCAGAGACCTTGCATTATGGATACACTAAAGAAAAGAGGAGAAGAGAGGGTCTAAGTGGGAAGAAGAAATTCTGTAGGGAGAAAGCTTTATTAAAGCTACAAAATTAGGACATAATCAAAAACAAAACAAAATAAGGAGTCCAACTAGATTTCATTACCAGAGAAAAAACAAAATCAACTATATAAAAAGGCATATTGCAGAAACCATATTGAATGTCAGACCAAGGAGTCTGACAGGGAGCCAATCAATGTTTCCGAGTAAATAATTAGTAGACCAAAGTGAATTTAACTGAAGAAATTCCTAGAAATATATTTCCCTTCACATAAGACTATGAGTGTTAAAAAAGGAAAGAAGTGAAATACTCAAAAGGATTTTTAAAATGTGAAAGTAATGCAATGATATCCCTTAAAAAAAGTCAAAGAGGTGTTCACAGTAGCAGTTACAGAGGTGGGGTGGAGGGGCCCATGTTTTAGCCATCTTGAGTATCATCCTTTGATAAATAACCTAGAAATAAGATCTTTGAGGGAAAAAATCTAAATAAATTTAGCTTTTGAGGTCTAAATGCAAAATATGACTAAAGGTCAAAACTAAAATATCTCATAAAAATGGAACTACAAAAGTCTCAGTGAGAAATAATAATATAGCCAGAACAAAGCATTCTTCTAGCAGAAAAAAAAAAAAACTGCAAGATGAAAATAAATAGGAGAGAAGCTAAAAGTGAGCCAAGACAGATCTATTGAAATGGAATAATTTGCCCATCTAACCAAGAGGGCTAGGAGAAGACAGAACATTTAAAGTCTGTGAAAACAGAGTCTTTGTACTGGTCATATAATTGCAATTAATTGAATCATATTAGAACAAGAGCAGGAGAAAATGGTCGATACACAGTACCTAAAGTTTACTTGTATGTAGAGGAAAAGAAAGTTAACATTATCAGCAAAGAATTACTTTACAATATATTACAAAATTATTTGATCAACTTAGATTGGGTAAAACACTAACAGAAAAGTTCAAACTCACTCATGCTTTGAGCCAAAGCTGATTTTAGAGACCTTTCGAAAGCCCTTCCAACTAAAAAGAAACACTCACTGTTTTTAGCTGTATTATATGAGGAGTCACCTACTTCTAAAGGGTACTTTACATCCAAGTAGACATCCCATAGACTGCACCTGGAAAAGGAGAGAAATTTTGACCCCAAAAACAGTAAGATCAGATTCCAAAGAGAAGATCCACATTCATAGCAGGAAGTCCTTTAGCTATTAAATTGAATAGCAGAAAGTATCTGAATATACTACCAGTCCAACTATCTTACAGTAGAGCCATTTTTTCCTGCCACCATTAAGTATGCTGAATACACAATAGGACCCAACAATTTAACATACCAAAATGACAGGAAACAAAATGTTTGACCCATAAAGTCAAATAAGACTATTTTTTGTGATCTCCCCAACTGTTTTGGGATCCTCTCATAAACTAGCCATCTCAATAATGTTCAGTTAAGATTCTTTGATTAAACAACAGAAGCAACTGAACACTATATTGAGAAAAAAAGCATGAAAATAAACCGCTTGTGTCTTCAGTCTGAAATGAAGAAATAAACACAAGCAACTGTGCATAAAATTTAGAAAAGGAGACAAAAGGAGGGCCAACATTAAAATGTCAGGAATTTAATATAGTCTAAATTGTAAGAGTGCCTGAAATGGTAATAAGATACATGAAGGATGAAGATGCTGAGGGGAAGCGAGAGAGGGAACACAAGCAGGGGCGGTGGGAGAGGGAGAAGCAGGCTTCCTGCTGAGCAGGGAGCCCGATGCGGGACTCGATCCCAGGACCCTGGATCATGACCTGAGCCAAAGGCAGATGCTTAACGACTGAGCCACCCAGGCACCCCCCCCACCCCCGTTGCTTTCTTTCTCTATCAATTGGTTTGAGTGCTTTGCTCTAGGCTCTAGATGAAATGGCCATCCTATTCATTTACACATAGCTATTTCACAGGACAGCCCAAAGTGACTTCACCAGAAACACTTCTTTTCTGGGGAGACCTGTGCCAAAATTTCTGATCCAAATATTAAATCAGTGGCCCTGTGGAATCATAACTCAAAATATGGGAAGTTAGAGATTTATAACAATTACTGTGATTTTGGACATTTTTCTTTTTGCGCGAATTCCAGTTAATGTTGATTGTCCCATATCCTCAGTTGACTTTTTTTTTTTTTCCGTATATTTTGTGGATCATCTCTAACTTAAAATCCTTGGCTTTCTTAAATCGTTCACTGGAGAGTGTGCAAAATGAAGCTGTAAGAAGAACTAAAGAATGTCCATTAATTGACCTAAGGAAAAGATATCTTACTATTGAACTGCAAACACTTGAAGCTTATCTAGAAAATGATAAAATTTCTCTTGATATTTTAATGAATGGAATACTAAACCTGCCACTATTTCAAGTGTGGCTCGGAGCATGAATGTGTTTGAACTCTTCCATTTATGATCTAGAGAGTCTAATTTCATCCAATAATTTCATTTTGACTTGCCCATAATAAGATGGTGCCTAGTTATGTTTTAGCCTTTTCATAAATGTATCTTCTGCAGGACACTATGAAAGCTATTTATTAAAATAAAAGAAGACATATGGTTTTTGTCTCTCTCTGTCAAATAAATAAAATCTTAAAAAAAAAAAAAAATGGGAGCCTGGGTGGCTCAGTTGGTTGAGCGACTGCCTTTGGCTCAGGTCATGATCCTGGAGTCCCGGGATCGAGTCCCACATCGGGCTCCCTGCTCAGCAGGGGGTCTGCTTCTCCCTCTGACCCTCTTCCCTCTCGTGCTCTCTGTCTCTCATTCTCTCTCTCTAAAATAAATAAATAAAATCTTACAAAAAAAAGAAAGCAACAGGGGTCCAAAAGCAGACTAGTCAAAAAGTAAGATGAGGATCTGAGGGATAGTAGATAAAAAATAAACTAAGGTCCAGAGGACAGATTCCAAACATGCAACGGTGAATCATGGATAACTAGCTCAGAGGGAGGCACTGGGGTACTTCAATTTCCTTACAGCCTATACGCTCCGTGCAGGTCATCCACTGTGATCCTTTTAACCACGGCTAACTCACTCAGCTTGATTCCTCAGTCAGCTTTAATATTCACGGGAAGAGAGATGCCTGTAGGAATGTTTCTTCTTCTATGTGACAACATAGAATTCATAAGTCATCCTACATTTTTCACTTTGAAGGAAGCTTCAAGTCAAGTTCAGCACCAGCATGGAGCCCTCCCTCCACTACGCACAGCAGGCCAAAGTGAAACCCCTCAACTCTGAGAAAGCCTGAGATTCCCCAGGCTCCAAAGGATTGACTTCTAATCAAGGCAGGCAATGGGAAGTTGAGCTGTAGCTGGATGGAGAATCCAGACAAATCTCTAAGGATGCTAAGGAACACGATTGCAGACTATTGCCTTTATGAAAATCCCATTCGAATGGGTTTCCTAATTCTGTCTTCCTGTTGACTCTCACAAAATCCCCAACACTTCCAAACTATGACATCTTAGAGAATACTTCTAAAATCTTCACCCATTACCAAGCTAGCCTAACCTCTGGTGCATATCATTTTATTTCATGATATCCAATAATTACAGTATTTTGATGTCCAATGAAAGACTTCCAAGCCTTAGTGTTTATCTTCTACAAATCACAATTTATTTTTCCATGAATGCTGTTCTTAAGCCCTGACTTGCAATTGCACAGAGGTGGGAAACTTGTTTTTATTCCCAGGAGTGTAGATGGCACACTCTCTCCTCTCAATAATATTGGAAAATATGCTTTGGGGGTCTAGTGTGCTAAACAGAAAAGCAGAAGTGGCTTTACTGCAAATGTCTCCTCTCTGTACCTTTAGAAATTGGTTCAGTTTCTGGAACACAGAAACAGTGTGATAGGGGCCATGGTACTTTTTTCACATAGTTTCCTATATCAATATGTCTGGAAAATAAATAAATACATATATACCTATATAAATATATATATATATATATATATATAACCATATATATATATCAAAGTAGTAACATTACTATATATATATAGTAACATTACTATATATAATCACATATATATATATGTAATGTTACTACTTTGAAGAATTAAAGTATTAATCTAAGGAAACAAAGTTTGTCACTTCATTCTAGCTATAAATATTATACAATAGGAAATAACTACCAAAAAACATAATTGGGTAACTATACCACGTAACTTGCTGCTGTTTCGAGGAATCGTGGAATGGTTAAATTATCACCCATGGCTGAAAATCTTAATATATAATTTCTTGTGTATTTTTTTAATTATAAGAATTATATCCTCCATACATAAAACTTAGAAATACATAGAAAAGTACAAGGAAAGAAAACCCTTGGTGATCTCACTATCCAGAGATAACTACAAGGTACCAGTTGAAAGTGTAATTTAAGGTTTTCATTCTACAATTATATTATGTGTATATTTAGAATGTTATCAATAATGGAAAATAATACATTGAGCTTTCTTCCTCATCACCCCAATTGTCCACACTGGTCCAAGACAGATAGAATGTTGGAAGGTGGTAGAACTTCACAGATAAAGCCCAGCACAGACTTTGGCAGCAGATAAACTGGGGTCATATTCTAGATCTGCCACTTACTACTGGAATGCTCTGAGTACATCAGTTAAGAACCACTGTCCTTATCTTTAAAACAAAGATGATAACCCTACACTGTAAGATGGCTGTAAAGACTGAATAAGATAGTATATATAAAAGGGCCACAAGCCATGCCAGGCACATCACAAGAGTTGAAAACCCAAGACCCAGCCAACTGTAACTCTCTCTCCTCTCCTTCCTAGGGTCGTACAACTGACAGCAGATGGTAATCCAGCATTAGGCAAAGACCCTTCTATCCCAAAGATTTTAGATTAAAGCATACATCTGGGAAGCTAGGAATAGATGGAGTGGATATGAGAAGGTAATAGCATGCTCCAATTCTTTGGGGCAATTGGGGAACCCACAGCTAGTAATTTTTTGGCTTGTGAACCCCTAAAAACATAGAGCATCACAGCAGTAAGTGAATGAAATTCTACTGAAGTGTGAGCCTGTATGAATCACCCTCTAGTACACCATCCATGCTCACAGAGAGAATAAAAGTCTTGCTGCCCTGTACTCAGCACTCAGTAAATGCTGTTGCATAAAACTTATCCCTGAAGAAATGAAGTTTAAAAATAAATTGAAATTAAACGTTGGTGTCTGCGCATGCAGTGAAAAAAATGCTTCTCTATCTGGGCTGCTTTACAAAGCTCATCTGGGACTAGAGCTCGAACTGAATTTAAACTTCACACCCAGATTAGGCCCCCCATCTGAAAGGACAAGGTGAGAACTTGTCCCATTAAACATTATGGAGTAAGTCAAGGAGCCAAGAGTCGCGAGAAGCTCCAAGCATCTCCAGAACATTTTCAGCTTTTTTTCATCAAAGACCTTTGAGGTTGGATGGCAAAGCAGGGCTCTGAGCTGTGTGAGTTCACATTGTCACATTAGGAAAACAGCGGGCAAGCTCCTGGCTGTGCAGACAAAGACTTACTGCTTCCTGTCAGGACTTCGTGGCGTCTGTTCTCACATTACCACGGTTAACCTTGGGTTAAAGAACATTTGGATAATAACAGCATAAACTTTTCACAGTTCACTTAAAACTTTATAAGGGTTGGTTCTTTGTAGAGAAAAGTGCATTAATATATAAAGCAAGCATGTTGTTTGGCTTAACTATTTGGCCATGTGTGCTTTTAGGGTCACTCTCCCAGCGAAACGTAGGCTATTTCAATGTTTTTTAATAAAGCAAGAGAATGCAAATCTTTAGAGTTCGCTTGAATCAAGCTGTATGACCTACATACCATGCATTAAAAGCAATTATTGTGCTGTTGCCAGACTGTATGGGGTATATTACCAGAGCTACCATCATTAGGCATGCCTCAGCATAGCTCTTAAAGAAGCCAGATGGTGGTTTTCAACTTTATCTGCATGGTGTCCCCTAGGAAGTACATGTTATAATCACAGTCTCCTTCTTACTTCAGAGTTTTGTAGAGCAGAGCCAACAGGAGAAGGGGCTTCCTGCTGTTCCTGGTGCATATAACTGCACTAGCCATTACCCTCAACGGCCATCAAAATGACATGGGCCAGAAAATGCTCTGATTCACAACACAAACTTGTAGCCTGGGGGCAAAAATTGGTACATGGAGGAATTTCTCAGCACAAGGCAGACTTTTTTTTATTTAATTACTTTCTTTTTTTTTTTTTTTTTTGCAAACTTAACTTTGCCATTCCAATGGAAATGGAGGTGGAGGAAATACATTTATGACTTGGCTTCTCAGAAAAAGGATTTCCAATCAGGTTTCATCACAATGAATAAAGAAGCAGTCAGGTAGGAAGGAGTGAGAAGGTGAACCAAACCCACTATGGATCAAACTCTAGTTATCTTCAGAAACACAGTTAAGCTGGAAACACTGCCTGTGTATCTAAAAGCAGAATTCTCATACATTAAAAGCAACTTCCTAAGTGGATTCACAATGGCACAATGGTTTCAGCTGGGAAATCATGATGGAAGCTGTCCGTTATGTTGTGACATTTTGTTATAACTATTTACGTATTGTACATTGAGTTAAGACTCCACATGCATTGGAGTAATGCACAGTCTTAACATTGGCTTCTCTAGTAATTCAATTAGATTCACTCATCGTAAATTTGTGTCAACCAAACCTATAGAATATTACATTAGATTTTTATAAAAATAGGCCATTGCTGAATTAACAGCATCAAAATTTAAAATGCACATATCCTTTGACTCCAACATTCACTTCTAATCATTCATTTAGTAAATGTTCTTTCACTTGCACCTGAGCTATGGTTCAAGCTAATTGAAACACTTTTATTTGTGAAAAACAAAACAAAACAAAAACCTAGAAATAGCTAAATTTCCATCGATGGGGAATGAGTAACATTACCAGAGAGCATACAAAGAAGTCTGGTCTGTATGTAGTAATACAGTAAGAGTTACCAAATATACTAAATTTTAAAGAAGGTATAAACAATGATGTTTACACAAACAATAAAGTATACACCTACTAATATTTCCAGACGGTTCCATCTGTAAATACACTCACATCCATTTTTGTTTATGAATTTTTAAAAAATATTTCTATACCTTCATTTGCATCAAGTCCAAAGAGAGATGAGAGATGAATTCATGCACTCAAGTCTACCATCTGGATTTGGAATCAACTCATCTTCATTTTGTTTTCATCATATTCATTTTTAAAATAGTTTTATGATTTTTCCCATCCAAACCATGAAAAAAAAAAAGGTAAGGGTTTGTTTTTTTTTTAATTTAAATTCAGTTAGCCAACATATAGTACATCATTAGTTTCAGGTGTAGTGTTCAATTCATCTGTTGATTTTTTTAATTTAAATTCTATTAGCCAACATGTAGAACATCATTAGTTTCAGAGGTAGAGTTCAGTGATCCATCAGTTGTGTGTAATACCCAGTGCTCATCATATCCCATGCCCTCCTTCACACCCGTCACCCAGTTGGGTAAAAGGATTTGATTTTTGATATGTGACGTGAGTAGGATCCTATTTGTTATTCAGGAACGACGAGAAGATTCAGCATTAAGTCATGAGCAACTGGCATCACTCTGACCGAATGGACGCGCAATTAATCTGTTCCCTCTCTTCCAGAAGAGGGAGATTTAAGTAAGGTCTTCAATCACGTATATATTTTTGAAATTTTTATTTATTATTTTTTTAAATGGTGGAGTGATAACATTCCTGGATGGGACAACCATAGGATTCAAGTATTAATAAGACTGAAGCAATCTCAAAGATTTTTGTTAATAACATTATAGGTACAATTTAAAATATATTACAAAAGGAGCTCATCACGACAGTTGTCATTTGTCAGAAGTGATAAGCCAATACTGATATCTAAGTATTAACTGAAGTCCATACTTTATATTAGGTTTCACTCTTCGTGTTGTGCACTCTATGGGTTTCCACAAATGTCTAATGACGTGCATCTACCATCACCTTTCAACAAATCAATGTGTTCTTGAACTTACTCTATCTTCTACTCAGAATTGATCTTCTAACAAAAGACTGAGGTGGCTAAGAGATAAACTATCTTCTCACTTTCTGCCTCAAGTGCCTGGTGCCCTCTCATAGCCACGGAGAAAAACAATTTTGATTGATGAACAGGAGGAAATTTGTGAATCATAGCATCTTTCTATGTCTCTTCTCAGGAGAGACTGCATTAGAAACTCTTATCTGCAGAGACAACCATGTTAGCCCAAAGGCAGAGACTATTTATGGCATACTGATGGGTATATGAATTTGAAGGCAGCTGGGCCCTTGGATGCAGATTTGCAAGGTACAGCACTTTATCAATGACCACATTCTAAGCGTAAACTATTTATGATGTTGACTCTTTTAAAACAGGCTTTAAAAACATCTAGAATCACTTACCCATCAGTAGAGATTGATCTGAAGTCTGGTTGAATTTTCATTTACCAATTTCTACTTACGAAGTAGAAGGTCACCGTGTTGACCATTCATGGTCCAATCATATTTGAATTTTGTGTTTGGAAAACAAGATAAATTATAAACTCAAAACAGGTGGCATGGTGCCTATCTATGTGTACATCAAGTTTAACAAACACAAATTTGTTTGGAGTAAAAAAAAAAGAGAGAGAGAGAGAGAAAGAAAAGAACAAATTTACTCCTTTACCTAGAATGATTTATTTTCCTAGAATGACATAAAAACCACCCTACCATATTTTTGGAAAAATCTCATTTCTAAAGTGAATTAGGTTTGGCATTTTTACAACAGAAATAGAACAAAAGTTCAACTTTGACCTGGGTTCTACTCCAGTCACCAAATTAAGGCAAAGTGTGGCTCAATGTAATATAAAGACTTCAGTCTTGAATAAAAATCAAGTCTCCACTCAGAACCTGTAATTTAAATGAAATGACTTTTTATAATATAATTCATAAACATAAGCAAGCTTTAACGGTTGTCAAGATGTGACACCTTTTGCCATTAAAATTTCAGTGTGACAGTCTACTGGAGCAAGCTGCACATTTTTTGAAGGATGCTGTTTAAGAAATATGGTTAATCTTTGTTTGGTTAATCAAACAGTGGGAAGTGTTATAATAGATAATTGGGCTACCCAGTTTGTCATTATAATTTGACACTTACATAGGTCTTTATATATTCAAAACGTTCTACAACAATTTTTCTTGGTTCCATTGATATTACCTTGAGAGGTAAATTAATTCTTCAATTCACATTTTACAAATGAGCACAGAGAAGCAAAGGAAGATCAAGCAAGTCAGATGCAAAGCTAAGGAATTCTTGCCCTCGCAGGTCTAAGCCACTGCTTTTGGTCCCCTGAGGAAATGTAAGCCTTTTTACATGAAAATTTCCAAAGAGAATTAAGCTGTCAAACACACATTCACAACCAAGGCCCCTCATGGTTCTAGTCCAGGTGGTCCAATTATAGATTTAACCTAAAGTGAGTTTAGATATGAAATAATATGGCAAGTCATAGTTACTGTCGTCATAACAATCCTTCATTTTAAATCAGCCTTCTAAGATTAAAAATAACATGACTTTACCCGTGAGTACAATTTTCTTTCCAAGCTTCCCTCCCTGGTTCTGTTTCTCCTCTCACTTGAACAAAACTACTACTGTGCAGGTTCCATTTGCAATATCCCGGGAAGTTCTCAGAGTCTGCCCCAATATTACAGAGAAGAAAGGAGAACCATAAAAATAGCACATAAACGTAGGGAATAATAAGGCCATTATCTGACATTCGATTGAGAAACTTGATCAGAGAACAGAATTCACATATTTAACACAAGTGCCCTTATGTGCTTTCTTTTCTTCCTCTTCCTTTCATTTCTTGACTCCAAAGAACCCCATCACTGTCACCACCGCCCACCACCCCCTGCCCACGATGAACTTACATACAGAGTCACCTTACCCAGTAGCAGTGTGCTCTCTGTGGCTAACACAGAAGCTGAAAGTAGCCAGTTCAATTGAAGAGGTAAGAATGCTACTCAAAATACCAAATGCTCATTTTATGTAGTCCATCTGGATGATACATCGAGTTTTTCAGCTTTGAAGGGATCCTACAAGAATTCAGATTTTAAAAGTAGAATATGTGAATTTTTTAGGAGTGTCCATTGAGCTAAAATAACCATTTTTAAAGGATAACATGGATGGCAAGGCATCTAGATTCAGATGATCTGGATCAAATCCCAAACCCACAAAATTAATTTGGTCAGTTTGAAGACTGTCAGACTTCATAGCAATGCTAAGCATGATAAAGAACTCTAAAACAAATTAATTCAAAGAGCCAACTCAGTTTCTGGATCCTATCATAAATACTGCTATTCCTGGTGAATGGCATTTCATGTTAAGAGTTCGGGGAGTTAACAAGGCCTACTGGTGGCAAAAATAGATAAAATTATTAAAGAAAAACAAATTTATCATCCTTACATAGAAACAACTATTTCTTCAATAGCAGGATTAAAATTTTTTGCAATCTGAAATAAATCTGCCTGAAAATATATTTCATGAGCCTGAAGTGCCGCTAAATAATATACCTAAGATATGGCTTGGTATCTGGCAGAACATACATATGGGTGTGCACACACAATCTCTTACAATTAGCTCTCAGGAAATGAATAAAAAATTAGGAATTTATTGTTCAAGTTGTACATCGATCCCCCAGTTAGAAGTCCAAAGTACAAATAAACAAACAAAAAGAAGTTTGTGCATAATGAGCTTTGAAAAAAAAAAAAACTCTCTATGTTTCTGGAAAAAAATTATAAATATCCTAGTGACAGCATAAATGTTCTACAAATATTTGTTAAATAAAGTCCTATATATACCTAATATGACATTTTTAAATGTCACCTGAAAATGAAGAGAGAGCCATAGTTAACTGTGAAACAGGGATAATGTTCTGAACAAGAGTCCCAGATGCCAAATCTAGACTTGCATTCATTCAGTATCTGTTAATTCATACCAGGCATTCTAGTTTAAGAATTCTTACAATTTTTACTGACAATCAAAGGAATGGAATTTTTTTTTATTATGTTATGTTAGTCACCATACAACACATTTTGATGTAGTGTTCCATGATCCATTGTTTTCGTATAACACACAGTGCTCTATGCAGTATGTGCCCTCCTTAATACCCATCACTGGGCTAACCAATCCCCCCCACCCCTTCCCCTCTAAAACCCTGTTTGTTTCTCAGAGTCCATAGTCTCTCATGGTTCATCTCTCCCTCCGATTTCCCCTCCTTCATTTTTCCCTTCCTTCTCCTAACGTCCTCCATGCTATTCCTTATGTTCCACAAATAAGTGAAACCATATGATAATTGGAGTGGAATTTTTTTAAAAAAAGGGTAATAATACTCATTCTCATACCTGTTTTTTCTGATTTTCGTTATTTAGATCTTAAGGATCCCATTAAATTTATTTCATGACTCAATTCTTTCTCTATTAAATAAGTAAATAAAAACAACCACACTTTCCAGTGATGTTTGTATATGTCCTTGTTTGCTAATTAACTGGACTAGTGATTGTCCTCTTCCATCTATTCTCGTCATTTTTACATTAATAAATGATCCGTGACTTGTGCTTGAGTGGTAGAGTTGTGTTCAGAAGTGGAGAGACACTCATCTCCCTGAGTCAGGTAATGAAACTTATATTTTATGGAGGCAGGACTCTGATTTTTACTAGCCTTTTCTAAGTACATTAACAGTGTAAGCTGTATTTCTGAAAGCATCTATAAATCATAAAGTGGTGTAGCTGTAACAGTGTATGTCTACGGTTATAAACTGAAGAGCCCTAAGAGCATACCGCCACACACCATCCCTTTCAAAAAGCCAAAAGGATGCCCTTGAAATTCATTTTTAACTCCTTCAACTTGACTTGCACTACAAGTTAAGAATACAAATCAATGGCTATTTATTTTATATTCATAAAGCAGCATGCAATTACCAGGGCAATATAAAATGATTACCAATTTGTCATTTTCTTTTTTTATTTTATGCCTTTTGAAATTGCTTATGTAATATATCAAAGAAATGAGATAAGAGTGCACAAACATTTAGGATTAAATATTCTTAAACTTTAACAATGATACACAGAACCTGGCACGTTAACAAATGAATTCTATCACAAATTCTCCCAGGTCTCTGCCCAGTACTTTCCACCTCACCCCTAGCTCCAGATTCTAGCTGCCATGCAAATCAACACATCTTCAGATTTGAAAGGAATGAAATTGCCTACCCTTCTTAAATTCCTCCCAACTTCTTACCACACCGAGCAAGTCCACAACCTGTAAATCGCGTCGCTGGTATTGCTAGTGATGTTGCATTGCTCGTTTTTGAAATATTCTCTTTACCTCAATTTCTTTAATCCTATCATAATAATAATAATAACATCCAAGATGTGAAAGTCCATAATCATAGAAAGATAGCCCTGAAAATGACCTTAGAAACTGCTATGTCTAACTGGACAGCTTCAGGCAAAACAGCGAAACTGGACCACTACCTTATACGATACACAAAAATAAATTCACGGTGGATTAAAGACTTGAACGTAAGACCTGAAACCATAAAACTCCTAGAGAAAATATAGGCAGTTAGCTCTTGGACATCAGTCTTAGCAGTATTTTTGGACTAGTCTCCTCAGGCAAGGGCAACAAAAGCAAAAATAAACAACCGGGACCACATCAAACTAAAAAGCTTTTGCACACAAAGGAAATCATCAACAAAATGAGAAAGGCAACCTAAACTTGGAGAAAATATTTGCGAATCATGTGTCTGATAAGGGGTTAATATCCAAAAAATTTAAAGGACGTATACAACTTAGTATCAAAAAACCAAGCCAATTAAAAAATGGGCAGAGGACTTGAATAGACATCTTCCAGAAGAAGACATCCAGATGGCTAACAGGCAAGGAAAAGATGCTCATCATCACTCATCATAAAAATGTGAACCAAAACAATGAGCTACCACCTCATGCCTGTCAGAACGGCTGTTATCAAAAAAGATAAGAAATAACAAGTGTTGGTGAGGATGCGGAGAAAGGAGAACCCTCGTGCACTGCTAGTGGGAATGCAAGCTGGTGAAGCAACTCTGGAAGATAGTATGGAGGTTCCTCAAAAGGTTAAAAATAGAACTACCCTACAATCAAGCAATTACACTACTAGGTACTTCTTCAAAGAGAACAAAAACACCAGTTCAAAGAGGTATATGCATTTTTATGTTTATGTAGCAATAGTTATAAAACCAAGCTATAAAAGCAACCTAATGCCCCATTGATAGATGAATAGATAAAAAGATATGGGGTACGTGCACACACACACACACACACACACTGGAATATTGCTCAGGTATAAAAAAGAATGAAATCTTGCTATTTCCAACAACATAGAGGGACCTAAAGGTATAATGCTAAGTAAAAGTGGTCAGAGAAACATATTACCATATGATTTCATTTGTACGTGGAATCTAAAAACAAAACAGAAACAGACTCATAGGTACTTTTGGTTACCAGTCAGGGGAAAGTGGTTTTTTTTTTTTTTCTTGGGGAGGGGAGTGTTGCAGGGCAGGTGAAATAGGTAAAGGGGATTAAGAGATTCAAACTTCCAGCTATAAAATAAGTCATGGGGATATCATGTACAACACAGGGAATATGTTCAATAATATAATATCTCTATATAGGGACAGATTATAACGAGACTTATTTTGGGGATCTACATTTTTAAAAAAAGATCACTATGTCTAGAGTGTTGTTTCTCAACCACTTTTTCATTATCACTCCCTAAGGAGACTTTTTAGACATTGTTTTCCAAGTTGCCCCCACTATGAAATTTTAGTATCACAGATATACCCAGATAACGTTGATATACATAAAAATTTTAATATGCATACATATATACATATATGTGTTTATGTATGTTTTCTATGTATATCTATGTCTGATACACAAAAAGAGTAGGATTTTTGTCCTTTTAAGAACCAATTTTTGCCCCTTGGGGGCATTTTCACCATTGTGTCCAATGCATTTTTCAGCTAAGAAAATACCACCCAAATTAAACTAGTAAAATGATAAGAATATACCCCTATCACAATGATACCAGTTCATTATGTTGAGACAAATGTTGTACCACCCTTGATATCCACTAATGAGGTATTGAAATAGTTCATCTCTGAAAGAGAATCTAAGGAAGAAATGATATGTCCCTAATGTTTCCCCTTTTTTCTCTTTCACTGATCATATGGACACTTGACATTTGTCAAGTCGCTAACACTAAAAACATGTAATTTCTCTCTTTCTCAAACCATGCACAAATTCTTTTTCCATTTAATTTTTCTTTCACAACAGCACCTTTTCATAGAATCTTCCACCAGTAGCAAATCAGCTGAAATATCCATGCACATCCACAGTACGCAAGAACATATGCACACGTATGTATAATACATACATCAACACACGCACACGTATTAATCTCAAGTGGGGGAAAAGACATGGTGGCACAGAGGGGCACACATTCTGGACTGCTGAAGACCAGAGGCCACTCAACGATAAAACAGACTGTAGCGGTTGCTCATGATGGTATGTAAGCATTTCGGTTTCACGTCCAATTATGACAAATTTCTGACTAACGCAGTTCCCTTCAGTGCAGCTTAAGTCACTGTATGGAACTCAACCACTTAATATGACAATATTTGACAACATAATAGTGAACAGTTGAGAAGTACAATCAATGAAAATAGATCCTAGGCCAGGGCAAAAAGGCAACCAAGTAGAAGATGGCTGACTCAGCTCCTTTCTAATTAATCAAATGAATCACTCAAAACTATGGAAATAATGGCTAAGAAGAGCCTCAGAAAGTCTGACTAGCAAAAGTACTTTTACATGATGTGGATGGGTCTTTGTTGTTCACAGAAAGGGCAGTCTTGGCAGGACCTAATGTCTTGGTTAATGTGGTAGAGCTTGCATCTTAGAGATTGTGGTTTTACGACAAGAAAATGGAGCTAGAAGATGGGATCCAGATCACGGTCCTGGCTTTGAGCCTTACGATTCTCTTTTCCTGGGAAATTTTCTTAACCTCTCAGAGTTCCTCTTGTCTTAGGGTCAGGTTGTTGTGAGGTCAAATCAAAGAGTGATCACAGGTTATGCCCGGCTGCCTGCTGCTGACAGAAATAAGGAAGACCTATCTTACCATATTGCTACTCTATAGTCACTGTCACCTTTTCTGATCTTCTGTCTTTTCTAATCCAAATACCAATCAAAAAAGATTTTGTCTTGCATGTACTTTTGACAGGACAATATTAAACTATGAACAGATTATGATTCCGGGAACACTGCCATATCCCTTAGCATCTTGATGACCCATATCAAACACTTAAAACACTGAACAGTGAGTTCCATAAAAAGTCTTCTCAGAACCAGTCTCCTTGCAGCTCCTTGTGAAAGCTGTCAACATTTCCCTATATATCCTGAGCTTCAGATTCTTACTATTATTCCATTGGGGAAAAAAAAAACACTGAGTGTGTCTCATGATTCTGAACCCTGAAACGGGGGCAGTCACAGTAATGTGGAACTGACCATCAGGGGTTCAAAATGGGGATAGAAGACTGCATCCAGTGACATAGAGACTCAAAGGTGATTCTCTTAAAAAAGAAAAAAAAATGAGGAGTGTTTATACAACTTAGCATGTGCTCAATGTGGTATACTTATGAATTCTATTAAGTGTTAGGTATGGGTTGTTCCTGTTTCCCTGGCTGCCCAGAGGTGAATATATAACTTAAATGGGTATAACAAATTTGAAGTTTAGGTAAAGAGTTACAGCTCAGTGAAGCTACCACCAATACTCTTGAGGTCAGAACTAGCAAGTACAGAAGGGCGTGACATCTCTTCTAAACCTCCGGAGAGCTCACATCACATTCCACCATGTCATTAAGCTCTTGGTGGGTAACTCCTACACCTATCAGCACAGCCCATTATAGACTGGAAGCTCCTTCAGATTAAGGGTCAAGGTCATTCATTTTCTATCTTGAAACTGACAGCAACAACTATAGCGCACGCTAGGCACTCCACAAGTGTTTGCTAAGTTAAAATGAGCACAGACAAAACAGAGAGGTTAAAATTTTCATGTTTTTATGTTTTACAAGGACACTTTGTAATTCTCTGACATTTTTTCTACATTAATGGTGTATCTCTAAAATTCCCTGATGCACTAGTTTAAAATATAGTCTAACTATAACAGAAAAGGGAACAAGAGAAAGGAAAGAGGACCATGAAACAGGATTCCTACTAAAAAAGGAAGAGAAAAGTAAATTATTAGAAAGCCCCATTAGAGCTTATGATGGTACATTCTACTCCTAACCTTTAGCTCAGCCTCCCATTTGTAATGCTATTGATCTTCGGAGCACTTTGTTTTAAAGAATGTTTCTCAAGGTTACATTAGGCTTAACAAGTGAATTTCTGCCTTTTAATATGACAAACTGTACATCTGCCCCTTGAGGAGAGAGAGTTAAAGGAGAACTTCTGATGAAATTTCAGCACAATTAATATTTGGCTTACCTTCTTGATGATAGACACTCTCTACCTCATCCAGAGTAGGCTCAATGTGAATCTTGCTCTTAACTGTGAATTTATTTCCTACTTTCTCAATTGTTCTAATTTCTTAATTGCCTGTAGGCAAAAGACTTCTGTGTAACCAAGCATGTTTTACATGGAGAAGCCAGAGGTGAGAAGGGCCCATCCATATGAGTCACGCTGCTCTTCCCTCGCCTTCTGTAGTCATGAGCTCCTGATCAGTGTAGTTAAGGAGTTATTTCCAGTGACCTTGAGCAGAACTGGAAGTTGGAGGTTCTCTTGGCTGAGAGTGCCCAACAGTAATTCATGTACTGTCAACAGATTGTGTTGAGTTGCCCCAGGCTTCAGCAGTTCATGGGGAGTACAGATTATTAGAATAGGTCTAGCTTAATTTCTGCTTAGGCTTCTGTCATGGTTTGTTGCTACTGATTTTTTAGAAGGCACAGATGCTGTGTCTGTCCACCCAAAGGGTAGTGTAGGTGCACATTTGGGCTCTATGACAAAACAGCCTCATCTGTTTATGTCAAATTTTCCCTAAATTACGTTTTATGAAACATGGGTGATACCCAAGATAATTTTACTTGAGAAATGATAAGCAATGATTTTTGGTGTTGTCATGCATTCATTTTAATGTGCACTAAAAGTATATAACCAGCATATTAGACCTGTGGTTTCTTACGTATCATTGCTCAAGAAAAGGCAAATAATAATACTTAGAAACTACAAAATTATGTCTGTGATGCACAAACAACAATTTCTGGAAATACTACTTTATACCAAAACTTGATTCCTTAAGAACAGAAAGTGGGTAAGTCACTTAAGTTAAGTAGTTTTATCATTTTATCCTGTCATTTCACCTTCTGCTATAAGAAAGCAAATATCACAGAACATTCAGCTCTAGATCGAGGTAAATACATATAAAATCTGCAGAATGAAAAATTTCAGTGTAACTTGTGCATTCAGAGTTAGCAAAGGTCAAATCATTTCCCCTAAAACATGAATGCATGCAGGGAAAAAGGGGGGTGGGATACAATATAGTTAACCTATATACAGCTATGAATTTTGCTCCCAGCTGCATACAGAAGTACAGTAGTCTTATTCTGGCTTAGCAAAAAATATGAATACATTTCCAGGAGGCATTTTTCTAAATAGGACTCAAATGAGTGGATGTATTGCTGAACAAGTAAGTATATTTTAATTTCCGATATTCATTTCACAAACAATGAAGAGGGCTCACTGCCCTATTTTTGTTCTCCTCCAGTGGCTTTCCAATGTCATGGATTATGAGCCCATCATGGTCTACCCTCTCCTCTGTTCCAAGCTCATCTTTTTCCACCTTCCTCCTGATTCACTATAACTTGCACATGTGGGCTTTCTGCAATCCTGGACTTAGAAAGCTCTTTCCCTAGGGACCTTCCACATATTATTCCCTATGTCAGGAACTCTATTTCCCCCACTCCCTTCTTATCTTAAGGTATCAGCTTAAATTCCCCTTCTCAAAAAGCTTTCACAATCATGCTATTCAAGAGGATTCCTTCACTCTTTATCACTTCCTCCCCCTCTGCTTTTTGTTCATTTCTTTTACAAGCAGGAGTAAGTGGCTATTAATTTCTTCAGTTAATTTGTGTGTGTGTGTGTGTGTGTGTGTATTTCACTCCCTCTTTCCCTTGAATGGAAGATCCATTATGGCAAGAACTGCTCCTGTCTTCTACATCACTTTTCCCCTTCATAGAGTACCACCCAGTGTCAGTACACAGTAAGTACCCTTATTAAATATTTTTCCACAGTTTTGTCTCACTGGTGAGTTCCTTTAATTATTTTGAGTATTTTAATAATACATTCTGTCAAGTTTATCTGAATAAATTCAGTTTTCACCATAATAGTAAAAACATAAAATAGGGCAAATCTGGCCTTGTCTCTTTTAAAAATGCTCATACGAAACCAAACTCGAGGCCTGATCCTCAGCACCTTAGCTTTGCATTGGGAAAATATGATGAATCTCTCGCTTACACACACAGTCATACAGATTTAAAACCCTAAACTCCAGAGCGTCAGGATCCATCCTCCTCTTTATAGTCTTACCGGTGCAGTTTTTCTTTCCACAATGTGCTCTTTGATTAATTATCCAACTAACAACTAACTGGTCCTTTCTGCAGTTTTCTTTGTTGAAATCTATTTTTCTCTTTGACATTCAAGTTTGTCTATCTTCCTTGTGCCATTTTTCCATCTATCATTTTCTCTTCCATTTTACCCAGGAAATGAGTCACTTGGAGAATACCTTTCACCCTCATGTTCCAACACATGTGAAGGAAAATGTGTAATATCTCAACCTGTTTGCTGAATTCCCTTTTTTAGTTTCCAGTGATGTCCTCTGAATTAAAAGCTGTACATTTTTTGAGGAAAGGGTTTTCTTTCTTTACAAAGCCATATCATTCCAACTCTCTTCACTGAATAAATTGTTTAATCAACTCAACGAAGGTTTGTTCCATACCTGCAACATGGTTGGCACTGTCCTGAGGAACAGCAGAGAACAAAATATTAAGTCAATGCTTTCATGGGCTTGCAGCTGTGCAGAGACCTTTGAGTTAGAAACTATGGTCATGTGGATTCATGCATGTGCGCACATACAAACCCATCTACAGACCATTGTCTTACCATATGCCTGCCGGAATGTGGGGATTCTCTACAGGGGGAAAGGAAAGAATGTTTATTGAAAGACCCTCAGCAATACTTGTCACAACATTATTACCCTATTTCATTCGCCACATCCAAGAATTAATATAAAAACATCCAAAAAATCAAGAATACACTATGTCATCTCTAGGCTCCAGGCACATATGATCCAGTTAGAAAGAAAAGATATAAGGTAATTTAACTGACAATATTACCAGATTATTTATCATGGCATATTCTCTCTCCAACCTCAATTCTTTATGCTCTAAGTATCAACACTTTTCTGAAAGATGCCATGTCCTTTCACTATCCTATGCCTTTGCAGATGCTGCTGCCATTTCCTGATATTCTCTTGCTACCTTTACTCTTCATCCCTCAAGACCCAAGTCAAGTGATAATACTCAGCTCAGACCCTGGTCCATAAAGGTTCTCAATACATGGTGTTGAATGAGTAACTACATGAACAAGTGTAAGGTTGCTATGAATTCTACAGTGATGACACAAATGCCTAAGTCATCTAGGTTCAAAGTGAGAGAGGGAGGGAGCTCAGGGTAAGTATTCAGAAGGAAGAGGGACTATTAAAAGGTATAAAAACAACTCTGTATGCCAGAATGAGAAACCATGTGAAAGCAACAATACCAACAAGACTTAGATGCATATATTTATTTTCTTCATTTTGAGTATTTGTATTCTACCTGATACCCATGATGAAATTATAATAACAAGTTTGCATTTCTACTAAAATGTCACTTATGCTATCTATAGCATATTTATTGAGAAAATGATCTAGTACTTTAGGTCCATGATCTTTGTTTCCTTCTCGGATGAAAACATTTATTTCCTCCACAGTTAAAGTGAATTTTCTAAGTTAAAGTCTTCTGATTCATTATTGATAGGTTCAGTTCTAACTCTGTTCATCTTTAACACCCTCCCAGGTTATTTATAAGGCAAAAATACAGAATAAACTTTAACATTTTAAATAGTGCAGCCCATTTTGATTATACTTGCCTCAACACCATTAGCCTAAAATGCTGAGGATGCCAATATTTATTTATCACAAAACCAACTACATGAATAACTTATATGACAGAAATAAAGTCACAAAGTTATTTCAATCATCTCAAGGTAAAAATTTATGAAAGTGGAGGCAAACTGTTGCTTGGGTTGGGTCAATGTGTTCATGCAGTTCAGAAAACGTGATTCTCTCAGCAGAACTCCTTTTCTGTCTATTCCAAACATCCTCTGCTTAGATTTACAAAAGTTGTATATTTTGCGCCTACATGGAAAACTCCAGTCCAGGCCAGAATTCTCTTACTGTGAGGATAAGAGATATAATTTGAGTCTTGGAATTGCCTCTAAGTCTGTAAGTCCCTTGCTGGATGACTCTGAGCATGTTGGTGGAGCTGATGATCTTTGACTTCATTCTCTACATTGTGAAGACAAATATGGAAGGAAGTCAGGACATCTTGAGGCTGCTTGTGCAACTTAGAATTCTGTGAGGGTTTTTATAAGCTCCTCTGGGCACCTAAGACGGAATTTCATTCTGTTGGGAATTTCTGCCAGGCTTGGCCAAGAACTAACCTCCAGGCCTTGGACTAGTTACCTAAACTCCAAATTAATGTGTTAATTAAATGACTAATAAAAGGAAAAAAAAGGGGGGGAGAAATAGCATGACTCACACAAATATAAAATAAACATTTGTAAAGGACTTTAAATTATTCATCAATGGGAGATCCATTAAGATGCTACCACCAGTAAAATGTTGACCTCACTTACATAGCTCAATCAGAATTCTGAAATGCATTTATAAGAATGTGAAAAACTATCTTTCCACAGGATAATAATTAATTGCATTCCACCAGATGAGATTCACTTGTATTTCTTTGGATAAGAATTATTTGCTTTATCACCAATTTTCTACAAATGTCATTGTAAAATAGCTCAAAGGTGATGTAAGGTAGAAATGACCCAGAAAGAGGCACAAGATAGGAGACTGAGTAATCTCTGGAGCATACTGTGCAATTTTTCCATACAAAGATTCTCCAACTTAATTAGATAACTGTAACCCTTTTCTTGTCCTAAGTTGTACAGTCACCTTCCATACTTTAAGGCATTTCTTCCTTAGTAATATAAATATTGTCAGAAATTTCTAAATTTTGAGACAGAAAGGATCTTCATTTCTTTTAAAGCACTTCTTTTCATTGATTTTAGATACATATCTTTTGTTCAAACAAAATGTAAATCACATAGAGGGGGAGCTTCCCTGGTTAAATTTGGGGGTTTCAAGAGTTGGTATCAGAGGCTCCTCAGACTCTTTCCTCATTTTTGAGAGGCACCTCCTAATGTTTAAAGATCATTTATTTAATGATTTGTGTCTCTTTGGTGCAAGATACACATCAATTCAAACTCATTCAAAGCTACCTGATGTCTATGAGACTTTCAGGCATCTGTTTTCACCTCTGTTGAAGAGATTAAAGGAATATAATAATTATCTCATAATGCTTCTGTAAAATTTTAAAATTTTAAAAAATATAAAAAGCCAAAAAGTGGAAATAATCCAACCATCTATAAACATATGAACAGATAAACAAAATGTTGTATATACTACACTGGAATATTATTCAACCATGAAAAGAAATGCAATTCTGATACATGCTCAATATGGATGAATCTGGAACACTGTGCTAAATGAAATAAGCAAGACGCAAAAGGACAAATATGGTATGATTCTACTTCTATGAGGTATCTAGAATAGGCAAATTCATAGAGACACCAAGTACAATAGTCATTACTAGGTAATGAAGGGAGGGGAGACTGGGGACTTATTCCTTAATGAATACAGAGCTTCTATTTGGGATGATGAAAAAGTTCTGGAAATGGATAGTAGTGATGGTTGCACAACACTGTGAATATACAATGTGTCACTAAGTTGTACACTTAAAAATGGTTAAGTTACATTTTAGGCATATTTTACTACAATAAAATACAAAAAGGAATAATGTGGGTATAGCTTTAAATTCTGGCTCATAAAAAGAAGTATATAAAAGGTATCTAATCCTTATCAAAGTTTTATTTTACTTACTAGTAATAAGTCTAAAAAGGTTCACACTGCCAGTTAATCACAAACTTCTACAAAACTAGACCTAATGATATGCTACATAAACCTTAACTTTTTCATTCCAGATCTCAAGAACCTCTAAGACAATAATAAAAGATTCATCCTATCTACCCAATATTACAACCTACTGTATAGTTATACTAACCAAGACAGTATAGTATGGGCAGAGGGATAGACATGTAGGTCAATGGACCAAAGCAAGAACCAAGAAATAGTCTCACAGAAATGTGCTTTTTTTTTTTTTTTTTTTACAAAAGTGCAAGAGCCCATTCAGTGGAGGAAAGATAACCATTTTACCAAATGCTGCTGTAGCAACTGGACATCCATAAGTAAAAAACAAACTTTGACCTGAACTTCACACTTTAACAAAAATTAGCTCAAAATGGATTACAGATTTAAAATAAAACATACAACATTTAGAAAAATTATAGAAGAAAAATGTCAAGATCTATGATTAGGTGAGGTGCTCTTAGACTTGACATAAAATCATGATCCCTAAAAAGAAAATTTGTTAAGTTGGGTGTTTGCCATTTGTACCTTGAAAGCCCATGTAAAGAGGATGAAAAGATAAACTGTAGATTGCAAGAAAATTTTTGCAAACCACATATTCAACAAAGGAACAGTATCTAGATTAAATTAAAGAAAAAACCCAAAACTCAATGTTAAGGTAATAAATCCAATTAGAAAAAAGGCAGAAGACATAAAGAGACAGTTCAATAAAGAACATACACAGATTGCAAACAAATCATGCAGAGATGTTCCAATTCATAATCATCAGGGAAATGCAAAATGAAAACCATGAGACAGCACTACACACCTATTAAAATGGCTAAAGTAAAAAATGACAACACCAAATTCTGGCAAGATTGCAGAAAAACTAGTACAAATGTAACTGGTACATTATTGGTACAAATTTAACACAGTAGAAATAATCTGAGGAACAGTTTGGCAATTTCTTTTCAAATTAACATACAATTACCCTATGACCTAGCAATTACCCTCCTGGGTATTTATCCTAGAGAAATGAAAACTTATACTCACATAAAAGCCTATACATCATTGATCATAGTGTATCTATTTGTAATAGCCAAGAACCAGTATTAGCCCACATGCCATTTTCAATAGGTGAGCAGCTAAGCAAATGGTTGTATATCCACAGTAACAAATATCACTGAGCAATGAAAGGAATTAGCTACTGATACACATAACAACTCGGATGAATCAGAAAGGCAGAAAGGCATTATACTTGGTAAAAAAAAAAAAAAGCCAGCATCCAAAAAATTTATTTGAAGAAATAATAGCTAAAAATTTCCTGAATTGGGGGAAGGAAACAGAAATCCAGATCCAGGAGGCACAGAGAGTCCTCAGTAAAAACAACTGGAGGAGGTCCACACCAGACAGAGACTAATTAAAATGGCAAAAAAAGTAGTGATAAGAGAGAATTTTAAGAGCAGCAAGGGAAAGGAAAGCATTTACATACAAGGGCAGCCCCATTATGATATGAGCTGATTTTTCAGCAGAACCTCTGCAGGCCAGAAGAGAGTGGCATGATATATTCAAAGCATTACAAGAAGAAAACCTGCAGCCAGGAACACTTTATCCAGCAAGGCTATCATCTGAAATACAAGGAGAGATAAAGAGTTTCTCCAACAAAAGTTAAAGAATACATGAGCACTAAACTAGCCCTACAAGAAATGTTAAAGGGACTCTTTGAGTAGAAAGGAAAGATCATAAGCAGGAGTAAGAAAAGTAAGAAGAACAAAAGCAGTAAAATTAAGTGCATCTATAAAAATTTGTCAAGGAATGCAAGAATGTAAAGTATGACATCATATACTTAAATCATGGTGAGGATAGGAGTAAAGAATGGGTTCAAACTTAAGTGACCATCAACTTAATATAAACTACTATATGTGTAAGATGTTGTACCAACCTAATGGTAACCACAAATCAAAAACCAGTAATACATATGCAAACAATAAAAAGAAAGGAATCCAAGTAAATCACTAAAAAAGCCAACAAACTATGAGAGAAAGGAGCACAAGAAGAACAAAGAAGAACTACAAAAGCAACCATAAAACAAGTAACAAAATGACAATACATACATACTTATCATAAATACTTTGAATGTAAACGGACTAAACATTCTAATCAAAATACACAGGATGACGGGATTGGATAAAAAAGCATGACCCATTTATATGCTGCCTACAAGAGACTCATTTCAGAATTAAAGACTCCTGCAGATTGAAAGTGAAGGGATGGAAAGTATCTACCATGCAAATGGAAGTGAAAAGAAAGCCAGGGTAGCAATACTTGTATCAGACAAAATAGACTTTAAAACAAAGACTGTAACAAGAGACAAAAAAGGACATTATATAATCATAAAGGAAAAAAATCCAACAAGAAGGTATAACAATTGTAAATACTTAGGCACCCAATATGGGAACATCAAATATGTGAAGCAGCTGATAACAAATATAAAGGTAGTAATTCATAGTAATTTAATAATGCAATAATAGTAGACTTTGACACCCCACTACATCAATGGACAGATCGTCCAAATAGAAAATCAACAAAAAAATAGTGGCTTTGAATGACACATTGGACCAGATGGATCTAACCATTATATTCAGAACATTCCATCCTAAAACAGCAGAATACACATTATTTTCAAGTGCACATGGAACATTCTCCAGAATAGATCACATATTAGGCCACAAAACAAGTCCCAAAAATTCAAAATGACTGAAGCCATACCATGCTTCTTCTCTAACCACACACTATGAAACTAGAAATAATCAACCACAAGAAAAACTCTGGAAAGAACACAAATACATAGAGGTTATATATAACATGCTACTAAACAATGAATGGTGCAAAAAAGAAATCAAAGAGGAAACCAAAAAGTACACTAAGACAAGTGAAAATGAAAACACAATGGTCCAAAATCTTTGGGAAGCCAGCAAAAGCAGTTCTAAGAGGAAAATTTATAGTAACAGAGGCCTAACTCAAGAAACAAATCTCAAATAAATAACCTAACCTTACACCTAAAGGAGCTAGAAAAAGAAACAAAACCCAAAACCAGGAGAAGGAATAAAATTATAAATACTGGAGCAGAAATAAACTAAATAGAAACTAAAGTACAATAGAACAGATCAATGATGCCAAGAGCTGGTTCTTTGAGAATATCAACAAATTGATAAACTTTTACCAGACTCATTAAAAAAAAAAAAAAAAAACTCAAATAAACAAAGCCAGAAATGAAAGAGGAGAAATAACAACTGGTACCACAGAAATACAAGGTATTATAAGAGAATATTATGAAAAAATATATGCCAACAAAATGGGCAACCTAGAAGAAATGGATAAATTCCCAGAAACATAACATCGTAAAACTGAATCAGAAGAACTAGAAAATTTGAACAGACCAATAACCAGCAATGAAATTCAATCAGTAATTGAACAACTCCCAACAAACAAAAGTCCAGGACCAGATAGCTTCACCGGCCAATTGTATCAAACATTTATTTTTTTTTAAAGATTTTATTTATTTATTTGACAGAGAGAGAGAGGGAACACAAGCAAGGGAAGTGGGAGAGGGAGAAGCAGGCCTCTGCTGAGCAGGGAACCCCATGTAGGACTCAATTCCAGGATCCTGGGATCATGACCCAAGCTGTAGGCAGCTGCTTGACGACTGAGCCACCCAGGTGCCCGTGTATCAAACATTTAAAGAAGAATTAATACCTATTCTTCTCAACTACTCAAAAAAAAAAAAAAAAATAGAAGAGAAAGGAAAGCTTCCAAATTCATTCTATGAGGTCAGCATTACCTGATACCAAACCAAATAAAGACACTAAAAAAAAAGAGAACTAGGGGCCAATCCTCTAATGGACATAGAAGCAAAAATCCTCAACAAAACATTAGCAAACTGAATCCAACAATAAATTTAAAAAATTCATTCACCACAATTAAATGGAATTATTTTTCTGGGAGGCAAGGGTGGTTCAATATTCACTAATCAGTCAATGTGACAATCACATCAACAAGAGAAAGGATAAAATTTCTATGATCATTTTAATAGATGCAGAAAAAGCATTTGACAGTATAACATTCATTCATGATTATAAACACCTTCAACAAAGTAGGTTCAGAAGGAACACAACATAATAAAGGCCATATATGAAAAATCCACAGCTAACAATACTCAATGGTGAAAAACTAAGAGCTTTTCCCCTAAGATCAGGAAGAAAAGGATGTCCACTCTCAACACTTCTTTTTCAACATAGTACTGGAAGTCCTAGCCACAGCAATCAGGTAAGAAAAAGCAATAGAATACATTGACATTGGTAAGGAAGAAGTAAAACTTCCACTATTTGCAGATGACAGGATACTAAATACAGAAAACCCTACAGACTCCACAAAAAAAAAAAAAAAACAAAAAAAAAACCCTACTAGAACTGTTAAATGAATTCAGTAAGGTTGAAGGATAGAAAATCAATATACAAAAACCTGTTCCATTTCTATACACTAATAATGAAGGAGCACAAAGAAATGAAGGAAAAAAATCACATTTACAAATGCACCACAAAAAAGAGGACACCTAGGAATACTTAATCAAAAAGGTGAAAGATCTGTACTCTAAAAACTATAAGACACGGATGAAAGAAATTGAAGACAACACAAGCAAATAGAAATATATTGCATGCTCATGGTTTGGAAGAACAAATATTATTAAAATGTCCATATGATCCAAAGCAATCTACAGATTTAACGCAATCCTATAGAATATCAACAGTGTTTTCACAGAATAAAAACAAACAATCCTAAAACTTGTATGGAATGACAGAAGACTCCAAATAGCCAAGTGATTTTCAAAAAGAAAAGCAAAGCTGGAGGTATCACAATCCAGATTTCAAGTTACACTACAAAGCTGTAGTACTCCAAAGAGTATGGTATTGCCACAAAGACAGACAAATAGATAAGTGGAACAGAATAGAAAACCCAGAAATGAACTCACAACTATATGGCCAAGTAATCTTTGAAAAAGGAGGCAAGAATATGCAATGAGAAAAAGACAGTCTCTTCAATACATGGTGTTGGGAAGACTGGACAGCTACATGCAAAAGAATGAAACTGGACCACTTTCTTATACCACATGCAAAAATAAACTCAAAATGGATTAGACCTAAATATGAGACTGAAAGCAGGAATATCCTAGAAGAGTGCACACAGCAGTATTTTCTCTGATATTGGCCATAGCAACATCTTTCTAGATATGTCTCATGAGGCAAGGGAAACAAAATAAAAAATAAAACTATTGGGACTACATCAAAATAAAAACTTCTGCACAGTAAAGGAAACAATCAACAAAATGAAAAGGCAACCTACACAATGGAAGAAGATATTTGCAAATGACATATGCAACAATAAAGTGTTAGTAGCCCAAATATATAAAGAACTAATATACTTCAAAAAATAATCCAAATAGAACATGGTCAGAAGACATGAACAGACATTTCTCAAAAGAAGATACACAGATGGCCAACAGACATGAAAAGATGCTCAACATCACTAATTATCAGGAAAATGTAAATCTAAATCACAATGAGATATCACCTCACATCTTTCAGAATGGCTAAAATTAACAACACAAGAAACAAGTGTTGATGAGGATGTGGAGAAAAAGAAACCACTGTTCACTGTTGGTGAAAATGAAAACTGGTAGAGCCACTCTGGAAAACAGTATGGAGGTTCCCCAAAAAGTTACAAATAGAATTACCGTATGATCTGATAATAAAAAATATGTATGCACCCCATGTTTATAGCAGCATTATTTACAGTAGCCAAATCATGGAAGCATCCCAGTGTCTATCAATAGATGAATGGATCAAGAAGAGGGGGTATCAGGTGCCTGGGTGGCTCAGTCATTAAGCGTCTGGCTTCAGCTCAGGTCATGATCCCAGGGTCCTGGGATCGAGTCCCACATCAGGCTTCCTGCTCGGTGGGAAGCCTGCTTCTCCCTCTCCCACTCCCCCTACTTGTGTTCCCTCTCTTGCTGTCTCTCTCTCTGTCAAATAAATAAATAAAATCTTTAAAAAAATAAAAAAGAAGAGAGGATATCAATATCAATATTATGACTCTGAAATTTTACTATAGTTTAACAAAATATTACCATCATAGGAAACAGAGTTAAGTATGTATGAAAAGTCTGTGTTTTCTCTTACAACTGCATGTGAATCTACAATTATCTCAATGAAAATTTTGTTAAAGAAGAACAAAAGTCTACAAGAACATTCTAAAACAAGACAATTATTTAGTAACTCACAAATGTACTACCAAAAATTAAAACACAATATCACAAAAGCTGAAAAGAAAACTAGAAACTATGACGTGAAAAATGGAGGGAAACATAAAGGAATTAACAGTTCTGTCACTGAGGTCAAACATCCAAAAAATACAAGTACAGAAAGAATGAATAGAGAAAATACAGAAAGAAATTTATTAAAGAAATCAAAGAAAAAATTTGCAGCACTGAAGACCTCAGTTTCCAGAATAAATGTGACCCATAAATGCAGAGAACAATAAATAAAAAATACCGGCAACATGGTACATCATCATGTCAGAATTCTGTAACAGTTCACAGTGAGAAAAATTTGGCCACATTTAATGACTGAGAATCAAAACAGCCTACTTCTCATCTAGAAGTTAACAAACAATACCTACACAATTCCAAGAGGAAATGACTTTCAGTCTAGACTTCTATACCTAGTTAGACTATCAATCAAGTGCAAGGGTAAGAGAAAGGTGTTTTCAGACAAGTGAGGACACAAAGAAGTTCCATCTTCAGTGCAACGTTCTTTTAGGAAGCTACTAAGGAGTGTGTTCCACTAAAATAGGCAGTAAGCAGAAGGAAGTCACAGGATCCAGAAAATAAAACTGAACACCACAAAAAAAAAGAAAATTGGAAGGAATGCCCTGGATGATCGGAATCCATCCCACCACTCCAAAAAAAGAGTCCAGTCCAGATTGGAGGGGAATGAAACACTCCAGAAAAATCTCTCCAATGCAAAACCTGAGATTTTAACTGATACATTTGACCACAATGAGAGGCTTACTATTATTACAAATTTCATGGATTAATTAAGAGATAAGTAGAGATGAGCATAAGCAAATGATGACAAGACAGTTAGTACATCCTGGTACACTCCATGACTAAGTTTTGCAAAACAAAGCCATCGGCAGCCTTAATTATATAATCTCTGTTGAGTCATTTAACCAAAAGAAATCAACAAACTGAAGACATAACTGTACGGAGAGTTTGTAGTAAGTCGAAGTGGGAGGTGAGAATATGCGTGGTAGGGGCGGGAGGGGCGCAGTCATGGTAACAATGCCAGAGTTTTACCAAACTCAGCAATAGGTAGAAAAAAATTTTTTTAAATAGTAT
This sequence comes from Halichoerus grypus, assembly GCF_964656455.1. Taxonomy (NCBI): domain Eukaryota; kingdom Metazoa; phylum Chordata; class Mammalia; order Carnivora; family Phocidae; genus Halichoerus; species Halichoerus grypus. The sequence goes on along the minus strand of NC_135713.1, from coordinate 138,298,790 downwards.
ATATTTCATATTTTAAAGTTGTACGTAAATAAAACAAACAGCTGAAAGTGTTGGAAAAGAAGGCCTCTAGGAAATGGGAGTAGGGGTGGGGTGTCTTTTGAATTATCAGACCTTCAGCACCAACTTCGTATCTAACCATTTATACCTCTTACTTCAACAAGTATTGAAAAAACAGTATTACAAAAATAAACACAGTGCATATCATTTTTAAAATTTAGAAAACTTACAAAAAATTAAATTTACCCCTATCATCCTACTACTTTGCGTCTGTTTTCTAAAATGATGGTGTAGGGGCGCCTGGGTCGCTCAGTTAAGCAGTCTGCTTTCGGCTCAGGTCATGATCCCAGGGTCCTGGGATCAAGCCCTGCATCTGGCTCCCTGCTCTGGAGGGAAGCCTGCTTCTCCCTCTCCCACTCCCCCTGCTTATGTTCCCTCTCTCGCTGTGTCTCTCTCTGTCAAATAAATAAATAAAATCTTTAAAGGTAAATAAATAAATAAAATAATAAAATAAAATAAAATGATGGTGTAAAGTTAGAAGAAAAAAAAAAAAAAAGAAATAGCCAATTCCACCAAACTCGAAACATTTAATTATAGAATCTAAAATCTTCCTTTGGAAAACAGTCTTAATCTTCAAGCACTCTTTTGGAAACACATTACAATTGACATTGTCATTGACACTGGGGAAATCTTGGCAGGAATTAAATTGAGTGGCTTGGAAAGGAATCACCCACAGCTGTCCCTGCCTGGATGTATCCAAATTTGACCATTAAACATGAGAAAAACAGAGGACTCACTAATTGAGAATGATAATCAACAATCTACCTTAGGGTCACATTTGTGGGAGTTAATTCAGTTTGATTAAGCCTCCAAGCCATCAGTGTTAAGCTTGAAGCAATATTTCACATGCCTGCTATTTCTCGCTAATGGATTACATTTCGACTTACACTTTTTAGTCCTCTAAGTTCAAAAAATGTTACATATGCATGTCTTATACCCCGTCACTTTTACATCCTACCTTTATAATGTTCCCACTTACTGCAAAGTCATTATACCCTAATAAAGCATCTACACAAATAACAGTTCTCACCATGGAAATTTCATCTTATTTTTCAAATCCTTTGTCGAGATACCTGCCACACTTCTTTTTCCTTTAACGGGAAATTAGTTGAAGATTAATTGCCATTAGTTGAAGAATAACCTAACTTATCTGATAGCCTTGGGTTTAAGATGTTAATTTCAGTACTTAATGTTCCTATCAATGACCCTGAAATGTGGAAACTTTTTCCTTCCTGCCTACCAGTGCAGACATTTCCTTTTAGGAAGGGCAACTTTACTGTGGACTTGCAAGCTTAGGGACCGTTTCTAAACATCTCCCATAGTCCTAAAAATGAAAATGTGGTTTTAACCATACAAACCCAACAAAATGCAGAAAAATCAGCCTGCAAACATTTTTCTATTAGATTTGTACTTGATTGATACCTGGAGCTATTGCATAAATTTCCATAATTTATGCAAACAATGCTAAGTAAATCACACAACAAAAACAATCATATTAATGATACAATAAATTCTCATGAACACTGGTTACTTGGCACCAATTTTTGTATAACTGGAGATAAAAATGTACAGTTAAAGATAAGTATATAAGCATACATGGATTAATATTTTCTATTACTAGAAATATACTCCATCATGCCAGAAGTGATATCCTTTGATAAAATGAGAAGCTATTATTCTGGTGGCACTCAAGATAGGGAAAGGAATTAGAAAGCAGATAAATGTATCTACCCATAAGTTACTTCACCTAGCAAGGCATGGTTTAAAAATTGCACCTGGAAGGATCTTAACTAGAACAGAAGAAATTTATCATCACAAAGGTCCTATATAGAGAATATATTTATTAGTTTCTATCATAAGTCATATTTTCATCACATTTAGAATACATACAATTTTAGCCAATTTGAGAAATCTAGATGTAATATTTCAATTTTGTGGGCTGGGAATATCTTATACCTTCGGGGGGATTTGTAACACACAGGTATATAATGCCTATACCCTTCTGCACACCCAGCTCTGTGTGGTTTTTTCTTTTTTTTTTATTGCCAACTTACCCCAGAGAAACAGAAATGAAGTTCAGTAGATGTTCCCCTGATCAAAAACACAGAACGGCTGGACAAGGCTGCAGCAAAGCTTTCCGTACAATGGCTCTTTACAATTCAAGCCCACACACAGCTAACCTCCCAGAGGCTTTCTCATAAACCCAGCACACACAGAGTCAGAAATACACTATCAGGTCTTTTCTGTGTTTTTGTTCATTCTGGGAAAAAAAAATAACTAGCTTAAAATTACCAACTTTATACTCATAACTGTCTCTCTTCTTGGCTCCAGATGAACAGAGCCCACTCTTGATTAAATACACACCTCTAACTCAACATACCCCTAAAATTTAATTCATGATCTGTCCCACACAATCCTGCCCCTCTCCCTGTGTCCACCATCTTAGTAAATGATGCCCTCAAAAGTGGAAGACTGGGGGTCACAGTAATTTCTCCACTTCCCAAAACATCCCCATCTATTTTGTTTCCATCCCCATCAAATTAAATTCATCCACTATGCTCTCTGCTTTCTCATTACTCAAGTCCAGGTTAGACCACTCGGTCTCGTGCGCAAGATTACAATAGGCTTCTAACTGTTCCTTTTTGCTTCAAAGACTTTCAATGGCTTTTTCTTGTTCCTAAGAAAAAATCCAAAATACTAATGAAAACCAACTGTCTTTGCACTATCTGGCCCTTACCTACCTCTCCAGCCTCATTTTGTGCAACCCTAACAGATACAGGATCCTCCTGTGTTCCAGATACAGGATCCTCCTTTCTGTTCTTGTATTGTGCTGAGCTTACTCTTCCCACATGCTGTCTCCTTGCCCCAAATGCTCTAATGAACCTCTCCTTCCTCCCTCTTCTAACATGTGAGTCTTAAACATTCTTAAGCACCCATTAGACCCAACACCATTGCCTTATGCCCTCAGACCAGACATACTTCCCCTGTTCATGCTTTGAGACCCTCTATTCCTCCTTCTTAGAAACTCTACTTAATTGGAGTTTTGTATTTCACTGCTTAAGGTCTCCGTCTTCTGCTCGACCTTTTTTTTTTTACAAGACTAGAGAGTAAATATTTTGGGCTTTGCTGGACATAGGGTCTCTGTTTCAACTATTCAACTTTGCCCTCAAATGAGAAAGCATCCATAGACAATAAGTAAACAAATGGATGTGGGTGTGCTTCAGCACCCTTTTGGCCGTAACTGGCCCATCTTTTCATTGGTTCGTATAAACTCCATGAAGGCACTGGGCATGTTTTGTATTGTTTAGTGTTGTTATCTCAGTACCCTTTAGAATACCTGGCATACAATCAGGATTCAGCATATATTTATTGGATGAATCAAGAGGTCAGTAAATGAGTAAAATTTTGGATCCATATTAATCATTTATGAGGGCATAACTGTGTTTTCAGTTCTGCTTCTAATCTATAAGAAAAAAATCATAATGTCATTGTATGCTCTTAAGTGGCCAATTGATTATTCAGATTTGCTCTTGATTAGCCTGATAGTCTCAGGAAAACTCAAAACACAGAAGGTTAAGTATTTAGTGAGGGTGCCTGTACTTGTCCACTAGGTCTCCTAAACAGAACAGGAAGTTTAGAGAAATATGGGAACTAAAGAGAGAAACCAGGTTCCAACATCCTATTTTCACCTAGCAGGAAAAGTGACATGAGCAACTAAAGGAATCTTCCTTTGTTAACTACTGGGTTGAGCACAGAGACAGTAATTGTAAAAAGGATAGCTACAACTAAGAATTATAAAGACATTCACTCCAGAGGATGTCTGAAAACTTTTGTAGCAGCCAATTAGGCACTTGAGCTTCACTTAAAAGTTTGGTGTTTTGTTTTGTTGTGTTTTTCTGGCCAGAGAAGAATAGTTTTGGAGACTTCCAGCCAACAAGATGAATTGAGCAAATGCAGGTATATCCATCTCTTCTCAATTAAAGCTGTTTGGGGAAAATACATAGCCAAGTCTGTAGGCAAAGAAGGAGACTGTCGTCGTACCAGAAACCTAGCCCGAGTTGAAGCTATGTGAACTACAGGGGAAAGCGATGAGATAAACACCCTAGGGGCTGAGGTTTTAAGCTACTATTGAAAGACTGTAGATTCAGGTAGTCTTATCACTAATGTCAAGGGAGTAGCACTGGGCTCCCTGTATAAAGCTGGGGCAGGGGAAAGAGAATATTACTTAAGGGAACAGTGACTTGAAATTTTCTGAAAAACAGCCAACTTCCGGCAGCCTGAAACAAATTGGTTACCCAGAACATATGTGGGAAAAGAGAATCCCCACCCATACCAAGTAAGAACTATAAGCACATTCATTAATTATGAAACTCCTGAAATGAAAAAGATATGTAAATAGTGGATCAGATCTGATGAAGCCTACAGGGTCACCTGAAAAGGGAATGAAGAAATTCTCCAGAGGATACCCAAGGAAGAAAAATACACATTAACAACACAAAATATAGTCCATGGTATCAATAATCTATGTATGTCAGTTTATAATTGACAAACTAGAATAGAGAACAGTCCAAAAAGGATGTCTAAAATAAGTATGTTTCAAGAGGGCAGAAATGGAATCCATAAAAAGGTCTTTTGAAAGGAAGTAGACAGAAAATAATCAAGGACCAATGATACATAAAGTATAGTCACTGAAATAAAAACATTTAATAACTAAAACTGTAGAGATGAAGAATAAATCACTATAATGAAATAACAAATCATGAGTCTCTCACAATGTAGTACAGAGTTACAAAGAGATAAGAGGGATAAAAAAAAAAGGTAAGAAACACAGAAAACCAGTAGAAATTCCAGAAGGAACAAATAGTAAGAACATACGAGAAATGTGTAATTACAGGATAAAAACTTCTAATAATTGAAAAGAGAATTTTTTGGACTACAAGTATTTCTTGAATTCCAATAATGGTTTTTTAAAATTTTACCTAGACATAAAAATTATTAGCAAAAAGGTCTTAACGTTTTCTACATGGGGAAAAATGTCAGCACTCAATAACCAGTGCCTGGAGACCAGATCTATCACAGAATGAACACAGACCCAACCAAAATGGATAGCACACTGCTCATAGTCAAGAACAGAAATGAGATGACAGCAGAATAATAATCCTGCCAAAGTGCCAAAGAAATATATTTATCCACCTAAAATCTCAACAAAGTAGCATGAAAATGAAATGAAGCCATTTTTAGATGTAAGTATAAGGTATCCAAAAGAATTTTCTACGCACAAAAAAATTACCAAATGCTCTATTTCAGGAAGAATAAAAATGATTCCACAAATAGAAGATTCAGAAAAAAATTAAGAGTGTGAAAGTAGAATTCTACTAAACATTTAAGGGAGGAGTGATACAAGTTTTCTATAATCTCTTCCAGAAAATTGAAGCAGAGAGATTACTTCTAACTAATTCGATGGGGCCAGCATTACCCTAATTCCAAAAACAAAGACACTGAAGGAAAGGCAAACTAGAAACCTATGTTTCTAATGAACAGAAGTGCAAAAATCCTCAACAAAATACTACCAAATTAAATCTTTCTATGTGGAAAAAATAAAAAAGAATTATACACCACGACCAAGTGGGATATATCTCAGGTATGAAAGGCTAGCTCAACTTTCAAAAACTAATAAAGTCCATCGTATCAATTGGCCAAAGAAACAAAATCATATAATCATATCAGTAGACACATAAAAAGCATAGGACAAAATGTAATGCCAATGCATAATAAAAACTATAATAAAACTAGGAGATCAGAGCTTCTTCAAATTGATTTTAAAAAAATCCACATAAAGCTGACTGCTAACATCATACTTAATGTAGATACACTAGATAGTTTCTTCCTCAAGTCAGGATGGAGACAAGGACATCGCCTCTTAACACCTCCATTCAACACTGTGCTGGAATTCAATGGAGAAAAGATGATCTTTTCCACAAATGAACTTAAAAATAAACATAAGCAACAAACATTAAATCCATATAGAATAAAGTAGAATTTAAGAAAGCAGGTGGAAAAGAGATTTCTTAAATAAGATTTCAAAAGCACCTACCCGGGCGCCTGGGTGGCTCAGTCGTTGGGCGTCTGCCTTCGGCTCAGGTCATGATCCCGGGGTCCCGGGATCGAGTCCCACATCGGGCTCCCTGCTCAGCGGGAGGCCTGCTTCTCCCTCTCCCACTCCCCCTGCTTGTGTTCCTGCTCTCGCTGTGTCTCTCTCTGTCAAATAAATAAAATCTAAAAAAAAAAAAAAAAAAAAAAGCACCTACCCTAGGGAAGGAGTAATAAATTTGATTACATTAAGAGAAAACACTTGGCGATATCCAAGTTCACTATAAGCAAGGTGCAAATACAAATAACTGACACAAGACAGTATTACAACGTGAAGAAAAGCAAAGGATCAGTATCCAGCCCTTTAGTTGAGCGTTAACACATTTAGATTTACTAGTGACATTCACAGTGTGATGTATATTGTACACCATCCAGTGACTACTGCAGCTTTGGCTGAAGCAGAATCTTCAAACAAATCTTGCTCTTTCGACAGACCAAGGAACCTGTGGGATCCTCTAGAAGGTAACAATGACATTTGTAACTAGCGTGAGACACATACCCGTAGAAAGTTACATCCCTCCCTAAAACTGGCCCCAGACCATGGGAGACTGTTGCAGAGAAAGGGAGGCAGCTATGTTAGTGAGACCCTTCTTCATCACTGATGTCCTGACACCAACTATCGTGCTGGCCAAATGGAATTAGCTTCTTTTCAAGGTGACAACAAAGAACTAAAAACTGTGTTGCTCTTGGCTTTCAGAGCTGAGACCATATTTATTGTTTTCCCTGTAGCACTACTTACACAAGACTGAAGAAATCTACTTGAAATTGTTTTATTATGCTAATAAACTGATGTACGTTAAAAAAAAAAAAATTAACCCCTATCCATATCAGTAAATAGCAATTCCATTCTCCTACTGTCTCAAGCCAAAAAGATGAAGCCATCTTTAATTGGATTCCAGAATGTGTAAAGAACACTTACAAGTCAGTAGAACAAAAAATATAGCCAATCAGAAAAGAGATGAAAAGTAGAAACCAGAATAGCCAATAAATTATAAAAAGTCATCCAACCTCACTAATAATTGAAGAAACTCATTATTGATATAACCGCAATTCCACTCAATTTACCAAATTGGTAAAAACGGCTATGTCTGATAATGTCAAGTATTGGGAGGATCTTGAAAAAGAATGGTCCCCTCAGATACGGCTAGCAGAATCATAAATCGATACAATGACTTAGAGGACAATTTGACAATCACCAGTGAATTTAAGTATATGTACATCACACAGCTCAACGTAGCAAGTGCACTTCTGAGTATATACCTAAGAGATCTCTTACATATGTATACAAAGAGACATATACAAAGAAGCATTTCTCCTTAAGAGCAAAATCAAGGGACCAACCCAAGAGTCTACAAGCAGAGAAACAGATAAAGACATGTGTATGACAGGTCACAATTTCAGGACAGAACACTATAAAGCAGACAGAATGTAGAAACATCTCAAAAACACAAGGTTGGAAGGTGCAGAATGATCTACGGCAGTTAAAAAATACAACAAAAATAATACTCTTGGATTGTTTCTGCACAGATACTTAAGTGCATAAAAATGGGATGAGAGGAAAAATACTAAATATGAGATATTGGCTGCTTCTGGGGTTGGAAGAAGAATAGTAGGAACACAGGCATGGGTAAAAGGATGATAATAGAATGATCTCTTTTAGGAAAAAAAAATATATATATATATCTTGAAACAAATATGAAGACATATTAGCCATTATTAATTCTGGGTAGTAGGTATGTTATTGTTTGTAATTCTTCATACATTAAATTCTTCAAAAAAATAGAGTACATGAAATTTCCTTGGCTACATAACATTTACTTTTGCTTTTCTACTCATTGTGTTTTATGAAACAAGGCTCCTTGACTGCTCTCAAGTTCTTTTCTTCCTTACATTACATACATACTTTTATGTGCCCCGATTTCCCCCAGACAGTAAATGTAAACACAAAATAGAGTATTGAAGATGAACAGGAAACTCAATCATGTGAATATTAAAATATGTTAATTTAGAATTACTTATTGGTATGAGCCATGCAGATGAGGGAGAAGGACAGAGACAGGGAGGTAGGGAGGGAGAAGGTAACAAGGAGGCAAGGAGAGAGGAGTAAGGGGGAGGACTGACAGAATCACTGATATACCTGCGTACTGGGGCATAAAAGGGCAGTGTCCTCCACCTGAGTATTAAGTTTTCAACAAGGGCAGAATTTTCTCCTTGCACTTTGTCTCGAGACCAAAGAAATTATTGAGGAGTATAGACTCAGTGGCCATAGGAAATGGGTGTGCTGTGCTTCCCTCCTACATGAGCAGATTCTATTTTGGCATTGAGCATTTTTTTTTTTTTTTTTTTTTTGCAGACATGGGCCCAGAAACCACAGATGGCAGATGACTCAGGAGAGTGGGATGGTCAAGAAGTGCTGCATTTCAAGTATGTGCTCAGTCAGATCCCGGTGTGCTCTTGGGTTGGGAAGGGCAAATACACTTCTCAAGGCAGAGCCTGGTGTCCATCAAGTAGGTCAGTCTCAGGAAGGGTTTCTCGGTCAGGAAAGAACCAAAAACTCGGCTAAAAATCAATATACCTGGTGAGCTAAGCTGACATCACCAGTAACATTAAGTCCAACCTTCCAGGACTCTGTTGTTTTTTGTTCTTTGTTTTTTGTTTTTTACTATAATGGCAATTAGATGAGTTGATACACAGTCTACAATCTTTTCTCAAAATGACAAGATGTGGGTTTTCATCTGCTTTTGTTATTAATATACTATGAGACTTAGCATTTCATAGATGATAGTTTAAAGATAGTTGACAGATGTATGTGTGTATATGGATGTGTATATATATATATATATATATATAAATTCATATCTTTTGTAAAATTGGATGTAACAATGCTTGCTGGATCTTTAGTAGATTATTATGACACAACAGTTATTAAAATGCTAAAGAATTATATTGAAATATTAGTACTTTGGGTTTGGTTTTCCAGAATAACAATTGCTCAGAAGCAATAGTCACTAACTGGAAATATTTCAAAAACATGAATACAGGGCTTTCAATTTAATAATATATTACTTTTATCATTATTTTCACATTAATTATCCCTCCACATAAACACCTGACCATTGAAAAATTTGAGTTTGAACAGCATGGGTCCACTTATAGACAGATTTCCTTTGATAAATGCAGTATGGTACTCTAAATGTATTTTCTCTTCCTTATTTTCTTAACATTGTCTTTTCTCTAGCTTACTTTATTTTAAGAATACAGTATATAACACATTTGACATACAAAATAGATCTTAGCTCTTTTTGTTAGTGGTAAGGATTCTTGGCAATGGTAGGCTATTAGTAGTTAAGTTTGGGGGGAGTCCAAAGTTATACTGAAATTTTTGACTGCATAAGGGGCTGGCATCAAGCTCCCACATTGTTCAAGATCAACTGGATTTCTCACCAAGCACCTGAGGGAAGTTTTTCATTTGATTTCCACTTTTTCACATGACTGCAGAAGGTTTCCTATTGCTTACGGTTCTCCAAGTTTCCCTCCCTTCTCTACCCTCTTACCCCAATCCTTCCCTCCGGATCTAACAGTATGTAAGCTCAGCTATAGGAAATATTGGGAATACTTTTCTTCTAGCAGTATTTCCTTCCTTTCCTAGAAGGAAAATGGCAACCCTTGTAACTCCTCAAACAAGATGTAAATCATGGTTAAAATCTTTTACGAAAGTATGAAAAAGTTATTTTGGACATCTATATATAGCTCCTGTTTATCTGATCCTTTTTGTTTCTCTTGCTTTCTATCACAAATCAACTGTCAGGAACAGGTCTAAGTTCATTGATGGATAGAATGTATAAAAATGTACACAAAGGATAAATATATATGTTCAACATAAGATTGACTGATCTGTTGCTAATATTCACCCATAGTAGTAACTTAAGAATGATTCTGACCTTGTATTCATGCTCAGTAGGATAATGTCATTAGTGACAAGTATTCTTTCATGGGCAGTGGCTAAAGACATCTTCAACCAAAAGCATTTGCATTTTTTTTGATGGGGAAATCAAGATGATGGAGAAATCAAAAATGCGTTAGACCCCTACCAGCTGATGGAGAACCTGTTTAGGAACAAAGAACTTTCTTAGGTTCTCCTGTTTGGCCTATTTTTCAAATTCTGACTTGCTAACCACACAAAATCTTTCCAAAATAAACTAACTGTATTCATTTGTGTAAAATTAAATCACTAGCTTAGTAAACACTCTTCCTGGCACCTGTATGTAATAATAAAGATAGAAATCTCACTATTTGTAATCCCAGTATGACTGTCCTCCAAGTAGAGCAGGTGACAGGCCACTAACCATCAGTCAAAGTTTTATACATTAACATTGTCATCTTGGATGTTTTTATCAAAAGCTCCAGAGAAATACTCTTACATAATCTGATAAATATACTATCTGAATGCTCACCATTTTTATAATAATCTGTGTTCAAGGAACCAAGTTTTAAGCCAAAATACTTGGGCATTACACATATGTGTTCAATATGCCAGGCTATCTAACTGGAAAACAATCATTTATATAATTTTATATAAATAATTATATTATTAGATTAAGGGTCCCTGCTCAGTAAGGCCTTCTTTGGCCATCCCATCTCAAATTCCACCAATGGGATCCTTCCTGTCCACCCTCCCTTGCACAGAGTGCTAACACAAATCACTACCCCCATTACCATTTTGTTATTGAACCAATTATATTGTATTCACGTATACTATGTATTGTCTGTCTGCTCTTGAGAAGGTCAGCTTTCCATAACCCAAACTATGTCTTGTGTCCAGTCTTGTAGCCACAACACCTAGAACACTACCTAGTCAAAATAGGCTTTTGATAAATTGTTATCAACCGAATGAATCCCATCAATGTTCTTAAGATGGTCAGAGTCTGTCTTCAGGCAGAAAAGCCCTGGATCAATTTCTCTACTTTTTCTTTATTCTCATCAGGATTCTGGCAAAACCAGGGTAGTAATCAAAGCTGCTTCTTCCAGGATAAGCCCCAGACATTCCTTTCCTTCTTCTTTCTGTTGTTGTGTTTTGGGTGGTTTTGTTGTTGGTTTCTTTCTCTCCTCTTGTCTCAGGTGAAAAGCTGGCAGCTGGTCATAGGTGAAAAGGCATGGGGCAGCTGACTTAGCTTCCAGGTACCCCTTCCGGTCTTGCTCACCCCTCCCCCTCTGACACTTGCAGGTGTATTCCAGACCAGCTGTATTGTCCCCCGCGATGTTTGCTAATTAGGTATTATTTTAGAAGGAAAAAAAAACCCTAGTTGTTATATTTTGAACTATTCAGCCACACTAGACATGGCAATAGAAGTCGTACCAAAAGTCTAGGATAATTGCCAAAATTCATTCATTCTGGGATTAAAGCCCAGGCTAGAATAATTTATAAATAGCTTGCGGTTATAAGTGTCAAAATATAGCACAAAAACACCAGAGGCAGATATTTTTCAAATAAAATAGGGGCAGGAAAAGCCCTGCAAAGTATTATTAAAGGACACAAAGGAGAAGACAAGTGGGTTTACTAAGTAAAAAATTTTAATTTCTGAAGAGTACGATATATAATGAACAGATCATTAGAAAAATGGGTAAAATGTGTATATAAGTCTCAAAAGACATACAATGGCCGCTGGACAATAAAAATGTGTTTAATCCCACAAATCATTGAATACATTCAATTAAAAGGTAATGAAATATCAATACTTTTAATCTTTACAAATACAGTAAATAATACATTCCAATGTTGACTTTGATACAGATGAAAAGAGTACTCTCATAAACTTCTGGGTAGACCACAAATTAGTATTATCTTTTCTAGAGGGCAATATGAAAGTAGATATCCCAATTCCAGTAGGTGTATTCTCTGAATGCAATCGAAAAAGAAATCACATACGAGGGCAAAGAGATAACATATAAGAATGTTCACTGCAATACTGTTTACATGAAAAAATATGGGTAGTGACTTTCTAACAGTACTGGGGGTGGATTAAAAATTAATTACAGTACTTTTCCATAATGAGATGTTGCAGCCAACATAATGGGAAAGAAATGGACACAGAAAAAGGTTCATGAAGCAGTGTCGAGTGAACTGTCAGAGCATAGTTTAACAGATGCAATGTATGGTATGTCAACAGATTAATTAAAATGTCTTGGTAACATATGTGTGAATAAGGGCACCGTGGTGGCTCAGTCACTTAAGCATCTGATCTTGGTTTTGGCTCAGGTCATGATCTCAGGGTCCTAGGATCAAGCCCCCGCACCCGCCCAGTTGGGCTCCATGCTCAGCAGGGAGTCTGCTTGAGGATTCTCCCTCCCTCTGCCCCTCCCTCCTCACACTCTTTCTCACTCTCTCTCATATAAATAAAAGCTTTAAAAAAAAAAAAAGACGTGCAAATACACATAGCTATTAGTAATGGTTGTCAAGAGACTGGGAGAAAATGCCATTTCTTCATCACATACTTTCAGGTTGCGAAAGCTTCTAGATCAGACCTTTACATCCTGATGTTTTAAAGTCTATCCCCATTTTGATAATATTCTCAGCAGGAGAGACAGCAAAAGGCAGAAGACCCCAATGAGAACCCAAATCCAGGAACAAGTGAGAGCTGGCTTTTACACCTGTTTCTTAACATTGTCCCTATTGCATACAAGTCACCTAAACATAAGAATCCATTCCCCGCCCCCCATTTGTCTTCTCATTAACATCTAGCAAAAGCTTTGCTTCCTGAAATTCCGGAACTCTCTCTCCCTTCGCTCCTCACTAGATGTCATTATTCCATCCTCTCTCTTTCTCTGTGCTGAGAAGAGCCGTCTTCAGCAAGCCAGAGGGCAGATGCACAAGGATCAAACGGAGCTCTCCCCCACCACAGCGATCACAAGGTCTGCTGTGCCCAGGAGGAGGATTGCTACATCCACTGCAGGGCAGAAGCCCTCGGCCACCAGGGATTGATGGGCCTGTCAGTAGTTCTCAGATTGCCCACTTACAGTTAGACTGAATTCATGCAACAATGAGGTCACCTATAATCTCTAGCAGGTAAATCCTATTAATTTCATAGCGCACATGACATATGCCTCTAATGGGTACTAAAATTGGGCTATATCTTTCGGTGGTGGTTTTTTTTTTTTTCTCAGAGACTCATTTTTTCCTGGTTGATGTTGTATTTCTAACCCTTCTTTCGACACTATTGACTATAGTTAGGTTTTTCTTGCAAAAATTATAGCCCTAAAGTTGCTTGCGAATCCGTTTCTATTCTTTTGACTTCAGATAAACAACCCTTTGAGAGTAAGCAAAAGAACTGCCCACTGGTAGGTTTTTAGCTTTCGCTGCACTTTAGTACAGAAGCCTGACATAAACCCTTCCGTCAGACATGCGGGAACACAACTCTAAAGGAGCCTTGGGAAATTTGGCTACCGTTAAGAGATTAGAGAGAGCTACCATTTGCAGTCAATTTTTAAAGCCTGGCAAGCTCTAATTTGGGGACCGCAAATCAACTTCAAAGTGCATCTATCTGTAAAAAACAGATGTGGATATAATTACATACCTGCAGATTCATGAAAACATGGACAGGAGCTGCTCTGCTTCAAATTTCTATTGCTACATTTTCATAGATACCAATGAAATGACGTTGACTTTCCTCCACTACAAAAGCAGGTCCATTTGACCATTTCCTTTAGGACATTAGGGCCAGCAATTTTAGCATCTTTGCAGATTTCTACATTGGCCCTTATCTGCAGAAAACCTACCGTGCTTGGTTTAGTCTTGAGATGGTTTGCAAGCCTTATGTGTCCTCTCCTTGGAAGTGCTTAGAAAAACAAAACAAAACAAAAACTCAGAAGATTTCAAGTTTTATGGAGAGGAGGCTTATAATCTCAACAGTAAGGAAAATGGAGAATCTAACACACACACACAAACCACAAGGGGTGAGAAAGTAACAAAGTCTTCCATGTAGGTGGGAGAAATCATTCAACAATGACAATGACTTCTAAGGACAGCAAGCAAATCCTCGCACAAGCATGGAGCCCTGTGCTTGTGTAATCAATAAAGACAGTATTAACACAGCCTCTGGATCTGTCTTCCTTCTTCTACATTCGTCCCCCACCCTTCATTCTCATTCTAAACACACCAACAGGGTGATCCCATTAAGAACACAAGAACATGTCACTCCCCCACTCAAAAATCTCCCAGAGCCTTCCTTTCTCAAAGATCCAATCATCGAGCCCTGCCCCCACTTGCCCTCGTGCCCCATCTAGGCCCCCTCTTCCTCTTGCTCCAGCTCATCTGCCATGCTGACCTCCCAGCTCTTCCAAGAACTCGCTGGGCACACTCCCACTTCCCTGCATTTGCACACGGCAATTCCTTTCCTTGGATCAATTTCCTTCCACATATACACATGGCTTTTTGCCTTACCTGCTTCGACTGTTTCCTCTGATGTCACCTTTTCAAAGAGGGCTTTCTTGACATCTGATTTAAACCATCATTCCCCTTTCCTGCGCCACTAACTCAGTGAGCCCAGCCCTTCCTGCTTTAGTGTTCTCCAAATGCTTACCAACATATGGTAAACTATGTGTTTACTCATCTACTTATCTGCTCTCTCCTTCTGTTTGAAGTAAATGTCCTGCAGGTGAAATATTGTCTGTTTTGTTCAGTGCCTGCGTACCTTAGCACACAGTAGGGACTCAATAATATTTGCTAAAAGAAGGAGTAGATACTTGATGAATACATTAATGAATGAAGAATAAGGAGTAAATGCTAGGGCAAGAACGATGAAACAAGATTCGTGAACTGGATTGTACAATTATAGCCAGAAGAGAAAGATCCATTTGGGTGCCTGTCAGCATAATGTTAACTTAAGAGAAGGCTAGCATCCTATGGAAGAGCAGACCGTGGGGCAAACATGAAAGAATGGCAGATATCACCAACGGGGGTGTTCACCAAAATTAATAGATTTTTCTGAGCAGACAAAACTATTCTATTACATCTTTTTAAAGCCTGATAAAATCTACTGATTCCAGAATAACAGTATCTGAAAATACTCGGCTTGAAAACATTCAGCAGGAAATCCTCTGGCTTTTTTCCAATGCCAGTGAGTACAGTATCCCGCGTGCAATCTACCAACAAATGCAACTCCTTCTCACCAAGTTCACCATTATCTGCAGTCCAGTCTACTGACATCCCCAGATGAGAGCTCAGGGGCCTCATAAGTACAGTCTGTTTTTCTACCTTGGCATCCCCACAGCCCTGCTGACTCAGCATCTCGAGGGATCACACGTAGGACAGAACCCTAAGGTCTCACCACACCTAGAAGGCTCCACAGGGTACGGAGCCTGGCTACACCGCTGGCCTCACTTCATACCCTTCCTCCCTCTCCCACTGCCATGTTGATGCTCTTGCTGTTCAACACACCAAGCAAACTCATGCCACAAGTGGTTCACACTCACGGTTCACTCTCTGGAACATTAACCCTCCCAATACACCTGTGGTTCACATCCTCCCCTTATTCATCACCTCATTAAAGTTTTGCTCAAGGATCACCTCTGCAGAGAAATCTTTTCCTGACCACCAAATATAAAATTACAGCCCCTGTCATTCTTTACGTCTTTCCATATTTCATGTTTGTTTATAGTCCTTCTTTCCTCACATTCTATTATAGATTTGTCTACCTCTGTACTTTTATTGGTGTTTCCCCAGTGGCCATACTGTACCAGGTTCAGGGTTGGTGCTCGAAAAGTATTTATGGAAGACATGAGTCCGAAGTGTAATGCAAGGAGAGACCCCAAGTTCAAGTTCCTTTGAGGAACTTCATAGGAAGGAAATGGGCTTCAACAGTTGATTTATTGCTCTGCAGAACCCAACATGCTCATAATTAGAAAATTTTCTCCACATTTAAAGTTCATGATCACTTCCTGTTCTAGGGGAAAACATTCAGAATCACTATAAAAACTATTGGAGTTGTCAACTTGCACACAATAACCAAAGGTTCGTTGGATGACATGGCTTACTTTTCTTCTATCCTAGCTTAGTCTGTGTAAAACTAACTCAGTCCAATGTACTGAATTGTTGAATCGCTATACTGTACACCTGAAACTAACAAACTGCACGTTAATCATAGCGGAATCAAACTTTTTAAGAAAGATTAAAAAAATAAAACTGACTCAGTCAGAGCAAGCAACCACGAGGCAAAAAACCCTCCATTTCTAAATGAGACAGCTTTTCTCTTCTCATCTGTATTTAAAAGCAACCATGTCTGTAACCGAAACCTCATCACTGTTTTTACGAAAATGTGTGTTTGCTGAAAGACATAGAAATATGAAGAAACCAGGTAGTTAAATCCCAAAACCTGCTTCTAAGAAGCCTTTTCTAATCCTATATAACTTATAAAAAATATTCATCTCATCTCCTACTGTATTATGATTCCCTATATTTAAGGTAATAAAAAGGGAATTAAGTTGCATGTTTTCCATACTAATTTGGGTCTACTTAAAAAAAGAGGGGGGGCAGAGAAATAGAATACTATCCCTATCTAATGTTTATTCCTTCTCCTTAAATTGCTGTTTTCCCATAATCTAACTTTTACAATAATAAATCTATATATTCTTTCTACCAAATCTTAATAAAAAGTTCTGGGCAAGTACTTAAAGAAACTTCTGCGACTGTAAAATGTCAAGATCTCATAAAGCATGTTTCTGAAGTGAGGCAGGAAGATCTGGCTCTGTTGGAACTAAGGCAGAATTTAAAATACCCAGATTCCCCAATCCTTATGCAACCTCTCCAGTCAGTGGGCACTGCTGCTAGTTTTCTATCACAGGTAGAATTTCTAGTAGATTTTTCCCACAGGAAAGACCTCTCTGTACAGGTATCAGGTACCTAGCTCAAGCTACACACAAAGACTTTAACTGATAAACAGCTACATTGTAAATGATCCCCTTGTCCATTTTACATGAAATTATTGTTGATGGTTTTATGATTCCTCTTTAAAATAAGTGGCAAACGATAGGCTGAGATTAAAACATTTTCCACTCCAGTTTCTTTGCTGCTTTTAACCAAACACTCTCAGTAGACTGTCAAAACAGCAAGGTTCGTCATCATTCAACTTTTACAGTATCACTTCTAATAAACAGGCATGTAAACAACATAAAATCCATAAGGCAAACATCCAGTCATTTGTCTTGACTGTGTCGAGATATTCTCAGAAAATCAGGCAACATTTTGACTCTCAACTACAAACCGTGGTCAATATACTGTAGGCTGACATTGCCTACGCAGAGAGCCTGGAAGTTTCCAGAATACCACTGGCAAATGCATTTTCTAAAGATTCACAGGAACCCACTCCATGCCAAGCACAGTTGTAGACATCAAGACTACATTGAATGAACAGACATGGCCTCTGCCCTCAAGGATTTCAGGCCATCACAGTATGACTTCTCATTATAATAATGTGTAGATACACACACACACACACACACACACACACACACACACACTTCTGTGCAGGTGCTGCTTTTTGATCTTTTTCAAAGGAAAGAACTGGGCAGTTTCAAAGTCACTGCCTACTGCTTTAGAAAAAGCAGAGGTCATGAATGTTTCACTGAAATATCTCAGATGTTATCCTTTATGAATGAAGGGTTTCTATGCAACTTGATTGTAAAAATTATCTGCCTACAGGAATTCAGATAAAAAGCCAACTACTTTAAGTGGGTGTTTCCTGCATAAAAAAGATGATGATGATGCATTGTCAATTTCAGAACTGCCACTTTTCAAAGTCATGACCACAACCACTGCAATGAAAATGCCATCAGGAATTCACTTCCTACACTGCAAAACTTGGCCTGGAATAGCACATGCTTTTGGCTACATCTACATTTCCGATTAATTTTTTGAATGCAGAAAATGTACAATCTTGACATTTAAAGAAATGAACACTGACGCATATTCCTTCAACTTAGAGAAAAGAGGAAGAGCACATTTCATCATGTTCATACACAAAACAGGGTTTGTGTGAATGATCCGTTAGGGTTTTCAAATGCATTTTATTCACTCCTTATACACATTCACAATGCCCATTGACATTAATGAGGATCACTCAAGTGTATGGACAAAGAGCAGGCTTTTGTGTGTATATTTGTACATTGAAGCAGTAAACTTAAATACTCTCAAAGAAACCTAGTTGATTGTTTTAGTGTTAAATTGATTTAAAATCACCGGCGCAAGTGCGTGAGGTAGAGAGAGTAATATGGTTAACAGGGCAAGGATGTTTCAAGGCATTATAGAGGTGAAGATGCATTTCCATACATTGTCCTATTTTCCCTAACCATCCAGGACAGGCACCTGTGTCTTAATTTTTCCTTCTTATTCAACAGACATTATATTACCACTACATGGGGAAAGGAATGACCATGAGATGGTTCCAGTGGTTCTTTCCTGGTGGCCTAGCAATCAACTGTAGCAGCGGGGGTGGGGGGGGTGGAACTGACCGTGGCCTCAACTTCCCAGAGTCCCCAGGTGCTAGCAGCGCTGTCCACCTACGGAGTCTATTTTGTCCTCTGAGACTAATCTCATGCCCACCTTATAAAGAAGGTACAGGAGCGAGCATTCTGCAGCATGAGGCTGGGAGAGACTGGGAGCCCACCTAGTCCCCCTCCGCCTGTGACTCCGGCTGGCACCATGAGACAGACACTTGGAAGCACGTGACACTTGGCCAAGCCCTCCACCAACACTACTTGCTTCAGCATCTTTTTTCAGAGAACAGTTCACATTCCTTCGTAATTTACAAGTTCACTCAATGAACGCTTGTTTATAAGGACAGCGACTTTCAGTGAAAACAACTGTAACATCTCTAACAGGCTCTGTCACTGATGCATTTTCTGGTCAGAACATGGGTTTCTAGCAGGAGCGACAGTAAGAAGGACAATTGGTGTCAGTCACGGTCAACATAAAATTTTTAAAAATCAAGGTTTGAAGTTACATCCAATTTGCTTATTATGGCTTGTAGCGTCTTTACGGCATAAACAGAAACATCAAGATGGAGGTCCAGGCAAAGTGTTTGAGAGTGGTTGAGACAGAAAATGTTCTCTAGGATACTTCTGAGATAAATAAAATGAATTCAGAGAGACATATCTGAACACTTTAGGAAGAATACCTCCTGTCTCCTATTCAGAACAAAGATGAAATGCCAGTCAGACTTTCAGGTTTTTTACCTAATTACTCAAAATCAAAACAAATAGCTAATCTTTGATGAAGTGGAGTTCAACGGAACAGGATTTGGCACTGATGCTTGAGCAGAAGGTCTGAGAACAATGAAGCCACAGATCTAATCTTAAGAAATACAGTGTATTCCCTTATTTCAGTGTGTCCATTGGGACAGATGACTGATGACCCTTCAGCTGCTGCCCAAAGAGTATTTCACAGTCAAGTTTGAGGGCAAGGTACACAGTTAGATGGGGTTTTCTACAAGGACCTCCTACCACAATGCCCAATTCACGGAGAAGCATAGAGGAAAAAGGGCATTGCCACGTCAGAAGGCAGAGGGCAATGCAAGTGGACAGATGTGAAAACTTTCCAGTCCTTCATGACTCATAATTGTAATAGGTAGACAACGAAATCTTCAACTTCAATGACCACACGCTGGTTGATGCACTTGGATTTTCTCCCTTGCTTACTACACACCCAAAACATTAGGAAGTCTGTTGAAGACATCTGTGGGCTCAATACTTTGAGATTGATGATTGCTGCTTCTGGCTCCAAGTTCTGTAGTGATCCACAGAGATCTTCCACACTGTGGAAGCCATCTATGATGATTCCACTCACTGCTTTAATTCAGAGGTAGTAGAAGAATTACTATTAGAAAGGTATGTGCTAACAAACCATGATTTTCTTTACCTTCCAACATCTCAGTAGGATGGAAATCTGCGCAGTTTACAGTTTCCCAAGACCATGAGCAAAGAAATCTGAATGATCATCACATTATCTTTGTCTTGGGCATGGGAACCATGAAATGTTACTATGTTACAAATGTGTATCAGAGTCCAAAGATATTGAGAAATCTAAGGGACTCCTACCCACATGCAGACAGGTTATTTCATGTGGCAACAGCTTCATATATTCCATCTAGAAAGACTGAGGGCTTCCAGGAGTCAGACGTAACTGGGGATACAAACCTCCCTCTGCTACTCACTGGTTAAACAATCTTGAAAATAATCATTCACCAAGGACCAAGCTTTCTCCCCTGTGAAAATGAGCTATTGTTACACTTATGGAAGATGGGGATTCTGGCACTAGAAGAAGTGCAAACTTTCTACATAGTAAGTCCTCAATAAGTATAGGTAGGATATCTAGGACCTACTCTTTGGTTAATTTGAGAAATGAGGACATTGAGACCTAGGGATGTTAAATGAGAGATTATTCATGGTAGAACCAGAGCCCAACCCCAGCCTCTTACACAGGGTAGAGTACCCTCTAGTAGTCCACAATACATAATAGTATATACACCTACAGCTTCTCTTAGCATGTGCATGCACTTGAGGGTTTTAACTGCGATGATCCGCAACCCGTATACTTCTACTTAACCAAGATGATTAAGCTCATCCCCAGTGCAAAGTCCTCTCTTCTCTGAATCCTTTGGATTCCTTTTTCCTCACAAGTCAAGTTGAGATACTCTTTGCTCACAACAATGACACTTGATCCTGTTCCTGAAACATCTATGCTTCTTTCTTACTTGGACATCTTCACAGTGGGAAACCCTCCCATCAACAATGTAGTTACTCAGCATCACCATATTGACAAAATTTATTACAGCAAAAAGCAGATACAGTCACATCTAATGATCAATAGAAGTATCTACAGATATTTATGAAAAGGGTCAGGTGTCAGTGATACAGAAGTGAACAACTCGTGCAAGGTTTTTACTCTCGTGAGCCTAGATTCTAGAAGGTGGAGAAAATAAAAGTACACCAACAATTAATTTGGGTGATCTGGGGCAAGTCACTTTGCTTTCTAAAGCCCTGGTTCCTTCATTCTTAGGGATACTAGAGATGATTTTTTACAAGATCCATCATTAGCTAGGAAAATAGAATATTAATATACTGTATCAGAATTTTCACTACAGGTGCATCAAAGAACTAAATGCAAAAAAAAATTATAAAACTTTGAAATAAATCTAGGAGAATATTTTATAACCTTCTGCTTAGGGAAATCTTAAGTAATAGTAGATACTTATAAGCCAGGAAAGAAAATGTAGACATATTGACTCAAACACACACACACACACACACACACACACACGGCCATAGACATAGCAAAGTCAATAAATAAATGAAAGATGAGAAAACTTTTGCAAAATATCTAGTATTCCAAATATGCAGAAAAGCACTAACTACCCATTATAAAAATGGACAAAGGCTATGAAAAGATGTTTCAGATATCAGAAAATGCAAAAGAATAACCATCTCAGAAGTAGTCAGAAAATACACAAATTATAAAAAGAAAGTATCAAACTTTTGTCCAATCATTTGACAAGATCTTTAAAGACTGACAGCATTCAGCACTGATAAAGGCTTAGGAACATATTTTCTCTGACACTGTTGGTAAGGTTATAAATTAGGACACATTTTTGGAAAAAGCAATCTGGAAATATTTATTAAACTGCAAAGTCACATACCCTTTGACACTAAAATCCTGCTCTGAGAATGTATCCAACTGAAGTAAGAGTACAATAACTTTGTAAAAGAAGAAACAAGCGCAAACAGACCTAAGTGCCCATTTACAAGGGAATGTTTTGATCAATTATATTATACCCATTCAAGAGAATTCTCCATGAGCTCTTAAAAAGGGTAAGGTAGATCTGTATGCATTAACTTGTTACAAAGATTACATTATTGTTGAAAAATCAAGTTACCTAATAGTATATACCGTTCACTTGTAAAATATAAAATACCTTTATACCTATAGTTAATACAAATGTAACACTTTTGCTACCACATCAGAAAGAGTGAAACAGAAGTCAATGTTCTAGATACTGCTCAGCTGGGCCTTTTCGGGAATCCCAGAAAGATGGCATTCTAACCGCCACCACCCCCCCCACCATCATTAATAATCACGATCAAAAGCTGATTACAATACAGGAACGTGGCAGTTACATATTTTCATGCTGAACACCCAATTTCACCTCTTTATTATGTAATTACTGATTGATTACTGGAATCTACAGCTAATAAAGAAGTACTAAGACTCTTCCCCATAGGAGTAATGACCCCGAATTATGCAATATTTTAGAAAATGGATAAAAATATCTTATTTGCAATTTAAATACTCTACAGTCCTCAAATTTCTATTCTGTGATGAAGCATCTTTGCAATGAGCATGCCATACAATATGGAATGAACACAAATGTATTACCTCTCCAGACCCTTCCTCATACACTTGCTTTGAAGGTGGAAATATTGCATCTATTATTCTCCTGCTCAAAATGCTATTTTGAGAAAGGTAAACCCATTCCCTTAACCATGATTAACTATAGGCCTCCATCAAAATAAACAGGATGATCTCAAATAATCTACACTTCAGTCCTTTTTCTTGGCGTCAGAAGAACACAGCTTAAAACAGCAGCTAGAGATAATGGCTTTTCCAGTGAGAAAGTTAGTAAAACAACTAGAAATAATACTTGGGGATATGGGAAAAAGCAAGCCAGAATTGGAATCTATTCCGCTCTTTGTTACTTACTAGTTTTGTAATTTAAGCCGTTTTCTTCTGTGGATCTGATTCCTTGCTTGTAAAATAATTGGGGGCACTAGATTAGATCATTTCATTAAGGAGTTTTGTTTAGATTTTGACTCTATTATCCTTAATTCTCTACTTACATTTTTCTTTCTAAATATCACAATATATTCCATCAAGAAAGCTGTTAGAATGTCATCTTTTTAAGATTTTATTTATTTGAGAGAGAGAGAGAGGGAGCACAAGTAGGCAGACCGGCAGGCAGAGGGAGAGGGAGAAGCAGATTCCCCGCTGAGCAGGAAGCCTGATGCTGGGCTCAAACCCTGGACCCCGGGATCATGATCTGAGCTGAAGGCAGACGCTTAATCGACTGAGCCACCCAGGCGCCCTTAGAACATCATCTTAAAACATACTTAGTCCTAGCCAAAAAAAAAAAAAAAAAAAAGACAGAGAGAGAGACAGAAAGAGAAGAGAGAGAGATCAGGCTGACTCATCCAACATTTTTCATAAAGAATCTTGTTTCTTGAGACTTGTCAAAAGACACACCATACAAAAACTTATTGACATAAGTTCCACGTGGGCAGCAGAAAAAAAAATCAATATATTTTAAATGCCAACCCTTTAAAAACGATCACTGTACACAGCTCATCTTGGCAAAATGATTTACTCAGGATGCACACATTTCCAACTAGGCAGAAAATTTTTCCAGATTTAACTTTCCTTCTGCAAACCAAGTGATTGTTTTTGTTTTGTTTTGTTTTTACTTTTTTCTTATGTATTATCTCACATGCAAAAGATATTTCAGTAAGAAAAAAGGCAACCCACCCCCCCAAATAAGAGTCAGTGACTAAAACACAGCCGGGCTGACTTTGCATTATGTTTACAAATCAGATACAGTAGTGCATGGGCTCCAAGGAGACAGAGTTTATACCCAATTAGGTGGGAGGAGAGGGGAAAAGCAGGGAGGTAGAATTATCCTCACAGAGAAATTGTGCTTGAGATTGGTGTTGGAAAATGAATAAAAAGGCATAAAACAGAAAAACAGGAAGCTATTCCAAGGAATATCAACTCCAAGGAAAGGAGTCAGCACAGAGAAAAATGGTGAAGAGTCAAGTACAGGCATCATGCTGGATCTGTTCAATGGAAACACTTGTTTAACGTTACAGCAATGCAAGGATCGTTATCATAATTTTACAGATGTGGAGATGGAGTTTCAGAGAGGTTAATTAACTTGCCCAAGGGTACACAGCTAATCAAGAGCAGAACCACCTTCAAACCCTAGCCTAAATGACTTCAAAGCTTTCATTTATTCCAAAAGCATTTAGTAAGCATTCACTGGGTCTAAAAGACTGGTGACACAAAGGGACACGGATGTAGTCACTGTGTGCAAGGAGCCTGTTGGGCTCTTGGGCTGGGCTGGACAACAGTGAGCTTCCAAGTTCATCTGCAGTGATCTTGCCAGCCTCTTGCTTCCTGCTTCCTTCCGTGCTCTACAAGGTACCCTGAGTTCATCCTCATCGGGACCAGTTAAACCGCTGGTCTTTTTTCTCCACCCAGGGTTTATTCTGATCCAAGTAAGAGCCAGCTCAGGGTTGTCTGGAAAAACAGCCAAAAGGAGCTTCTATCTTAATGGGGTGGCCACTGTCCCTCTAAGTTCTGAATCAAGTACCTTCCTCCTTGAATTTCCCTCGAAGGCACTGGTCAACTTGGATATTTTATGCTAGGGAGCACAAAGACCCCAGTCTGTTCCCTATTCCCTTTTCCAGAAGGGGTCAAGGGGACCCAGAAACAGCACGACTCCCCTTCTGTTCCATGCCTGGTGAAGCTTTTGGAGGCAAGCGTTAAGTCATAGGTCCTCCTAGCTTTCATCTCATTGACATTCTCTTTGTCCCCAACAATGCATTGTTTCCCCATCCCTCCCATTTTCATCACTCATTATATATGAACATAGGAAGCCAACTGCCCTTATTCTAAGGGACCCCCAACTAGAAAAGCCATCTTGTTTTCCACTATCACAAAGCTTACCCACCTCCTCCAGTGTGAGGGAGAAAGCCTTCTCAATGCATAGCGAGATCAGGACATGCCCAGTCAAGCCACGCCTTGAGCCATTTCCCTGGACCTAATAGAACAAGACTTATCTATAGGCTTTGAGCACTGAGCTGTAGGGATGTCCAGATCCCGGGGGCTAGGGATAAAATGTGTGGGCACTTCCAGTTTTAGATGACCATGCACAGGAATCATTTCTGCAGAACACTCCCCTACAGTGCAATTATCAACTGGACAGAAAACCTAATTGTCTCCTATTAACATGAACCGGATTTTGGAAAAAGAAACACCTCCACCAGAGATTTGAGGACAAGATAGCATAAACTATTAAAAGATACATCCATACACATTTCTAATCTGTCATTACAGCAGGTACCTTAGTTCTCATGCTTTATGGTATACTGTTTAGAGAAATGGGGGAGGCATTTAATACCGTTTGTAACCTACGTGTATGAATGTGAAGAGGGACAGGAAGGGGAATGAAGGTGGCATATAGCCCCAAAGAGGAATTCATTTAAAATTTCCCTTTTGTCCCTTAGGTAAAGCATAGGTCACTTTAAAACATTCTACATATATATAAGTTTCTTCCTGATTAATTTATTAACATACATTGGAGGAGTTTGATACATTTTGATTGCTAGAGCGGGACTACTAACCTACATAAAATCAAAGTCACAATCCCCTTTACATCTCTCTAAAAAGGTCTTAAGAATTACTGGCTTTAAATATTTCAAAGCTTTGTTTATCTGGCTTCCAATTTTGACTATATCCCAGAAGACAAATTAAGAACTGTGAGACCCTAAGTCTGATTCTCTCCCAGAAATCTATTCTTTTATCAAGCTAAAATGGGGCCCGACAGCTCCAAGATGTAAGATTTGCTTTATCTCAAACCAACATAGCTCAAATATTCAGAACAAGGAAGAAGTCACATCTTCTGGAAAAGCTTAACATTTTCTTACCAATGAGCATACTTGCTTTGGAAAACCTTTCAACTGAACAATGGTTTGCCTTATCCTCAGCCTTCGGTTTTTCTCAGTCTGCCTTTGTACACCATTTCCTAAGCTCTCTCCCCGCTGCCTGACAGTTTTGTTATTTTAGCCTGATTTTCTGCAATTTTACCTCTCTGCTGTCTGGATGATTTTATTATTTGCCATCTTCTCTCTTTCAGATGGGGGGGTTTTATTCTGGTTTTGGCGTGCTGGGGTTTTGGCAGACGACTGCTATAAAATGCAAGAGGTTTGGAAGCCGCACAGATGGCAAATGCAGGGTTGTGTGCTTTCATTCATGATGGCTTCCGGCTTTTTCGAACAGGCGGGAACACCGCCAACACTGATTTCCTGCGCTCACTTCTGACAGATTAAAGCAAGACTGAGGCGGTGACTGGAAGGACTGAGGTTTTGCAGTTCCGATTGTCTCTGGTGGCTGGAATTTAAGAGAAAAATCTTCTGTTGATACTTAGCAATGATCTGCTCACATTTGTTTTCTATCTCGGTAGGTTTTTAATGAATCTGTTTACCTTTGAAGTTAACATCTCCTTCCTCCTAGAGAAAAGTTCAGTGATGACCTAATATTTCTTTCTGGTTTTTAGTGTTGGTGTTTCCCCGACCTAGTACACCAATAACAATAAAATTTACTTTTTTTTCCAAAGAACTCCTTGACAAGCAGTATCATTTGAATAAGAGGACCCACTGTCTCATTTCAAGTTTCATGACCTTGTTTCCAGAAATGGCACCTTGAAAAAAAGCAGCATTTCTTTGAGTATTTAGATTCAAGAGCTCAAACTGAGACAAATTATTTCTTTCCAGAAAAGGAAGAACCATTTTTGCCATACCATGGATCAAGTACTTAGGACCTTCTAGTAAACCAAGGGTGTTAAAACTGCAATCTCATGGAAACAGTGAAATATTGGTTAGCACTGTTAAGGAAAGTGCCTATTTCCATTATATAGCTATTGGAGTGCGAGAATAAAGTCTTTTGAGGGCCCTCAATTTCCCTTGACTAGGCCTTTTTATTCCATAGAGACATGCATTAGGGAAAACATAATTAATTTCTGCACAATCTCAAAGCTCAGCACAAGAATATTTAAGCCTTCAGTCCAAGAAAAACAAACCTTCACAAACAAAACTTCGTATCTTCTAGTATACGTATAGTGTCTATTGATTTATGGGTTCTACTAAAAAATAAAGGCACCATTTTGCTCCTGGTCACACATAAATAACATGACAAATAAGCAACTAGTCTGATTCTAATTCTGCCCTCACTCTTTAAGAAACTGGATTCAGTGGGAATTCTTTTTTATTATTATTATCATTAACATATAATGTATTATTTGTTTCAGAGGTACAGGCCTGTGATTCATCAGTCTTACACAACTCACAGCGCTCACCATAGCACATACCCTCCCCAATGTCCATCACCCAGCCACCCCATCCCTCCCACCCTCCTCCACTCCAGCAACCCTCAGTTTGTTTCCTGAGATTAAGAGTCTTTTATTGTTTGTCTCCCTCTCTGGTTTCATCTTGTTTCATTTTTCCCCTCCCTTCCCCTATGATCCTCTGTCTTGTTTCTCAAATTCCTTTTATCAGTGAGACCATATGATACGTGTCTTTCTCTGATTGATTTATTTCACTTAGCATAATACCCTCTAGTTCCATCCACATTGTTGTAAATGGCAAGATTTCATCTTTTTGATGGCTGCATAATATTCCATTGTATATATATAGCACATCTTCTTTATCCATTCATCTGTCGTTGGACATCTTGGCTCTTTCCACAGTTTGGCTATTGTGGACATTGCTGCTATAAACATCAGGGTGCAAGTACCCCTTTGGATCACTACACTTGTATCTATGGGGTAAATACCCAGTAGCGCAATTGCTGGGTCGTATGGTAGCTCTATTTTCAACTTTTTGAGGAACCTCCATACTGTTTTCCAGAGTGGCTGCACCAGCTTGCATTCCCACCAACAGTGTAGGAGGGTTCCCCTTTCTCTGCATCCCCGCCAACATCTGTCGTTTCCTCACTTGTTAATTTTAGCCATTCTGACTGGTGTGAGGTGGTATCTCATTGAGGTTTTGATTTGGATTTCTCTGATGCTGGGTGATGTTGAGTACTTTTTCATGTGTCTGTTGGCCATTTGGATGTCTTCTTTGCAGAAATGTCTGATCATGTCTTCTGCCCATTTCTTGATTGGATTATTTGTTCTCTGGGTGTTGAGTTTAATAAGTTCTTTATAGATTTTGGATATTAGACTCTGATATGTCATTTGCAAATATCTTCTCCCATTCTGTCAGTTGTCTTTTGGTTTTGTTGACTGTTTCCTTTGCTGTGCAAAAGCTTTTTATTTTGATCAAGTCCCAATAGTTCACTTTTGCCTTTGTTTCCCTTGTCCCTGGCAATGTGTCTAGGAAGAAGTTGCTGTGGCTGAGGTCAAAGAGGTTGCTGCTTGTGTTTTCCTCAAGGATTTTGACGGATTCCTGTTTCACATTTAGGTCTTTCATCCATTTTGAGTCTATTTCTAAATGCATAATTAAGAGTGCCTGGATGGCTCAGTCAGATAAGCATCCAACTCTTGATTTCGGCTCAGGTCATGATCTCAGGGTCATGAGATCGAGCCCCACGCTGGACCCTGCACTGGCTGGATTCTGCCCCTCTGCCCCTACCTGCCACCAGCTCATTCTCTTGCTCAAAAAAATTTTTTTTAATTTTTTAAAAAGTCATAATTAATGTAATCCTAACCATAGAACACAAAGCAAGGATCCCAGATTTCCCAGATTTTCAATACCTTCCACAAAACTTGGACAAGACATTTCTCCATCATGGAGGACTCCGTCTTTACAGCAAGAGACTCGTTTCTCTGGTCCTGCCTCTAAATTGGCAATACCACTATTTCCCCCACTCTCAGTTATCATGTCAGACAAACAACACCCCCTATCTACTCCCAGATGCCCATGAATGGCATGGTGCCACCCTCAGTGGAGAACCACTACAGCCATGCTGACTGGAAGGTCTGTCTCCTCTAGGGCCCTCACGTAACCACGACGGTTCTGTTCCACATTCAGTTAAGGAGTCAATCCACAGGGCCTGCACACGCCTCAGACAGGTTATTTTCCTTGCGTCTGGATTGACATTTGGCATTATTAAATATTCAGTTATTTAACTTGGTCAAAATCATACAGAGGATCATGCAGACACAAATATAAGGTCACGAAAATAAGACTACCAGTTTTTTTTCTCAGATACTGACGCATTTCAACGAGTAGATAATTCACATCTCTTTGTATTTAATTATGCACGCATCGAGATTCAAGCTGAAGTAAAGAGATTGCAATAGGAGGCTAACCTGACCCCAAGACCGCCTTATATGTAAATTAGGATGTACAACCAGAGGTCTAATTTTTTTTTTTTTAAAGATTTTATTTATTTATTTGAGAGAGAGAGAATGAGAGAGAGCACGAGAGGGAAGAGGGCAGAGGGAGAAGCAGGCTCCCCGCCGAGCAGGGAGCCCGATGCGGGACTCGATCCCGGGACTCCAGGATCATGACCTGAGCCGAAGGCAGTCGCTTAACCAACTGAGCCACCCAGGCACCCAAGAGGTCTAATTTTATTATGGGGTAAAATATGCTTTTCAGAATACTCAAGTAGAAATATTATCAGCCTCATTTAAAGTTATCTGATAAATAGGATAGAAAAAATTGTTTATAAAGTAATAAGGATTGATTCCTTGAACGGGGTGTATTTTTCAGTAGAAACTTATTTACCCTGAGAGACATTCATTGTCTCCATATTAATGTTGATATTCCAAGTTAGAAAGTTTAGCTCAGCTGTCAATAGTACTAAGGAAATCTGGCTTCGATATCATGTTTTATTAAATGCTTTACTTAAAATATTTTTTCCTGTCCAACATTGCCAAAAGACACAAAATAGACTTGCAGAAGTAAAAATACATTCCATGTTCTTGGATAAGAAAATACAGCAACATGAAGATAATTTTCTCTAAGTTACTTGATAAATTTAATGCAATCCCAATACAAATACCCTAAGAATTGCTTCTAGACCTATACGAATTCATTTCCAAGTTTGCAGGAAAAAACTAACAGGACAATATCAGCCAGAGAAGTGCTAAGAAGTGGGAAGCTGCTTCTTCCAGTTATTGAAATCTATTATAAAACATCTATAATTAAACTATATGTTACTGGCAAAAAGAATAAAAAGTTCAGAAATGGATGCTAGTACATTGGGAAGTTCAGAATATACTAAGCACAGCATCTCAAATTGGTGCCGAGAAAACAGTACAATTCTATGGAATCATTGTTTGGATCATTCTTCACATCAGTCTTCAGGATAAATTTCAGATCCATCAGAGACTGCCATGTAGGAAACATAACCAACAGCACATATACTAGAGTAAAATGGGTCAATTCCTTTAAAAACCAGACTGCAGAACCCTTTCCTACTTAGGATTCAATATCTAGAAGCAATATATAGGAAGGAACTGGTAAATTTTTGCCCATTTAAAAAAAAAAAATATCCACCCAACAAAGACACACACACAAACACCCTGAGAAAAGTAAAAAGACAAATTGAAAACTACAAAAAAAAAATATCAGTAACATATCACAGGAAAGACACCCTACAAAATTTAAAGAGCATTTGAGAAGAAAAAGACCAAAAGAGAATTTGTTTAAAAAAAAAAAGATTAAAAATATGTAAAGATGCTCATCCTAAATGCACATTAACCTATTCTCAAATACGACTTCTCGCCTGATTGGCAAACATCTAAAACCTTGTCAACAATCTCCATGGATGGTTGGCTTGCAGGGAATCAGGTTCTCTCATGTATTAACAGGCGTGAATGCTAAGTGATACCGCCCAAGAGTATTTAATATCTAGCCTAACTACAGACACAGTGACCTTTATCTCCACGTCCCCACTCTCAGGACTTTCCCCATATACAATGAGAACAGTCTAAAAGGTCATCTGCAAAGATAATTCATTGCGACAGTATTCGTAATAATGGGGAAAATCAAGGCCCATCCCTAGGGGACTCCCTGAGCAAACTTCAACAAAGTACTCTACAGCTATAGGCATGAATGAAAAAGATACACTCTACTGTTAACCAGCAAGCTCCAGGACAAACTGTTAGGTGGGAAACCAACATGCAGGGACACCTGGATGGCCTCGGCTCAGGTCATGATCTCAGGGTCCTGGGATCGAGCCCCACATCGGGCTCCCTGCTCAGTGGGGAGTCGCTTCTCCCTCTGCCTGCCACACCCCCTGCTTGTGCTCACTCTCTCTCCCTCTCTGGCAAATAAATAAATAAAATCTAAAAAAAAAAAAACCCACAGAAACCAACATGCAGACCAGTTTTTAATAGTACTGTATTACTGTCTGTGTAAGAAACAGAGGCTGGAAATGTGTAAGATACACATACAACACGGGGGTGTTGATTCACACACACACATTTGTACGTGTCCATGTACACATATATATGTGCGTATACATACGTATTATTTTTTTTTTTAAGATTTTATTTATTTGACAGAGAGAGACACAGCGAGAGGGGGAACACAAGCAGGGGGAGTGGGAGAGGGAGAAACAGGCTTCCCGTGGAGCAGGGAGCCCGACGCGGGGCTCGATCCCAGGACCCTGGGACCATGACCTGAGCCAAAGGCAGACGCTTAACGACTGAGCCACCCAGGCGCCCCATACATACGTATTATTTTTAAAATACGTAAAGATCAACCAAAAATGACCCAAAACTGTTACATCTAAGAACAGGCAGAGATAGAGATCAAAGTTGGACTTCTGTTTGAAGTTTTTACTTTGAAGTCTGATGAGCATTTTACATAAATAAACAAAACTGAGGTTAATTAACAAAGAAGCTATCCCTGTATTTTGAAAAGTAATTGGAGCAAATGAACATAACTGTGTATTATGTTGGTAGAAAATCCATATAAAGAAATGAGGTTGCAGAATTAAGACAGTATTTTCATTCTCCAGTCCTTTTGGGATATATCCTAAGGACAAAAAGAACCAGAAAGAAATCTTCCACTGTACTCAGTGGTCTTATTATTAGAAATGCTGACATTGTTGTTTTGAGACTACTATATCATAGGATAAAGATCTAAGTAACTATGTTAATGCCGCTAAGAACCAAGATTGTCAAACTAGGGGAAAAAAAAGAGATGTGAATATAAAATCAAAGTAGTAAGTACCCTCTAATTTGAAATTTAAATGACCAATATTCCTATGAACTCATGATATATTTTCACCATGTAAAGAAGTTTGGATTTTCAGGTCCATCTCCTGAATAGGTGTAAAAGAAATGGTAATGAAGTAGCAAAGAGCCAACTTAGAGTTTAGATTCAAGCTGTCATTTCCTACTAAGAGAACAAAGGCTCTTTGGGAGGAAATTGGGTGATTCCAGGCCTGAGAATATTCAAAACAAGCCCGGGACATCTGGTACCAAAACCAAGGAATGTTTCAAAAATCACTGGAGCCATATAAAAAGAGACAAAAGAGCCAACAAGCTCCTATTGGTCAAAAATAGGGTAATTTGAGAATCAGACTGAATGATGTATGCCACTGATGAGAGTACATACAATGTTTTCCAAAAAAAAAACCTCATTGGTCAACTCTAAGGGTGCTAAAATATAAGCTCATTGTTACGCAAATGAACAAGCACACATAATCAATCCTTTTGGATTCTTCACCATTCCTAACATTCCATAAATCCTTCAACGGCTTTGGGTTTAAATGCGTAATCAAATCTTTTTTTCTGTTTTTGTACAAACCCTATTTTGTGATAATAATATTGCATGAAGGAATGTTATGCTTTATGGAACAATTTCAGCTATAAATGCAGAAGGAATGATAACATTAAAAATCATGATGCTGTCATCTCTAAAGAAAGCAAAGATCTTGGCGAGGATTATGAATGGATGATTACTAGGTGAAGGCTGCTGGGAAATTCACAGACCCATGAGGCTGTGATTCTAAAGCGCCGGCATATCTTAACATCACTAAAAGTGCGGTTTCCTCCCAGTGTGATGTATTAGAAAAGTCACAGGACCTCCATGAGTACCTTTCCAAGTTTTGGCTTTGTTTTGCTGAGAAAGTGTGATAGAGAGAGAAAGACTCCGAATCAAATTCATACTTGAGATTGACACTTTACAGGAAACACAGGCAGCGGATGAGAAAGTGAAGTAAATGATGCCACAAAAAAACAATGAGACAAATGCCAAATAGGAAAAACGCCTCTAGACCTACTTTCTCTTCCAACAAATAAATGGCA
This sequence comes from Halichoerus grypus, assembly GCF_964656455.1. Lineage (NCBI taxonomy): Eukaryota > Metazoa > Chordata > Mammalia > Carnivora > Phocidae > Halichoerus > Halichoerus grypus. Next base: position 138,265,503 of record NC_135713.1, on the reverse strand, counting down.
ATGAGGGGGAGAAAGCAGGGAGAACGGATACAAAGTAAAAGATATTTACAAACATTAAGCAAGAGCAAAGTTTAGACTGTTTAGATTTTGACTGGAACCAACTGTAAAAAGATAGGCTTTATTTTAGGGACTGTTGGGTGGCTCAGTCAGTTAAGCATCCAACTCTTGATTTCGGCTCAGGTCATGATCTCAGTGTCATGAGATCGAGCCCCGTGTAGGGCCCCGTGCTGGGGATGGAGCCTGCTTAAGATTCTCTCTCCCCTCTGCCCCTCCTCCTCCTCCTCCTTCTCTCTCTCTCTCTCTAAACAAGAAGAAAAAAGGCAGGTTTTATTTTAGATATTTAGGCTAACTGAACACAGACTGGTTACTAGATCGTATCGTTCATATGAGTTATGCTAATGGCAATGTGTATATGGAAAAAGTCAGTAGACATTAGGAATATATTCTGAAGAATTTATGGTACTGGGGATTCGTTTAAATAATTCAGCAAAGATAGATGAAACAAGATTAGAAACTGTTGATAACTACTGAAGCTGGACGATGTGTACATGGCACTTTATTATGCTGTTTATTTTTGAATTTTCTTTGCAAATGGCCATGATAAAAATATTTTAACAACTAGTGGTTCCAGAAATTTCTGTCTTATGTGACTCCTAGTTCCTGCTCCCCTTTGTGCAAGCACTGTAGAAACTTCAGCATGATTCATATTACATATATTTCCATTGTTTGTTTTCAAAAAGGGCTATTTATTCTTTGATCAGACCTGGTGCATTTACAGGCTGCTTTCAATATGTTCTGCTTCACATGCTTTCCCAATCCATTAAGTAATATTATCTAGGAATTTTCTGTAGTCTCTTTGCAATGAAAAATAAAACAAGGCTCTGTCTATAAAGGACCCTCTGCTTGTATTTGATATTTGTCTCAGAGATTCCTGATTTGCAGATCTGGACCCTCTAATGGACCACACAGAAAACCATGAAACCCTGACATAAACGGTGCTCAAGTCTACGGAGATACCTCTGAGATAGAACAAAATTCTCCATGAATTAATATTCAAATTAGGACTCCTCTTGTGTCAAATTGTGGGGGTTTTTTTGTTCCCACTAACCAAGTCCTCATGCTTCACAATACTGAGTAACTCTACTTGGTTCCGAGACTATACAGTGTTCAATTTTCAGGCATTTTAGGAATAGCAGTGATTTTTGTCTTTGCAAAGAATCATCCCCAAGGGACCCTTATTAAAAAGAGTCCTGGAAGATTCATCAGGAGGGGTCCTAGCATCTTACCTGAGACTCACTGCTCCCCAAAAGATGTCAACAGGTTGAGAAATCCTGTGCCACTCTATGCAGGTGGGATATCATGTAAATGGAGCCTCCCTCAGGGCGTTGTGCAACACCGGGACCGAGCACCAGAAACCATTGGTCTTCAAGATGACACAATGCAAGAGTAATATCCTTTTTGTATCAAAATGACCTCAAGTTTGAACATAATTTAGCAGGTGTATTCCAACATTGCCCGGTAGAGGTGAGGCCCATAGGTCAGAGCACCTAGAAGTGCGCCCCCTTGTGGCATCAACTAAATTCCTACTGGGTTTTACTTCCTTCCATCTGCCTCCACGGTGAGCAACGACAGGACTGCTAAGAAATGGATCGAGCGAAGGAGACGTGCTAGAATCAAATCGCCTCCACACGCTGGAGACCGGCTGCAGATTTATGACTGTTGATTATTATTTAGACCAGATGAAAGCCTGATGAGTTTTTCTCGAAGGTTCTTAACTGCTTTGCCGCAGTCCACAGTGAATCCTTCCTTCTGTCCTTAAGAACAAGGTACTTACTTCTCAATGACAAGGTTTTTTTTCTTTGATACCCTTGTCCAAATGTTTTCCCTTTCTTAATATACGCCCTGCCAAGTAAAATTTTAAGTACATGAAGGCATAATGCTTTCAAAATAAAATGCTCGGTTCTTATTCCTGTCCCTTCATTTTTATGAAATGCTAAATCAGACGCCACGCGTGGGTTATGTAGGTCTCTGGTAGGGTGGCTCTCATACGGTAAGAAACTCTTAACCCTAGAGCTGCTGCTCTCCTTAACCAAGGCAGTGTTGCCGGAATCCTAGTTTCTAAAGCTACTTCAATGCTAATGGCATCATTGCAATTAGGGTGAAACAGAAAAATACTGAAGTAATAGTAAGATGAAGGCATAAATCTATCATTGTTTTAAAGAAACCTGAAATTAAAATACTAGGAGTATAACACAGACCCATATTAATTTTCTCCCTGATCCTTTGTTTTTGTTATCTTATTTTTTTAAAAAAACAATTCTTTGCCTGGGTCTCTATTTAAGCTTGTTTTTTGTTTTGTTTTCTCTTTTTCTTAGGTAGTGAAAAATAAAGGAATCCATTACTAGAAAACAGTAATGAAACAGTTATGAAAGTCCTTAACTCATGAAGTCCTTAATTCTATCAAGAACAAATTACCCTACCTTTAATTTGCCTGTCAAAGAAATTTTTAATATTGACTCTTTATAGCTAAATTAATTTAAGATCAGAAATGGAAGGGCAATTTTTATAGAGAAAGAGCAGATGATGGACTCTGTACTGAGCTCACTGGTTTCACTCGTAATGACCAGACCTCTGGGTCACTTTTATAAATCTGATAACTATGAATTCAGAGGTAAAATGAATAGAGTGATAAAAAGAGTACCATGAACCCAAGATTAAAGTGACTACCTAGGAGACTAGTTAAAATAGATTAGTTCCCTTGTAGCAGTCATTGATGACATCTTAAAGAACAAATAGACCAATATGGAATAACATCAAGCAAGAACATGCTGGCTGGTTGAGGGGATACTTAGGATAGGTTTTGTGATGGTTTGTTTTTGTCTGAGAAGAACAGACTCTCTGCTCATACCCATTTGTGTCATAACTGACTAAACCAATAAATCGGCTTCCAGAGAAGCTTGCTTTAGTTTCTTCATTTGTAAAGGAGAAAAATAAAAAGACCGTGGCCACAAATTGAAGAGCAATTGCTCTGAAAAATAAAACTATACTCTTGCTGAAGGTAACATGTGATGGGTGGTATCAACCTAACAGGGAATGAAAACTAATTGTGATTTTAGAAATAAAAGTGACCCCTGGAATAAATTATTACCTCTGTCATGGGTTCATTCAGAATTTCTGGATTTCAAAAAGTCATCTAATTCATTCATTTATTCTCCTGTCATAATTAAAGGATGAACCCCCACCTGCCCTTTTGATTACACCACAGTGGTGAGTGCATAAGGAACAGGGCTAGAATCATAGTAGATATTGGGTATATAATTTTCAGTGAGTTAGTTTATACAGAGCAACTTCTATTCATACTGGAAACTATGCCGCTCAAAGGCTTTCTCTGCCCTCATCTCCATTATACGTTCTCTGGATATTTCACTCATCCTAGCAAGGAAGACAGATAGGTGGGCATGCTAACAAATAAAATTCCTGTTCCAAAGTCTTTGAACCAACACTAAAAATCTCATAAAAAGCATGCTGGAGTTTGAGCCCCTTCAAACAGGTGTTGATAAGACCACATATCTATTAGGAGTAGTTTGGAGAAGGGCACTAGTCATGCTCCAACTATGCTCATCCAAATTCATGTCCTTCAGAGTTCTGCTAAGGCCAGTCTCTGCTTCTTGAATAGGTACTGCTGAAGAACTCCCTTCACCCTCAATGATATTTAAATGAGAAGACAGAAACAAGTTAATCATGAAGGGATATTCCAAGAGTAAACATAAAAAAATGCAATCATGATGTAAACACAGATGGTCAAAGGGATTAAGCAGGTAACACAGATGGATAAAACAGCAGGATCCAGTTGTCAGAAGAAGAGCAGAGAGAGGGTGGACTAAAAAGGGTAAGTGAACTTGACTGGAGGATGAGGTGGGAACGCTAGCTGTCTTCAGACATTAAGTCCTGTCCATAGGGACAGCCATGGCTTGACTCCAGTAGAAAGTGGCCGTGAGGATGCACTTTCAAGACAGCATGGAAACCTGGATTTTGTTTGAAATCTCCCCATTTTTAACTCTTCTAACCAGTTCAAACAAAGCTTAGGTCATCATGATAACCAAACAAGAACGTATTTTGTGTGTGTGTGTGGCAACTTAACCCTTGCTTTAGGTCTTTTGATATGGTTTGCATTTTAGATACTGGTTTCTGAGAAATAGGAGGGGTCAATTATGACTGCAACATCACACGTTAATTATTTAATTAGGAAAATAATTTTTACATTTAAAAAACCACCCTAGGTTTCAAAGAGTTCCTGATAGAGGCTATTAATGAAATTTTAAAGGTATTTCCAACAAACTCCAGGTGATCCAAGTTGTCATTCACCTAGTATCAACGTTACCTTGCCTTGGGAGTCCTTCCTACACAAGTTGGACTATTTTTTTTCCTATTTCCTTCACATCTGTCACTGTGCTATATTTATTTAATAAATATTTCCTGAGATAAAATGGCTTCCTTAGGAGCTCAGGAGTGTGGGAGACTGGCCCAAATCAGTACTGTGTCTCCCCAAAGGTTAGCTCAGTTGTGGCCCTCTCCAGAACAACATGTCTGATATCTAGGGTAATAGAAAAAGGTCTCTTTTCCTTACTCATATATATGGATATCCCACTTTCTCTCCACAATTTTTTCTGTATCACTCAATTAGTCAAATCCTTCCATGTACTTAAAATTTTAGCATCAAGTTCAAGTCACTGAATAAAGGACTACCAGGCACCCAGAAAAATGATAAATTCTAAGGAAGAGTTGTAAAATATTCTGCAAATACTCCATCATTATTAATCACACAAAATATGACTAAGGAGAAGGAGAGAAACCATATAGGGTCAGAGAAAATCTAGGTGTCGTTTTAGCTCAGGGGAAGCCACAAGTGAAAATAAAACGATATGGTAATCACAACCCAACTTATGTCATAACTATCCTGGGAGAGCTAACTATGGAGTGGGCACCATGTCACACATCTTTTAACTGTCAAACGAAACCATCTCAATTATGCATATTAGCAAAACGGAGGCTGAGATGTAAGTAACCACTAGAGGTTACCCAACTAACAAATGGCAGGTATGGTCTAGCCAGGATTCAAATCCAGGCACAGGGAATTCTAAGGAGATGGACAGACTTTAGGAGTTATCTGATTCAATGCTTCCATGTTACATTTGAAAAAATAGGTCACCAAAACAAATCGCTGACTAGCTTAAGTTCTCAGAAATAGATCATTTTTTCCTCTCACTTCAAGATAGTGCCAAAGATAAGAGTCGCTTTTGCCAGCTTTACCAACTCTTATTTACCATGTTCTCACCTAAGATGTTGTGACCCCCAGAGCCATGCCCTTACCATTGGGAAGAATGGGATATATGAGTCCATTATTTAAAATTCTTGCAATTAAACTGCCAAGTATACAAAGGATTTTCAGGGATTACGAAACAGTTCTTTTGTATTCTCCTGAGCCATCCTCCCCCTCCCCCATCCATACAGAGCCCACCTTGGCCGACTTCAGAGAAACTCCTTTCTGGTCTCATCCCTACATGGTGCCCTCAGATTTTATTCCTCCTCTGCCCAGCCCAGAGGGTCCTACTCCTCTCTCCTCATGGCCGCTGCCCCAGGCCACCATTAAGGCTGGGTTTTCAACCAAGGGCACTAACAGGAGTTGGGGCTATTCCAGAATTTCTACACAGATGGTATTAGGAGCTTGTTAAGTGAGGGTGAGACTTATTAAAACTTTATAAAACAAGCATTAACCAACAGATGTTTTTTATGTGTTTACTGTAGCTCACTGTGACTCTGGGAGTGGGGGGCGATGGGCATTCTGGTGGTAGGGTTACTAAAACCCTCATTTGCCCTCTTTTGGTGCTGCTACCCGATGTGGGGCTCTTCCACCATTCAGGTCTCACTGAAGGAAGAAATGAAAGAAAATGGTCCTTTCAGGCCTCACCTCAAAGTGAAGCAGCTACTAGAGAAACTCCTCTTTCTCTTGCTAATATTGTCTATTGCTTTCTGCAAGGCTCTGGTGTATGAAGCCAAAACATTTTTTTTCCCCTCTCTCTAGCAAAAACCCCTTGGATTTTTATCCTATCTTGGATATGGACTGGGGCCCAGGGAGAGAGGCGGAAAAGCGTCTTGCTCCAGGAAAGCGTGAAGAGAAAAATACGAGTCTCACCACAATAAAAACAACATATGCAAAACCCATCAGCCTTACCATACTACATAATGTGGAGAAAACACCACGTGGGCCCCTTACTCCCAGAAAAGTTTTCTTCTAGTCAAAGGGTAACAGGAGTACATCTGCAAATAAATTGCCAAGTTGCTGTTGGCTTATGGGGTGTGGGGGTAGAATCAAAAAGTTGTCTCAAGGAAATGCTTTTATTGTCTTAAGAGATAGGCTAATATCTAGCTTTGTTCAGCAAACTGAGCTCTCCTGATGGTCTTAAATTTATACCCGTATCTCTCACCTCTTCCTCTTTGCTCTATTTCATAGGAAGCTTTTGCTACCTGACTGTGTTACTACAAATGGACTTTGTCACTTTAGAAATAGGGTTGTCCTTTTATAGGCAGATTGATGGGGTAGGTGTCAAGGTTTTTGAACAGTGGGGTGACTGGGCCAAACCCCATCACCCATAAATCCAATATGGACAAAAGTCCTACCCAGTTCAGGTAATTCTGTTTGTCAAACTGCCTTTATCAAGGCATGACTACAAAGCACAGGGCACAGAGAATCATTGACAGATGCTGGGAAATGAATTATTGAACCCATTATTTCAGGAGGAAAATACTAATGAACAATTTATTATTATAAATTATCATAAGAAGAATCTCTGGACTGTATCTCTCAGCCTCCAAAAATAATGCCAGTAATTCTTGACCGTCTAACCAAGAGAGATCATCCTGGATCTAAAGGTTTTTAAACTTGAGACTTTTTCTTTCTATCTAGTTTTGGATTTCTCAAGTCAGTGGAGATAAGGTGAGTTAGTCAAGTAGAATAAACCATAAGCTCTGTAACATCATCAAAAGCTTGAAATGCATTCCTTGAAATTCAAATTTAAGAATATTTAATAGAATTTTTTGAGAAAACAATTTATGTGTCATTATAAAAGCTTTGCTTTGGGGGTTCCAAATAAAAAGTAATGAATTATCTTTCAAAAAAGTATCAGAATCAAGGAATATCCAACCAATTCTCATTTTATATCCCTAATTCCAATATTGGCACTAAACATCCATTTCTCTTTTTCACATGTTGGTCCTCTACCAGTTTTTGGATGTTAATTCTCTTCACTAGTTACTTTCAGCAACATACCATGTCTTCCACTGTAAAACACACCATTATTTTATGTATCACTAAGAAATAAAACACATGGACAATTCTAAGACACATTGTAATTTTAGAGATGCTATTTTACTATTAAAACACACACCTCTCAAAATTGATTTAAAAAAAATCCCTGGGTCTTCCCAGAACATTATTCCTAGAAGTCACTAGCTAAGGAGATATGACATTTTCTGGCTATCTCTCATAACAAAGTATATTTGTATTTTAGAGTTCAGAAAGACATGTTTTTCCATTTTCTGCTTTTCACAGAAAAGAATAGGTAAGGTTGAGCAAGCCCAGTACATCCTCTCTACACATTGTTGAGGGTTTGCTAAATGTTTGGAAAACAAATTCAGATTGTGGGAGAACCAGCCAGGTATAAATAAACAAGCTATAAACTAGAACTCAATGAAAATAATCATTGAACTATTCATGCCAGAGAACAGAGAAAATCCCCACCTTAGCATTGTCCATTTTAAATTTGCTCAGTTTGAACTTTCTTTGAAAATACCACTTGTGTTTAGGCAGCTGTCATCTTTCCCAAGTTCATCCTCACCTCATACCCTTCCTGTTCCCATGGGCAGACTAAGCTAAACACGCTTTTCAACAACATTTGCCTTGAACTTCTACAGAAAAGCACCGACTGATGTCAGAGGCAATAAAATCCAAGAATGTGAGATCCTGTGGCTGAATGAATCCCCCAAGAAAAAAGCTTACGAATGGACTCCTCTCTCTCCTGACGTGAGGAAGGACGTTTCACTAGGAACCTAAACATTTTTTTTCTGAGAAGTAACACATGAATCCCCGACAAGTCTTGAAACAAAGAGCACAAACCCCCTGCTCAGGCTTTGATCATAAAAATAAACTCTGGCAGATTTATTTACAGAAACATACCTTCACCAAAGCTTTTGGCTTATGTGCCCCCAAATGCCACATAACCCCTCAGGTAAGTTCCCAACTATGGATGCCCATCTTTGTACCAGACAGATCCCCTGGATTATCTAATAAATGTCACCACCTTAATATGGCAAAGTCCCTGGGTCTTGCTGCCCGCTTTCCCCCATCATTTCCCAGCCATGACACGATACTGCCATCCACCCAGATGTTCCAACAAGACACCTGGGAGTCTCACTTGGTTTCTCATTTAATTTCATCCCTTATACGCCAAACCCTGTAGTTCAATGTTCCCTTTTATTAACGATACCCTAGGAGAGCCCCCGGTCAGTTATCTCTTGCCCGGATTCTCTAGCTGCTTACCACACAGCCCCTCATTTGGTCTTGGAAGAAAACTGATAGGACCTCCTTGCCCTCCCCCTTCCCTGAAGCCTGGCCCAGCTGGACTGGATGTTTGGAGAAAGGATAGAAGGCCTCTGGTTGATGTCAGTGACCCTGGTACACAACTCCCAAAATTAGCTCCCAAAGTCTCCCCCTACTGTTTTATGGGCCTGGAGATGTCCCAGAACAGCTACTTTTTCTTGGTAAAGTGTGTTTCCTACATACCCACTCGGACTAACCTAAACCTACGTAAGTGGGGTTACCCCTATCGGAAGGCTCCCTGTAACACCTCCAAGCTGTTGGCCGGGCAACGTTCCTGGTGGAACTACCACCCACACTTGAGGTATCTTATTCCTTTTGCTACCACTCTGATCCTGAGTCGATAAATCTTATCAAGGCTAACAGAGCATATTAGTGGTGTAGGACATCACTCACCTTGCACTTTTTCTACATGGAGCTTTTGACATAACCAGTAAAACCATTGCTCCATTTGTGCCTGACAAATGGCAAACATGACAGAAAACAGACTGTAATACAGAGAGGTTGCTCCTTTCAGTATAAGCCTTGGATTGTTTTGTGAGACCTTGTTTTTTGTTTTGTTTTAAGATTTTATTTATTTATTTGAGAGATAGAGAATGAGAGAGAGCAAGCACATGAGAGGGGGGAGGGTCAGAGGGAGAAGCAGACTCCCGGTGAGCAGGAAGCCCAATGCAGGACTCGATTCCAGGACTCCAGGACCATGACCCGAGCCGAAGGCAGTCGCCCAACCAACTGAGCCACCCAGGTGCCCCGAGACCTTGATTTAATTACAGAAGACATAATTAATCCATTTGCATGCTGGCCACCCTCAATCTGCCCATGGTCTAATTTTACCCTCTGACTTGTGTCTAAGTAACCAACCAACTCTGGTAAGAGACAAGCACTGGAGTCAGACGTAAACACATTCATCTTCCCATTATTTCTGATGAAATCTATCCACAGGCAGGTTATGTGCCAGGACACTGATATATGCCATGAGGATGCACAGCTCTGAACTCCATCTCAGCAAAGTCTTCCAGATGGAAAATAAATTAGAAAGCTTCCTCCAGAGAACATAAGCTAACAGGAAAGATTGGAGTCCCTTGGTTTAGGAGCTTTGCCTAGAGTTCGTTTCTCTTGGGGAATTTCAGTGAATGTGTTCTTAGCAATTCTAGGAAGTCTTGAGCTCCTTCAAGACAAACATTATGGTCTTATGTAAATTCAAGTAAACTTTCTTTGGGAATATAGCCCAGGGAAGTAAATTTGCAAATAAGTTTTAAGAGTTCACTGCAACTTGACTCTTAAAAAAATAAAATATGCATATTTACCATTGCTTGACTTGCTAGATAAAATCTTACTGGGAATAGGAAATGTGTAAAATGAAGTGTAGCAAAGACTGGCAATTATCTTCAACTTTTAGGAATACATAAAAGCAGCTACGTCATGTGCAATGTTTCCAGAAACACAGACAAGGAGCATTAGGACAAGGTTTAGACTCTTCAAGCAGGATCTAGAGACATAGCCCAACACAATAGCTACCCACAACAGTTACAAGATTTTCATTCTAAATGAGTGATCCCTGTGTCAGTGCTAACAGCTGCTGAATTTAGACAATGGCAGTCTTTTCTGAGTCAGCAGAAGCATGTCATTGTACCCGGTTTTACATTAGGCTAATAACCAACACTATTTCTTCACACAGCATCTCATGTGCTATCTGGCTCACACAGACTTACACTGGGAGCCCATCAACCATTTATCTATATTTCCATTTGGCAAGGTAATGAAATGCATTTACTCTCAGAAATAACTTACCAACGGCATCTGCATTAATGACATTTTTCATACTGACTGCAGCATAAATTCAGTGCATAATTAACAAGGCATAAGCAGATTTAAAATGGCAAAACAAGAATAAAAACATATTAAAGGGAAAATACGATACAGTCCTGTTTTTCCTTATTTCCACTGCTAAGTGTAACTAAAACTTCTGGACATTTCACACAACACAAACATAAGAAAACTCTTTCAGCTGGAGTGAAGAAGATAGACTGTCTAGGGACCTCGGGGCCCAGAAATCAACAGTGGTGAGGTCCCTGGTTGGTTTTGTCTTGTTCTGGCCTCCTGTATCCCAGACTTGGAGCTGAAAAAGCCATTAAACCAGAAATGCCAACAAGCACAGAAAAACAAAAGCCTGCTCTCTCTAGCCAAATAGTGAGGAAAAGGATAGCTTAGCAAGATAGAAAACTTGAGGGGCATCTGGGTGGCTCAGTTGGTCAAGCATCTGCCTTTGGCTCAGATCATGATCCCAGAGTCCTGGAATCGAGTCCTGTATCAGGCTCCCTGCTCAGGTGGGAGTCTGCTTCTCCCTCTCCCATTCCCCCTGCTTGTGTTCCCTCTCTCTCTCTCTCTGTCAAATAAGTAAATAAAATCTTAAAAAAAAAAAAAAAAGAAAGAAAACTTGAGACATCAGCCACTCTATTCCAGCCCAACACCACAGAAAAAAACCTGCAAGCCTACCCCATGCATGGCAGCCAAGACTGAGTGGACTGCCCTAGACTTTCCCCATGGGCAGGCTGTAAAGAGGCATCAATGGGAGGTACCCAGTCTCTGCGCAACACTGTTAGTGATCACTGGAGACTGTATGCATATCCTGGACTTTTGCCCCCTCTGGCAGTTATAAAGACTCCAAACCCCCAACCCTTGGGTGTCAACAGAATAGGGAACCTGGACTTTTATACTCACTTGACAGGAATGAGATGGCAGACTCTGATCTCACACACCTGGTGTTAGAGGACACTAGTTAAAGCCAAACATTTAAATAAGGCCCAGGGACTCACAGCATAAAATGAACTGTCTAGCTTTTAACCAAAAAAATCACACCTCATACCAAGATTCAGGAAGATCACAAACTTAACAACCAACCAACAGAGGCCAACAAGGGCGGGACAAGATACTGCAATTATCTGACAAAGATTTTAAAGAAGTCATGTTGAAGAACACAAAAATTAGTGAGTAATTAGCAATAAACTTGAAACAAATGAAAAAAATAGAAAGTCTCAGCAAAGATATTGACAGTATCGGGCGCCTGGGTGTCTCAGTTGGTTAAGCGACTGCCTTCGGCTCAGGTCATGATCCTGGAGTCCCTGGATCGAGTCCCGCATCGGGCTCCCTGCTTGGCAGGGAGCCTGCTTCTCCCTCTGACCCTCCCCCCTCTCATGTGCTCTCTCTCTCTCTCATTCTGTCTCAAATAAATAAATAAAATCTTTAAAAAAAAATTAAAAAAAAAAGATATTGACAGTATCAGTAAAAAAGAATTAAGTGGAAATTTGAGAACTGGAAAGTACACTAAATGAAATAAAAACCTTAGTATGTGGGCTCAAGAGCAGAATGGAAGGAAGAAAAGAACCAGTGAACTAGAAAACAAAACAAAAGAAATTACCCAATCTAAAAAAAAAAACATAAGGAAAATAGGCCCCCCAAAAATGCAAAGAGAGACTTAGGGACCTGTGGTGCCAAACAAAAGGACAAATAGTCATGTCATAACTAAGGAGAGGAGGAAGAAGGAAGGGCTAAAAAAAGTACCCAAAGAAATAATAGCTGAAAACATCTCAAATCTGGCAAAAGATACCAATTTACAGATTTGGTAAACTGAATGAACACCAACAGGATAATACAAAGAAACTTATGTGATGACACACCATAATTGGACTTTAGAAAATTAGACAAAGAAAAATCTTAAAAGCTACAAGAGAAACATGACACCTTATCTATAGGAGAAAATCTGAATAACAATGCATTTCATATTAGAAACCAAAGTCATAAGGAAGTAGTACCCTCTATTCAAGGGCTGAAAAAGAAGAAATGTCAACCCAAATCTTTACCCAGCAAAAATAGCCCCCAGGAATAACAGGCAAAGCAAGATATTCTCAGATAAAGGAAAGCTAAGAATTTGTTATCAACATCCCTACCCTGAAAGAATGACTAAAGAAAATCTTTTTTTTTTTTTTTTTTAAGAGAGAAAGAGAGAGGAGAGACAGAGGGAGAGAGAGAGAGAACCTGAAGCAAGCTCCACTCCGAGTGCAGAGCCTGATGCAGGGCTCCATCTCCCCACCCTGAGATCATGACCTGAGCCGAAATCAAGAGCCTGATGCTCAACCAACTGAGCCACTCAGGCGCTCCTAAAGAAAATCTTCTAAACAGAATGAAAATGAGGAGAAGGAACCCTGGCACAATGAAAGAATACTGTAAGCAAAAGTATTTAAAATTAATACAATAGGCTTTCCTTTTCCTCTTGGGTTGTCTACATTACGTTTGATTATAGAAGCAAAACTGTTAATACTCGCCGATGTAGTTCTAAATATAAGTTGATGAAATACTTAAAACAATTATAAACAGAGGAGGGTAAAGTGAAAAAAATGTAGGTAAAGTTTCTGTAAGTCTCTCCAAATGGTAAAATGACATCAACATGAGGCTTACATTAAGTTATGCATACATGAAGGGCTACCTAGAGCCATTACTAAAAACTATACAAAAACAAGTATTAAAAAATATCTATAGAGATACATAAAACATTCTAAGTAAATGTTCAAGTAACCCACAGAAGGGTAAAGGGCGGAAAAAGAAACAAAAAATAGAGACTGGAACAAAGAAAAGTAACAGTAACTACCTTAGTTCAATCACTGTAACTACCTTAGTTGCAGTATTTACGTTACATGTATGTATCAGGAATTAGGTGAAATGCGTATGGTAAGTCCTCTGTGCTCAACAAGAATAGGGACAGCATCACCATCGGCCAAAGCTTGGAAGCCCAACATGAGGCACTCCCAGTGAGCCTAACAAAAGGCACAGCTCAGCGAGCACAGCAGTGGGGCAGGGGTGGGACGTCATGCCTTTTCACACTAGGATGGGGTTTATGAGAGATCTCTGGACTGAGATGGTTTGTGTCTCTACTGAGCAAGCATAGCAGGGCTGCCTGGCCCTCCACCCATCCCCTTCTCAACCTGCCCTCTCTTCAGAGAGAACAGGCTTCTCCCTGAGGGTCACCCTGCTGTGGGGGCTCCCAGCAAGCTCTGCTTCTTCCCCAAACATCTGAGTCCCATAATTCTCCATCCTCATCACGCCAGGGAAATGGAGAAGGTGGAATTATCCACTGGAGCCACAACAGAACCCCCTCTGCAAAATAAATAAATGAATAAATTAATGAATAAACAAATAAATAAATAAATATCACAAATCAGTATTTGATCCTGATAATATCTACCAGATCCAGAGAAGGAATAGATATAAAAAGTTCTAACCCTGTTTCCCCCACCAACCGCAATATCATTTCCATTATTTCTCCGGGCTCCCATTCCAAATTCAAAGCAATTTATCTGAAGTTCAGACACTGTCACTGTGATTTAGTTTCAGTTTTATGGCAACTGCAGGTCTCTAATAAGTATGCTCCTTTCATTGATTTTTGTTCCCCTTCAGCTGCTGCTGTAAATGTAATTGAAATTTTTTGTGTTTTTTTTTTCTTCCTGGCCTAACTTTTTTTTTTTAACTGACAAGAGAGCAATCAGGGCAGTGTCTTCTGAATTTCATCTACTCCATTAATAAGAAACAGGAAAGTCTATTTCCAGAAGAAACTATCCTTTCCCTTTAACAAGTTGTATGTTCAAAGAGCCCACGCACCCCCACCTCGTGACACCTCTCTTCAAGTATCAGTTAATCTCAGCAGTTAGACTGGAAGGATCCTTTCAAATTTAGGGGGTCATCACATGAAGTCTATGCAATAAGCGGACTTTCAGGCACTATTTTTCATTCGTTTAAGTCACTCGTCAGGGGTGACATTTTTCTCCGTTGATGGGCTAATACATTCATACGCTTCCCACCTAGGAGTTAAAATGAGACCTTGGAAGTGAAAGGAGCCAAGTACGGTGCTCAAACACAAGCACTTCCAAAGGAGGAGAGTAGTTATCCTTGACCTGGGGACACCCACAGGCTAGTCTATCATAAACCAAAAGCCAGATACCCCCTATCTCTCATGCATAATCCTGGGAAGCACAGACTCAAAGTGACAGATGGAAGGGCCAGCCACATTTCACTCAATTTCTTTTTTCCCCCTAAACTTTCCACCCTGATTTTAAATGCCACTTTCAATATATATTACATTCTCATATGTATTTCATGATTTTTTTCCAAAGATGCTACTTTTTTACTTTTTATTTCACTGTAATTCTGTACTTTTAAAATAGCATCTCGAATGCAGTCAATTAAATCTTTGTCTTATTAAAAAATATTTAAGGAGTGCCTGGGTGGCTCAGTCGGTTAAGCATCGGACTCTTCATTTCAGCTCAGGTCATGGGATCAAGCCCTGGGGAGAGCTCCATGCTCAGTGGGGAGTCTGCTTCTTTCCTTCTCCCTCTCCCTCTGTTCCTCCCTCTGTTCTTTCTCTCTCTCAAATAAAAAAAAAAAAATTAGGGTTTACTTACACATTAATTCCTCCCAACAAATTTTGTTAAAATGCTATAGAATACCATAAACCTTCACTTAGTATTTTCAAAATGAACACAATAAATTCATCTCTGTAGATATTAATTTCCCATTTAAGCAAATGCTTAATAGTGTAACATGCTCTTAATACTGTATTTCATTAAAACTAGTGCACCATCACACTATATCTAAAACTAATGATGTAATGTATAGGGATTAACATAACAATAAAAAATTAAAAAAAAAAACTAGTGCACCATCATTTTATATAAAATTAAGAGGGAGAAACCACTAATATATTATGAACTATGAAACACATTTTCATTTCAAAGATAATACAATTTGAAAATGAGTGCACTGTAAAAATGAGTAAAATATGGTAACCTTCATGGTGTTCTAATATTAAAAGACGTATTGATGTCTAAACTTCCCATCAAGTGCTTTTAGTGGCTTGTTTTAAACTCTTAATGAATATTTCATTGAAACATCGTAAATACAGAAACACCTACAATTCTAATCGCATAGCTCACAAACTGAACACACTCCCATACCAAGCACCCAAACCAAAAATCAGAACATTATCAGCACTTCAGAAACTCCTCTTAGGCTTCTTCCTTGTTGCTATTCCCCTTCCAGGGCAAATTCTTAGGCTGACTTCCAATGGCATTAGATTTGTTTTGCAAAGTTTTAACTTTTAGATGAATGCAACTAAAGGGTATGTACAGTTATACACTGGGGACTCTTTAGGATCTGGATTTGTTTGCCTAACATCCCATTTGTAACATTCACTCATTTTGTTGCAGGTAGATCTACAGCTTCATGCTAATTGCTGTGTGAAATTCTACTGCATAAACATAACACATTTATTCATTCCACTATTACTAGGCATTTGGGTAATTTCTAGTTTTACATATTTTTACAATAAGTACTAGCTTCCCTAAAAATGAAGATTCTAGAAATTAAAAATAAACAATCACCTTCCAGTGTGTTTAGGGGGAAAAAACATTCAAAAATATTTTAATACAGATAAACTAATTTCATTCTGAAGTTTTGTCCTGTTATAAAGCAATGATGACGTTTTTGAAATACATTGATTTTCTAAGATCAAGACAAGAACACGAGCAAAGTCAAGGATTAGTCTGGGGTTGAAGCCATGAATTTAAGAGGCTTTGGCTCTAAAATACTACATAGAATCAGAGAGATTTGTCACTTTAGAAGCCAAGTGTTAGATCTTTGTTTATTTTCTCTCTGTTGAATTTCTCCAATTTCTTTATTTTTTCCCCGTTTTCTCCTTTACATTCCCACCAGTACGGTCATCTGGAAAGTGTCCTCATGCTCTCTTTAATCCAGTGGTGAAATGTTCCCAAGATTTAAAAATCTCTATCTGAGAAGACATAGTTTGACAGATTAAGAATATTAACACATGAAAGTATAATGTCATAAAAAAATAAATCAACCACTGAATACATGTGTATCCAGATGATAAAACTAAAGTAGAAAAATCAGTGTAAATGCTACATTACTAAATTGTCCCATTTTCAGAAATATCCTAGGGTCTATGTTCATTTCTGAGAGGTTAGTTTTCTTATTAGGGAATCACAAGACAGTTTTTCTTTAAAAAGTAGGAAAATGCAAGAGGAGAAGTCTTCAAAAGCCATCCTTTCAACATGGTTTCTCTCCTAAGTACTTGGCTGTGCCCTCAGGAAGATATGGGTGACACCAGCCTTCACGCCTTCCGCCACAGATGCTCAGGAGTGGAGGCCACATGGAATGTGGACAAGTGAGGTCACGTCCCTAAGTTTCAGTTTTATATCCAGAAAAAAGAAATAATAATGCCTACTCCATAGGACTATTGGTGAATAGTAAATGAAATGGAATCTGGAAAATCTCCAGAGCACCGTGCAGAGTCTTCATTTCCTTTAGCCAATGATAGGTCAACTCTTGACGCTCCCATTACACCAGTATGTTTTAAACACTTTTTCTCCAGCCTCACCCTTCTGTCAAACAGAATCTTACACTGGGCTGTAAGCAAGGAAATGGGTTGAAAACAGAGCACAGGTTGAGATGTGTATCTAGAGAGTTCTTCCATAGTTCCTAGGGAAGAAATGGCCACCTCGCTTGCTGCTGGGCGAGATGCTCTTCATCCACATCAGAAAGACTGTGAGTCTTCTTTTCAACAACATTCTTTTGAGGAAGAAATCTCACGGGCTCCTACGTTAGCCGAATTCCAGGATCTGCTAACCATTACCGGCAAGAACTGCGTGTTAAAGTTGCATCCAAATCAGTCTTAGTAATGAAAAGAAGCCTCCCTTTCCTTTAAGGGAAATAGAACCCAGCTACTCATACCTTTGTGTATATTATTTACTGCAGGGCTATTGATCCCCGCCCCCCCCATCACCTTTAAACTCTTCTCCTGAGATTCAATAATCAGAATTTCTTTAGACGGTCTTTAAAGATCTATTTATTCAGACCATGGTTTTCATCACTGTTCTTGGGGAACTTTCAATTCTCTGTATCTCACTTCATAGTTTTTAAACTTGGAAGAAAAACTCTTCCAAAGACAGAAATTCTGCCCTGGAAAATAGAGTCAGCTGAACAGCTAGAATCAAAACTGAACTTCAGGATGGGGGTGGGGGAGGGGATGGTACCTAATGAGACAGGGAGAGATGGCGATTTAAAATCTGTCCCTAGACACCAACACTTAATTTGTTCGCCTTGGCAGCCCATTTGTACTATGTCACACCAATAAAGTTATAAAAATTGAAGCTGAAATTAATCTATTTCCTCTCGGCTCTGAGTCTCTCCCCTCCTAATCTTGTATAAATGGTACTTTGATTCAGAGTTCCTGTTACTCACATTGTCGGGATCCGAGAAAACACACTGCTTGGAACAAATAGGTTACAAAGAGCTTCACAGGGTCAGAGTGAGCCAATCACTGAAGGTGAGATTAATTAAAGATAGGAGACTGCATATATTGAGTGCCTATGTGTCAGGCTCTATTTTAAGCTTGTGATCTTCTCTTTCTCTCTCCCCCTCTTTTCCCTCCCCCTCACTCACACACACACACGCACACCACAAGTGCTCAGTTTTAAAAATAAGTAACTGGGTTCTGGTCATTTTTAAGCAGTATCCCCTGGATCACACAGCTATTTAGAAGTTTATCCAGAAAACGAGTTACAAGTAAAATGGAGTCCGAAGGAAACAAAAGTCAAAGAAGGAAATCTTAAGGGTACCTAAAAACAACGTGCCTATGTTTTTCTTCCGTGACCTCTCCTAAGACTATCCCAACTAAAAGAAAGTCTAGTGCACCTACAATGCAATGCCGCTCCGGCAGCTGTTTAATAAAATGGAAAGTGTTGTGCATTTAGGTCTAGGAACCTCCCCCCATCTTCACACCACCCCCACAACCAGTCCTGAGAGTCACAGAGGGCATTCCTGTGGCATGGGGTAGACAGAAGGCATATTTTCAGAACACAAATCCCTGCATCAAGCTGACAATTGTCAGAGCAGGCACGGATGAGCTGTCAGCCCCTCCCCGTCCTCAAGTCCTGCCACCTGCAGACAGCCTAGGAAAAGCCACTCCCCGCAGGATAAGAAGAGACGAGGCTCCAAGAAGAGTTCTGCTTTACCCCTCATTATGAGGGACCTGAATACATCCCAGAGACCTCATCCGTAGCTTCCATCCACTTCATGGGGCTTCCACTTTGGTAAACTCACGTAATCAGATTTTGCATCAAGAATATTAATAAAATGCCAAGTATCACAAAAGGGATGAAGTTAAGTAATGTCCTTTTTAATTCGAAAGCCTTGCTACACATCTGCACTTTACAATCATGTCTCTAAAACAAATTGACCCATCAGTTAGTTTCCTGCACTAAAGTAGCACGTAAATTAAATTAGAATCTCAATCATTAAGAAATAATGACATCAGACTTATGGATTTAATCATTCTATTGATTCAAAACAGGTCTTTTCCTTGGGAAATAGCAGTAGATCAAAGTATGACTAAGACATGGCTAATAGCGATTAATGCACAAAGTCAGAGACCAAATCACGTTTAGCCCCATTATGAGCATTTCCTGGTTCCTAGTTTGATTTTGACCTTGTTAATATAGATATCAGAGGGCACAAGAGTACACCGAGTCTATTTAAAACATAGCTTCACGCCCCAATGGCCCTTCACTGTGAAATAGATGAAAAGCAATAAATTGTATATTCTGACAACTCCTGCTGGTGCTTTTCACAAGGGAAACGGACAGAGTTTCCTTTTGGATTGGTTTTGTTTTAATCAAAGTTGCTCTGGTCTGAATGTGTGTGTCCCCCACCCCCAAATTCCTATGTTGAAATCCTAACCCCAATATGATGGTATCAGGAGGTGGGGCCCTTTGGAGGTGCTTAGGTCATGAGGGGTGGAGCCCTTATGAATACAATTTACATCCCTTTAAGAGAGGCCCCACAGCATCCTGGTCCCTTCCACCATGGGAGAATACAAAGAGAGATCTGCCCTCTTGTGGAGGGGCCCACCCGACCATTCTGGTACCTGATCTCAGACTTCCAGGCTCCAGAACTCTGAGAAATCAACTGCTGTTACTAATCAACCTCTCAGTGGTATTTGGTTACAGCTATTTAAATGAACGAAGACAAAAGTCATTGATTGAAACTACCTCATCCTGAACTGAAAGAGAAGGGACAGTGTAAGGCTTAGTTTTTAGAGGTAGCACATGCTTACAAATGGAGAAAATAGCCTTTAACTTTTGGGGACAAGGTGCAGACATTTCAGGAAACAATAATGGCACTGTTACAAAGAGAAAAAAGAGGTATTAAATGAGACCATGTGTCTGGGACAAGAAAATCCCAAAGAGCAGAGTGTTAATGAGGACCCCGAACAGGGAGCGTATTTAGGCAGCCCAGAGCCCTCACAGGCTCCCCCGAACTGAACAGGAACATTGCAGGAGATCACTGGAAATGTGAGGACAGGATCTCACAAGAAATTGAGAAGGTAACCCACTTAGAAAGAACTGGAATCGTGGACTTATGCCCTGGTCCTCCAATGTCAAATGCCTTGTGTTTTCCTCTCCAGCACATTATTCTCAGTTAGCAATTATTTGTATGGCAGACTTAAGGGGGAAGAGATGCTTGCATTTTGTGACTCCCCCACTAAGGGTTAAGGATTCTTTTGCTGAATTGGATCCAAGATGCTCCTTTAGAATCTCAGAAGCAGGGGGGCAACCTTAAGACTAGATACACAGAGGCTAAGGTGATCTACATAATAAAAAGCTCTGGTAAGGCCTTGGGGAGGGAAAAAGAACTCTATTTCAATGTGGGAAGAAATGCAAAGGCAAGAGAGAATGCTTTACCCTAGAACTAGCCAGACTGTAGGAATGTTTAGAAATAAGAGAACAACCTTTAAGAATTTTAAGCAGTCGTGCTGTGCATTAATGTACTCAACTATTTTTTTTATTATTGCTGCCACAGCTTTGGGTGCGTGGGTGGGTAGGGGGAGATATATATATATATATATATATATATATATATATCCATAATGAAATGTATTTGTTCCAACTGGACTGCTGTTACTTTGGCTCCATGCTAAGAATGGACCACATGCGTTCTAGGTTTATGTGGGTTTCATTTGCGGATTGATGGTTATATTCTAGTAGGGATGGTAAAATGTAAAAGCCAATACTGGAAAATTTTATAAAAATACCTAGAATTATATTAAAAATTGTGCCAATCTATATTGAACCAAACTCTCCAGTCTTTTCTTCACTCACTCACTCCACCTTCAGTCAAAAATGAAGGACTTGCTGTTCCTTGAAAACACACTGGACTTTCCTGGCTTTGTATCTTTGCTCTCTCACCCCTTTAGGAATGGCTTCCTGTCCTTTTCCAGATGGCCATCACACATCATCATTTATAGCTCTCATCTCTGAAGAGCTTTTTCATTCATTCATTCATGTTCATTTTACAGGAATTCACTGCACTGTGAATGATGTACAAAACAAGAGATGGCAAAACTTAAAGAGAGTTCACCTCCTATTTAGAGAGATACTGTATGGAATCAGAGGATAGGAAAGAGCCAAATCCATCTTCAAAGTAACCTACATAAAGTAGATACCTTAAGGCCTTTGGATATGTGAATATTCTTTAGGTGTTTTGATCACTTCCATTTAGCACAAGGCACCTGGAAAGATGATGCAAAGGCTCATTAGCTGATTGTCAAAGCAAAATTATTTCTAGCTTCAGCCATTTGGAAAAGAATCAGGGGAAATGGGAAGACTGCCCAGCAGGCTGTGAGGAGATGTTTCTACTTCAAGACCATAAAATGGATTTGGATATTACAAATTTAATTCTAATCTTTATTTCTGAGTCACCTCCTGACCATGGATGTTGAAAGAACTGGGCTCATCTCTGACTTGATTGAGACAAGGTCCTAAGAATAACAAGCAATTGAATGATGTTCCTTAAGTACATTTCATAACTTCACACCAGGTCAAGAGTTGACTTATTCAAAGTAGCAGGTTGAAAAGATGATTTTCTCTGACCTAGAAAAGCATGAAGAGTTGAGTCACTCAGCAGTGACAACGGTGAAATGCTCTCTTGTTCCTTCAAGGAGTTGAATAAATCCTTGCCCAGTGTCATGCTATCCACTGGGCTTCATTTTCTTCAGATCCAGTGTGTGCAATCTATGGATTTCCAAGCTACAAACAAGGCTAATGGGTCTCCACCCTACATTCCTCTGAATATGGAGTCACATACGTTTGATCCCAGAAGGAAGGCAAACTTCCTTTCAGGAACTGCTGCAGTCCCCCATAAGATGATGTGCATGGGAGTATTTTAAAAATAAACAAATATGTAACAGATATGGGCACATAATCTAGACATTTTTGAATAATGAATAGGCACTTGGGTGAAGGAAAAACCAAACCTCTACAACAGTTTTTCCAGGAAAAGTAGAGTATGAATCTTGGACACATTTGGATTTAAAACTTTGTTTTTAACATGGTTAACTACCTTTATTTCCGTTAAAATACAGTTGCCATTTTATTGCTATATTAGGACTCGAAACTGATTTAGAAAATGTAGAGACACATTACTGATGTCATTTACTTGTTACCCTTACCCTCTACTTCTACATTTAACTGTTTAATTGGTATCTAATATTTGTTCTCCATTTCTTTCAGCTTCAGTTCAAGAAAGAAAAGGCAAGTAAAACGCAAAGAAAATCTGTCAATTAATTTTTATCCCTGAAGATTTAAGGAAGAATTATAGTTTCCACCAACATATGTCTTCTGTAACTAGGAATCTACATATTTGAAAAGGCAGAATAAAATAAGGCCATGTAAAAATGCCCCCACTGAAATCTGTTTTAAGTAATTTGGAATTATTTGGGACTGTGATTTTTATGTTGTTATATACATGGGGAAAAAACAAATTATTTCCAAGAATCAACAGCATGATTTCTGCATGGTAGGGTAATGTGATACATCTTTGTATTTACAATGAGCATGTATAATTTTTAAGTTTGGGTAAAAAGCAGTAAGCCTTTTTAAAGAACACATTGTACATCCATAAAAGACTTACACAGAGTTTGTCTTTTGTACAACTGCTCCAACACAGAACTAAAATTTTACTTGATTCCAAAACATGTATGCTCCTTTTGAATTTAATAATGAGCATTTATGACAGGATCTACTTGAAGGAGAAAAAGCAGCTCAATTTGCCTTTGAGAAACAAAGTAGGTTTTCTCCACAGAAAAATGAGTGTAATAAAAGCCAAATGTCTTAACAGATGAGTTATTAGTTTCTGGATACTCAATTATGCAATGATCAACTCTGATCCTTGCAATGGAAACCTAGATCAGCACCCAAGAAAATGATGCCAGCGTACTTTAACTTTCAGATCTTCAATGTTTCAAATCAAGGGAAAGGACTTTGAAGTTGAAATGATTCGCATTGGCCTTGATACTCACAGTTCTCCAAATTCATCACAAGAAGAATACAACCTCAATAAATTCTGAATAATAGTGACTTTGCTAATTACCAGTATGTTTCAAATTTCCTAACTTTGGGACACAGAGTCCCAAGAACAGTTTTGCTGGTCTTGGTTATTCCACTTGGATTCACATCAGTGATGGGGGAAGCTCTAAGCTGTTATTTTTCACATTTTTACCAGACTTGCAGTACAATGCAAATCCCCTCTGGTTAGTATAAATAGGATTTTAAAACTGAAATGTTCATGGTAAAACAAATGCAAGACAAGAATCCCCCTGAAGACATCTCTTCCAGGGTTCCTAAGTCCAGAGGCACAAAGCTACATTTACATAAGATCTGGTCAGAAAAAAGTTAGGAAGTCAAACACAGCATTTTCTTCTGTTGCACATTGAGGACCATTTCCATGAAAATAAGGGGAACACAGGTTTCTATTCCAGAAATGGTATGCGTGGGAGAGAGTGGGTGGAAGAAGAGATCTGGGCACAATGGTAGCAACAATGGCTCAGAAATGTTAAATAGGGGGCACCTGGGTGGCTCAGTCAGTTAAGTGTCTGCCTTCAGCTTACGTCATGATCCCAGGGTCTTGGGATCGAGTCCCGAGTTGGGCTCCCTGCTCAGTGGGGGACCTGCTTCTCCCTCTCCCTTTGCCTGCCGCTCTGCCTACTTGTGCTCTCTCTCTGTCAAATAAATAAATAAAATCTTTTAAAAGAAAGACAAGTGATGACATCAGGTTGCTAACTAGCAGAGCTCAATCTAAACTCAAAAACAGTCTAAACCCAAATCTAATACCATAGTCAAAACTCTTATTAACTGTCCCACTTTCAAGACACCCCATACAGTGCCACTAATTTTCTGTGAACAAGAGACCACATTGTCCTAGGGATGCTCTGACTACGGTCTGTATCTGGGGTACTGACAACTCTGTGACACCTCCCTCTCCCTCTCCCGGATCACTGGTCCCTGCCCCAGTACCTAGCAAAATAGAGAAAGGAATTATGGTGTTATTTTCATCAAGTTTATGGAATCAGGGGCAAGGGGATGAAGAAACAACTTTTTCTATTACTCCAAGTAGCTCCTTAAACTGCAGGGACCATTCTAAATACTCAGCCTTGTCATGGATCTTGCCCGGTCTACTTATTCAATAGATGAGGAAAGGGGGTAGGCTCGGTGACTCACAAATGTCACACAGTTTGCCATAATAGTAGGACCAGTCCTCAGGTCGCCCACCTTCTAGGCCACTGTCTCTGTACCGTCTCCTTCACCTGCCCTCCCTCCCAGACCTCAGCAGTGGTGAACACACACGCTACTTGGCATTACTGTACATTCTTTCATCCACACGTTGTTTATAAATAATGAGCCAGTTTTTTTTAATGAAGCTACTTCACATAATATATATTTCCAGCTTCTCTTGAAAAGGAAGATGAGGAAGGGTAGGAGGAGGAGGATATTCAACAGACCCGATCAGGCATTTCTGTGTAGCATCAGTTCACAGGACAATGGACATGAAGTCTATAATTCACAGCATCTGATGGAACTCACCACTATAGCTCAAATATTTGATCTTTCCTTGTTTGCCCCATGGGCAGCATTCCTATAGGGTTAACCTATGAATATCATTCATATTCTCCATCCACAATTTCCTATTGGCTTTCCAGGGATGTATTAGCATTGTACTTCCCTATACCCTTGAGCTTATATTGGCCATGAATTCACCTGGGCCAAAGAAATGTGAGGCTACATGGCATAGAACACTCTCCGCCCCCCCCCAATTTTTCAAGTTTTTCATTTTATTGATTTTATTGTGTAGACATATTGAGTAATCTCAATAGTCAAAATTGTCTTAAGATATATACTCTGAGAATCTCTACTACAATTCTGCGGTATCTTTTTCCTACCGCCAGTAAGTAACCACTCGTATTCCTTTCATTTGTATTATGGGAAGAAGCTTTAAATGCCAGGCTGTGATTCACCATTCCTTTTTCCTCTTTGCTGTGCTGAAAAACTGCTTGCCCTGGGAGCATGCATCCAGGAATAAAGAGGATGCAAAACCAAGCCCACAGACGGCCTCTGTATTTAATGTGAGAGAGAAATAAACCTGTGTTTTAAGCGGAGTTTGGGAGCTGTTTGTCACACTTATAATCCAGCCTGTCTTGATTAGTACCATCATGTTCAGAGTGGCAAATAATGGTACCTTTACAAAGCCAGCCACCTGCCACGTATGGAATTTGCTGGCTGATCTTGAAAGAGGAGGGAGCAAGGGGGGTGAAGTACAATGCAGTCCCTACTAGCAACAGGGGAGTCTGCTTCCCACAGACTTCCTCCCCGTGTTCCTGGAACCTTCATAGAGACTGTCCTATAAAACAAGCTGACACCACCCATCCCAGTCTAAATGGTCATCCCGCAAATCTTAGAATATTAGACTAGGAGAAACCATGAAGACCGCTTTAAGGGGAGGCCAGGTTTTCAGTGCTGTCACCAACTTGCCACCATGACGGAAATAATATTCTGCACTGTTATCCCTAGTAGCCAATAGTGATATTGGATTCATGAGCACTGGTGGCTAAAGCAACAGGGAAACTCAATTTCCACTTTTATTTCATTTTCATTACTCTGAGCTTAAACATTCACATGGAACTCATGGCTACTGTTTGTAGACAGGTTGAAATGGTTTTTCCAAAAAATGAAAGGAGTATCAAGGTCATGGTTTAAAAACAGTCCCCCTACATTTTAATGTAGAGTATTTTTTTAAACTCCTTAAAGGTGTGGATCACCTTGGCTCTTTTTCCAATACACATGTGAGTATTAGACCTCTAGTGCTCCTGCTGCACACATGAACTCTCCCACATCTCGGTGCTAGCATCTCAGAGTAGCGCACTCCTCCGCCAGGTCCTATGTTGTCATTCAAGCGTGTGCTTCTAAGTATGTCTGCTCCTATATGGAACGTGATCTTTGAACAGGGACTTTCTATATCTCACTGTAAGCCTTAGGCATGCACTTGGTACATGGCTTTGTGTCAAGCAACATGATTTCGGGAATTCCCTAAAACGCCTATCTATCCACTCTTTGTATCAACACAAGTTCTAAATAGGCTTTCCAGCTCATCTCTGTAGTTTGCACACCTGGACCAAATGAGGTACAAGACATATGAAATAATCTATAGAAAAGCTAACACATAAGATTAAATTTATACCTGTGTATTTAAGAGTGAAAGCTGAGGAGCACCCGGTGACTCAGTCAGGTAGGCAGCTGACCTTTGATTTAGGCTCAGATCATGATCTTGGGGTTCTGGGATCGAGCCCCTCATGAGGATCGGGACTCAGAGGGGAGTCTACTGGAGATTTTCTCTCTCTGCCTCTGCCCATCCCCTCACCCTCCCCAGGCCGCCGCTTGCTTGCTTGCTCTCTCGCTCTAAAACAAATAAATAAATAAATCTTTTTATAAAACATGACAGCTGATTTGTTCTTGTGATTGGACACTGATAAGAGAGGAGAGAGAAAATGATCCTGGGGTTACCATCCATGGCAGAATGTACCCATTACTGAGCACTTACTTTGTACAGAAATCTACACATTTATTTAGTTGCAATGCCGTAAGAGGTAGATTCTGTTTATATATCCATTTTATAGACTTTTGAGCTCGCATATCCAGTAAACGAGGAAGCTGCGCTCAAAGTCAGACAGTGAGTTGATGTGTCATTTCCTGGGTAAAAAAGACAAGGTAAAAAATGATTAAGAACTAAGAAGGAGGGGAAAAAATGCATTTGTGTCCTGGATCTGTCACAATTTTCATAAAATTGAGCAAAAACTCAACTCCTCCAAGCTCATTCCTTTTAATAATATATTTTTTTTTAAGTTGCTCTAGATCTTCTCTAAGACCACTGGAATACTATAAAAAGACTATAGATTTCAGATTTTAATCTAAGGTCTTGTTCAGACCGTAGGCAGGTTTCTTAATGTGCATCACTTGGCCGGCAATGTCATCTGTAAAATGGTGCTAATATTGCCATTTTATAGATTTGTTATAAGGATTAAATGAAATAAGCCACTGAATTACCTGGCATGGTGCCTACCACTCTAAGGGCTCAGAAATTTTCATTTCCTCTCTCCCTCTCAACAATAATGTCCCAATATTCTAAGTGAAACTGCCTCCATTAACCATTCTTCACCTTTCAGCAAATACTAATTACCTGGAAACACTGTGTGTGATTCATTTATGATCAGCCATGGTATACAATGTGTAGGCATTATCTGTGCATTTCATGTTTGTACCAAATCAATGCATAAATTTCAAGGTATATCCCTATCTAAGAAGGAAGGAAAACCATTTGCTGAATAGCAATGAGGTCTTAATACCTAACCTAGGAGAGTAACATCTGTCAAGCAGAATGGCGAGGACACAAATTGACACTCAACTTTAAGTGTGTGTATATATATATATATATATATATAGAGAGAGAGAGAGAGAGAGAGAGAGACTTATATATATTTAAGTATATAAAAATGAACATTATAAATTATATATTATTTCCAAACAATGGGAGATTTGGGGATCAACCTATGCTTGAGAAATGGAGAAAAGTAAATACAGAAAAGCTCATTTGATGGTGCCTCTTCACTCAAAAATTAAAGAGGATTTTCCATAAAGGATATTGAGACTATTAGATAACCATTTATTAAATATATCTATATATGGACATATTAATAGACATTTATCTGTAAAAAATGAAACTGAGTTTCTAGAAGCAAATATTGGTAAATATCCTTATAGCTTTCAAGAAAGGAAATTTCTCAGAGGAAATATAATTTAAAATGCACTAAGAAAAAAATTAAAATGACTACATAAAACTTTTCTTAAAGTAGTCAATTGGATGAAATTTCAAGAAGATTTTTTACAGATATTAGCAACTGGATTCTAAAATCTATATAGGAATGCCAAAGTCCTATAATAACCAAACCCATTTTTAAAAAACAAAATTGGAGTCCTTATCCTACCTGATTTCAGGACTTAGTATAAACCTCAGCAATCAAGGTAATTGGTTTTGGCAGAAAGATAAACATTTACATCAATGAAACAGAAAGGACATTCCAGAAATAGGCCCACAACGTAGATGGT
Organism: Halichoerus grypus; assembly: GCF_964656455.1. Taxonomy (NCBI): domain Eukaryota; kingdom Metazoa; phylum Chordata; class Mammalia; order Carnivora; family Phocidae; genus Halichoerus; species Halichoerus grypus. The sequence continues at coordinate 138,237,291 of NC_135713.1, read as the reverse complement.
CAATGGATTTTTTTTTTTCCCAGTAGGGACAAGTCAGATGAGTGAGAAAGAGACAATTTTTTAACAAACAATATTCAATCAACTCAATACCCAAAAGAAAAAAAGAAAAAAAAAATAGAACCCTGACCCTTGTCTTATACCATATACAAAATATGAACCTTGTACAAGGATAGCAAGCAAGCTCCATGGGTTCTCTATGTCTGGGGCATCAGAGAATCCCCAGAGCAGGAAGTGAAAGTTATCAGCACAGAACCTGCCCAGAAGCTGGAATGAGAAATAGTATTAAGAAGAATCAAAATGGTACCTTAGAGGCACCTGATACTTTATTTCATCCTTACTGCAAACTTGTGAGCTAGATACTCTTCTTACCTCCACCCTACCAGTCACCAAGGAGATAACGCTTAACCCGGGCTACACTACTCCTAACTGGGATAGCCGAGATGTGAAGGAAAGCCCATTTGACCATGTGGCCTGCTAAATACCATACTACACTGTCTTTCCAGCATGATCAGGTTCCAAACAAATTAAGGAAGGGTCAGTTGATGAAAGATCTTTCCCTGATGGCAGAAACATTTGCTATCTTTTCCCCAAACTAAAAGAAATGGTTGAAACCACTATATTCTTAGCAGGTTACTCAACTACACCCCAGCACAGTATTGTAAGTGCTGAGAGCTGCATCCTCTTGTTCCCACCAGCCCAACCATAGGTCACTGGCAGAGCTTGGACAAACGCTGCTCTAATTCTCAGAAAACGTGGACATTTCCTCTCACCATTTGCTCTGCCTGGGGTTCATTTGAGGATCACTGAACGGTCATCTCGGACTAGAATCTGCGCAATCCATTGCTGCTCGTGGGCTGATAGATTCAATAGAAAGAGCAAAGCAATCAAGAAAGTGTTCAATTACAATTCTATCCCCACCCTCCCACCCCCGCCCAAGTAGGGGATCCAGGTAACTTTGTTACTTTTGGCGTGAGTTCTATAAAATGCTTGATTACTGTTGATGAATAGACTCCAACCCAGGGGATGTCCCTGCTCACCTGTCTCTCAAATTCGGCAGGAGACAACATAAGATGGTTGGTCTCCCATCCCCCCAAAATAAAGCAAGACAACCAGATGTTCAGGGTATCCTGAAGCAGTCTCATGGTGGGTTGAAATTGTCCTCTAAGAGGGACCTAGAAAGGCTTAAGAACTCTTTGAATAGAGTTTCTGTAAAATGTTTGGCTAAGAGACTAGCACAAGAAGGCAAAGAAGGATCACTGGCAGCCTCTCGATATTCCCTATTCCAGAAAGGGATGGTTTGCTTTTTGAGAACCAAGGCGATGTGCACAGTGTACAAGGCAGCCTTGGCTGCAGAGAGAATACAACAGAGAAGATGTGACCAAAGCAGCCAGAGGGGGTCAGCAGAACCTTGAGTCATCCCCTGCATTAGACGTTTGTCATTGCTCTGGCCTGACCCTAGATCCAGTTCTCCCATTTCTGTGTCCTGCCTCTGAGGTCCACTGAGACTCATGCCAGACTATACTCCCTGGGGTCTAGAGTCACGTTGAAATTTCTGCAGTGATCGAGGCCACACAGAGAGTATCTATGGCCTCATCTGGACCAGAAATCTCTTATAATGAATAGACAGATACCTCTGTAAGGTTGTCAGTGATCTTCTTATGTCCCTTAGTATATCACATACTTTAGGGGCACCCGGGTGGCTGAGTCGGTTAAGCGTCTGACTGTTTTGGCTCAGGTCATGATCACATGGGTGGTGGGATCCAGCCCCACCTGGGAATCTGAGCTCAGCGGTGAGTCTGCCTAAGAGTCTCCCCCTCTGCCACTCGCCCCACTCATTCGCTCTCTGTTCTTCTAAAATAAATCAATCTTAAAAAAAAAAAAAAGAAATCAGATACTTTACATAGTAGATCTCAAATGAAATTAAAGATAATCTAGCTTAGCATTTCCCAAATGTCCTTTCTTCATGATTTTTGCTCTATCTGTATCCCGCCGATATTTTTACTAACCTTTTTTTTAATTATTATTGTTGAAGTACAGTTGGATGTACAATGTTCTATTAGTTTCAAGTGTACCACGTGGTAGTTCGACAATTTTCTTTTTTTTGTCATTATTTTTATTTAAAATACTTGCTTTTTAAATAAGTTCCGTTTTTTAGCTGAAATATAATTGGCATGTAGTGTTATATTTGTTTTAGATGTACAACATACTGATTTGACAATTTTATACATTATTCAATGCTTCTACAACAGGCAGCTCTCACCGTGATCAATGTTGTTACCATCTGTCACCATACAATGTCACTACAATCTTACTCACTGTATCCCCTAGGCTGTACTTTTCATTGTTGTAACTGAATTATTTTATAACGAAGTCTGCACCTCTTCATCCCCTTCACCTATTTTGCCTATTCCCCCAACTCCCCTCCCCTCTGACAACCAACCACCAGTTTGGTCTCTGAGTTTATTTCTATTTTACTCAACATTTTTTTTTCATTTCTCACCTATTTTTTTTTTTACTTAACATTAATACCCAGAAAATTATGTGCTTTATATAGTAATTCTATTTATTCTAACACACAATGAATAAATGAATAATATATGGCACACACCACCTAAAATCATCTCCACTGCCATCACTATGTACAGATCTCACCTTTGTAAATACTAATCTCAAATATATCTTTTCAGATGGACCAACTGATGGATTAAGTCAATGTCCCGGGGCCGCTGACATAATTGGTGGCACGGCTGGGACTCACACTCAATTGTCTCGACTTGCAGCACAGGCTGCTTTACATCATGCTGACTCAAGTCCATGAAGGAAGAGCATGATGGATGGGGCAACTTTAAAAACTGACTGCACTTCTGGGCTCCATGTGGTGATTAAGCATCCACTACAGGTGTCTAAGCAAAACCAGAACAACCCCACTGTTCACACCCCCCCCAAAACACACACAAAGAAATTCTTCCCCCTTCATGCTTAATCATTTTAGCACATAGGCTTCTCCCATCCTGATGTTTTTATCCTTCATCTTCACCCTCATCAGTGTTCTCATTCGTTCCGTCTGTCAGTGGTAGCTACCTCTTCAAAAGTTGGAGCAAAGGCCAAGGGGTTGTACTTTGCCTGCAAATAATCCTCTCTGTACCTAGCATTCTTGAGGGCTTTACACCATTTTTAAGGCACTTTCCCAAGCTTTATCACTCTGAATCCTCACAATACCCCTGTATGGTACCTACTTAAGCTACACAGGGTATCTTTTTCAGGATGGGCATGCTGTGATCAAAGAGGCATCTGCCATATTTGTACTACTAAGGAGGAAGAGAGAAAAGAAAAAATTAGGCAAGAGTTACCATAAAAATATCACAATCTATCTGTTAATCGATTCCCCCTTGACCACGTGTTTGTACTGCTAATGTAAGTGATGTAAGTGTATTCATGCCATTCTAGGGAATGAACCTTACTTCAATAAAACGTTCTATTTTATCCATTAAATTAAATGATGGGCTCATGAAAGCTGTCAGTGAAGTCAGTTCAACATTCCAGCCCTCCATGAACAGAATAAAGAGTGACATCCTCTTGATTAGAATGAATTTCTTTTCTATGAAACCACATGCAACATCCATCTCCCTAATGGTTCTAAAGTCCTTGGAATAATGGCTAAAGCAGTGAAAGGAAACAAACAAGGCTCCCAGGAGGGGCCAAAATTTTTCGGCTAGAGTCACAAGAGCTCTGGAGAAAAATAATTCCCTACCACATACCAGACAGAAAGACAGACACCTGGACAATGTTGGGGACCAAAGGCAGCCTCTTCAGTAATCTGATCATGATTAATGTTGTCAGCCCAAGATATGGGATCTAGTAAGCTAATGTGTACAGGTCACACATGCACCCCGAGCCCCACTGGGTGGGATTCCTTGAGTAAATCACTCTTTAAAACACACACACACACACACACAACTGCATTTGAAAGTTCACCAACTTTTAAAGGTCAGTAATAAATTATGACTGCAGCATACATGTGGAATGTTGACGACCTTCAGAGTGAATGTGCCCCTCTAATTGACACCTTCTTCACATGTAAGAGCTTATTCACCTTAACCTGACCTATCACTTGCCAGTTCATCTCTCCCACCACCAATTACTGTTTGTGGGAATAACTTTTAGTGGTTCTCCAATGGTTATGTAAGACCATACAATAAATTCTTTGCCTCTGTGTGAGTTCACAATACACCGACTTGAACTCTGGTCTCCCACCACCTCTCTTTATTCTGCTATTATTCGAGGTCCAACACATCCCTTGGCTTCTCTTCCTTCTCCAATGCTGAGTCACTGTGCCTACCTATTTTTAAATGATGCTAAGTAAAATATAAAAAATGAAACCTGCTGGAAAATGCCCCCTTCCAAACCACACACTGATTAAAAAAAAATATTCTAACACATGACAAAAAGATATGGTGATATTATTAAAATATAAGGAGGCCTTTAAAAAATAAAGAGAATAAAGCAAACACCCTGTAGGAAAGACTTTGGCAGGTAACAGAAACAGACAGGGCACCAAATCAGATGTGTAAATGGCTGATAAACAAGTGTAAGCCATTCAAAATTAAGTAATCAGTAATCAAAGTTACCGATTTTAAGAAGAAGTAGCATTTCCTGTCGTGATTGGCCAACTTTTTAAAAATAATAATTCTTAGTGTTGGCTATGGTATGAGAAAATAAATTCTCCTAATATTTTATGGGAATGAAAGTTGGCCTGATCTCTAGGGAAGGCAACTTGCAATGTAATTAAGGCAACGTTATAACAAGCACCTCATTTATTACAATACTTGCACTCTTAAAAATTATCCTGAGGAAGCATCAAAGATTAAACAAAAATTTCTATGAAGGGTTACTCCTATTATAGCAGTATTTATCATGTTATAAATTTGGAAACTGGTCTATAATTATTGAATTGGTTAAATAAATTATGTTATATAGAATGTGATAGAGCAATTAAAAATAGCAGTGTAGAATTATGAGCATGTACAACATGTAAAAATGGAAGTTAATCACATACTCTAACATATACAGAATATTTTTAATATAAGAAATATTGAGGGGTGCCTGGGTGGCTCAGTCAGTTAAGCATCTGACCCTTGGTTTTGGCTCAGGTCATGATCTCAGGGTAGTGAGATCCAGCCCAGTGCTAGGCTCTCTCTCCCTCTACCCACCCCCCACCCCCCGGGCTGGCTGGCTCTCTCTCTCTCTCTCTCTCTCTCTCTCCCCCACTGGCTCTCTAATTAAAAAAAAAATTTATTTAAGTTATAAGAGTTTTTGCTTTGTACTTTTTTCACAAATTCCAAATTTATGTAACACACAGGTATAGTTTTCATCATCAGATTCAAGGCATATATACCATGTCATTACTCAAGCAGCATCAATGCCCCAGATACATATTATTTAATCCATTTTATCTACTTTGGACATTTTTTAAATGTTATTTCATATGGATGAAAAACTCAATAATGCACTCCCTCATGGCATGATCAGAATTATACCCATTCCATTCACAGGATGGATCCGCTTCAAGCTCATGAGGAGTACTGTATAGATGGAAGGGAAGCCCACAGGTATTAACCTGACACACAAAATCTGAGTGCCCAAAGCTAACTGTCCTCTCAAGTGTGCTGTCTATGTTTTCCACGGTGGCCAAGTAGAATTAGCTCTATGGAAAATCCTGACACTTAAAGACTTCTTTCATCTTCATAAGCCAATCAATAGGTCAAAAGATGTAGATGTCCTTCAGACGCAGAGTGAGTCATTCTACATCAACAATCCATCGCCTCAATACCAGACCCCCTGTCCGGTCTTAAACTCTTCTATTTAGGGCCATAAGTAATTCTGAGGCAATGATTCAGATGTCATGGCTTTAATGGATGAGAACTGGGAGACCCTGTACTCCATTTCCTTGTGCCATTTCTCCATTAAAACCATGCTCTGAGTCATTTTCTAAAGGGCCCTAGAGAATTGGGCAATTCATTGAATTTGCTCTGCTGCATTAAAATAGCAGTCCATTGGGTACCACTTGTATTTCATTCCAGAGATCAGTGGAGCACTCTATTCATTGCAGAAGAAATTCACAGTCATCCTTTTGCACCCAAGTTTGAGTCCAAGGTCAGTTTAAAATTTCACTCCCAAGCATGTGGTTATTTCTTTAGGACTAAGTCTTCTTTGGACACTGATCAAAACCGAGCCACAGAAAAAAAGGAAAGTGTTGCCATGGGTCCTACAGCATTTTCTGGAAAAGCTAGTACTTTTCAGAAGATTGAAATACAGTACTTCTCCTTTCATCCTGTTCTTCAAAGTGATTAGACTTATGAATTTCTACATGTGATGACTTCATAAAGAGTTGGAAATACAAGTTAAAGCTCAGTGAATGCCTTTAATATTAGTAGGACTGGTTTTGAGCTTGTAGCTGATTCGGTGACAGAGTGAATTTGTTTGAGGCCAATGGCATCATTTTATTTGCCTAAAGTAATGAAATATGCAAGACATTGGCCATGCCTGGAAGAAGCAATTGTGCCTCCCTAAGTGTTATTAACAGTGGCCCAAATGTACCTGCTGAAATCTTAGTATCTATTTAAATTAATACTCTGGATCATTCACACTGTCTAAGCAGATCTTATCATTCCTTTTCTTTAGTCTGCTTTAGAAGGAAGACCAAATGTGAAGCAAAATGGACAACTTGAGCCAATCAAGAAATGTCTTAGAGATCAGCTGGTTTTCCAACAGTATATTCTTTCTTTTCAGCTAGTCTTGGGCTTGGCTTTGAGATTGAGAAAAGAAGTTATTCAAGGATAGGAGATTCCAGCCATGTACACTTAAACAACAACCAAGCCCCAGAGAGACATACATTATATTATCAGTTTTATCCTTTCCCTTCTGGCAAGCAGCTCTCAATGACCCATCTTTATTTCAGGGGAAATGGCCAAACCCAATTTCACAGGTAAAATAAAGTCCATTTTCACCACAGTGTAGCTATTTATAAACAGGATGCCCAGCCTTGAAATAGAAAGTGCTTTATCCTTACACAAAAGGTCAGAGACATCTGGCGTCAATATTGTTTTGTGTTCTGTTGGCAATAAAACATTTTCTCTCTTTGAAAACTTAAATGTTGAGCACCAGTTAGGAAAATTGCCAGTCTTGTCCTAGTTAACAGAGCTAAAATTTATTCCTAATATTTGTTCTCTTATAATTTAATAGGAGTCTAACAATAACCAACATCCTTTTAGCATTTTGCATCAAAGTATAATAAAAAGATACGGTAAAGGGGCTTTTAGCAGAGGATAAAAACTTTATGAGCATAAACTCTCTAGTTAAATGCTTGTGGATGCTTATTTAGCTGTTTTTCTTCATTAAATATGAATTATAGCTCTTTAATGCTGATTTGGAAATCAGGAAGGTTTAGTTTTACTCTACTGCTTTATATCCACAGGCAACATAAATCTATTTAAAAGCTGATTTAAGAAAGCAACTTGGGGAAGCAAATTGCTGGTGATTTGATCCCTTGAATTTTGCATGCTACATAATCAGAATCAGGTTGTACTGAGTACCAAAAAGGTTCATTTGAACGTGACTGAAAAAGACAATTATTCCTTAAAAGTCGCAGGATCGGTAGTGGTGGAGCTCAGGGTTAAGCTGCAAAGCTCAACGCATGTTTTAGAAGCCAAACAAGGCCCCATCAGAGACAGAGAGGGTAAGGAGAAAGCCTAAGGTTTCTTTAAAAACATCCATATGTTGGTTTCTTCAATGGAAAATATTCAGTTAGTAAAACCACAACCCCAAATGCAACAATACATGTGAATTATAATTTTAATACTAAAAGCAAACCAATTTTGTTCATACAGAATTAAACTAATCGTTATAAATAGGACAAGATGTTATTCTCACATTCAGCCAAGTGGACTGTTTGAGATCAAAGCTATCCTCATTCACCAAGCTACTATTTCAAAGTCTTCCACAGGTCAAAGTAAAGAAATGGGGTACAGACATCACTATTTCCAGCTCACCCTACAGTAATTTATTATCCAAAGGGACATCAAGAATTGATGGAATTGAAAACTATTATATAGTATTGACAGTGTTGTTTTAATACTTCTCTCAATCTGTGGTGACACAAACTGATTTACTTCCCATTTGCCAGCAAGAGAAAAATTGACTTTCCTTGTGCTATGTACTAACACACACTCTCTCTCCCCACTTCCTCACTACAAGGCAAAAATCAACACACACACACAGATTTTTTTTTTTCATCTTTCTTGTTCATTGCAGGATCATCAGCAACAGACTCTAGTACTTAAATTCATTCTTTTGACTTAACAACCATGTGTCTGGTTGCAGATCATACCACCCCATCAATTTCAATTATTTAAACAAGCACATCCTACGACAGCAGTGTCTGATAGCTTTTTGTTTGGCTTACACAGAAATCCCCTTTGCCAACCCACGACAGCACAGGTAGATTTCAGTACATCTTTTTGGAAATAAGCAAAAGATAAACAGGCACATTTTCTTTTATTATTATTATTATTATTGTGTTATGTTAATCACCATACATTACATAACAGGCACATTTTCAAAGCCTTCCATTTTTTGACTAGTAAATCAGAGTCAATCATTCAGAGTTAAGTCAGTATTTTTTTGCTTTACATTTTTTTTTTTTAACTTCGAAGGGGAAGGAAAAATTATACAGTTGTTGTTTCATCAAAAAATGGAACTTTTTAGCAAAGGCCAACTGCAGAACTCAAGCTGGAAAGGTGGCAAGAAAAACATGCAAACTTGCTAATGCAATTTTGTTACTGCACACTATGGCAATCTTACAATGAAATTACTATAGGTATATGAAAGATTCTACTGAAAAGGGAACCACTCAATTGGTGAAGTATGATGGTTACAGAAGTTATTTCAGGAAAAAAGTAATTGTCTCCTTTCTCTTCAATCTAAACCACTCTGGACATGTTTTAAAACAAATCCCAACCCATTTGAATGTCAGACACAGATGTTGTACTGACAAGATTACTACTAACTTTAGGATAAGGAACAGAGAAACCAAGTTTGAGGCAACAGAGAAGTAGATGTGAAAACAGAAGGGTAGGGGTGCCTGGTTGGCTCAGTCAGTGGAGCCGTGACTCTTGATCTCTGGGTCAGGAGTTCAAGCCCTACATTTGGTGTACAGATTCAAGTTAATAAACTTAAAAAAAGGGGAGGCTGCTTAAGAAACCCCCCAAAAAACTTAATTATTACAATCGCTCAATACGAGTAAGATAACAATTATACAGGTTAACTAAGTAACCAGTTCTTTGAAACTTCCCAAATTCTCCCCCAAAGAGTGGTTATTATGATGAATCCAAGTTAAAGAAGTTATCAAGTAGCTTAGCTAAGGCTCTAGCAGTCATACCTAAGGATTTTTTTCATAAAGTGGAATAACTCAGTTGACTCAGGCAATGAAGTAAAGGATTTTTCACAACGGGGTCAATGGGTTGTGGAGGAAGAGGGAAGATATGCAGAATAGTCTCAGTCCCATCATTTAGTGCACTGCTCTATTTATTTTTCTTCTCAGATAACTTTTTTTTTTTTTTTCAGATAACTCCCCTGCCTTCCTTCACATCACCGTAAGGGTATTATCAATAAGTTCTCAAGAGAGAATGGGTTCTATCCACTGAATGCTGTCTCTCATGATGTTCAGTCATACTCCTGACTCTTGTTGAGGCATCTCTACTCATGCCACTCCTGATTCAGATTCTTTCATCCAAATCTTTGATTCCTTTTGGAAGAAAAATAAAACCAGCATGTGATCCATATATCGGCCTCCATTAAGGCACAGCTCAGAGGTTGCTGAACTAGTGTATTCACTGAGAGACCTAAGAGCTGTATTTGACTTCTATTCCCACTTTGTTCCACAAAGAACTTGAGTTAGCTTTGAAAGCTTACTATAATCTGGTCTTTCCTCAATTTCTAAAACATTCAACTGAACATAAAATATGCTTATTTTTATACATGGATTATATATATGTACTGTGCAATACAAAATGTCCTAATACTCTCCTGGAAGTTAATTCAGATCAGAAAAGGAAAGCACTAGGGTGGAAGTGAGTAGAGAATGAGAAAATATCCATGCCCATTCTAATAAAGACAGTGAACAAGAACAGGGCTGAATTTCACTTCCTTCTCCTGCTGTCCCCATTCCTTCCAAGTGAAAGATGTTGACCAGAGAATGTTAAGATCAGTTGGGAAACCAGAACCTTGCTAAGGATAGGACCTAAACTAGAAGCAGGAAAGGCCTAGCCAACCCTTATTAGCACTTGAATATTTCACAGTATCTTTGAGCCATCTTGGTAAAGGAAGAATGCTCACTAAACCTATTACACTTAGTTCTTCTTGCCTCTTCCCGGTCACATCAATGCATTATGCATTACTGGAGTAAACAGAGAAACAAGTATTTTATAGTAAAGAGTTTTTTCATTATTTCAAGACAAATATCCTCATGTTTTGAAAGTTATCCTCAATTTAATTCAGCGAGTTCATGAAGTATCTACTATATACTATGTAGTAAAGTCCCTTCTGGAATAGAGTTTCAATAAACCTAGCATTTAATGTAGATGGGATACTACAAAAAGATAATTCAAACCCAGATCAAAGATACATAAACTTTCTAATAGGAGACCTAAATTAAGAACAAAAAATGCCAATTGCTGTATCATTGGAACAAGATAAGGCTCTTAAAGAAATACTAATAAATATCTGTAATCATTTAGAGTAGGGATTATTCAGTTGGAGGGGACAGCAAACCTAGATTTCAAAGACTTCTTCAAGGAGGGAATATTTGCAAAAGGAGGAAAGGATGAGCTCATAAGGAGATAGGAGATAAGAACCCTTGAATAAATATCCATGGAAGCACAAGGGCACAGGTCTCTCTGTTTTGTGTGGTTGAGTATTAGGGCCATTGATTGAACATTCCCATGACCTTTCTTAAGACATATGATAGGATTGTACTCAGAAGTTGGGCTTTACCACATAACTGACATGGGCCAGTGAAATGTTCACAGAACTAATAGTAATTTCTTCTAAGTAGAAGCTGTAAACACCATTTTGTGATCTACCACATTCTCATGCCCTTGCCTTGGAGATTTTGGGTGTATGCTCAGAAATGGATCCTCTGTCAGGCTGGGTCCATGAGTGACCATGAGAAACAAAAGTTCCAATTCATCTGTGATGGGCATATAGGGTGAGTGAGACATCAATTTTTGTTGCTGTAAGATCCCCCCCCCAACCCACCAAAAAAATCCATGGAAAGGTAAACATTTAGAAGGCATAAGAAGGAAAGAGAAAACAGTGAAGAATGGAAAAGAAGATTTGTAAAAATAGAGGGAAATCACTATCATGAAAGCATGAAGGCAAATTTTCAAAAAGAAGGAAGTTTTGAACATCCAAGAGCTACTGATAGAGAGGAATCAGAAAGAAGTAGTAGAGGAGGATGAAGACTAAAATAAACCAGAAGTTGTATCTAAGAGGTCATCTAGGATCAAAGAAAGGAGAACCAAAGATCCAACAAGGAACAAGTCGAGTTAAGGAGAAACAGGGAGTCAGAAGGAACAGAACATGGAGATGACTCCGCCAAGAGTGATGAAGAGATATAATAAAAATAGATTGTGGGCAAAGGGAAGCATTTTTTATTTACTGTGTTTATAAAATAGAGAAAAGTATAAGCATAGTTCAAAGTAGGAGACAGAAATTGACTAAAGATACAAAATAAGAACTAAAGAGAGAAATATCCCAGAGAGTTAATAGGAGACATAAGTCAGGGAATGGGTTGCAGTGCTCACCTCAGAAGGGAGGTGGAGAAACAGAAGTTGAGGGATGTCTACTCAGGCGATCTTATTTTCTCATTAAAGTGAGAAGTCAGATTGTTCAGCAAAAGGCAGGAGGGAAGGGGCTTGCATGAGAAGATTTAGAAGAGCCATTTCAGGGAATGCAATGGGGAGTCCATCAGTGGTGGGAAGAAGACAACAGGAATGCAGGGTCAATCCTTCGAGGGTTGGTTCTATAATTGCACCACATATTGAGGATATAAGGCACTGCAGTAAATGCTCATCTACTCAGGGGCCTACCCATTCATCCCAGTGTCTAATCCAGTTTTAATATAAACTCAAGTAGCATCTGGAATTTGTTCAAAAATCCAAGTCTTTTCTTACCCAACTTGCCACTCTCCAGGAAGGATTCTGGGATTCTAGAGATCTAGTTAATTATTAAAGTTTTACACCACATTTGGTAAAATTTCATCCTTTAGGAAAACACGGAATTTTGTGGTATTTTACAGGTCAGTAAAGGGAGGCTGCCTGACTTCAAGTTTTCATAAGTAATAAGTCATGCAGCTAAAAATGAATCTAAGTCTTTCTTCTCTAAGTCCAGAATAAGAAGCAGTATATCTCCTAAATAAACACAGGAATTGATGGTGACCATGAACCATTCATTTAAAATATAAAAGGGGGAATGAGCCCCTTTTGGAAAATTTATGTAATAACTCAACATGAAAAATCCTTCCATCCTGAGGATCTCGGTGAGTCAGTATGGCACAGAGCCAGGTCTGCCTTATACCTGAACATGTCTCTTGGGCCACTCCACTGCAGACCTAAAATCCTTGATCTAATTGAAGTGAAACTCAAGTGAGTTTTGTGTTGGAGCTACGGTGGGATAGCACTGGGGAAATGTGAACGTTCTTAACCCCTTCTTAGTTCTTAGTTGATGAACGCTAATAAAAACTGGCCTGACAGAGAAGAAGAAAGAAGAAATACAATACCCAATAGAAAAAAAAAATCCCACCTTTCCCTTCCCACCTTCCAGTCATGATGCCTCAGTTTCATTAGGATTATGAAGAAAAATGAAATCTCTTCAAGCCTAATGCAAAATCGTGTGCCAGGCTTATTTATCCCTTTGTAGCAATATCAGGCACCGCTCAGAAGAGGCAAGCAAAACAGCCTTTTGGAGTTTATGAGGAAAATCATTCTCTAATTTTCTCAGATTTCAAATGAAATCTGTGGTTTGAAGCCATTGAAACAGAATTAAATGTGAAGGATAGAGGGATTAATTTCATCAATTTCTTAAGTTGTTGATGGAACCATCTGGCAGTTTGAGAGATAACCATTAAAGTCTATACAAGAAAATTTCTTTCTGTAAGATTATAATGACTAACTATTATAACAGCAGGAGAATAAAAACTAATGCATATTTGATCACTGAAAACGAATGCTCTGGACTCTAAAGTCATGTGGAATTTTGGCTCACTTCTAAAGGAAGCCAGCTAAAGGGAGATACGCCCCTTCAAGAACCTCAGAGGTACCACTTCATGTGATCTTCACAGAGGGCTGCGAAAGAATATTCACCTGCACTTCTCTGAGGACACACTGTGACCCAGAGAAGTTGGTGACAACCGATGTCCAAGTCTAAACGGTACATACGAGGTTTGAATTAAGAGCATTCTTGCTCAAACACTATATACCACCAAATCCCACTGCTGCCTATAGCAATCAACTCTGTGAAGCAGGTGTAGGTGAGGACTAGGAACTTCATTTTAATTACCCACCTAGGTGTTTCTGGCCAATCTGAGAGTCACTGATTTGCCAAGTGTTTTCCAGAATATTCTCCCATTGTTTTCTCAATGCAGTCCTGACTTAACTTAATTATCACTATTTTAAGGAAGAGACAAGGTTCCATTTCAAGGTAATCCTTATACTTGGATGTTCATCAGAATCCCCCAAGAAGCCAGGGAAACATGCAGATACCTTGGCCAAAAAAATTGTTCCCTCAGATTGGGCCCATGTATCCGTATTTTAATCAAGTCCCCAAGTGTTTCTGATATCTCTTTAAATCTGACCTCTAAAAATAGGGTGGTCTCCATCCAGAACAGGTGGTCAGATAGCCTTCTCAAACCCGAACGAGTGGGATTGATTTCCACCTCCAGCATGTGTGGGGTGCGCAGCTTCACACAAGTCATGCCCCCTCTTTATAAATCCATTTTTTTGCCTGAAAAATGGAGGCCATTCATATCCACACCATAAAATTCTTGTGAGGACCAGTGAATCCCTACGTTCTAAAGAGAGTACCTGGCACATCCTCAATGCCAGTGATTATTCACGCAAGACTTCACTGAAAGTAGGACAGCTGGAGAGCTTTGGGATGCTTCCAGAGGCAAGTACCCACTGCAAGCTCTTTCAAAGCAAGGCCACTTCCCACTGATGCCCACCAGGCCTCAGGAGACACATGAGCTGTCAGACAGGAACAGGGTTTTAAATACCTTAGCTGTGCACAAAGGAACGAATGGTTGTCGGCTGCTGGGGGTGACCCCAACCATCATTTTTCAAGCACAGTCCCCCTTGTATCTTCATCTCAGCTTCTCTGGAGGTGCCTCCCCTAACACCTCACCCAGTTCCTTCCACGGCTCATTCCCAACACACTGGCCACCTCTCTTAGGCAGTCTTGCCCAGGATGCTAGAAACTGCACAGGATAAACCATTTGACAAAGGTCACAAGGCCAGTAAGCAGATCACTGAGACCACTGAGCCCCCGGAGCTCCCAGGTGAAATGTGGAACAGCCCTGCACACCAAAAACAAGCAGAGACAGGAGAAAGGCCCAGACCACTACAGATGGGAAAGTGGCCATTTTAATAAACAAGGAAGCTTACTTACTGGGCTTGTCTTGGGGGGCCACAAGATGAGATCTTTACCCCTGCCGCCCGAATCTCCAAGTTTATCCAGAAGCCCTCACTGTTTTCAGTCATATACCCTCCCGATGATCTCCACAACACATTGATCCCGCAAGGCTGCATCCTTGAAATCAGCCGTTAGCAAGATAATTGTAGGCAGCTCCGCCCAATCCAAGGCTAGGAGAGGCTTGGGGAGGAGCCTCTGGGGTCCAGCTCCGGGGTCAGCTCCTGGTCCAGTCCTCTCACTGACCTCCGCCAACAAACCCATATGCCATCCTTTGCCCAGTTCGGCACGATTCCCCCTCAGCTGTTCAGAGAACGTCTCTATGATATTCTACCAAGTGTCACCCAGGCCCCCCACCCCTCCTCATCCTCACCTCCACCTCTGCTCTGCATGGACCTTGCACTGGCTACCACGGGTCTGTAGCCTTGGTACTGGTACTGAAATTGCCTGCCCAGTTGGTGATGAGTTCTAACAGTCTCTCCAAAGTCCTGCCTCTCCATATTTCCACCCTCATCACCACTATGGCCATTCTCAGACTGGCCACCCTCGGATTCCTGAAATCTCCAAAATGCACCCTTGAGTCTAAAACTATTCTGTATCTTCTAGCCTCATTGTCTGCCTGGAACTGCTCCCCACATTGGCTTTGATCTACAGTGTTAACTCTCTTTCTTCAAAACATTAATAGGAGCCCTTAACAAATGACTCTGGAGACAAAGCACAGATCTCTATATTCCTTTTGGTGTTCAATCATGAATTTGTTTCGAATGAATCCATAAATGAACAATTCCTTTTGGTTTTCTGTGAGATTTTCCCAATATAAACCAGGAAATGATTTGGAGCTTTTTAAAATAAATGATATCCAGGTCATACCAGAATCAGCGACTAGCACATGGCAAATTTTACAGTACTCACAGACAGTGGCCACTAAAGATCACTATATTTATTTATTCATAATTGAGTTAGTCAATCATACATGCAGCAGACATCCATTGAGTGCTTCTGGATGTCGGAAACTGGTCCTGACACAAGGGTACGACCTTGAACAAAAGACATGTCCTCTGCTCACATGGGGCCTACATTCTAGTGAGAGGAACCCCAAATGAAAAGGAAACAAGTAAATAAAAATACAATTTCTGTTACTTGTAAGAGATATAAAGAAAATAAAATAAAATATCATGATAGCAAGTGAATAGGGGAGCCTAATTTAAAATAAGTAGACAGGAAGAAGGTGGTATTTGAGCCGAGCCTTGAATGAGAAAGAACCACCGAAGCAAAGATTTTATTTTTGCACAGCCACGAGGAGGTATCTCAGGGAGAGGAAACACAAGTCTCCAGGTAGAAACAAATTTAAAGTCTTGGAGAAAAAGATAGGAGGCCTGGAGAGCTACATGATAATGAGCAAGGCTTGGGGTGGTCCAGGATGGAGTCCCAGAAATCAGGTGGCGGCAGACCCTTCAGTGGAGGCCTAGTGGGCTGGATCACAATTGTAAATTATACAGAGTTTAATGTGACAATGATCAGACTGAGTTTTTTTTTTTTTTTTAAGATTTTATTTATTTATTTGACAGAGAGAGAGACAATGAGAGAGGGAACACAAGCAGGGGGAGTTGGAGAGAGAGAAGCAGGCTTCCCGTGGAGCAGGGAGCCCGATATGGGGCTTGATCCCAGGACCCTGGGATCATGACCTGAGCCAAAGGCAGCCGCTTAACTGACTGAGCCACCCAGGCGCCCCTCAGACTGAGTTTTTAAAAAGAATATTAGGTCTCCTGTGTATGTGGGGAATGAATAGAGAGCGTGGAGATGAGTCTGGAAGCCCAGAAGAGGCAGCTGCAGGAGTCTTTGAGAGACACCATAGCCTGAATCCTGAGCAAACTAGAACAAGAAAGAGAACAGAGCAAAAACAGCCTGGCTTTGCAGTAGACGTTGCTGCAGATCCTGCTTGTTCTGCCCAGATACTTGAAGGTAAGGCCACTCTGCACAAGAGCTCTCAAAAAGCCCTCATTCTTGGCCACCAACTTTTCTGAATCTTTTCAAGAAGAAACAACAATTGGATTTATAAGCTTGACCAGCTTGTGCTCCTAAGTGGCATTAGTTCCCCGCATGGAAATGAGCCCACCCTTGAACTTGGGACCCTCCTTGTAGTTTGTCATCTCACTGGCCCCAGGACACCTGCTTCCGTGTTTGTATAAAGTCGTTGTTTCAGGAAGGAGAGAGTCGTGACAGTATATTCTCTGTGCTGGGCACTCTCAGAGCGACATGTGAGAAATGCGGTAATGGGCAGAGTCCTTGAGGTTGCTTAGGTTTGCAGCTGTGCCCATTTACCACTAGGTTTGAGTAAGAAATGTTTCTGATCAAATTTCTTTAGACAAAAATCCCTCTCTTCTGGCAGCAACGACTTTTTTCTGAACTGTCATCCACCTAACAACATTTTAGCTAAATGGGAGTACAAACTTCTAAGTAGTATCAATGTCATGACCTAGAGTAAAAATATCAACTTATTAATGTGCTTTGGTAAGTAATGGGGATTAATAATGTGATGGCTGAAAGTGATATTATGTCCAGTTTAGGGTTCTCTTTCACCTTCTTACTCTTCCCTTCTACTAACTACTACTTACTAGCCAGAGAAAGGATGCAGTGAACATTCTTTGAAATTCACAGGATTCCACAAGAGGACAACCTGATATGAAGGTCTGGTGACAGTAAGAGTCACTTTTGAAATCTGCAATGCAGTCATGCTGATACTCAGAGAGTTCTAGAGAAGATGATAAAGAAATGATGTAAAAATGCACACTAAAACTTGTACCCAAAAATATGCTGCCTGTTTAATTCAAATGAAAGCAAATTAGATGTTTGTGAAAGAAGCTTAAATGGCATAGCAAAAAGAGATGAAGGTGGGAAAAGTTGCTTGAATATTAACATAGGAGTTTTAGCTTATCTGTTTACCTGCTTAAGAGACTCATTTATGCCTGAAATTAAAAAATATTTTACATAAAAAGATAATTGTCTACAATTGAGAATAAACTATTTCAGAATTCTCAATGGGAAGTAAAGAAGCCTTTGCCGAAAATGGAGAAAAAATTAATATTGAAGGAACTTCAGAATGTCATGTGAATATTCAATATTTTGTTCTTCTATTTTCATTCAATCATTCATTTTTTTTTTCCTTTTTGGGAGGGGCAGTGGGGGCAGAGGGAGAGAGAGAATCTTAAGCAGACTCTATGCCCAGAGCGGGCTCAATCAGGGCTTGATCTCATAATCCTGAGATCATGACCTAAGCCAAAACCAAGAGTTGGACACTTAACCGACTGAGCTACCCAGGTGCCCCAATCATTCATTTTTTTTTTTTTTAATGGTAAAATGTCCAACAATGTACGTTAGTAAAACTGGTTAGGCATCAATTATAAATAATTGTATTGTTTATTCTTTACTACAGAATATAGGGAGAAGATCTAACTAGAGGCAGGGAATCTCAGAAACATATTTATAAATATGCTTCTCAAAAGTTTAAAAAGATCCTCAAGTTAGGAATATGAATCATGAAATTCTTCAAGATATGGCAAAATATCAACATATAAAATTTAAAGCAGTTGTAATACTGGGAGATAGCAGTCTCTTTCATGAGCTATTCATTCATACATTCATTTTCCCATTCATTCATGTGTGCCCAGGTGTAGGGATCACAATGGGCAAAGCATGGTCCTGGATCCTGAGATCACAGAAAGGAATGAGATGAGAAAGATGAGATGAGAAATTCCCCGTCAACGGTCTTTCTGTCTATGGGAGTTGTCCTTAACATATGAACACACACGCACACACAAAATCTATAAATTCTTTCAGAGTGCTCTCAAAATCTCTAAAACCCATCCATGGAATAATATGCTAATTGTATCCTGGTCAAGAAATGACAAATCTGAAGAGAAAAAGGGCAAGATGCCACCCGCCCACCAACTCCACACTCCAATGCTCCACAGAGTACTTGACTGACCTAGACTCGAGTTTCAAACAAACACAAGTGGATCAGCTTTGTTTGTCTACCGGGTACAAGGAGGAATAAATACTACCAGGCAAGGAAATCATCCTCCCAGCCAAAGACCCAGAGGTCCCACGGAGCTGTCCAAGATTCTGACTTCCCGTGGGTCAGCTGGGTACCTAGACTAACTACACTTACGCACACCCATACTTTTAAAGTCAGCTAGCTGCCCCAAAACTGAGCTTGCACAACCCTAAATGCCTTAGAGCATTTTCTGTGTTAAGATAAAATACCAATACCTTTACAAAATGAGTTATCCCATGCTGGGGGTGAGCCTGAGTATGAAATCTGCACTCTTTTTCATCTGTTAGTAGAGTTTAACCTGTGGATGCATAGTGTTTGTTTGGGGGGGGGGAGATACGCACGTGCACGTAGGGCAGGGGGACATCTTTTTTTAAATAAATGAAATTAGTCTCAATTACAAAGGTATAAATCCATTATTTTTTTATCTTCACCTTTGAACAGTACAGAAGATAAAATACTACACTAATCACTGATGCCATATTCTTTAATACATGCATTCCTGTCTTAGCCTGCTCAAGCTGCTCTAACAAAATACCACAGGCCAGTAGCTTATTTCTTATTTCTCACAGTTCTGGGGGCTGAAAGTCTGAGATCAATGTGCCAGTATGGCCAGGTAAGGACTTTCTTTTGGGTTGTAGACTTCTCATTGCATCCTCACATGGTGGAAGGAGGAGGGAGTTCTGTGGGGTGTCTTTCAGAAGCGCATCAATCCCATTCACCAGGGATTGATCCTTACCCCCCAGAGGCCCCACCTATTAATACCATCACCTTTGGGAGCTAAAATTTCAACATGTCAACTTGGAGAGAGGGAGTACCAACAATAAGATATAGCAATTCCCTCCTATCTCCCAAGGATACAGTCTTATTAATTTATAGTAAATTAACAAAATTTCTATTTGATTTCTGATTTTAAAATAGCTCAGTAAACTAATAATACACATATAGTTGGATAACACAGACATGAATAATATCCTTAAGCAAATAATTAACTTCAAAAAGATGGCCATAACACAGTATTATGTTAACAAATGTTGGAATTTCCAGTTAATGCACTAGAACAAGAAAATATGAAAACAAAACCAAAAAAATCAGAAAGAAGGATAAAATATCATCATTATTTATAGATATTCATGAGGCTCTTTGTGGACACAGAAATGACAAATGAAAATAATTAAATCAATAGGAGAGTTCAATAAGCCACCCTGTTGAAATTACATATGTTCAAATCAACCACTTCCCGAGGTGCCTATGATAATCAGGACATACAATGAAAACTATCACTAATAAAAATCTGTAGGGGCGCCTGGGTGGCTCAGTCATTAAGCGTCTGCCTTCGGCTCAGGTCATGATCCCAGGGTCCTGGGATCGAGCCCCGCATCGGGCTCCCTGCTCCACGGGAAGCCTGCTTCTCCTTCCCCCACTCCCCCTGCTTGTGTTCCCTCTCTCGCTGTGTCTTTCTCTGTCAAATAAATAAATAAAATCTTTAAAAAAAAAAATCTGTACATAGGTCTAAGATAAAGTAAAAATCATAAAGTCCAGCAAATACAAAGAAAACTACAAAAACATACTGACTAATGCAAAAAAAGTGACTTAATTCAGCACTATTCTATGATACTGAATAGCAAAACTAATTTCTATATATTATAGAAATGTAAATTCTCCAAATGTTAATCTATAACTTTAAATGCAATTCCAGTAAAACTTCCAACAGTACTGTAATTTGATGGAGCTTCTTCTGCAAAAAATAAAATGAATTATTAAACTCTTTAGAAAAATAAATAAGGAAGAAATTGCCTTATTAGATACTAAAAGCTACCATAAAAATACAATAAAGAAAACCTGCAAGTTATCAGATTATATACAGAAAGCTAGGTTAATAGGCCTTTTCAAATGCCTTGTGTGAAATATCACATGGATTAAAGAGTTAAACAGAAAATGAGCAGGTGTAAAGAAAATTTTTTAAAAATCAATGAATATGTATCTAATTTTAGGATAGGGAAAGGCTTTCTAAATCAACATGTAGTCAAAATTTACACATGGTTATTAATAATTTTGATGGCATAAATTTAAATTTGCCATTATAAAAGAAGCATAGACAATATTAAGTGGTATAAGCCCAAACAAGACATGTATCTTCCAACATGTGACAGACAAGAGCTAATATTCTTAGTACATAAATAGTAGTAAACATCCTAATAACAAAGCGATGATGTACATGAATAAGAAATTTACAAAAGAAGGAAAACAAATAGCAAATTAGCATATTAGAAGTATCCAATCACAACCGTATTCCAAAATATAAAAGGAGATACAATTTCATCCATTCTTCTAACAGCTATTTATTAGACGGTTACCATGTACCAGGAATCCTTTAGGTAACTGGTTCTTGAAGTATGGTCCCTGGACCAACAGCATTGGTGCCATTTGGGAACTTAGTAGAAATGCAAATTCTTGGATCCTACAATATACTTTTGAATCAGAAACTCTAGTAGTGGGGTCCAGCAAAGTGTGATTTAATAAGCCCTCCAGGTCATTCAGCTGACACTTAGGTGTGAGACCCTCCTATTTAGGTGAATAAAACAAACATCTGTTTTCTCAAGGAACTTTATTCTGGGGGAGGGAGGTAGGACAGACTATACACAAGTAACAAAATGAGTGAATGATAGATTTTGATCAGAGTAATGGAAAAAGCATGGGAGGAAGAGATTGGGAGTGTCAGAACAAGGATCAACCTATACTTTAAAATAAGGTGCTCAGGGTAGATGTCATTGAAAATGCAACTTTTGAGCCAATGGTTTGATAAAGTTGAGGGGTTTAGCTACCTGGAAAGCTATCTGGAAAGAAGAGCATTCCAGACAGACGAACAACCAGTGCAGATGTCATTCTGTGTTTGGGGATTCTTAAAAAGCGTCATAAAAAGCAGAGCGAGAACAGATAAGACTACCAGAGAGATCAGAAAGATCATGGGTCCAGAGGCCAAACCATATAAGGCTTACAAATGATTGAAAGGACTGGCTTTACTCTCAATAAAATGGGATACCACTTTAGGTTTGTGAGTAGAGGTGTGGCAGCATAACCTTTCTTGTAATTCCCTCTGGTTACTATGTTCAAAATAGACTACTGGGGGCATGGGCAGGGGGCTGTAAACTCAGGAGAGCCAGGCCCTGGACTATCGGAGTAACCCAGGTGAGAAATGCCGGTTGTTTAAATGTAGATGGTAACAGTGTGGTGGTGACTGGATATGAGACTGGATATGAGGATAAGAAAAACCCAAGATAGAACAGTGACTCCAAGGGTTTTAACATGAGCAACTAAAAAGACAGAGCTGTCATCAACTGAGATATAAAAGCCTGCAGGTAAAAAAGGTATCTGGAGAAGGATTAGTTCAGTTATGGACATCCAGAGTTTGAGAGGTTTGCTGGACATTGAGACATGTAATAGGAAAATGCATAGTTCATTAGAAGGGTCTGGACCTAATGCTAGCAAGAAAGGTTTAGGGGCCTTTACTCCTGGCTGGTGATTATAACTTGTCATAAGCTTGCAGAGAAAGTTATCTTTGTTTGCTGTTTCTTTAGTTTTCTAGGCTAACATTAGTTATTCTTCAATAGCAAAGGAATACATGGTGCAACCAGCAAAGAAGAGTGTTATAGGAGCAAAACCGACACTGTGTGTTACTGTGGAAGCCACGTAAAGAAAGCATGTCAAAGAAGAATGATCGATTATATCACATGCCACCAATAGGCCAAATCCAAGTGGACTGAGAATGAATTATTGGGCTCTTCTGTGGGCTGGTCCCTGGTGGTCCTTATGAACGCAGATTTTATGGAATGGTGGGAAAGAGTTGGACCAGATGGACTGAAGAAAGAAGGGAGGAACAGGATGAGAGACCACATGTATACACAGCCTGTTTAAGGGATTTTGCTATAAAGGGGAGCAAAGAAATGGGGTGTTATCTGGTGGGGAAAAAAGGAATGAAGAATTTTTTTAATATTGGAAAAATTACAGGATTCATGTATTCTTAAAGGGATAATCCCACAGAGAGGGGGAGATGTATGATGCGGGAGAGAGAATTGTTGTTGCAATGTTCTAGAGTATGTGAGACAGGACAGATTTGGGGCCCAAATTTAAGGGTCCATGCTTTACAAAGCAACTCAGATGTTTCACGTTCTGGAAAGTAAGAAGGCAGCATGTGGTGCTGGGAGGCTGTGGAGTTATCTCTTCCGATCCTTTCAACTTTTCTCAGGAAAGTACGAAGCAAGGACATCTGGAAAGGGAGTAGAGCTTGGAGGTTTGAGGATCGAGAAGTGCAAGATGGGGAAGGAAAGTGGGCAAAGTGCTGGGTCCAGGCAGGGGCATGGGAGGTTTACACCCAGTGAGAAAGGCGACAGAGTTGTGTTTTTGTGTTTTGTTTGGTGTTTTTTCTAGCCATATTCCTCCTCACAGGTGCAGGGACATGGTGGGAGTTGGGTTTTCCTGGACTGTAGTTTGGCCAAATGAGTCTGATAAAGCAAAGAGAGGTTCAAGGGCATCAGGCATCTTTCTAAAGGGAGGATGATCACAGCTGACCGTGAAGTTTACTTGAAAAGAAGAACACCAAGACAGGTCCAGGCAGACAGCTCCATGCTATAGGAACAACTTGAACTTGACCCTGCTTTTATAGGAGCTAGTGTTGGAGAATAAATATTTATTCATTTTCTTTCCAGCAGAGAACAATAATATATTATTCCTATCAAGAACCTATTATCCCAAACCTTCACAGAATCCATTTTGAAACACCACTCCTGGTTTATGATATGCATTTATTTCCAGTGATATTCCTCCATGCAAAAGAAGCAATCAAAGGAGAGATAAGCATACAAATATTACAACAAAAGAATTGCTCTTTTTAAAATCAGCCACCCTCAATTTCCGGAAGGCATTATATTTTTCTTCTCCTCATTCAGAATGGAGTAATACTCACTGATGTTCTTTCCCTAAAGGTAACTTTGTCCTTTTCTTCTCCATGACTCCAATCTTATTTTTACCAGCCAAGTTGTTAACAGAAGTTCTGATCACTTTTTTTTCCTTCATTGCACACTGAGATCACAAGAAAACTGCCCCACCGCATAAATACACATCATAGTGTCTAATGTCATCCCTTCTTATAGTTACCACGACCACAGGCTTAGTTACACGTAATATGGCCGCAGTTCACATACACCCACCTGTGGAGTAAAAGCAGCTCATCCCCCCAAGGGGGAAACTGACTCAGAGTAATAAGGCAATGTTCACACTATGCCAAAGTGTTATCAGAATTATCTTATCATCGGACTTTAAAAAACATTTTTGTACATTATCTTTCAGAAAGCTATGATCTTATGTCAGAGAGGTAGATAGATAAATGAGAGCTTCCTGCCTCCTGGAATTGCAATTCAATCCTTTTGAAGTTTTTATGTTGGCTTCTTTTTCTCTTTCCAACTAGACAATCCCTTATGCCCATATGTGTTTATGGCACGAATCTATTTGTGTATAACGGGTCCCTCTGTTCCACTATAACACCACGTATGTTAGACGCCAATGCTTGTGTGTGTGCAGGAGGGATTTTGTGAACTGGACTATAACTAAAAAGAACATGCACGCTGAGTACAGGATGAAGAAAAAAAAAATCCTCATTGTTGAAAAGGAAACCATCATCTCTACATTGCATTTTGTTTCTCTTCACCTAGGAAAATCGGAACAAAACCGGAGACAACGTTTTGGTTCTGAAACTGGTGAAAAGGAACATAGGGAGTTTTGTAAGCTGGCTCTTTTTGAATCACAGATATTATTCCATTCTCCTTTGTTACTGTGACTTAACATGCTAAAGGAAATAAAATCAAAACATTATAAAAGTTAAAAAAATAAAATAAAATCTAACGGGCTTCTCTTTTTTCTGCCGAAGGGAAGAGGAGTCCTTCGGGACAAAGCTGACTCTGTGGAGCCTGGGAAAACGGAGCGATCAAGCACCATGATGAACATTCACAATGCTGTTACTACACAGTTGATTGGGGTGGAAGCCAATTTCAAGGGTAAAATGTAGGTTTGGGATTTATGCCTTGTATAAAATATAATAAACTTTCATTATTTCTGTTGAGTCATAGGATTTTAATCTTTTCTAATTAGATGTGATTACTATTCTTTCTCGCAGCAGGATGGCATCGAAGCATAAAAAACATAAGGCACCATGTATATAAGGGGGGAAAATACAAAAAGGAAAAATACAGACATCAGTAGTAAATAAGAGCACTTTTTTGTTCTCGGGTGACTGTGGCCATCCCCTCGGTGGGAAAAATGGACACGGTGACAAAGTATGGGAAGGTAATTATTATCTTTTTCAAATATTCTTTTACAACATGTGGATCCAGGCCCAAGGAGAGAAATAATTTCCATGTGGAGAACACAATTTTAATGTCAGAATTGGCGGATTTTAATTAGGGTAATTCAGCTCATCAGAATAAATTGTCTTCTAAATATTATGAATAATGTACTTTGCCACCAAATAATCTTTCTTCTATCTGTACCTTCTGGTAAACTAAAACCAGACTTTTGTATAGAAATCAAAGAAGATACCTTCCAAATCCAAAAGAACAGAAGATGCATGGTTCCAACAGCAGTGTTGAGTGTTGTTCCTGTAAAGATCCATCAGAGAAGCAAAAATGTACAAGAAAGATTCCAGATGCCCTCATCCTCCACTGAGGAAAGTGTTTTATCAAAATTATTTCTTCGTGTAGAGAAATCTTTACACGTTTTTTCTTATGCATGTGAGCTCTTCAGCGAGCACTTTTTCCCCATGTAGCTTCTGCAAAATCAGTTGTTAAGTAGATAATTGGCAAAATCAGGTTCAAACAACACAAATGTAATGAGTTCTTTCACAATTACACAGTCTACTTGTCATATGAATCATACAATTCTTTGGGGGGAAACAATCTGTTTTGATACCCAGATGAACTACTTAAGCTGTCTACACTGATCAAATCAACTGGTAAGTGTTCATTTTAATTCTCTTCTTCTCTCCTCTTCACTTTATATTATGCCAGCAGGAAAAAAAAAGTTAATAAAACAAGATGATAGGTGTTACTAATTAAAATTATAAAGATTCACCTTTTAGGGGCGCCTGGGTGGCTCAGTCATTAAGCATCTGCCTTCGGCTCAGGTCATGGTCCCAGGGTCCTAGGATCGAGCCCCACATCGGGCTCCCTGCTCAGTGGGAAGCCTGCTTCTTCCTCTCCCACTCCCCCTGCTTGTGTTCCCTCTCTCGCTGTGACTCTCTCTGTCAAATGTATAAATAAAAAATCTTTAAAAAAAATATTCACCTTTTATTTTTTTTTAATTTTTTTTAAAAGATTTTATTTATTTATTTGAGAGAGAATGAGATAGAGCATGAGAAGGGGGAGGGTCAGAGGGAGAAGCAGACTCCCTGCTGAGCAGGGAGCCCGACGCGGGACTCGATCCCAGGACTCCAGGATCATGACCTGAGCCGAAGGCAGTGGCTTAACCAACTGAGCCACCCAGGCGCCCAATATTCACCTTTTAAATGCTGTTTTATGCAGTTCAATCTGCAAGACATGAAATTGGAAAGTTTTATACAAATACATTGCCCACCATAAGGGAATTCCCCAGGTCATCATTTTATTTCCAAATTTATGGCTGCCAAACTCAGATAAATCCTGGACAGGCAACAAAGATTACCCAGATTACCAAAGTTTTCCTAATTGGCAATTCATAACTTCAGCTGCTCTGAACAGAAACCTATCGCCCATTGAAATGTTGACATTTTCTGCCTCATTAAAATCTTCTGCAATATTCCGTGTGAATATATTGTTCAATTAGCCATTATTTCTGAAGATATACAAAGAGGTGATAAATGATTAGGATGCCAAATACAATTTGTGGTGTCAAAGCAAGCCTATTTATACTGTATCCAGTATATTCATTATTAGACAATATTGGGCTCAATATCATGATGGTCAAGAAGAGTTTTCTATCCCATATACATTTTGTACCTTAAAATGTAATTTTGTTAGGGTTTTGGTTTTCCCTTGAAATTATCATTGTTCTCTTAATATATTTTCATAATTACTAAAGCATTTTAAGAATTTTTTTTTCAAGTTAGCTCCAGGCCCAACGGGGGTCTTGAACTCATGACCCCAACCAAGAATAAGAGTCTCATGCTTTACTGACTGAGCCGGCCAAGCTCCTCCATTTTCAGGATTTTCTATAACCAAATTAAAAGATCTCTTACAAATCTCTTGATAAAATTTTAGTGAGTTAGATATAATTTACTTTTTGGGGGCAAAATTTGTACGATAATCACTGCTTACATCTTCCATGCATCAGCCATGTGGATCTCAGCCATGTAAGATCACTGTAGAAATAGATTTGCATAGAAGATACAGATTGTCTGCGTGGCTCAGTGGGTTGAGTGTCCGAGTCTTGGTTTCCACTCTGGTCATGATCTTGTGGGTCGTGGGATCGAGCCCTGAGTTGGGCTCCACTCTCAGCGGGGAGTCTCCTGAAGATTCTCTGTCCTTCCCCCCAGCTTGCACACACTCGCTCTCTCTCTCTCTAAAATAAATCAATCTTGGGATGCCTGGGTGGCTCAGTAGGTTAAGCATCTGCCTTCGGCTCAGGTCATGATCCCAGGGTCCTGGGATCAAGTCCCATGGGCTCCTTGCTCAGCAGGGAGCTTGCTTCTCCCTCTGCCTGCCGCTCCCCCTGCTTATGCTCTTGCTCTCTCTCTCTTTGACAAATAAATAAATAAAATTTTAAAATAAGATAAAATAAATATTTTAAAAAAAAGAAGATACAGATCACTAAATAGTAATTTCTGGATTTGGGGTCTATGCCATAAAATTTAAGAATTTCCCAGGAAAAGGAATTACAATTAATGAGAGTCTTACTCATACAACTCCAATCTGTTTTCATCTATTAAAAACAAATATTTCATTACATACCAATTAATAAAATCAACAGAAATGATTTGCATTTTGTAGAGAAGTGTCTGCTTTCAGCTGCCATAAACCCACAGCCCACGGTGTGATACATATGGTATAAAGGTAAAATATGTCCAAAATATTTAAGGTTTGTATAGGGAGGGTTTTTTCCTGATGATTAAAATACTACAATTGTTATAATGTCATAGGGCACATAGAAGCATAACACATTCCATATTTACATAGTATGTTTAGGGCAGTTATAAAGATTTCTGGCAGTCTTGGACAATGTTCCACATTCCCTAATGTCCCATTTCACTAATTTCTGTTCTTCTTTAATAGCAACAATAACATGATAATTTTTGCCATCATATATGTATTTGTCACTTTTATTTTTTTCCACCATGTCCTTGGGGTGCCTTTATCCAATCCCCTTTGGGAGAGGTTAATGCAGTACTCTGAAGACTCTGGAAACATGGAATAGAGACAATATTACAACAAAAATAATATTAAAGTCTGAATTGCTGGGTTCAGGCTGTCTCTCCTTGAGTCTGGCTCTACTAATAAAGTCAAATAAGCCATAAAGATTCACCTTTCTTTGGCATCTTTTTCAGGGTGTGTAACAGAAACATTATATTTCTAAGAACAATGCAATACAGATGTTATTTTATTGACACGCAAAAATCAATTTTTGCTGAAACTGTTCAATGAAATTAATCTATTCCAGACAGAAGAATATTTGTGCTTTACTCCATTCTAATGTTAATCAGCATATTGTAACTATGTATGGACATATTCGGATATTTGAAAATGAGGGTAATTTCTGTACATGGCTTTAGAAAACCATTCTTCATAACTTTCAGTCCCAGATGACTTCCCACATATTTTTATTATCTCTGTTTAGAATCTAAGATCATAACTGTCAAAGCCAATGCCTGGTTGCTGTATTGTGCTCCCTTATTTAATCCACAAATAATCCTCCTTTCCCCTTTCCATTGGTCGATATTACAATGCAATGCAATGTGGCGCATATTAAACTAAGTAGTACAATAGCCTGCTCCAAGGAGTCAAACCCGGAGCACTCCTTACAAAGAAGTTCTCTCCCTAGGCATCCCTTTGCTATAAACCTGGAAGCCTCAACCCAGTGCAGAAGCTAACTAGCTCACAGAGTTATACTTTGGATTCAGGCAGCCGTATTCCGGGAGGCCGTCCCCACTCCACAAATGTCTCATCTGGCATCTTCAAAACATGTACAGCTTTACTGAGGTATAACTGACATATAAAAAACTGTATATATGTAAAGAGCATAATTTGATTAGTTTTGACATCTACACTCGTGAGAGCATCACCACACTTAAGATGATGAACATGTCTATCATACACAGTCTCTTTGCTCCCATTTTTTTATCCATCTCTCCTGCCCTTCCATGACTCTCTTCCCCACTCCAGGCAACCACTGATCTGCTTTATGTCATATGAGCTAATTTGCATTCTCTAAAATTGTATATAATTGGAATCATATAATAACTACTCATTTTTGTAGGGAGGCATTTAGCTTCTTTCACCCAGCATAATTATTTGGAGACCCATCCATGCCGTTGTGTGTTTTAAATGCTCACTCTTTTGGGGGGCACCTTGGTGGCTCAGTCAGTTGAACTTTGGAATCTTGATTTTTGGCTCAGGTCATCATCTCAATGTCCTGGGATCGAGCCCTGAGTCAGGCTCTGTGCTCACAGGGGAGTCTGCTTCTCTCTTTCTCCCTCTCCCTCTCCCTCTGCCCCTTCCCCCTGCTCATGTTGTATTCCCTTCCTCTCTCTCAAATAAATAAATCTTAAAAAAAAAAGTTCACTCTTTTTTATCATTGATCAGTTATCCATTATATGAATATACCACAAAGCATTGATCCATTTTCTCTCAGTGGGTACATGGGTTGTTTCCAGTTTTTAACTATTAAAAATAAAGCTGCTATGGGCATTTATGCAAGTCTTCCTGTACACAAATGCTTTTACTTCTCTTGGATAAATGCTTAAGAGTGGAATGTCTGAGTCATTTGGTGGGTATATTTTTTGCTTTTTTAAGAAATTGGCAAACAGGAGGGGAAGAATGAAGGGGGGAAAATCGGAGGGGGAGACAAACCATGAGAGATGATGGACTCTGAAAAACAAACTGAGGGTTCTAGAGGGGAGGAGGGTAGGAGGATGGGTTAGCCTGGTGATGGGTATTAAAGAGGGCATGTTCTGCATGGAGCACTGGGTGTTATGCACAAACAATGAATCATGGAACACTACACCAAAAACTAATGATGTAATGTATGGTGATTAACATAACAATAAAAAAGTAAAAAAAAAAAAAAGAACCTTAAGAAATTGGCAAACTTTTCTAAAACAGTTTACCATTTACATTCCCACCAGGGTGTATGAAAATTCCAGTTCTTCTGAGTCCTTGCCCACTCTTGAAATAATGGTGTTTTAATATTAGGGATTCTAGAGGTTTTATATGAGTAGCTCTTTGTGGTTTTAATTTACATTTCCATATAGAACTATGAATAGTGAGCAACTTACAAAGTGGGAATATAATATCTATGCATCTTCTTTGGTAAAGTGTTCAAATCTTTGGGTCATCTTTAAATTGGGTTGTTTGTCATATAAATTTTGAATCATAGGAGTTCTTGACATAGTCTAAATATAAGTCCTTTGTCAAATATGTATTTTGAAAACATGTTTCCCAGTCAATGACTTGTCTTTTTATTTCTATAAAAGAAGTGTCTTATAAAGAACAGATGTTTTCATTTCAATGAAGTGCTACTTCATCACTTTTCTCTATACTTCATGCATTTGGTGTTCAATGTAATACATCTTGGCCAAATCTAAGCCACTCTAGCTTTCTGTTGCTTAATGTTAACATGTCACATATGATTTTATCCTTTTATTTTTAACCTATTTGTGCCTTTATATTGAAAATGTGTGTCTTGTAGGCCATTTACAGTGGGGACTTGCTTTTTAAATCTATATTGGACTCTGCCCTTTAATTGCACTGTTAAGCCACACACATATTATGTCATTACTGATAGGATTATGTTTAACCCTACAATCTTGCTTATTAGTTTTTATGTGCCTTATTTCTTTTTCTTCCCATTTTCTCTCCTTTTCAAACTTCTTTGGATAAAATATTTTTATGATTCCATTTTATCTCCTTTATTGATCTAACAGCCATATCTAGTTGTGCACTTGTTTTTGTTTATGGGTTTGTATCTGTTTTTCAGTTGGATGCCTAGGAGATTTTAGTATATCTCTTTAACTTATCATAGCCTTCTCTCAATTCATGTTCACCTACCTCACATACAATAAAAGGGTCTTACCATGGTGTGCTTATATCCTTCCTCTCCAAGAGAGCTTCTGCTCTTCTGTAGTCAGAGAACATACATATTTCTACATACATGAAAAATTCCAAAAGGCAGCCTTGTTCATTTTAAACACTCTGCTATATTGTAAGGAGATTTTTAAGATCAAAGAAATACACAACTTTTGTATCATTGTATCATCTCCATGGCTCGTCCTTCCTTTATGTACACTCAGATTTGTATCTGGTAACATTTGTCTTCTGCCCAAAGGACTTCCTTTACCATTTCTTAAAGTCTGATCGTGATTAACTCTTTTCAGCTTTTGTATGTCTGAAGGAGGCCTCGTTTTATCGTCCTCCTGAAAGATATGTTCACTGACATAGAAATCTAGGTTGGCAGGCTTTTGTTTCTTTCAATACCTTAAAAAGGCTGCTCTCCTTTTTTCTGGCTTCCATTACTGCTGAGCAAAATCTCCTCTTATTCTTATCTCTGTGCTCAGTAAACAACGTATCTTTTTCTAAAACATTTTTAAGATTTTCACCTCATCACAGGTTAAAAACAATTTGAATAGGATTTTCATGGTACAGGTTTGGTTTTCATTTTGTCCTCCTACCTTGCCGAACTTTCTGGACATCTGAGTTTATTACTTGTATGAAATTGAGAAAAATTCTGGCCATGATTTTTTAATTAATACACTTCATTCTTTGGAGAAGTTTTAGGTTCATAGCAAAGTTGAGCAGAAATTACAAAAACCTCCCACAAACCCCTGTTCACTCCCCCACTCTGGACATCCCATAACAGAGTGCTTCATATATTACAATGAGTAAATCTGCATTGCCACATGGTAATTATCCAAAGTCCAAGGTTGAAAGTTCGGTCTTGGCATTGTACACTCTGTGGGTTTTCATAAATATAAGATGTCATGTATCCACCACGGTAGTATCATACAAGACAGTTTCACTGCCCTAAAGATGCTTGCGCTCTGCTAGTTTTATCCTTCCCTTCCTGGGACGGAACCACTAGCAACCACTATTCTTTTTACTGTCTCCACAGTTTTGCCTTTTCCAGAACTCCACATAGTTGGAATCATACAGTACGTAGGTTTTTCAGCTTGGCTTCTTTCACTTAGTAATATGCATTTAAGTTTTTTCCATGTCTTTTCATGGCTTGATAGTGCATTTGTTTTTAGTGCTGAATAACAAGTCCATTGTCTGGATGCATGACAGCTTAGGTATCTATTCACCTACTGGTGGTTTCCAGTGTTGGGAAATTGTGAATAAAGCTTCTATAAACATCTGCGTGTGGGTTTTTGTGTGAAGCTAAGTTTTGAATTCATTTGGGTAAACATCAAAGGGGACAAATGCTGGACTATATGGTAACAGTATGTAGAGTTTTGTAAGAAACCACCCACCTGTCTTTTAGTGGCTGTACCATTTTCCTTTTCATTCCCACCAGCAACAAGTGAGTTTGTGTTGCTCCACATTCTCGCCAGCATTTGTGGTTGCTAGTGTTTTGGATTTTGGCCACTGTTTGGTGTGTAGTGGTATCTCTTTGTTGTTTTAGTTCTCGATTTCCCCCTGACGGGATGTTGAGCATCCTTTCATCTGCTTACTTCCCATCTGTATATCTTCTTTGGGGAGGTGTGTGTTCAGCTCCTTTGCCCATTTTTCAATCAGGTTGCTCATTTTCTTAGAGGTGAGTTTTCAGAGTTCTTTGTGTATTCTGAACAACAGTCCTTCATCAGTTGTGTCTTTTGCAAATATTTTCTCCCAGTCTGTGGCTTGTCTTCACATTTTTTTGAGCCATTATTTTTCAAATAGTTTCCCTGTACTTACCCCCTCTCTTTTGGGGATTCTCTGTTACATGTATCTTAAAACATGTGAAGTCATCCCAGGGCTGAGGAGATCCATTTTTTCTGTTTATATTGAAGTTTGGAGGATTCCTTTTCTCTTATCACATCCTCATATTTACTTATCTTTTCTTCAGCAACATTTAATCTGCTATTAATTTCCTCCAGTGCACTTTTCATCTCAGACTTTGTACGTTTTTTATCTAAAAGTCTCAGTAGCACCTTTTTCATATCTTCCATATCTCCTTCATATGCTCATTCTTTCCTTTACCTTCTTGAATATACAGAATCTATTTATAATAACTCTTAATTTCTATGCCTATTAATTCTACTATCTGTGTCATTTCTGTCTCTTTCTTTTGATTAATTTTTCTCCTCATTATAGGCTGCATTTTCTTGCTTCTTTGACTGACTAGTAATTTTGGATGAGATGCCAAACTTTGTGAATTTCACCTTATTGAGTGATGAGTATTTTTATATTCCTTTAAATATTCTTGAGCTTTATTCCAAGGTGCAGTTAAGTCACTAATAAACAGTTTAATCCTTTCAAGGCTCTATTTTAACCTTTGTTAGGTGGAACCAGAACAGCTTTTAGTGTGGAACCAACTCAACCCTTCTGAGTACTTTGATGTCCGTGCATTACAAGGTTTCTCTATGCTCTCTAGAAGAACATGAAGCCTTCCTAGCCCTGCGCAAGCTTTGTGAATTGTTTTGTCTTTCCCTTTCCAGTAGGACTTTCCCTGGCCTCAAATAGTCTTCTAAGATGCATTCACTGATCAGTATCAGCTGAAGACCCAGAGGGAGCCTTGAGATCTCCAAAACTCATTCTCTCTGCATCTCTCATTTTATGTGTAGCTCTCTCCTCTCCAATATTCTGCCCTGCAAATTTCAGCCATGTTGGCTTAAAAAAATTTTGAAGTCTATCTCTCCAACTGGATTCTACCAATCTTCCCCTTTCCTGTGCTATGGCATGGAAAGTCTCTCGAGGCAGTAAGGCAGGACAATCATAAGTACTTACTTTTTTTCTCCTCTATAATGGATGAGTACCCTCTGCTGTCTACGTGTCCTATCTCTGCAATCCATTGTTTGAATTGTTTTGTCTAACTTTGGTTGTTTACCATTGATGGGCAAATCCAGTCTCATTGCTCCATTAGGAACAGAAGCAGAATTCTGGTACTTTTTAATGTAAAACAAAACAAAAAGAAACAAATCTCTGTTGTTTATTTGTTCCTCATACCATGGCTTGGGCAGGGAGGCTGAAAGACACTAAAAAAGCTCCTTGGACTTAGAGCATCTTGGGGCAGCCACAGAAGCTAGAGTCTGTAGCTGCCCCAACACAAAAGATCTTGACCAAAAGCAGGCACCCGGGACTGGTTCTCATCAAAGCGTACTTGCCCAGTCAACCAAAAGAACATTCAGCTAGTACAGCTGAGGGTCGGTGCTCTTCTACCATCTTATAAGAAATAAAGCTCTAAGAAATGGCTAAAATGGGGGTCAGTACAGGCAGTGCCTTGGGGGAACAGACAAAGCAGAGCACGACGGCTTCCAGGCTAGGGTGGTCCCCAACATATTCTCCGGCACCCTGACTTCTTCTGAGAGGGGCTTAGTATGCCCTAGATGAAGCCCAGCATCAATCCTGGCTTTCGGGCTTCAGGAGGCACCAGTTATCCCCTGCCTTCCCCCATCAGGATCCAGAAACCCTGGGTCTTGCTTGCCAGGACCAGGTTGCCGTAGTACACCTCCTGGTTGAGGAGAAACAGGACTGGAGGCTGTCTGCCTCTTTATCTGGCAGCAAAACCAGAGCTGGTGCTGCCATGACAGACAGACACTCTGTCATCACCAGCGCATTCATCTATCGGTCACTTTTAAAGTAATACGTGTGAATTGTCCAAAATGCAAAGAAATATAACGCTAGACATTAAAAGCATCCTCAGACACAAAAACATTGCTCAGATATTGTTTTACAGACTTCCCGTCTTATACTGGAACAGATAGGCTTTTGTAAATCTGTGTGTGTATCTGCGTGTGTGTGCACACATGTACGCACACACACATTTATACACACACATTCTTTTCTATTTTTTTCACTCACTTTGTTTTATGACTATTTAAATATTTGCCCAAGATAACATTCACCAATGGGCATAACAAAATATATTTAAACATTCCTCAACAGTGAAATATTTCCATTGTTAAACGTTTTGAGAATCATCAGATGATGCCAAATTAAATTTTTAAATATCCAATTAAATTGGATACAATTTCCTATACATTTTTGGTTATATAATTTGAATTCATATCTTTTTGCTGCTATGTTTTCAGTCAGTACACAGTGAGTCAATGTTCATATGTCCTAAAGCGGTGAGAGGTGTATGCACATGCGTGTGTGTGTGTGTGTGTGTGTGACCGTGGCCAGTTCACTGCTACATGAATCAGTGCACATCTAAGAGTTTTTACTGGCATAAGTTGTAGCGTTATAAAAGGCCTCACTTGCCAAAATATCTCCTCTTGATTGGTCTGTCAGAAATTTCTAATTTTCCTGTCACTCCATAAAGACCTTCTGAAGGTGCTGTGCATTTTAACTAGCCTAAAAGAGACTTTTACTTGAGTAGAATAACATTATCGGAGATTAGTGTATCAAATTATTCTATTAGCACCCATTATCATTAAAAAGAATGCATGGTCTGGAGGGAATGGGGCTTCAGATAGACAAGATTTGATTGGCAGCAGAACGTCTGAAGCATATGGTGGTGATGATGAAATGTTAGGTGCAGATATATGATGGGGCGACCGTGACTTTCAGCCTGAGCATAGGTAGAAAGACTTAAGGACATCCCAGCCACATCAAAGGGCTGTGTCGAAAGGCCGTTTGCCACATCCATCCGCAACACTGCAGCCATGTTTGAAGTCTGGCCAGGAGAGGAATGAGATAGATAGGGTGAAGGATCCTATCTTTGTTCTTTTCTATACCTTCTCACAGGGCATATATCCTGGCTCTAAAAAACAAACTGTTAAGACTTTTCTCAATAGCCAGAGAGTCAAGCAACTCTCCATGGTGTTAGAACATACCAGAACATATATGGGTGGGTGTGAAGGGCAAATCTTCATCTTCCATTCAGACAGGGAGGATACAGGCATCTGTGTATTACAAAATGAGCTCTGCTGCTACATAAGCAAAGAACAGGAACCATAACACAATCTCAGAGCAACTTGCTCTCATAAATGATTATAAATATTTTTATGATCCCGAATGCACAGTGAAATAGCCCAATGCATGAATACTTTCTCTTCCATGTAGAGAAGAACCACTAATGAAACAGGGGTAAAATATTGATATACCCACAGTCACAAAACCTTGAGACTATTTCATCCCACCAGTAATTTATGCACAGCTCTCAACTGCAGAAAGCAATTTGCTCACCACCAAGAATTTTCCTCTCTCCTCTCAAGTTCTTCTCATGAAACTATTCAGAATCTCCTTTCTGACTGTTAAACTGCCAAATTCACACACAAAACTTCCAGACTGGTGAGTTGAACGGACATACACTTGATTTTGAACAAAGAACATAAACAAATGACCCAGCTATTTTGGCATCTAAAGGTGTCGCCCTTCCATGTTAACTCTACTACTCCGTTCCTTATTAGGAATCAAAAATGGACAAAAGACAGAAAGGAGAAGAGAGGTGGAAATAAAACAGAATGGTTCTTCAACCCACCACCTTAAGATTCACTAACACTATGGTAAACATTCTGGCACAAAAAAAGTTTTAAACTCTTGGCTAGGAAAAACGATGTTGAATTAATTAATAGCTATAGCATCGTGCCTCAACAAATGTGCTGGCCAGGTGTGTGACCTTGACCAGGCCCTTAACTTCTCTGTGCCTCAGTTTTCTGATCAGTAAAATGGGATGATGGTAGCACCAGCCCCACACAGATAGTGAGGATTAAATAATATATGTAAAAGCCATTAGAAATGTGTTAGACTCATGGAAGGAGCTTTATAAAAGGTAGCTGTTGCCATTATCTTTACCATCATTATTATTCTTAATGACTGAAGACCTAAAAGGTGCTGCCAATGTCAGAGAATGAGAGAAACATAACACATAGTCTCTGTTTCCAAGGACCTTCAGTCTCATAAAGAATAAAAGCCCCACTGAGGCAAGAGTGAGGGAGTGCAAGGCTGTAGTTTGTACTCCTGGTTACCAGTCCAATCGAGGCTTCCAGAAGGTCAGGATCAGCATGGGCTGTCTCTGCAATAACAGGATTCCTGGAAAGGCAAGCATACAAAGCAAGGCCTTGAAGAAGGAGTAGGATTTCAAAAGCTGCTTTAGGCTTGCCCTTGGACATGTGGTCCCCAGCTGTGTTTTGTTTGGTTCCTACAGTACTTTTAAAACATTTTAATTGTTGTCAACATTTAAAATTAGATCATACTCCACCCTGCTTCAGCCATTTAATTACCTGCCTGGTTCCTGTCATTATTTGAGTTCGCAACCCCTAATCTATGGACTTAACACCCATTCTCATTGTCACAAGGAACCATAAGTTTTGGTAAACATATTAGAATGATTTATTTTCTTCATATAGCTCTGTCCCATGCATAATAACAAGGGCTCGTAAGAATTTTTTTTTTTTTTAAGTCATTCTTTCTTCTTAGAAACGGATTTCCTAACCAGGCCAGTTTGGATTGGATTTGAAGATAATGCTTTCTATAAAGAAAGCATTACGATTTCTTCAACTTTTCTGTCTCTATTGTTCTTTTTTTATTTGTCTATTGCATTAGAGCTTAAGGAACTGTCTTTTATAGGTGGAGAGAGCTTGGTACATTGCGGTGCATGAGAACTTAACACAACTTAACATAACTCACTGCAAAAACTAGCAACACAACAAACATTATGAGATGAACTCCTGATTTCACCTTGGATTCTCAAACACAGTTTTGTTTGTTTGTTTGTTTTTTTGAGGAGCTATCATGTACAGTTCTTCTCCTGTTTATAATATTGTAATATGAATGTCTCCTTTCTAGAATTCTGTACCAAATCAACTCAGACCATGCCTTCTTTTTTGTTTCTCAATGAACTCCCATAGGCCATGCTTGATAAGTTCAAAGATACAGGGTCTATGGCCTAAACCTCAATCTTCAGTCTTTGTTCATTATTTTAGGATTCCTTACAACATTTCCTTCCAAATCACCTCGGTTTCACTACTTTAATATTGCCTTTTTATGATCTACAGGAGATGATTCACACCCACATTGTGACTATCTGTGAGTCTGACATTCTCCACGAGAAGGAGCAAATGTGTGGAATGCCAGCCCAGAGGGAGACAGCCTTCCCTGCCCTACGAGAGCTTTTGTTTTTTTTTTCAGTATTTCTTCATAAATTGATCAAGCCCATGTCAGTTGTCTTATTCATCTTAAATGCTCTCTGTTAGCGATATTATGCCAATCACATCCCCCTGTCAGATCACCTGACACTCTTGAAACAATGCATTGTATCAAAAAATTCTTTCCCTGTCCTATTTTACCATGACATGCTTCAACTTGGCTATCTTTCCTCACTGTCTGACAGCTATAGGTAGTTTCTTCTCTGAAGTAATGTGAGTCCAAGGATACACCTCTGAATTTTCCCTGTCAGGTAGGAGGCCTTCCTTCTTCCCTGTCTCTCGTTTCTATCCACCTCCTCAGTCATCAGATGGTTGGGCCTGCGTGTCCAACATCCCCAGGTGCTGAGGCTTCTGATTTCCCCAGGCTGACTCCGCTGTTTGTGGAAGGGTAGTCTCTGACTACAGCGTATTTGCTTGGCTCATGCTCTGCAGAGGTACTCGGACAGACCTCAGAGGATCCAGGAAGCATACAGAAAGAGAACGCGAAAGGAGATGAGGTGTAAGTGTGTTTGTTCCAACAACCCTGGAGGTCACGTCCAGAGACTCTGAGGAGTCTGTGTACTCTGAAAATTCCAGGACCATTTTTATATCACCAATGGACTCAGCTTACCTTCCCATTCAAGAGAGGAATGTAGAGGCAAAAGTTCTGCCTCCTGTCCAGCTCAGGAGAAGGAAGACACTTTACAGGTTGGTCTGCCAGCAACAGGTTGGTCTTGTCTGAATAGCTTGGGTAAAGGAAAGAGAGGCGCCTGGGTGGCTCAGTCATTAAGCATCTGCCTTCGGCTCAGGTCATGATCCCGGGGTCCTGGGATCGAGCCCCGCATCAGGCTCCCTGCTCAGCGGGGAGCCTGCTTCTCCCTCTCCCACTCCCCCTGCTTGTGTTCCCTCTCTCGCTGTGTCTCTCTCTGTCAAATAAATAAAATCTTTAAAAATAAAAAAAAAAGGAAAGAATGGCTATTCTTCTATTTCACAATTGGATGTGGTCAAGTTTTCCCAGCACGTGACATGATGCATTTGGGTGACTTCTTTCTGAAGTATACCTTGATATGCTTCATCTCTGCCACCTGCTGGGAGTCACTGTGGGAGGCTTAGAGGAAGCCATTTTGTATTTTTTATATCATCTTCTAGATTTCTCTTTTGTTTTGCCCCTCAGTTTATTCTCCTCTTGAGACAGCTGAGAAAACAAGCTATCTCCTCAACAAATGGTGCTAAAGGAATACAGGTGAGGTCTCCCCCACGTGTACTTACCTGCCATGCTGCCATGACCCTCCATGGGAGATCTCTGTTTGCAATTAAAGTCTACGCTATGCACAAAATAATCCAAGCAAGACACAGAATAATTGCTAGAGAGTTGTGTATCAGTGCCTTTGCTTTCCCAGGAACATATTACTATGGAATGGACTACGCTTAGATATTTTCACCCAGCCTGGGATGCCTCCCTCCATGCCACGGTCAACTGCCAAACATCTGTCAAGATCATCTTCCCACAGTAGAGGGTAATAGGTCCTCACTCGGGTGAACTACAGATCTAAAAACAGGCTTTTGTCCATATAAATATAACACAACCAGACTATAAATGTTTTCCAAGCTGAAAATACTTGCATCAGTCCTGCCTACATCAGTACCCTAATGGCCAAGACAGAGGACAAGAGTGATCTCCAATATATCTGGAACAAAAACTATTAGTCATATTTTCAAATCCTATTCACCACTGTTATTATGGGATGGCCCTTCT
The DNA here is from genome assembly GCF_964656455.1 of Halichoerus grypus. Taxonomy (NCBI): domain Eukaryota; kingdom Metazoa; phylum Chordata; class Mammalia; order Carnivora; family Phocidae; genus Halichoerus; species Halichoerus grypus. The sequence goes on along the minus strand of NC_135713.1, from coordinate 138,197,238 downwards.
TTCTGTTTTCACCAGGCCAATTTACTTTAACTCATGTGATAGACTTCAAAGCACTGATAATCTTGATATGGTTTCCAAAAGAGAAATTCTCCAAAGCAAGCTTGAGGAGTTCATTCAGCTCCTGATCCCTTTATCACTCCCTTCTCGTTCGCCTTTGAAAGGAACTGTCATGTCTGTAAAAGAATAATTATTAGCAAACTCAGTCACTCACGTCACATTTATATATTTATGGCCAAATAAATTTATTTTTAAACTAATTTCGACTTACTCTAATATAGTCATTACTGCCTGTCAGTAAGTGGTAATGTATATGGCTTTCACAAGTTCATAAAAATTGCAGAGTTGTTAAATTTTAGAGCGAGAGTTTAATACTGAGTGAGAACAATTTTTTACAGCGAGGGACAAAGATTTCATATGCTAAAAATGACCTTTCATTTCATAACAGGGCTCAGGCCAGGATTCCATAGTCACACTTTGCCCATCAGGTTTGAGGAACGAGATCAGACTCAGGGCCCATGGGCAATGGCTTCATTCTTGCATGATCGGAAAGACCCAGGGGCCAGGACTAAGAATTCCCATAGAAAGCTCATGAGGAGGTGCCTGGGTGGCTCAGTCAGTTAAGCATCTGCCTTCAGCTCAGGTCATGATCCCGGGGTCCTGGGATCAAGTCCCACATCTGGCTCCCTACTCAGTGGGGAGTCTGCTTCTCCCTCTGCCCCTCCCCCCTGCTCCTGCTCGCTCTCTCTCTCACACACAAAAATAAATAAAATCTTTAAAAGAAAGAAAAGAAAGTTCATGAGGGTATGATGGGAAAGAGGACAGGGGGATAGAGTGGGAGGTGGTGGTACAAAGTACCCGAGGCCCTACATCTGTCCCCTCAGCAGCCTTCTGGGATGTCAGAGGCCAGTGAGAATCCCCTCCTGGGACCAGCTCCAAGGTCACACAGCATCTCACTGCAGGGAGGTCTGGGAGCTGAGAGGAAGAAACGAAGTATGTTGGTGGTACTGGAACCCCTTCACAGGGCCCAGGAGGAGTCCTGAAGAAAATAAGAAGACACGGTCCCACATCCCACACCCCAACCTGCGCTCCATGTAGGACAAAGACAAAGATGCCCAGCCTTTGATTTCTCCCAGAGTCTGCCACACTTTCTTTCTAAAAGGTCAAAGCCACAGTTGGTTGTTTTTGTTTTTGTTTTTCTACTTCTTTTTCCAGTTTTATTGAGATATAACTGACATATAATACTGAAAGCCATTGTGTTTTGTTTTTTAACTCCTCTTCCCATTTCAAAAAACATCATTCCTCTTTCAAGGGACTGCACCTTTTCCTTTTGAGGCAAAGTCACTCTGAACCAAACTGGACAAACCATATTTGACTTAAACATATGTTTTCCAAGCAGTTTTATTCTGTTATCTGAGAATTTAGCACCACTCCACAGTCCTAAATGGCATCAGAATACACTTTCACCATAGAACTGTCAGAATATAATACGGCCTGCAATAAAACCTAATCAGTAAATAAAGTAACAAAACCACTTGCTTTTCAAAGGGGGCAGCGCCGTCATATTTTAACATGTACTTCTGAAGCAAGATACTAATATCTTACTAAATACATTTATTTGCAGTTTGTACACCATATTCGCAGGCCAGTACATTACTTGGGGTTTAGCTGTCTTTTTTGTTGACATTTTAATCAAACTCATAAATAAAAGGGAGAAGTTTGGCCAGTTGGGAAGGCGCTGAAGTAGAATTGTATGCCCAGCACATCTTGATGATATCTCTGGAATATACTAAAATATTGCCAAAGAATTGTGGGTTACGGCAAGTAGATTGTGACCACTTACTCAATATTAAGGGAGTGAATTTCCAGATGGGGATTTTTCTTTCTCTGTTTTCTGCTATAAATGGGTATCTTGTTCCTTATACTCCTTCTCTCTTGACCAGCTTCTGAAACCGCATAATCAACAATGTATCTTTCCTCACGCTTTCCATTTGTAAATCTTTCAACTCGGTGTATTTCTCAAGGTGGCTCTATGTGTCTCTTGCTTTGTTCAAGGCACACAATGGCATTCATTTTATACACGGAGCAGACAAATAAAACATGAGATGGGGTCCGTTCTCTTCTAAAAGGTCACGTTACATCTTGGTTCAATAAAATGGAGACAATTCTTTTCAAAGAATGATTTTGTTCTGCATATTAGGTTTGGAACATGCATACACATAATAAGAAAAAAAATACAGTAATGAAAATAAATGTTTCTGGAATGCTATAAGATGTTTTTGGAAGCCTTATCTTTGTTTTCCATATTGACCTTTTCAGAAAGGCACTGAACTCACAGGGCTCTTCTTAAGAGCCATCAGTAGAAATTGCACGTCCGCCCCGTAGCCCAGGGGTAGGTACCCCCTGAGATCCACCAGAATTCATACTCCACTTGCTAGCCTCATGCTTGTTCTATTGAAAAGGCAGTCTTCAAAATTTCCGGGTTGACAGCTATTGCTTAGCTAATTTTTTAATCATTTTGAGAGTTACAGTTTCTGTCATTAGTAGGGCAAACTGACAAATTATCAATGACATATTTATGCTATCAGTGGCATCCCTTGGCAGCCAAGATGCTGGAAAACATACTTGAGCAGTAACATGCATAGTACGCATGAGTTCACCATCTGGTTGTTTGGGTTCAATGCCGGAGAGTTCTTTTGCTTGAATGAGGCAGGGTTGAAACTGTGGCTGGTTCAGTGAAACCTCACTTAAGTCAATTTTCTATTGCATGTTAATGTAATATTTCCCCCCATGGAAGACTATGCTGCTTCCCAACAAAAAGGCAGAGAAAAAAGAAAAAAAGAGAGAGAGAAAGGAAGTGAATCCTGTTTATATGGCTGCTCTCAGACTTCTTGGGGGGAGGTAAGCCTGAGTCACCAGGAAAACTGTGTGCACTTTCCCAAATGTCCATTCCCTCAAAGCTATGACTAGGTCTAAAAATATCAACCACGCATATGAATCACATCACATTTGCCATCTTATAAGTGGTATTCTTTCCTTAGACTACTGTCACTTGCCAACAGTAATAATTTTGCTAATATTCAAATAAGTTACATATCAAGTAAAATGATTTGCATGTGCTACTGACTTGCTTTATGTCCAGGCCTTTAGCTATTCTTAAATTCTGGAAGAATATGGAACATAGTGTCCACTTACAGTAGAAGTACAGCAGAGTGGTTAACAGCATGGACCATCATGTCAGAATTCTTAGGTTTGAATCTTAGTTGTCATTTTCTTCGTGTCCTTGGGCAAGTTACTTAACTTCTCTGTGCCTTAGTTTTATCATCTGTAAAGTAATTGTATTAATAAAACCTTCCTGAAAGGGTTGTTTTGAGGAATCAATAGAATATATACATAAAACACCTTGAATTATTTCTGGCATTTAATAAGTAATATGTTCACAAAAGATGTTATTATTACCGTTATTATTATTATCATCATAAATAAAGGAATGTTATCTATATATCACTTTGTTGTTTTGGACAGAGTTTTTAACAAGAATTATATTATTCACATGGACCATTTCCCCTCTTCTGGGTGGGAGGCTCCTTGAGGGTAAAGGTGCATGTCTTTCCCCTTCTTAAGCTCGATATTGACCACACTCATTAATCCTGGGCTGTGCCATACCCACCACCTCTTCTGGGGGAAACTGCTGGTATACCTAGGTACCACGGTCTTTGCTCTACCAGGTTTGCGTGAAGCCAAACACAGTCCTTTCCTAGGAATGCAAACTGTGGGATAAGGAGAGAATCAGGGGGCAGCAGCAGCTGAGAGTTGTATCAGGAGAGGACACAGCTGGAATGGGTCACAAAGGATCAGAGGGGGCATTTGTATGGAAATCATGAGCAGAGGAGACACAAGTAGGGAATAGCTTCAAGGAAGAGAAAATCAAGAGTGGAGGCAAAGCAGTCCATGAGAAGTGGGGAGAGAAGGGGCAGAGAGAGAAGAGAGCAATCCCAAGGACCAGAGAATGTCTCTCAAGGACCTTCCAATCTCTGCCTCTCTACCTTCCTCTTGCCAAGGTCATCCCAATTTGGCTCACAGTCTCATATGCTCATTCCTGATCTCCCCAATGGGCATCCTTGCCAAGGGGATTATCTAAGACGGATTTCCAGCAAAGGAAGGTGTATTAACTACATTTTCTGATTTTCTGTATTTTTGATGCTCTGACCTCAGGGCCTTGCTGAGGCAGGCAGGACTGCAGATGCCTTCAGAGTGCACGTTAAAGTCATGGGGGACCAAAGTGGGAATAAGTGATTTCTGGTTATGAGAAGCAGAAAATGCTTCACAGAAGGGGTGGCATTTGAGATGTATCTCAGATGGCAGGTAAAATGTGGGCGTACGCTGCACGATGGGGCCCCGGGGAGACGTCCAGCAGGGGACGCAGCCTGAGCACCGGGAGAGCTGACAATGGGAGCAGGATGAAAGCCTGCTTACCTGAAAAGACCAGAGGAGGCCAGGTGGGGAAGGTCAGAGCTGAGTTCACATTCATGTTGAAATTTTGTCCCTTTGTGATGTAGGTGCTATGCCCTGAACTGTATTCCTTCAAAATCCCTATGTTGACGCACTAACCCCTACGGGGATGGTATTTGGAGACGCGGCTCTGGGAGAAAATTAGATTTAGATGAGGCCCTCGTGATAGGATTTAATGCCCCAATAAGAAAAGATGCCAAAGAACTTGCTAGCGCGCTCGCTCCCTCTCAGGCTCTCCCTACCTCAGGCAAGGACACCGTGAGAAGGCGGCCATCAGCAAGCCAGGAAGAGAGCCCTCACGGCAGACCCAAATCACCCGGCACTGTGATCTTGGACTTCCCATCCCCCAGAACTATGAAGAGTAAATTCCTGTTGTTCCAACCACCCAGTCTGTAGTATTTTGTTACGGCAGCCCGGGGTGACGCATACAGTCAGGAAGGGCTCAGACAAAATGCCAACTCCCAAAATGAACCTCTGCAAAACTTAATGTGGTCATTGCCTTGTCATGCACTTGCTGACATGATGAAAGCCGGTGGCTGGCAGGAAGAAGATGTCCACATGGGTAAGGTGACGATAATGGCACAGCTTTGGAGGACGCTTGCCTTTATGGCCCCAACACCATTTCCAGGAGTAAATGTTTCCATCACAGTGTGACAAAATGTAATAGGTTTTGGAGGTCGCATTTTCAAAAATTAATAATACACATGCTGTGTGAAAACATTATGTTCAGAGGCATGTTTTTAGGAGTTTCAAATAGAACACCTTAAAGAAATCATCTGAGAATGAGGTCATAAAGTTTCATAATGTATGATTCTAGTCACAGAGCATGAGGAGGAGATTTATAACTGACAGTAGGAAAAGGTAACAACAAAGTGAGGTATCATCAGTGTTTCTGTTCTATTAATTATTTTAAAATTGCATTAGTCATATACTTTCACCAGGGTACATGGGGAATCAAATTATAGGTGTTTATGAAAGATTAAGAGGGAAAATGCACACAGAAGACATAAATAATAAAACCAGAGAGAAAAAGCTAGCTTCTATCCCAGCCAGTCACATTCAGAAAATCTGCAAAAAATAATCTACTTCTATATGCTCAGTTCAAGGGGAAATTTAACAACCACGCGGTACCAATTAAAGAGAGACCCTTTCCCGAATTCACGGACCTAATGGAAAATTACTTGATTATTATAATTTGGATTATTATAATTGTTAATGAGAGCCACTTGACTTTGATTTGGCCTCCAGGATAATCTTAAAAAGCCTTTGCTTGATTTCTTCATATTAAAAGGGGGAAAGTGGAAAAACCAAATCATTTACAACTCAGATAAGCCATGCTTTTACTTCTGCCTGTATGTATATAAACAAAAAAGAACTGTGGGGATTAGATACACATTTAACATGGATTTTGAGACGCTCATACAGCCAAGTACATGCAAACGAATGCACTAAGCTTAATCCCTAAGAAGCTTAACATGCGGGATATATATGGGGACGCACAGTAGGGCAAAGAAGGAGCTAAGCAGTCTGAGATCCCGTGATCACCAAAGCCAGGATTCTTCTTTATGCTTCCATTTAATTGAGATCATCTTCCCTGACTAGAAGAAGGTGTTTTGTAGTCCCTGGAACTATAAATATAGACAGCTTCTGCAGCTTGAGTTATTCATGCAGTGTTGCTATGGAATAGTTTTAGATCTATCATAACCTAAAATTTGTTATAGTGCTCAGACACACTTCAGTGGATGAACTTGCAAAAGTCCTCAGATCTCCCCCACTGGATAGGAGTACAGTAACTGTATTTCCTGAGCATCTCCAATGGACTAAGCATTATAGAAGGTGCTGGAGAAACCAAAAAGGAACACAACCTTCAAAGGTTCATAGGACATGGTGTACCAACAGAAATAATGAGCCAGAAATACCTTGCCTTTAACATTAAGTACCAAACAAGTGAACATCAGCACAGAGGAATTCCTGGTTGTGGGCTACCGTGTCAGCCAGGAGATTAGAGAGAGAAATTTAACTGAGTCTTGAAGTGGGACCAGAGGATCCAAAGAGATGACCAGAGCTTCCCTGTCTATGAGCTGCATCCAAATCTGGGCATGAGAAAAGTACACATCCTTGAAGAGGCAAGTGATATTTCAACAGTAGCCAGAAAATGTCTGGTATGTCTGAGGTATTCACTCCCCTCACAGGGGTTTCTTTCTTTTTTTTTTTTTTTTTTAACAATGCATACTGTTTTCTGTTATTTCCTTTTTTTAAAGATTTTATTCATTTATTTGAGAGAGAGAGAACAGGAGCAGAGAGGAGGGGCAGAGGGAGAGGGAGAAGCAGACTCCCTACTGAGCAGGGAGCCCAATGCAGGACTTGATCCCAAGACCCTGGGATCATGACCTGAGCTGAAGGCAAGAGCTTAACTGACTGAGCCACCCAGACGCCCCTCAAAGGTTGCTTTTAATTTACTAGGATGAGCAGTTGTTGGATGGGTCATTTGGTTGTTTCTAACCTCTAGAAATGTCAGGAAGGAGATTCAGGCATGAATACATGGAGCCAAATGCAAAGGTGTCATGCTCCACACGTAAAGATGAAGCAGTGAGTAGACAAGATATTTGGGAGTTTTTCCAGTGGTGCTCAGTGTTTCTAACACATATAGTTCTATTGCTCCCCACACTCCCCCATGACCAGGTGAACATCTGAGAAGTAATCACTGGGTAGGAGTGCAGGGTTTGGAATGAGATCGCTTTGACATCATTTTCTAGCTTGGTCATTTACTAGGTATGAGACTTGGCCAAACCACTTGTCCTCCATGAGCCCAGATGTCTGAGCCCAGACTAGAAAAATGTGATAGAAAACACTCAGCTCAAAGGGAAAATATAGGGATTCAATCAAAGAATGCATGGGAAGCTCCTGATATTTAGAAGGTATTAAAAAAAAAAAAAACCCACTATTCTTGCAAATAAGCTTGGAAGCTGGCTCCAGCCATGGAGAACACACTGCCAAATGACCAATGACCCTCCCTGCTGCCTTCAGGACTGACCGATAGCCTCATTATCATCAGCTGAGCTAACTGGCCACCAAGCAAGGAAAGGAGGAAACCTCCAAAACAAAATGCTAGATGCTAAAGAAACATCAGAAAAGATGGACCAAATGGGTAATTGGCTAGAAGAGGTCATATCCATCAAGGAGAAAACAGAGCCCCACTCGAAGGCCATGTGGGGACTGAGCTGTAAATGACTTTGCTGACAATGTCATCCTCAGCAAGGACCTACATGCTATGCTCTTTCTCCATATTTCAGTCCCTTACCCACCCATAACCTCACTCCTGTAATCCAGGATGTCAATACTTCCAACATCTTCCTTCCTCATTAGGGTGGATGCACTGAATGGGCCACATGGTGAGATTTACCCTGCCATTGCTATCAGTAGGAATTCTAGCACAGTGATTTACTTCAGTACAGAATTCAAAACCAGAACCAGAAATCCTTCATTATCATTTAATATGAATCTATTTCATTAACTAATTTAAAATCATGCATAATTCATCACAGGCATTGTTCATTTATAGTTTAGCATGTTTTTCCCTAGATGTATTCTCCATAACAGCTTTGCCTCATTATTTTTCTTGCCTAAAATGACTGAGATGATATCCAACATTTCTTTATCAATGGAAATGGGATGGCTCTTTATTCTTTGTCAAATTGGGTCACTGATTTCACTATGTGACATACTATTTCCCATCTTGTGTTTTCAAAACTCTTCCCGAGCCACTCACATTTTATCCTTTTATATAAATGATGCTTTTATCAATCTAATTGTATTATTTTATTTATTTTAAAAGGAAGGGATTTGCGATACTTCCTCAGTAAAATTTAGTGACAGATTTAAATCTAGAATTTCAATCTCCCAGTTTCTAAGTCCTCCAACTTCTAAGCAAAAATCCAAAATTTGGTGGTTTTTTCTGCCTTGAGAACTTATAACATGAAGACCTTAGTGGATAGGCATTTAGCTACAGGATAATGAATTGATGTGAGGTCCTCCCTATTAGCATATAACAATAATAATTTTAAAATACTGTCTTAAAATGTCTATTTTATTATTTTTCAGGTATGGGACAGGCAACAGATAAGGAGATGATTTCTCTTGAAAAGATGGTTTGTTGCCCGTGGTTCCCCAGAGGAGAGTCACACCAGTCCCACAAGTGCCACCCAGGGAAGCACCAGGGGCAGTCAGGAGGCAGAGGGAATAAGGGGAAACTGGGAGCAAGAGTTTTATTGTGGTTTCCATAGGAAGAAATGGATGAGACATGGAAATCGGGTTTAGGATTGGCTGGTTTGAGTCATTTCAGTGGGCTCTGGGGTATAGGGGTTGTCCCTCATTGTCAGATACCTGACCCTGGGATGATGAAGACAGAGGAATAGTGGCCCTGAGTATAAGAACCTGACAGAGGAGAGGTGAGGGCTTGGATCTGAATTAGTTAGCTGCTGTGTATAAAAGGTGAGTCACTCACCTCGCAGGTGAGTCACGTATTATCTTTAGGAACTGGCTAGCCCTGGGACGAGCAGTCTCTCCAGGATCCATAACACCCCAGAAGTCAAAGCATCAGAAACATAGGATTAATAAAAATACCTGGTCATTCATATGTCCACACACAATGCTAAGATCTTGAAATACCTTATCTTACATACAATTTCCATGATGTCATTTGGCAGATCTTGAAATGCCTATTTTATAGATGGGGACCTGAGATTTGGAGACCAAAGGAACTTGGTATGGATCACACAGCTAATAAGTGGGGAGATGGGAATTTCACCCCCAACTCCCCACCCCCCACCTGCAGCCGAGCTACAGGGCTCATGCTTTTAACCATGACATTGCAGAATCTATTCAGAGAATTCAGGAAATATCAATGATGACTTTAATTTTTCCATAATGTTTTCCATTAGCCCCCAGATCACACCCAGGTTTTTACGTTCCTAAGCTGATCAATTAGATCAGTTTGTGTTCAGGTAACATAGTTTAGAATCTGCTGGGTAGATGGAGGAAGAGTTGGGAATTAAGAATAAAAGACTAAGAAATATGAGACAAGTCTCTTGACTTAGGAGCTTTTATAGTCAAACCCCAAAGTGAGTCTTCTGACATCTAGTTTTCCTTTTATTGTAAATTCTCTGTCTCTTTTCAGACATATCCTGAATGTTTTCTCTAACTCCAGCTGCAGAGCACTGTCACTGGATGTCCAGGAAAAGGAGCATAATCTCCAAATTTCAAACATGAGGTCCTAGCTCACAAGGGCATTGGAAGGACAAGTAAGTTTAAAATATTATGATATAGAGCTCAGAAGAAAAAAAAATGGGCACGTGAATCCTGATGTTTATAAAGTAATCTGCACAAAGCCAAACAGAAGATTTACCTAAAAAGAAATACCCAGGTCCCCTAAGTAAATTCAGGGATCTGCCAGGAGGCAAAAACTTTCTGAAGGTGCCTCTTCTGCCACAATGATCAGTGGTAGGCATTTCTCACTGCCACCAAGGTTGGCTACCAAAGCTTTTGGGTTCTTTGGCTACCACACTTATTAACTGTGCCAACGCCATTATGGAAGAGCATTTGTATTACCAGTAATAGCACCCACCTCTACATCCATATCCATCTCACACACACACACACACACACACACACACACACACACACACATTGCCATAGCCCTGTGGAGACATCAGGTCAACCTTATAGAGATAAGAACTCATTCTGCCTACAGGATCTTATTGAATGTACTGAACTCAGGAAGAAAGAGGTCCCAGCTCTAAGGAGCAAATCCTTCTTTATTCCAATTTAATTCCTGATTGCCCCTCAATTCACAGGTCTTCAATACTGTACTAACTGGCATTTCATAATAAAGAGAAGGCTATTACGAGTAGAGAGACTATATAATTTATTATCTAAACTAACACACTTTTGAGGGTGCAAGGGGTCCCTATTAATAGTTACAGAAGGATGAGAGGCATAACTGAGTTCTATTCCAGACAAAGAGAAATGTCTGAGCACCTTAGCTGTAGGAAAGAGAAGACCAGCTCCCTTGACATTTGAGCTGGCTTTGGAGATGCTTGTCCTCCAGCGTCAACCGTGAGCCCTTAGCAGACAACAGGGAGAGCATTTGAAAGCCACTTTGTGACCACATTACTCTATAAAGTTTCACCCAAAAGAATAAGCAAAGTGAGTATCAAGGTTTACACAGATTTCTGTGGGAAACTATGACAAGGTTAAATAATGACAGGTTTCATATTCTAAATTTACCCCCATCCCCAAGGGAATCAATAAAACATTCTAAGATAACCAATAACTCGATATATCAATGAGAGAATAGAATGTTATAGAGGCAACACATGGTAGTATCTATAAGAACAAGTTCAGAGAAAATGCCTCACCCCAATACCACTTGAGTGTTCAGCTCAAACTGACTGAAGGAAAATTTAGGAGGTGCTGTCAGAACCACTGGCCATAGAAGGGCTTAACATGTAGGAGGAAGAAAGGAACCAAGAATCAATACCGCTAATAGATTTAATTAGATGTGCAATAATGCCTCGTAAAATGTCAATAATCTATATACCCCCACAAAGCAGAAAATCTACTAGGGAGCTATAAAAGGTATGTGGACATGCACAATAAGAACTTGGTGAGTACCTTCAAAGATAAAATAAGCAGTTATGAGGTCTCAAAGGAAGAAAATGTCACGGCTGGCACAGGGTGCTTATAATATTGAAGAAATGTTAGCTGGAGGAGGCAGAATTTGAAACCATGATTTAAAGATGGGAACGATTTTTACAATGAGAGGGAAATGAGAGGCATTCTGGGCACAGGTTATGATGCGAGCAAAGGAAGAAAGTGTAACACTCCTCACTGCCAGTATGCATTCCCAGAAAGGTAGCTCAGAGGCTGGATAGAATGTGAGAGGATCTTCAAGTTAAGTAGCTTCTACTACAGACTTTCTTTACAGCAATTGCAGAGGAATGATTCAGTTATAATCTCTAAAAATTTGCCATGATCATTGTGATTATTCATGAGAATTAGCATACCTTTGGGAAATAGAATATTGATGGAAGTATTTGTACTCTCAGATCCAAAGGTAAAATCCCCCAAGTCAGCCCAGCTGTGAGTAACCTAGATAAAAAATGAAACTGCACACTTTTTTTTTTTTTTAATCTATAAGAAAAAATAGCAAAAGCGAGGTTGCAAACTAGCTAAGACTCTCTTTGGTTTTTTGCACATTAAAGCCTTACATAAAGTATAGCTATTTCTGAATATCATGAAAACTTTAAAGATGTTTTAAAATGCTTTTGAATTTCATGAAATTGAAGGGTGGTCTTTCTCCAGAACAACATGGTAGAAAAATTAGGACATTAACTCATGATTCCTACAGAATATGTCTTACCAACTCTTTACTAACAACAGTAGCTAACACTTCAATAGTGCTTGTGATGTGCCCAGGACTTTTAAACACTTCACATCTATTTATGGAAAAAACCCTTTGCTCAAATTAAATTTTAGGCCAAGTCAAAAATAATAAAACAAATACATAAGAAGTCCTGAGAATCTACTACACTCTGGGGGAACACGGATTTCCCACAAAGGTGGACAACATGAACCCAGTGTCAGGGAATGTCTGCATAGCTCCACCATTGAAAACTATAGGGTTATTTAAAAAAAATGATGGCAGACATGTTTATTTATCTTACAGAGTTTCAAAAAAAATTATGGTTGCTAACACTTTAGGGTTATGAAATGTGATATTGAAATTTGGATGTCTGGCTTCTCTCAGAAAATCTGAAGATCTAGCAACCATGGATCCCCTCATCTTGCAGGTCAGTAATATCATAGAGGGCAGAATCCTGGGTGAGCCCTTTAGACAGTTGATGTGCACTGTTCTTCAGCTCACCAATGCCGCCATTTTGCCCCCGTCCTGACCAATAGGCATTGGGTTGGAAAATCTTGGCTTAGGGTGTAAATTTCAAATGCTGAATGAATATAGCTTGCCTAGAGCATTGGCTGAGATATAGTTGCTAGATCAGAGAGAGGTTCACTTTGAATTTCTTGACTTGGTTAGGAAAGAGTGGAGCTTCAGGAAATGTGGTCCAACCTGCTAGTATTTGAACAAGTAACCTAGTTTTTCCAATTATTTTTCTTTATCTCTTGTTACAGAATCTTTACATAACAGAATTAGAGATGACTGACCTAGTACAATACCTTCCCTTTGTAGATATGGATACTTGAGCTGATCAACAGTGGAATCAATCCTGGTTCTTGACACCACCAAACTCATGACAGATACTTATCCCCTGGGGGTGGCAGGGGGAATGTTCTTTTGGTCCTTTTGGTTATGTATTTTTGGAGTTTCTATACACTGGTGTGTGTTTAAGAGCAAAAAGAATAGATGTGATTTAACCCTAAATTAAGTGAAAAGAACTGGGAAGACGAATGATCCCGATCATGAAATGGACATTATGGAAATTAGCCAGCTTTTTGTTTGGAAGAAAGACATGGTCCATCACTCAAGAATGACATCTAGTCAATTTTTTTTTTTTTTCTACTGAAGGTAATAACAGCAGGGACTGGGCATGGCCTCAAACTTAGAGAACATTGAGACGATCCATTAAAATTTACAATCCTATTCCTAGAGCAAAGAGAAGCCTCTAGAGGTCTTTCTTGGCTGGGCCTCAAATTCTAATTATAACTCATAAAGGGATTTCTTAATCCAAGAATAGCTTCTTTGAAGTTTAGGAGTAGAGAATAAAATGGTAAAAACTAAGAGTCCATAGGAGTGCCCGAGAAGGTCATATTCAGGGCTAAGAGGGAAAATTTTTCATGTACTAGGACTTTTCTGCATCGCATTGGCCATATGATCAGCTGTATTCGCCTGCTAGGGCTACCACAACAAAATACCACAGACTGTGTGGCTTACACAACAGAAATTTATTTTCTCACAGTTCTGGAAACCAGAAGTCGGAGATCAAAGTGTTGACAGGTTTGGTGTCTCCTGAGGCCTCTCTCCTTGGCTTGCACATGGCCTTTAACTTTGTGCACACACATCCCTGGGGTCTCTACCTCTGCGAATAAGGGCACCACCATACAGCCTCCTTTAATCTTAATTAACTCTTCAAAGTCCCTACATCCAGACACAGTCACATTCCAATGTACTGGGGATGAGTACTTCAAGATATCAATTTTAAGGGAATACAATTCAGTCCATAACATCAGCACAAGTCAAAAGAGGAAGAAAAAAATCTGAGGGACCAGAATAGAGATCTTGATTTACCCACAGACAGCTGATTCCCAGGGTCCCTCTCCTGGACCCACAGAATTCTTATTCCATGGGTATGTGAGTCAGACTTCTCCAGGACTACAGCTAACATGTGATGCCCCCCTCCAACCACATTCTAGTACATCCGTACGCCTACTTCATACCTCACCAGGAAAAAGTCAGGAGGGCCCGGCTAGGAGGCCAGTAAACTCTGTGAGTTGGTGCCTCCTTAAATGTTGCATGCACCCTGGGCATCTCTCTTGCTTCATTCCAGTCTTGGCCCTCAGGACATCCCAGTATTAAGACAGTAGCACCAGAAGGAACTGAAACTGAGAAGTCACATAGCTCCAGATTCAAATTTCAGGTCAGCTCCCTGTTCAGTTTAGGAGGGGGGTGGAGTGTGGGACCACCAGAGTAATTTCCTTCTTCCTTATTTTAAGGTTTAGATAGCAGTCAGAAGTAAAAAAAAAAGGGGGGGAAGGGGGTGAAAGAGAGCCTACGAACATGAAGTTATTTGGAACGTATATTTTATCTAAAATATGTAAAGAATATGTTAAAATCTATCAGCTGTTTTAAAGGTAATATCTGAGTCTGTTAAAAAAAATTGTAGACCAGTTATAGCTAAAGAGATACCAATGGCAGGCACATAGCTTGACTCATGGCAAGGTGGTAAGGTCATAGAGCCATGGGGCCACCACCCCCTCTCCTAACCCCGGCAGAAGACAGAAGATACAGGATAGCAAGGCACAGATGAGATCTCTTAACCTGCTAATTCTAAGGTTGTTCTACCCACACACGAGGCAGGCCTCAGATTCAAACGTGCTAGATCCAGAAGCTGATTCTCTAGGACATTGTTGTAAACACACTGAGTAGCCTGTGTTCAGGACTTTTTTCACCAGTGGGGCATGAATCATACCTGTTTCAGGTCATTCTCTCACGGGTGAAGCCCCACTGAAAGGCAATGGCTGGAATGGGGTTTTTGTTTGTTTCCTCCAAGTCTGTGCCAGACGGAGGCTTACAGCACAGAGCAGAACAGAACAGCACAGCACAGAACATGAAACCTCTTTAGCTTTTCTGGGCCACTAACCACAGTTCTCCTTGCTGGGCACCTGGCTGGATCGGGGATATTCAGGGATGTGATTTAAAGTCTTCTGCAGCACCCTTTCATTTAATTATGGTAAAAAGGTTGGCATAATTGGATTACTTCGCCTGAAGAAGAAGAAAAAGGCTGAAGTGACTTCATAGCTTCCTTAACTACAGAAAGGATTTTTCATGAACTCTATTAACTACGAGAAGGATTATCATAGGAATGGGCTATTCCATGGGTGCAAAGATGGGGGAAAAGGCGTAAATGGATTTTAGAAGAATTCAGGTCAGTTATCTTCTGAGGTGAAATACTAGATTTTATATATATGGGTTTTTAAGATTTTACTTATTTATTTGAGAGAGTGCACGCCTGCAGGCAAGCAGGGGGAGGGGCAGAGGGAGAAGGAGAGTGACAAGCAGACTCCCTGCTGCGTGCGGAGCCCTATGGCGGGGGGGACTCCATCTCACAACCCTGAAATGATGACCAGAGCCGAAAACCAAGAGGCCAACGCTTAACCAACTGAGCCCCCCAGGCGCCCCTAGACTCTATTTAGGAGCTGTTGACAAAGACAATTATTTTGTAGGCCCACAATTTCTTAAAAGTCTTTAAAAACTTCATGGATCTCCACCTCTCTGAAATGACATTTATTCCCAAAGTCTCTTAAATTTTTCTCTAGCAAAACTGATCACTTCAGTCACATAAAAATGTCCTAGAAAGAAGCCCTATTAGCCCACAGCACAGTGTGTTCTGTATAGTATAAACTCTGAAAATGTTTATTGAATGGCAATGAATAAAGAGAAGAGAAGAGTAGTTTAGCAGCCAAAACCCAGTTTATTTCACTGAATTCACTCTACTGTGGAGCAACAGTAACCGGATCCAATCTTGTAGTGAAAACTATACTAAGAAGCATTTGCTTCCGTGATAGATCATGTATTAATTGGGGTAAGAGCACTATTGCCATAAGGGACATTACAAGGCCACTAAAATAAATCTGCCTGAACACATCAGCATCAGCCCCCAAACCTTTCCAAGCCATGCCTCACTTCATTAGGTGGCTCTTCCTAGCAGTGAGAGATTAATACCACAACCTTGAGGCTCCAGCTCTGTCCGTACTTGGTATCTCATTGATTCAAATAAATTATTTTGCCTCAGAAAAGATGAAGAATTAGGGTATTCTGAGAATACAGATAGGACTTAGCAACTGGGAAATCCCATTCCTGGCTGTAATTTCTATTGCAGATTTAAATTTCCGTGTGTGTATGAAATTGGACCAGCAAATGTCACACACGCAGGCCGTGTCCAGGGAAGGACAGATACTCAGTGGGACACTAGGGTGGCTTTATGAGAAGAGGAACGTACACCAGGCAGACGAAAAACAAACAGGACTACTTCAATACCCTGTACTTACAGACAGAGAATGAACACTGAAACTCACACAACAAAGTGTGTCTGGCTTAGGAAAATGATGATAATATTAATGTTACAGGACATATCCTATCCTGTATAGAATCTTTGCAAATGAGTACACACTGTCGGGTACCAGACTCATATCATGACCGGTTTCTGATGGGCCCCTAATTCCCATCCTCTACTTCCTTCCACATCAGCTTCCATCCACGATGGGTGTGATGCAGGACGAGGGAAGAACAGCTTCATTCTTGCTCAGAACACAGAGATAAATGCAAGGACATGAAGGAAATAGTGGACGACTTCTGATCAGTCACTACTACAGATGCCTTTTAAACTCCTAAATTAATTTTTCATTACCCCTGTTCTATTTATAAGACAAGCTTTTGTCTCTTCCTCTTGATTCCTTAGAGGTTTCTAGTCCTGGTTTACTAACTCTCTGCAGCTTAAAATGTGGGTCAAGAGCAAGTTACAAAGTCCTTTAATTAATTATGCTCTTCACAGCATTAAAATTCTCCCTCCGGGGACAGCTCATCACTTAGTGCCACATTGTGTTTTTTCCCTAGCTTTACTGAGGTATAATTGACAACTGTATTTATGGAAGGTGTACAACTCAATGATTTAACATACCTGTACATTACAAAATAATCACCACAATCAAGCTAATTAACATCACCTCACATAGTTGCCATCTTCTTTGTTGTTAAGGTGAGAACACTTGGTATCTACTGTCTTAACAAAGTTCAAGTATATAATATTAACTGTAGTCACAGTGTTGTATAGTAAGTAGATCCCCAGAATATGATCATCTTTGATGTAATCTCTATCAAAATCCCAATGGTGTTTTTTAGAAAAATAGGAAAAATTCTAAAATCACATGCAACCACAAAAGACCCCAAATAGCCAAAGAAATCTTCAGCAACAAGAACAAAGCTGGAAGCATTATAATACCTGATTTCAAAATATATTATAAAGCTACAGTAATCAAAAGAGTATGGTGAGGGCATAAAAATAGACCGAAGGAACAGAATACATAACCCATAAATATCCCACATATCTACACTCAACTGATCTTTGACAAATGTGCCAATAAAACACAATGGAAAAAGCATAGTCTCTTCAGTTAATAGTGCTGGGAAAACTGAATATCCACATCCAGAAGAATGAAACTAAACACTTATATACAAAAAAAGAAAACAATTCAAATGGATAAAACACTTAACCCTAACAGCTGAAGCTATATGACTACAAGTAGAAAACACAGGGGAAAAGCTTCCTGAAGTTGGTCTAGGCAATGATTTTTTTCATAAGACACCAAAAGCACAGGCCACAAAAGCAAAAATAGGAAATTGGGATTTCGTCAGACTAAAAAGCTTCTGCGCAGCAAAGGAAACAGTGATCACAGTGAAAAGGCAGTCTAAAGAAAGGGAGAAAACATTTGCAAACCATGTATCTGATAAGGGATGAACTTCCAAAATACATAGGGAACTCCTACAACTTGATAGCAAAAACAAGATAAAAGTACTTTTTTTAAAAAAATAAGCCAGGGACCTAAATAGACATAGCTCAAAGAAGACATGCAAATGTCCAACAAGTTTATGAAAAGATGTTTACCAAGACTAATCATCAGGGAAATTCAAAGCAAAGCCACAACAAGATATCACCTCATATCTGTTAGAACGGCTTTTATCAAAAGGACAAAAGCTACAGCTGTGGGCAAGGATGTGGAGCAAAGTGAGCCCTGGTGGGGATTTAACTGGCATAGCATGATGGAAAACAGTATGAAGGTCCCCCCAAACTTAGAAATGAACTACCATATCAGCCAGCAGTCCCACTTCTGGGTATTTATCTAAAAGTACTGAAATAGGGGTTTCAAAGAGATAGTTAACGCTCCCATGTTCATTGCAGCACTATTCACACTCGCCTAGATAAGGAAATAATGAAATTTCATGGAGGGCTAAATGGACATGAAAACATGGGATAGAAAGAAAGATGAGAGATGTATAGATAGATAGGAATAGAGATACATAATGAAATGTTCAGCCTTAAAGATGAAACCCCACTCACGCAACAGCACGGATGAACCAGGAGGACATTACGCTGAGTGAAATAAGCCCGACACCGAAAGATAAATACTGCACGATCTCACTTATATATGGAATCTAAAATAGTCAAACTCATAGAAACAGAAAGCACAACAGTGGTTTCCAGGGGTTGTAGGGGGTGTGGGGAGGAGAATGACATAATGAGATACTGGTCAAAAGATATAAATTTCAGTTATGCAAGGCGAATAATTCTGGATATCTAATATACAACACTGTTACTTTGTTTTCTTAAGTCAACCCAAATAATTCTGTGTGCATTGTTTTGTCTCTCCCTTACTTCCCATTAGTCATACCAAAATCCTCTGTTTCAAATTTACAGATTATCGTAGGGATCCTATATAAATGTGACAAAAAATGTAAACTCAGAGAACTGAGTGAAAAAATGGCTAGGAGAATTTCCACAAATCTAGAAAGCCAATTGAAATCTTGGTGACTTTCTATTTCCAATTATACACTAATTATTCAGGTATTAAAACTGAATCATATTTTAAGGTGAAATCAAGTAAGAAGACAAGGTTACTGAATCTTATTTAACGTTCTTGCATCGCCTGGACGGTTCAGTCAGTAGAGTGTGCAACTCTTGATCTCAGGGTTGTGAGTCCGAGCCCCACAGTGGGTATAGAGATTACTTAAAAATAAAATCTCTAAAAATAAAAAAATAAATTTCTTTGGAGTCATTTAAAATTTTATTTTCACCAAACACTATATATTTTACTTTTAACCACCCCCCCCCCAAATTTTGATTGAGTGACTATGGTGCTATGCCAGGGACTAGGTATAAGGAGAGAAAGATAATTATGCACTGCCTAATTTCTACACTAGAATGTAGTACTTTAAAAAAAAGTAAATAAAATAAATCTATAGAATGACAAATGGAGATAATTGTTTCAAAGGAAACAAACAAGATATTATGGGTCCCTACTATCATTCTCGGTCCTGCCAATTCACTAGGACTCACAGGACTCAGAAAAGCGGTTATACTCACAGTGATAGTGTATTACAAGGAAAGAACAGAGATTAAAATCAGCAAAGGGAAAAGGCAGAAGGGGCAAAATCTAGGAGACACCAGGTACAAGCTTCCTGGAGTCCCCTCCCAGTGGAGTTATATGGGATGCACTCAATTCTCCCATCAGTGATGTGGGACAACACATTTAAAGTGTCACCAACCAGGGAACCTCACCTGAGCACTGATGTCCAGGGTTTGAACTGGGTGCTAGTCATACAGGTATGTAGCTCCTGCATAACTAACCTCAACTACTCAGATTCTAGGCCCCCCCCCCACCCCCAGAGCAAAAGCATCTTCACCATAAATCATATTGTTAGGCTAAGACTTAATCAAAATGGCACTGGGTAAGCCTAAGGCCTCAGGGGTACAAAAATCTATAATTCTAAAAGGCTCAGTATCTATCTTCTAGGAGTAGTCCTAAAGATGGGTCTTTCTTTGAAACGTGTAAGGTTTTAGCCCTCGGAATTAACCTTTTACAGAACACTACAAACAAGACCAACAGGGTATATCTAGTTTAAATTGGTCCTTCCAAGATCCCCTTAATGGGGAAGTAGCACTTAGTCTGAGAGTGAAGGGTAAGTAGGAAAAAAGTAGGGGAAAGGGTGTTTCTACCAGAGGGGGCAGCAACTGTAAAGGTTCTTCCATGGAAATGGGCCTTGTCCCTTTGGGGGAACTAAATTAAGAGTAGTACATTTGAAAGAAGGTCATGAATCAAAGGGGAGAATAGCTCAAGATAAAGACAAAAAAGTAGATAGGGACCAGACTGCACAGAACCTAAAAAGCTATATTAAGGATATTCTACTTTATGTTTATCTCAAATACAACAGGAAATCATTGGGAGCATTTTAAGGTTTTTTAATTTTATTTTATTTTATTTTATTTTTTTAAGAAAAAAAACCACAAAACTGTCCTGGCTGCTTCATAGCAAATGAATTGGAAAGAATTAAGAGCAAAATGGAGAGACTGGTTATAAGGCAACTGAATTAGTCCTGGGACTATGGCTTAGACAGAGGGTACAGCAAGGATGAAGAGAGGGAGACGGATCCCAAATGGATTTGGGAGCCTGCAGCAGTGGGGGTGGGGGGTGCCCGGGATCACTCCATGTTTCCATCCAAGATAATCACTGCTTCATTAACTACTTATTAAACAGCATCATCTGGGGCACCTGGGCAGCTCAATCAGTTAAGCCTTTGGCTCAGCTCATGATCCCAGGGTCCTGGGATTGAGCCCCTGCCCAGCAGGGAGTCTGCTTCTCCCTCTCCCTCTACCTCTCTCTTACTCCCTCTCTCTCTCAAATAAATAAATAAATAAAATCTTAAAAAAAAAAAAAAACCAGCATCATCTGTTGTCCCATTCAAATTCCTCACTCAGCAATCCTCGTAGAGAGAAGTCACTAGCCCACATGTTGTAACTATGTTCACAGGGAAAACTAGCGTCCTTGCCCTGTAATGCTTTCTTTCCTCCTCCATGGAGGAAGATAGACTATTTAGGGGTGGGTGGGTGGGGAGAAAGAAACTCATTCATTTTAAGAATTCAAAGTAAATTCCCAGTAAGTCCAAGATTCTTAGATCCTTGAGGTGTGGTGACTCCTGGTTTGTGGTCCCCACCTGTATAAATACACAGGTACAACTCTGAGGCTGAGGCCAATTAAGTACATAACAAACTGCTTTCAAGGAAGCAGTTCCAAAGACTGTAGGT
Source organism: Halichoerus grypus (assembly GCF_964656455.1). Taxonomy (NCBI): domain Eukaryota; kingdom Metazoa; phylum Chordata; class Mammalia; order Carnivora; family Phocidae; genus Halichoerus; species Halichoerus grypus. The sequence continues at coordinate 138,176,140 of NC_135713.1, read as the reverse complement.
TTAAAACCCAGCATTACAGCAATAAGTCACAAAGGAACACAGCAGATAATAAATAAAAGGGCCTCAATGATGTTTTAAGTCCTCTTTTATTTCTAACACCTGTCTTTTTATCCTGTTTTTGACTAATATTTTTAACTTTTATGCATTTGTCGAGTAACTAAAACACAGTAAAATATATTTTCCTTACATTCTAACCAAGATGCTAATAGCCTACAATAAGGTTAGCAAAATTAAGCCTAACCTGAGAAAGGAGAGGCCTCCAATATTTCATTCGTGGTCTACCATCAACACGAGGCTACTGCCCGAGAAATGCAGATACTTCTTTTGACTACCGTAGTAATACAATTTATTTTCAAATAAGCAACTTTAAGATCAAGTGACATAGATGAAGTTGTCATGCACTAAAGTTGTAGTTAAACTGCAGGTCACCTGGACAGTACTACTTTCTGAGTTTAGGCAATCCCTGTACCTTACCATCTAGAACTCATCATCATTATTCCCCAACGTGTTGTCCCTTAAGTGTCTGACTTAGAAATAGCATTTGGCATATTACCTCATTGCTACAGACCTTTCATAGCTGGACAATATAATGAGTAGTAATGTTTTATATTGCTTTTTCCAAAACAAAATTAATATGAAAAATGCATAATTTAAAAAATCAACTAGGGGTACCTGGATGGCTCTGTCAGTAGATCATGCAACTCTTGATCTCGGGGTTGTGAGTTTGAGCCCCACACTGGGTGTAGAGATTCCTTAAAAATAAAATTTTTTAAAAATAAAATCTTTTTAAAAATAAAATTACATAAATACAAAGGAAAAAAATCAGTAAGTATGGAACATTTTCAAGTCTTACTGAAAGTCCTATTAGTAAATAATCTTAAGTGAAGCGAACTACAGAACATCCACCAATAAAGCATCCTGGAGTCCTCGAAAGTAAGTTTGCTTTGCTATTAGAATCTGTTACTCCATTTGTTTAAATAGAAGACGCTTTAATGCCCTTTTCAAGCACGGCTGACATCACTTGAGTGCTTGTCTTCCGGCAAAAGAGACATTATTCCGTTCCAGCGCATTTCTACCAAAGGGCAAATCTGTTCCAATAACTTTTGAGCCGACCAACACAACTCTTCCTTCAGTGCTCTGGGTCACTTGTGTGCTCAACACTGATCTGCGTTGACATATAAATGGGGGCCAGCCGCTGAGAAAAGTGTGTTTCGTGCACTTTAAGATCAATTGAAATCAACTATGGATTAGTTAGCTCCTGAGCTGCTTTGGCAGTTGCAACTTTTGACTCCCACAAAGGACTTTAAAAACAAACAGGTGAGAGAGGGAAGGCCTGCTTCTGGGCTCCAGCCGCCCTGCCATGTGCAAGAGTCACACGCGCCTCCCTGACGTCACAGTGACTTAACAAGCGTGTTCCTGCCAAGTTGACGGTTAGGTTATGTTGTAGACGCCGGAACGTTCACAAGCGTTTCGGGGATGACCAGAGAAATGTGGAAACGGAAACGGGCAGTTAGTGATTCATATTACAGACTCGCAGATCTTTCAAAGCTCCTTTCACTCTTGATTCTTAAATCAAGTCCTCTGGAAGCAGTTAATAAAACAGTATTTGAACATGTGAGTGGGCATGTGTTACATTGTGTAAGTGTGTGGATGTATTTTAAAATCCAAACTATTATTAACCTAAACAGAGTTGAGATTGCCAAGCGTCTGACCTTTCCGTAACAATGTGTTACAACCAACCTCATTATTATTTTGATAACTAGCGTAATACCATACACTAAACAAAGAACTTCTGAACGTTAAAATGTGTATAATGAAAATTCCAAAAAAGGATTAAATACCTGGCTAGCTGTGCAGACAACAAAAATAACTAATACTTTGTGTTCAAATTGCCCTGTAGCTAGGCCACTAATAATGTTTACCAGACTGGTTTGCTAACGTGTATTAGGTATTCAAAAATGTCTACTGAATTACCAAGTCATTCACTAATTTGGTCTTTTAAAGCTTTCACCAACTACTCGATTTAACACAGCTACTTGAACTGAGTATCAGTGATCTTGTACCAAGTACTTGAATTGGAATCTGGAACTAACATGAGATCCTCTGATATGTCTACACGCTGCCTCCCCCGGCCCAGATTGGTCAGAGCCATTTCTAGACCTCTGGATTTTTCTGATTCTGATTTCTTCTGGTCCATTCTGCTGGGGATTTTTCTTTCCTACGGTTTATATTATATTCTCAATTAAATTTTACATATTTCCTTTATATATTGTGCAATATCATCGATGCCACCCACGACACAAGGTTTCCTAGTCCCAAAGCAATATGCAGGTTTGAAATAAGCCAAGTGGGAACTTCAAAGGAAAAGATGAAAGGAGGGGTTGTGCCAGTAGTCAGCAAGAAAACATGCATAGTTTGCAGCCGTACAAGAAAAGGAAAGTTTGGAGGCAAGAGGATTCACCCATAACCTATAACCACACTTTACTGATATTTCCCATACAGTGCATTGCTTCTTCATTCAACCAATTTATTCTCATGATTTTGTAAAGATGTCTCTGTGCCCATTGTTTGTAATGACCAAACTGTCCTTCGCTGACGATCCATCCCATCAAGGCAGGAGTATATCCCTCCCATCTTCTATTAACAACTCCCAGAAGAGTCTTGCTCTTGATGGCAAGGATCCTTTTATCAACTACATCTTCTTCCTGCTTCTTGAAGTTCTCTGACTTCAAAAACAGTTCTACAAGCTTTGCCATCTTGGATTCAGACCCAGCAGGGACCTCACTGTAACGTCTCTCCAAGGTCCCCTGGTTTTTGTTTTAAGGAAGCACACTGGAGGCCAAAAGACAAAGAGTCTGTTTGCATCAACTTGAAGGGAGCTTCTCGCGTGTTGAGCTAACATATGGTTACTGAACAGAGGGAGAAGTGCACCCTGCTTGTTTTTGAAGTGTTTGGGTAATTTTGTTTGTTCTGCCATATGGCACCACACCCCTCTGCCCATATTTCAAATCTTTTTTTTTTTTTTTTATTTCTTTAGGACCAGCATAGTTATAAAGAGAAGAGGAGACTTTTGAATTCGGAGGTTTAATTACCTTCGCGTGTCAAGGACCCAAGACATCCAGAGTCCCCTTTTCCATATTTAATCACATGGACTCACTAGGGATGTCTCTTTTTATTACTGCATCAAATCACTGCTGCTGATGCTCATACCAAGAATGATCCCTCCTCCAGACAGGAAGTGTGTGATCTTGGGACGATTCCCAGATGTGGGGATTCAAATTGGCAGCTACACACACACTCTGATTCATTTAAAATAGCATTTTACACTGAACAAGAAGGAAGAGACCTGTGCAAGTATTAGAGATGTAACTTTTAAGCTTTTAAGAGATCGCCTGGTAATTTTGATAATGGAACTTAATGGGGTGAAAACCAAAGTCTTGGGAATTTAATGAAATGTATCTGCTCAGAACTCAACTTGATATCAAACATTTTAAACCACACATAAAAACATTATCTTCCAAACACGAGGACAGTCACAGCGTTAAAAAAATAAATACAACCTTCAAAATGTTGTTTTCTTCCTCATTAGATGTCAATTGCTTCAAGACAAAAGCATCAGTGTGCAGAGTTAAAAGACTATCCTCTCTCTGATGAGATGGCTTTTCAGGCATAAAATTATTTATCTTCACCCTAACCCATCCCCAAATAAAGACAAAATTTTGGTTTAAGTAATGGGTTTTGAAACAAATATCCCCTCCATCCCAGGTGGTCAGAAACAGACTGTCCCTTTGGCTATCTCCTTGCCTTCAAGAACCCCTCCACCAGGCTTGACAGAACTCTCTTTCTGACCAGACACCTTCACAGGGGGGTATGCAGACCCCGGAAGAGATAAACCAGAACCTGGGACCAGGTAGCGTCAGTACTTCAACAACTAGTAGAAGACCAAGTTCAAGGTACCATGACAAGCAACACTTGGAAGTAACAAGTTCTTCACTTCCTGAGTTTTTCTGCCAAACTTTGACTGTTTCAACATTAGATTGGTTACAGTGTTTTAAATTAGGAGTCATGGGTGACCCATATGCACAGAAGCAAGGTTGTCAACTTGTATTTACATTTCAGTATCTCTGCCAGTGAAATCGAGACTGGCAATTTTCCATTTGGAGAGCAGTGAATGATAATGGCATAATTAATATTAATAGGGCCATTACACCTCCACAAATCATTCACATATTTAAATGAACTCTCCATCTCTTCCTTTCTCTGGGCTATTTTTGCATTGATATTATTATAACCTTTAGATCTCTATTTTAACTTCTGAAAGCAATTTACCTCATCAGTTTAATATCAAAGACAAAACTGGGAAACTTCATTTGAATATAATTTTCATCTTTTATTTCTTTCAAGATTTCAAACTTAGCCTTGGAACAGGCACCGTCCTGCTGTATCACTTGGCTTTTGAGCAGTTGCTCACATACTACCCCCCCACTACATATCCCATCACCGATGCAGGGCTCTCATAAAATTTAGAGAGATTTTTACATAAGGAATAAGGCAGAATAAGAAAGTCAGATGGTGGACCCCATGAAAAAAAAAGAGCAGTATCAACTCCAAGTATTTCACAGACTTCACCTGGAATCCACTAAGCTAAGAGAGGTTGTATGTATTTGTCAGATGCAATTAGAAAGCATTTCAAAATAAAACTGCAGTGAAGGAAAAGGCTGGGTGCCCACTCCTGAAACAAAGCTCTGAATCTGGGCCAAATCCTCTTTAAACTGCATGAGGATGGGTGGAAACCCTTGCTTATGGTTTGTGACCCCTGAGAGACAAAGACTTTAAAGACAGAGGGCAATTCAATCTATAAAATTTGGGAGCTCATTAAATAGTACACGTGACCTTTAACTTTCAAATGAGAAACAAAAGGGAAAAAAATTAAGTTTATATCATATATATATATATATATATATATACAGTTCTTTAGATTTTTTTAATCGTTTGCAATAAAGGTCATTCTTCTTTTAGATCTAATTTAAAGGAATACCATTTCACTAAAGAATTGAGAACATTTGTAATATAGGAAGAACTGCCCCTACTTTGAATGAAATCTGTTTCAAAACTGAACTAATAATTTCAAAATGTCAATGGATTGTTTAAACGATTCAATTTAGAGTTATTTCAGATTTCTTCTGACACTTGTAATACAGGCTAATACCAGCAAACACAACAAAGGATTCTTCTCTGACAGGGAAGGGAAGAGAATCGGACAGCGAACTGATAGAACTCTCTTGTCCAGAGGGCACCTGGGTGGCTCAGTCAGTTGGGTGTCTGACTCTTAATTTCAGCTCAGGTCATGATCTCAGGGTCCTGGGATCAAGCCCTGCACTCCGAATAGTCAGCCTGAGGTTCTCTCTCTCTCCCTTTGCCTCTGCCCCTTCCCCTGCTCGTGCTCTCTAAATAAATAAATAAATAAATAAATAAATAAATAAATAAATAAAAGCACAGACCAGTTATTTTAAAAAAAGACTTTTTTGTCTAGGATTTGTAATAGGCTCTATTTTAGATTCAAATATCTAGACATGCAGCCAGATCCTTCCACATAGTTGCCTTTGTGCTAAATAACTTGCATTTGTAAGGCAACATACCAAAGTCTTAATTTCTGTCCATCATAGTTTACTCTGGGGAGGATACCACCCAGAATGCCGGCTTCGAAAATGAGTCAGATCCAGGTTTGAATTCAGGCTTCACTGCTTATTATCTGTTTGACCTAATAGAGGTTTCTTCACCTTTTGAGCTTGCAAAAAAAATGACGAGTCTCACCTGAGATAATGTACAAAAATAAAATCACTGGCACCTCACAGATGATTGATTGGCAAGTTTTAATTGTGCCCTCCTGGGTGATGAGTCCCAAGAAAAATTAAACTTTTAACCTTGTTTTCCTTGATACTTTATCCCAACCAAATAAATTCATGACCCAGAATGTATATATTGCCTGTGATCTCAGTAACAGAATCTGGGACTAAATGAGATAATGTATCTAAACTGCTCTGAGATCTCTTTTAATGCACTCTTCAATAGGAGTTCAATAAAATAGCCACCTAAGTGCCTGAAAGTGATAGAAAGAGCTTTACTAAATAGACAGTGGAGACCACAGAAATGAGACCAACCCAATTACATTCTGCTGAGCACTTAATCAAATTTAGCTTTTTAAATCCTCTCGATAACCCTGTAAACTATGTGATATTATTATCCCTGTTTTCCAGATAAGAAAACAGAAATGTAGATCAAATGAATGTTCTCTTCTGGGTAGTAGCTATCCTAAAACAGTGTGACTACTGTACACACAGCTACATGACAGTAGTTCAAGTATAATGGGTTACTTGCTTCTAAGTAAGCCTCAAATTTGTCAAACTCCAGAGCCTTATAAAATTAATTTTACTAAAATTGAAAGAAACAGCTATCCTCAGTTTCCATGAAACTCTTCAACACCTTAAGATGTTAAAAAAAAAAAACATCATTTCAATTCAAACAACTATTTCTAAGGACAAGGAGGAGAGGGAGGACTTTGTGGAGGTCTGTGGCATGTGTTCAAGATTTTATTTCTGCAGCTTGTTGAGCTAGTACTACTCACATCTTTCAATCTGTCCTGAAGTGTGAGGGCTGTGCTGGAAAACACCCACCAGGGATGCAAAGATTCCATTTGTCTTCAAACTGCCTTAGACAGACTCAAAAGGATAGTTAAAAGCAAAGCCACAGACTCTTTCACTATCATGATGTCTGGAAAAATTTAGAAATTATACAGATAACACATAAGCAAAAGTGCGTCTGAACCCTGTCATTTTCTCTCCATTATCTGTGTCACTGAACTGTGCTTATTGTTCTTGATTTAGTATCATGATAACATGTGGTTAGACTTGACAGAAACTGAACTGGCCAGCCTTCATGAAGAGATCTCCTTAGCTCTAAAATATATCATGACTCCCATCTTTATTTTCAGATTATTTTTAACTTCTGAAAGCATCTTCAGTAACTCCAGAAGACCATATTCCCGTGTGATTAAACTGAGTCAGTATATTTTCTTTGTTAACTTGAAATCACATTATACAATATGCTGATCAAAAAAAAAAAAAAAAGAGGGGGAGGATGATTTTATTTATTCTAGAAAAAATTGGTTGCCCAGTAGGATTCAGAAAAAAATAATAATCATCACCATGACATAAATACACTTCACATGCCATCTTGTATGCTCAGTAAGAAATACTCTACATTGATAATATTTAGCCAGGATCCGCACTCACTTGATACTATAAATGTGCCATCTCTCCTGCTGTGTTTCTGAATATCTGAGGAAAAAAAACAATGTACACGGTGAATCCAATCCACTTCAAGAATCTAATGATTTCTCACTTTTAAGTAGACAATGAAAGACGTATGCTCCAATCAGAGTTAGAGATTAATGAAAAGCCCATGATGTGCACGAATAATCACATGTATGTATACTCAAAACTAATATTTACTAAGTCAATTGTACGGCCAGTTTTACTCTTTTGACTGAACCCACAGATTCTCAATCAAGAAGTTGTGACTAGCTGATTGTTAGAACTATGAACTAAATAGTCACAACAGAATGGTTAATAGAGAAGAACCAATAGATTCCGAGTTAAGAGGTTACATATCTTGAAATGAGCATTAGAGAAATTTCAAAAGGGAACGAGGTTCCTAGAAATGGGGATAGGCATCACTTGGGATCATTTTCACATAGTCCCAAACCCTGAAACTACCTATCTCCCAGGCCTACTCTCCAATTTGATTTTCAGGGCCTGCCAAGGCTAGTCAGCAAGATTTATTAGCTTTCTTTTTTTTTTTTTAAGATTTTATTTATTTACTTGACTGGAGAGATAGAGAGAGAGCACAAGTAGGCAGAGCAGCAAGCAGAGGGAGAGGGAGAAGCAGGCTCTCCACTGAGCAGGGAGCCCCAGGTGGGTCTCGATCCCAGGACGTTGGGACCATGACCTGCGCTGAAGGAAGACGCTTAACTGACTGAGCCACCCCGGCGCCCCAAGATTTATTAGCTTTCTTGTGTTAAAATGGACACAGATGAAGTGTTTAATATGGAACAGAGATGATGTGAAAGATGCATTGGACTTTCTCTGTCAACAGCAGTCATCAGTTTGTCAATCACCAAGTGTGTGTTGATCATCAGCAATATACTCAACTAAACTGTGACTGGATTCATTGTTAGGATGACCCATGATACCACTGAGTCAACAGTAGAGCAAATTTCAGTGGCTAAATTCTCAACTCCACCCATTCTTTTTGGGTGATCATGCACAAGGATTAAGGGAGATTAAGTACATAAAGCTAGTAACACACCATGTGGCTTCCAGTAAGCATTAGACAAACAGTAATTATTATACAGGGATGGGAGAGAAACTTTTGAAAGGCTGGATGGTTCAAAGAGGGTTAAAAAGTGAGACGTCAAGATCAAAAATATTTGGTGACTGACAAGTCAAAAAGTATAACACCCTTTCAAGGTAGTTGAAAAATTTATAAAGCTTTTCTTATCCTCTACCAACTAGCTGGGCACTACAAAGCTTTTCTTGATTTGCCTACTCAGGAAACATGTTTCCCTCCCACTCCCCCGCCTCAAATAAAGATGTCAGTAGTATGCAAACCCTTCTAGACAGCTAGAAAACTCTGATATAGAAGAGGTTTCCTAGAAATTGAAATAAAGTAAAAACTGTCCTGAACTTAGTCAAGTTAGAGTTTTCAAAATATTTCAATACATTTTACTTACTTTACAGTACATTTATTTCTATTTTATGTTATTAGCAACTTCATTACTTTATCTTATTTCTTATATGTTTATGTTTCACCTCTTTTGTGTAGAAAGTCAACCCATTAATCCACAGGTACATTTTCTTATGCCTTTGTTTTTAACTCCTACAACAGACCCTTGCCCAAGGACACACCCAACAAGTATTTGTTAATATGAGAATATTACCACTGTTCTTTTCCAATTCCAACATGGCTGGATTCATTTTTTTCTATAAAAGTCATTAAGTATGAACTCATTTCATACATTAATTCTTTAGCAGAATTTCTCCGTAAGTTTTCAAACACACAATTAAAAGATAATAAAGCAATGAAAAGATGATCATACAGAAAAGCACATATTTGAAAAGTATTCACACAGCCTGGTGCAATATTTTCTAACTGAAAAACAAAGAAAAGGAAACAATGGGCTAAAATAAAAAGCTTTCAAATTTTAAGAAAAAAAGATAAATTCTAAAGTGATAGTTTGCAGCAATTTTACTATCTTACAATCTGTCAACATTGTTTTTTCAGAAATACAGAAATAAACATTTTATTGTTCATCTATTTCACATCCTGCAGTCTGATATAAAACAAAAAAAGAGAGGATTTGAATTTCCAAACCAATGGGTAATTCAGCCTTGTGCTTCTATCACCCTATTCCTCTATTACTATCTGATATATATTAAGAAAATGGATTACAGAAAACACATATTTTCATAGAACTCATCCAAGACTAAAAGCAAAGTAGCTAAGTCTCAGGTAAATTAAAAGTGGCAGTTACCACTAGATACACTGAGGGGCTTACCAGGACACAGAACTTTAAGTCCTGGACAAACAGGGTCAGTTGGTAAGAAGGTAAAAAAGAAGAATAGGGCCTAATTAGATTATTAAATAAAATGAACTATGCAATAATCTAGTTTTAAAATGCAAAAGATTCTTTTGATTTGAACACTCCTATATCGATCCTAATGAAACACCACACTATTTGACTCTAGGTTGATGGCTGACTGATCTAGAATGTGTATTTCTGCTGACCCAAAATGTAAATGGCATCTACTTTTCTGTGGCTGCTTACCTGATGACATGCCAGTTCATCCTCATGTGTACGCAAAGAAGTTCAGCAAATGGAGAAATGAACAGAATTCAAGTGACTCAGAAGACAAATGGCCATATGGTCTCTCCTTCAATTCTTTTTTTTTAATGTCACATAATGTTATGTTAGTCATCATTAGTTTTTGATGTAGTGTTCCATGATTCATTGTTTGTGCATAACACCCAGTGCTCCATGCAGAACGTGCCCTCCCTAATACCCATCACCAGGCTCACCCATCCCCCCACCCCCTCCCCTCTAAAACCCTCAATTAGTTTCCCAGAGTCCATAGTCTCCCAAGGTTCATCTCCCCCTCTGATTTCCCCCCCCTTCATTTTTCCCTTCCTTCTCCTAATGTCCTCCATGCTATTCCTTATGTTCCACAATAAGTGAAACCATATGATAACTGACTTTGTCTACCTGGCTTATTTCACTTAGCATAATCTCCTCCAGTTCCATCCATGTTGATGCAAAAGTTGGGTATTCATCCTTTCTGATGGCTGAGTAATATTCCATTGTATATACGGACCACATCTTCTTTATCCATTCATCTGTTGAAGGGCATCTTGGCTCTTTCCACAGTTTGGCTTCAGTTCTCTTTCTTTACTGGACTTACTCTTGCTTAGACAAGTGAAAATAATGTGGATCATTCTCCTTCCGATCAGACTGCAGAAAAGAAGTCAAAGATACACCAAATAAAATAAAACAACAATAGCAAATGTAAATATGAGAGCACTTGGACATTATTGGAAATAAAAACCGATTTCAACAAAAAACAATTTAAATTTAAAGAAACACAATCCATCTTTTTTTTTTTCCTAGTGAGAAAATTACTATTTTTAAAGAAAAGGACTTTTTATTCCTTGCTAGGGAAAAAATTGACTATATATATTCTGCACCAATCCTGCAAGACAGGAGTCAAGTAATGACCTAAGCACACCCACCTTTCTCTCTCTCATCAAATTCTCTAGAAATGACATTAAATTATAGATAAATGAAATCCTTAACAGCCCCCCAAATCAAGAAGTGTCAAAAGGACTGAGAAATACCAAGGAATCTCTGAAAACTGGAAGACAGATAACATGTGAAATAAGAAACCACAATTCAAAGGGCTTGCAAGTCCTTGTACCAAAACATTTGGGAATGTCTTTAAGGAGGGGTCACAAATGCTTGCAGTGGAATCTGTGCACCCACCAGGCTGGTCGGTTAGATGCATAAGGTGCTCCACTTATCCACTCTACCCTCAATACACTAGACTAGAAGGGTGAATGGAGGACTTGCATTTGAAAAGCTGAGCAGAATCCCAGGATGCTGATGTAATGATCTACCAGTATAGGAAACTCCTTGGCCAGGAGATGAAAAATCCCTTCCTGTCACCCCTCAGCATATGCTGCCCTTTCCTCAAAGAGACTGTTTTTAGAAAGTTAGTTTGTTTCATATAAGGAGCTCCAAATGATTATTTATAGAAAAAAATAATTGATCACATCATCTTGGTTCACTTTCTACAATGGGAGAGAGATAAAAATTAGACAGAAAATTGGTATTCTATCTGGTTATAGAACATTCATTGAGGATTCAAATGAACGCAAAAAAAAAAAAAAAAAACAGATTCAACAAACATGTCACCCAGCTTTCGTAGAATACACCTTACATTCACTATCAAAAATGCACAACTACTATAAAACCTTTGAAAAATAAATGGAAATACCTTATGATTGAAATTAAAATGTATCTGAAAGAAGCTCATTAGATTTCACAGTAGGTCCAAAAGGCCTATGACACATATGAGTAAGAGAACCAAGCAACTGGAGAGTTTCACATCCATTCCATGTCCTAGAATTATATCCCTCTATATCCCTTGCAGCATCTCCCTAATCCCTGTCCCACGGTACCTGCCAGCCCATGATATTTGCATCCTCACAGGGAAACATGTGAGACTTGGCAGCCACATCCTAAAGTAATCACAAAGACTGTTTTCATCAGGAGGGAGTGTTGGGAGTTTTCTGATGTGAGGAGGAACTGGCCTTGTTCTCAGTTTGTCCATGTCCTCCACAATCTCAAGCCCACCATGTCCTCTGGCTAAGCCACGTCTCTTCCACACTTCCAGTGTGATACATTTTCACGTGCATCGAGTCACCTCACAGCCCCTGCCTCCTGCATTACTCATCACAGAAGTAACTCCATCTCCAGAATCAACATATGATTGGATGCCTCTACCTTTTCCCAGTACCTTTACCAATTTATGAGGCTTTGCTCTATGGTTCTCTTCATCCTCTTCCAATCTCAGCACTTTCTGAAACTGGAAACATCTAAAACAGGGGGTGGTCATCTTCAAGATCAGATGTTTCTCATGGGTGCTGTGTCCTTCAATTTCCCACAGTAAATGGAGTTTGGAGGGTTTGGCTAGTTTCCCATCTGACACTTGAGCTTGAAGTCTCTGAACTGCAAGACGTGGAGAGAACTGTGTATGTGCAAGGGGAGGGGAGGGGCTTCTTCTCAGGTTGACAGAAGACATATTTGATGCAAGACGGGCTTACAGACAGAAGCCATGCACTTCACTTAGGACATGTCAGTTCTTGCAGGAGACTTAATCTAGGAAAACAGTTGGCCGAGGCAAGAAAACTGATGTTCAAAGTGATGAAGGGGCTTTTTGATCTAAGGATCTTAGCTTCTTTTCACAATGCAAGGCTTTCACATACAAATCTTTTTTGTAAACCCAAATCACGCAACTTCTAGCATTTTAACAGGGTATACGTTACATCCTTCCTGAAAACAGGCAGGTATTTCTTGAAAGATAAACATTTAAGTGCCTTTTCTATTTCTCAATTTTATTTTCACTAATACACACACACACACACACACACACACACACACACACGTTTCCCCAGATAATCCTTTCAGCGTCAATATGGATATTTCCACATAAAGCAGATGAAGGCAAATAGGGAAGATGTTCACTACTTCAAGTCCCATTTCTCTTCATCTTCCAAGCAGTAACTTCAGCATGGACTCTACCCTCAGACTGGGGATTGAAAAACAGCTCTGGAATTCGGGAGAGGTTTTCTCCCCGCCCATCTCTGCATTTCAAGGCATCAATCTCTGTTCTAGTTGCAGATTTTCACCAAGAGATTACATTTAACCTGAATTTAAACAACATGGTGTACCCATCAAGCATCAGCAGAGATGGTGGCTGAGGACACAGGCTCTGAAAATCAAGGCTGTGTTAGCACTCTGCTGAGGATGACACGTTCACTCCACCCACCTTCCTAGCAGGATCCAGACTATTTTGCTTCTTCCTCATTCTGACCTGTTTGAGTGGACCTCAACTGCTCTCTTTTGTTCTACTTTGTTTCTCTTTGTTATAAATTCTCTGGAAGCTGTGCAAATGAGGGCCACCAATCTCAATTTCATTCCTCTCATAAAATTTTCCATTATATGAAATTCCATAACTTGTTTTTTCCCATTTCACTCAAGCAGAGAAAAACCAATTTTCCTTTTGAGCCACTCTTGAAGTTAGATGCACACAGTAAGTCCATTTTTTGAAGAAAAAAAATGAAATTTTTATACACAGGTTACTTTGGAACCTCATGAGCTTAGCCATCAAATCTTGACACTCTGTGGTTCCACTACATCTGTTTTCATGTGTTCTTTAGGATTTCATTTCAGGTAATAAATAAGGTTATTCACCCAGTCATAAGACAGCCTCTGACCCTACCACCAAATGTGATGCTCTGTCAAAGGGTCTTCCTTAACAGTTCAGCCCTTAATTTCAGCAGAATTAAACAAAACACCTTTTGCGCTAAACCAAAGGTGTCAGATATATTCTTAATCTAACTAAAAACATAGCATAATGTATAGACTTGTCCAATCACTATGTTGCGCATCTGAAACTAATGTAGCATTGTATGTCAAATATACTCCAATTAAAACAAATGCACACACACAAAAAAACCCACAATATGACAGAAATATCATGTTATGGCCATATTCTAATATTTCCATATTTTTAATAATAGCCAGAATATGCATATAGCAAATTAGACTACATCTGCCTACAAACAAGAGCCTGGCAATACCAGATATCCTACATACTTAGTTTCTGGAATTAATGTGTGGAATGGAATAAACTGTAAATTATAATCCATATATAAAAACATAGCATTTGCAAATACCATGTCAGGAGACTGGCACACCCAGAACTCATGACAGAGAGCATTCCATTAGCTTATCTAAAATTCAAAGTCAAAAGTAAATTATAAATACCAAAGCAAATCAAAATAATTCAAATTACAATTCTAGTTGAAAGAGATTGATTATGAATTAAGTGTAACACTATTGGCACTTCTGAAATAATATAGAAAATGCTAGAATTTATCATCTGTTCTTGTGATCTATAGGAAGGTGAACCCTCCCTGAAAAAAAAAAACCCTGGAAAACACAAATGAGAATGGCTTCTTGAAAGTTACTACTACTGTTTAAGACCAACTCTTAACAAAAAGATCAAAACAAAATGAGACACAAATTTATCTAATGAAACAGAATGGTCCCAAAGCCAGTAAAACTGGGTTATCACCTCATCTGTTATCTACAAAAAAGAGCTTCTAGATTTGAGAAGATTCAGAGAGGTATATGGTGACCATACTCATTCATCCATGTTTAAAAAAAAAAAAAAAAAAGGAAAAGAAAGCAAATTATAGGACAATGCTTACTGTAATCCATATCCATTGGCTTAGACTTAATATATAGGAAACATCCTTTTTGTGAATCCATGCACAGAAGTTACCTGTTGATTATGCTGACGAGGCCAGTAGGAGGGAGAATATGAGGATTTTACAGACCTCAAAATTCCTATTCCTGAGTAGTAAATTTTCATAGAAAACTAATAAATTGTCTGAATCTTGTATGGTATTAACTCTATTCCCTAAGTTAATGTCATTTTAAAAAGCAGGAAGAGTTGGACTTATTTATCATTAAATCTTCCATTACCAGGGCAAAGTCTGACACATATCACAGGCTTGATAAGAATTTTTAAGAATGTGTAATCCAAACACTTTTAGGGTAACCTAGTCTCTATGACAGTAATATTTGCTTAACAAATAGACATAATAGAAAATCTGGTTTGAAATACCAGCTGTGAGATAAGGTGTCAAAATGTGTTCACTTCTGAGAAAAGTCTCTTAGAGGACAGACGATACTTCAGAATCCATAAGGTCGAGTACCAGATAAAGAAAAATGGAAAATTCAACAAGGTAATGGATGACAACAAATAAATACTGTCATTACGTTGAAAAGTCCATGTCAGTATTTATGAAATGTGTTGCAGAACTTGTGGACAACACTAACCTAAGAAGGGTTGTGTGTCTCAACTACACCAATGGTTTGAGTAGCCATGAATATTTCTCCAAAATGGGGTGAAAGTGGAGAGAAATTACCCTCTCCAGATTGGCCTATCTCTCCAATGTTTAAAATAAACATCAGTTATTTTTAAAAAGTATGAGAAAATAAATTTTTAACTTTAAAAAAGTTTACATTAAACTTTAACATACAACCCCACCCACCAAAAAAAGAAAACAATTAGAGCACTTGTACCCTTCATCCAAAGTACTTCATGTAAAACAAAACACAAAACATACTGGTAATAAATCTAAATCTCCATAACTGTGGCACAAGTAGTCTCAAGGAACCAGCTATACAAAAGTATGCAGATTATAGTAGAAAAATAGCTATAGAATACAGAGCAACTCTAATGGGCCCTGGTTCTGAGAAGATATAAATCTAGTAAAACTAGTTTGGACCTGTTGGCCAAAATCAACCCTGAGAGAACTGAAGTATGAAAATGCAGAAAACTGAAATCTCCAAAATAATGAGGAGCTATTTTGAACTAGTATTTACATATGAGCATGTAGAAGGCTTGGGGGTGGGGAGTGACAGTAATCTGGGTTTAAGGGTGGAAAATTCTTTGGTAGACAAAGTGCTAAGTTCCTGCCTTATTGGGAGAGAGTATAAGTATCAACTCAAACCATTAAAATAAGAAAGAACTAAAAAGAAACAGAAGAAAGAACCAAATAATAAATTGGTAAAGTTAATAGAAATAGGTCCAAGTATATCAATAATTACAATAAATATAAATATACTAAATTGGAAAACTAAAAGGACTGTTAAGGACCAATAGGTATATGCTGCTTGTAATTCACCAAAAACATAAGGACATGTAAATATTGGGAGAAAACAGTACAGCATGACCTATCTCAGAAATACTAACCAAAATAAAACTGGAATAGCACTATTAATATCAGATAGAGTACACTTTAAGAGAAACAGCACTATTAAGAATGGAGAGGATCACTGCATAATGATAAAGGTCTCAATTTACCAAAAAAAAAGTAACAATTTAAAATATATATGTATAGGTCAACCAAGATGTGCCACAGAAGGCTCCTGAACCCCTCTCCTCCCATAGACACATCAAGCAAGAAATTTCTGAAAGAAATCCAGAATAGCCAAAAGGTTCCTATACATAAGGCAAATGAGAAAATATCCACAGGGAAACAGGTTAGAAAGGCTGAGACACAGTCTCACCGTAAACCCAATTCCTGGCACAATACCACACAATCAGGAGGTAACTCTCAACTCCCAGCTTAATCCTGAAAAAGAAAAGGACTTGACCTCAACTTCTAAGACTCCCTTTCAAGGCAAAGGCATCTAAAACACCTGGCTCTGAAAGCCAATTAGGCTTGTGTTCATGAAACCCCAAGACTAGAAAAAATTAGCAGTTTTTCATAGGTGTGCAAACACTCACCACGGCTATCCACTCAGGGCTTAGCTCAGAGGACAGAGGGAAAAATGCCCATCTCCTAGTATTACAATAATGGTATGAAATCAAATATAAGAAAACTAGGAAAGTCACAAACATGTGGGGACTAAATAACATGCTGCTGAACAACCAATGGGTAAAAGAATAAATCAAAAGAGAAATCAAAAATATTTTCAGACACATTAAAATGCAAACACAACATACTGAAACTTATGGGACGTAGCAAAAGCAGTACTATAAGTCAAGTTCATAGCAATAAATATTTACATTAAGAAAAAGACAAAGCTCAAATAAACAACCTAACGGTACACCTCAAGGAATTAGAAAAAGAACAAACGAAACCCAAAATTAGTCAAAGGAAAGAAATAAGAAAGATCAAAGTACAAATAAATGAAATGGAGACCAAAAAAAAAAAAAAAAAAAACCAATAGAAAAGATTAATGAAAATAAGAGCTGGTTTTCTGAAAAGATAATGAAAGTAGACCAACCTTTAGCTATACTTATGAAGAAAAAAAAAAGAGGACTCAAATAAAATTATAAATGAAAAAGGAGACATTCAACTGATACCACAGAAATACAAAGGATCACAAAAGACTACTATGAATAAGTCTATGCCAACACATTGGACAACCTAGAGGAAATGAATAAATTCCTAGAAACATATAACCTGCCAAAACTGAATCATTTAGAAGAAGGAAATCTGAAAAAATTACTAGTAAAGAGATTGAATCAATAATTAAAAACCTCCCAAAACAAAAGTCCAGGACCAGATGGCCTAAGCAGTGAATTCTTCCAAACATTTAAAGAAAAATTAATGCCAATCCTTAAACTCCTCCAACAAAATAAAAAGGAGAAAATGCTTCCAAATTCACTTTTTTTGAGAATAAAACTACCATAATACCAAAACCCAGCAAAGACACCACAAAAAAAGACAACTATAGGCCAATATCCATGATAAATATAGATGCATACATTCTCAACATAACAGTAGGAAATTGAATTCAACAGCACATTGAAGAGATCTTACACCATGACCAAGTGGATTATCCCTGAGATGTAATGATGGTTCAGTATATGAAAATCAGTTAATATGATTTACCACATATAATAAAGGATAAAAATCACATGATCACCTCAATCAAGGCAGAAAAAGCATTTGGCAAATTCAAGACCCTTTCATGATAAAAGCTTTCAACAAACTAGGAACAGAAGGAAATTATCACAGCATAATAAAGACCATATATGCAAAGTCCACAGCAAATTTTATACCCAACAGTAAAAACCTGAAAGCTTTACCTGTAAGATCAGCACAAAGCAAGGATACTCAGTCTCACCACTTCTAGTCAATATAGTATTGGAGGTCTTAGCCAAAACAACTAGGCAAAAAAATGAAGAAAAGAAAGAAAAGAGAAAAGAAAAGGAAAGAAAAGAGAAAAAAAAAAAAAGGCATCCAAATGAGAAAGGAAAAGTAATACTGTCCCTGTTTGCAGATGACATGATCTTATATACAGAACACCAAAAAGATGCCATAAAAAACTGTTATAAGTAAGAAATAAATTTAGTAAACTTCAAGGATATAAAATCAATATACCCAATCAGTTGCATTTCTATATACTAATAATGAACTACCTTAAAGGAAATTAGGGAAACAATCCCATTTACAATAGCACCAAAAAGAATAAACTTTACTAAGGAGGTGAAAGACTAATACATTGAAAACCACAAAGCAATGACAAAAGAAATTAAAGACAAATAGAAAAACATCTTGTGTTTATGAATTGTCAGACATACTATTGTTAAAAAGTCCATGGAGCACTGGGTGTTATATGCAAACAATGAATCATGGAACACTACATCAAAAACTAATGATGATTAGTATGGTGATTAACATAACATAATAATAATTAAAAAAAAAACTGAAATGTCCTGAAAAGTACAGACTACCTTCTTTCTGATGAATCACACTGAATGCCATAATGTATTTTTCACGTCTAAATCTCAAATAAATTTTCAAATATGTTTAAAAAAAAAAAAGTCCATACTACCCAAAGTGATCTACAGATTCAGTACAATCTCTATCAAAACCCCAATAGCACATTTTACATAAATAGAAAACCAATTCTGAAGCTTATATGGAACCACAAAGGATTCTGAATAACCCATTCAATCTTGAACAAGAAGACCAAACCTGAAGGCATCACACTTCCTGATTTCAAACTCTATTACAAAGCTATAGTAATCAAAACAGTACGGTACTGGTATAAAACCAGACATGTGATCAATAGAACAGAATAGAGAGCCCAGAAATAAATCTATGTCTATAGGGGCGATTCATTCTCAACAAAGCAGCCAAGAATATACAATGGGAAAAGAAAAGTCTCTCCAATGAATGGTGTTGGGAAAACAAGATAGCCAGATGTCAAAGAATTAAAATGGACTCTTATCTCACACAATACCAAAAAATCAACTCAAAATGGATTAAAGACTAAAACTTAAGACTTGAAACTATAAAACACAGAGAAGGAAACATAGGGGAAAGCTTCAGGATATAAATCCTGGTAATGATTTCATGGATAGGACACTAAAAACATATCTGAAAAATCAGAGACAGAAAAGAGTGTATCAAACTGGAATACTTCTGCAAAGCAAAGGAAACAATCAACAAAATCAACCTACAGAATGGGAGAAAATGTTTTCAAGCCATTTATCTGATAAGGGGTAAATTTCCAAAATATGTAAGAGACTCTGAGATATAAACTAATAAATGACTGGAGAATGGGCTAAAGATTTTAAATAGACATCTCTGCAAAGACATACAAATGACCGACAGGTATATGTAACAATGCTCAATGTCAATAACCATTAGGGAAAACAAATGAAAGCTACGATGAGATTTCGCCTCATACCTATCACAGTGACTATTATCAAAACAACAAAAGACAAATGTTGAGAATGATGTGGGGAAATTGGAATCTTGTACACTGTTGGTGGGAATGCAAAATTGTGCAGCTGCTATGGAAAACAGTATGGTGGTTCCTTAAAAAAATAAAAATGGAACATCATATGATTCAGCAATGCCACTTCTGAGGATTTATCCAAAATTATTGAAGTAAGGATCTTGAAGAGATAGATAGCACTCTTATGTTCATTGCAGTACTATTCATAATAGCCAAGATGATGAACAACTAGATGTCCTTGGATGGATAAATGGTTAATGAAAATGTATATATAGACAAAATGGAATATTATTTGGCCTGCAGAAAGAAAGAAATTATGCAATATGCAACAACACAGATGAACTTCAAGGGACATCACTGTAAGAGAAATAAGCCCATCACAGAAGGACAAATACTGCCTGATTCAATTTATACAAGGAATCTAAAGTAGTCAAACTCACAGAATCAGAGAATAGTATGATGGTTACTCAGGACTGGAGGGATAGCTAAACAGGAATTGTTAATCAATGGGCAAAAGTTTCAGTTATGCAACATGAATCAGTTGTAAAGACGTTATACAACATTACACCTGTAGTTGAAGATACTGTATTATACACTTACAAATTTAAGAGGATGGATCTCTTGTTAAGTGTTCTTACCACAAAAAAATAGAATTTTAAAAATAATAATGAAGTCAGGAATGGTACAAGATGATGATGATGATGATGATGATGATGATGATGATTTCTATTTAATATTGAGTTAGAGGCCCTAACTAGCACAACAGATCAGAAACAAAGATTAGAACTGAGGAGACAAATCTGTTAAAATTGCAAATAGTATCATTAATTGCATTTTGAAGACTCAAAATTATTGATTTATTGGCAATGTGGCTGGATACACAGATGCATGTCTAGACAAGAGCAGCAAACTAGACAATTTGATTAAAAGAGCAAGACATCATTTTGCAATAGCATCAAAGAATACAAAGCCGGATACCAAAGAATAAGTCTACCAAAAGGTATTCAGGATCTCCACAATGAAACTGTAGAACATTACAAAGATGAAAAATGTTTTATCTAACATAAGCTAATTCTTTTCCAATCTCCAGAACACTGCTCCAGGGTCAGTGAGGTTCTAGAAATCAGATTTTCAGAGAAAACTGAGTCCTTTCTGGTCTTTTAATAGCTACAATCTTTTGCAACCAGCCCAACTGCCTTCCTGGCATCCCCCTGGCCTCCTCAAAATGGTTCTCTCCTCCCACTAGTCATCCACTGGTTTCTCAGGTTACTTCTTTGGAAGAAATCTGTTTTCAGAAACCCAGCTAAGCCATATTAGACCAAATCCTTCTCTCAAAATGTCCTCTCACTATGTTCAGGTTTTGAGTTTTTTGTTTTTGTTTTCTACCTTCATTTTAATCCTCCCTTATCCCAATGCACACGTCCTACAAGTATAGCAAAGTTGGTCTAGTTTGTATATCCTTCCAATATTCCTGCGCAACAGTAATTATTGGCTCTTTACAAAAAAATGAATTCCAAAAATGCACATTTGCATATATGCATTTATGTAACCCCTACAACAAAGTGATATTAATGTCTTACATGTATAACTAGAGGGCCTATGCAAAATCTTAGTATACTAATTCCCCATTATTCACACTAATGTGGGAGGCAGAGGTAGATTTAAAAATAATAAAATTTACAAGCAGTCAGTACAGTTTCTCAACTTTTTAAAAACCATGATGCTAGTAATTGTTTTGTCTCTGACTTCTCTTTCTCTAACAACATATATATTCATAAAGGTAAAATGTAAAATATATATATATACACCAAAGATGTAGGACATGCAAAAAGAAAATTTTAAGTGGAGTTAGGGAAGTCCTTAATTTGATATATCAAAAAGCCTTCCAGCTTGATGTAACCCCAAGTGCCTGCGATATACCTAAAAAAACAATGAAATGAACAGCTGAATGAAGCAAAAACTGATGTGGTGAAAGTTATCTTAAACCATGAGAAAAAAATTTTTGAGATTACACTTCTGGTTTGATTCAAGTCTTCAGACTACAAGCCAATTGGGTGACAAGTGAATTTGTCTTGGCATGCGTAACTATTCAAAAATCTCTTACAATTTCCCCTGAGAAACTACAGACAAGTATTTACCAACGTTCATAGGAGTCTGTTCTCTGAACTCAAAATTCTCATAGTCTTAAAAGAGTTGGTATGAATTCTGCTACGGCAAAATTTCTCTTTGAATAAAATGTGTGATTTAATTTCAAGGCTTCAACTTCCTTAAACTTTGAGTTGCCTAAGGAAAGTAAGTGCCCTGCTGAGGGAAAAGTCCGGGGAAGTCTTTACATTTAGGCACTTGTGACCTCATTAGCTTGCCACACATCGAATGTCCCTTTACTCACTTGTCACCTCAGAGATTCCTTTCCTGTTTTCTGCTATTGGCACCCAGCCTTACCAGCCACCTAGTGCACCACACCAAGAGCACTGTTGTGGCCTCACCAGGGTTCACCATGTGGGGACACCCAACACTGTCATTCACTCCATGATTTATCATCTGCACTGGCTTCATTCCTCCCTTCCAGAGCTCCACAAACCAGACACTCAGTCTGTCCCCAGCCAACAAACACACTTGTAATAATTACTGAGTGACTTAAGGTAAGTTGTTTTATCTTAGGGACTCAAGTTATAAATATACAAAGCCAAACCTATAAAACCCAAATCAAGTCATATAGAGCAGCTACAGCAAGGTTTCCAAGCTCAGCTCTAATCCCTGTCTTTTCTACTATATCAAACTCTTCTCAATCTTACTCAAAGCCCTTCTACACTCTTGGCCCCAATCACTTCTTACACACAAACCCCTCCATGCAAACCACACCAAATTCATGACACTCACTTTATAACTCCTTGGTCCATGTTGTTTGCGCTCTCTGCTGGTGGAGGGTTTCCCTCTCTTTTTTCTTACTTGGCAGATTCCTACTATTTTGAGACCTATCTCAAAATTCACCCCTAATTTGCAGCTTGGCCAAACTCTCCATCCAATTTCTAAGCAGAAAAAAAAAAAAAAGTTCCTCTCTCAGATATTCTCCCACAGATTTTTATATACACTCCTATTATAGCACAGAGTACACTGTATTATGATTCTGATTTTATGTACGGTCTTTCTCAAATCTTCGCATTTAACTGATTGGAGTAGGCATTTGTCATTTGGGGGCTCTCAGCAAACAACATCTTTACTATTTGAGGTAGAGTTGTCAGAATTAGCAAAAACAAATACAGGACACTCACTTAAATTTGAACGTGCTTATACTAAAACATTAACTAGTATTTATCTAAAATTCAACTTCATTTATCTTGTATTTTATCTCACGTCCCCAAATTGGAAAAAAAAAAAACAAGAGTGGTGGGTGACAGAGTCATGTTTCCATTAGAAATGTCACAGAGGAGCAGACAATCTCTCTGCAAAGCTCAAGTATGGGGGCAAGACCTGCACTCAGCCATTCCCTGTCCAGTCTCTGACTCTGGAGTGAAGTATCCAATGGATGAAGCAAATATCCTGTCCTTGTGCTAACGATTTCCAAGGAAGAGTTAGCAGCATCCCTCCCAGACTATTTTGGCTATCACCATAACTGCTAAGCCTCCAATGATGACCATTTCTCTAAGCCTAACTCACATAGTCCTCATCAATTCTAATTTCCAATGACTGTTTTATTTTTCTTGATATTATTTTTTACCATTCAACATATTACATGTTTGTTTTATTTGGTGTCTGTCTTTCCTAATAGAAATATAAGCTTCCTGAAATATATGCTTCCAGGCCTTTGCTTTGTTTCCTGATTTACCCCTAACCCCGGGATGGGGCTTAGCTCATGATAGGTGCTCAGAGTAGGTTTGTCAAATAAAGGAAAGGAATGCACGAATTCTTTCAAACAGCTAACTTTTCCCATTAAATTTAACCAGAATTGATTTCCATTTTGAAACCAAAACACTTATTTATTACATTCAGTTATTTTAGGAAATAGATGCACAGATAATTTAATGCAGGATCATGTCCACCACATCAAAAATAAATTATACAAATCTTGGGTGAAATGACAAAATGACTCTGGCAAAGTCTATAAATTTTGGTACCATATACAGCAAGCTCCGTAATTAAGAAATCAGACAAAATAAGTGATCTGCCAGTTTGCAGCCCACAGATGCTACTCCTTCTGCGGTGTAAGTTCTGTATTCCAAAACGAATGGATGAGGAAGCAAAGATTTTTTTACAAAGAGAGAAAAACTTTCCAAAGAAGTACAATGGTCCTGTTCCTCACCACTTCTTTCTTTTGTGATATTAATTTCATTTTATAAAATATAATACAACATTAAATAAATCCTTATTCACGTACTATAGTAAAATGGTCAAAAGGAGAGGTTTTTTTTTTTTTTACTGCTATTTTCCACACAATATTTTTGCAGACATAACACTTTAGCAGTTGTTTTTCTAAAATTAAACATCTTTATGAAATCAGAATGTGGTAGGGTTGTTTTTAATTTTACAATAAAATTAAACACTTTCCTCAGGGGGCGGAGCAAGATGGCGGAGGAGTAGGAGACCTGGATTTCGTCTCCTCTCAGGAATTCAGCTGGATAGGGATCAAACCATTCTGAACACCTACAAACTCAACAGGAGATCGAAGAAAAGAATAGCAACAACTCTCTGAACAGAAAAGCGACCACTTTCTGGAAGGTAGGACGTGCGGAGAAGTGAATCCGAGGCGATATTCGGGAGGATAGACGGCGGGGAGGGGCCTCCGTCGGCCGCTTCTGGCAAGTGATAGAGCCGCGGAGCACAAAATCGGAACTTTTAGAAGTCTGCTCCGCTGAGGGACGTCACTCTGGTGGCGAAGTGGGGGGTGGAACCCTCGCGGGACAGTGTGGTCTCAGGACCCTCGGGGTCACAGAAAGACCGGGGGTGCCTGAGTGCGGCAGAACTCCCAGGGATCGGAGCGGGGAAGCCGGCTGCAGAGACGGAGCCCAGGCGCGGGCTCTCAGCTCGGGGTTGCCATAAACCGTGATCTGCGGCACAGTCGGGCCACTGCTCCTCCAGCAGGGACCCAACAAGCGGCAGATCCGGGGAGACTCACCTTCTTCCCCCGGGAGGAGAGGTGCGGGAGTGCACCGCGGGGATCTGCTGGGTTTGGAGACTCCACCCGGGGTCGGGTGCCAGATAGAAAGGCGCGGTCACAGGCCGGGGGAGCGCAGAGTGTGGCCGGAGACCGGGGAGACGGGAGTGACTGACTGCTTTTCTCTGGGGGCTCGCTGAGGAGCGGGACCCCGAGTTCTCGGCTCCGCCGGGGCGGAGACTGGGAGGCCGCCATTTTCACTCTCCGCCTCCAAAGCTGTACGGAAAGCTTGCAGGGAACAAAAGCTCCTGAGAGCAAACCCGAGCAGATTACTTAGCCCGGACCGGCAAGGGCGGGGCAATTTTGCCTCCGGCAAAGACATTTGGGAACCACGGCAACAGGCCCCTCCCCCAGAAGATCAGCGAGAACAGCCAGCCAAGACCAAGTTTACCGATCAATGAGAACGGCAGAACTCCAGCGCTAGGGGAATACTGCACATAAAATTCATGGCTTTTTTACCACGATTCTTTAGTCTTTCAAAGTTAATTATTTTTTTTAACTGTCTTTTTTTCTTTTTTCCTTTTTTCTTTTTTTTTGAATTTTTCTTTTTCCCTTTTTCAACCAACATCTTATCAATCCCTTTTTTAAAAAAAAACATTTTTATTTTTCATTTTTAAAGGCATATTCTATCCCTTCATAGTAGTTACCCGTATTTTTGGCATATATATATAAGTTCTCTCTTTAAAATCTTGAGATAGTCTCTTCTAACAGATCAAAATATACTCTAAATCTCTAGTGTATGGTTTTTTTCTACTCCCCTGCCTGATCACATTCTCTCCCTTTTTTCTTTCTTTTTTTTTTTTTTAAGCCTCTTCTTTCTTTTTTCAAACAACTTATCAAATTCTTTTTTAAAATTTTTTATAATTTCCATCTTTACAGTCATATTCCATCCCTTCATCATATCAACCCTTATTTTTGTACATATATAAGTTTTTCTTTCTTTAAAATTTTGGGAGGGACTTTCTTTTAACAGACCAAAATACACCCAAAATCTAGTGTGTGGCACTGATCTATAAACCAGCCTGATCATATTTGATCACATTCTGTTTTTGTTTTGTTTTGTTTTGTTCTGCTTTTGTTTGTTTTTATCTTTTTCTTTTTTCTTTTTTTCTTTCCTTTTCTTTTTTCTCTCTTTCCCTTTCTTTTCCCACTGCTTCAGGTCTTTTCTGATTTGTTTAGAGTATATTTTCTGGGGACGTTGTTACCCTGCTAGCATTTTGTTCTCTCATTAATCTATTCTCCTCTGCACAAAATGACAAGACGGAAAAAATCACCTCAACAAAAAGAACAAGAGGTAGTACCGACTGCCAGGGACCTACTCAATACGGACATTAGTACGATGTCAGATCTAGAGTTCAGAATCATCACTTTAAAGATACTAGCTGGGCTTGAAAAAAACATGGAAGTTATTAGAGAAACCCTTTCTGGAGAAGTAAAAGAACTAAAATCTAACCAAGTAGAAATCAAAAAGGCTATCAATGAGGTGCAATCAAATATGGGGGCGCTAACTGCTAGGATAAATGAGGCAGAAGAAAGAATCAGTGAGATAGAAGACCAAATGATGGAAAATAAAGAAGCTGAGAAAAAGAGAGATAAACAACTACTGGATCACGAGGGCAGAATTCGAGAGATAAACGATACCATAAGACGAAACAACATTAGAATAATTGGGATCCCAGAAGAAGAAGAAAGAGAGAGAGGGGCAGAAGGTATAATGGAGCAAATTATAGCAGAGAACTTCCCTAATTTGGGGAAGGAAACAGGCATCAAAATCCAGGATGCACAGAGAACCCCTCTCAAAATCAATAAAAATAGGTCAACACCCCAACATCTAATAGTAAAACTTACGAGTCTCAGAGACAAAGAGAAAATCCTGAAAGCAGCTCGGGAGAAGAGATATGTAACCTACAATGGTAGAAACATTAGATTGGCAACAGACTTATCCACAGAGACCTGGCAGGCCAGAAAGGACTGGCAGGACATATTCAGAGCACTAAATGAGAAAAATATGCAGCCAAGAATACTATATCCAGCTAGGCTGTCATTGAAAATTGAAGGAGAGATAAAAAGTTTCCAGGACAAACAAAAACTAAAGGAATTTGCAAACACGAAACCAGCCCTACAACAAATCTTGAAAGGGGTCCTCTAAGCAAAGAGAGAGCCTAAAAGCAACATAGACCAGAAAGGAACACAAACAATATACAGTAACAGTCACTTTACAGGCAATACAATGGCACTGAATTCCTATCTTTCAATAGTTACCCTGAATGTAAATGGGCTAAATGCCCCAATCAAAAGACACAGGCTATCAGATTGGATTAAAAAACAAGACCCATCGATATGCTGTCTGCAAGAGACTCATTTTAGACCCAAAGACACCCCCAGATTGAAAGTGAGTGGGTGGAAAACCATTTACCATGCTAATGGACACCAAAAGAAAGCTGGGGTGGCAATCCTTATATCAGACAAATTCGATTTTAAACCAAAGACTGTAATAAGAGATGAGGAAGGACACTATATCCTACTTAAAGGGTCTATCCAACAAGAAGATCTAACAATTGTAAATATCTATGCCCCTAACATGGGAGCAGCCAATTATATAAGGCAATTAATAACAAAAGCAAAGAAACACATCGACAACAATACAATAATAGTGGGGGACTTTAACACCCCCCTCACTGAAATGGACAGATCGTCTAAGCAAAAGATCAACAAGGAAATAAAGACTTTAAATGACACACTGGACCAAATGGACTTCACAGACATATTCAGAACATTCCATCCCAAAGCAACGGAATACACATTCTTCTCTAGTGCTCATGGAACATTCTCCAGAATAGATCACATCCTAGGTCATAAATCAGGTCTCAACCGGTACCAGAAGATTGGGATCATCCCCTGCCTATTTTCAGACCACAATGCTTTGAAACTAGAACTCAATCACAAGAGGAAAGTCGGAAAGAACTCAAATACATGGAGGCTAAAGAGCATCCTACTGAAGAATGAATGGGTCAACCAGGAAATTAAAGAAGAATTAAAAAAATTCATGGAAACCAATGAAAATGAAAACACAACTATTCAAAATCTTTGGGATACAGCAAAGGCAGTCCTAAGAGGAAAGTATATAGCAATACAAGCCTTTCTCAAGAAACAAGAAAGGTCTCAAGTACACAACCTAACCCTACACCTAAAGGAGCTGGAGAAAGAACAGCAAAGAAAGCCTAAACCCAGCAGGAGAAGAGAAATAATAAAGATCAGAGCAGAAATCAATGAAATAGAAACCAAAAGAACAGTAGAACAGATCAACGAAACTAGGAGCTGGTTCTTTGAAAGAATTAACAAGATTGATAAGCCCCTGGCCAGACTTATCAAAAAGAAAAGAGAAATGACCCAAATCAACAAAATCATGAATGAAAGAGGAGAAATCACAACCAACACCAAAGAAATACAAACAATTATAAGAATATATTATGAGCAACTCTATGCCAGCAAATTAGATAACCTGGAAGTAATGGATGCATTCCTAGAGATGTATCAACTACCAAAACTGAACCAGGAAGAAATAGAACACCTGAACAGACCTATAACCACTAAGGAAATAGAAGCAGTCATCAAAAATCTCCCAAAACACAAAAGCCCAGGGCCAGATGGCTTCCCAGGGGAATTCTACCAAACATTTCAAGAAGAATTAATACCTATCCTTCTGAAACTGTTCCAAAAAATAGAAATGGAAGGAAAACTTCCAAACTCATTTTATGAGGCCAGCATTACCTTGATCCCAAAACCAGACAAAGACCCCATCAAAAAGGAGAATTACAGACCAATATCCCTGATGAACATGGATGCAAAAATTCTCACCAAAATACTAGCCAATAGGATCCAACAGTACATTAAAAGGATTATTCACCACGACCAAGTGGGATTTATCCCTGGGCTGCAAGTTTGGTTCAACATCCGCAAATCAATCAACGTGATACAATACATTAACAAAAGAAAGAACAAGAATCATATGATCCTCTCAATAGATGCAGAAAAAGCATTTGACAAAGTACAGCATCCTTTCTTGATCAAAACTCTTCAGAGTATAGGGATAGAGGGTACATACCTCAATATCATAAAAGCCATCTATGAAAAACCTACAGCGAATATCATTCTCAATGTGGAAAAACTGAGAGCTTTCCCCCTAAGGTCAGGAACGCGGCAGGGATGTCCACTATCACCACTGCTATTCAACATAGTATTGGAAGTCCTAGCCACAGCAATCAGACAACAAAAAGAAATCAAAGGCATCCAAATTGGCAAAGAAGAAGTCAAACTCTCACTCTTTGCAGATGATATGATCCTTTATGTGGAAAATCCCACAGACTCCACCCCAAAACTGCTAGAACTCATACAGGAATTCAGTAAAGTGGCAGGATATAAAATCAATGCACAGAAGTCAGTGGCATTCCTCTACACCAACAACAAGTCAGAAGAAAGAGAAATTAAGGAGTCGATCCCATTTACAATTGCACCCAAAACCATAAGATACCTAGGAATAAATCTAACCAAAGAGGCAAAGGATCTGTACTCCGAAAACTATAAAATACTCATGAAAGAAATTGAGGAAGACACAAAGAAATGGAAAAACGTTCCATGCTCATGGATTGGAAGACCAAATATTGTGAAGATGTCAATCCTACCTAGAGCAATCTACACATTCAATGCAATCCCCATCAAAATACCATCCACTTTCTTCAAAGAAATGGAACAAATAATCCTAAAATTTGTATGGAACCAGAAAAGACCCCGCATAGCCAGAGGAATGTTGAAAAATAAAAGCAAAGCTGGCGGCATCACAATTCCAGACTTCCAGCTCTACTACAAAGCTGTCATCATCAAGACAGTATGGTACTGGCACAAAAACAGACACATAGATCAATGGAACAGAATAGAGAGCCCAGAAATGGACCCTCAACTATATGGTCAACTAATCTTTGACAAAGCAGGAAAGAATGTCCAATGGAAAAAAGACAGTCTCTTCAACAAATGGTGTTGGGAAAATTGGACAGCCACATGCAGAAGAATGAAACTGGACCATTTCCTTACACCACACACAAAAATAGACTCCAAATGGTTGAAAGACCTCAATGTGAGACAGGAGTCCATCAAAATCCTAAAGGAGAACACAGGCAGCAACCTCTTCGACCTCAGCCGCAGCAACTTCTTCCTAGAAACATCGCCAAAGGCAAGGGAAGCAAGGGCAAAAATGAACTACTGGGACTTCATCAAGATAAAAAGCTTTTGCAAAGCAAAGGAAACAGTCAACAAAACCAAAAGACAACTGACAGAATGGGAGAAGATATTTGCAAATGACATATCAGATAAAGGGCTAGTATCCAAAATCTATAAAGAACTCATCAAACTCAACACCAAAAGAACAAAGAATCCAATCAAGAAATGGGCAGAAGACATGAACAGACATTTTTCCAAAGAAGACATCCAAATGGCCAACAGACACATGAAAAAGTGTTCAATATCGCTCGGCATCAGGGAAATCCAAATCAAAACCTCAATGAGATACCACCTCACACCAGTCAGAATGGCTAAAATTAACAAGTCAGGAAATGACAGATGTTGGCGGGGATGCGGAGAAAGGGGAACCCTCCTACACTGTTGGTGGGAATGCAAGCTGGTGCAGCCACTCTGGAAAACAGTATGGAGGTTCCTCAAAAAGTTGAAAATAGAGCTACCATATGATCCAGCAATTGCACTACTGGGTATTTACCCCAAAGATACAAAAGTAGGGACCCGAAAGGCTACGTGCACCCCGATGTTTATAGCAGCAATGTCCACAGTAGCCAAACTGTGGAAAGAGCCAAGATGTCCATCAACAGATGAATGGATAAAGAAGAGGTGGTATATATATACAATGGAATATTATGCAGCCATCAAAAGGAATAAGATCTTGCCATTTGCAACGACGTGGATGGAACTGGAGGGTATTATGCTGAGCGAAATAAGTCAAACAGAGAAAGACATGTATCATATGACCTCACTGATATGAGGAATTCTTAATCTCAGGAAACAAACTGAGGGTTGCTGGAGTGGGGGGTGGGGTGGGAGGGATGGGGTGACTGGGTGATGGACACTGGGGAGGGTATGTGTTCTGGTAAGCGCTGTGAATTGTGCAAGACTGTTGAATCTCAGATCTATACCTCTGAAACAAATAATGCAATATATGTTAAGAAAGAAAAGAAGAAGAAGAAGAATGTAGCAGGAGGGGAAGAATGAAGGGGGGGAAATCGGAGGGGGAGAAGAACCATGAGAGACAATAGACTCTGAAAAACAAACTGAGGGTTCTAGAGGGGAGGGGGTTGGGAGGATGGGTTAGCCTGGTGATGGGTATTGAGGAGGGCACGTTCTGCATGGAGCACTGGGTGTTATGCACAAACAATGAATCATGGAACACTATATCTAAAACTAATGATGTAATGTATGGGGATTAACATAACAATAAAAAAATTAAAAAAAAAAAGAAAAAAATTAAACACTTTCCTCATCAAATTATAAAGCGTATAATTCATCTATGACAAGGACTTTCAAGATTTGTTTTTGAATTCAGTTATGTCATTACCTTGTCCCACAGAATAGCTTGGATGCATCTCTTTTCTTAATTCCATATTCCAACATTAAGATGATCCCATGTTCCCCTGAACTGTGCCCTCCCAAACACCACACACACATACACCCCTCTCTAAGAGAAAAGGGACATTCAAGAGGAGAGTTATGCGTGAAAGGAGACCAAAAGGAAGAAGAACAAAGATCCAATCAACCTTGTTTGAACTTCGTATTTGTGGGTCCAGAATATAAACATCGGGTATCCTCCAGTGTTAAAGACCATGCTTGTCCTTACTCTCCCAATCACTCTCAATTGGAGAACTCCAAAGTTTCCAGCTGATGACCCAAATTCATTTATTTTTTCTAAGATTTTTATTTATTTGAGAGAGAGAGAACATGAGTGGGGAGGAGGATCAGAAAGAGAGGGAGAAACAGACTCCCCGCTGCGCAGGGAACCCGACACTGGGACTCCATACCAGGACCCTGGGATCATGACCTGAGCAGAAGGCAGACGCTTAACCCACTGAGCCACACCAGTGCCCGACCCAAATTCATTTAAACCTAACTTTACATCTAGATGCCGTGGGCTTCTGCTAGAATCCGGTGTCTAAATCTGCCTTTATTACTCATATTTCCTGCTTAGGACTCATGCTCCGTGCTCTGTTATCAACTCTCCACTGATTTGGGAACCTCAACCATACCTCTGCATTAAAGCCTCTGTGGAACTTTCCTCCCTTCTTTTTCTTGACTTTTAGCAGACTTGCACATGGTAGTCCTTCTCTACACATACATTCTCTTCCTTTGAATTCTGTGACATCAACTCCATTGGTTTTCCTCTCCTCTTATTAATCGTTCCCTTTTGGTGTTCTCTAACTGCTTCTCCTCCTCTATGTAACTGGTCAATACTGGGATTACATCTTTTAAATATCGAGTGTTTCTAGACTCCCGTCTCTTTAAATCCTCCACTTGTTAAATAACAAGTACATGCTGTGCAGATCAAATGTCTGAGGTAAATTCCTATCGACTCCAGGTTTTGTATGTAACACAATGACACCTAATTTGATATCTCTAGCTCAGACGGCTACTTTGAATGTCAGACCTTACATCAAACTGCAAAATTGATATCCCAGGCAGATATTTCACAGGCCCTTGATTTTACTCAAGTAAAACTGAACTCATGATATTTCTTCAGAAATTAGTCCTTGTTCTGGGTGTATTATTCTATCAATGGCAGTCACCAAAGGTCCAGAGCACTGGTTACCAGTCCAACAGTCATGGGCTCTAGATTTACCTCAGACACCTAACTCAGTTCCATATCAATTAGCTACTTAGCTTCAGAAAATATTATTATATTATTAATTGGACAAATGAATAAAGAATCAGCCCCCAAGTGCATTTTTCCCTTCATTCTTTCTCCTTTTCTAATTGTCACTGGTATTCCTCCAGGATACTTTTTTCTCAGTCACACCTGTCCTTGTGAACAAAACTCTGCTTTATAGAATTACTTGAGCATCAGATTCCTCTTTCTCTTATTTCAAGTTTGGCTTTAGAAACCATGCATTTCCTTTTCATGGCCTTTGTGTTGAATGCCTCCAACACTTGAGTTCCTCATCTAGCATTTTCCAAAATATTCTCCTACATCAATGTCTCTATAACATTTTATCTACAAAACATGTATTAGTTATTTAACAAAAATCCCTAATCACTAATTTTAAGTAAACTTTAAGTGTTATGATTTTCATTTATAAAAATAAAGTATATATTGAAATTGGTATTTTTATTAATTTCCTATCAGGGGTAGGGAAAATATTGTCTCTCACCTTATACCAAGATCTCAACATAATGCCAGCAATAAATAAGATCAGCTATAGATTAGGTAATAGGTAGAGGTTGGCTTGATTTATAAGTCTTGTAAGTCAACCATAATGGCAGTACATGTGTATAATTCTGGCTAAAAAGTTAAACAGTGACCCAAAAATTATGAAGAAATTTCACATCAAACACTATTTCCAACAGGCCTTCAGAATATAAATTGGCAAACACACCACATTAAAATGTTTTAATTTGCAATACTGTCGCAAATAGATTTTCATTTGCTACATTGTATTTTGCCCTGGAAAGTAATTTTGTGGCAGCATCTAGGTATCGATGTAAAATATAACCATGACATATTATCAATGTTTTTCTTTGATGAGAGAAGAAAACCATCAAGCCCTGGGTAAGAATCAAACTCATGGTATGAGCCATTTGCTCCATAATTTAGTCTTGTTTTAAATCTTGGAATGCTTAAACAGAGTAGTCATGATATATCTGCTGTTAAGCAGGAAATTTAGCCTTTTCAAGATTCAACATATCAGTGGGATTCATCATTTGACTAAACCTTGAAATTATCAGCATAAAAAGTTTCAAGAAAAATATTTTATATCATCTTTATTTCAAAAACTGGTGAGAGTACCTGTTTTTCACTGACACCTAGAATATTCTAACAAAAAAAAATCAGTCTTATGCAATCTTCTATTCTTTCTTCTCAAACACACTGAAAAGAGGTATGAACACTCACAATAATGTGGCTGTATTCATAATTCTTAGTATTTCATTTCATGGCGAAGAGGAAAAAAAATGTTTCCAATCATCTACTATGAATAAAGCGGTCCGTTTCCGGCGCTCAAGGCAATGCACCCACTAATGCTATTTCTTTCTTTCTTTCTTTCTTTTTTATTGTGTTACTAACGCTATTTCTTCCTGTCTGAGTGACTCCTGCTCTCCCAGGCCACTCGCAGGACCCCACCTTTTCTATTCTGCAGCACAGTTCAAATATAATCGTTAACAATTTTTTTTTAAATTTCTGCAGCAATATATTTAGTGATAACCAAAACAGAGACCCATTGAGCACTTGTCTCTTGTAAACCGACTGCATAGTTGCCAAGAACATGTTCATGCGGAGCCCATCAGTGGTTTTGTCCAAACAAAACTGCTAAGTGTTTAGTAAGCACATACTGATAACTGCCTTTTTAAATAACGTATCCTTGATATTAGGCAACACCCAACAATATTATTTGATTCAAAAATTGTAACCTGCAAATTTTCTTTTCTTTCTCAAGATAATTATATCAGTTTATCCTCCTTTTGGCAAAAGTACAACATGCTTTTTTTTTTTTTTTTTTGAGGAATGTAGTATTAAAAAAAAAAAAAAATCCCACAGTAAATTTTGTGTCTTCTTGACTTCATAACAAGATTCAGGAATTTCCAATGCAATGTCAATTTTTTCTAGCTCCCAAAGATTTTGAAGTTTCTCCAGCTCTTCGATTTCACCAATTACCTCTTTCTTCCCTCTCTTGTCCCCAAAGTTTGTGGTTGCTATGCTCTGACAACTTGGAGATCCCAGCAGTTCTCTGAATAAACATAATTTTATTCCAATTCCTATTTTAGAAGAATCTAGATTGATTTGATTGATTGATTTACCAGTACTTTGAAACAAGCATAGTAAACAGGGTTTTTTGTATTTGACATAATTCTAGAAATAGATTGCAGATCCTATAAAATTACATTTTCACACATCCATCTGAATATTCATTTTATTTTTTACCTGTAGCTTTCTTTCTTTCTTTCTTTTTTTTTTTGGCTGCTTCTGTGAACTTGTTGCAGCTGATTAATTATTTTTCTGAGCATACACAGATTTATGTTCTATATCCATGTAATTATCCTGAGAGGATACATTAACTTTACAATTTTTACCACGGCATTTATGTTGTTATACAGCATTTTCATCAATTGAAGCTAAAAGGCAAAGCAACTCTAAAAAAGAAAACATGAACTTAGCTTATGCAGTAAGGAAGTGGTGAGCAAAGACTTTAGCCAAAACAATCTATTCCCTGATAACTGAATTCAAGCCAAGATAAACTGACTGACACGGTACGTGTAACAACATACAAGACTGTAAGAAAATACCAGAATTTCTGAAGATCTAAGATTTAATCTTCTATTTCAAAGCTGTAAAATATATTGAAATTAAAGTATTTCTTTCCCTTTTTTCTCTGTAAATATCAAATCATTTGACAGGCCAACGAGTATTAGCAGGTATTCGAGAACCATATGTTCAAAAAGTTTGTTCTGCACATTAATATATGTGTTACTGAAAAAGTGGCCTATGGCCAAAATCTTTTGGAAAATTCTAGGTTAAACAAAGTCTACCAGGTTTCTTTCCTGGGACTCTCCAAGAGCAAAGATGTAGCATGTGATATTGCCTGAGCTTAATTCAGCACAGAGCCTTTTTTTTCCCCTACTTATGGAAGTTTCCTTTGGAACATGGTTTGGGAACAAATTTCTTGTTTGTTCCTTCAATCCCAGCTGGAGTTAACTGGTTTAATGAGTCTAAGGGGGTCTCATTTATGGCTTAGATTTATGCCCCCAGAAAGCAGCTCAGTTCTTGGATAGGCATGTCAGTTTACTTTTTTCGGCAGTCCTCACTTGAAAGATATTAACCATTGTTACTTTTGAAGAGTTACAACTGTATGTATCCTACTTACTGATGCACATGTGTTTCTTGCATTCTTAGGACTTCATGCAGCCTAGCAGTCTGTATCTTCCAGTAAAGGTTCAGCTTCATTTTGTGCCCTCTCAGACCCTTACACAGCTCCCACAGTAGGGGATTTGCTTTCCTTCCCTTTTTCTGTTTTGTCACATTTATCCACTTACTGATTTTTTTTCATCCTGGTACTGAGGTTCCTCCATCTTCATGGAAGTTTTTTTCTTCCTGCCTCCCTTCTTGAATAATTTCTTCCACTTTGCCTGAGCCTGTTCACCGCTTAAGGAGCAAATCTTAATACAAAAAAAAAAAAAAGAAGAAGAAGAAGTCATTGCTTTAAAACCAAGATGGATTTTTTTGTTGTTGTTGTTATCATTTATGATGGTTCCTGGGAGATAATGTGACTTAGAGGAAAGGTGAGATCCTTCTGGGTTCAAATCCTAACAATTACCAGCAAGTACATTTTACTCAAGTTTCCTATCCTTAATGAACTTCAATTTTGTCACCTGTGAAATAGATGTGATAATGCCCAATTTAGCTTTGTGATATAGAATATACTGGAAAATAAACAACAAGTATGTAATAATTCTTAATTATCCTCACACTTTTCCTTCGGGCAATAAGTATTCGTGCAATAACTCAGATAAACTACTCATTTACTCAAACTCATTTACCTCATCCAAGAGAGAAGGTTAAACCAGATGGTACTCAAGGCCCTTGAACTGTTAGCACTGTGTGTTGTTTGTGAGCTTAAGGAATGAATGTTCCTTTCACCTCCTTCTACAGGAATCCAGCCTCATGGCAGTGTACATATTTGGGAACTGCAGAAAAGTAAACACAGCATCACCTTGGAGGTCACTGGAGCAATTTCCTGGGCATCCCAACTTGGTGTCTCGTGATGAATTACAGATCTTCATGGGTTTCTCTAAAAATTCCTCTTTCAGTCACAGAAATAGTTTACTTTTATTTCCTCTTATTTCTCTGAGGCCACCTAATGCCTCCCTGAAATCCAGGAGTTTCCAGAAATTTTATTAATAATTCACATACTCTGTCAACAGATTTTGGTCACTAGTTTCTGTGCATATTGATCAAAGATATTCTAGGGCACCATTTCATATAAATGATGAGTGGCTCTTCTGTTTCCAACTGAGGGAGTTCTTCATATAGTATTAAGAATAACAGATATATATGTAAACCATTGAAATAAAACTTACTTCATAAGGGTTGTGGATATACATTTCCTTTTCTTTTGAACTTCTTCCAGTGGAATGGATAAATGTAATCTCAGAGTGCATTTATTGCTATACTCGTCTCTAAAACCATTGCCCAAAACAAGGACTCTTTAGCGTCAAGTAACTGCAATGTTCTCTAATATCCCACATGATAGCGAGTGGCTGTTCAATACAGCCTTGAAAATTACATGGAAAATTAAACCAATCCAACTAGCTAAGATATATTAATGTAACATTCTATGTCTGACAAACTCACTCAAGCTAAAAATAATTAGCATTAAATCAATAAATTCAAGCTATTTACATAATTGTCCCACTCTTTTAGAAATCTGCTTTGCCACTCCCTTCTTGCTCTTCTTTCCACTACATATATCACAGTTAATAGGTTTTTAATTAACTTGCCAGCAGACAGTGCTTCTAGAAAGGGTTGGCAACCATTTATTACTAATGATAACTAACATGTTCACACACCTTCTGTGTTCATGGGGACTTGCATGCACACCATCCCCATTAGGGCCCTTTGACAACCATTCCCGCTATTATAATCAAAGAAGGTCACGTTCAGACAGACTGGACAACAAAGCCTAGGTCATCCAATTCCAAAGTCTGTATCTAGACACCGTCTTTCAATTTATGACACCATAGCCATAAAAATTAACATTTAAAATGTTTTTATTTGATTCTAACCATTCAGGTCTCCCTATGTTGCCCAAAGGCTTTAAAAAGTTCTAAAAGAAATACAACCCCAAAAAGGACTTGAAGAAATCTAATCCTCTATTTTAGAAGAAGCTCTATTTTATCTATCATGTCTTTATCTCCAACAATCTCTGATTGACTAGGTGTGGTCATTCTTTCAAATAGATAAAGAGTATTTGCTAAGACCCCTCCAGGCCAGAATATCTTCTCCACTGTCCGTTGTATCTTTATGTGACATATAGAATCTTGTGTTATGCAGCTGACCTAAGAAAGGGGTCATCTATCTATCATCAGGTAATTTTACAGAAGGAAGGCAAGAGACATCAGCTGGCAAACCCTGTGAGATCTCCAAACCCAAACAGAAACAGAGGTTGGGGTCTGTCTTATTTTGGTTTCGTGCATTCATGGATGGCAGGCAGGGGCGCAGAGTATGATCTGGAGGCTGGAAGAAGGAGAAAAAGATCGCCTTGAAGAATTAAAATGGAATACTCAGTACAAAGGCCCTTACTTCATGACTAGCCTGGAGGTCGGCTCCTCTAAATTGAGTTAATTTTACAGAGCATTAACACTATTAGGTGACCGTGAGAAAACTTGAGGCAGCTTGCCCTCTAACCTCCACACCACCAAACGCACTAATTCAATAACCCTAGCTCTCTTTTTGACCCCGTCTTTCTGTGCAAAGCATGGGTCCTTGCATGGCCAGAGGCACTGGGTACTAGGGAAAATCTCTGTGAGAGGTCAATGTATCTTTGATAAAAGAAAGTGTTCAAGACACTCCATGTTTCTACCCTGTGCTTTAAAGAAAAAGAAGAAGAGCCCAGAGCTTTGCATATGCTCTCCAAATGGTCCAGTGCACACCATGATTTCAGCTACGTTTGGAGCTTGGAGGATCACACAAATTCAAGGCTCTTTTCCCCACTCCCTTTTTTCTTTTTTTTAACAACTGATACGTGACAAATGATGAAATTTTCCACACGAAATTTGCTGTTGGGGCTTCCATCTTTCTTTATGATTTGTTATCAGGCCCTGCTATCCTTCAAGCCATAAATAAAAATGCAACTTTCATCTGCATTTCAAACTGAGGTGAAAGTATAAAAATTAAACATTTTCATTTTTGTCTGAGTATCATTCACTCTCTGTGTGCTCCAAAAACAGCAAGACATACTTCCCACTGCCTTTCCTCCAGAAGGATTTCTTGGAAAGGCCATAAGAATAACTTATTATTAGCACATCCACAACACGTATAATTTACAGCCCTACCTACCTATTCGGCATTGAAATGGAGCTCGCATACAGCTTGAAAAAACAGGACAAAAGATTTTTCTAACTGTGTCAGCTACAACCAAACAAGCAAGATAAAACATACACCCTCCCACTCCCAATGTATAAAGAAAACAACCTCTTAATTTGCACTGGAATCTGGTGATTTCGATTACTGAAAAAAATGATTCAGTAAGAACAAAATCATGTAAATATCTACTTAATATGTCATGGTTCATCCAAGGGGAAAACGGACCAGAGTAAAAACACTTTTAAAAATTAATTAAAACCTAATCTGTTTCCATGTAAGAAAGCATGTCTTGCCTGGCCTGGACATCACTACCACACTGTGTGTATGTGTGTATTTGTGTGGTATGTGCTACGTGTTTGTGGATGTGGATGGGATTGTATGTTAGATTTTCTTCTTTGGAATTTAATTTTAGCAAAAGCAATCAGATCCTGCTGGGTAGCTAAATGAATCAAACTGTCTAAACTTTTTCTTTCTTTTACAAGAACTATATCTACATTCCAGCATCTTGAAACTATTGTAAAAACACACACCAAAAAAAATTAAATTAATCCCCGGTAGACTATAAAGGTTGCTGTTAATAATGCTCATCTGAACTTAAGGCTTCAAGTGTTGCATGCCTGTCAGAGGAAGGAGAAAGAAGAGGGAAGCAAGAATTGGATCAAAATAAGGAGAGCACTTTCAGCTTCAACAGGTACAAATTGTAGATGGGAAATAGATCGTTAGCAAAATAAATAAGGTCCTGCCCTCCTGTAATTTTTCACAATCTGTGTGGCAAAGATTTCACTGCTGGCACTGTCAACATATTCTCAGCATCTGTAGTCATTTACTGTGACCTGGTGAGTAAAGCAGGCTTTCCAAATAACCAAACACCAGATTCTGCATAATGCAAAACGCCTTCTGCTTTCCCAAGTGTACAATGGAATTAGGAAAACAGAATTGGTCCAAACGCTGCATTTATTTAACAAGGTAGTTATACAGAGAGCAAGCGTTTAGGAAGTCTTTTCTTATTTTCAAACTTCGGCTCAGTTTACACCAAAACAAACTCTAAACTGCTCCTCCAGGAAAACATTGTGCAAATGATATTCCTCCCCGAACCTCCTGGAGCACACTGCGCGTGCGCACGCGCGCACACACACACACACACACACACACACACACACACACACCCGTACACATCCTTACCCCTCCTTTCCTCCACAAATGGAACAGTCTAATCAATTGGTTGTTTTTCTTCTTATTCAAAGAAGAAAAAGGCCATTTTCTGGGGAAAAATTAGAGTCAATGTACAAACACTTGGGAGTAGCCTGCAACCACAAAGAGGCATAGTCTATAAAAAATATTATATGTGTTTTGAACCCTGCCTATTTATGAGTAGATCATTC
The DNA here is from genome assembly GCF_964656455.1 of Halichoerus grypus. NCBI lineage: Eukaryota > Metazoa > Chordata > Mammalia > Carnivora > Phocidae > Halichoerus > Halichoerus grypus. The sequence continues at coordinate 138,135,590 of NC_135713.1, read as the reverse complement.
TGAGTAATATTAACTTTGGAGCTTGAGAGAGAGCCACAAATATCATGGTTGGAAGACAGTGTCTCTAAACTCAAAATGAAAAATGGCATTTATGAGTACATCTATGGAAAGGGAATGGTGTGCAGGTCCAGCACAGTCCTCACAGAAAGAAGAAAAACAACAACAACAACAACAAAAATCATATACAAGTAATACCACAAGGGCCTGAAGTGAAGGTCATTACCTCTCATGATGACCAGGAGAAGCCCTTTGACTAACAGGTCATCACTAAATTGCAGACTTGGAAGACCCTCCAAGGAGCATTCATTTGACCCCTCCTGTTTGTGAACGATGAAGAAATTCAGGGTCAGAGTCAAGTTTCTCCAAGATTAATTATGAAAGGATGGCAAAACCACAAGAAGAAGCCTAGTCTCCAGTTGTGAAGCCAGGATCCAGGTGTGAATGTTCCATCTTTCATGGTGCTCAAATTCAGAAGCACAAAAGAACTCAGCTGGTTAGCTTTACTCAGGGCTTCCTAAGGATGTTATCACTAAAAATTGGAAAATTCACTATGGAACTATCATTGTGTTTTGCACAAAAAATCACTCAAGTAAATATGGTAAGGATGATGATTCCAGGCAAAAAATATGGTGTCTTAAAGAAGGAAAGATTCAAAACCATTTGAATCGTGGTACATTTGGGGGGGGGGGGTGGGTTATCATTTTATTTTTCTATTTGTCTTTATTTAATTTCAATTAAGATATAATGTATTACTGGTTTCAGAGGTAGAGTTCAGTGATTCATCAGTCTTATATAACACCCAGTGCTCATTATATCAATTGCCCTCCTTAATGTCCATCACCCAGTTACCTCATCCCCCCACCCCCCTCCCCTCCAGCAACCCTAAGTTTGTTTCCTACGCTTAAGAGTCTCTTCTGATTTGTCTCCCTCTCTGGTTTTGGCTTGTTTTATTTTTTCCTCTCTTCCCCTATGATCCTGTTTTTGTTTCTTAAATTCCACATCTCAGCAAGATCATCTGTTAACTGTCTTTCTCTGATTGACTTATTTCACTTAGCATAACAACCTCTAGCTCCATTTGTGGTACATTTCTAACCAAAAACGAAATTGATAGAACATTGACCACGCGAAGGGTTTTTTCTCTCAGCCAGTCAAACCTACCTGCCTCACGCTTGAGACCTCCCAGAACTTCATGTGTGAGGAAATGATATGGGGACACTACTCTACCAGGTGTCCAGCACAGGGTAACACCATGAACAGAAGGCATTTGAGAATAATGAAAATCAAAAAGTATTCTGCTTGTCATGACCTCAGCTGATTTGAACAAAAGTGTGTCGTCTGAAACCATCTGGTCTCAGGGTAATGACTGGATTATACCTTACTCCCTTATTAACTTAACCAGTCACATATGAGAATCTTAGAAAAACAGTGACGTCCCCCTCGGCTACACTACATCAAGCAGCCCCATGCTGTCCCGCTGTAGACAGACTGTCACATCCACTGCAAAAGCTGTCATAGGAGGGAAAAGTTATCTGAGTATCTGACAGCAAGACAGCCCTTTTGGGGGGAAGAGCACGGGGTCAGAGCTCTTGCCTAGAGTTCAAATATTTTTCTGTTAGAATAAAATCCTGACTGAACTGTCAGCGTTCTGAATCTATTGTCCTTAGTTCAAGTTTCTTCAGTAAGCGGTCAGTCACTTCTGGAGCTAAAGAAGAGACCCGGTTTTCTAAGAAGTTTCTTCTTTCCATCAACAACCTTTTCTTTTCCAGCAAAGAGTCACAGGTAACTCAGATATCTGGATCAACAATATTCTTGATAATAAGGATATAAGACAGGAGGAAAAACCCCGCCTGGTAACTGTTATCTCCAGATTTAATTGAGAATACTGAGGTTTGAATGTCTGTGTCTAGATCAAAGCTCCAACAAACACCACTTTGTTATAGCCACAGAAGGATGAACACAGGATGAGTCACAAAAACACGTAAGTGAAATGAGATCCATCAGATGAAATTACACCTTTTTTCTATCAAGACAGTTTTAGGGTGTTTTTTTTCCCCAACAGATGAGGTCAAAACTAGAGAAATTGGAAAACTTGTAAGAAAGGTGTCTGACGTAAACCAAAAAAGGAATAGAGAAAGTAAATCAAATTAAGTAGAATTCACCTTGCAAATGGTATAGCTGATAAGGGGTTAATATTCAAAATATATAAAGAACTCCCACAACTCAATATCAAAAAAACAAGCAGCTCAATTTAAAAATGAGCAGAGGAATGCCTGGGTGGCTCAGTTAACCGACCAAAGCGTCTGCCTTTGGTTCAAGTCATGATCCCAGGGTCCTGGGATCAAGTCCCACATCGGGCTCCCTGCTCAGCAGGGTGTCTGCTTCTCCCTCTGCCCCTCCCCCTGCAGATGCCCTCTCTCTCTCTCTAAAATAAATAAATAAAATCTTTTTAAAAAATTAAATAAAAATAAATAAAAAATGGGCAGAGAACCTGGACAGACATTTCTCAAAAGACATACAAATGGGCCACAGTCCATGAAAAGCTGCTCAACATCACTAATTATCACAGAAATGCAAATTAAAACCATAATGAGATATCACCTCACATCTGGCAGAATGGCTAGTATCAAAAAGACAAGACGTAAGTGTTGGCAAGGATGTGGAGAAAAGGGAACTCTCATGCATTGTTGGTGAATGCAAAATGGTACAGTCACTATGGGAACCAGTAAGAAGGAGGTTCCTCAAAAAATTACAAATAGGGACATGCGGGTGGCTCAGTTGGTTAAGCGTCTGCCTTCGGCTCAGTTCATGATCCCAGGGTCCTGGGATCGAGTCCCACATCGGGCTCCCTGCTCAGCAGGGAGTCTGCTTTTCCCTCTCCCCCTGCTGCTCCCCCTGCTTGTGCTCTCTCTCTCTCTGACAAATAAATAAATAAAATCTTTTTTAAAAATTACAAATAGAATTAGCATGTAATCAAGCAATTCTACTTCTGGGTATTTATCCCCCAAAAATGACAACACTAATTCAAAACAATATATGTACTCTTATGTTCACTGCAGCATTATAATAGCCAAGATATGGAAGCCACCTAAATATCCATCGCAGATGAATGGATAAAGAAAATGTGGAATAAATACACATAAGATGAAATATTACTCAGCCAGGAAAAGTAATGCCATCTTGCCATTTGCAACATCATGGATGCAACCTAGAGGTTAATATGTGAAGTGAAGTAAGGCAGACAGAAAAAGACAAATACTATATGATTTCACGATATGTAGAATCTAAAAAACAAAACAAATGGATACACAAAATACAACAGAAACAGACTCAGAGAGACAGAGAATAATCTGGTGGATGCCAGAGAGGAGGTGGGGTGGGGGCGATGGATGAAATAGGGTGAGAAGATTAAAGGGTATAATACTTCCTTATAAAATTAATAAGAAAGAGGAATACATCGTACAGCACAGAGAATACAGTTAAGAATAAGTAACAACATTGTGTGGTGACAGATGGTGGCTAGATTTATTGCAGTAATCACTTCCTAATGTATCTAAATGTTGATGCACTATGTTGTACACCTGAAATTAATATAATATTGTACATCAAGTACACTTTGATAAAAAAATAGACCACCATATTTCTTACCCATGATGAAGGCACTTTCACTTTTATTAATTTGTGTTTAAGAGAGGAAGTGTGTATTTATCATGCATTTAATAATGTTACTGTTGACATAAGTTAGCATGAGGTTGCTTTGTAATTTAGGGTTCATAGAAAGACCCATTCCCATAAAAGCAGTCAATGCTATCACAGCAAATACCATGATAAGTCCAGTCAACATTTTTCAAATAGGATTTTCTCAAATAATTTTTTTTTAGTCTAACACCCTAAATAGAATCTGGATACTTTCTTTCAGCCTTTGCCATGATAGGATTATAGCATTTTGATCTGTGTAACAACATTTTGATATCTACAATGTCCAAAACATTGTGCTAAGTATTGGCAGTTTGGGAGTGGATTATAAGTAAGCCACGGTCGTCCTTGAGTACTATTTGATGGCTGTGGCAGAATCTACTGGTATGGGCCAAGAACAGACACAAGGCAAGAGAAAGAAGCAGGGCAACAAGAGGAAAGAAATGCACTGAATGCCCAATTTGCTAGTAGCAACATAGGGTTTGAGTAGCTATCATATCCCATATGGCGTTGCTGTCCCAGTCTGAGAGCTTCAGAATGGACTGGGTGGGGCAGCCATGCTGCCCAGATAAGGCTTCATGGGCACCCCTCTGGGCAGGCCAGCTACCTTTCTCCATGAAAGACTTGGAATGGGGGGAGTGGGGATTTGACTGTCCTTTCTTATGTGCCTTAGGTAGATGGAAATGGATTAACCACAATCCTTACATGGCTCTCTTTCATGTGTTTATTTATCTGCTTATTTCCATAATGGCTTTAAATCCCACTTTGGGACTGATGTGACTTTTAGAAATGATAAAATTAGAGGTCCTGAGAGGAAAATCGCTGTCTAATAGGGACAACGATAGGACTAACCAGAACTAAGATAGAGTGGCCAAATTTGGCAAATAAAAATACAGGATGCTCTGTTACACAATGAACAATGAATTTGGGGGTGGGGAGGTATAAATATGTTCCCATGCAATATTTGATACATATTTACATTAGAAAAAAAAATCACTGTTTATCTTAAATTCAAATACAAGTAGGTGTCCTGTATTTATTTGGCAACCCTAGATCAGGGCTTCAGAAAGTCTAAAACAACACATTATCTCCCTCTCACTGTTTCCCAGTGTTTTTATATATAAAGCATAAAAGAACTGCCTTCTACTATATTCACCAACCTAATTATGTCAAACACAGTATAATTCAAGAATATTCAAAGTGCTAAACAGAAGTAGAAAATTAGACAAAATTAAACATTTTCCATTCCTAAACATTTTTTCCTATGTAACTAAAAATAGGATTCTTACCACAGTTCAAAATCAGCATTGGGAAAAAAATAGCTTACCATTCTCTTAAAAATACCTGTAAGATTTTGCTCTGAGATTCGAAATCTGCTCAAATTTAAGGTGAGAGATTCTTAACACTGTTTACTAAATTTGAAAACACACACACACATACGAAACAAGTAATCCTATGGTCTATGCAACAAAGATGAATCAAGAGATATTTAATTTCATTATCCTTGAAGTCAAATCAAATCATTAGTTCTAAGACTTGTACCCTCAGTCACCTTGGGGGTGCGATAGAGAATAACAAATACAGATACTCTTGATATGTCAGAAGAGCTAACACCCTAAGAAAAGAAAAACATTTCTGCATGAGGTAAAAATGTTATGAAAACAAAAATCCTCCATTTTATATCCAAAACATGCCAATACCAAGAGACTCTTATTACAGATAATATCTAATCTCCAAGCCAAGAACCCCTACACCTTGCCTGATTTACTACCTATAACAAGGCTAAGAAGGGATAAATGGCACAGTCTAGATCTCCAAATGTCAGAATGACAGATGTTATTTCTCTATTTCAAATGACAAATCATTGATGCAGAGAGTAACAAAATTTCAGAAGCATTCTGGCATGGTATCCTGAAAGAAAAATAAAGTGAAACAGTAAATCCTATCTTGAAGCAAGAGCCTGTCTCACGACACCAACCCGACATACAAAGTGAAGCCAGTGGGACATTCAAACAGAAAACGGAGAAAAGAATTTTTCCACAGAGCGGCTACAACTGAAACATGGTGTCCACACCCTGCGGGTGAAAGGTAAGTTAGAGGGGAAGAGTTTTAGCCAAGACCTGGAATTTTCTAGAATACGGTCATTATTTTCCAAAATGAAAACACTGCTTCCTAGTCATGTGATCCTCACCCATGGCAAACTATTTAACTTCCCTTCACTTCAGTTGCTTACTCTATAAATGAGGACAATAATAATACTTATTTCATAATCAGGTTGTCATAAGGATCAAATGAATAAATATTTGTAAGGTATTTAGTATCCAGCACATAGAGCACACTAAAAAGTGTTTGCCATTCCCAAAGGTCTTGGACATAGGAATCCCAGGAAGCCTGGTTATTCACAATAAAGAGAAACACTCATCATATGAGCTAACCGTGTGGCATGGCACTCCACAGAGCATTACCATACATTACATATGTGTACATATATCACACATATATAATATATATATTATTGGTCCTATTTTATTAGGAAGTAAAGGGCTCTTCCCAAGATCATGTGGCTAATGGATGCCACCTGTAAATAATAGCAGCTGGGTGGGTGTTTTTCTAAAAAATTAAATAATAATAATAAAAATTTTTTAATAAATAAATAAATAAATCTTTTCTTTGTCTTTGAGCTTACTTTTAATTTGGTGTCTTATCCAAATTACCCACTTTTTTCTCCTCTTTACTTCTCAAAGGCACTGCAAGAACCAGGCAGGTTGAGGGGAAAAAAGATAAAATATAAATTTGAACGTGCCGAGTTTTAGCATCTGACTTTGGCAGAGTCACAAGACCATAACCAAACTGTTTGGGCACTTTTCTAAATTACTTTAAGCAACATAAATAGTTCCATCTTCTTCTCTGTCAGTCATCTTTCCACTCCAGCGTAATTACAAGGTGTTCTCCTAAGGATATCAGTTTTTAAAATAATTTATGCAACTGTGTACAGCTCAACTATGAGTTTAAATGAAAATTTTGATAAATGCAAGTAATTGATGTTAATTTACATATTCCCCAGCAATTATCTCCGATGTAAATGGTCTGAGGTTCTCTGCTGCATCTTAAATAATCAGAGATGACAGTGTCCACATAGAACTCATTAAAAGGTCACTTCAGGACAGAGACAGAAATCTAGGTAGAGCCTAAGAAAAGTGTCAGCAAAGGCCCAGGTAATCCAAAGAATTCCATTATGATGAGCAAATGTGCAAAAGGTCTGGGCAACTCATTTTCATAAAAATGAGGTAAGGAACTATTCTTTATTTGTAAGTATCAATGAATCCCTAATATGTGCCAGTTGCTGTACAAAGCACTGCAGACTCTGTGGGGAGAAAGCAGAGACCTGGGCGTATTCCACTCAAGTGTGTAATAATGGCATTAGATCTAGTCTGGAGAGGCAAGGAGAGTGTCTGTACAAGGGAGGACTGTGCTGAGCTGTGAAATGAGATTTTGCAAAAGCTGGAAGGAGCAATATTCAAAGAACTCGCAGTAAAAGGGATGGAAAGTAGATGGAGAGGAAAGACCAAGGGGAAAGCTAAGGATAGACGAGGCTGGGCAGATAGCAGGGATTAGAGCAGTCATGGCCCAGCAAGTCAAAATAATGCATTTTTTTTTTCTCCAAGAGCACTGGGGGGTTTTAATCAAGAGCAGGAGGTAGGGATTGGCTAGGGTAACACTAAGCTTTTGGAAAGTTTGTTTTGGTGTAGACACACTGAACAGGTTATTGCAGTAGCATAAGTGAGAGATGATGAGAACTCGGGACAGAATGGATGAAATTGAGAGAGTAGGTTACACATGAGAGGTAAAATTGACAGCACTGGGACTGGATGTAGATCTATTTAATGATGTGTCTCTCGTGCTAAAAAACAGTGCCTGGGACATAAGAACACTTAATATTTGTGGAATAAATGTTGAAGGAGCATATACAAGGATAAGGGAAATGAGGTGTCAAGGATGATTCCCAAGATTCTAGATGGCATATCTTAGATGAATGGCAATGCCGTGCAGAGACAGAACACCTGAGAAGGCTAGGCTCAGGGAAGAGTTCATGGGTTTAGTGTTAATCACACTGATTTTGAGATGTCTGTAACTCATGCAAGAGAGAGGTCAAGAAAGCAGAGAGAGTGGATAACCTGGAGCCAGGAGGAGAGGTCTTACCTACAGATATAGCTTTCTAAGTCACTTATTTATAGGAAGTGACTGAAGCCTTAAGTATAAATGCTTCCACCCTGGGAGAGACTAGAGAGTGACCACAGAAGAACATCATGGAGAAGCCTGCAGAGCAGGTGCAAAGAATATGATGGAAGGCAGACTAAGAGACTGTTTCAAGAGGAAAGCAGTGACCAACGTCATTGAATGCAGTTCAAAAATCATACATCTTAAAACCAGAACACATTCTTCGGGTTTAGCAACAGACCACTCCTTAGCAAGTTTAGAAAGAGCTGGCTCAGCAGAGTGATGGACCAGGAGCCACATTAAATTGCGTAATTGGGTGAGTGCTAAGTGAGGAAATGGAAGCATTGTATAGAGCTAATGGGAGAGAAAAATAGTATGGTGGCTGGACAGGAATGAGGGAGCATTCAGATGGCCAGGATATAGAACAACAAAAAGCAGTCAGCTGACAAGAAGTTTGGCTATAGAGTAGAGAGATAACGAAATGTGAAAGTTTCCTGAGAAAAGTCAACTCTGCATAATGACAGTGTTAGTAATGCCCTCAGCAGAAGATTTTAGCAGATTTATCAAAATTTTAGAAGCGGACAGAATGACCAAAAAGCACCTACCTAGAAAACTGCCAAAAGCAACCTATCCTGAGAAACGCTTGCATCGGATTATACATTTCCTGACATCTCAGGAGAAAATCATCCTTTGAAGTTCCCTAAAATTGTTCTACTAAGGTGGAAAAAATACCTTAAACTTATAGACCATTTCCATATGCTTTTTATATGGGTGGAGATGAAGAAAGGGTAATAAGAATAGCTATTAAAAATCGCACCCATGGATAATAAGTCCAACACTCCAAATATAGGGGGAAATCAAGTAATTGGGAGCTGGGGGATACAGTGCCTTTGGATAAATTTATTTGATCTAGTGCCCTTTGTACCACACCATCCACCCTGAGTTAAGATACATATTTTAAAAATGTAATTGCTAAAGCAATTGCTGTACATATGACTGCTCTTAGTGGGAACAGGAGAAGACACTGGAACAGATATTCTGGTCGGAAGAGGACACCATTATTTCCCGCCATTTTTCTCTTGATAGTTCAGATCCATGGATGGATGCATGGATCGGTGTACAAAGAGATGGATCCAGAGATAAGAGTTTCTGCATTTGTACAAGAACTCGATGTCTTTTTTTGCAATTAGCAAATGGTAAGGAACATTGTACAAAAAGTAATTCAACCTTCCAAGCTGCCTAAATCCATGGGAGACACCACTCCACTCTGTATAGCAAGTAAATGTGCTAGAGCCTTTCCCATTGGATCGGTCCATGATGTAGCACTAACGTGTTCTACTTACACAGGGATAAACACTCTGATTTCTTTGGTTTCTCCTCTTATGCCAATGTGTTGATGGCAAAATTTGGGTTTAATTTTAGGGATAGGAGGAAAGTTCTCAAATGTCCAGAGGAAGCCTTCTGTTATAGCCAGGTTTAACAAAGAATCCTGCAGTGGCAGATTAGACATGTGGGCCCAAGAAGTATTTGCCTTTGTAATTGTCCATCATGTGTCCATCTTCTTCAGAACCTCTTAAAGAGAGTGGCTTTGCCAGGACAGAATTTGGGCATTTCTGGATCCCTTGGGCTAATACCAATGAGTTTCCGTTGATCGCATAAAAACCAAGCATTTGCTAAGATTTTAAATTAGAGTTTTAAATATTTTAATGATAAAAAGGAAGTGAAATATGTCCAAGTCCCAGAAATTGAGTGTCAGCAGAATGAGGAAATGGATCTAGAATTATTATCTCCTTCAATGAATTAGTTCAAAGGAAAGAAGCTGTAAACTAAAAGTTCCTTGATCATGAAAAATGTAACTGCTATATAATATATCCCAAAACTTACTGCTCTGTCTCCTGTCCTTTGAACTAATTACAAGAAAATCAAGGGCAGCAGGTCTGGGGGTTGATTCTAAAGTCATTTCATGGTAATTTAAAGTAATTGGGATTTTTTTTTTATGATGGTTGCTGGAAAGAAGAATATATAGCTTTGCTATTCCTTGTGACAGTTCTTTGAATTACACCTCCAGAATGAGAACTATGAGACACGGCTGTTAATTTATAGCAATATACCCATTCGCCCTCCTGGGTTGGCATTACAAATGAGCAAAGTCAAAAACAGGCTGTGGATAAAATGAGAAGGGCCTATGAGTGCTCTTACCCAGCCCAGCCTAATTTCTACCCCAGTGCACATCTAAACACAATTCTAATACAGCCCTCTGCAGCCGGTCTGTATCTTGGAGCCGAATGGCAACTCATCTGGAATCCTGAGCGCTAAGTGAAATGCTTAAAACATGCAAGAATCCTAATTAGTCAAGGATCAGGACAAAAAATAAATAAATAAATAAATAAATAAGTGTTCTATTAATAATTAGGCAAAATTGAAGCATGATGACAAACGCTCTGACTGCCTGTCTCTGAGAAGCTTGCTGGGGGTAAAACTTGTCAGTTACTGCCTCCTTAGCACAAATTGCATTTGATCTCGGGAAGGGCTCTTCAGAGCAAAAGTGTATAAAGATGTTTTCGGTCTATCCTCTTCCCTTCAGTGTCCCTGCTGTGTGGGCCCCACCATAATTAGACTCTGGCTTTTAGGGGGATGTCTTGAGTGTTCAATTAGGTCTCCTTTCTTCCTAGCAGTCCTGTTTCAATATGAATGAACACAAAGCCAATTATCTTTTAGAAGCATGCATTTGAGTTGCATTGACAAGCTTTGTACGTGGTTGACAACTATCACCATGGGACACAGCCCTTCATTCAGCTGTAGGGGAGAGAAAAAAAAACTAATGGCCTAAATTTCTGTTTGAATCCAATGAAAATCATGATGCTTGTCCCCATCTCAACAGAGTGATGGACCAAAGGCTTGTTCTTCCAAGTGGGCGCCGCAGGCTAGCTGAGCCAGAATCTGGGTGATTTGTATGTACCTTAAAGCTTGAGACACATGGATCTACCACCACCCAAATATCTGCAGTAGTATACAATGTTTAGGAAGAAGGAAAAGAAAAACAAAAAAAGAAAGAAATGGTGGCTTGTTTTGTGTCCTCACCCAAATGTGAATGTAAAGTGTAGAGTTCTAGCAATATTAAAAGAAATCAGCCAGAATGCAACTGGTAGGATATCCATCAGTGAGGCTCATGAGGCCTTCCAACCTCCTCCCATTCTAAGAAAATGGCAGGGCTGCGTTTCCTTGTACTTATTAAACGTGGGCATGGCTGGGTGACTTGCTTTGGCCGATGCAGCATGAGTGGGAGAGGACTTGGGCCACTTCCATGTGGGAAGCATTTAGAAACTGGTACACCATTCCCCAGGCTTTCCCTTCCACTGCCAAAGTTTGGGGAAGCACGTGGGGATGTGGAGATGCTCTAAAAGAAAGAAAGAAAAAGAGACAGAAACAGAAAAGGAGACATGCTGCCTTTTTTGGGGGTGGGAGGGGTCCTCCTCACAAAAAACAGTGAACATAGAGTTTTAGCAGTATTCAAAGAAATAAGTCTGAACCTATCTCCACCAACACATGGAGGATAGCTGCCCCAGAGAGATGCCTTGACCAGCAGAGGATTTTATGGGAGGAAAAAAAAAAAAAAAAAAACAAGCCTCTGAGATGTCGGGGTTTTATTACCGTGGCATAACCTCCTCCCTCCTAACGCATACAACTGGTGACATAGAATTGAAATGAGATAGAAAAAAGTAATCAGAGCCCCCTGGCAAGGGAGGGCTGCAGAGCTAAGAGCTACAGTCCAGCGCCCCTCAAAGGCATCCATGCCAGGGTAAGTGGGGAGTGCCTCGAGACCTTCCATGTTGGCACTGCACAGTTGCATAATGCAACATCATATTTTGAGCGACCGCCTATAGAAAGGAGAAAGTAGTCCTTTCTTGGTTAAGACGAGAATGAAGCGGCTCTAATAGAATTCTGAACCTCCTCTTTCTTCCTAAAAATACCCAAATATACTGCTTTGTATTGATGGCAGGCTTTACCCATCTGTTTCTGAGGTGCTTAGAAGTGTCTATAGGTTTTGGATAAAGCAAGCACATCACTGGAGCTATTCGTTTCCTAAAAACACATGAATATGCCTGGATAACAAGAGTACAGCTACACTAGCTTTCACTGATTACGCTTTATCCACCACACATTCACTTCTAGCAGAGACAGAAGAAGACTTGCAACTCATCCTTGCTTTTCAAAGCACGAAATGGCACTGTTCATGAGACTGAAATGTCTGATGGTCTCACTGGACTCTCTCTGGGCTCAGAGAACATAATCTCATCTAGAAAATTCCTGCTACCAAGCACAGGAAGACCACTCTAGGTACCCCGGCCAAAGGTCTACTGACATCATATGGGAACAATTTTAAAATGCTGAATGAAATGCTGTACTTGTACTCATGTCTAACTATTCATAGCTGGAAGACCCCATACTCCACAATTAAGACACCTCTGCAGAAACACACAAGGACCCATCAGATATCTGCTCCATCAGGCAATGCCAGAAGAGGGAGAAATGTTGATATAAGAGAAATAATGATATAAGAAGAAGATAAAGTAAAGAAAGCCATTATTAAACTGAACTCTGCCATGAATTTGAGTAGATCTGAACATAGATCGTGTCATGCTCATGTGTGATGAAATGTAATGGAAACTTTAAGACATCAAGACATGGTTATTTGATCCAAGTCTTGTGTTGAAATTTTCCCTGAGTAATACAACAGAAAAATATTAAACACAGATCAAGGAAATTTGTTTTAGGTGTGATAATGATAAAGCAATTATACTATTAAAGACAAGACCTTGTCTTCTAAAGATATGCTGAAACATTTTTAAATGAAATGATTATGGAGGCTAGCCTCTGCGTCATCAGTATCTGTGTAGAGGTGGGGTGAAGTGAGGGTCTATACAGATAAAACATGACGGAACAGCCATGATCACTGCTGAGGCTGGCTGATGGGTATCTCAGATTCCCACGCCATGCTCTCTACTACTGTGAATATTTGATAATTTCCATTATAAAGAGAAAAAAAAGATTAAAAAACAAACAAACCAAGGCTTATGAATTATTAATTCCTTGACATGCCAAGCCCTTGACCAACAAATCATAGTGGGTCAGCAAGGGAAACATGTGCACAAGCGAGCCTGGTCTCCCCATTACTTTCCCTGCCTGCCCTGCACACAGGGTTGTTACTGATTAAATTTAATCAACTACACTAATTTACATTTGATGGCTGGACCTTTCTGGGACTTTTCAAAGGAATAGCTATTGATGGAGGAAAAAAAAAAAGAATTTTTCTACTGAGCATTTCAAGCTTGTTCCTCCAAGCTGTGACACCCCAAGTGCCCTTCTCCTGTGCTCCAACAGCAAGACTGGTTCTCAATTTGGTCACGTCTTTTTTTCATCTTTTTTTCTTTTCTTTAATTCCAGATGAGTCATCCTCTCCTTCTTTAAATTTCATTGGCATGTATTACACGTCTAATTTTCTCAACTTGCTCATATTTATCCAAATTTCCTTGGGCTTCCAAAGTGAATTAGATATACTTCAAGTTCTGTCTTAATCATGCATCTCTTTGAAAAATAAAATTTCATGGGTCTGTGGAAGATTTTCTCTTCCTCTCTCACAGGAGTTTAGAGAATAGCTAATGGTAGGGAGGACGATGTTCTTTAAAACATCATAAACCTGAAATAACCAGAAGATTCCAAAATAGTTTACAGACTAGAATTTGACCAATTTTGAGCTCAGAAATCCACATCAAGGGATATCTGTAAGATGATGTTCTGCCTTCATTTTTTTAATTTTATAATTTTTTTAAGATTTTATTTATTTTAGAGAGAGGGCACAAGCAGGGGGAGGAGCAAAGGGAGAGGGAGAGAGAATCTCAAGCAGACTGCCTGCTGAGCGCAGAGCCCAATGCAGGGCTTGATCTCACAACCCTGAGAACATGACCTGAGTCAAAATCAAGAGTCAGACGCTTAACTGACTGAGACACCCAGATACCCCTGCCTTCATTTTTTTAAAAGGAATAGAATGGAAAAATTATTTGGATACAGAAATCAATAATAATTAAGAAAAGAAAATTAGTGGTAGGAATTGTTTAACAAGAACCAACCAAGCTGGTGTCTCCCATCAGGTAAAATTCATAGCTAAATATTTAAAATAATTAATTTATACATAGACAGAGTCATCAAAAAAGAATTTCCTCACTTCCCAGGGAAGTCTGCAACATTTTCCAACCTCCTAAAAGATCATCTGCATACAAGTATAAATTGGTACAACCACTTTAGAAAACACCTTGCGATATCTTCTAAAGCTACAAATATGGATATCTAAATTGCCAACCAATTCTACTCCTAACTATGTGCCCAACAGAAAGAAATACATTTATTCACCAGAACCCATGTCCTAGAATGTTCATAGTAGTACTTTCATAATAGCCCTAAGCTGGAAACCATCCAAATAGCCATAATCAGTCAAAGAAATAAATAAATGGTGGGACATTCATAGCCTCAAGAGCAGAATCCTCTGGGTATAAATCATTCATCTCACTGTTATCAATCTCACTGTTTTCAGTAAACAATGCTGACAAGCTGGTACAAACCTCCCCAAATTCTGACCCACAATGACAAAGCAATACCCTTCATGTTTCATGCCTTTCCCAGGGAGTCAGTGCTGCTGAGGTACATTTTTTAATCCATTAGGACATTCTAGGTCTGCTGGAATTGACCCTGAGATGATACTACATTAGCCCATTTTAAGCCCATCCTTTATTGGCTCCTGAAATGAATATGAATATCACTGGAGATAATCTAAGTGTTAACGTATTATTTCCAGGAAACCCTGGGTAACTTACAAATCTGTAAACCATGAATAGCAATGTATTAAGTCACTGACAACCCTGGAAAATTTAGCAATATTTGCTTCTGAATGCCCGAGCAGAAAAGATCCTGAAGCAACAGGCATGGGATTCCATGAGAAGGTATGAAAGTTCTGGACATGGGGTGGATGCAACAGTCTACACTACATGCTGGGGAGAGTGACCCTGACCCACAGTTACAGGATGTGTACTCCAGAGGCCTGCAGGTGCAGTCCCTACTCCTGGCTTTTGTTAAGCAACTCTGAGCTTGTGTACTTATCTGTTCTTCATGCAAAATCAATCTTCACAATATCATCTAATCTCTTAAATATATGTGTATGCAATATATATACATACATCCTTAATTATATACATATTATAGGCACATGCATCATATGTCACTACCTAGAACTTTCACTCTCCAAGTCACTCAAAACTATGCCAATCTTCTGAAGGACTCATTTAAATGGTCCACAAGGAATTAGGAAAAATTTCTTATTTCTCAACTATTTGTGTAAATATTGGAAAGAGAGATATAATATATCTCCTATTTTTCTTATTATCATAACACTTATTTCATCATTTTTTTGGTCAAAATGAACGTGACTTTAAGTAATTTTAAAGTAATATATGTTCATTATTAAACACACATGGAGAATATGAAGACGTTTAAAAAGTAAGTCATTCTAGTGTAAGAGGGCCAAATTCATTCGTTGTAATTTGTTTTCTGCCAAAATGCCACTGAAACCAGAGTAAAGGGGATTTATTTTAAAGATGTCAACCCTTTACCTCTATGGTTAGGTTTATTCCGAGGTATCTTATGGTTTTTGTTGCTATTGTAAATGGAATCAATTCTCTCATTTCTCTTTCTACAGTTGCATTGTTAGTGTATAAGAAAGCAACCGATTTCTGTGCATTGATTTTTTTATCCTGCCACATTACTGAATTGCTGTATGAGTTCTAGTAATTTGCAGGTGGAGTCTTTGGGTTTTCCACATAAACTATCACGTCATCTGCGAAGAGAGAGAGTTTGACTTCTTCTTTGCCAATTTGAATACCTTTTATTTCTTTTTGTCGTCTGATTGCTCTGGCTAGGACTTCTAGTACTATGTTGAACAACAGTGGTGAGAGTGGGCATCCTTGACGTGTTCCTGACCTTAAGGGAAAGGCTTTCATCTTTTCCCCATTGAGGATGATATTCGCTGTGGGTTTTTCATAGATGGATTTTATGAACTTGAGGAATGTTCCCTCTATCCCTATACTCTGAAGAGTTTTAATCAGGAAAGGATGCTGTATTTGGTCAAAGGCTTTTTCTGCATCAATTGAGAGGACCATATGGTTCTTCTCTCTCCTCTTATTAATGTGTTCTATCACATTGATTGATTTGTGAATGTTGAACCACCCCTGCATCCCGGGGATAAATCCCACTTGGTCATGATGGATGATCCTTTTAATGTGTTGTTGGATCTTATTAGCTAGGATTTTGTTGAGGATTTTGGAATCCACATTCATCAGGGATATGGGTCTGAAATTCTCCTTTCAACAGATGAATGGATAAAGAAGATGTGGTCCATATATACAATGGAATACTACTCAGCTATCAGAAAGGATGAATACCCAACTTTTACATCAACATACATGGGACTGGAGGAGATTATGCTAAGTGAAATAAGTCAAGCAGAGAAAGTCAATTATCATATGGTTTCACTTATTTGTGGAACATAAGGAATAGCATGGAGGACATTAGGAGAAGGAAGGGAAAAATGAAGGGGGTGGAATCGGAGGGGGAGACAAACCATGAGAGACTATGGACTCCAAGAAACAAACTGAGGGTTTTAGAGGGGAGGGGGGTGGGGGGATGGGTTAGCCCAGTGATGGGTATTAAGGAGGGCATGTATTGAATGGAACACTGGGTGTTATATGCAAACAATGAATCATGGACCACTACATCAAAAACTAATGATGTAATGTATGGTAATTAGCATAACATAATAAAATAAAATTAAAAATTAATAAAATTAATAAAAAAAAGGAGGGCATGTATTGCATGGAGCACTGGGCATTATATGAAAACAATGAATCATGGATCACTACATCAAAAACTAATGATGTATTGTATGGTGACTAACATAATATAATAAAATTAAATTAAATTAAAAAAAAAAAAGATGTCAACCCTTAAGGAGAGGGCAGTAATGAAGCACTACGTGCTGCCCAGGACGTGGATGTGTAGTAACTGATTTAGAAGACAGAAGGAAGCTAAATTCCTTACCAATAGAGGAAAAGTTTATGAAATAACCTTATTTAAAAATCACAGAATCCTTACAAACTCAGAGTCTGGCGTCTCTTGGTACCTCCAGAAATAGGGGAGAATTGGGGAAAAGGGCTAATTATTAAATTATTGAAGAACTGTTGGAACACTGAGATTGGTGTTCCAACTGTTGATTGGTGTTCCAACTGTTGACTGGTAATCAAACCCTGTAAGCCATGTTGCTGGGAAACATCTCTCATCTCAGCAGAAATCTGTGGATTTCATCTCCGAGGCTCTCTGGCTGGAGGGATATCACACACAGTTGAGAGCCTAAGTACCTATCTTTAATTTTAAACTGTGTTTCTATATTCATTCCCAATTCTGAGAGCAAAAAATACAACTTCACTTCTAGAATTCCAGCAACCAGGCTTTTATCCTTCAAGCAGGAGACTAGAAGATTCCATCCTTAGAAAAATCTGCCCAGCCCCAAAAGAAACACCTAGAGATGGTGTCATTAGAAAGTGCCCCTACCCTACAAATAGCCCACCCAACTTACCCTACAATTAGGCATAATATCAACAAGCCACACAAATTGGGGGAGGGGGGAATATCTTCATCATTAGTAAAAGTCCTAGATAATCAGAAAAAGCTCTAACCTAGATCATAGAGTCCAAAAAATTTAGATAAAGAGTGACTTTGAGGAGAAGACAATCTTAAATAATAACTTTCATGAACCTTTTCAAAGAGATGAAAGAAGATATTGTAACACAAACTGGACACATAAAAAAGAGCATTTAGAGTACAAAAAAAGAGCTTATGAGAATTAAAACACATGATGGCAGAAATGAAAACCCCAATGCAAGCACTAATAGGTCAAGAAGAGGAAACTTTCCCAGAAAGTAGAACAAAAGAACAAGAAATGGAAAATAGCTATGAAAAGATAAGAGAAATAGTTCCTCAAATACAGCATCCAAATAATTAGAATTTCCAAAGAAAACAGAGAATGTGGAAAGGAAGAAATTACCAACAAAAGCATTCTACATGAACTGCCAGATTGAAATGGGTCAGTGAGTGCCCAGTGCAGTGGGTCAAAAACCACTTGTATCAGGACATAACTTGGTTTTTCAGAATATTGGTGACAAAGAGAAAATTCTATGTATTTCTGGCAGAGTGAGGGAGAATGGGGAAGAACACATCACATTGATAGTAGAAGGAATCCGATGGCTTTGGACATCTCAGTAGCAATCCTGAAAGCAAAAAGACAGTAGTGAAGAAATGTCTCAAAATTCTGAAGGATAATGATATCCAAAATAGAATTCTATAGCCAGCTAAATTATCCATCAGTGTGGAGATAAGACAAAGACATTTTCAGACTTGAAATGTCTTTTTAACATGCATAGCCCTCTGCCCCTTTCTCAAAATCTGCTAGGGAATCTGTGTTAACAACAACAAAAAGGAATAAACAAACAAAAGGACATTAGTATCAGGAAATAGGGGATCCGACCCAGGAGACAGGCAAAGAAACAAAAGGAATCCTCAAGACAGGAAGGAGAGATCCCAGGGTTGCTGCTGTGCCCAGGGGTATATGGCTTCCAGTCCTGGCTGGAGTAGTGTCACTCAAAAGATGACATTCACAAGTTCTAGTCTCACAATCCTAGGTACCTGATGATAAAACACCTGGACATGGGTTGCATGGATTATCTGTATGCCTTGCTTGTCTTGATTTATGTGCTGATGAAACTCCTGTTCTTCTCTAAAGACACTGCACCCTGAAGCAGGCAAGTTCACTCACTTCACCCCACAGATAAACCTGAGACTTGAAAAGCAGACCATGGTACCCTTAAAGAAGAAAACATGAAGCACTCTACCTCCTCTGAGTACATTTCTTCGGGGTATTCTATATTAGTCGTGCTAGATACCCTGCTTAGTGGTGTGAGCCCCATTTTCCCAGGACTCAAAGAATCTTGTAGACTGACTTTTCTGAGAAAGGATTCTTGGAAATTATAAAGATGCCTGAAGCCAATGAATCAGAGACTGTTCATGTTATCTTCTCCCGGGAGTCTTCATCTAAAGGTAACAGATTTGTACGTGCGCTCAGTTTTCCCAGACCAAGCAATATATTGTTTAGATAAAATACATAGAAAGCAAATCATCTTTTAAAGCAAGGAAATGAGGGGCGCCTGGGTGGCTCAGTTGGTTAAGCGACTGCCTTCAGCTCAGGTCATGATCCTGGAGTCCCTGGATCGAGTCCCGCATCAGGCTCCCTGCTCGGCAGGGAGTCTGCTTCTCCCTCTGACCCTCCCCCCTCTCATGTGCTCTCTCTCATTCTCTCTCAAATAAATAAATAAAAAATCTTTTAAAAAAATAAAAAATAAAAAATAAAGCAAGGAAATGAGTCAGGCAAAAGACAGAGAGTGGTTACCTGGAAAAGAGGAGGCAGGGTGAGAGCAGATGCATTTGGAGAGGGACAGATTGGTGGCCTGCGTGGGAGTCTTTTTGTAATTTTATACATATATAAAATGTGTATATATGTATATGGTGTATGTACATACAGATATGTGTATTCTACTTTTACATCTAGATTTTACAATAAAAAATAGAAAAAAGAAGTGACAATAATTTTAATATAATCCCACAGATATAATCCCTTTTATCACAACAGTGTTTCTGTGGGGGTCTGTGTGTGTTTTATGCGACATCTTCAAGTGTTTTCATTTTATTTTGTTATTTTCTTCACTAAACATACTGAAGACATTTTCCCAAGTCAAAATGCATCCATCTCCTTTAATGCATTATATGAACATTCCATAATTTATTCAACTATTCTCAGTAGGCCATCTTAAAATTCTTCTCATCCTGAAATGGAAACAAGCCTATCTGTCCCTTTCCCTCTGCTCAGAAATGCAGTAACAACCAAAAAGATAAGACCATAAAGCTTCAAGAACTCGCTGGAAGGCAGCATTCTGGAGATGGCTCTGTTCCATTAACTGAGAGAGATGCCTGTTAGTATTACTTTTTAATCACAATTTTATGTCCACACATTTCAATATTCCACTGTTTTTAGGTTAACAGTACTGAGGTTATAGAACCGCAACAATAAACACAATAATTAATCTTCTCGGAAGAATATAAAAATCTCTCATGGTTACTTGAATTTTTTTGATATGCAAACAGCACGAAACACATGCATAAAAAAGTTTGAGACCACCACTCTCACTTTATAGCCCCACGATCACGCCCTCACAAGGTCAGGAACGACAGTACTTTGGTCCATCTCCTTCCACACACTTCTCTATGAAATTTCTCCCTTAAAGAAGAGAAACCACCTGCAGTGCAGACTGTTCCACAGAGCCTCTCTGGAGGCTTCTCAGCATCAGAGTTAATAAGAAACCTGATGTCCGCTGACAGGACTGCGGAAACAAAGGGACTGCATAATAATCTTGTCTTTACAAGTGCTGCAATGCTTCTTCCCTCTCCTTTATACATCCATCTACCCAAATCACTAGGCAACTGTGCACTTTTCAGTTAACAGATCCACAGGGCCCAATTCCTTTGACAGAGGCCATTTGAATTCATTCTGGAAATCTTTTATAGGCAAGCCCCTTAAACCAACTCTGACTCCAGCATCCTGGGAACCAAGTCTCTTCCCAGCCTATATACAGAAGTGGCGACCACCGCTCACTCCCATGCCTATAGGCTGGCTTCCAACCAGTCTCTCCAGAAACCCAGATACCTCTAGCTGACCTCCAGGGTCTGTTACAAAGCACAGCATTCACTAGAAGACATCAATCGGCACTTTTTGCCAAAGCAGCACAATGCCCTTCTTGAAGACTTGTTAAACAGGGACTAAGAAAACACTTGAAGCCCAGAATCAAGTCCATAACCCCAGCTCGAACCTCTGCCCACACCAGACCCTCTCTAGTTCCCACCACTTCCTCCTCCCCCACCTTTCCTGTAGTTTACTAAAAGGGGTTAATGACTTACAAGAAGTGGAAAATCAAACAGACCTCAAAATCTTGCCAAATGACAAGAGAATCAAGCTAGATCGAAGATTCCCGAACATCAATCAGGATCACACATGCAGTGATCACGGTACAGTTATACACATTTCTTCTCT
Source organism: Halichoerus grypus (assembly GCF_964656455.1). Classification (NCBI taxonomy): domain Eukaryota; kingdom Metazoa; phylum Chordata; class Mammalia; order Carnivora; family Phocidae; genus Halichoerus; species Halichoerus grypus. Next base: position 138,114,439 of record NC_135713.1, on the reverse strand, counting down.
TTATAGGTCGAGCGGAAAGGAAGTACCACAAGCTGATGTGGGTGAGGGCCAGGCTTTTCAAGGTTACCGCTGAAATCCTCACTCATTTGATGTTTGGAAACTATGCATAATGAGCAGAAATTGTCACCAAACCTCCCTACTCTGCAATTTGGTGAACAAAAAACTTACACATTTTTAAACAAGAACATAAAATACAATTTTCTAAAGTTAAACACAATTAACCATTTTAAAGAGAGTCATCCATTTAAAAATAAAAATTGGAAATGCAGGGGCATATATGAGTCTTTATTCATTTGTCACGGTTTCCACCCTGTGCCATTTTATTTTCTACTACTACCATAATCGGATTGTGTTTTCCTAGTATTTTATCATGATTTCTATGAATAGATTATTAATTATTTCTATTGCTGCCTTAGATTTATTGAATGTCACCAAAGTAATATCCTCTGGTACCACGTGAAATATGAAGCTATTAACAAATAATCAAGTGAGAAAGGAGTTTAAATTTCTTTTCTGTAGAAGTTCCTCTATTTCAGGGTATTATTTCCAGTGATCAATAGAACACAGCTTTGCCATCATTCAGTGCAAGTGAATACACTGTATTGTTCACTCGTGGCTGGCCATTCTCAGTTTTGTTTTCAAATTGGAAAATTTTAATTTCCAGTTTATTTATTCAAGAAATATTGCCAAAACATGTCTTCTATATTTAAAAAAATGAAAAAAACAAAAACAAAATATTTCTCAGAACCGTTACTATCAGATCTGTTTGAATTACATTCCAGCTCTCTCAAAGAGAGTCGAAAGAGGCTTCTCTCTTCTACAACCAGGAGCTCTCTGAGAACAGGAATCCTGTTTTGGTCATTACCAGCACCTGGCACAGCTCTTGGCACATGGTAAGCAGCTAATAACCGTGTGATAAATGAGTAAAATTATATAAATGAATGAATTACCATTCAACATATCACTGGCACTAACAATATAACCTTTATATATTCCAACCAGAAATGAATAGGTTTCTGATAGAGTGTGGGTGTTCAAGTCAATGTAATATTTTTTTGAATCTCCACTGTATTTATTCACTCCTGTGTTTGTTTCTTTGTTATAAAACGAATGTGTTCTCCAACCCTACTTTAGCGGTCATTGTCTTCTATATAGCATAGAATAATTTACAGCCTTAGCAAAACAACCTCTATGTTTTCCTTTTGCCGTGACTGAAAGTGTGACTCCAGAAGACTCCAGAAAAGCTTGGTAACCTGCCTCGATACCACAGAGGAATTTCAGGGGAACGTTAGCCCATACTTTCCACAGTGTCTCAGAGACCAGGAAGAATAGAGAACTCCCCAAGCACATACTGGAAGGGACCTGTCACTCTGGAATCTCAAAGTCATTTTGGCTGCCACCCATGATGTAAATGTCATCAGTCAGGTTAGCGGTGAGACAGGGAAGTAAGTGAAGGATATGGTGACGTTATGCACAGAGTATCTGGAAGGGAAGAGGAACTCCTAGCTCCTAGAACTTTGGGGGTTTAGGATTAAGGAAGTCTTCCCAGACATGGTGACCCTGAGTTGGGCCCAGAAATCCAAGAGCAAGGTGAAAGTCAGGTGGGGGAGGACACTTTAAAGGCTCAGGGTCAAGGGAAAGCCTGGCGCATCTGGACAAGGGGAGCCCCTCAGTGGAGAGGTGAGGGGGGGAGAAAGTGACGGTGCCTGTGGCCAGGTCCACACGTGGAAGGCTGTGCCCAGGACACCAAAGAGCACAGATGATCCTGCAGGTGAAATGGATCAGTGAGGGAATCTAAGAGAATGTTAGGCTCAATTTACATCTGAGGATGAAAATTATGTGAAGAAAATAGCGGCAAGGGCCAGACTGTGGGCAGAGAAGCTAGCTCAGGAAGTTACTACAGTTACATAGACAATAAATTCTGAGGTCCTTACCAAATGTCCACTGCTAATATATAGTGCATTCTAAAAAAAATTTTTTTGCCTTTTATTTGCAGCACGTCCCTCTATGTCTACCATCACTTGCTTGGGAGGGTTCACTTAGATATCTGACCAAGTATACCTACTGCACCACGGAACGTCCACTTTCTAGGATATCTACACACCTAAAAATCCTCATTAGCCAATCAAGGGGATATATATGTACATACACAGAATCAAGTTTCAAGTCTAAGTAAGTCTCAACTTCAAAAACGGCACACCAACCACTGTGAGGTTTGTTTATTTACAACAGTCTCACTATCATCCATCCCAAACTTTATTTCAGGGCAGACACAATGCATAATTAGAGAGCACTGTGCACCATTTGAGGTGAAAATATGAAATGGTAAGTGTGTTTCGCTCTTTCTAGCAGTAGCAGATATTACTGATTTTATAATTGTCCCAAATGACCACTGGCGATAAGAAAGTTCAATGTATACTTTTTCAGAAAAATGAAAAGAAATTTATTTTCGGTAAAAACTGTTGAATCATTTACTTGATTCCTGAACAAATCTAGACATTAAATTATACCACAGGCTATTTAATAAGGTGATTAGCATAGCACTGCTACGTGCATTGCTTGCTAATACAGGAAGATGTTTTACACATCAAATGAAATGATAAAAAGCCAAACAGTGAATATTATAAGACACTCCTTCTATTCAGTATATAAATTTCTCACTATACAGAAAATAAAATACTGTAATTATATCAAACAACCAGCGAGAATTATAACCACAAAGACTTTATAGCATAGTTTGCCAACTGCTATACAGCACCCAGGAAACCCTGGGTCAAAAAATAAGACTGAAAACTGGTGTCTGAAATGTTTGTATTATGCCTTTCACTTAGGCAGGTTTTAAAAATTCTTTTTTAGTATTTTTTAAGCAATTGTACTTTAAAAAAAAGGGGGGGGGAGGCAGTTCTTTTTCATTCTGTCCAGAAAAAGGAAGATCCCACTTTCTGCCATTTCGTGCAATCTCAGTGAAAATGGAGGTTTATTCTCCAATAGCACATAGGTTAGCTGCATTTTCACTCAAAAAAATAAAAAATATGTAACTTTTTAATAGAGTTATCCAACAAGTTAATGGAGGTCAAACTGAACAATGGTCACTATGTCTAAAGCAGAAATAATAACTACTATCCTGAAATACAAGGACCTGGGTATTGTTTTTCTTTTTTCTTAGAGATATTATAATGATCTTTGATATTATTCTGTTTATAAAATACAAAATAGAGAGAAGAGAGCAATAGAGGACAAGAAAGATGAAGAGCTGGAAAGTCACTGACACTTTCGAGTTATGCCATCTGAGTTAAAACTGACCAACACTTCAGATATCCTAAATACAGAATAGTACTTACAGAGTAAGGTAATAATTTTCTCAGGTAATCAATGTGGATAAAGGGAAGTAACTTATAACTTCCATAAGTTCTACATGAAGTTAAAAAAGAGAGGGTCAGGGTCGCTTGGGTCGCTCAGTAGGTTAAGCGTCCAACTCTTGGTTTCAGCTCAGATCATGATCTCAGTGTCATGAGATCAAGCCCTGCATCAGGCTCCATGCTCAGGGTGGACTCTGCTTGAGGTTCTCTCCCTCCCTCTACCTCTGTCCCTCCCCTCGCTCACCCATGCATGCTCTCTCTCTCTCTCTAAAATAAATAAATAAATATTTTTTTAAAAAAAAGAGAGAGGGACAGGGAATTAAAAAAAAAAAGTAGCAGGGTGCCTGGGTGGCACAGTCATGAAATAAAGCCCCACATCAGGCTCCGCACTCAGTGTGGAATCTGCTTGGGATTCTCTCTCTTTCTCCCTCTGCTCCTACCACTCATGCTCTCTCTCTCTAAAATAAATAAAGAAATCACTTTAAAAATAACATAAAATATAAAGAGATAAAGAATGGAAAAGATATAGGCACCCTTATGCTTATCACATTATTTACAATAGTTGATATATGCAAACAACACAAATGTCCATCTATAGATGAATGGATAAAGAAGACACGATATCTACCTATCTATAATCTATCTATCCATCTATCTATACATAGTGTGTATGTGTGTGCATATATATACACACACAGTGAAATATTACTCAGCCTTAAAAAAAGAATGCAATCCAGGGGTGCCTGGGTGGCTCAGTACATTCAGTGTGTGACTCCTGAGTTCAGCTCAGGTCATGCTCTCCAGGGGTCATGAGATCAAGCCCCACATCAGGCTCCACATTCAGCTCGTGGAGTCTCCTTAAGAGTATTTCCCCCTCTGCTCCTCTCCCTGCTCTTTCTCTCTCTCTCTCTCTCTCTAAAATAAATAAATGAATGAAATCTTAAAAAAAAAAAAGAAAAAAAAGAATGCAATCTTGCCATTTGCAACAACATGGATGGACATAGAGGTTATTAGGCTAAGTTAAATAAATCAGACAGAGAAAGACAAATCCTGTGTGATTTCACTTACATGTGGAATCTAAAAAACAAAAACGAATGAACAAAAAGTAGAAACAGACCCATAAGTACAGAGAAACAGCTGATGGTTGCCAGAGGGCAGGGGGTTGGGGGATGGGCAAACTGGGTGAAGGGGGGTGGGAGGTACAGGCTTCCAGTTATGGAAAGAATAAGTCACAGGAATAAAAGGCCCAGCACAGGGAGTAGAGCCAGTGATATTGTAACAGCGTTGCATGGTGACAGATGGTAGCTGCACTTCCTGGTGAGCACAGGGTAAGTAGAGTCCTATTAAATCACTGTGTTGTACACCTGAAACTAATATAACACTGTGTCAACTGTACTTCAATTAAAAGAGAGAGAGAAAAAAAATGGGGGGAGGTGGGGAGAAGACGAAAGGGAGGGAGACCAGAAGGAAAACAGCACATTATGTGATGAAGAAAGGAAGAAAAGTAAATCAAAGGCAGAAAATCGAGTTTCAAGCATCACTTTCTTCCATACAAAGCTCAACATGGAAGTAGAAATGTCTGCTATTGGTTGTCTCTTCCAAGACATAGAGAGAGGCCACTAAACAAGACAAGAACCATTCAGCCTTACCTGCATTCTTCTAAGGTTGTTTAAAATAGGAAAAAAATATATAAAACATTGTTTAGAAACAAATTACAAGTCATTACAAATAAGATGAAAAATACACTAAAATATGCTTCTGCACATAAATTACCATCACACGTGTTACAGGACAAAAACATGTCACACTGAGGGAGTATCAATTCATCCTTTCTCCATTTAATATTTTCAAGAACATATAATTAGGTATCTTAAAACGCAAATAAAGCAGCTCCGGCAATTATTTCAAACACAGCATGATTTTTTTTATGAATCAATTATTCAAGAAGCCCTTTACCAATCAACATAAAATAATAAATAATATTTCAAAAATTACATTACAATGTTCTGAACTGGAATACGTTCCAACAAGTTGGCAAGAGTCTGCTTTGCAATCTGCTCTTCATCTCTCTAAAATATAAATTGCTCCTGCATAAACAATATTTCAGTAACTGACAAAGTTGGCAGCTAAGCTGAAGACAGCAGGGATATTAGCAACCATGACTGAAAGCAAAATTGGGGGCTGCAGAGAGAGGACAAAGTATACATTCGAATTTAAGGAATAGCTGTTGCATTTCACAGATCCCTTTCAAAAATGTGGGATGACATATTGAGGTCACCATTGATTAAAAAGAGGTATCTACAAGAGCGCCTTTCACCTCCTCTGAAATCTTAAAAAAAAGAAAATCTCTTGGAGATGTGCTGGCGTACCCTTTCCTGCTATGGGCACACCGAGGGTGCCTCTGGCTACTTTCCTCCCAACTGGGTTTGCCCACTGGATGGTGTGGCTAATTAGAGAAGGCGGCTGAAGGCACAGCCCGACTACTTGTCATGCCAGTGTGAAGCCTCAGCACTCCACCAGAGCAGAGCAGGAAAACCAAGCTGGTAATACCTAGACAGACAACGCTGAGTTTCACTGTGAGTTTTCCTCACCAATTTCCTCTAAACTCTATTTACCAGGACAGCCTATGGAATATCATCCTTCAGTTAATTCCATAAGAAAGCCTAACCTAAAAATACCAAAGACAAACATATTACATTTCCTGAGCTGCTTTCTCAAAACTTTCTGCTCAGAAATTTTTATTCAGTACTTGCTCTTGCAAAAGAAGATGGTCTACTTATTAAATGCAAGAGTGAAACACAGTAAGATTTCCCCCATCTCCTAAAGGAAAGCACTTCAAAAAGTTGGTAGAAATTTTAGTTCTCTACTATCTGACTTAAAAGGAAATGTTCAGCTTCAGTCTGTGTGGAGAGACTACTTGCTGTCCCTCACTCCTTCCTGGTACTAATAATCCCTGAGTTTAACTGGGAATATGGCACCCAGTCAGACGTCCCCAGCTTCTCCTGCAGTTAAGTGCACCCTTGGGATTCCAGTCTGTCTTCTGAGATGTAATGGAAGGTATGAGCACAACTTCCAGAAGCTTGCCTTCTCCTTCCCTTCACATCTCCCTCCTTTTCATCCCTTTGAAAGAACAGCCAATTCAGACAGAGTGACCTTATCAACTGGTTTACATAAGACACTCCTATTTGCTCCTATTGCTCGAAGGTCTTATGGTCACCATAATCGGAGAGCATGAGATGGAAACCGTATTAAGAGGGACTGAGTTACAAAACTGAACTTTTGGCCTCTGTTAGAGCAACTGAAAGGGCAGACTATAAAAGCAACAGAAAAAATCAGAAATCCTTGTTAAATTTCAGAACAAGAAACAATTATTTCCTTCAAGGTATCTAAAAGCTAAATGTTTAAACAAATGATTTTTGCTTATTTATTTTTTTTATGAAAGCATAGTTGACATTCAACATGATATTACTTTCAAGTGTATAACATAGTGATTCAGCAATTCTAAACATCACGCAGTGCTCACCATGATAAGCGCAGTTACCATCAGTCACCATATAAAGTTATTATAGTATTATTGACTATATTCTCTATGCTGTACTTCTCATCCCAATGATTTATGTATTTTATAACTAGAAGTTTGTACCTCTTAATTCCCTAATTAAGGCAGAATTTTTTTTCAATGTTTGGAAAGTCAAAAAAAAAAAAAAAAAAAAAAAGCCAGGGGGTAAAGGTGGTCAAAAAAGAAAAACCAGTAGTTATTGTCTGGTGAAATCTAAGAAGGCTTCATGGAAGAGGTAATATTTAACCTGGGCCTTGTATAAATACATATGAATAGTCTTCCAAAAGGCAGCAGAAAGATTCTAGGTAAAGAGATTAGCATGAACAAAGATAGAAAGGTAGCAATGTGAAGGACATTGTCAAGAAATGAAATAGTACAGTGTCAAGCGGGTAGGAGGCAAGAAAAGGTCCAAAAAGTGTTTTCATTGGGACCCAGTTTTGAAGAGATCTGGATGCTATAACCTTTGAGAAGTTTGGTGTTTACTTGGCAGGAAGTATAAAGCCACTGAAGTTTTCCCTGAACCTTCCCTGGGGAAGACAGAATGAATTCAAGAGGTACTGTTGTGTTCACATCCATAGGACATATGCCCAATTAGATGTGGTGAATGAGGGTAAATAAGTAATGATGCAAGGTGGGATATTTTCTAAATAACTAATGCTTGTCTCCACCTCCATATTCTGTTACCTCTTAGTCCTCTCTTATCCCCATCCCCTCTTTGCTAGATTTTTCCCTTCTTCTAAATTTCAAAAGCCAGGGCCTTGAACACATTCAAATCTTGGGGAAGACACATGAACAGATTTAGAAGAAATGAGAAGAGAAAAAGTCAGCCTACAGCCTTCCCGTACATTTCTATCACACCAAGATTCCCCTAAGGCTGGGACAAGAGGGGGTCAGAGAATTATTCATCAGAACCAAGACACTCATTGGCTCCTGAGAAATGGGACCTGCATTGTGACTGTCCTCAGAAACCATAAGAAATTTTGTGGGAACTGGGAAGAGAGGGACCAGGGGCCCCTACCCTAAGCAGAAAAATTCAGGAAATCCTGGAAAAATAGCAATGTGGCATTCCAGAACTAACCAGACCTTAGTCAACTAGAGGAGTTCATCAGATCACAACATGATGAGAGCTGATGGCTCTTGTATGTCCAAGAGTGCAGAGAAGTAGCAGAGAGAAGCAATGAGCGGCAATATCAAATCACTATAGATTGTCTCTGAAATCTCAAGCCCGGGAGACTTGCAAAAATGCTACTACCAACTAGGTAACACAGGTAGAGAAGGAGAAAATTACTAGCCTAGCACAGTTTGGGTTTTTTTTTTTTTAATTCTGCCTCATTTAATTAATGATGAGAATCACTGCCTTAAGCATTTACTCTTCTTAATTTCTTTATTTCTTCAATGGAAGAGTATTGATTAGATTTTCTCACGGACATTTTCTCTGAGTCAAGTTAAATGGGGAAAAAAGTGAATTAAATGATTTAATAAATTAAAATCTCAGAATTGAATTGCAAGTTATAGTGAACCCTAAAATTAAGTTAAAATGAGAGCAAATGAAATGAAATAGAAAATAGGATTAAAAATTATCCTTGTAAACTAAATGTCTACTTTTAATTAAATGTCTTCTGTTGAGTTTAATTACCAATATTGCAACAATGTGATTTCATAATCTCAATATAATATTTTAACAACATAAGCATTAAAGCTTATGAACTAGCATGGGTTCTGACCATCATTTACAATATCATTTTATGGCAAATCCACTCCAGGTGCCAAACCAGCCTACCAAGTAATTTTGAGGAAACTGAAGAGGAAAATGGAATTGGGGTGGAGGGAGAGGAAGGAGGGGTTCAAGGAAGAGGGGGAAGGGGAGGAGGAGTAAAAAGAAAACAGGAGAAAAGAAAAAAATAGGAATAGACCCCTACCATCTGAATGTGACTTATAATAAGGACAACTAAACTCAAAATTATGTCCTAATTCTCTCCTGTTTTAATGTATGCTGCCCCAGGCAGTGAGTGCCCTCAGTTTAGCAATGTCCTGCACCCTCCCAATGAAGTAAGAGAAAGAGAAGAGTTGGCAGAGAGGAAGGTAAGAGAGGACCCCCCCAACTGCCCCCACCCCCCAAACATCACACTGGTTGGGTCCCTCTGGACCTGAGAGAGGGAGGTGAGGTGGAAACCGGAAATTTCTAACACATCTATATGCAGAGAGAGCAGCCCTGGGGGGATTTTCCTTGTGATTTCCTTATTTTCATAATCCAAGGAAACACTCTACCCATTCCCACCAAGACGGTCATTATCAGGGTGACGGTGCATTCAGTCTTCACAGGTAAAAATGTAACATTTTAAACCTTGAGCTCTTAAAAAGAGCCAAAATTAAAAGTGAAATCCATTGATTTCAAGTGCTTTACAATTGCTGGCCCTCAATAAAGACTAATGTGCAATTAAAGGAACTGTTCTTTTCCTTTTTCTTTTTCAGAGGGCTGAAAATTTTTAAGTATCACTCTCAGGAATTCTAATACCAAGTAAGTATATTTACATCAGAATTAAAATCTGGTTTATAGTTATTTTGTTTCAAAAATTTACCCCTTTTCTTTCTTAATAGGCTATGTAATTTACTTTTAGTCAGCTTAGGAACATACTTTTAAATAAAGTGAGAGGTATTGCCAGAAGCAGGAAATAAGGTATTTACTCTGTTTTAATTGGGGCTATTTTGCACTGCATTCAAGTTCAATTCTACTAATGTTCCCTATAAATAATACCAAGACAGATATTTTACTTTTGTTATAGGAGTTCTTCATGCAACTGTACCATGAATTCTTTGGGAGAAATGAACATTTTAAGATATGCTTTAAAATAGAAGACAGGGGTAAAAACACAGCAGCTGATTCATTTGCAAGAAAATATTCAATGTAAATGACTTTCCCCAGAAACTTAAAAAGGAATTCATTTTCAGGTTTTTTTTTTTTTCAGTCAGAAAATTTATGAGAGAAGAGGAAATATTTATGAGAGAACAACTTCACACAAAATGTAACACATGAGATGCCAGGGTATTAGGATTAGGCTGAACGTACGAAATTGACAATATTTGATCATTTTGACCTACAAATGGAAAGTTCAAATGACTTACCTAATACGTTCTGAAACACAAAAGCCAAAAAGAACAAAAAAAGTGCCATTTAATTAAAAAAAAAGAATTCTATTTTTCAAATATCTAATAATCACACATACCTTGAGGGTTCTCTTTCCGAATTATCAAGGCAGGGCTAACGAATAAAAAAGTAGTTTCATGAGACATCTTCCTCCAGAACCATTCAGATCTTTAAGAAAAGCTCCTGGAGGGAAAGAAACTGAATATTTAAGATGTAAATTTAAAAAAGAGAACTTCTGTGTAATTATGTATTTTAGGGAATTCATTATTTTCCATATTTTTTATTTATTATTATAATCCATATTATTCATTATATTCCATATTCATTATTTTCCAGAGATACCAGAATTCCTCCAAATCCTAACGTAGGATTTCCCGGAAGAATGGGGCTCTGGCGTCTCAGGCTTAACTAGCAAGGGAGAAAGAAGTTCAATGCATGTATTCTTGATCCAGAGAAAAAGATTCCTAGGAAAAAAGAAGATGATTCTGGGGGCGGGGGGTTGGCGGGGGCGGAAATGCAAACCAAACCATTCTGACCCTCCTTGCTCAGAACGTTACAAGATCAGTCTTTTCTCACTCATCTTGAAAAGCAAGGATTGGAAGGAGAGAAGGATTTTGGAAAGGAGTAAACATGATAATGTTATACAATCAATATGCCCTAAATTTGCCCACTTCAACTATCTTCTCAATAAAATCCACCATATTTGGAGAAACAGCAAGCACCAGGGCTCTGGGGGCCCCTTCTGCACGGCTCTGTGGTATGGGCAGCCTAACAGGGGTAAGAAGACTTCCGCAAAGTCTTAGGCTTTATGGATTGCTGTGCTGATATCTTTCAGAGTTGTTTTTCAGTCTTGTGGTTAAGTATTTACGAGTTCAGAGTGTTTGCCCTCAGAACATTGAAATAATTAGCACAAAGAATCTAAAACCTTAAGAAATGAGTCTATTTGGAATTAGCTAATGCTCCTTAGGGCTGGGAGATGTATCTCCTCTTCACATTAGCACTTCTGATGGACCTCTTTTAAAAATGTGAACAGCAGAAAAGGAAATATAGGCAATAATATTGTCCTAACTTGGTACGGTGACAGATGGTGAGCATTTTGCAAAGTATCTCATGTCCAGTTGCTATGTTACACACCTGAAACTAATATGTCAACTATACTACAATTAAAAATAAATTAGTAAAATAAATAAAAAGATTTGAGGGACACACAAAAAACTTTAAAAAAATGTATTTTGGACTTTGTTGCCTCCTTAAATTATTAAAGCCATACTGTCGATGCTGTGGAATGAAGCAGGCACCGTGGATGCTAGACAAGCTTGAATGGAATCAGATCATACCAGCTATCCAATCACAGGAATGTTACTTTGAATCTCAGGTGTTTCTCTCTAAACATCTATCTCTGTTGAGAAGCAAAAATGTGATAATGTATCCAGAAGGAAAATCAGTGCCAAGGACCTAAGTTCTCAATAAATGTTAGTTACTTTTATTCCTTCTCCTCTAACCCAGACACTACGCGTGCCTACCCTCTCCCTACCCCATGGCAGCTGTACAATAGTATTAGTCGACTGTGGCTACAGTACTTGAGACACAGGGTATCTTTACCCCCCTCCCCGAGTGATCCCCGGAAATAGCAGTGCTTTCTTCCCTAACCACCACCACTATCCTACAATTAATCCAGTTCATCAGACGTGCAAATGGGCAGTGGAGGTGGTAGAACCAAGAGCTGGAGGCTGAAGTGACCAGTGCAGATTCAAATACATCATTAAAGCCAAGCTTTAACCAGAAATTACAAGGAATTGTTACCTCTGTCTACACCGCTCCAGCACTCGAGATCTCTACAGGGCTGGGCATGCCCATATGCCCATGTCTGCAACTCCAGCCCATCTGCTCTTCCCCATGCTCACCAAGCTCCCCCACACTGGTCTCCCTTCCATTTCTTAAGTCACCACTGAATGAAATGCTCTTCCCCTGCCTCTTTGTGTGGCTGGCTTCTTCCAACGTTTAGCTTTGTTGTTGTTTTGTTTTGTTTTTTTATAAAGATGTATTTCAAACCAAACCATCATGCTTTACGATGAAACCTTTGAAGCGTTCCCATGACATTCAGGAAAAACAAATCAAAGACTCCCATCGTCACCATTATTATTTCACTTTTCCTCAAAGTACTAGTGAATGCAATTGCCAAGAGAAATAAAACCTAAGTATCAGCAAGATATGGGCATGATTATAATATGCACTTGATATAATTATATAAGAAAATTAAGCATACTGGTTGGCATACAGAGCAACAGCATCCATATATACACGCAGCGACCATGTAGAAAATATAACGGGAGTTATTAGCTAAGATGACAGACTGAATAAACACATCTCATTTTGCTTTCTCTTGAACTTCACCAAAACCACAGCAGGGAAATTTTTTTCAGGGCATAAACTCACAGGAATAGGGAAAAACCGAGAGAAAAGACCAGTGGAAGTTAAAGCTGCAATGCAGGTGGACGAATGAAATCAATGGGGATCACTGAGAATTTCCCCAGTTCATACAATAGAATCCTCAAAAGGCACAAAGGCAGAAAATACAGAGCAGTCTAGTTCTTGTCATATCTCTGCATGTCAGGGTTTTTTACCTTTTTAAATTTTTTTAAAAAGATTTGATTTTTTTTATTTGACAGAGAGAGAGAGCACAAGCAGGGGGAGAAGCAGAGGGAGAGGGAGAAGCAGGCTCCCCGCCGAGCAGGGAACCCCACGTGAGGCTCCGTCCCAGGACCCTGGGATCGTGACCTGAGCCAAAGGCAGACGCTTAACCGACTGAGCCTCCCACGCGCCCCTCTGCATGTCAGGGATTTTTAAAACACTTTAATTGACACATGACTTGTATACCAGAATGTTTACCTGACTAAAGGATACAATTCCGTGTGTTTTGTATGCGCACAGATGTGCAACCATCATCATAATCTGATTTTAGAATATGTTCATAATTGTGGGGCTCAGTTTAAATGGCACCTCCTTACAGCTGTCCTCCCTGATTATCCCGAATAGACACACACCCCTTACTTCCTGCTTCTTGTCTTCAAGCTAATAATGATCGATAGTTGTATTACTTAGTTACTGGTTTCCTTGTTTATGTCAACCTTTCTCAGGAGAATGTAAGTTCCCTAAAGAGGGAGTGTGTATCTCTTCGTCTTCTTTGTAGTTTAGCTGGTAGCGCAGCACAGACCCAGCACATAATACATGGTCACTAAAAACAGCTGAATGAATGAACTGCGAAGACATAATTATGGCCGAAGACTGAATTGTGCTCCGTGACATGATGGGGGACCAGTTCCCAAAAGCAACACCTTGTGGCACTGAGCAGGAACTGCAAGCAGGAAGGTGGACCAACCCTATGGGACGGAGTAGACCTGTTAGGTTCTTGGACATTTAGGGATAGAGGAGAGGGAAGGCTTCAAGAAGATAGCACCACTCATAAGAGTGGGCTGGTCTCATGTAATTTATTTAAAAAAATAAAAATAAAACAATATGATCATAAATATATGCAGCTCAGACTGGCAAATCATTCAGACTGTTTACACTAACATCTTAAAATATACAAAGTAAAGGTATCCTTGAAGCATCCAGCCTATATCCGCTATGTTAATTAGAGGCTGAGTCCAGGGAAGTACAGAGTTCCGGAGCTAGAATTTATACCCCCATTCTGCCACTTTCTAGCTGTGTGACTCGGAGCAAGTTACTTAACTGCTTTGGGCTTTGATTTGTACATTTATAAAACTGACATATTAATGGTTCTTATGGCACAAGAACAGTTGTATTAAGTGAAGATAATCAGAACAGTGCCTGTCATATACTGAGTGTCTAATAAAAGTTTCCCAGTAGTTGTAGAAGCCGCAGCAGGCATCGAAGCCGTGGGGGTGGTATAAATAGTTGTAGGTGGTGGTAAATGATAGAGGGGCCACCCATCACGCCTGCTTTATGGGGCAGGACCGTCAGATTTAGCTCCGTGTCAAGCAGTGTCAAATCCAAAGTACAAAATGAATATCGGATTGACTTGTGCTCCCAACTTTTCTGATCATGCTGCAAGATGATTTGACACCATTGATTTTTCCTCAAGAACTAGGTGAATCAGCACATTTGTGGTCCCTGTTGTTGGCAAAGCGATGCTAAGTAATTTGTTCTCGACTTTGGCCCAGTGTGTCAGGAGGACGGTCGTGTTGCTGAGGGAGTAAGTGTGTGTGCACCAGAAGTGCAAGGAGAAACCAAGAAGATCATTTTTTAGGAAGCAAAGTGGGAAGACAGGGAACAATCCTAAGAAGCCATGCTACTCATAGATCAAGAGAACCGTTTCTTTAGAGGAGAGCCCCTCCCTGGTTTGCGTTTTCAAACAAAATCTCCAATGCCTCCTCTTCAAAGATGACTGAGAGAAGCGCTCAGTTAGCTTTTTAGTTGACTTCAGAATTAATTTGTCCAGTGGGGTCCACTGGTCCTTCAAGTGTATTATCTAAGGAAACGGCGAAGCAGAGTGAAAAAAGGGTTTTATCTTGAGATCTGCATGAAAATCAGCTGCAGAATCAGGGCAAGCCTCCAGGTCCAAAGAGCAAGGAGCAAAACCAGTTATTAAATTATCCAAGGGGGAGCGGGAGAAAGTTCTCTGCAAGAAGAGGTTTTCAGCATAAACAAGAATAAGTGAGCTGACTTCAAGTTGAAAGTGAATGTGTTATGTTTAAAAATAGCCTACCCTCCCCTGAAAAACAAACTGAGGGTTCTAGAGGGGAGGGGGATGGGAGGATGGGTTGGCCTGGTGATGGGTATTGGAGGGGGCACGTTCTGCATGGAGCACTGGGTGTTGTGCACAGCAATGAATCATGGAACACTACATCAAAAACTAATGATGTAATGTATGGTGATTAACATAACAATAAAAGTCAAAAAATAAATAAATAAAAATAGCCTAAAGGATTATTTTCCAGCTATGAAATAAAACACCTATCTAGTGAACATTCCACAGAATGATAAGTGGATTAAAGTTGAACGTTCAAGATAAGCAAGCACGGAGCAGAATTACATCACACAGACTGTAGGAAGACAAGTAGTGAAGGAAACACTAACTAGCTCTTAGAATAAGCTACCTGATTCTTCACTGTAGCCCTTCCTAAAAAATAAAATTTCAGATCCATGTAGGAGAGGAAACATCTTCCAAACCACTCCTAGGCCTACTTAGGATTTTTGGCCATTAAAACATAGACATTAAGGACCATTATGCATCAGTAGAGTAATTCTTGAAGCAACAATTATGTTAAATTCATTTTCAAAGAGTGAAAAACAAGGGTATTCTTGTTTTGGGTCATCCTTTACTAATAAATCAAGTAACGAGTGAGTCTCTAGGACAGGTGTACCGTCCTTTTAGTTATAGCCAATGCCTAATTATTTGTGGTAACTCTGTTTCTTCCATCTCGATGCATTTCCATGGACCTGAAAGTGTGCGTTTGCATCTTGGTGGCAATGAAAATATAGGAGTGGGAAAAGGAGAATCGGTGTTTGCCCTGGGAGATAAAATGCACAACAAAAAATTCCTAAAAGAGTTAACAGGCTGTGTTGGGGCTGCAGGGGAACACATGTAAAAGGCAAAGGTGAAATGCCTTTGTGCAGTAATGCAACCAGAAGGACCTGGACATTAGGCTAGGAGGGAAGCTGGGGGATGACGTGAAGAACATGCAGCTATGCCCACGTGATTCATCTCCACTCGCACTTCCAAAACGGAGCAATGAAGTTCTCTGAGTTTGTAATGGGCTTTGAAATTTAGGATGGAGAGACAGAACAGTCAAGAACAAGGCTCCAGAAACCAACAGCCAGGGTTTAAATTCAGTCTCTACCATTTAGAAGCAGTGTGACATTATGTCAGACTCAGTGCGCTAACCCCTGAAGTGGACATAATGCTAGAACCTCCGTTATGGAGCTGTTCTCATTACTAAATGAAATAATCCCTTAGTGGAATACTAAGCACATAGCATATATAAAATGCTCAACTATGAGCTGTTGGTAATGTCCTTACTATTATTCAGCCCATGTTTATAGAGCACTTTCTACTTGCCAGGCACCTTCTAGGTGCTAAGGATACAGCAGTGAACACATATATACATAGCATAGTATTCAAGAAGTGTTAAGAGCTACGAAAGTAGAAATAGTAGGTTCAAGTGATAGAGGGAGCCAGGGCTAGTGGTAGAAGAAATGGTAGATGAGATTAGAAAGGAGAACAGGTGCTAAATCATGTGAAGCCTCAGGAGCTTGTGATAAGCACTTTGTGCAATACTCAATTTATTGAAAGACTGATAATCAAGGAATAATATGATCTGATAAACAACTTCAAAAAATCGTTTTGTCTGCTGCTGGGTTGGGGCAAGAAACCCTCAAGGGGAAAGAGTGGAAGCAGGAAAACCAGATCGGTGAGGGTCAAAAATGACTCAGGAGAGAGGTAATAGTGCATTAGCCTAGGGTCGACTAACAGTGGACATGGTCAGAGTGATTGGATTCGGGCTCTCTGCCGACGGTAGACCTGGCCAGTATGGTCTCTTCCCCTGCTCCTGTGCTCTTGCTCTCTCGCTCTCTCTTTCTCAAACGAATAAATAAAATCTTCTAAAAATTTAAAAAAGGACTGGAGGTAGAAATCAAGACTTCTGTTAGAGGCAATAATTTTGTGAAGCTTAGCAGATATCTAAATGGAAATGGAAGACAGGCGGTTAGAGGTAGGCATTTAGAGTTCAAAGGATAGGTAAGGACCTGAGACATGTATTAGAGTCGTCAGCATTTAGATTACCTATAAATCATGCAATGAATGAGATCACCTAAGGAGGTGAGGGAAGTTGGAGGGAATGGAAGGCTGAGGGCTGCGCTCTGGGCACTTGGACATTTAATGTCGGGAAGAGAGAGACTGTAGAGGCGTAGCCACTGATGGTGGTGTCCTTCCCAGACATGTGTTTTCACTTTAAACATGTGATCCCCAGGATGTGTGTCCAAAAGAATAAAAAAGAACAAATGTATCAAATGTTTGCAAGATGGTGGGTAAGATAAAGACTGAGATTGGCCACTGGTTTTGGCAAGGTAGAGATCACTGGGGACCACACAAGAGCTGTTCAAGTAGAGTCTTGGAGATGAAAGCCCAGTTGCAGTAGGAGGTAGACATTTAGTGACTAAAGACAATTCTTCCATGAAGTTCTGCTCTATAGGGAAGCAGGAAAATGAGCAAATGGCTTCAGAGAGATATAATGGAGATATTACAGCCTATTCTATGCTTATGGAAATGACCCTGTAGATGGAGGGAAATGGGGCTGCGGAGAGGGGAATGGCAGAAGCAAAGGGCACAACTAGATAGGTTTACTACCTTCCGTGGGAGTCCACGTCTCTGCTGCCACAGGAAGGACAGCAAAGTGTATGGGTACCAGGAGGGGCACTTTGGTAGATTCTGTGATCGGTGGATTAAAATGCTCTATTTCGTTTCCTATTTTAGCACTGAAATAAGAAACAAGGGCATCAGATGGACCTAAGGAATGTGAGGGGAATGTGGGAAGGTTGAAGAAAAGGGAAGATGTGAAATAGGGTGAGAGAGTGGGAGAACTTTAATGAACAAGATAAATATATATATAATAGGATGGCTGAGAAATATTGAGAGGCCATTTGAGATTTGAGATTTGTGGTCATAAATTTTAAATGAGACCAGTCAGCATTTAAGCGTCTTTTTCTCCAGCCATGTTCAGGGGCTCAGGTTCAGGTGCAGAGCTAACCAAGAGGTAGATTCAGCCAGGGTCATGGTTTTGTATAATGCATTTCACCAAGGGAAGGAGGACAAGCATGTTAAGGGTATGAGCAAGAGAGTGATTATAATGAGAACCTTGCAACCCAAGTCAAGTAGGGAGGGCAGTGAGGTGATGGGGTCAATGGAGGAGAGATCCTTTGAGGAGAACAGAATTGCTAGAGTAGGTATTTTGGAAAAAGGGAAATCTTAAATTAGGAGATGGGAATCAGGGAGCAGGAGACCTAAAATTACGATTATTTCTAACAACAATATATGGATATTTTGCAATTACTTCTGCAACAGCCATTCCCTTCTTCAAAACAAAAGAAGCCGTATTATGGGAATTCATCCTGTTTGGGGTTGAATCATGTCCACAAGAGAAGCTGAAGTCTTAACCTCCTAGCACCTGTGAATATGACTTATTTGGAAAGAGGGTCTTTACAGATATCACCAAATACGATGAGGTCATTAGGGTAAGCCCTAATCCAATAGAGTTGGTGTCCTTATTAAAAGAAGGAAATCTGGACCCATGGAGAATGACAAGAACACAAAATCAGAGATTGGAGTTACTTAGCTACAAGTCATGGAATGCCAAGGATTACTGGCAGCACCAAAAGCTAAGAGAAAGGCATGCAACAAATTCTCCCTGAAAGCTTGCAAGAGACCATGGTCCTACCAACACGTTGATTTAAGACTTTTAGCCTCCAAAACTGTGAGAGAAAAAATTTATATTATTTTAAGCCTCCCAATTGGTGGTACTTTGTTACAGCAGCCCAAGCAAACTAATACGCATACCCTCCTCATGTTCAGCCACGTTCTTTGGGTAGGTTAGAACCCACCCCCAATTCAAGGAAATCAGCAAAGTCCATCTACCTGGCCATAGGATTGCTTTAGGGATAAACATGTGACTCAGCAAGAGCCAAGAGGACTTGAGGAGATATTTATGGACTTCTGGGAAACAAAACCTCCTTCTTCTTTTTCCTGAGTTGTTGACAAAACCTCCTTTTCCTTTTGGAAGTGGAGAAGAATGCTCTAGCCCTGGAAAGGGCAGCCATCTTGAAACTGTATGGGAGAACCTCCATCCCAGTGGTGTGAGGGTCAAGGAAACAAAGCAGAGATACTGAAAAAAGAAACTTTTTCTGCCCTGGATCAAACCAAATGTGACCTGGAAGTTTCTGTGACATGAAACAACACACCTTCTCTTTATTAATTCAGTGAGTTGACTTGGAGAGAAGCAACCAGTTAGACTTTACCCACTCTCACTGACCTCTTAAACACACCTAACCTATATTGATCAAGAGGGGCTTAACATTTCCCTCGACTTCCCTGAACTTCAGGCAGGTTTCTTCTTGACCAAAGGCCCTGATCTTCCTTTACTTAGAGAATTTACTTGAGAAAATGCTCTATTGTATGTTCTTTCTCTGCTCCATGAGACGTAAATCTTTTTAAAAGCCTCTTGCCAGCTTTATAAGCCAGGAATGTCTGGAAGACCCGAGAGCCATAGGAGACAGGGTCCTTATCTGCCGGTCTATGGCAAGGTAGGGGCTTAACTGTAATAAGCACCAATTAGCAAACTCAGCCGACCTAATCACAGTGACCAGTCTCCCCCATGACATCTTCTGGTAATTTCCACTAGCTCACCTCAGCACTTAAAACACTCCTGTCTTTTGTTTCAGGGGAGTTGAGTTCAACCTCTCAATCCTATTACAATGCCTTGAATAAAGGCTTTCATGCTTGTTTAACTACATCCAGTGCATCTTTTTCTCTGATCTCTCAAGTTAACCTCTACTTTATATTCTGCTGTAGAAAGCCAGGCACTACACAAAATAGTCAAAACTTTCACAATACAGTGTTTTGCCAGCGCACACTGAGGTCTGACATTTTCCTGCATAGCACACAGCACCAAGTTTGTCTCAATGAGATAAGCAGCTTCAGTCCTTCACCCAGCAAAGGGCCCACAGTACCTTCCCACCACACCTTGTTTGGATTCTTTCCAGTCCATTTTATGCTTTAAATCTCCTTCCCCTGCTTCCTCTCTAGCCTTTTCTCTTAGCCCTGAAGGTTCCTCTCTCCCACAGCCAGGTTTCCCTTCCAAGTCAGACCACCTGAGGTCTTTCCCTTGTTTATAGGAAGATAATCAGCTACATCCTCTCACGCAGAGTGGGCAGCAGGCTTCAAACAGGAAATGTCTTTGAAAGAGCTTGCAAGGCAGCCGATTTAATTGTTCAGAAAACATGCCTGGAGGCCAAATACTTTGGTCTGTTTCATTCTTGAAGTATTTCTCTTGAGTGGACACAAGGCTCTCGGTGAAATTCTCAACTGAAAAATCCATTTTTGCTTTTTGTTTTGGTTTGACAACGCCAGCGTTTAACCAAGTGAAAATTAGAAATTCGTCTTTCAATTTAAATCTTGTGCCAGTGACACTGGTAAACCCTACCATGGAGCAAGAGTGTTGCAAAGAGATACTACCGTTCTTGCTTCCCCAAGCCACTTCGTCCCACCTGACGGAGCACTCTGTTTCTCTTCAGACTCCCCTTAACGATTCTAAGCCGCCATCCAGAATTATTGAACTTCATTAAAATCATCAAAAAAAAAAAAAAAAGACTAGATGACAGGCCGTCCTCCTCAGATCTAAGGAGCCTCATGCTGGGATTGTGGATGGAATCGGATGCATTTCTGTCCGTCTCCCCTTGGACATATACCACAGCAGCTCAGCAGCAGAGGCTTCTGATACTTCTCGTCTCCTTGTCCTAGTATCACGAGAGCTCAGCCCCACTGCTAGCCCCAGTGAGGGAGCCATTCCTGGGTTTCAGGAATGATAGTGATATGATCAGATTATTAGCAAATAAGGAGATTTGGCTGTACTATGGAGACTGCCCAGGAAAAGACAGGAGTTATTATGCCCATGAATATACCTCAGAGCTCCACTGGGGAGCTGAGCTTGACCACATGACTAGCTTTAGCCTACAGAATGTGAAGGGAAATGCTGTGCGGCACAGCAGAAGCCTGAAGAACCATTGGGTGGTTCTGTTAGTTCTCTTGCTCCTTTCCTTCTGCCTAGAGTATGGTAGGTCCCAGATAGGGACTGTTCTTTGATCCTGGGGTTGTTTCTCTAGCCTGTGTGTCAGAGATACAACCAACCTGTATGCCACATAAAAACTGTTGAAACCTGTAGAGATTTGGGATCATTTGTCACTGCAAGAGAACCTAGAAAAATCTAGGGCCTCAAAATCAATTCAGACAAATGAATTCCTCTCCATCAGGCCTAGGGTTTTAGACGTCAGATTGTCAGTGTCATTACTAAATAATTTTCCTGATGAAGGCTACTGCAAATACTGGTATTTACAGTCTCTTTTCACGACATTCTAGTGCTCTGTTGCTTAGTGCAAACAAATTATCTCAGTTTCTTTACTGTATAAAATTGTAATAATACAAACCTAGCTTACAGTTTAATTAAATTTATCAGTCACCTGCATACTGATGTTCTGGTTCTATTTCTTACAAGAATGGAGCCACAACATTATTACCACCTTAGCTGTGGCTGGAGCATACTGCAGAAGGAGGTGGGAGCTGAGAGCATGAGGAAGAGGACAGAACAGCTCTATTGGTGCACAACCAAATGACTGTGCCCAAATCTCCTAATTTCTTACAACCTAGTTTCTCAAATAACAGGGAACAGATACTGCTTAATATTGGAGAAGAGACACTCAGTTGAATGGAGAGAGGTAGATTGTTAATATTATACTTCAAGTCCAATCCTAATAAACGAAACAGTAAGTAGTTTGGAAATTGCCATAAGCTGAATATTTGTGTCCTCACAATATTTACAGGTTGAAGTCTATGCCCCAATATGACGGTATTTAAAGGCGGGGCCTTTGGATTAGATCACGAGGGTGGAGCCCTCATGAATGGGATTAATGCCTTTATAAAAAATTAGAAAAATAAAAAAATAAAAAACCAGGAAGCTCCCTCACCCTTCTGCCATGTGAGGTCAGAGCAAAAACAAAACAAAACAAAACATGGCCAACTAAGGTACCAAGAAACCATCTCTCACCAGATAAGGGATCAGCTGGCCCCCTTATCTTGGACTTCCAGCCTCCAGAACTATGAGAAATAAATTTCTGTTGTTAAAGCCACCCAATCTATTGCATTTCTGTTACAGCAGCCTGAATAGACTGAGACAGAAATACATCTTCGCTACTCATGAGAAGATGAAGTCTCATAGGAAATTATATACGACTTTTATTCATTCAACAAATTTGTATTGATAAGGTACTGTGTGCCAGGCATTCCTCTCTATATTTGACACATAGCTGTTCACAAAGCAAACAAAACCCCACTCTTGTGAAGCTCACATTGCCCCATGACTCTATGTATTTCTGTGTCTGTTCTGTCATGAGGTCCTGAACACAGGCTCTCACTGTTAATCAGCACTGCTACTTTTTTTCAAGTACATATAGACT
This sequence comes from Halichoerus grypus, assembly GCF_964656455.1. NCBI lineage: Eukaryota > Metazoa > Chordata > Mammalia > Carnivora > Phocidae > Halichoerus > Halichoerus grypus. The sequence continues at coordinate 138,092,133 of NC_135713.1, read as the reverse complement.
ATCTTTTCTAACGTAATTCTGCGGCTCCCATACTGCCTAATTTTTCAACAGTATAATAACCATAATTGGTATCAATACCCATTTACAATTACATTAGCAGCACTGATTTTACAGTCCCTAAATGGATATAATCAACAGAGGAAAAATGTTTACTAAACATTAGTTAGTCTGGAGACAGAGATGATACTTTACCATTCATATAATGACAGACTTTACTTACAGACAATTTGAAAGAAATGTCACTCTCTTTATTCAAATGGTACAACAGTGCAATTAAAACAAGACATTTGTCTTCCAGTGTGCTTTCTCTATCACTACTAATGCACTGGGTCATTAGCTCCAACACTGTGAATACATTCTCACTACCCCATTCAATTTAATTAGTGTACCAGATAATATATAAGAGCATACTTTGTACTACAGCTAATAGTAGGTAATGGCTCTTAAAAAGAGAGAGCAATTGCCTTACTCTTTGATGGCTAAAGAGAAGAAATATATATATGTGTGTGTGTATGTATGTAAATATATATAAAGTGTATATATTTATGTACATATATTTGAAGTCATTGAAAGGTGTCACAACACAGCTCTCTTATGAAGAGCAAAGGTCATCACCATCATCTCTCTAGAAGTAAAGTGAATCTCAGATTGGGATAAATCATCACCACACACAAAGAGCAAATATATCCACACAAAGAGCAAATACGCCAAAGGAGACTTACCCTTTTTTGTTTGTTGAATCACAGTAAGCCGACATAGTGTTCCATTAGCTGGCCTGGTGATCATTTCATACTTCTTGATAGAGTGTTCAAATCCAAATACTTAAGAAATATAGTCTCACATGTTCTTATACCATAGACTGATACTCTGTCAATTTACTCTCAGGATGCTAAATCAATACTGAAATCACACCCTTGATAGAAAAGGGAAGATGTGTTTCTCACAGTGATGGTGTTAAATCTATACATTATGGGATTTAAGCTAACTCCTCTGCTCAATTCACTAATTCCTTACAACTATCTTCAATCTGAATCTATAAGCAGTTATAAAAATCACCAGGATATATTAGCAATGGAGAACTTTCATATTCAGTAAACCTCAACCAAGTCCCAGACATGTGTCAGACAGGGTGCTAGGTCCTGGCACTAAGACTCCACCCAGGCTTCAAATTGCTCAAGATTTAGTAGGAGAGACAGAGAAGGGGAATTGTGGAGAGCTGGGGACAAATTTGGCTATCCAATAACTAGGCTTTGTGATTAACACAGGGCCTCATATTTGAATAATTTTCTGTGGCACCATGTGAATGCTAAACCAATGGGTAATGGATCAGATCAGAAATATGTAAATTCCTCTTAAAAATAGTAGAAGGGCTCCTAGGTTAGAAATGCATGACTGATTTAAGGTATTGTGAGAGAATCAAAATGTTGAATAAATGTCTGCGATTAGATTATTATCATGAAATTAATGATACTATTAAATTAATGTCTTAAGCCTTTTGGGGAGAGATTGATTTTGAACGTACCACCATCCACTGTCCTGGAACAGGCTTTCAGGCAGCCCTGTTTAATTTGGATTAAGGTATTAACATATGTAAAGCCAGAATGCTTGGAGCAGTAGGAGGAAAGGCCAAAGCTCTGCCCCAAGATAAGAGACAGTAAAAAGTCAGTCAATTGGTTATTGTCTTAAACTTTAAGAGACCAGGAGGTCTTAGAGTTTGGGCATTGGTCTCCAGGTCCAAAATGCAACATGGTTGTCTATTCTGAAAAAGAACTCAGAGATAGATTGGCCCTGGTAAGGACCAATTTTTATTTCCACCAAAAGGTGCAGTAAGGAACTTTCACATTCAATAAGCCTCTACTAAGCACCAACCTACTGAGTCAGAAGTGGAGCCAGTTTAGGGGCGCCTGGGTGGCTCAGTCGTTGGGCGTCTGCCTTCGGCTCGGGTCATGATCCCAGGGTCCTGGGATCGAGCCCCGCGTCGGGCTCCCTGCTCCGTGGGAAGCCTGCTTCTCTCTCTCCCACTGCCCTTGCTTGTGTTCCCTCTCTCGCTGTGTCTCTCTCTGTCAAATAAATAAATAAAATCTTTAAAAAAAAAAAAAAAAAAAAAAAGAAGTGGAGCCAGTTCCATTTGGCCAGTTATGTGAGGAGTTACATGTGGAAATCCAAAACTGTTTAGAACACTGCCTAGCTTGGTCCTCTGGCCAGTTGTCTGGCAAACCTGCCCATGGTTTAGCTCAGCTTACAGGGCGGAAAAGTGAATTGGCTAGGCAGTCACAAATATCTAATTTGCATGATAGCTAAATTTCTCATTTTAAGTAAATAACCTGATATCTTGGCTTTCAGATTAGTCTTATGAGTTTCTCATGGTACAGTTCCAGCATCCCCACATCTATCTATCCTGGGACGCTGATAAGACAAATTTCCTAGTCCTGCAAGGCCAACTCTAGCTTAAGATAAGTTTACCAATAAAATGCAACCTGGTATGGTCCCACTTCGAACAATGTGACCTCTCCCACTCTGACCACACCTAATTGGACCACGGATTGGTGTCCAACCCATAGCAGGCTATAGAGAGCCTTGGCATAAGAAGTGAGTGATAAAATAGAATCTATTAGATCTTCCTTAGGACAAATTGACATGACTTCAAAAAGAGTCAAGACACATCAGGATGGATAACAGTGAAAAGATACAAAGAGAATGCAGCTGAAAGAAGCCAAGAGGAAACAGATGAAATATGCCAGCACAAGTCATAAGAAAATAGAATCTAGGGGCGCCTGAGTGGTGTAGTCAGTTGAGCATCCAACTCTTGGTTTTGGCTCAGGTCCTGATCTCAGGGTTGTGGGACTGAGCCCTGCATTGGGCTCCATGCTCAGTTCAGAGTCTGCTTAAGACTCTCTCTCCATCTCCCTCTTTCCCCCCTCTCCCCTCTAAAATAAATAAATAAATCTTTTTTTAAAAAAATGAAAGAAAGTAGAATCTATAAGGTAGAAAGAACTGAGAGGTATTGGTCTCTAGTGACCAGCAGAGAAAAAGTTGCAGGGGCTTCCTAACTGGGGAGCATGCCTGCAGCTCTTGTAGCCTGCTCAATGTCCTGCTTCTTCTTGGGGTTCACCTTTAGTTGTGAAAACAATTCCTTCCTCCTTTATTTCTATAGCAATCCTTCCCAGAAATCCTTACTATGGGAGCTTGTCAATGGTATTATATCCCTTGCAACATGGAAGAGCCTAACATAATTTTTTTTAGAAACATTGAAATACAGACCTCCTGGATCAGACCTCCAGATTTTCACAAGGCTGCTTTTAAAAGATGATAAAATATCTCCCCATGTCTATGTGCTAATGTATTATTAAGAGAAGCCCTTTTTTGTGGCTCAGTCGTTAAGCGTCTGCCTTCGGCTCAGGTCATGATCCCGGGGTCCTGGGATCGAGCCCGCATCGGGCTCCCTGCTCAGCAGGAGGCCTGCTTCTCCCTCTCCCACTCCCCCTGCTTGTGTTCCCTCTCTCGCTGTGTCTCTCTCTGTCAAATAAATAAAATCTTTAAAAAAAAAAAAGAGAAGCCCTTTTTTGAATGAAAACTTCAATATTTTTTCAACCAAACCAATAAACATATTTTTACAAACCTATGAGCAAATAATTCAAAAAGTTCAGAGCTATCATTCACAAACAGAAAATTATTACTTGTCATATGTTCTGAAAACAAAGCAAAATAATCCAATTGAATCATTTTCTAGTCCATGAGATAGAGGATACATGATGGATTTTGATACTATTGATTTAATACAGTTTATATTTTTTTCTGAGGTTCAGTAATTTGATCCAAGTATAATCATTTAGCTCAATTTATTCTTGTCCTTACATAAAACTGTTCTATTCTCATTTCTGTCACCAAATGAATCTCTTGTCTCCAGCTGAAGAACACATTTTCCTTGAAACCTCCATTAAAAATCCAATCCGTGCTTAGCCCCACGCTGACCACTAGTCTCAATCCAAAATGTAGAAATTCTTTCCAATAAAATAAATTATTAAAAAAAAAAAAGCTTGACCATTAGGGCAAGAAAGTAGGCTTAATGGATACTAACTTAAGAGACTATACTCAATAGTACCATAGACTGTATATGAAAACTTTTTTTTCAAATTGGAGAAGCTCCAGGACAATGCTTTTTATAACAACATAGAAAACTGGTGTAAAGAGAACATCACTGTGGACTAGAGTTTGACTGGAAAAATGTCTTGGGGAATATGAGTGTTGGTTTGGGCTTGGCCTGACAGGTGGGATCAGGATAGCAGAGTAGAGGGGGACTATCTCAGGCCATGGGACATGGAGTCAGGAGAAGGTTTTATCCAGGTGCAGGGTCGGGATGGGAGGAAGCAGGGAAACAGAGCAGGCTAGGCAGTGGGGTTCACTGGTGAGGGATATAGAATACCAGGTACAAATGAGCCCACAACAATTGTAGACCTTACATAGGAAATCTCCTAATAAAAGTGGTTTCAGGAAGAGATACTTCTAGCAGCAGGACCTGCTAGATCACCATAGTAATCTAAGTGCAACAGGACAAGTTATCAGACAAATATTCTAGTTGGTCCAGTTGGAATATGGCAAAGGGCAAATTAAACAGACATAGTAAGTGAACAATTTGGAATTGATAGGAGAGATGTGAACAGTATTAAAGTTTAACCAATCTCTTAAGCCTATGTCATCAGATTCTGAAAGTGAGGGTGGAAAGGAGGGAGATGATGTGCTGGGGGTGAGGAAACTGGAGTTTTGAAATGATCAGAGAGCTAGCTTGGTGGATCTGTACATAAGAGAGGAGAAAGGTGTGTCCTTTGTCCTACCTACCTGGTAGGTTATGATCACACAAATTCAGAGCCATTCTGACATGCTCACTTGATGGCCACATAAAAATACAGGTGTTGTTGGGTGATCTAGTAAGGTGCAAGCTCGTGCCCATGCTACGCAATCAGTTAGCAACATATAGCATAGGTCTAGAATGTGGGAGGAGAAATGCTCTTGCCAAGGTCATACCATAGCATGGTAATGAAAGTTTTTAATAAGAAAATAGTGGACACATGCATCCCATACATGAGCCCCAAATACCAATACTGCATTTCTAAAGACACTCAACTCTTTGGTTCAAAACAAGGTATCCTGAACTCTCCTTACAGAAACTCTGATTAGGATTACCGCTGTTTTAGGCTGTTTTCTCTGAGGCAAATGTCCCATTCAATCCATCATCCTTTCCCCAGACTGTCCCATCTACTTGGATCTGCTTGGCTTCAGGCCCTGACATCCCCTTAGTCTTTGAAACTGGGACCTCTGTGCTCACCTGTGTGTTTGATCTTGTCCCAGACACTGGATCCAGTACTATCATAAAAGTAGATAGAATTTGAAGAGCTCTGGGGCGCCTGGGTGGCTCAGTTGGTTAAGCGACTGCCTTCGGCTCAGGTCATGATCCTGGAGTCCCGGGATCGAGTCCCACATCGGGCTCCCTGCTCGGCAGAGAGTCTGCTTCTCCCTCTGACCCTCCTCCCTCTCATGCTCTCTGTCTCTCATTCTCTCTCTCGCAAATAAATAAAATCTTAAAAAAAAAAAAAAGAATTTGAAGAGCTCTAGGCTAATAATTCTGTGGCTCAGCGCTTCATCTCAGCTGTGTGGCCTTACTGTTTTGACTTCATATGCAGAGGATACTTGAGTAAGAGGACACTGGCCTTCTTCTGTGGGACACACCACCCAAGCCAGGTCACTTGGTCTGAGGTTTTGTCTTCTCCTTCCCAGGTGAAATTCTTTAGAGCTCCAAGTCCTGCCTTGACCACAGATCCTTATATCTGGGTCCCCAGCTATTTGTGTGCTATTTGTGGTAAACTTGCACTGATGAACCCAAATATGTATTCCATACAGATGTGTAGAATAGTTCCCTTTTTGAAGGTACTGTTCAAACAAGATTGTGTTCTTACTTTCAAATTCATCTTTTAAATTAAACTTTATTGAATCTAGTACCAAAAGTCCTTGAGTCAGAGAAGAGTATGACTATATACATACATATATATGTATATGAATATATATGTGAATATATGAGAATATATATATATGTGTGTGTGTGTGTGTGTGTGTGTGTATATATATATATATATATATATATATATATATATACACTAAAGTCACATCACAATGGAAGCACTATATAAGGTAATAATTGTATTTTGGAAGAACTGAAATTATAAACATGAACCTCCAAATATCTGAAAACTGGTTTCTTTTTTATAACGCACTGTTTCACACCCTAAAAGACTTCAATACCATATGACTAATCCTAAGAAATCTTCTTTTGATTAAGTAAATCAAATCTGAATGTTTTCCCCATGAAAAAGATCATCCTACAAAATCTATTTGTGAGAATTTTGATGCCATTATAACCACTTTCCTCAAGGGAAGATATTTTTTGATCCATAAAAACAATATTCAGCAAAGAAAACCTACCTATCAAAAGTTAATGAATCTAGATAACTGTTTTATTTCAACTTCTATATCAAAGCCAGAGCATAGACGTTATTTATGTGTGTAGTTATATGGGTAATCCACACTCAGATAAGCAGCACTGAGTCACAATTTGGGAAGGTTCTGTCTTCAGGCTAGCTTTGATTTTGTTTTGTTTCATTTGATTGTTTGTTTGTTTGTTTGGGGGAACAGAGGTAGTTTTAATATTGCCTTGATGGTTCTGGGCCTCCCCCCTGCATTGCCAAGGAACATAAAAGTAAGATCAGAAAATGCGGCCTTGCCATTCTTCAGAATGATGCCTACTTGCCTATAGCTCTTTCCATCTACCAGTCTTCAATGGTTGAGGAGCTGAGGAGTGCCCTGACCCTTTCTCATCAAGGCCCAACCAACTGACCAATCAGGACACTGTCCTTCAGCATCACATGCCCAGCCTCCCATTGAACCCACACTAACATGCAGGCGTGGCAGTTCTTCCACTGAGGCATCAGACAAGCATCACAAAGCAAATTGGAAAAATAAGATTGAGAACTACGGCTCTATTCCTAGCTCATTTTCTCAGGACAACTCAAGGAGGACCCAAGAGGTTAGAATTTAGGCCATGGGAGGTTGCCTCATGAGGGTGCTTCCTCACTTACTAATTCCCTCATCTTCCCAGTTGTCCCATATCATCTCCTCCCAGTCTACCTATAAGAAACTGTCTTCTGGCCAGCATTCTACCTCCCTCCTCCAGAAAATCCCACCTCCACCATTTCAGCAATGCCAGCCCCTTATTCCTAACTGTTTCTTGCAAATTCTTATGGCTTCAACTTCAACCAGAAGTTATGTAGGTTTTTTTCTGCCTAAGGTTCCTGTTGGCTTCAGAAGGGTGGATGAGCCCTGGTACTACACATGTATACAGGGAAATAGTATATAGCCTGATTTGGGTTGACTCTCTCTGAGTAAAGTGAAAGACTAAATACACGAACAGACAACGGCCAGACCACATATAAAAACAGAACTCTGACCCACCATCTGCAGCAACCACCAACCCATTATCTATAGTAACCAGCACAGGAAGCCACCTGCTAAGCCAGACTGGTAAGAAATTAGACCACTCTCTCTAGCAGCCAATCTCAGAGACAAAAATAACCCATGTAACATTCAACCCCAAACAGCCAGAACTTGATTAGTAACTGATGGATTTTAAAATTTTTGAACCCACTTCCAACTTAGAGCCAACCAGAGAAAGCCAAATACACACCCTTCACCAATATGTACCACGAACTGCCTGGCTTGAAGTTAGCCCACCTGTACCTTCCCCATGCCAACAGCCTCCATGCAGGGCATCTCTGAAGTCTTCTTTTTTTCCACTATAAAGTCTTCCCAGTCCTCTGCCTGCCTTTGAGACAAACAAAACAAAAGTGACAGTCACTGATTCCCTTGCAAGCCCTGAATAAACAGCCTTTGCTCATGCTCATTTGGTTGGTCTTCATTTATTTCCATGGAAGCCTGGTGCTAAGTTCCTCCATGACTAAAGTCAAGCTCATCTCATCACAGTAGGAATTAATTAATTATCAGTTAATTAATTGATTAATTACCCTAGGGAGGCTCAGTTTACTGGTCTCACATGAAGGAAATACGTTAAGATGATTTCAAAGCTGCTTCTTGAGAACTTTGAGAAAGAACTGACATCATTTTGCTAAAGGAACATTTGACTCCTACTTGTTCCTCCTTTTATTACCAGAAGCCCACACATTAGTTGAGAATGGCTCTTCCTGAGTCAACCAGAATGGATGGCACTGTCTCCCAATAGATTATTTATGATCCTAATGGGGTTGAGGGGGGAGGGTCGTTTCATTCCCTCTCACTACATTTAATTTACTTTTCCCCAATTTGAAAGCAAAAGGCTTTTCGGAAAGTCATACAAACCAGTGTAAGGAAGGAGATAGAAGATACCATCTTTGGAAAGAGTGGGAGGAGGAGACAGACCTGAAAGACAAACAAAGCTATACCTGAAAAGGATCTCTCACCAAGAGATCATTTAATCAATTACTTCCATTATTATGGAATGGGGGCAGTGGGGACAAGATTCAAACATTTCAAGGGTTTCTTGAATTTGTTGAAACAATTTGGCAACCCAGGAAATAAGAGACCAAAAGATTTACAAGGAATTGCTTGGAACATTTACAGATTTAAACAGAAAGTTGTAAATCTGTAATTTATTTAAATTATATGTGGAGGTAGGAGCCCCAGATTAAATATAAATTTTACTACCACAGTGATATAGTGTCAGGAAAACTGGTTGGAAAAGCCTACAAATTAAGCATTTGCATAAGAAATTAAGGAAAGTCCTAGAGACAAACTCCCAAACACACAAAAAATATCCCAAAAGAGGAAATAAGGATTACAGGCTTTACCCAATAGCAATACACCAGTCACCGAAAGAGAAGCAAGGTTAGATTTACTTTGCTCTGTCATAGCCCCTATTTTTTTTTAAGATTTTTTATTTATTTACTTGAGAGAGAGCATAGAGGGAGAAGGAGAAGCTGCTGAGCAGGGAGCCCGATGTGGGACCCGATCCCAGGACCCTAGGATCATGACCTCAGCCGAAGGCAGACGCCCAACAACTGAGCCACCCAGGTGCTATGTCATAACCCCTAAGAGTGGCAAGTTAATAGTGAATAAATTTTTGAGCCTTCAAAAGTTCCTTGAGAGACTTTAAGAAGTTTGACTAATATTACCAGAAGGAGAGAAACCTTCTTGCCACTTCCTCATGGCCCAGGATGGATGAAGCCAGAGCAGGACAGGAAGCAGCCAGGAGGCATGGCCCTCCCTGGGCAGCAGTGTGACCTCATCATTCAGGTTCTCCAGGGACCCTGCACCAAGCATTTCCAGAGCAGCAGAGGGTACTCTGTTTGCAGATAACTGAAGACAGTGCCCTTGGCCTGAGCATCATCCCCCTCACTGTCAATGTTGGATACCCATGGAAGGGATGTACAGGGTTGCCCAGATAGCAGAGGCCACAAAAAAGGATTAGTCTTACACTCACACTACTTAGAGAAATACATGAGTAAGAATCCTAGCCATAAATGTGGAAAACTTCAAGTGGGACTAGAGTCCCCAAATAAAAGATAAAGATGAGACCCAAAACAACAGTACTTATTACCATTCATAGGATCCCCATTTTTCTTCAAGGATAATATGTAGTTTGAAGAAACACTACTTACAGATAGCATATAATTTTATTTTCAGGGATGTTATTTCAAAACCTTTTAAATGATGTGTTTTCTATTTCTCTCCCTCTATTCACCACCACCTTGAATCATGATTGCCATCATGAGCCCAGAGAAAGTTCCTTCCAGGCTGGAAGAAGAAATAAAGGAAGATCTCATCGGCAGAATGAAAGTAGAGGAGGAGGAGGCAAAGAGGAGGAGGCAGCCAGACACAAATGTTCTACTTCCATGCCTAGGCGAGAATTCTAGAAGACAGTGGTGATAGTGAGGTGAGGAGAACACATGGTTGGCCTCCTCAGTGGGTAGCCTGGAAAACTTGCAACCTTCTAGGAGTAGCCTGGCATGTGGCTCAGCACCCCATCCGCCATATGCAGGAGCGAGGTAGCCCTGGCAGATGGACCTGGCAAGGCAGGTGAGTCTGAGCTTCTTCTCCTGCCTTTCCTCCACCTTTACGTGGCTTCAGGGGCTCATGGAGTGCTGTGGGTGTGGTGGAGCACATGCAGAGATGCAGAGGCCCCAAGAGAACTGCGGGACTGGCAGAGGAATGGAGTCCACACATGCTGCAGCATGTGGGGATTTCCACATCAAAAGAAAATGGCCAGGTCACAGGCTTCAGCAAGCAGTGACAGCACACATGTCCAAGAGTCCAGGTGGGGTCAGAGGTACCTCAGTGTACTCCAGACCAATCAGAACAGAGAGGATCCAGAGGACGCCCGGCAGACAATGAGGCTCCCTGCCCCAACACCACTAGATGACATAAGGCCCTCCTCTATGTGACAGGGTGCCATCTCAGAAAGGAGCTAAGGAGAGAGAGAAAGCATAAGAACTGAGCATTTACCTAAAAGAGAATGCCAGACAAAAAGGATCTTGAAGGAGTCAGAGAATCATTTTGTAACTTCAGAATTCTCCTGTTCCACCACCCTCTACCACTCCCTATACCTAAACCCAAGGAGATAAGCCTCATGAGGAAATATATCAATTGCAGGAAAGACAAAGTTCCATCTTATTTTCACATCCAACTTGACCTCATACATTTCTAATCTAAGATTCCCTCAAGGGGCACCTGGGTGGCTCAGTTGGTTAAGCATCTACCTTCGGCTCAGGTCATGATCCCAGGGTCCTGGGATTGAGCCCCGCATTGGGCTCCCTGCTCAGCGGAAAGCCTGCTTCTCCCTCTAACTCTCCCCCTGGCTTGTGCTCTCTCTAACTCTCTCTCTCTCTCTCAAATAAATAAAATCTTTTAAAAAATAAGATTCCCTCAAAATATTACATATGTACATATATATACACATATATATATACATAAATATATGCATACATATATACATATATGTCTTAAATATTATAGTTTATGGTGCACCAGGATGGCTCAGTCAGTTGGGCGTCTGCCTTCGGCTCAGATCATGATCCCAGGGTCCTGGGATGGAGCCCCAAGTCAGGCTCCCTGCTCAGTGGAGAGCCTGCTTCTCCCTCTGCCTCTGCCTCTCCCCTGGCTTGTGCCCTCTCTCCCTCTCTCTCTTTCTGTTAAATAAATTAAATCTTCAAAAAATATATTATAGTTTATGAGAGAAAATGCAACTGACATGAGGGAAAGAAAGTTCATAGGACAAATATGGATGAAGACTGGTTTGGAAATCCCCCCCGCCCGCCCTTTTTTTTTTTTTTTTTTTTTTTTGTCTGAGGATGGCCAGCGGAGGTGCAGGAAGTTGAAGGTGAGAGTATATGGAATCCAAGGGAGAGAGCCACACTGAGGTGGGTGAACACAGTCCGGAGTGTCAGAGAGGACTAGGGGTCTGAGTGAAGAATACAATGGTACAGCAGGAGCCGTGGCATTAATTATAACAAATCTCTAAGCAATGGAGATAATGGCATTTTCAAAAATGTGCTTCCAACGTTGTGATGAATCTATCTATGCCTATGCCTTCAAAAGACAACAAGAAAAATGATGAGGCATTTTTTCCATACACAGCATACTAAGCTTTAAAATTCAGTATTACTTCCGAATCATATGTTATTGACTCCTGTGGAGCTTGAGGTATATGAGTTGTATAAAAACATGGAATCATGACAGAAAGATCATTCTGATTCTAACTTATTACAGATGCTGTCTGGAGTTATTTACAATAAAGAAGGTGCTTGTTTCCAGTAAGAGCCTAGAATTTTCTTAATGCCATTTTCACAGTACCTGCACTGGCTTAGATGTAGGACAGAGTAGAATTACAAAGAGTTTGTCTTTGGAAGGCCACCACAGAGGTCTGAAAAACCTCTCCAAAATATTCCCTAAAAATACTATGCCTAAGCCCCAGAGGTCACACCTTTGTCTATACTTTGCTTAAATATTGATGTTCTTGAATTTCCTAGTTTATTTTTTTTTAAAGATTTTATTTATTTATTTGACAGAGAGAGACACAGTGAGAGAGGGAACACAAGCAGGGGGAGTGGGAGAGGGAGAAGCAGGCTTCCCGCCGAGCAGGGAGCCCAATGTGGGGCTCGATCCCAGGACCCTGGGATCATGACCTGAGCCGAAGGCAGGCGCTTAACGACTGAGCCACCCAGGCGCCCCGCTGAATTTCCTAGTTTAAATCAGTGCTGGGTCTATTCCTTGCTGAGCAGCAATTCTGAGCATCTGAGATAAAGTGGTGGGCAGGCCCCTAGCATGGCATTTGCAAAGGGAGAGGGAGTCAGGCAAACACCCCTGGACCAGAGACAAATTATAATCATGGGAGAGGTTTAAGGATTCTGAGTATAATCCAGGGCCAGTTGGCTTTTCCCTTCACCCCAAGAAGGGAGGAACTAGAAATAAAAGCTAAAGATATATCTTGCTAAAGACCCTCAAACCAGAACTGATTAGAAACCATCTAACTCTAGTAACAGGTACACAGAAGGGAGTATAGCATTCTCCATGAAACAGGGCCTGGAATCATTGAAATTCTGGAGAAGACACAGCAGCCTTGGACCCTCAAGGACTCTAACGCATCAGCAGAAGGTGAACACCATGGACTCCAGGAGAAGGGGCAATGATGTGTAGGCTGAGCATCAGTGCCTGACAGATGAGGCAGTACTCAGGGGAAGAAGAGGAATCCAACAGAGAGGACACCATTGTCCAACAAAGGCATCAGGACCCAGAGGATACCATGTGACTTATTTATGAACCCAACAGAAATGTCTTGAAGGATTTCCAGATATAATTACTTGAGAAAGCAAAAAGGATTTTGCAGGAGATAGAGTTCCTGTATTGGCAGATAGACACGAAAGGCACACAACATTGGCTATTATTGTTAACATCTCCCCATATATAAGATTAGGTAAGTGTAGCTAGGGAAACACAGATTATATAGATGTCAAGGCAAGTTTCCATAATCATCCTCAGAGTTCCAGTGATTCTTAACCTGGGTTCCAGGACCCCTAAACAATCCAAAGAAATATTTAGGGAATAAAGGCTTTCAGGTTTTTATAAATAAACCCACAAGTTTGCAAAATTCTATGGGTGTGCCTTTATGGATATTTTTTCAGGGGAAATGTTTTCATCTCACTATCAAAGGAGTATGTGACCCCACAGAAGTTAAGAACCTAAAATCCTTCTTGCTGCATCACAAATATTTGTCTCATTCCTCAGGACTCATGGCAATGGGAAAGGCCTCTTTTGGTCCACTCTGAGAGCTACAGAGTTGTTTTCAAAGATCTATGATCAAGAATATCCTTTATCTCCAGAATCTCTGCCCTTGCAATGTCAGAAACTCCCATCCAAGTGGTGGGTGTCATGCTTTCACTCTTTCATCCCCCAGACTGGCAGCAAGGAACTGTGTTCAGCTGACCCAAAAGAATTTCAATGGATCCCACATGACAACAAATGCAAGTGGCAAAAATATAGCCCATTTCACATTATTTATGAACGTTTCATATGACTCCCCGCCCCACCCCAGTGAAAATAGTGGAAACCACAGTTGAGTAAAGACTGTAAAATCAGGCTCTGTGTATTTAGCAACAAGGACCATCTGGATGGAGAGATAAGATACTGGACCTGCTCTAGTGGACATTCTTTATGGGCAAGGAGATTTTGTAGTGATTTATTAGTTTTACGGTCACAGCAACTTCAGGTGATAGCAGAGAAACATCCTATTTTCTTGTTGAGATCTGTAGGTATTCTGCATATGCCTTGGAACTGAAAAGAGAAGAGTAAAATCACAAGGGAATGGTTAAACATCAGATGATTAATAGACTTTTTTTTTTCTTCTCTTTTTAATGACCACATTCCAGCTCCTTTCAGCACTGTTAAGTTGGAGTATTATAATGATAAATCCAATTAAATACACAAGTTACCAGTATGTGACCTTAGTCCGGCACCATTGACCTTGTAGGTGTTTCAGTTCCGTTGAGATAATTGCCAAGAGAACAAATTATAAATATAGGCTGTTACTACTGTAAGCAAAATCCACTGCAAAAGCAGTTAGTTCTGAGATAAATTGCCTAAGGAATCCACCAGATCCCCCAAGGTCTTTCTGTTGTGTTCACTAGTCAAGATTCGAACTTCAACACTAAATCAAAAATTCTAGTTTCCAGAGAGTTCTCAGAATTTTAAACAGTGTCTTAAAATGCATTTCACTCTGCACATTAAAACCTAAAGAAGAATCGATCACTTCAAAAATTATTACTCTGTGATCTATGGCATTGAGATAATTCAACAAATTTTGGTCATACATAAGGACACATTTATACCAAAAAAGGGATTTTCAAAGGACATTTCATCTGGTGAAACTCATTTTTTTAATGACAATTATTACTTATTCTGGGGACACCTAACCATTAATGGTGGGATAATCTCAAGATACAGCTGAACATTTTTAGAAAGTGAAGCCAAAATTAATCAATCTATCTAATTTCTACTAAGGGGAGAAGAAAGGTCCTCTGAAGACCACATTTTCTTATGAGACTATAAGTTTAAGACAGCAGTATAATTGGAAAGAAATTTATTAAAGGGCTGGAAATTATCCTCAAATTAAAACATTTACAGCCTAAAGCTGTAATTAGGGCAAAGGTAAAGGCAAGAGATTCTCAAAGCAATCTTGGCTGCTTCTGACTGCTCCTTGGATGCCTTCTTTGCTAATTCATTATCTTGCTTCCATTGTTAATTATGGGGGCTCCCCAAGGTTTGATAACGATTCTTTTGCTTCTTTTCCTTTCCCTCTATTTTATTCATTAACTTACATGATTTGAATAATTTACATAGAGATTGAGCTAACTTTGATGGATGCCCACTGAATGCTCAGCACTGTGTCAGGCACTTATAGGGTTAACTGTAGACCTTGTGTGAAATGCCTAATCCCCCTGATTATGTCTTTCCACTAGACAGTTCCACATGACTGTCTTAACTCTATCAGAAAGCTATGCTGAATATGGTGCAGGAGGAAGACACCTGGGGGTCAAGGGGCAGGGTTCTTGTCCCAGCGCTATCATTAATTAGCTATGTGACCCTCAGCAAACCCCTAGATCTCTCCCATCTCAGTAAAATAAAGATGTTGAACTAGACCCAAAATTAAAAACTGGTACTCATTTGGACAAATCCAGGTTTTAAACATATGTGCTTGGCCTGCACAATGATTTTTAAATGTGGAAGTTTTAGTAAAATTCTACATTTCTGTCTTCTCTGGAAAAGTAGAAGATATAAGCCTGATTTCTGTGATGGCAATAATTGGCTACAGACAAGATGTAGCTGCCCCTCCAGATTATTCCCTCAATTCCCAATGTTCCCTACTGTGTTACGAGTATTCCCCTTCACCAACTCACTTTACATGACCTGCTTCTCAACCAGATGGCCAAGGCAAGCACTAAAATGCATTAGTTTTACTTCTATAATTCCAGCTCATGATTTATTTCAGACTTTCTCCCCCCTTAGTCCAGAACCATAAGCATAACATTTGAAATCTACCTCAAACTCTTCAGTGTTAAATAAATTCATCTCTTATTGTGGGCTATCCATCCCTTTATAACTTCTGTTTGACCATTTTTATCATATCTAAGCCCCAAAGACTTTAAAATCTTGTTTTTACCTCCTTCTGTACTTCACTCATAATCAAATGCTATAAACCCCTTCTCAGAAATTGCAGGTCACTATATCCAAAGCTAGTATTCTTAATAAGGCTCTCCCTAACCAGTTCGTACGTTGAAAGTAAGAGCACCCATATTTCTTATAAGTCTACAAAGTTTCTAACAACTTAGCACATCTTCTAAAGAAGCAATCATGGATTTCAAGGATTTTCAAAGCGGAAAACTACAAGTTGCTATCTAAGAGCCATTTTTCTCATCCTCCCTTAGTTAGAAAACCCAGATTTTACTTGGTCAGTTGTTGGCGGGGGTGAGGGGTGGAAATCACTGCAACCACCTAAAAGACTACATTTCCCAGACACTCTTGCAACTAGATGTGATCATGTGACTAAGCTCTGGTCAATAGGATAAGCATGGGAATTCTGGGTAAACAGCCTAAGGAAAACCACCTCAACTGGGGGAAAGCTTCCTCCCCCCCCCCTTTTGCCCCTTTTCCATCTGCCTGACTACAAAACTGACAAAGGTGGACTCTCTTGTCCAGCTGACCTACCTTCCCAGTAATCCTTACATTTTCTCTCTTTAAATCATGATGACTCTTTTTTTCTGTAACTATATTTTACCTCATCTATCAAGAGTTTCCAAACTAAGAGCATCAAGCCCTTGTCACCCCTCTTAACCCAGGAACCTCTCTGACCCTCACATTGCAGGCTTTTTTTCTAGCTACTTTCTTAGCACCCAGGCTAAAATGTTTTACACAGTGGATCAGAATCACAAAGGAGGGGGAGGGTCTTAGCAGAAAAGAAAGAGAATAAGAGCTGGAAATGAACAAAGAAAGAGAGGGCCAGAGAATGGAGAGGACTTCAGCTTCTTCTCAATTTGCTGTGGAGGACTTATGTTTTGTCTTATTCTGTTTTGACCCATGAGGCATCTGTATCCCCTCACCCCACAATGAGCCATAAAAAAGAAGAGTATGGGGTGAAATTTAAAATGAAAAGATAGTATTCCTAAAAGGCATAAGGTTGGCCCTGAGTTTGGAACACAGGTTGGGATTCCATATAACGCCCAGAAGCAACCTCCATTCTCACACACTCCATGGTCTGTGTATAAGAGAAGATCCCTAGGCCTGTATCTGTTCATTGTATGACTGCAGTCTTAAGAGTTTGCTGATCTCAATATGCACCTGTTTCAACCCCACTTCTCTGGTCATCTTTAGCTTCTCAGAAAACCACGAGATGCAAGGTAGCAAGAGCCATGAGGTTACCTTGCCTCTAACTGCTTCTTCGCCTTCCCTGCCATTCTTATCCCATTATATAGCAAAATCTATTACAGAACCTCTTTCATCTTCTCTTCCCTTTATGGGCAGTTAACTCTGTCACCTGCCAGCCAGGTAAAATGTTGTGAGGGTCACTATCAAAGAAAGTAAAATAATATAACAATGTCCACAACAGAAAAAGAAAAACTAATGAGCCATGGACCTTAATATATTTATATATCCGTGGGTCAGTTCTGTGAAATTCCTTGAAGCCTCCCTGCTTTCAATTAGTGAAGAGATGGTTTATTTGAGTCATTAAGCTTTCCTAAAATACAGTGGGAAAACACAGAGTTGCTATAGCTTGGAATTTCATCCAGACCACAAAAGAGCATCAGGATTGAATATAAAGTATCTGCATGTCCCAACAGAGGGTAAGCCCAGCACAGAAAGTATGAAGGTAGTTGGAGATGGTCAGTGATGTAAGCCATAGATGATATCAAGAAGGCTATTGGCTAGTAGCCAAGCCCACCCCTGAAACTCTCAGTCACTTAAAAAAAAAAAATGAGGTTACATAAAATCCAATACAAACTTGTTCAAGCGAAGAATAAAGTGACTTAGAATTGGCTTAAGATGCAGCTG
Source organism: Halichoerus grypus (assembly GCF_964656455.1). Taxonomy (NCBI): domain Eukaryota; kingdom Metazoa; phylum Chordata; class Mammalia; order Carnivora; family Phocidae; genus Halichoerus; species Halichoerus grypus. The sequence continues at coordinate 138,074,496 of NC_135713.1, read as the reverse complement.
CTTGAAGGGACTCAGATGATGTCACCAGATATGTTCCATCTGTCACCTCTACTTTGCTCTGCTCTGCACATTAGCTTCATTTTTTAACACAGACACCCTCAATGGCCCATAAGTGGTTGCTGCAGCTTCAGACCTTTGGCCCACCTTATAGCTTCTTAGACCTTAGCCTAAAACTTGAGCAAAAACTAAAGCAAGTGTTGCCTGGGAGAGTCTGCCAAAGTGCTCTACTTCTCTCTCTGAGAGAACCTGCTTGAGGCACATGCCTAGCCTGGAACCAATGACAAGAGCCCGTGAAGCATGAATGACTTAAAACTGGATCATATATTCCATCCCTGCAAGTGGGGAAGGCATGGTTCCTGGAGAGATGTGGGTTGTGATGACCAAAGAAAGCAAAATGATTAAGGGGTAGCCATAAATAAACATATGTACATGAGCATGTTGGACCCTGATTACCAAAAGAAGTGCATATCTGGACAGGAAACAAAGGGGCACCCAGAAAAGCAAGGCAGAGAAATTATTTCATCCAAATATATAACAAGGTTGAATCCTAGTTATTACAACAGAGGCACAGATCAGTAGCAGAGTAAGAACAAGAAGAGATTGGGAGAAAATTCTGTCACTGCCACATGCTGAGGTCTAATTTGTCTCAGTTTCTGGTAAGGACATGGTCCTGTCACCCTTTCTGTGGCAAGAGAAGCACCTCTGAGGCAGGGCCTGACATTCTTCTATTCAAGAATGGAGTGGGCTTTAGCTGGGTCCAGAGGAAGAAAGATTCGCTTCATACAGTGTCCTTAAATCCTTGGTCTTTTCATTTCGTTGGCAATGATGAAGAGGGGAAGAAAGTGCCCAGCTGCTCAGTTTCCATGACCCATGGAACAGTCTTTCTGAAAAAAAATCAGTGGTTACATCTCAAGTCTTGAAACTGTCAAAACTATGCCAACTTCGTCCAACCTGCAATAGAGTGACTTAATGAATTAGGCCAAGTGGGCAGGAGAGTGCCTAAATGCCTCACTTCGGATTCTGAACTGGTTTCTTATCTCAAGTCCTATCAAAAGATGTAATTCAGGAGCTTGAAAGAGAGGAGCCTTCCCTGAAAGGCGTCAGCCGGGGACCACCTAATCGATGATGACAGCCTGACACCTCTCCTGGAGAGCATCGTGACAGGTCTGGATACTTGAAATCATCAGCTGCCAGAGGCCAGGTTCCAAGCAGCCATTGCCAGAAGAGGACAAAACAGAGACTCATGTGAGCAGGCAGCATGCGAAGCCCCCAAAGCAACAAGTGCACAGGCAGGGAAAGCGGGGGGGGGGGGGGGGGGGGGGGGGGGCGGGGGGGGTTGTGTTGTGATCCCAATTTCCACACAAAGCTCACACATAAGCAAGTGTATGGCTACCACCAGCGGAGCTCTAAAGAGAGCTGTCAGAGGGCCTTGTTTTTCAGGGCTGTTTCTGACTGTTCCTTCTGTCTTGCTGGACCAGATTCTCTGATTCTCCCTGTGTTGAGGCTGGTCTTTGTTCTGCTGATGACTGTGCTTCATCCCAGGGTTCTACATGGAAGCTCTGAATTCCATTCTAACAAAACTGTTTTTAATTTAATATCCTCATTCTAACTAGATTTAGTTTCATATCCCTAGATTGGCTTGAAAAATACAGTGGTTTTATTCTAAATCTGAGTATATGCCATAGCAAAATGCACTAGTATTCCTTGCCCAAATATTAATTTCCTGCCGAGCTTAAGGTTAGATTCTGTCTCCATAATTTCTTCGCAAACTCAAATTATTTAGTACATACACTGATTAAAACATTCAAATATGTATTGACATTTAATTTGCATGTGTTTATTGTGTTTATGCCACTAAATAGGTGGCATATTCATTCAAGGCACAAACAGAAAATTAAATGATTTTTGCACCTCCAAAACAATTGGAGAAGTGCCAGTGACTTTCTTTACTCTTTACCTGAGGCTCCATGACCATCATCGTCTGCATTGTCTTCCCTATTTGGAATTCTGGAATTGGCCCCTTCTGAGACAGGCTAATTGTCATGAGCCCCTCAGGTCAGTGGTGAGACATCAGCATTAAATCGTGCTTGCTATCAGCCTCACCATGACCCCAGTCAAGTATGTAGGTTCTTGAGAACCATAAAAAGGCTTGATCCATGGTAGGTTCCCACATACTGAATCTTGGGTTGGTGGTATGCCTTATTCCTCAATTCCTCTAAACTAGATGTCTTGCCAGTTACTTTCTCCAACTCCCAAGGACTCAGTTTTCCTACCTGTAATCAAACCTCCTTCTTGTTCTCCAAACACTTCCTCCTAGACATTTCATTACTTTGTTCCACCTGCCTGTCAATATATTCTTTTAGACCAGCTGGAAGCTTCTGACTTATTAAGAAACCACCTGTACCCACTTGCCATTTTTAATATGTAATGCACATTATGATACATTCATCTGAGTAGACCTTTCCTGCCCCCCTGAAGCTTGGCCAGGGTGTTCCCTAACCATGGTCATGAATGCTTCTTATCCCGGCCCCTTCCTTACATACAGTTCTGGCTTGAATATGGCAGATATTCAATAGTGGTATTTATTTGTCTTGGTTTTATATCCTCAAATAATTGAAAATGGGAAAATGGTAATCTTATTGTAAGCCTAGATCTGTGCAGTACTTCTAAATACCTGAAGCCAAGTATTATTTTTCATTCTGTGTTCTTTTAAGAACACATCAGTTTATTTCTTGCCCAAACACTAATCTCCCCATCATGCAGATGAGCATTCTCCTGCTTTGCCACTGAAAAAGCCCTATTTCAGAGGAGAATATATACATACTTCATGGGTCAGACTTGCTTCCCCATTAACTGTCTTTGAATTATAGTGTTCTGTCTTAAAAATAAATACAAATTCAGCTTTTATCTCATTATATATATATATGTATATATATACACACACACATATATACACACACATATACATATATAATTTTATCTATATATACTTATATAGAGAGATGAAATATACATTGACACTACATTTTAAAATATTTAATTACTTCCCATCAAGTAGGAACAGTAGCTACTTTAAGAACACTGATTCAGTTTGTTCTGTGGGTTCATACACTTTCAATATACAGGTAACATCCATGTTCTCCAGCATGTACTCACACCCTAGGTTTGTTTTTATTTTTTTTTAAGATTTATTTATTTGAGAGAGAGCATGTGTGCATGCTAATGCACTAGGTGGGGGGAGGGGTAGAGGGAGAGAGAGAATCTCAAGCAGATTCCGTGCTCAGTGCAGAGCCTGATGTGGGGCTCAATCCCATGACCCTGAGACCATGACCTGAGTCAAAATTAAGAGTCAGTCACTTAACACACTGACCCACCCAGACGCCCCTCTCACACCCTAGTTTGACAATGCACATAGATACAGACTAAGGTTATTTTAACTTTTTGAGGAACCTCCATACTGTTTTCCAAAGTGACTGTACGAACTTGCATTCCCACTAACAGTGTAAGAGGGTTGCCCTTTCGCCACATCTTCTCCAACATTTGTTGTTTGCTGCCTTGTTAATGTTTGCCATTCTAACTGGTGTAAGGTGGTCTCTCAATGTGGTTTTGATTTGAATTTCCCTGATGGCTAATGATGTTGAACATTTTTTCATGTGTCTGTTAGCCATTTGGATGTCTTCTTTGGAGAAGTGTCTGTTCATGTCTTCTGCCCATTTTTTGACTTGATTATTTGTTTTTTGGGTGTTGAGTTTTGAGAAGTTCTTTATAGATCTTGGATACCAGCCTTTTATCTGTAGTGTCATTTGCAAATATCTTCTCCCATTCCGTGGGTTGCCTCTCAGTTTTGTTGACTATGACCCAGCAATTGCACTACTGGGTATTTACCCCAAAGATACAGATGTAGTGAAAAGAAGGGGCACATGCACCCCAGTGTTCATAGCAGCAGTAACCACAATAGCCAAACTGTGGAAGGATCTGAGATGCCCTTCAACAGACGAATGGATAAAGAAGATGTGGTTCATATATATAATGGAATATTACTCAGCCACCAGAAAGGATGAATACCCAACTTTTGCATCAACATGGATGGAACTGGAGGGGATTATGCTAGGTGAAATAAATGAAGCAGAGAAAGACAATTATTATATGGTTTCACTTATATGTGGAACATAAGGAATAGCATGGAGGACATTAGGAGAAGGAAGGGAAAAATGAAGGGGGGTGGGAATCAGAGGGGGTGATTAACCATGAGAGACTATGGACTCCAGGAAACAAACTGAGGGTTTCAGAGGGGAGGGGGTTGGGGGGATGGGTTAGCCTGGTGATGGGTATTAAGGAGCACTGGGTGTTATACGCAATGAATCATGGAACACTACATCAAAAAGTAATGATGTACTGTATGGTGACTAACATAATAATAATAAAAAAAGATATAGACCAAGGTTAATATTTTTTCAGAAGAAAATCATATGATCTATTGGATTGAATATAAATATGATTGACAATGCCTACCTCTTTTTAGACTTCTTAAAAATCTACCTTATTTTCTTTTTCTCCATGTCCCCTATAAAATAGGAGAGCAATGTTTCCCTCAAAATGTTGTGAAGTTGAAAACTCCTATTTTCCCTTCCAAAAGGAAGATGGCAATTCCCAGCTACCGCAAATAAGATGAAATACATGATGTAATTTTTAGTCCTAACCTTACTGAAAATACATTAAATCCATGTATTAACTCTGGATCTACATTCATATCTGTAATTAGTAATATAAATACAACTTTTTTTACTACTTTTTTTTACCATTTCATCTCTGGCCCCTATACCTTTCAGAGGAAAAAAAAATTAAGCATAACATACTTGAAATAAAAGTCCACTTTACTGTCTTATATTCAGACACTTTTTGGTGCCCAGTCACAAGAAAAACGTATGTCAATTAAGATCAAGTAGAGAGACAAACCAGGAAACAGACTCTTAACTGTAGAGTACAAAGCAGAGGGGAGGTGGGTGGGAGGATGGGGGAAATAGATAAAGGAGATGAAGAGTATATTTATCATGATGAGCACTGAGTCATGTAGAGTGATGCTGAATCACTATATTTTATACCTGAAACCAATATAACACTATATGTCAACTAGATTGGAATTAAAAAATAAAATAAAATAAAATAAAAAAGTAAAATGATCTTCAAGTAGATAATATAGTCCAAAAAATGTTACTTTTATGAGAATTTGATGGACCTTTACACAGAAAGACTTAAAACAAAACAAGTGCCAAGTGACCTGGGAGCTCAGTCCTTTAAAAATGAAAAGGCAGGTTTATTATACAGTAAAGTTTTACAGAACAGTAGCATTTATTCCAGTGTGGTTGGGTGGGAAGAAAGGATAGTGATCAGAATGGCAGATTTCACAATTCAGAAGATCATAGTCCTGAAGGAGTCTTTGGGTCCTTTTTGGCTCCACCATGTCCTCGAGTATTGGACACAACTCCCTTTGCAGGAAACAGGAGAAGAGAGGAATAAAGACCTCTTTGAAAAGCAGTGATAAAGGGATCCCTGGAGGATTTCTGAGCTCTTGAAATGATCTTCATGGCAACAGCTTGACTCTGCTTCCTGCTTCAGTGAAGGTTGCTGGAATATGAATTAGGGGTGAAGCACCAGAGCTATTTGCAAGTTAATGTTAAAATTTGATTTCCCAAACTCAGGAATGCAGTTGATTTGCAGTTAAATCAAAACAGTGCTTTAAAGGCACCCTACAAGGGAGCTCAGTGCGTGATATAAGCACCAACCAGCTTTGCTTTTACAAGTGGTCTCACAGGGGAAAATATAGGGAAGATTCCATCATCCTCATGTTAATGACCCAGAAATGTCTGCAGAACACGGTATCTCACTGATGGTCACAATCTCAGATGATGTCACCAAAGGTCATGTATGGAAACTGCAATGAGTTTGAGGATACGTGCTCTTCCTATCTTAAAGCCTAAAGATTCCCCAGCATCACTTTTGACGTCAACAGTTTTTTATAGCATCAAGGTAACACGCTGTTCAGAAGCCATACTTCCAAATCTTTTCTTACTTTGCAACTTTAGGACAGATGGTATAATTTCCAATGCTTAATCTGTACTTCCCACAATTTGGAAGATTCTATTAAATTTGTTGGGTAATTGAAATTCCTTATTGAATTAGTTATTGAAAGTTAAATAGCTTCTCTTGCAAATTACCCAGAAGCTGGTGATGGTGGCAGATACTCAATGAGAGTCCTTCATGACCCGCGAATCATTCCCACAAACCTGTCCAGGCCTGGGGGGAAGTAAAAGGAAGCTCTGTCCAAAAGAGTGGTAACTTCCACTACATCATCATACTGCCTAGGATTGGACAATTATCTGCATTCACATTCTCATTCAATGCTGCACCATGCTATGCTATTTTCAAAGGCATTTACATGATGTATGGTGCCACCAGTAACAGTAATGTGGCTGAGCGACCCTGAGATGAACTGATACAGTCTGTTCCCTGGTACCATGTGTACCCTTACCATCTGTAAGTGCAAGTCCTTACATGCACATGAAACATGTCCTAATGGTTGGCTACCTGGCTTCTTCTGCTAGTAACCAAACCATCTAGATTTCAGAAACTATGCTCTAAGGTAGACGTAAAGCAAACTCACTGTATGCTTTATGCAAAGTGGCAGTGTTTTTTTTAATGGACTGTTAGCTACAGATATCTTCTACAGAGGACTGACCAGCCTCCATGTGGCAAAGCTTTCCCTTTTCGGGAGAAGTGTGATAGACAGACTTTCTAATGGAGGGGGGCCCCCTGGGGAAGAATGCAGGGGGCCCTGGGAGCAGAGAGTGGACCTTGGCTGACAGCCAGTAAGAAAACAAGAATCTCAGTCCTACAACCGCCAATAACTGATTCTGTTGACGATCATAAGGGCTTGGAAATGGATTCTTTACCAGAGCCTCAGATGAGAGCCCAGGCTGGCCAACACCTTGTTTTGGCCTTGAGACACCCTGAGCAGAGGACCCAGTTGAACCCAGACACGCTTTGATCCACAGACTGCAGGTGTTGTTTAAAGCCAGCAAATCTTTGATGAACCGTGATGGCGCCAATAGGAAACCAGCATGGGCAGACTACATACGCTGATGTAGGAGAGGAGGGAGCGTCCTGTCCAGTCAGTGTGAAGAGGCAGAGCAGCCCAGGTGGTTGAGGGTGCCCACCTAGTAGAGGCAGTGATAACAATGTAACCACATGGGACAGGTACGTGGGCCATCAGGGTAGAGCCATCTGTACATACCATGAAGAATTTGCAGGGTTCTGTAGGGTTTCTCTTTTTTAGGAAAGAAGTACATACTTCTTCTACACCTGAATTTTTTAAGTGGATACCATTATTAAAAAAGAATTGTTCCCGCTTCAGAGCTGACAAAGCCAAAAATCTTAAGATCCATACCAAAATGGTCTTGTGTAAGGCCATGTTTTTGGCTGACTTATCCTATGTAAAATTCAACATATCATATGTCATGCCGGGTGTTCTCCCACTTTCTCCATGATTTATATCAATTTAGTTTACTACTATCTCCTTCTTTCACCCCATCTCGCCCTGAAAACAATTATGCCCTTTTCCCGAAGGGCATACATTTGTCCTTACTCATCCAGCATGGATTAAGTGGCCCCTATTAGGTGCCAAGACATTTTGCTAGAAACTGAATGTGATCAAAGATGAACAAGACAGAATCCCTTCTTACAAAGAGATTCAAGAAACGCAGTACAGAAGACTCAAAAACCAGAAAACACTCACTTACTGAGCTGTCACAAATCTTGAGGAAAAAAAAAACCTAGAAGCTGGAAACTGGAAGATAAATAGCTTGCTGAGGTTCAAAATGTCACAGCGTATAGAGAGAGCAGAAAACTCTGCTGTGGCCCTCCTGAGAAATACTGTGCATTTGTTTAATTTAGAGCACCTTTAGAGCATACCTCTGGATGGAGAAACAGTAGAGAGGTGTGATGAATATGTTTAAAAAGTGAAAAACACAGCTAAGAAAAATACCAAATGTGACAACTTCATCTGCACAAATCTTACACCAATCAAGAGGGAAAATCAATCAGAAGGCATTTGATCGGTGTTTTCTCAATCCCATCAGTTCTAGCGTGAATCCGCCATCCTAGGAGCTGGGGTTTGTTTCTCTTACTTGTGTTATTAATTTATTAGTGTAAATTTACACCTGTCAACATAGATTTACAGCAGTGGAACTACCTCCCACAAATATTATAGTCTTCAAGGACACACAGCTAAGAACTCTTAAATTGCTTTAATACTTGCTAATATAGTTTAGCTTCACTTATGTGAAAAGATAAATAACCAGAGTCCTGTTAGAAAAATTATTTTGGTAGTAATTCTGATTTTTCCTCCTGGTTTTTCTTAAAAGTTCTAAAGTTATTTTCATCTATGAATCACTGCTTCCAATAGCGACTACTGTGGATAGTAATTCTGCCCGCACAGGTTCAGTGCAGAAGAAAGGGCTCAACTTCACCCCTGATCTTGGGGCAGGACTCCCATGTTTTGCAGTCATCTGCACTCACATTCTTTTCATTACTGTTATAGCAAATGAAGCTTTTAGCATTGCAGGTTTATGAGAAAGGGAATTCATGTGTTTGGGACTGTGTGGTAAGAGCAACTGAGTAGGAGATGACTCCTGCCCACAAGAAGCATTTAAGGTCACCCATGGCAGAAAAACAGATGACAGGTGTCTTCATGGACTCCCTTCTCTTCTCATCACTCCTCATCTAACCCAGGACCTCATTCTCTCTTGCCTGGAGAATTCCAACAGTCTCCTAACTGCCCTCCTGTCTACTCTTCAAATACCAACCAAGTAATTCCCCCACCACATACAGCCTTAAACAAGAAGTTTTGTTTTGGATGGCATTGCACCCCAGCTTACAATCTTTCAATGGCATAAGACACAATGAGTAAAATTCAAACTCAGTAAGTATTCAAGAAACTCATGTCCTGGTCTCTGCCTACCTCTCCCTCTAGCCTCTTCTCCGGATGTCCCTCTTGTCCTTTAACATATGATCCAACCCTCCCAAGCTATTTACCATCATGCAGCACACCTGACTGCATTTCCTAGCCTGGTGACTTCTTTTTGCCTGGGATGTTTACCCTTTTGAGCCTCACCCTGATCCAAGTCTTACAGATTACCGGACAAATACCTGCTCATCTGAAGAACTAAAATTTCATCTCTCTACAAAACCTTTTCTGGTCCCACCCACCCTTACCCCAACCTCCACAGGCACAAGAGACCATCTCCTCCTTTGCACCGCCTGAGTATCCTCTGTAGAGTCCCATCAGACTCCCTATAATGGGTTAGGAAACATCTTGCTTTTCATGTCTGTAACTCTCTGCAAAGCTCCCATAAGGCAGAGGCCACATCTTCTCTGTGTGTCCTGGAACTGCTTTCAAGGACGTTGTAACATTGCTGGGAATAGAAAACCCACACATGAAACAACAAGTACCAAGCAATGGTATCTGATAAAGAGCTAAGGAATGTATATCTTGCTCTAAGTACTCTGAAGGTCCTAAGAAGTCATGTGGCATGGTGGAAAGAGTTCTACTGTCACACAGACCTGAATTCACATCCTGACACTTCCACCTCCTAGCTGTGGGACCACAGATACGTCAGATCCCTTCCCTGGGCTAAACCGGGACAACAGCACCCACCTCACAGAGGACTCATGTCAAGATTAGATGAGATATGTGACAATCCAACACAGTGGCTGCTAAGAAAATATTCATTCTTGTCCCTCTTCTCTGAGAAGGGAGAGTGATTATATGTGCTAAATGACCTAAGCATAACTTCCTAAAGAAGGTGAGATTCAAGCTTGACCTTGAAGCAAGAAGGATTTGGACAGATTTTGATAAACGCAAAGGCAGTTGACTTGCTTAAAACTCTTCCCAGATGTACCTAAGGGCCAGCCTTCACATGCTATGTCCATCCCACAGTTTGGCCCCTCGTTGCAACGTGAGAGTAATTATGCATGAACATAATCCAGCTTCAAAATCTAAGACTATTTTAAATTAGAGAGAAGACATCAAATCATCATGATGTACTTAAGACTCATTCTTTAGGTGAAAGAATGTTCCCAAAAATGATGGTAAAGAGTATTGGACTGTTCCCTCCTTTGCACAGAAGTAAGCATTATACTACCAGACAGCAGTGCTGGCAATGACAACATCTACCAACATTTAAACAAACACAGGGTGGGTAATAATTTCCATGTGTGGATAGTTTGAGTGTTACAGAGAAGTCTAAAGCAATCTCATTTACTTTCATGGATAAGTGTTCAAGAAGCATTTTTTTTTTTTTCCTTCTCACATCTGAATGTTTTCATGGCTGAAGGGAGGCCAGGATAGCCTGGAAAACAATTTACAATGATGTGTAAAGTAGTTATATTTTCCAACAAGTCAGGCTACTCAATTATCCCACCCATATTAATAGCGCTTAGTGGCGTTTGACGTGTGATAGTCTCAATCCGATCACCTACTTCAGCTGGACGAGAGCAAGTGTTACGCAAATGGGCAAGGGTCCAAGTCTGAAGCTGATGACAAACATCAGCCTTCGTCCCAACCGTTTCCAGGAGTAGCTTGCTGTCCCTGAGAAAGGGTGCTCTCAGCAGCCTGGCCTCCTATCAATGTAATGTCAGTTCATTTCATTTCAGATCTGTAGCTAGGTCTGTGCTATCAGAAAACCAAAGCAATTGATTTCTTTCTACCTCTGTTGAGATAAGTGGAACAATGTGTAATTTGGTTTAGGTTAAAAAAAAAATCCAGATTGTAGGAAGAGGTTTAAAGAAAGGGATAAGGACACAAATGGCAATTTTCACAGTACCTTGAACACAGTAGGAATTTAATGAATTTAAAGAGATTTACAAAGAATTGAAATAAAAAATCCAAAGATAAGAACAGAAAGTGAAGGAATGAAATGTTGTAATATTTGTTTTTGGTACCGTCCACATTGGGTTTTCTCAAGTATGATCAACTGCAATTGACTGAACTGGGTTCCCTGGCTCTAAAATCTAATCTGCACACAATATCCATAGTGCTTCTTTGTAAATGTTAAGTCAGATCCTACCTCCTCTTTGCTCAGAACTCTAATGGCTTCCCACTTCACTCAGAATAAAATCTAAAGGCTTCCCCAAGGCCCCCAGGCCTCTCCTGAACTTTCCACCCTCACCCCCACCACCCTCTTGAGCTTACTCCAACTCTGAACACTAAGCCCACTCCTGCCTTGGGCTTTGCACATGCTGTTCCTTTCCCCACCCCCTCCTACCCCCTCAAAGCCTTTCTTTTCATTCAGGTCTGCTCAAATGCCACCTACTCAGGTGTCACTTACCCAAATGTCACCGTCCCTGACCACCCCATCTCACGCAGAAGCTCCATCACTGTTTACCCCTTGCCCTGCTTTATTGTTCTTAGCAATTGTCACTACCACACGTTAGATTATTTGTCTAGCTGTTCATCAATTTCTCTATCTTGCACATTAGACTGGTCACTACAGGATGGGGGATGTGATACCCCAGAGCCTAGAATACTGGGTGCCACAAAATAGATAATAAATGTTGCAGGAGGGAAGGAGACATGGAGGAAGGACAAGAAGAATGTTCCCTTGTGTTTCTACTCAAATGTTTGTCTTTACTCCCCAAGTTAATGGACATGGGACTGCCTGGACAGCAACTACTTATCTCTGTTGATCCATCTGCTAGAGATAGTAACACCAAGGAAAGAACATGGGCTTTGGAACCAGAGAGACCAGAATTTAAATCCCATCTCTATCACCCACATAGTCTTTTTGACTTTGGACAAAGTTTTTAACCTCTCTATGGAATTTTACAGTTGATAAAACTCTCTGTCCCTTCTACCCTCCACCCCATCCTCCTGGCAGTCTTCCATGGTGTTCTGCCCAATAAATGCACCTAAGCTAAGCAAAAGAATTAACGGCAGCTGTGAGTCTATGAAAACCAACAGTGAACAAACAAGATAACTCACCTGAAAGTACTATGGAAATGGTAGCACAGCATACAAATAAATCACAGGAATTACCATTACTGTCGTAAAAAACTTATCTTAGAGCCAGGTTTCTGTGTCATGAACTTCCAATCAAGTAGATTAGCTTGAGGATAGTTCAAGTAAAGAGGATGCCAGGGTAAAGAATAAGTCAAGTGAAGGCAAAACAGGGAAAAGAAGAGGATGAGTTTCAAGCAATGACCATGCATGAGAAAGCACTCAGGAATACCAGGGTCTAAATGTCAGGGTCCGGCTGCAAGAGGCTTCATTCAGTATGTGGTCCGACAGCCTCGCAAAGCCTAGAGTTTCCATCTTTGCAGGAGAAGCAATGGAAGCAGGTAACAGTACAAGCTCCTCTGTGGCCATCTTTCCTGCTGCTGTGGGACCACCATCAAGCACAGGGAAGAATGGGACACATGATACAGTGAATATCATCTCATCGGTCAGCAGAGGTGAGTAAAACATAAGCAATGGAAGCACTCGGTTCATATTTATCATCAGCCAAATGGATTCTTCCTGAATCACCTCCCTCAAGCACACAGTTCTGCAGGGAAGGGAGCTAACATTTTTCTGCATTCCTGCAATACACTGGGTCTGGTGCTAGACACCATCACATACATTATCCATTTTTATTCTCACAATAATCCCAGTAAGCTTTATTATCCCCATTTTCCAAAGGGAAAAAAAATGAGACTTGGGAAGCCTTTGAAAATATCAAAGCGAGAAAATAGCACTTCACTCCAGCTCTGTAAAAAAAGAGCCAAGTCATCCCTCCCATTCATAGAATGGCACTTTATAATTTCCGAAGTGTTTCCATGAGAGAATCCGTGACCTTCACACACACCTTGAGAGGCAAATAATACCGTATTATTATTATTCTCACTACATAATGGAAGGAGCTGAGGCTCAGAGTAATCAAGTGATTTGTCTAAAACTGCAGAGCCAGTAAGTGGTAGACCTGGGATTTAGATCCATTTTCCTAATTCTAAGACTGGTACTTTTTCTACTAAGAGATGATCTCCTACTTTTCAGAAGATTACTAGGTTTGTTTGAGTAAACTCTGTGTATTTTGAATCTGAGCTGGCAAAGAACATAGTTCTTATCTCAAACTGCCTAATAGGCCAACCTCCATGAATTACTCTCGTAACAAAAGCCATTGATACCTTAAAATCTCAGGGGCTCAGCACTATAAATCTTACTTCCTACTCAGGTAAAAGTCCAAAGCAGGTGCTCCTAGCACCTGGTAAATTTAAGGACCTGGGCTCCATTCATCCCTTACTCAGGCCTCAGACTCCTCTCCACCCTGGCAGAAGGGAAAGAAATAGGCACACACCATTTCAGCTCCATTCCACTAGATAGCTAGGCATAGGCCATTCCTGGATTCAAGTGGGCCAAGTAGTCCAGGAACAATTCTGTGTTATATAGAAGGGAGAGCATGACTGGTCAGTGAATGACTAGTCATCTCCATCACACCCTGCTAACACAACGGAAGATGGGCAAGTGACGTAAGATGATGCCTTAAAGTCAGAAGTCAGCTTAGATTGTTTTGCATAGCCACAAGCAAGGATCCCATTTTTAATTATTTGCTCCTGCTACCATGTGTTCTTTTGAAGCATACAAATAATAACAAATAACTGAACACCTGTCTCCTGGGTTAGTGGATTCTTATCCATCAAGGAGTATGAGATTACCTAGGATGCATGCTAAAAAAAAAAAAAAATTTTTTTTTTAATGTAGATTCCCAGGAGCCAGGTGCAGAGATATTTTCACAAGTAAATCTGATCTGTTGTCTCAGGCCCACAGACCATACTCTGGGAAACCCGGGCTTAGAACCACAGTTCCTTCATGACTGGTGATGACACCATGTCTGCTTATTGCCACATTGGAGAGAAGAGAAATGCACGTCTTCTCACAGCCCCCTCACAAAACTCCAGCAGAAGTCAGCTCCAGGAAGGAGCAGAAAAGAGACGTGGTTTCAGATTTTCCACATTTGAGCAACACCCACGCCCACAAAGGGTTTGTTTTGCTACCCAGTTTCTATTTTCTGGTCTCCTTGACAATGCAAAAACAACTTGGCCCTTCATGGAGACTCGGCTTACTTCAAATGGCAGGAGTTGCCTCACAGGACAAAGGAGACAAAGATGGATTGAGCAGATCTAAGAACTAGAAAAAATAATGTCTGTATTTAATAACTTCTATTTTACCTACAACACTGGGACTCTCTGTGGAGCGGCAAGAAAACAGGGTATGCAGTATGGGGCGCGCTCGAGCTATGAAACAGTTGCTGCTCATTAACCTATCTGATTCTTCCTTAACATAGCTAACAAATCATTTCTCATATCAAGTGGTTGCCCCAGAAGGCTCCAAACTATTTTAAGCCTAGCGCTGTGTCCCAGAAATCATTCTGAATGTTATCGACGGCGATCCTGAGGAATTCAAGAACAGTCAGTCAAAGAAAGTAATTCAAAATACTTTCCACTTTGGGTGTCTTGAAAAGACCTTTCTATTGGAAAAACAGAAAAATAAGTTAAGATTTAGAATGCTTGGCTTCATCCTGATTGCCAGGTTTTACAATTGTTTATTGAACTAGAGAGGATTAGAAGAAAGAGACGTATTCAGAGAGTACCTGAATGTGAGCTGGGAAAGGTGGCTGGGTACAAAGTGAAAGCAACATAATTGATTAAACCTGCAGCAGAGCCTGGCCACTGTGGGGAGGCAGGGAGTCATGATCCAGGCACACCATCATGGCCCCACCTACTCGGGGGGTCTCCTCAAGCATGACCCTTTAGACAAGGCGTCTTGGGAACACTGGAGGGTAACCCAGTAAGGCATACACACCATCCTCAGAGCCATGGCAATCTCCCAATTCTCCAACATAGTGAATCCAAATGATCGTCCATGAGTTTCAATCTCCCTGAGTTCTTGGCCTCTCCAAACCTCCAGTACTCACAACCATTACCCTCCCAGGATGCCTTGCAGCTATAAGCAGATAACCCTCCTACCATGTTGCTTTTCTGCTGCTCTGTCTCCCACATACCTGACCTACTCATGTCACCAAGTTTCTCTCTTCTTTCAGAGGGTATCTCCAGGCCTTCACTTCCTAGGCATAGTGGGTTACCTGCCTGTCACAGTTACTACCACCCTCCAGACCAGTGACTCCAGCGTTCACCTTGTTTCCTCCATTTCTTTTGCACCTCCTCATCCACAGCACAGCCACACTGGGCAATATCTCCCACCACTCCATTTCCACTGTCCAGGTCACCCCAGATTCAGGCATTGCCATTATTTCCCTGGACAGGTTTCTGTCTGTTTCCTGCCTCCACTTTCTCCCTGTTCTAATCTACGCTTCAAACTATGCCCAGACCATCTGGCAAATAAGTAACCCTTAATATTCTAATCCTGAAGAACTCATGTTGTTACGATTGCATTAATGGTCCCAATTCTTCACCTGCCCTTGAAACTGCATGTTCTTTGCCATGCAAATCTGCAGTTCCATCCCATGCTGACCCTGGGCTTGGTCATGAGATTTGTTTGGCCAGTAAGATGCTTGCTTAAGAAGCACTTGTACAGTTGGTCTTGATTGCTCTTACTCTTCTATACTGCCATGAGAACATGCATAGGCTGGTCTACTGGATGAGAGACATGGAAGGAACTTGGCATCCCCCATCATCCTGGCAAGGGCAATCTTAGATCAGCCAATAGCCCAACACCAGAAATAGGAATGAGCCTAGCTGAGACCAGATAAAATCAGCCAAGTCCAGCCTACATCACCAACCCACAGACTAAGTAAATGAATGCTTATTGTTTTTAGCCACTGATAGGTGGGGTGGTTTGTTATGACAACAGACAACAAATATGACAAAACACAATATATGATTTCAGAGGATATCTAGCCCCATCTTGGTCAGAACTGAAGCTTCCCATTCCTGTCACCACTGTCTCTCCACCCTCCCATCTGTGGAGTTTTCAGGCTCCTGGGCAGACCTTTTCATACAGACAACCATGATTTCAGATGACTGAAGCAGACTTCTGGTGATATTCAAGGTCCATCAATGAAAGCAGTAAGTGTGTGGTGACTCAGTTTCCCCACAGCTGGCTAGAACTGATGGCAGAGGGTGTTTGCTTCAGTAACAGTAGAATTTTTCAGACTAGACTCTGAGATCAGGAAAATGAACACTACAAATATGTGTCTGAATCTTTCCCTTCACATCTACAGGGAGCTTTCCAAAAGAACAGTTGAGTTGTTGTAGGATTTGTTTCTGATTTGCCTCATGTCTATGTTTAGGGTCTCTGAGGGAGAGAGTGGGAGCCACAGAAGAAGTTCTTGGGATACAGCAATGGGATTTTGTGAGGATTGTAGAGAAGGGGAAGAAAACTGGTACTTTGAAATATTATCCCATATTTGTGTTTTCTCTCCAACTTAAATTTGACTTTTTGAAAACAGATTCTTAACCCAGTGCCCTTTTGAGGAGGCAGTAGAAACAAGTAAGAAAACCAGATTTAAAATGATGAACTCTGTGATTTGTGAAAGTGACTTAATCTCTGTTTACTGCGAGTAAATAGATCAACATGTTGTCTTATATAATCAGAGAAGATAGATAGGATGGATGGATAGATAGATAGGATAAACAGATCAATTAAATGTTACCTCCTCACCCTAAGAAATCATACCCTGTGTTACCCTAGCCTATTATTCTCTATTACATTACTACTTTTTAATTTTCTTCATAACACTTTATCATTATCCAAAATTATCTTATATATTTATGTGTTTTTTTTTCTTATTCTCCCCAACTCAAATGTAAGGTCCATGAAGGTAGGAGCACCGTGAGATGAGAACCCCATGAGGGCATATTATTTTAGTCTTGTATTTCTACATTTTAGAAATTGCTAGGTATATGGCAACCACTCGATAATTAATACTTAGAAAGAAAAAAAGGAAGGAAGGAAGGAAGGAAGGGGAGGGAAGATGAATGAATTCATGGATACTTTATCTTTAGGGCTATCTAACTTCTTGTTAATAACTTACAGTCCATCAAAGAAATTGTATTTCTTTGGACACACTTGAGTTTATAGAAATAATTCCAATTCATAAAAAGAAAGGTAATATTTTCTATGCATTATAAAAAAATTACTTGGTATTCATAGAAATAGTTCAGAGATTTCTGTATTCTCTGATACTTAATTCATTCTCTAAATAATCATGAGTTTCATAATTCTGTATATAGATACACATATAAACCCCATCAAGATCATAACATAAGCCATGTAACCCTTCTGAGGATATTTTCTTGTCTGCATAACTAAAAAGTTGAATAGCTTGACTTTGTGATTGCTTTTTAAATTCTTTGAGTTAGGGACACCTGGGTGGTTCAGTCAGTTAAGCGTCTGCCTTTGGCTCAGTCATGATCCTGGGATCCTGGGATGGAGTCCAGTGTCAGGCTCCCTGATCAGCGGGGAGTCTGCTTCTCACTCTCCCTCTGCCCCCCCACTCCCCCACTCATGCTCTCTCTCCCTCTCAAATAAATAAATAAAATCTTAAAATAAAAATAAATAAAATCTATGAGTTAATGATGATTAGGAAAACTACCATTTCTGGCTGCAGGTTCTCCTCCAAGAAACCAAAATCTCTGCCATGCATACTCTTAAAATTAAGTTAACTACAGAAAAGCACTAAGGTTGGGTTTCAAGGTCATGGTTTCGTGTTTAAGTTTGCTGCAGAAAAGTCACATGGAATTGCAAAATCCTGATTTAAAAGTACCCTTCTGCCAACATTAATTTTGTATGTGAGCTTCAGATGTATTTGGCCAGAGCCTAAAGAAGCGTTCTACAACCACGGGTCTCAAAGCCTACAAGACAGGTCCTGCCATGAGGTCCAGCTAGAGCTGCAGAAGTATGAAATGCTCCCTGGCCTTCAGCATAATCATATTCCTCTAAATCTGTCTATAAGCTTCCTGGGAATTAAGCATGAAAGAGAACCCAAAATGACATTAGTGGAATCTCCTTCCCAACTTCCTGATGCACCTCTATCATAGTAGGTATTTTAGTCAAGGTTGTTTTGTTTGTAAGGAACAGAAAACCTCTTAGCAAGGTTAAGGGGGGAAAGGACTTTTTTTCCTTAATGGTACAATGTTGTCTTGTGGAATGTGGGGCAGAGATACACCTGGGCCCCAGTAGGGGTAAAAATGTTGACTAAGAGTCAGCAGAAACAAGGTCACCACCTTCTTGGTTTTTTTTCAGACCCTCATCTCTGCTCTGCTCTGCTCCATCCAGAAGGGTCAGGCCTGATTTTTACGTTCTCCGTGCTGATGGCCACCACCCAGCCTTCAAATTCACACAATCATCTCAGTTCAAGCCACATACAAAGGCTGTGACTAACACCTCCCTCAACCTAATCCACACTCCTGGGAAAGAGATGTTCATTGGCCCACATTAAGCCATGTAACTCTTCTTTTCAAATTAACTGTCCAAGTGGGCAATCCCATAACACAAATGTGACTGTGAAGGGATCATCTGAGTGATGAAGTGAAGGGGGCAGGCTGCAGAAAACGGAGGTCACTGTTAAGTCACTCCAAAGGGGGCCTAATAGCCTAACACAGCATATCTTCAAAAAGGACTCTATTAGGAGGAAGGCTCTTATTATAAAGGCTAAGAAATTGCCAGAATTAAGATTATTTCCAACAGGCATCTTGAGAACAAAGGCCACTATACCACTTAATACATACATGTATTACCTTATAATTCTGTAGATCAGAAGTCCAACATGGCTGTCACTGCACTAAAATTGAGGTGTCAGCAGAGTTGTGTTCCTTTCTGGAGACTCTAGGGGAGAATACATTTCCTTGCCTTTTCCATCTTTCAGAGGCTACCCACATTTCATGGTCCATAGCTCCTTTCTCCATCTTCAGTGCCGACAATGTTGCTATTGCAACATTGGACTCTTTTCCACCATCACATCTCTTGCTCTGATCACAGTCTGAAAAATTCTCTGATTCTAGGGCGCCTGGATGGCTCAGATGGTTAAGCATCTGCCTTCAGCTCAGGTCATGATCCCAGGGTCCTGGGATCGAGTCCCGCATCGGGCTCCCTGCTCCTTGGGAGCCTGCTTCTCCCTCTGCCTCTCTCTCTCTCTCTCTCTGTCTCTCATGAATAAATAAATAAAATCTTTAAAAAAAAAAAAAAGAAAAATTCTCTGATTCTAGAGACCCATGTGATTAGATGGCCCACTCAGATAATCCAAGATAATCTCTCCATCTCCAGAATTTTAACTTAATCCCATCTGCAAAGTTCTTTCTGCCATGCAGGGTAACATATTCACAGAGTCCTTGGATTATGATGTGGCCACATTTGGGGAGTCATTATTCTGTCTACCACAAAAAGGTTCTTGAAATTAAAAGACACTTATAGTTTTCTCTTTTGGGTGTTCTTTTATCATGTGCCTAAAACTCATCATTATTCTCCAATATTTCATTGAGTGATCATTTCACAATGGAGATACATAATCCTTGTACCTTTGAAAATTTGAAGTTTTCAGCCTCACATACAAAGGACTTATCAACATTTGATTTGATTAATATCAAATATCTGTAATAGAACCAATTATCAGTTCTATAAAAGAGCAGAAGTAACACAGTTCTAACTCTCGAGCACTTTCCTAGGCACTTCATATCTCTCATTTCACTTATTCTTCAAAATGACTCCACAAAGTGGATGGTATTATCTCTATTTTACAAGTAGATAAAACAATGATACGTAACTTTTCCGAAGTCAAACAGTTATTAAGAGGTGGAGCCAAGATTCAAATTTGAAGCCCTGTCCCACTCCAGAGTTCCTACTCTTTCATTTATATCAGACAGCTGCTGAAGAATAAAACCCCATTCTGGGGTGGCCTTATAATGTTCTGCTCTCCCACCATCATAAAAATCAACCACTCCATTGACAACATCAGTCATTCCATTGATAAGAAACACCTTAGCAGCAAGGGACTTGGGGACACATAACTCACTCCTGAGCAGAGCCTCAGAGAGGGGAGGTGACAAGGTTCTGAGATGACCAGGACCTTGCAGACAGCTGCTTTTTATTACTTATCAGGCTTGAGGTTTCCTTTCTAATCTTCCCCCAATTACTTAGATAGAAATAGACATAAGATAGGATGAAGACAGAAAAAGAGAAATATGCCTCAGTGTCCTCATCCACAAAACGGACATAACCAAAGTCATTTAACTAACCCCAAGTAATTATTGGGGGGATTAAATTAGTTAATATATGTAAAGCAGTTAGAACAGTGCCTGGCATATAGGAAGCACCATGTTAATCACTGCTATCATGATCCTCATCACCGTTGTCATCAACATCGTCATCATTATCATCATCATCATCATCATCATCAAGATTTCAGATTTAAAGTACTACCAAGTCGAAATATAGGGACCAGAAGATCTCTGGATATCAGAAAGAACTCCAGAGTATGAGCTGGACAAATTACCTTCTTGGGGTTTTCTTTTCCTTTGGTCTCAAATACAGGCATTGGTTAGACAATGAACACTCTCTCACTGATTTTTTATTGTGTCATTACAATGATAAGCTTTTACTTTTAGTGCTATTTCTTTCTCTGAGTAACCAAGAAAACGCAATTCCCAGACCATTTAGTGAAAAATTTTATATATGTATAATTTCTCTTATAATAAAACATTTGGAACTTCACTTTTGGGGACAGCTTAGAAATACAATATGGCCTTCTTTGTAAGCAAGTGACTCAAAATATGCCATGCCACTCAAACTCTCATCCAAACTATTTTCTTTTATCAAAAATTGAATTAATTGACTATTTTCACCCAAAATGGGTTTCAATCCCCATTTTTCCCCATCTCTTCCAGACACTCTTTAACTGCTTTAAGTTCCATCTCCAATGCTCTCTTTGAACATCTTTTGTTTGTGCTTTTATTCCCTTCATCGTCTCCCACTGTCTCTAATTCTTCCTATTTTTTTTTTGGATGCTTAGGGCCAACTGTTCCCCAAAGCTTTGCTTGGGCTCCCCATCTCACTCCTTGGTAGACCTCATCAGGCTGCTTCCATAGACTTCCTGAGTATCTTCCCATCCCTCCCACAGCTTTCTCTCCCCTCCCCTGCTGCCTCCCTCTGCTCCTTCTTGCTCCATATGCCACCCTCTGCTCACTTCTCCTTTAGCTGTAGACAGTAAGAGATTGGCTAAAGCTGCTCATCAGCCTTCAACTTGTCAGCACACAGTTGTTTGCCTCAATAAAGTGGAAGCAATTTCAACCCTTCTTTTTCCACCAGTGCCTTGTGATCTTAATCCTGCTGTGCTGCTTCCCAGCTCCTCTCCTACAAGGCTCCAACCTCAGTGGACTGTGTCACCTCTCCTTTTCATTTCGTCATCCTTGTCCCTTCTCTAGGAGCCCCCAATATGTCTCACCACCTAAAGTCTGCAACAGATTCCTCTATGCTAGGCTTATCATTTAATTCATTTCCTCTTTGCTTACTACATGAGCAGAGTACTCCTTAAAGGGTGTATCACTTGAGAACAGGGGGCTGAAGTCAAGTTTTAACCACAAATACACAGGGCTGATGTCAAGAGCTAGAAAGGTACATGACATAATGAATCATGAGGGCATGTAGTTTCAAGACTGAAACCCAGTGCTTAAGAATGATTCCACCACTAAGTCCTTGTTTGAATAAAATGATTTATTTAATCTCTCTGAGCCTATGTAATCTCCAAAACATGGTACTCAAATCGTGATCGCTTGTTCCAATTATCTTTGTGGTATAACAAACTCTGGTAAATTCAGTGGCATAAAACAACAACCACTTTACTAGGGATATGAGTTCTATGGGTTGTTTGGGAAGGCCACAGTGGGTCAACTTTACTCCATCATATCTGGGGCTTCCATGAGGAAACCCAATGGTTAGGCCTAGAACAGCAAGGGCTAGAAGACCCACTTTCAAGACAACTTCTTTATTTACATGTCTGGTGGCCTCTCCATGTGGCCTGGACCGTCTTTATGGCATGGCAGCCTCAGGGAGCTTGAGTTTCTTTTTTTTTTAAGATTTTATTTATTTGAGAGAGAGTGTGTGTGTGCATGAGCAGGGGGAGGGGCAAAGGGAGAGGGAGAAGTAGACTCCCTCGCTGAGTGGGGAGCCTGATGTGGGACTCAATCCCAGAACCCTGGGGTGATGACCTAAGCCAAAGGCAAATGCTTAACAGACTGAGCCACCCAGGCACCTAGGGAGTTTGAGTTTCTTGTGGGAGACTGGGAACCCCAAAATGTGATGACTCTATTCAACAAGGAAGAAGCTGCATGACATTTTATGACCTAATCTTGGGAGTCACATAATGTTCCTTCCACTGTATTCTACTGGTTGAAGCTTACTCAGATTCAAGGGAGAAGAGTTAGACCTGACCTCCTGATGGGAAAGTGGCAAGACCACACTGTAGAAGAACATGAAGGATGAAAGTTATCATGTCTGGAAAAGACAACATGACACATCCCTATCTACCCTTCTCATTCTAAAAACCTGCTTCCAAGCTTTATTTTGAGTCTCAGTAGATGCTCAATTAAAATTTAGCCTCTGCTCTCCAGAAGGCAATCTAAAAAAAGCATGAGATATAGGCTTTTTATACATATAACACAGCAAGAGCACAATGCAAAATCATTCTTGTTCAAGCGACAAGGTGTGTGTCACACACTGAAGTCTCATAAATGTAACAGGCATTCTAACAAAAGAGGTGTCATTGAAGGGCAGGCTCATCAAAGAGAGTTTCATAGAATAGGACTAAATTTACTGACCACTAATTACTCACATTATCCCACTTAATCCTCATAATAATCCTGAGACATAAATATCATATTCTGTGCTTTACAGACCATGAAAACCTCAGAGAAGTTAAAAAAAAAATTGACCCAAGATGCCACTGCCAACTATACCAGCTTCCAAGCCACACAAGAGGATGTAGCACTAGACTGACCTGGGTTTGAAGATGTGTTCTCAGTGTAGGACCTGCCATGATGGAGCACAACAAACAGCCAATTCTTAGCTTGGGGACAATATAAATAAACACAAGAAACAGAAGGAGCCAGGTAAATAAAAAGGGTGGTGACAAAGGTCAGGGGTGTCAGGGGGGCATTGCCTGGACTACTCAAAGAAGAAAGTTTCTATTGGATTGGATCAAATCATAAGTTCTTCCCAGCAGCAACGTCTACATGTAACAACGTACACAGAGTCTCAGATTACTTTGCTTCAGCACCAAAAAAGAAGATGTGCATACCTTGGCATTTGCCAGTCTTTATGAAGGCTCCCAAGAATGCACGGTCCTGCATTATCTTCTCACTAATCACTCATGCCAATGATGTATGAAGACCATCACCATACAAATCACTACTGTGGTTGTGCATTTCATATTTACAAAATATTTGCCAGTAACTTAGCGGCTACTACTCTCCATTCACAGGAGAAGTGTGTGACACCCAGTATGATTTTCATTTGCCAGATGAAGACAGGGAGCATTAAAGTGCAGATGGGTATTAAAATTATAATTTCAAGTTTTTCATTAAATCCCTGGAGCCACACACACTCCCCCATCACTTCATTCTTTAAATTATTTTAAAATGTTGAGCACTCACACGATTCTTTAAAATTTTATAACACCGTGCATTTATTTCTGCCTTTGGGGTGGTTTTCTTTTTCTAGTTTTATTGAGACACAATTGACATATATCATTGTCTGCCTCTGGTTTTAATTCTCCATCATATTTTTAGGATTTCTGCCATTACACATGAATAATCCAAAGGATTTGGTATAGAAGAGAGGAGAACTAAGACAAAGGCACAAATCTATTCTTCCCTTGTGACTCGGCTTCATTCGGCGCAGAGTTTTTTACTACCTTCTGTGAGGAGGGCTTGCTAAGTCACTAGAGGGCAAACAACCCAAGGAAGGGGAAGGGGGAACAGGAAAGGACGAGAGCCTGTAGGATGTATTTTTTTTTTAATTTTAAAGATTTTACTGATTTTTTCATTAGAAACAGAGAGGGAGAGAGAGAGAGGCAGAGGCAGAGGGAGCAGCAGGATCCCCGCTGAGCAGGGAGCCCGATGCCGGACTCAATCCCAGGACCCCAGGATCATAACCCAAGCCGAAGGCAGATGCCTAACTGACTGAGCCACCCAGGCGCCCCAGCCTGTCGGATGTTTAAACTGCCATCCAGGTTCTGCTATTTCATAAAGAAAGTTTCCCTCCCAAATATCCATCAAGTGCAGGACTAGCTGACTATATCTTGGTATGTCCACTCAATGGAATCTGTGGTAAAAAGGAATAGAAAAGATTGATATATACTTCTACAAGACATCTCAGGATATATTGCTAGGTAAACAAAAGCAAAGTGAAAAAGTGCACAGTATCCCTCATTTATGTGACAAGAAGGGGTGGGAAACAAATCTATGTATACTTATTTCCTTGTATCTTAAACAATAAACAATGGAAGAAAAAAATAATAAAATTGGTTATAGGGTGTGGGAAAGAAAGAAGTTCCCCTGCTCACTGACATCAGGACCAGGAGCTTGAGCTCTGGAAAGTTCTGACCTACTCACATTTCAACCCTGCTCCTGAATATGGCCCCATAACAGCTCTGGGTGTGTTTTCAGTTGATGGGACTAGGGTTGTGGGACCCTCTAACTATGACAGCTGCCAGGCTTCCAGGCTGACCCATCTGCTTGAGCTGGTGACCCTCTTTCTTCCTTATTAGGTAGAGGAGGAACCCATTTCAGCCTATACTATGTAAATAACTGCTATCGGCTATAGCCACTTCACACACGGGCAAAGGGCAGTCCATCATTCGCTCTTGGATCTCTAAGAAATGACCCCGCCTAGCTAAAGAAATCACACCCTCATAGCTGCAGCACTTAACTCACTCACTCAGGACCCAAACCTGTGGCTTTAACAATGATAAATACAGGAACAACTAACTTCTATCGAGCACATATTATGTCCTGGTCACTCAGCTAAGAGCTTCAAACACCTCCCTGAATCCTCACAATAACCCTAGCAAGTACCTACTAATACTATTCCTACTTCACTGATGAGGAAAGGTGAATCCTCAACCATGTGGAATGTCACCAGTGGGTGAAAGAGGCACATTTCAAACCCAGGCATCTCAAAACCATGTTCTTCACCCCAGGTGAGCCTGTCTTGCAGACTGAGATTCTGTAACCCTCAGCTCAGACAAAGGACAACTGATCCAGAAAAAACATCACTGAGTCAGGTGCAATCAGAGGACCAATACACATGGTCCTTGTTTTCCAGGCCAAGGTACCATCAAGATAAGATATCCGTACAAACTGGAATAAGTAAATAATAGCACAGACAATGTTTAATCACTTTTACAAAAATACAGCTGTGTTGTTGGGGAGCTGTCATTTACTGCTCATTAATGATTGATTTTTTTTAACCATCTAGATGAAACCACTGCACTGTCCATTAGAACCTCAACATCCCAGAGAGAGAGACCAGAGTTTTCCAAGAATCCACGAATTTATAAATTCTGTTTTTAGCATGTAATTTTCCTCATAAATTATGATTACATAGGGCTTCATACACAGAGTTCCTTCATACCTGATCAGAGTACAGACAGACTGAGCAGCAGATGGGACTTACTCAATCACTGGGTGATTCACTCTGCCCACAGCTTCGTAACGATTACAATTCATCCCTGAGCACAGCTACCAAGCCCCAGTGGACCCTGGGACAACCTCAGATTTTCAATAGTTAGACCCGTGACTGATAATCCAGGAACTCCCAAGGTGTAGGGAGTATGTTTAAGGCCAAAACAAGAGAGTCAAAGCATCAATGATAGTATTACCAGGTCCCCTCAATGACATGCCCACTCTGTCACCTGCTTGCAAATCTCTAATGTCAACACCTACCTCTAAGGCTGAAAAACCACTCCAGAGACTCTCTGCCTTCCTTTCAGCCTCTAGGACTCCTAACCAAAGGGGCTTTAGACTCCATCAAACCACACACAGGGCATTTTACACCCTTCCCCAACACTGGGCAGAGGGAGATCATTTACTGTTAATTACAGATGCTTTCTGTCATAATGGGCCAGATTTTCAAAAGAGTCTCAACTGCATAGCTCCCAAATGCCATGCACAAACCTGGTAATGGTCCATGCAAATTGAATACTTAGTGGGTCTGTGTGCATTCCGTTCCAGGGACTGCCTTTGAAAATTTAGCCCCATAACTCCAAAGCATTTGTAGCATCGTAATCTGTCATCATTAGCAACAATGCTTGACTTGGTGCTCAACATTCTTATTAACCATGCAATTATGAATGCAGACAATGTTTAATCACTTTTACAAAAATACAGCTGTGTTGTTGGGGAGCTGTCATTTACTGCTCATTAATGATTGATTTTTTTTAACCATCTAGATTGTTTTCATGAGAACAGCAGATTAACTATAAAGAATTCATTATTGGTCATTAAGGGATATTAAAATGGAAAACCTTTACAAGATGTGTCCTGTCTTGCTGCATGTGGATGCCTGAGACTCTCTTGCCAATGTAGGGGAGGAAACAAAATACCATTCTTTCAGAGCTCAGGCAAGGAGATCCAGCTGAGGAGAGGTGGAGTGGAGAGAGAAATTAAGAAAAAACATCCCTTTCTGCTGTAATAAAACATTGATTACATTTTATGATGGCAATAATTTACCCCAAATAATTACTTCAGTTATTGTCCAGCTTGTTCAAAGGCTGACTGAGCCGTGGATACCAATCGATTCAGTGCAGATTGCTAATAATGGGCTATTTTGAAAACTTATAGCTGTTTCTCCATCCCATACAACAGAAGACACTAATTCCTTTCCCACATTGCACACTTAATTAAAGATGAGTCAGGGCATTATTTTATGGACAAACTTCCCTTCTTGGATACAGAGAGCTGAGTTCTGCTCCATCAAAGGTCTCCTGGACATACTGTGATGAAATGTACTTTACTACTACGGCCTACCCACAAAGACAGTAAGTTCCAAAACCAGCGAAGACACTGGAAAGATCAGATGGCTCAATGTCACGCCCTACCTGGATTTCCAGTTCTGATGCTCATTGTGCCCACACTTGGGGCTCTTTATTTCCTAACTTGTTCAGCAGCTGCCAGGATCTTGGAAGACCTGACCTGAGGGAGAAGGTTTTTTAATAAGTCACAATACCTCTTGCTCCTGTTCTGGTTCGCCCTTACTCCAGGTCTCCTCTGAAACTTCCGCCTTTGTTCTTTTCAATAATATTGTGGATTGTTTTTTTTCCCGATGACAAGTATAATACATATTTGTTTTAGAAAATACAGAAAACATGGAGAAGAAATGTAAAGCTCTCTCTAGTCCCACACCCAGAAATAATCACCGCTGACATTGTGTATTTGCTTCCAGCATTTCTCCTATGAGCATTTTTAATAGTTGCATGACCCCGGGTGAGTTACTTACCCTCTCTCTATCCAGTTTCCTTCTCTGCGAAATAGGGAACTAATGGCACCTACTTCATAATGTGCTTGTGAGAATTAAATGAGTTATTTGGAAAACACTTCAAAGAATGTTCAACACAGAGTAAGAGCTATGAACATCTTAGCTATCATAATTCCATAAACTGTTGGGAGAGAAATATTATTATAAAGGAAAGAAACACATCATAGGTAACTAGTGCAATTTTTTTTCAAGTTTAAATTCCCAGCTGATGCTGCAGACTCGAGGAACCACACTTTGAGAACCACTGCTTTAAGTTAATGAGAAAAAAAACAACCAAAAGAGAAGAACACGAATGAGGGATAGAAGTATATCTGGTCTAGTGAGCTTCCGTCGGGGGTGGTTTTAGAGGGAGTCGAGAGGGGTGCTGGGCTACAAGACACCATGAAGTGAGTGGGAATGATGGCTTCCATTAGGTAAAAGAGCTTTTGAGGGAATGCTGACCTATCACTTGGCCAGTTAACTTTTATCTGAGTCATTGCTAGGCAGTAAATCTTTTAGTTAAGTACCCACATTGTCTTCCCAAGGATAATCCAGCATCACGCTTGGAAGAAATCACCAGAAACTGGAAACTCACACCTGGGAGAAGCAGCTTTGCAAATGCCGTGTGCCTGGGTAAGCTTCCGGGACAACCGAGACCATCTGGGAATCTCCTTGACTTTGCCATCACCCTGAAGTGTCCAGGGAATGGAGAAAAACAAAATCAACATGAATATTTGTGCATTTTAGAGAGCATCATACTGTTACTATTGCTTTATATTCAGCTTCTTCTCTACATAATACGAGCATGCTCCCATTTTCTTTACAATTTTTAAAATTTGTATCATAACATCCCATCATATGGATATGCCATAATGGTTAGCTAACCCCTTTTGTTGGGTGTTTTTACTTCTTTAATCTTCTCTCTTATAAATAACTCTGCGTTTATTTTTTATTCATGCTTTATCTTTTTTTTTTTTTAAGATTTTATTTATTTATTTATTTATTTATTTATTTATTTGAGAGAGAGAGTGAGAAACAGCATGAGAGGGGAGAGGGTCAGAGGGAGAATCAGGCTCCCCGCTGAACAGGGAGCCCGATGTGGGACTTAATCCCAGGACTCAGATCCTGACCTGAGCTGAAAGCAGTCGCTTAACCAGCTGAGCCACCCAGATGCCCTTCATGCTTTATCTTTTATTCCCTTCGTGAACATTATCAAAAAGTCTCTAATTTGGAAGTCTGTGCCTTAAGAACAAAAGGCTTAGAACCACAGCACCAGAGTTTGCAAATTATATTAGAGACTCTAGAGTCGTTACCATTGGTTTTCTAATGCCTCTCGTCCAACAATAGTAAAAACTAGCAGACCTCCTTTGTTGAAAAAGCCATACAATTGCCTATCACATGATACTTTAAAGCATTTGTCTCAAAGATGTTGTGGTATCAACAGTAACTCTACAAAATAATTTGTCTATTTCCACAGTAAATTTTGGTTATGAAGATAATGATGTGTTGCAGACTGATTATTCTAGTGCCTGATACACAAAAGGATAAACCAATATTTTGAATCAATAAATGAATGGATGCTGAAACATTTACTTATTAACATGAGCAGAAGTCATTTTCTTAATATTGGTGAAATCTCATAGTAATAGAAGAGAAATAACAACAAAAATATACATCTCTTTTGGTAATATACACATTGCTGGGATATATTTCATTTTCATATTTTTACTGTTGTCAGGTTAAACATAAACTAATAAGGTACGGTTAGCCCCTTGAGGTGAAAACAGAATATCTGAAAATTAACACACTTAGCCATCACATTGAGGCCATTGGTCATCATTCCCCAGGAACAACTCCAAGGTCAGCTCCAATTCTTTCTTCATGATGGCACATGGACGGCTAAATCATGGGTTGTTTCTAATAAAAGAATCCCCTCTCATTAAACAATGCTATGAAGGGGCCATTGCTTTTCATTGGTGGGTTTCAACCCTGGCTGCATGCTTGGGAAGCTTCTAAAAAGGGGGATCATGCTAGAGTTACCTGGGGAACTTTCAAAACTTACCGTGCCCAGGTCTCATCCCAGAATACAGTTGCCAAAAATGGGACCCAGGCATTGGGACTTCATACAAGGTCTTCCACTGATTCTAAAGTCCCAATGCAGTTGAGAAGCATTGCTTCAGAAGACACAGATAACCATTATAACATAACTCCAGGCACCCTATGACTTCAAAAGGACAAATACGTCAGAAAGTCCTCCAGGTATTCCTGTGCTATGGAGACAAATTCACTGAGGCATTGATTAGCTCTGTCAGCACTAGAAGTTGTACATCTCTCCAGAGGCCATAAATAAATCTGGTCAAGTTGCAAACCTGTGGAATAATATGGGAAAGAGTAATGAAATGCCACACTGGAATAAGTGATGGGCAATCCTGGCACCAACACATCATTGGAATATACTGGAAATATGGTACCAGTTATTTTGGATTTTCAACACCCTTTTTATAGTAACCACTAAAATGGAAACAGATGCACTTGCATGAAAATTGATAGCACCCTTAAAATGGCAAGAAAATCTCTTCCCGGCTCATTTGGACTCATTATCTCTGAGGATTTCTGGGATATAAATTGTACCTCATCCTCTGAAAGCCACCATCCCTGAAGCCTACTAGCTCATTCCACTGAGAGTCAAGTAAACTGGCAGTCACAACAATCTGCTCAAATTTCATAACTGAATAATGAAGGGATGGAATTTTGATCTTACAGTGACTGACATGTTATCTAAATTACCTTATTACTATGTTTATATTATATATAAATATATAAATTATATTTATATATGTGTAACATATATATATTTATATATATAACATATATACATATTTAAATATATATATTTATATACATATAAATTATATTTATATATATATGACATATATATATTGGCTAAATATAAATATATATAGCCAATAACAATGCAAGGCAAGCAGTTAGCAGAAAGAAATACTACTATGCCAGGCTAGATTCTGGTACAGGGTCTTTGGACTAAATAGATACTTGACTCTAGACAAGTATTCAGTCTCTTTTGGTCTCATTTTCCTCAAATGTAAGCCATAAATAAGAGTAATTTCTATGGTGCCTCCAAATATCAAAAAAACAAAAATAAAAACAAAACAAAACAAAAAAAAAAACAAAACTTCTGTGAAAGTTCATCACTTTCCTAAAAATAACCTTTGTGAAGTATGGCTACCCGGTAGATTTAGAAATCCAAGGATTGCACAACCATGAATCCAATGGGAATGATGTAATCGTATAAACACAGGGACCATGAACAGGACCTAAGCTACAGAATTGTAATTTTGCAAACAGATTATTCAGGAACACAGTCATTATAATGTGAGCTCCAGCCCTCTGGAGAGCGTTTTTCTTCAAAAATGTTTCTGTTTATACTTGTTCAGGAATTGACCAACATGGAAATTTCACTCAGGACCACTTCAGAGTATAAATTAGGTCCTTCTGGAAATTTTATTAATGTTTCAAAACATTAATACTAGAAAAGTCTATTGACTAATTAAATGGCAGAAGAGCTATTACATCAAATCTACTCATGCAGATTTCTAGGGTGACCAAGACCCACTTCTAAACACAATCAATGGATAAAGGAGAGAAGACATTTCCTCCTCTAAAATTAGGCTTCCATCTCTTTATGAGACTGAAGCTGGGCATTGTCATATGAATAAATATCAGTTGTGGTCCATCCGTAAACACTAACTCCCGGGGTTTTAAGACCTTACAATGTTTTAAAGAAAGATGCACCCAAAGCTTTGAAGGAAATATTTAAGCTCTGTCTGCAAAGCCTTCAAACAATAGAGTTCATAATGGAAACAATGATAGACTTTTAATGATAGAGACATTAACAGACTCTGTAACAATATTATAAATCATTTCTAAATAACAATATTGATAAGATGAGCCTTTCAAAATCACCCAGGACACCTCTTTAACAGCTAACTAAAACTAGGGAATAGAGGCAGCTCTTTTATCATTCACAACATTGTAGCTCTGATCATCCCACAGTGAATGATTTTACTTCAGTGATCCGACATTCAGTTAGCAATTACCACAACAGACTTTATCTACTGGTAACAACTGGTTCAGAAGATATTGCCCTGCATGCATTAATTTCATCATGCTAATAAAGTTCCCTGTTGTAAAATGCAAAAACATATTAACCTGTCTAATGCAATAGAAGACACATATATATCTTTCTTGCAAAATGATGATACACCAGCATTTCATTTCTATTTCAAAACTTAAGTGGGTAAAGTATATTAGAGGAATAGAAAGTAACAAGCTATAATCTTCAGTGAACACAATAACATGACTAAGTGCCAACAAATTTTCCTGTGAGTAATTGCACTTGCTGTAATTTACACACATTCTATTACCTTGGTGTTTGCATAACAATGCAAAACTGCTCATTTCCCAACACAGAACACTGTGAAGAAGCATATGCATCTTGTCTTTTCCACAAAATTCTGGGAGACCACTGATGACTCCAGTTAACTCCCCTGTAACACCTAGCAAGTATGGACGGATGGAAACATTTAATAAAGATGTAGATGTGACTAATGATGACAAGCCAGTATCCCCAGGGGACAGTCCCTGGCATAGAGTAAGCAGTCTGTAAAGATAGTTGAATGAAGAAGAGGAACTCTATTGACTTACTCAGGAGCAATAGACATTCTGTATATGGTTCTAGGATCTATCCCGGATATCCGTTTCCCTTCCACCCTCCCCTTACCCTCCTGAGGTTGCCCAAATACCACCTCCATACCTAAGTGAGAAATCTAAAGCAGGGATGCCTAAGTTTCCCCTTACGAGTACCCATAACCCCACTTTCACTAACTTCCTATCCTAATATTTACAATGTGACACGTTACAACTGCCTGAAGACCACTCAGCCTTTGACCTGCTCTATTTCTTCCTCTCTAACCCTAGCTTCCCCACGCATTTGTTCTTCTCTCAGGATTTTAAATGTGAAAAATGTTACAACTGTTAAAATCCCAGGGGGAAAAAAAATGAATCGTGTGACCAAAACCAATATATGTGACATTTTGCTCTCCTGACTCCAAGGACTCATCATCCACAATGGTCAACTCTTTACTGAAGCCATGGCTTGACTTCGAAAAGGAGATGGTTTCACCACTGGTGTTGCCAACCTTGGGAAGCCCAGTCATTATATTGGAGTGGAAAGAAAAAAGAAAGAAAGAAAAAAGTGTCTGAATTAAGCCTGAAACAACATAAATACATTGCCACCTTCCATAGTTGAAGCAGAGTGATCACATACCCCACCGTCCAGGGCAAGCGAACTCATCTGCACACAAAGGGCCTGTTCCCGTTCAGCAACTGGAGGTTTATCCACACGGTCCAGGCAGGAGTGCTTGGCTCTCTTGAGAAATGCAGCATGCTCACATACAATACAGCACTGCCTGGAGGCCTTGCAAACAGGCAGAGGAATGTGGACGATTTATAGACTGAAAATGTGCACACAGACAGCAGCCCTGAGTTCACTCAGGAAACACACATGTGCTGTGGCCACACGGTGGGAGGCTTAGGTGGGACCCCCAGAGCTTGGCAGAAACTCTAGAGGGGACCCAGTGTGGAGCTGTAAAGCTGGTGACCATCACTCCGGAGCGGTTTGTGATCTTACAAAGATGGTGAAAACATATGCACTTTTAAGACTACGATGTCAGGACAGAGGGAGGCCACTGGGAAAGCTGACCCTCATACACAATCATTTCTAGGCTTCCAGACTGTACCCAAGATAAGCTAAGTGGGGGGGGGGGCTTCCCCTTCAGCCTCACGAGGCAGCTGTGTCCACAAGACAGAACCTTCTGGAGAGATCTGTGGCTCTGAAGAGGAACACACTAATTTGATGACTGTTTTCTTGTTCAGGCCAAAATGCTAGCCAAGACACCTCTTTAAAAATCTATAGTGATCCTTTTTCAACAAATGTATCCAGCCAAAATTTTCCCATTTCATTGAATTTTATATTCTCTCTTACAATCACAGGGTCACCCTCAAAAAGCAACAAGTAGGTTAAGAGGCAGAAGAAAAGGTGAAGGTGAAGGTGGAGTTGCTCAGGAGACAATGCACCAAATGTACTTTGTAATTCAGGACAAAAAGCTTCATTGACTCGGCCCCACACACACTTAGCCTGCGTCCTGGGCTTTCAGAGTATTTTCATTCTGGAATCCATTCCCAGAGTTTATGGCCTCCAAGGTTTTATGGTCTTTCCCAAAAGCTTTCTTCACCTATTAATATACATTATGGTTCCTCTTCTCTGAACAGTGGTTCTTGTGAAAGCCAAGCAATGTTTATCTAACACACATGTAGCTTGAATGGGAACTTTCCAGCCGATCTGGGTAAGACTTTTGTCCTGTGTTTTTAGAGTGTGTGTGTGAGAAGGAAAGAGAGAGAGAGAGAGAGATGAATCACGAGCAGATTCTAACAATTCTACTTGTCCACTCTACTTAGTCTGAAGAAAGACATATATACTCAAACTGTCATTTTCATTTCAAATAGGGTCGTCTATTGCCTGCCTTGTGATTTCAGAATAGACTAGTGGTCTGAAATTATAGCCCATTAACTTGCCTAAATTTCATCTTACAGCAATACAAAAAAAAAAAAAAAGAAGAAGAAGAAAGAAAGAAAGAGAAAGAAAGGAAGAAAGAGAAAAGAAAAGAAAAGAAAAAAGAATAACAAAAAACTCTCAGGCCAACTGTCTATAATTAAAATGGCCAGCCATTTTCTTTCCTGCTACTTCTCAAGTCTGTTTCTCCAAGTCACCATCCAACACCTCACCTACCATCATCACAAAGGAATTCTGACACCCCAAGTCAGCAAACGTTCAGAGAATGTCCATTGGTGTTACCTTCAGCTCTCAGCTAGGAGGAGTGATCACATTCCACAGATTCTCCTGGTCCTTCCCAGAAGAGCATGAGAGTTTATCTTCTAATTGTGTTTTGTCATTTGCATTTGGCCCCACAGGGACTCTAGGCACAAGTGTTACTACCACACTCCAGAATCTGCCTATTTCCAACATCCCTACCCTGACACGCTCAGATGGCACTCCACGGACTACACTAACTCTAAACAGTGAGACCTTTTCAGGAGGGCAGGTGGGACTTGAGGTAAACACAAATGCCTTATCAACCAAGAATTATTTTCACTGCTTGGCTGTCTTTTCTTTTCTGAGTCATCTCAGTGAGGTTCTCAAAATCATATGCCTCTCAAGGACCATCGAGTGCCATAATATACATATATAGACACATAAGGATACATATTTGTAAAGTCAGAATAACATTTCCTTCCTGCCTCTTCTATATAAAGGACTTGGCTGTATGTATTTTCTACAGAATACTTTTCTTAACAATAAAAGGAAGGGGGCAGTACTAATCATGGCAAATATTCTTCAAGTTCTTATAATGGACCAGGCACTCTACTAAGCATTCTTCCATATGTGCAATCTCACTTAATCTTTTTTTAAGAGATTTTATTTCTTTATTTGTCATAAAGAGAGAGAGAGACAGAGAAAGCACAAGCAGGGGGAGGGGCAGGCAGAGGGAGAAGCAGGGACTCAATCCCAGGACCCCGGGATCATGACCTGGGCTGAAGGCAGACGCTTAACTGACTGAGCCACGCAGGCGCCCTCATTTAATCTTTAAAACACCTCCATACAGTAGGTACTATTATTATTACCACCATGTCACAGAAGAGGAAACGAGGGCCTATGCCTATGTCATAGAGGGAGTCAGAGATTCAAACTCATATTCTTTTGCCTCTAGTACCCAGGCTCTTACCTACTATGGGCCAGGGCAGAGAAGGAGAACTCCTGGAGTTAGCTTTGACTCAAAAGAAAACAATGCATAACATGAACATGTATATCATAAGTATATACATGCATACCACAATTAGGTATATATATCATAAGTATGAAATGTATTTAGACTGTATAAATATTTTTAACTCCAAAAGTTTTTCCATTTCTCTAGTATAATATACACATAATTGGTGAATTAACACTTAATTGAGCACACTGCTATTGGCAAATCACACAACACTCAAAACTTACATCAACTCAGCTTTCCTTCTATGGTCAAGACGGAAGCTGTTTATGCATTCTTATTCTGGCAATTAAAGACAAGTGTGTTTTCTAACATGAAGGTTATTTTGACTTTGACAAGTGTATTGCTCACTGTCTGACCAAAAAGGGCCAGAGCTGGAGATGAATAACAGAATACTTTGTCCTTCACTGCAGCATGATGGCTGGACCTCCCTGGCTGTAAATTTCCCAATATTTGATGGCCCCGGTATCAGCAGCAAAATGATGCATAATAAACACACCAATACATTATGTGCCACTTCTCGATTTGGTGCCGAGTCAGGGAAGGAAACAGTCTACTTTTCAATGGGTTTTCTGAAATAATACACAGGCAATGTGTGTGGGAGAGATCTGAAGAGGAAAATTGAAGCTTGTTTTTCATCCCCCTGTCTCCGAACCATCCTTTGAAATTGACAGTCTGGAGTGACGCAAACCCCCGATACCACCATAGTTGGGTTGATATCGGGAAAAGCAGGGTACACAGACTTTCATCTAGCCAGGAAAAAGGAAACAGAGCTTATTTTGAACAGGAGGGAAAAAAGATATTTGATGAAAGCCAGAGAAACAAGCCACCTAAGTCCTGTGACAAAGGAGAGAAAAAAGGAAGTGGGTTTGTGAAATAATGCGCAGAGCTAAAAATAATGTTTCCATGAAGTTTTTAATTGTTTTGTTTTATCCAGATAATTCTTGCAAAGTCTAAAATGTGGCTTTAGAGCTAAAAGAGAAAACACTATTGGAAGGCCTGCCTCTATGAGAGTAGTACTGTGCCACCAAGGAAAATGTAAGTTATGGAAAAGGAACAATGGGGGGGGTGCGGGGAGGAAGGGGATGCACATATAGCTTCTGTGCCTGGGGATGGCTGTCTCCCTGCCTGCATCCAGAGCACAGGCTTCTGAGGCTAGCAGGGACCTCAGAAGTCACCCAGTCCAACCCTGACATTTCATAGATGACAGGCTTAAAACTGTTCAGTGACTTGCCAAGGCCATGCTTGGAGTTGTATCCTTTTTATTGTCTGAATAGCAAATGGCAAATGGACGAGAATAAACAAGATCATGTTGCGATTTACCCAAAGACATCCCATAAAGAAAATGATGGGTCCTAAATTCACTTATGCACCAATGCATATTATCAGAAATCTAAGAAAATTATACACATGACGTCTCCTAAAGCAAGAATTTTTTTTTTTTTTTAACTCAGACATTCTGGCAGGTATCCTTGCTTCACTCAGTGTCTGGGTTCTGGGTTGCCCACTCAGGTGTTCTTTCCAGAGACAATAGTGAAAAAAGTCCGGGACTTTTTCTCGGGGAGCAGAAACAAAGCCAAAACCTTGGCCACCTCTTTCATTCCGATCTCATGTCAAGCCTACAAGTTCAGAAGCACTTACACATCAGTCAAATATACCCTTAATGGCAAACCCCAATGAAGAGAGCTGCAGTAGAGAAATAGGCATATTTCCCAGCTTCTTCGTGCTCTACCATCTCATCTCAGGAGCTCAAAATGACCGTACACTTTTCTGGAAAAATCAGAAATGCAAATCCCTGGGTTGTTTGCCTTTTCCCCAGTTCATGATCCCAGAACCTGGGCCACATCTTAAAGTTCCAGATGATATCTACCCAGCCCTGGAGACCTGTTCCAGTTCACAAGATGGTCTACCCAAGGCCACTCTCCATCTGGAAGGTCCCTTGGAAGATGGGATAGACTCCAAACATGACAGTGGCTACACATGATCCTTTCAATATTAGACTCTCACCCAGAAAACATTAGGTGGGCATGCAAAATGTTAAAAAGACTCCGTTTCATGCCCAAGCTTCCCTGAACACCCACTTCCATGATCATAATTTGTCCATAAAACAATGAGAGCTCAGGAGAGTAAACTTTCTCCCCAAGGCCAAGCTCACTCTGACCTGGTATCCAGGACCAGTCCACAATTATTGATTATTGTAGGTTGATCCTAATCACTATTTTCACCAGTGTTATATTCATTCACACTTTCTAAAACTGAAGCCTGGAGTTACCAGCCAACATTCAAGCTTCTCTCCAGCCTGCCCCCCTTCTTAGCTCCTATAGAATCCTACCTGCACTAAAGACTCTCACTTAGGAGTAGTGTGGCTCCTGAGACAAATCAAAATGTTTCTTTTCTTTTCCCCCCTACTTCGTAATCTTCATTGCATGCGAATAACAGGGTGTGGAAAGAACATCAGAAGTGGTATTCATGAAGAGCAATCCTGGGCGTGTGTATGACAGACACAGAGGAGTCAGCTGCTCCTGATTTTCCTTCATCGGTGGGTGTGTGCACTGTCTCATTTGGGTGCGAGCAGCAGTCTGGGATCTCTGTTAGCTCTAGCAGCTGGAATATATCTCTCTCCAAAGAGCAGGTTCCTGAAGTTTCTCAGCTTCAACAACAGGAAGATCCCTCAAAGGAGTGGGCCAGAGCCTGCCCCTGATTCTTGCAGGTATGCGATAAGAAAAAAAAAAAAAAAAAAAGGAAAATACTGTTCTTGTTGCTAACAGAGTTTAAGTCATCCATCATAGATGGGGGCCCAATTAGATGTTCAGCACAGGTCCGACCCTATGGGCACCTAAGAATGAATGAGTCCCAGCTCTGCCCTCACGGATCTGACAACACAAAGAGTAGGATTTAGACAAATGCACATACGACTAGATACAAATTCATAAACCAACATCCAAATTC
The DNA here is from genome assembly GCF_964656455.1 of Halichoerus grypus. Lineage (NCBI taxonomy): Eukaryota > Metazoa > Chordata > Mammalia > Carnivora > Phocidae > Halichoerus > Halichoerus grypus. The sequence continues at coordinate 138,036,084 of NC_135713.1, read as the reverse complement.
ATAAACAAAAATGGCAAGGATACAGTGAAATGACTTCTCGTTTTCCTTTTAGATAAATATCCCAAAAGAATATTACCTCTTTCAAACACTCTGTAGTGGGGGCAACATGTTCCTATCACATTTCTGTTGTTCACAAGGTTTGAAAGCTCTTTGTCATTGCTTTTGAGCAGGTGCATAACAAAGCGGGAAAGTGGGAGTGCAGAAGAGAGGAGTACTTGTCCCTAATGTTGTTTAGAATTGCACATCAGCAGTGATGATAAAAAAAAAAAAAATAGACTGCATCTTCGTCAGGTCTATTATTTTTATTTTTATTTTTTTTAAGATTTTATTTATTTATTTGACAGAGAGAGACACAGCGAGAGAGGGAACACAAGCGGGGGGGGGGGGGGAGAGGGAGAAGCAGGCTTCCCGCGGAGCAGGGAGCCCAATGTGGGGCTCGATCCCAGGACCCTGAGATCATGACCTGAGGCGAAGGCAGACGCTTAACGACTGAGCCACCCAGGCGCCCGGGTCTATTATTTTTAAATTTTCTTCTTACTGCCCACACCCTGGGTGAGCTGCCTCCGTAAGCTGCGCTCCCATCCCGGTCTCTGCTTGCCACTGCTTCTGAAGGCCCATTCATCTCAATCGCTCAGTGGTACCCAATCTCTCCTTTGCAGGGGCTACCGTCCATCCATTCTAACGAATAAAGTGGAGGAGGAAGCCGGGTGATACTACCTTAGGGAGGAGAGCAAAGATGGTTTTACACGGGTTTTGTGGTTGTTCTATACTGCCCCTGAAAGCGGCTCCACCCGACGAGGCCCTGAAATGCTTTGAGCAAATGCAGCATTACTGGAATCCATGTGCAATCTCCTCAGTGTAAGCAGCCTATGAACAGAAAAGCCCAGAGCGTCAGGGGTGCAAGGCAACAGAAGTTAGGTTCTCACTCACGCTCTGTGTTCCACATGGCTTGTCAGAGGGATCCTGCTCCCTGCAGTATCTCGTGGGCCTAGGCTGACACAAGCCCTATTTCAACCGGTATTTCCACCGTCATGGAGGCGGCAAGAATGGAATCTTCCAAAGCTTCCTCCCGGAAGTGATGCAAGTCGCTTCCGTTCCCATGTCACTATCCACAGCAAATCACAGGAAATGCCTAATTTCCAAGGGGAAGAGGCGTATGACACTGCCATGCTCCTGGAGGGAGGACAGTCAGGATACTGGTGGAAGGACATATGTCCACCACACCTCCCCTGTGTGACCATTCTTCAATGGGGACAAGACTCACTTGGCCTTACAAACCTTGAAAAGGTAGTGTTCAGAAAACCACCCTCACTATTGCCTGCTTACACCCCCTGTATTTTGCAGAGTTGTGACACAGTAGAAGACGTTATGACAACGCTAATAAGTCACTCGTGGAGTTTAGGGCAGCTTTGTGGCGGGCGTCAGTATGACTGCCAGGGGATGGAGCATGGCATGAAGTCAGAGGGAAGAAAGCCGACATGCCAGGAGAACTCATCTGTGCCAGGCACTGCGCTAGACACTGTATTCTTGAGATCTCATTCACGCATCCCAACAGCCCTGCAAGGTCGGTATCATTACCCTCATTTAACAAAGGAGAAAAATGGACACTTAGCTTAAAGTATACTGTGCCAACCAATGTCATGGGGAATGGGTGCTGGAGTCAATGTTCAAGTTCAGGTCTGCATAATGCCAGAACCCTCAAAGTAGGCCACAGGAAGTTCAGCCCATGCAAATCCCCGTATTACTTTATCCGTGCCCATTTTATAGCCTTTCCAATTACGCCATCAACTTTTTAAATAAGAATGTGCAAAGCAACTTAAAAATAGGAATTCAGCTTCATTCATCTTTGCACGACCTGCAATGAGTAGCATATACTCCTGCACGTGGTAAGTGCTCAGGATAATCCTGGTTGTTAAATTCCCGTTGAAAGTCAAGGTTATTCCACAAAGCAATATCCCCTTTCCTTTCTCCTGCCCAGTCCATGAAAGGAGACTGACAAGAAGAAATGTTTCCTTAGTGAGTCTCAAAAAAGGCAAAGTTGTCAACATTTTCTCTTATCAAGAATGTTCTCTAAACGAGAAAATAGAGAAGCGCTTCCACAATGCAGACCTGAATGGGAAGATAATGGTCAGCAGGGCTCCGGGAGCTACCCGTGTTCCCACTCCGAACAAGCTCTTAACAAGAACACACCTGCCAGGGAAACAGAGAGAAACTCATTTTGCGAGGAGACAACACACAGCTGCACAGTTCCACATTCCACTTAATCCCAGAGATAAATTCCCAAGTTGTCCTAAACATATTACTCTACTGGGGATTTTTTTTTTTTTCCTATTTCTAGCCAGTGTCTGGTGTTTGAGGTATCACAAATAATTCACATCTCTCCCCCAACCCCCATCTCTCTGTCTCTCTCTCTCACACACACACACAAATACACACACAACCTTCTATCTTTAAAAGGTTACACTTACTCTGAGTCTCCTTTAAAATCTCTACACAGGACACTGGAGGTCACAACACAGACTGTTTCTTCACAATGTTGCTATGATTTTCTCCCGTGATGAAGGATGTCTCCTGTCACAGCACCTTCCAAGAATCCTTCCTAAGCCTTTTTTCAAAGCACATGAGCTCGCTTTTAATTGGGCATTTCATTAGAGAAGAATGAGGCTTAAAGGAAAACAAAGTGGTCTGTAGTCATTTGTTTTGAGGAGATCATTCTAGTCATCAACATCTGAACCCCGCTGAAGCACAGTTTCAATTTCCCTTCTCAACCATGGGTAAAGCAATGTTGACAACACATATTTGTCTCTGTCAAAACATTTCACGTACTCGGCAATCTGTAGACAGTTTGAGAGTCGTATCACCAGCGAGCGGTGCCATAGCGTTCTTCCCATTATTTTAAAATCGTAATGGCACGTGCTTCATGAGAGGGGCACAATGCAGGCCAGGATCCAAATTGAAAAGAAAAATGCTAACAGAGTCAATGAGCAGAGAGGGCACTGTAAATAATGGGCCTCGTTCCTGAGCCACAGAGAAAGAGAAGGCTGTCTGCATCCCATTTCCCCTGCAAGGCTCGGCCCCATTGCCCTTGGAGTGGCATCTCCTGGGGGGGTCACTCAGGGAATTCTGTGAGCTCTGTGCTCAGGTGAAGAAGTGGGCTCAGGCTCACAGTTGAGAAATGGATTTCATACCAGTGGACCTAATTAAACTGTTTTTGGTTTTTTTTGTTCTTTTTTTTTTGCTGAGGGTGGGGAGGGAAAGTCAAGTGATCACTGATTAGAGAACTATATTCAAGAACCAGTGGAAGACTGTCCTGGTGTGTGTTCCTGACATAAGAAAGGCAAACAGCAAGGACTGAACTAGACTCTACTGACAAAACTGCTTATGGCCCTCCAAGAAAGATTTTTTTTTATTAAAGCTTAAGTTTTTTCAAAAAAAAATTTATTTATTTTTTTGACAGAAAGAGAGCGAGAAAGAGAGGGAGAGAGAGCACAAGCAGGGCGAGGGGCAGAGGGAGAGGGAGAAGCAGATTCCCCCGCTGAGCAGGGAGCCCAACGCGGGACTCGATCCCAGGACCCTGGGATCATGACCTGAGCCAAAGGCAGACGCTTAACCGACTGAGCCACCCAGGCGTCCCCCAAGAAAGATTTTAACTATTGCATAATCTCCTCAAAAAGGTTCATTTCGGTACAAAGTATTTAAGAGATAATGTTCAAGGAAATGGAAGTGTGCTGCCCAGATAATGGCCTTGGGCTGCAAGGAGATACCTCAACACACCAAGGCCATGCCATTGGCAAAAAACAAAGACCGAAGCAAAGCTGAACGCTTACTGCCAGGGCCAAAGAACATTTATCAGCCACGAGGTTCAGATTCACAGACATTATTGTTAAAGCCCGTGGAGAGATGCCCACCAAAAAAAGGCAAAAACAGTCAATAAAGTGCCCTCCAAGCAACCCACAAGCTTACCAACGGGTGGCTACATCTGTCCCCGGGTTCTCAAGGGAGAAGGCCGTTTACCGATTATTGCCGATTGGCTGGTTTAGTTAAATTGCTCAGACCTCCCGCCATTCACCTCCAGCCAGTTTTCAATACATTTTGCTGGGCTTTGCTAAACTTACTTTCATCCACTTACCGAAGGTCAACGAGGCTGTGTGGACTTGACAGCAACAAGTGCTTTTGCTATAACCCCTGACGTTAGTCTAGCTGCATTTCACGGGAAGTGTGCAGTTCGTCTTTCTTATAAAATTCCTTGATTTGTCAAGCGGTACCAGCCGCTATCACTTTAAAAGAGTTCACTGTATAATTTCAAAATATCTTACTCCCTCTAAAATCATCCTGATGCTCAAAACTGTCTGGAGCTCTGAGATGTGCTTCTGGCTTCCGTCTCTGATCCAGATGGGTTAATTAACTTCCCCCATCATGCTGGCAAGCTGGGTTTCAGGCCAGGCATCCAGCTTTACCACAGCAGCTGCCTTCCACCACGTTCTTACAGACACAAACAGGTATCGCCACGGGGATAACGTTGTGGTGTTTAGGGTTTTTACGTTTTGTTTTGTTTTTTTTATTCTCTCATGAACAGGAGTGGTAACTGGTACAGGAGAAGGTGGCAGCTACTCAAAGTTCACTCGTGTTTGAGATAACTCAGGCCATTTGATGGCAAAGGGAACATCATTCACAGGGAGAACACTAAAAAGGGAAATGATAATAGTTATATTAAAACTATTTCATAGACGCCTGGGTGGTTCAGTTGTTTAAGCATCTGACTCTTGATTCAGCTCAGGTCATGATCTCAGGGTCCTGAGATGGAGCCCCGCATTGGGCTCTGCACTGAGTGTGGAGCCTGCTTAAGATTCTCTCTCTCTCTCCTTCTCCCTCTACCCCTCCCTGCTTGTGTTCTCTCTCTCAAAAAAAAAAAAAAGAAAGAAAAGAAAGAAAGAAAATTCATGGAAGAATGTATAAAGAACCTCTTTCCTCACCCTTCCCAAAATGTACATATCTGCCTCTGCAACAATTAATCCTTAATTCTTAATATGCAAGTAATCCTGGTAGACATCCACCTTTAATACTGTCCAAGTTATCCAGTCAGAACTACCTGGTCCTGAGATAGTACCAAGGTCACCGTGTTAATGGCCCCCACCTTCACCTCCTTTGCTTCCCAGAGCAAGTGATCCAAGTTCTACATAGACAAAGTCAACCTGGCATTGAAAAGAGCTAAATTCTCCAGAGAGAATCCCACCTATGCCAGTGGAGTGGCCCAGATGTTCCAGAGAGGCAGATGTGACTGTCACAGGGAAATAAATAATGAGGGATTTTTACCTGGGCAGAGTCATTGGGTGTATCTCTAAGGGGTTGAGGTCACTCTCGTTTCTCTGTCCTAGACCCTTGTCTACAATAAAGCAAACTGTCTCTAGAATGAGTGCTCCATTTTCCTCTGGTTTACTCTGACTCTATATAAAATGGTTAAATAAAACTGTGAGAGAAAAGGTAGAGTAACAATGAGAACAGACAGAGAGAGGGATGGATCCAGGAGACAGTAAATAGGTCTGGAGTTTGAAAGTACAAAGGGTTTATTTTAAAGGTTCAAATTACTTGATCTCAAACGAGGACCTCTGCATATCCCAATGAACTTACTAAAAATCAAATTTTTGTTGCAGAGACATAAAATTGCAGATATGTAAATAGGCTTGGGTTGGGCCATACTGGGATCCCAGTTTAAGGGTCACAGGCTGGCCATTATGGAGTATTTCAAACTTAGCTCCACCTGACTCACTCTCCTCCTTTCAGCTTACCTGAATAACATCCAATGACATCTGCGTTTCTTTTCCTCTTAGAATATTTTATAGTCAGCTCCCAGTGATTGGGCTATAGATAGCATTTTTCCACCATATTGATTCACCAAGTTGATATTCACTGGCTGTTGAGTTCAATAATGAGGAGGACACCTGTCATTTAAGCAGTATCCCTAATGCCTGGACATCCATATACCAGTGCAATTAGGGACCAACCGATCAACAGATGACTAAGAACAAACATTTTCCAAATGGGGGCAACAAGTCACTAATCAGGGCTGCTTTTTCTCCCTGCCCAACAGGGAGGACTGCCCCACTAACTGGGAGGGACCTAGGTCAAGCACCCTGTGCATCAAAGGCATACCTCCCAGGGTAGGGACTGACAGACCCAATAAGATCCTCCCTCCTAGAATGTATGAATGTGAGACACCAAGAAGGAGGGGAAAAGAGACCCACAGACAAGAAGCCAAAGCAATGAGACAATGGAAGCCACCAGTAAAGAGAGGCCATGGGGTAGGGGATACTAGGAGAGAGAGATGGCAGTCAACAGCCTCAGAAGGAGAGAGTCACAGTGAATACAACAGAGAGGCAGAGACTCTAACTTTGCCCTGTCCACATGAGTGGACTCATGTTTCTGTTGTACCTGGACACTGTTCTATTTCTCTTTGAGGTCTTCTTGGGGGGACTACTGAGGTGGTTGTTCATTCTCCATATTCCTTAGATCCTAACAGCCTCAGGGATGAACCCTCTTCAGTGTAGTAACAACGTGACCACTGCTCACAGTATTTGGGAACTTTTAGGGGATGATTTCAAAACCTGAACAAGATTCTCCTGAATGTCCATAAAATGATATGAAATCTTTTATCTCTGTGAAAAAGTTTTTTGAAAAACTGAAAAGAATAACAGAGTCAAATCTTTGAAAGAAGGTAGAGGATCTAACTGGAGAATCTTTAAAAAAAAACAAATTAGAAACGATCCTAAACACATGATTCTGCAAAGGACCACATAGTAAATATTTTAGGCTTAGGGCCATATGGTCTCTGTCAAAACCGCTCACCTCTGCCATTATAGCATGAAAGCCGCCATAGACAGTACACAAATGAATGAACATCGCTGCATTCCAACAAAACATTATTTATGAATAGCGGAATGTGAATTTCATGTAATTTTCATGTGTCACGATATATTATCTTTCTTTTGATTTTTTTTAACCATTTAAAAATGTAAAAACCATTCTTAGCTGTGGAACCATACCAAGCAGGCAGTTAGGATGGATCTGACGCAGGCCATATTTTGCTGAACCATGTTCTAAAAAAAGGAAAGTGTCAGTGTGCGTACCTGCGTGTGTGTGTGTGTGTGTGTGTGTGTGTGTGGTGTGTGCATGCACGCACACAAATGTGTTAAACTGGCTCTGAAGACAATTCCAAAAGACTTCCTAGGCCTTTAGCAGGAGTGATCTCATTGAAAAAAGTGATAGCTTCCCAAGGTGATTATAGTGAAGTGCAAAATTATCACAATACATAAGCTCCTTGGGGGCAGAGACTATGCCTTTTGCATTTTAGTTTCCTTCACTTGTCTTACAAATAGTCCACATTCAATTTATTTTTCGTCAGTTGAATGCGTTTTAATGAGTTTGTTAAAAGCCATCTCATTACACAACAGCCATCCCTTGAATACTAACTAACGAATCAAAGATTCCTGAGCAATTTAGATCAATATACCTGTAACAGAGTATTAAAATATTATCCGTCATTAACATTTGACTTATTCGTTAGTAATTCCAATCTGGAAAACTGCAATCTTTCTTTAAAAATGTCTTTTAAAAATAACTGAAAAACTAAAGCCACTCTTTTCTATACCTTACACCATGTTATCAAAATTCTATTTGGCAATAAAAATAGACTATTCAAACTTCAAGCCTCCAATCACATTAGGATAGCCCAAGACTTACGATGGAGTCAAAAGTTAAGTTGGTTTTTGACTCAACAACACTCTTTCTATAGATTTTTAGTATGGAACCTCACTTTAAATCAGAACTATAGATAGCAACACAAACTATATACAGAATTTCAGTGTTTCAGACTGATAGGTCCAACACTCGTAAAACAAAAAGAGAGGAAAGTTTTATGTGTGTGTTGTTTTTTAAATTTCAAGAATTTTTACCATTATCCTCAATTTGGGCAGAGCACACCTTAGAACATTTTCTACAAAACATTTTTGAAAGGTAAGCTGAACTCATCTAAGTGTTGTCAACACCTCGCACTTTCTCCCTTCTTCCTTTGTCCCTCCCTCCCTCTCCCCTCCCTGCTCCCCATAAGCACACACATGTATGCATACACAGAATATATACTTTCTCCCCAGGATTGCCAACCCGTTATTACGTTTTCTCCAAAAAATTTCTTTCAGATCCAGTCCTCCTTCACCAGAGCCCAATTTAGAGAGACCAGACCCCAGGAATGGCCAGGAGTATCCGGATGCCATTAACAGAAACAAGAGCAAAGACCCCAGCAAACAGTCCCCACAGCAGGAGAGGACTCCTCCTAGCTGAGCTCCTCCTCTGAGACACTCTGCCAAGCATGCCCCCGGAACCCGCCTTGCTGGGTGATACACAGCACGCAGGGCAGTCTGACGTGAAGGAGGACCACCCTTGGCTAGTCAAGCCAGTACTCAGTTTCAGACCAAACTGCACACTAGAAAGAGTGCCGCGGTCAGTGTCCCACAAAGCTGTGCGACTACCATCCTGCCTCCCCCACGTCGCTCAGGAACCTCATGCAACACCCCAGCACGTAACATCACGGGTGGACCTGAAGAACCACTCAACCAGCTTTGGCACACCAGGGAGGGCCAGGAGCCATTTCCGGTGACTGAATCATCTGGGCGAGGCGGGATGGCAGCCATGGGCCATGGTGTGGGTCTCTGAACAGGGCAGGCCGCCTACAGCTCTGCACTCCCAGTCCAGTCTCCACAGAGCAGCTGCGGTCGAGTTTGCAAAAGACATCAGACCGTGTCACTCCCCTTGTCAATATCCCCCAGTGGTTTTCCATTATGCATGGGATGAAAATCCAGATTTGTCAGCAGGGTGAGCTGGACTCTTGTCTATACCATGGTGGGCTCATTCTTTGGCCTGCAAACATTGGGCTCCCCTGCCTTCCTGCTTCTGGTTGCTGTGGCCAGTGGGAGGCATCCATGGGAACTCTGGGACAAGGAGGCAAATGAAGGAATAGTTTCCCCCCCCAGCCAACTCCCTGCTGGTTCACAGTCAGGAGCTGCTCCCTCCCCTTGCCCACCTCCCTTCACCACCCGTGGGGTACTGCACTAGTCCTTGTTGCTTTTCCTAAAGCCTGCCCACATCAAAACCCTCTCCAAATAACCCAATTTTAGTGTGCTTTTGGTTTCTGGCTCTGTATGGCCTATAATGCCCTAAATGATCTGACCTCTGCCTCCTACTCAAGCTTCATATTATTGAACTCACTCTCACTCACTTCCTCCCAAGCCACTTGGGATTTCTCTCTGGTTCTTAAATATTCCAAGTCTGGACCTATCTCTGGACCTTTGTCTTTGCCTAAACTGTCCCCTCCACCCTACCCCACTCCCAGCCATTTACATGGCTGGTTCCTCCCCATCTTTCAGGGGGCTTCCCTCCTCAGGCTTTCCCACACCACCCAATCTCTAGAACACCACGCAGCCTTTGTTTTTAAGCACAAAGATCTATCTAAAATGTCCTAAATAAATAAAAGATCCTTGTTTATTTCTTTGCTTATTTAGTTTCTGTCTCCTCTTGCTCTCCAGGACAGCAATCTTCTTGTCTCTTATTCACCCCTTTAAACTCTGAACCCAGCACCACTCCTCATACACAGAAATCATGATGCACAGACATTTTCTGTTGAATTAATAAATAGCATCTAATATGTTCAGTCTACCATGGCAGAAGGGGAATGTAAGTACAGAGGGGCCAAGTTGAAGAAAATCATTAAACCTCTCCTGGAAACTTTCCAGTAGTCTTTCAAGAGTATCAGATTATTAAATTATCAATGACTTTTTTCAATCAATAAGTACTTCAATCAATAAATGCCAGTCACTAGGAAAATGATAATAAGCAAGTAGATCTGACCCTTCATGAGGCTTACAGACATTTGGTAAGAGAGAGAACTGGAAGAGGAATCAGGGATATAACAACTCCCCTCATGACATATAGAGTAATTTGGGGCACATAGAATGGGTCATGGAGACTCAAAATGCAGAGACTCCTAGACTGAACTGACCCAGAAGACCAGACACTGTTAGTGGGTAGAGTGACAGAGCCCTCACCTGGGCTTTCCACACCTGGGAACATCATGTTTATTGGTGAGGAGCCTCCTTTCCACATCATCGAACTCTGGTTCATATGTGTGATCTCCAACTCTCTCGTCTGTGTTTTAGAACAGGAGTCATGTTTTCTCTCTCTCGGCACATGTGATAACACCCAGAAGAAGAAAGGAGGCAAAATCACCTCCCTTACCCACCTCCAGCCAAAATAGTGTTTGAGAACAATCAAAGGTCCATTTAACAGAGCCAATAATACACACAGCCTTCATATCTTATCTAGGAATAATGAGTTGAGTCTGATTATATAATTCTTCTAAAGAATTAATAGAAGTATTACAATACTGTACTGCAATAGTCAATACTTAAAAACAAGAAATCCAGGATCTATTTTTTTTTTTTGCAAGATTTTAAGTAATCTCTACACCCAATATGGGGCTCAAACTCAACCCCAAGATCAAGAGTCTCAGGCTCCACCAACTGAGCCAGCCAGGCACCCCTCTAGGATCTACTTTTTAAGTCCAAAAGAAAGTATTCTTAGCTCTTTTTCTTTGAGTAAGGAGCCCGCATGCAGTTCCGGTCAGGGCAGCGAGAAGCAGGATGACCAAGGTGGTCAAAGCTTGGCGGGTCTTCAAATACTGAGGCTAGAACTTGCCGGTCAGACCACCTTGGTGGCTTATCTGTGACATCACAAGACCACAGTAAGGTGAAAACCACCCAGGTATCCACGCTGACTGTCCAGCAACAGACATGAAACCAGACTTGTTGCTCGCATAGCGTCCAGCTTTAGCCCACTTTCCACCATTTATACATGAAGCCACTGGAGACCTGTCAGGTTAAATGGCTTGCCAAGGTTACATGGCGTGTGAGGGGTGGGGGGGGATAGAGTCACCAGATTAACCCTGTGACTATTCTGAAAGAAGAGCTCACTTATTTGGTCCCTGGAAAGCTCCATGGAGTTGGGAAAATTATCTCTCCTTGCTCACGGCTTTTGTTCTAGACTCTGCAGCCACACGCCTGAAGTAAATTGGCTTAACAGAGCTTCTTCAGGCATGGTTGTCACCTTGTCTGAATGGCATGAGGTGATTCTCAGAAAAGGAAAACAAATGAGGAGTTTCTGGCTCAGTGCGGAGGAAAGTTGAAACCCATTCAACCCTCCACTTTTCAGCTTTGCTAGTGTATCCTTTTAACGGTGATTGCTTCAACAAGCATTGTTGAACTGCATTAAGTCAGGATCAATCCATCGCATAGCTTGGAGCCTACAAATGCATGTTTCAGTGCATTTCAGAAATGACTCACTAAATCAATCTTTTTTTTTCCCCTCCACAAAGTACAGAGGAGTCGGTCTTTCCCTGAGATGCACTCACGATTTGAACCAAAAATGGACACTCCCCCCCTTTTATATAGACCACCACCTCCATTTCACCCCATATCGTCCCTTTATTTCAGCAAAAGTCCCCATAACAACAGCATAAAGGGAAATTCATCTTCCACCCAGGCTGAAGCTTTGACAAGGACCCTTACCCCCTGCCAACCCTCACTTCAATCCTTGCTGTTGTATCCAAAGGACACTCGAGGCAATGACTGGAGGAAGGTGGGGTTAAGGTGGATGACAGGACAGAAGTAATGTTTGCTGAGTGTAGCCTTGAGCACTTTAATGGGATCAAAGGCAGAACACTCAAGGCCTTGAGTCTGAGTTCCAGCAAAGGAGGAAGGAGGAGGCCAGCTGCAGGGGAAGGGGTTGGCGGGGAGCCGGGTCTTTCTGACCCGCATCATGCTCAGATCTACTTTACGTGGAGTTACCCAAGGGAGCCGTGCAACTAAAGCACCACCCCTAATGTGCATGGAAGTTTCACCTTTACTCAGTCTGGCCAAGTACATTCTTTTTATATATTTTTTTATTATTATTAACATATAATGTATTATTTGTTTCAGGGGTACAGGTCTGTGATTCACTCCACTCCAGCAACCCTCAGTTTGTTTCCTGAGATTAAGAGTCTCTCATGTTTTGTCTCCCTCTCTGGTTTCATCTTGTTTCACTTTTCCCTCCTGTGATCCTCTGCCTTGTTTCTCAAATTCATCATATCAGTGAGATCATATGATAATTGTCTTTCTCTGCTTGACTTATTTTGCTGTGCATATTTTGAAAGATCATCCAGAACTCAAGCTTCAGCAACCCAGCAACTCTGCCTTGGCATCCCAGGAATGGGACAGAAGCAGCTATACCCGGGGAATGGAACAAGCCATCCACCCCAGGGGACAAGCCGAAAACAACTGATTCTTCATTTGCTCCCCCATTCAAACCTCATCTGCACTCATTCTTCCTGACCTCTTGGAGGAAATCTCTGGAAGATTCCTCAATTCTTTCAGTTTGATTGAGGCACAAGAAGAGTTTCTTTTGGGAAATAAATGCCTACTCAAACATGAAAATCAACACTCCAAACTCCTACCTAATTTAGAGTCCCTTTCCATCTCCACTATGTTACTGTGTTCGGCCTAGAAATAAATATAAGGTGGGGGAGGCCTGTTGGACTGGGCTCTCGCCTTCCCAGCTTTACACTCCCAGGCCTCCCTGCTTGGCCCAGAGTCCAGGAGCGGGCCCACGGGAGGAAGGCACTAGGGGAAGGACAGAGTCTGAGCATGGCCAGTTCCTCTGTGATCCAACATTTGGCGACGTTAACCCAGCTTCTTGTGTCATGAGGCCGTTGGAGGGTAATGTGGAGCGCCCCCTTCTGGTGACCTCTAACTGAGGCCCTGGATGTGGGTGATGCTACCTTGGGTGGCAGGTCCATTCTGACCCCCCAGCAGAATCCCCGTGCAGACTCTCCTGTGTCGTCACATCGCGTGGGCTCCCTGCCTGCATCCTGGTCAGCTCCCCGCTGCCTCCACCATTACAGACCCTCACGCCCCCCGGGAAAACTCGTGCCTTCTGTCCTGCTACTGAAGGGGGGCAAGCTGGCTCCCGGCACAGACTTCTGTGTGTGTCATGCTGCCAGGCACACGGCTCTAGCCACCTCCTCAGAAAGGGTCTGACGTCCTTTTTCCCCTACAAGCTCCACAGGAGAGCTGGAAATCTGCAGGCAGACTTCTTGAAGCCCCTCTCAGGCTGAGAAGAGGATGGCATGGGAGGAGGGAAGAGAAGGCCACTGCTCTCCCACAGTTTTGTCCTAAGTCATTCCTTCTTTTAGCCCATCTCCTAGGTACCCTCCAGGTAAGGTTACGACACCGGCTTCAGCTGCTTCCTCTGCCAGTCCTGTGTAGGAGACTGGGGCAACTCATTCTGAAATGTGGGGTTTCTAGTGCTTTCTTCTCAGCCTTTAGGACCTTGGCAAAAACCAGAGAAAAGAATCCCATTCTGACAACTGATGACATCATCGTGGTACTGCCCTGATGGCAAATGGATCCCTTACTTGAGTCCAAGTGGAGTTAAAAATAGAAATCTGACTTACATAACCAACCCCTTCGACTTACATATGAAAGTTCTTGCCTTTGAAAAAGTTTCAGGCCCTATTATTTCAGACCTCACCACCACAGATGTCACAGGGTACTATCAAGTGTCTAATGGAATCCAATGGGATTTTTTTCCCCTATTTTCTCAGCTTTAATTGCTAAGGACAAGAGCTGTGAACAAAGACATGAAGCAACTATGTCATGGGGCAGAGAACTTCCATTAGTTGGGGTGAGTTCCGGGTCACCCTACCCTGCCTTCTACTTCTTTCTATTTCTCTGTCTCTGGCCATCTCTCTCTCTCTCTCACAAACACACACACACAGGCTGCTCAAGCAAACTGTCACAAACTTGGTAGCATCAAACAACACACATGTATTCTCTTATAGTTCTGGGGGTTGGAAGCCCAATATCAGTTTCACGGGGTCAAAATCAGAATGTCAGCAAGGCCATACTCTTTCCAGGGGCCCCTGGAGAGAATCTACTTCTGGCCTTTTCTAGCTCCTTTTCTAGCTGCATTTCTTGGCATAGGACCCCTTCTTCTGACTTCAAGACCAGAAGCTTATCATTTTGTTTCAAGTCATTGCATTAACCTCTGCCTCTCCAGTCAAATCTTCCTCTGCTGTCCCTCGGGTGAACACCTGTGATTCCATTTAGGTCCAAGGTGGATAATCCAGGACATCTCCCCATCTTCGGATCCTTAACTTAATGACATCTTCAAGGTCCCTTTTGCCCATAGAAGGGCCACAAGGATGCAAGGACATTCTGTCACGATTAGGACCTGGATGTCTGTGGGGGACACTACTCAGCCTTCCACAGGGAACAGCAGTGTTCAGGGAAAGAAACCGTCCTTTGCCTGGCACCTGTCTCAAAGCCCAGTAAGAGAGACCTCCATAGAATCAGACACGTGGATGACCCTATCAACTGGGTCACCCCACAACCAAGCCCAAACCATGTCCTTTCACTCGTTTAACTGTAAATGTTGAAAAGCTACACACTCCCTCTTGCAGCTTCCTCTGTAGCTAGAGATGCCGTGTGGCAGAGCTCAAGCTGATGAGACCTAACTGGAAGTCTCACAATCCCAGCGTCCTTCATCCTTCTCACCTGAAAACAGGCAGGGAGAGCAGAAACTACAGCAGCCACCTCCAAGGAAAAGCTCAGGGGACTGCAGAGGTGTCGGCCCTGACACATGCCAGTGACCAAACCAGTTCCAACCACCAGTGACACCAGCAGGTGAGATCGCCAGCTATGGGGTCAGGCTGATAGGGACAGATCCCAGCCCCACTTGTTGATGGCTGAGTGACCCGGGAAAATCACTCCTTGAGCCTCATCTTTCCCTCCTGTCATCACGAAGCGGCGAGGAGATAATGCAAACAAATGCCTGTCCAGGATAAGCTATGGTATTCTCTCTAACCCAACCCTATGAAAAGTTTGCACCAAATCCTTATTAAGAAGGGAATTCACAATAAATATAATGAATATAGCTAATTCTGCTAAAACACACAGTGCAGAAACTACAAGTCCTTCGATGTAGCCACAGACAAAAGGAACCGGAGTAAAGGGGATCGTAGCGGTCCTGCCACCAGCTGCTGAAATGGGGGGAGATGGAGGATTTCTACCTACAGCATAGCGAGCATGCTGTCCTGCTGCCCACCCACTGTCATATGCTGGGCATAGCACCCAGACCTCCACATGCCATCCAGACCACAGTCAGGGTCCCTGAAAACTCTCTCTTATTTTGCCCCAACCACAAATTGCACACTCCCAGGAATGGGATGAGAGAGTTCCCAGGAGGCAAGACCAGAGCTTAACTTTCTTTATTTTTTTAAATTTTATTTATTTATTTGAGAGAGAGTGAGCGAGCAAGAGCACAAGCAGGGGGAGCAGCAGAGGCAGAGGGAGAAGCAGGCTCCTCGCTGAGCAGGGAGCCCGACCCAGGACTCGATCCCAGGAACCGGAGACCATGACCTGAGCCTAAGACAGACACTTAACTGACTGAGCCACCCAGGCATCCCTAACTTTCTTTAAAAACACAGGCGAGATGACAATTTTCTTTAAACACAGGCAAGATGACTGCCTTAAACATTAAGGGTCCTTAGAAGGAGTGTGTCATTCCAACGCTCTTTCTATTTATGGGCGGCTGCAACAGGGCCACAAGGATTCAGGGACACGATTTTCAGGATGGAATGGGCTTCAAAGGCAGATAAGTGAACAATCTAATTTGGGCCATTAGTAGGATATCTCATTACTATCCCCTTTTGGTAAGATTCACCTGAGGCTCTCGAAGAGTGTTTTCTCCCCTGACACCCTGAACCGAGTCACACTGGCGAAGACAGCATCACAGACAGTTAGTGGGTTGGAGAGAAAAATAGCAGCCCTGGGCACTCACTGCACTGGGTGGAGGGCATGAAATCTGGAGAGCTGAGGGGACAAGAGGGGCAGAATGGGAGGTGTGAGCAGGGGCTAGAGTGGAGAAGAGCATGACAAGTGAACCACCTGGGAAAGAGGATGATCTGACTGGAAGAAACAGTGAATCTGCTATCAGCAGAAAGAAGCTTGGAAAGATGGGGGGCGGGGGGAGGAGAGGGGCAAAGGAAAACAAGCACTCAATTATAAAACTTTTTTTTTTTCCCCCAGAGAATGAAGGCGGCAATCTAACAGTTGGGGCATTTCTCATGTGGCCACTAGGAATGCTGGTATTCTTCTGGGAGTCTAAAACAATGGCCAGGATCGATGTGACTTCCCGAAGGTACCAGGAAGTTTCCCAGGGCTCCAAACCAATACATCGAGTTCCCAGGAACAGCAGAGTGCTGTCGCTCTGCAGTTCAGAAAAATTTAAAAGCATCTCACTACCATCCTCTGGAACAATGTGACCCCAACACTTTCCGTTTTTGTATTGCAAAACATTCCTTGTTGTTGTTGTTGTTGTTGAAGAAAGCCCGCTCAGCAGAAGCTTACCTTATCTCCCTCCTGTCGCTGGGAAGGGCAAGAGCACTTCAGGTAGGAAAATAAAGATGCTACTAATAGGAAGGGCCTGTGGAGGAGCAGGATGTACCAGGGACTCACCTGATTTATGTTCACTAATAGCTTCTACGAGGAGAGAAAACAACGGTGAGCATGAATTGCATCGCATGTAATGTTTCGCTTCAAAGAATGCTTTGCCTCATTTTCCTGCAAATGAGAAAGGGCCCAGCGGACAGCCTTCCTTCTGATTTATAGGAAAGGTCATCTAATCCCAAATCAGCATTTTGCTAAATATGAAGTTGGTCCCATCCTCACCACCCCTCTCCCGTTCCCTTTAAGTTTTCTGTGTATCTAGAGGCGGGGATCTGTATCTATCATAATAGCAGTGGAAATGTCCTAGGGACTATTGCTCAAGGTGATCCAAAATTTTGAGGGGAATAGTTCAGGTCATATATCTACAACTTTCATAATTACTTTGAGTATAAATATGATGATACTATATATATATGTCATGCATGTGGCTAGAATATTCATGAAATCACACAGTAAATACTATTTGGACCAATGAGATTTTCATCTAGTATTTATGGTGTTGCCAAAAAATGAGACCAGATTCTGTAAAATACAACAATATTAGGAAAATAGAACACATTTTCCCTTACTTCTGAATTTTAAAATATTTTCATATAATATTGGTTTTAAAACTGCATAGAATTATTGCATATAATTACGATGTTTTTTAAAGTATATCCCTTTAACTGTAAATAATGACCTATTTCTCCTTCCAAGTACTTAATGACATCATTTTCAATGACCAGAAACCCTCAAGGATAGACAACAACACAGTCTCAAAACAACTGCCTTCCTTAGCGGCAGAACCAAAAACAAACAAACAAACAAACAAATCACTGCCACCAGAGATACCAGAAAATAAATTAACAGAAAGAGATATTTACATCTTCTCAATAAAGGTGCATCATCAGAAAGCCAGAACACAAATAAAAGCAGAGGAAAAACCCTTGCACTTGCCCACAAAAAATTTCGCTGAAGTGTCCAGAATCTCAGAGTCTATAACACTTTCTATATTAAAATAGTATATCACACCTGCCAAAGACCAAGGTAAAAGTAGAAGGTCACTGGAGATCTTTGCTATTGTGTGACTGTTTGCCCAAGAGCAAAATTACCAAGGAGTATGTCCTGTGATTGTGACATGGCAGAAGAGGTCTGGTACGGTGGTCCGGCATGCGCACTGTCAAAGTCACAAGTAGGAACACCAGACCTGTCCAGGGAACTCGGACAGGTCAGGTCAAACCAAGCTTGCCACGAAACCTCAGGAAAGGCCCACACTGTCCGCAGCTCAACCCGGTGCTATTATTATTCCTCTTTGGGTTCTGAGGGCTTATTTTCAATTCAAAGGGCTATTCTTAAAATTAAATTGAGCCCATTTGGAAAGCCAAATTTCACGAGACAATGTATTCCGAGACAATTCTTCACCCTGTACAAATGTGTTCCTTCTCTTGCTTTCCCTTGATCCAATTCCATCAAAGCAATTCGGTTGTGCAATTCTATTAAGACCATTATTTGTCTTACATTTGACATATCCAGTTGACTTGTATATCGGCTAACCTGGGGGGGAGGGGAAAGAAACCTTCCCCGAAGGTACTCCAGCCTCATATGATAAATCAAAGATTTCCCTTTGATATCTGCGCTGATATTTTGTTGATTTGGACCTCAGAATGTCTTCTGATTTCTGGGGTCATTTTACCCTTCGTAATAATGCCATTGTTTTGTATCAGAACAAATAAATCTCTATAGATTTCTAAATAAGTTAAGTTTTAGTATCACTGAGCTATGCTAATTCCCTAGCACCTGAGAATTTTGGTTCTACTCCAAGAAATGGTCATCTATCATGTTTAACTTGCTTTTTTTTTTTTTTTAAAGATTTTTTATTTATTTATTTGAGAGAGAAAGAATGAGAGAGAGCAAGCACATGAGAGGGGGGAGGGTCAGAGGGAGAAGCAGACTCCCTGCCGAGCAGGGAGCCCGATGCGGGACTCGATCCAGGGACTCCAGGATCATGACCTGAGCCGAAGGCAGTCGCTTAACCAACTGAGCCAGCCAGGCGCCCTCTTTAACTTGCTTTTCAGATATTTTCCATGTTAAAAATATAGGAGTTTACTCTTTCAGCCGTGCAGAGTCATCATTTTACTTCAGGTGCCTAGCTGCCACGGTAGGCGTCCCAGTCTGCAGAGGAGACCAAGGCTTGCTCTGGTACTGCTCTTTCCTAAAAAGAGGAGCCTGAAAGTGGGGTGATATTTTGCTGAAATATATCTCTGCCACATTTCCCATCGTGAAAGACACTGGTCTTCAAAGTAGGTTATGGACACCCCTGAGGATGCCCTGAGGAGGGTGAGGCTGGTAATAGATCCTCAACTTCTCCATGCACACATTCCTAACACTGGTTTTCTCGAGACAGTATGCCTGAGTTATATCACTCGTTGCCCCTTTCACAATATCTGGCCAGTCTTACCTTGGTCCATTTTCCCAAGGGGCCAAATTGGGTAGCCGAACAAAGAGAGAAAATGAATGCTCTTTGAAGCCAAAGTCATCTTAACCATCTCCCAATAAATGCATTTTCAATAATAATTTTATTTTTGTGTATATTGTCATAATTTTATGTATTTTGTCATAATTTATAATAAATGCATGCTTTCTGATCCACATATGAATAATTATAATGATAAGTGAATCGAGAAGAAAAGTATTCACATTTTAAAGCCTTAAGGTGGTAAGAGATTTTTAAAAATTTAAATGTATATAGTTATTTTGGGGCTAGAAAAGTAAGGTGAGGTGAAAGACTTTCAAATATAATAATATATTACGTTGTAATACATTTCTGTGAAGGAAGACCAACAGAAAGATGACTGCTAACACAGAAAGAAATGATGCAAAATTTCCTACTGTTACACAAAAGATTCTTCATGAATTTTTTTAAAAGATTATAGTGGGAATCAAATTACTATGGAATTCATATGTGTTGGATACATTCAAAAGAGTCATCTTAAAGTTTATTTTAAGGTGTCAATATTTACCAAATAATGGAAATTACATCCTTTGGAACATTGAAATATGTAATGAAAAACTTTAAGTGACAACGTAAAAATGTGAAAGGCAGGACTTAATCTGCAGAGTATTATCACAAAATACCTAGGTATGTGAGAGAGAGAGAGAGAGAGAGAGAGAAGGCTGCAAGCATCCATACCTGCAGGGTGACTGACCAATCATCTCTGACACCCACCTAGGGCTTGAAATACTGTGGCTTTTTAGTCTAGAAAGATTAAAGAATTTTGCATTGGCATTTCTGTTATGTCAAATGAGCCAGTACAAATAATTTGACAAGGCCACCTTTAGTCAATTTCCACTAACTATAGGCAAGCCAGAGGATCCAATGCGACACAATTCACCTTGGCTCAGACCCCTGTAGTTCTAACAACACCCACAAGGGGTACCATACTAAAAGAAGAGTGAGCAGGACAAAGTACAGGTAAAGCCAACTGAAACACCAAACTTACAAAGGAGAAATGTGGCCCGGAACTTCTGCATTCAAGGCCATTTAAAGAGATCAAGACAGAATATTTGCTAAAGAGCAGGGATGAATGCAGTAGTCTCACTTCTTTCATTTCTGAACATCTCAGCTTAGCTCTTGGACGCTTGTGGTAGAAGCCTGAATATATCAAGTCAAGTAAACTGAGCCCATCCCAGAGGTTTACCCCCCTTTCCCCCACACACACACACTCAGACTCCTTTGGATAAACACACAGTTTTTATCCTTTCTCACCTCTCCTTCTTCTTTTCTCCCTGAGGGTGATCTGTGGTCTGTGGATGATCTGCGAGCATCAGGAGGAATGGGGCAACATGTCTGTGAAAATTCTTTGTCCACGCTGGCCTCTGCTAAGATGTAATCTGCCTCATCTGGGTCTCAATATTCCATACTGGAATCCAGTATGAAGTCTGCGATCCTGCATAGCCTCAGATGGCCAGGACTCTCTGAGTCCTTCTCAGCCTAAGACAGGATCAGGCAAACATATGTCATATTTCACCAGGGAGATTCCATATTCCATACATGGTTTAGACTCATTGAGACTCACCTGTGAAGTGGGGATTATATCAGACATTCTTTTAATTTCTGTAAATCAATGCCTTAACATCCACAAAATGTCTATTAGCTGTTCCCAAATAAACCTGGACTCACCCAAAAACATCTGGAAATTTTAGATAACCCCAAACCATATACTCTAATGTCACAGTGAACATGAACTCCGTGGGGGTGCCACTTTCAAAGATACGTATCCAATCCTAAGATCGCCTATCCTTGCCTTTCCCATTCCTTCCCACAGAAACCACAATCCACGTGCCTGCCCCCAGTTCTGCTCCCTCACTCTGCATCATGTAGGCCCTCAATGCTTCCCCCAAGTGTCCCTGAGTAGCATACTGAGTTCTCCCCAGGGGTCTGTGGTCTAACAAAACTGTAAAACTCTGGTTTTTCTCTCTTCATCTGCATCTGGCCTCACCCAATGTAAAATGCTTAAAACAAAGATGGGGTCAGTTTTTCCAGGGTCCCATGGCTGGGAGGGAGGGGTGCATACCTAAAGATAATGTTCTGGGGTGCCTGGGTGGCTCAGTCGTTAAGCGTCTGCCTTCGGCTCAGGTCATGATCCCAGGGTCCTGGGATGGAGCCCCGCATCGGGCTCCCTGCTCCGCGGGAAGCCTGCTTCTCCCTCTCCCACTCCCCTTGCTTGTGTTCCCTCTCTCACTGTGTTTCTCTCTGTCAAATAAATAAAATCTTTAAAAAAAAAAAGAAAAGAAAATGTTCTATTAGAAAAAAGAAATTGGGGAGGGGAGGGTTGAGCTGCCAAACAGTACCCAGTCCAAGTAGAAGGAACTGAGGTGGAGACCAATTTCACATTCCTTACAATGCTGTTGGGCAGACAAAACAAAAGCCTGTGGGCTAAAATTAAATAGTGAAAAGAAACAGGTAAATTAAGCAAATTGGTCGTTCACTGAATTGTCTTTCAGCAAATTAACCTAGAACGGACATAATTGGCAATAAAGAAGGAATGGAATTTAACGAAGATTTAGTAATTGTCCCTGAGGGATGACCTAACAATTGCAAATGTTGGATGTCATTGTAAACAAGCCTTTTAAAGATCCCTTTTAAAAGCAATACAGTGAGTGGCTAGAGCGTGGCAAGCAGAAATACATACTCACAGGACAAATGGGGGGGGGGGGACTGTCCTAATGTTACACAAATGGGTTCTAGTGGCTCGGGATAAATTTCCAGTGACAGCATCATACATGATTCAAAAAGTGCTGTATCTCAAACAACTTAGACAGAAGTGAAAGTGACATGCCTCCCAAAACTGCGTTAGAGAATTCAAAAAGTGGCTTTAGCGATGATGAAGACGTGATGTCAAAGATGAATATGAAGACCACAGACACAGTGAAAGCAGGAAAAAGCATGTCTCTGCATTCACACTGTTTTACATAATGTGATTGGGAACATGGAATATATGCCGACATAAAATATCATAACCAGGCTGTTGTCTGTTTCAACTCTATCTCTCCAGGTTTGTTTATTCTTGTTTGGAAAAAAAAAAAAGAGAGAGATCTTCTCATTGAGAAAAGAGAAAATTGGGGTCACTTTACAGATGGAAGTTTATAGCCCGTGGTGGGAGTTGGGAAGGGGCCACCCTTGTAGAAGCCGGAATGACAAAGCATATGACGTGACCTGGAGAGCCAGCTGTGGGGAAACGGCCGCTTATGCTGCTGGCAAGATGAAGGTGGGTAAGGGGAGAGGAAAGGACGTTCCAGGTAAAGTCTGAAGCTGGTAGAGTCATCCTCCGCGAGGGAGAGGCACAGCACTAGGAAACTGAAAGGAAGTGGCTAGAGCAGACAGAACAAAGAACAAGGTGAGGCTGGAGCGTCCAGCAAAGGACAGACAGCACAGAGCCAGGGAGGGATGCTAATCATCCTGCTTTCGTCTAAGAATGAAATGAAGACAATAAAGAAGCGACTGACTATTGCAGGAGAGGCAATTGCAAGAGATGGTGGCATCTTAGTAGACAAGAGCCAGATCCCAAGCCACACAAGGAAATGCATTGGCAAAAGGGAGGGAGTCTGAAAGATGCCTCCTAGTTTCCCTATCACCAGGATGCTGGTGCATTTCATGGAAAAGGGAAGAGTGCAAGAGAACCAGCGCTGGGTAGAAAAAAACCACAAGGACAGAGCATAATGAAGAGGAGTGAGGCTTCCTTCCTTCGCCCCTTTCCTTCAGTGGGAACATGGACGATATCACGTTAATGTCCTGTATATTACAGGCACGGAAACTTCTATGTTCCATGTGCTGTGTCAACAAAGGAAAGTTCCAAAATACACTTTAGAATCAACCCATTTGTTCCATGGGATGTGGCGTTTACAATAATGGTCACCTGACGGGGGTGGGAAGAAAGGAGGTGCTTCTGGTGGACTGAAGGAAGCCTCATGGTCACCACCATGTGATGGTGCTCTGCTGGACACCTCTGGATGAAGAGGCTGATCCTGAGATCCTGAATCCAGCGAAAGGTCCTAAAAAGATTAAAACCATGACGGCTCATCAGAGAGGACCTCCTCCTACTGGACGCCAAAAGACGGTACCTTTTTTTCAGAAGAGAAGACTGGTTCTGATACAGAAACCTGGTGCACAAAAAGGAAGTGTTCCTGTCTGTTACCTGTTCTGATGGCCTCACCATCAGTGTGGTTCAGTGTTTCATCGCCAGGAAGAATACCATACAATGGAGCCTTGGGAACTGATGGATGATGTCTTTGTCTACACCACTGGAACCACATGGTGGTGAGCCAGCCCCAACACCAGGACCAGCACCCACGCCGAACCCCAGGCCATATCACTCACACAGATGCTGAGCAGACAACTCCCAATCCAGAGAAACACACGGATTGGGCTAACTGCCTTTTCCTGTGGAAGGAGCAAGGCAGAAAGCACCTCTCTGACCCATTCAGCAACCAGGGAGTTAAGTGCTCTGGGCCATCTTCCCTGTCGTGCCGGCAGTGACAGAGTCAAGGAAGTCACCATGGATACATCTGGCTGCATCTGGCTGAATTATTTGTATTGAACAGATTGCTACAGGGTGTTTTTATTTTTTTCTGGTCTCATTATGTGTGTGTAATGCCAATTAAATAACAGGAATGAAAATTAAAAAGGAAAATATCTGCCCCTGCTGGGTTTAATCTCATTAGTGCAAAGTCAAATGATTAGTCCTAAAAAGGGCTCCAACAGGCAGCAGGGACCACATTAAAGTTGCAAGTGTCTTCTGCATCACGACGAGAAAATGAATCAGAATTGCTCACTCTGTGCAAGACACTGGAGCCGTTCCTGTAATAAGATCATGGTAGGGCTTCGGTAACATTGTGCCTCCACCTAAGCAAACAACAGGGAAACTGCCATGACACATCCCCAACTTCGAATCCATAATACAAAATTACCGTGTCGGGCATTTTAAGGACAGGTGTCACATCTCCCTGGGTTGATTGTGAACCCCGAAAGATGCTTACTTTATAGTGCTTGTGGTTTACATAATCTTCATGCATCAGACTTTTTTCCTAATTAACCAAACCAGCCAGCTATAAATTTGCCAGCAGTGCTGGGTAGCTCTCAGAAAGAAGGAAAAAAAAATGCAAAATGCAAGGGTCTGTCCAATTTAAGCCTCAGAGTGCGTTTAAAATGAAGGCCTTGAGCAGCTGGGACGTATACCAGCAGGCTGCTGGTCCTTAGCTAAGCCTCAGGTGGAATACCAAATTCTCCCTTCCTTCAGAAAGTTTGAGAAATGTCAGCTACAGCTATTTTGAATCAAGATGATTCAAGCAGAAGTGCTGGAATAGAAGACTATGCAAAACATGGCCAAGCCCAGAGTGTTTTCTTCAGTGACACACTGACATGTAGCTTTACTTTCAAAGTGCTCGTATATTTTACCCCATTTCCCTTTTGCCCTGAGAAGCAGAGGAAGCAAGAGTTATGCCAGTAATTCCGGTGGAGAAAGGAGGCACAGACACAGAGCCCAGACAGGCTGATCATCTTTAGTGACGGCCTCACTGGGCTCGCCAGCCCGAGGAAGCCGGCAGACACGCAGAGCACGTGCCAACGCCTACCTGGAAAAAAAATTCCACCTGGGATGAGACATGAGCACCATGCCGTTGCAGGGTGCTGAAAATGAATTACTTTCCTACCCAGGACAGAGAAAACTGGACATTTTCCCAGCCCCTGACTGGTGAAAAGTAATCCTCCTGATCCAACAACCTTTAACAGGGGTCCAGAGTTAAGCCTCTGGGGTTCTCTGAATCCCCATAATTACTATGCAAAAACGTGGAGTGTATGTGTGTGTGCATGCACACGTGCACACACGAAAATTCATAAGGATAACTTCCATCAGATTCTCTACCTCTATGACCCGGGAAAGGTTAAGAATCCTGGTCTCTATAGATGAAGGGGACCCCAAAGTAAGTATGTTGATGAGGCTGAAAAAAAATTAGAACTGTCTGCCTCAGTGTAGAATTAGGAAGAGTAAAGACAGAAGAGCCCTGGATGAGACACCATCATCATTCTACTCATCAAAACTGGAAGAGGGTCAACTCTTAAAAGCACTGGAAACCCTGGGCGGCAAGACACTCTCAAGGGGAGGCAGTGTTCCATAATGGGAAGATCAAAGAGTTTTGGACTTAGCTAGATGTAGATTTGCCAACGTCAACCATGTGATCTTGGCCAAGGTATTCAACATCGCTTAGGTTCAGTTTCCTCCTCCTTGAAATAATAAAAATACGAAAACAACCATTCCAATTACTCAGCATTGTTTCAAGGATTCAGGTCAAATTCTTGGCAAACAGAGACCCTCAATAAATGCTAGGTCATTTCCCCATCCTCTGGGCAGCTTGATAAAGGATAACAAGAACAGGAAAAGAGGGAGGGAGGGAGGGAAGGGAAGAGGAAGAGAGGAGGAAACAAAGAGCTGACCCTGCCCCTGACCTAGAAAAATTATAAGGAATCAAAAGAAGAGGGTCAACATGTAGCTGGACAAGAGAAGAGAGAAAAGGCACCCGGGGACTACACAGAATGAAGCAAGCATAGACAGAGCCTCAGATATCCTTGGACCAGCCCCGAGACATGGGAACTTGGACTCACATCCAAACCCTGGGATTCCTAGTCCAGTACTCGTCCCATTATTTCTCCCTAAATCCTGCTCCTATATATCTTCATTGTTTCATTATTTGCATTCTGTCCCTCTCCACTTAACTACATGACTAAACACAGTTTGCAATGAAATGAGTAGATCTAGTCTCTGTAAACAACAAAAGGTAATGTGCAGGTATATTATAATATCCATATCACAAGCCAACTATCAGAGCAAAATGAATGAGGCAGCAAAGAGACTATCAACACCTGAAAATAATGCCATGTGGATGGTGGTCTTCCATTATGAGGAGAGGACTCCATGCTGAAAAGACACTTGGCAGGTACCCTTCCTCCTCAACCCAACTGTGGCGGCTAGGGGTCGTCCGGTAAAACACTGCCTGCTCTCTGGGCCCTGGACTCCCTAGGACACTTCTGATTTTAAGTTATATAATGTGGCAGGTCTCTTGAATTCCTTGCCAGAGCCGTGGAAACTAGAAGGCCCTTGACATTGGGCCTCACAGCAGTTCCAGGCCAAGGAGCTGCCCCTGGGTGAGTCTGATGATGAGAAAAATCTCCCCTTGACCAGGAGAAAGACATGGGGGAAAGCAAGACCAGGAGCCTTCACGGCTTCTCAAGAGGGTAAAGTAGGGCCAGCACTGAGATACAGACCAAGAGCATGTCCCCACACACTGTTGGGGTGGGTTTATTTTTCTTTGTCAAGATAACTGTCACATGATGACACATGATCACTTATAAGGTTTAAAAAATAAATAAAATAAATGTACAACTCTCCCTTACCTTCCTCTTTCCATATTCTGATAGGGATTTGTTTTAACCCAATCAGGATGGCATACTTGGACTTCATCTGCACATCTCTTTAAATATTTCTTCCTGAAAATAATCAAATTGGTCCATCAGTAGAATAAGGGACAAACTGTGTTTTATGACATATGATGGATGGATGGATGGATTGAAAAAAATACATCCAATCAACATTCACAGTCCTAGCTTACTCAGAGGAACAACAATAAAACTAATAGCTAGGGTGCCTAGATTAATTAGAAATAGCCTAAGAGTTACTCACATTCTTCCCTAAATATATATATCAATCCTCACCTCTCCCAACTCTTACAAATGCACAGAGGCACACACATGCCTACCTTGGAATTAAAGTGACCTCGAGGCAGCTAATGTGAGTAACACTGTTTATTTCTCTGCTGTCTGAGAATGAAGACAGCAGAGGGACAGAGCCTAAGAAGGTTTAGATTGACCGGAGAAGGAATCCAAAATCACGGAATTCCCTGAGAACTGGGGTGGAGACAGGGCAGAATGGTGGGCAGGGTCTGCCAGCAGGTGTAAAGCTGACAGAAACCACAAACCAAGGGGCAAAGGATGGAGGGCAGCCCTATGGCCTGTCTCCACACAGCCTCTAAGAATAATGGGGTGTGGGGGCCATGTTTCTTTCCCCTTCCTCGGGCTGCCCTAGTCTTGGTACTCTGATACACTTGGATATTTTCTACCAGGTGAGGCTGAGAGAAAGTCACTGTTTTACATTTTGTTTTGTTGTGTTTTTCCACACAATACTCAGAAACTTTCCACTGGATCTGTTCTGGCGCCTGACATGGGGAAAATCTCACATTTGATGCTTTCTGATTTGGAAATAGATCTTCTGAAAGCAGATGAGTATTTTCTCCCTTACACAGAGCAGGTGCTAAGGAAATACTGACAGGCCTGGTGGGATGGGAGGTCGCTTTTGTCCCCCAACCCTCCAACATCAGTGCAACTGCAGTCTATACGGAGCCAAAGAGGATCCCTTTGGCCCCACACGAGATTTTTCAACAGAAATTCCCCCCTCGGCAAACCCGCCGCAGATTCCAACAAGAAAAGGACTGTGTCACATTTGGTGGCAGAGAACAATGAGGTCTCTATACCCAACGGTGAAATGGCCCGCCAGGAAATGCCAACGCAGCTGGAGGACTGAGGCCCCCCATCAACACTCTGAATCCCTTTTGGAAACAGGGGATAAATTATATACCAAGTAAACAATGGGGAATTTATCCAACGGGCAGCATCCGGGGAAGAAGCAGCGGTCTCGGGAATCAGCCTAGGCCTTCACGGAAGGAATCACCATTTCCAGGGCCACTCCACATGTTTCTGGGGTTACTAAGCTGAGCAGTCACTGACAGACTTGAAGCCTGGTGGCCCCTGGCACGACTTAACAGCAGGTGGCTAGGCTCTGTGCTAATGACAACCACAAACACAGCGCTTCTGAAACTATTTCTATTTTATTGGAGTACAGTTGACACACAAGGCTACATTATGTTCAGGTTCCACTACACAGCACTTTCTGAAGGCATGAATGCTCAGGACTATTTCCAGCGTATGCTAAACACATACTGGATCTACAACTTCGGTTACTATTAACTTACTTAATTCTCACAAAACCCATACGAGATAGACCTTGTAAGGCACAGAGAGGTTAACTAACTTGGCCAATATCACACAGCTAATGAGTGTCAAAGCCATGACTCGAAGCCAGTCCAGCAGTCCGATTCCAGAGGGCCTCTGGACTCCCTAGGACGCTTTAACCTACCATACTATTTTGGGGTCATTTGCTAATACCAAACTTGCATGTAGATCCTATTTCGCATCCTACTTATTCTCTAAAGCACTTTTTTCAGAGGATAAACTGTGAGTAACTTAAAAGAAACTGCTTTAAGAAAAAAAAAAAAAAAACTTATTGCCTAGTCCTGTTTATTCTTCCCAGGAGCACCATCTTCTAGAAGAGGAACATTGGAAATAACCACACATCACACACCTGAAGCCATCAGGCCTCAGAATATAACACTATTAAACCATCTCAAGGTGGGTTAGTATTCAAACATTTAATGTTTCATTACTGGCAACTTTAGTTTCTAACCTTCTTTGGAGCAAATATGAACATTTTTTCCCCTGGAAGTATAAAGTATTACATTTAACATGTATTGAATATAGCTCCATTTTTCCTACATTTCTTTCATCTGCAACAATGGTCTTGAAATATGAAATGCATGTGCTCACTAGGGAACCGCAGAAAATTAATTCCCAGCAAATTTTGTCAATGACTGTCACTCACTTTCCCCCTTAAAGGATTGTTCTGTTGTTGCACAGACACATCATTAAGCATTGCTGTGAAAGGAGATAGATAACACATTCCTACTTTGCAGGACTCAAGTCTAAGGGGAAATCAGATCTTGCTTAGTATTGTCATAGTTGCATAATTGTCCTTAAAACCCAGCTGTGAGTCGTGTTCCTACACGCAGTTACATGTGACCCAAGTCTTTTCTGAGCTGAGTACGTGAATACGCTTTCCTCTGGCTCATTTGCATGACCGCTGTTCCCAGGTTCGCCATTGGGCCACTTCGACTCATTGGCTTCACAGACAGCTCTATGTCTTTGATCAGACCTAATCGCTCCTAGATAGAGCCTCCTTGAGGGCAGGAAACTTAGAGTTTATTTTATATACCTCATGATGTCGGTATGTAAATACTAGGCACTCAATAAATAATAATCAAATAGTAAATTGCTTCACTGTAGTAACGCATGTTTTAATGCACTGCTCTATTTTTCTTGTCCAGTGATATTTTGCTAAACATAAGACAAAGGACACAAAGTATCTCATTTCAGCCTGCCATATGACAGTCGTTTAAAAATACCAGGAGCAGATGAGAGAAGACACTCCTCTGGTTACATAATTGTTTTATAATGATTACTCTGAGTTCCCTGACCCAGTTATTCTGGCTTTAGCCCTCAAGATGGGCTTCCATGCAGTTGAAACTCTCCCAGATTGATCAGGAAAGAACAAAAAGTCACAAGAGAAGTAAAGCCTCAGCTCTGAGTGATAGCCTTAGCTACCAACATCAGGAAATAAACTCTGACTGTAAAGGTTTCCAGGTACCCGAGAGAGAGTCTGGGAGGCAGACGGGACACTGAAGGAGGGAAGGGCCATGGGAAAGGAAAGGCATTTGGCACCTAAGGAACAGATGGACCTGGACATTTTCCTCCTTCACCATTTGTTCAGGTGAACACAGAGAATTTTGTAGTCTCATCAGCAAATCCAGAGTCTCTAAACATCACAAAGAGCACATTAAACTGTTGAGCTGTTTCATTAAAAATAATGGATTGCATTCAATAATAGGCCCCAGAAAACGTCAGGGATTTTGATTTAATCTGAAAGGACTGTTGTCATGGCTCTCATCCAATTATTAATTGATTGTCTGTAAACAAAGTCCAGAATTACCATCATTATCCCAAACACCTACTCTATCGTAACTACAAACCCAAATACAAATTGGTTGGTAAAATCTGCATATGCACAGAAAATGCACCTGGGAGTTGAGCCTCAAAATGTGTATTCTAAAACTTTAAACACCACACATGTTTTCTGGGTGATCAGATCTCACACATGAGATAAATTACCGAGGAGCATTCCTTACCCTTCCAGAACTCATGATGGCATGAAAGCAGAAGAGAAAACTGACTATAAACTTTTGCTTCAAGCCCTACTCCACCCAACAGAAGTACCAAGTTAATCACAAAATACAAAGGGGTGCAGCATGATGAGGTTTTTTATATCAAGCAAGCTTCAAAACATTCATCTGGACATCACCATAATCCTTGCCAGCAACATACACACCATTTGGAGACCCTGATGCAAGTGTATCTGCTTTAATGAATAGGAAAAGGGTCATATAGTCTGAGAGCCACCTTTTCCTACTCCCATGTCTGTAACAAGACAGGGAAAACCACCCGAGACAGTAACTCCATCTGAGTCTGAACTCTTGAGGGCGGATCCATAGAGGAGCATCGATCCCAGTTTGTGACCGAGGGCGGCAGTAACTCACCGAACAAAACAGCCAGCAAGAGGAAAGCTGAATGGTTAATTATAAGGCTGGCTTCTGAACCTAAGGGGAATCTTAATAGACAGAACTAATTAAAATCAATACTCATATGGTAATCGTGAAAAGAAAAAAAAGGGGGGGCTCAAGATAAATTTTAAAATGGAGAACAATGAACAATCTCCATTCTTCATGCCCATCTTGCTATCCGGTTTTACCAGCAAATGTGTACCAACAGATAGTCTTTCTGGAAAGGCCTAAGCATAGGTGGGAAAGAGAACATATATAGGAGCCCACCTGAAAGATTTCTTGAGCCTCTGGGAAGTGTGGCCAGAAGTGGTCAGGGACACAGCATTTTTAAGGACGGGGCCATGCTCACATTAAGTGTTCTGATGCTGAAAATGGGAAAGCTTCTGGCTGTATGACCTTGGAAAATGTGTTCAATTTCTCTGGGCTCCAGTTTTTTCATCTATAAAATGAGAGCAGAAAAAGAGATGGCCTTTGAGATCCCTTCGCTTGGGTGATTCTGGAATACCAGATCTCAGAGATGCAGATAGGAGCCTAGAATATATGTTCAAAGAGGATGATACAAATAATGGCCATCCCCTTTTAAAAAAAAATAATGTTCCTTGTTCTGATTTTCCTTGAAAAAAGTGAAGTGCGTCACATTCTGTTCTCTCTGAATAGCTTCCCCCAGGTTCATACTAGTGTGTGACCTTCAAGAGAAATGCGGAGTTTGGTTTTGTTTTCAAAAAAAAAAAAAATCTTTGGCAAAATGATATACAGAACCTTAAAATCATGTGCCCAAACTGGATTATAATTGCATTCTGGTTTCTCTCTAGATTGTGGTGGCACTATTCATTATACGGCAGATCCTGGTAAAAGGCAAATCTTCCCAATACTGCAAAAATTGTCCTCAAACACGATTCCAGGGTCGCTGAAATAACATTTCAGTTCTTTTCCTTTTCAATTTAATAATATGTACTCATGCCAGACAAGAACAGCTCTACATGGCCATTTAACAGGAGGATAAGAAATCATTTTGACACAGAGTGGCTGTGAGTGCCAGAAGGGAGAGAAAGTTTTTTCTTACTGTATTATTTATTTATCTTTTAATTGTTTTTTTAATTGGTCATCCATATTCATGGTAAAACATTCAGATAATACTAAAAAAAAACACAGTGAAAAGTTAAGTCGCCCTTCCACTCCTGTCCCTTAATACCCCTTCATTGGATGTGCCCACAGGGACGGTCACTGCCATTAGCCTCTTATGTGGTCATCCAGAGATGCAAGTGGCATGCATATCTAGGACTTCTCTTTTCAAAACACAAATGTGAGCACCTTTTACCACTGGTGTATCTTCTTTTTTTAACTTAAACTTAAATCTGAGAGAGTGTGCCTTATCATTACATGCCTCATTATTTTGAAGGCACATATTTAATTCTATGGATAGATATACTTTATAGAATTGGTTCCTTATCAGTGGGCATTTGTCTCCACTCTTGTGCTATTACAATCACTGCTTAAGTAAATATCTCGGGACATAATACTCTGTGCATATGCGAATGTGTCCTTGGGAGAGATTAGAAAGAAGGCATTGCTGGGCCAGAGGTATATGCATGTGTGATTTTGAAAGATATGGAAAATGGTCTCTGAGAAGGTTATACCCATTTAAATTCTCATAACTCAAGGAGGAGAGTGCTGTTTTCCCCATCTCTGTCAACATAGTCTATTATCAAATATTTTTAATATTTTACCTACGTGAGGGATGAAAACACGTTTTGTGTTCTTTGAAATCCACTTAGGATGAGGAAGATTACCCATCTTGTCATGTGTCTAACATGTGGAAGCTAACGGTGATGACCAGAAGAGTGCGTCTTGCAGACCTGCAACCAAAGGGTCTGAAAGAAACCGAGGGTCCCAGCGGCCGCCTTCTGCTCCCAGCCAATAACCAAGCATGGCAGGGACACTGAGGCAGGCCTGTTCCATGAGACATCTCCAAGGGTTGCTTTGGCCAAGGACTCTCCAAAGACCCTGCAGAAGTTTCCTGAGATGGTAGGATGGCTTAAGACACTTTTGCCCGAGTGTCACTTAGCATCACACTCACATCATGGTCTGAGAACTGGCCCAACCTCTCCCAGCTCCTTCCCATTTCCTCTCAAACAACATTTCCCCTTGCACATGTAATCCCATCTTGGCATCCAGGCCCCAGGGGATCTGGACTAATACATTAACTATTCATATTCTTTGCACATCATGCTATTGTCCTGTTGGACTTTTCTTTATTGACTTATAGCTGTTCAAAGTTACTGCAAGCAACACTTTTACTTAATGACTTGCCACTATCTAATATGGATCATGGCGTTTCTAGGCTCTGACAAGTTGTTTTGCTGCTCAGCAGTCAGGCCAAAGCCACCTATTGTATGGTCTCGTTATACAAGCTTCCTCTTTCTAGGTGCTAATTTCTGTATTAGATGGGATAAGTTAGATTATGCTATGGGAACAATATCTCAATGCCTTAGCAGAAGTTTATTTCCTGGCTCACATGACATGTCCAATGCAGGTTGGCAAAGGGACTCTGCTCATGACTGTCACTCGGGGATCAAGCTGACAGGGCTAACTCTGAGCAGACACTTCTATGATCACAGCAGACAGAAGGAAATGTGGAGAACTACATTCTTTACATTTCTGCCTGTAAGCAACATATACCACACCCACCCATGTTATACTAGCCAAGCAAGCCAGAAGGCCATGATTAACATCAGAAACAGAGGAGCGAATTATCCATTTTCATTGGCAAGGAGAGCTGGACATACTCACTGCACAGTGCTCTAATTAATGCAACAATTACTATCTACTCATTCTCCTCCCCTCTTCTCCTCCTGTCCCCTTCCCTACCTCACTCCTCTCCCTCTTCCTTATCCTCCTCCATTTTCCCTCAGCTAACTCTCTCTTCCAAGGCTTCACTGCAAAAAGTCTTGAGTTGACTTTAATATAACTTTCCATATCCCTTTCGATGCCAGCCCCAAGTTCCCTGTGCTTATCCCAGTCACCAATATGTGCAACCTTGCAAATTCACAGGCAAACCAAAGTCTGAAAGTTCAGGAAGAAGTGTCCAAAGTTCATGCAGATAGGCTGGAATTTCACTTAAAGGAAACCTGGAGTTTGTTTGTTTGGTCAGATTCCTGGAAGGAAAGGACTCACGAGTCCATTGAATGAGCCAAGAGTGAGAGTGCTTCCCGTTTGCACAGAACCTATGTCCTGAACCCACATGAAAGTCTGAGTTGTCAGGGCTATTCTGCCCAACCCAGAGCCGTGATTTCAGACACATTTACTGATGGATGCAGGAATTTGCACAAGTGGATACCCCAATGGGCCAATCACAAGCTCAAAGAACGGCTTTTAGTAACCACTTTCAGCCAAAGGCAGTTAGGGCTCAACGTAAACTAAATAGGTTTGGCAGAAATGCTAACTCGTTCAATAAGATATCGCAATTCCAGGTGGCCGTTTGACCCAATGATTAAAAATGTCCCACTTAACTTGGCAGAAAGTGGTTTCTAGTAAACTTTTAAAAAATTTATCCAAAGAAATACTATGACTTAAAGCACTGCCTTTAGATCCACAGGGACTTGGAAACTCTGCCACTCAGCCATTTGAATTCAGCAAGAGAGGAACTTCTGTGGCCCCTGGTGCAGATCCCGCATCTTATCCTGCAAGACAACATAACAATGCCATTGTTTCAGGCCTTTCAGAACAAGGGCAGCACCAGATGCCAAGACAAAAAACTCAGGTGCTAGTTTTGAGGGTTCTATAAAGTTGTGCTGAGATTTTTAGAAATTGAACTTCTCTGAGATAGGACTTCCACAACCACACGGTATATTAGTCGGCCTGGATGGTGGAAAGAGTATATCCCAAGTCAATCATCTGTGACTCAGATATCCACCTGAGCACCCACCACCCCACAGATTTAACATTTCCATCAATCTGGCCCCACACTGTGTCATAAATACGTCAAAGTTGAAGAATTTTATAATGTGTTTTGGTTCATCAAAATAAACTCTTTAATTAAAGGCCTTCTACAATATCTTCTAAGCACTCTCTTCAGAACTAAAACACATCACCATCATGACAACTTGCCTTCACACTCCTCCCCATCCCCTCGGCCCCCGCCACAACACGGGACGAATTTAATATGAAACCTGCCGACAGCTCAGGCCTTCCTCAAGCAAGTTCTGAATTGTATAATCATCTTCCTTGACCCCCCACTTCTGGGCCGCCAGCCAGCATGTGAACAAGAGATGTGAAGGGTCATTTCCTGAGGTGAATGCTAAAAGTTTTTCAAAGTGATCGTGGGTGGCTTGGACCGCCTCAGCTTCAAAACCACTTTTTCCTGTTTTCATGCTTGATTTTGTGTGTCACTGACCAGTGTGGAGGGGAAGCGAAGTTCTTTCAGCTGTGCCGGATGCGGTCTCTGTTCTTCCCAGCAACTTTCCAGCCCCCTCGCCGTGGGGCCGGCTCTGCGTCAGACAATGCCCTCCACGCTCCAGAATTAACCGCTGCCATATTCAAATCTAGGTAACAAAGACTCCAGTCCTTCCTGCTTGTAGCAACCCTGCACTCGACACTCCGCGCCCAAACAAATGGACTCTCCCAGGTACTAACCTACTACCCCCTTACCTCCATTACCTTAAATAAGACTTTTAAAATAGTTCATTAAATAAATCCCTTTTAAAAGTGTCCTCATTTCCTTAATGAAATCGATTCACTGTCTCTAGATTTATCTGGAAAAATAATCATGGCTGCACATCTGGTATTTCAGTTTCTATAAATAAACCCTTACTCCCACAATATGGACTTACACTTTCATTATATGCATTTGAGACAGAAAACTCCACACTTAAGATACATGGTTTTTTCTTAGATATTTTGTCTATTATCTGGACATGCTGTGACCAGAAAGAGAAAGGATACATGGTTTGGGCAACAAATTTTGTATATTCAGTACTGATCTACTAAGTGTGAGGAAATGAACGTAAGAAAAATGGGAAGGCAGAAGAAGGGACACTTTTGCTACTCAATAATCCTTTCCACCTAAAAAAAGAAAATAAAAATAATAAAAACCTAGGGGCGCCTGGGTGGCTCAGTCGTTAAGCGTCTGCTTTCAGCTCAGGTCATGATCCCAGGGTCCTGGGATTGAGCCCCGCATCGGGCTCCCTGCTCGGCGGGAGGCCTGCTTCTCCCTCTCCCACTCCCCCTGCTTGTGTTCCCTCTCTCGCTGTCTCTCTCTGTCAAATAAATAAAATCTTAAAAAAAAAAAAACTATTCTTAGCCTCTATATATTTTTTTAAAGACATTCAATTAAAACGAGATGTAAAGAAAGACAAAATATCTGGACTGCTATTGCTTTCCTTATTAAGTCTTAGCAGCTAGTGACAAATTGCTTCTCACCTTGGGTTCCTACTCCAGGTGTGGACAGACTCCTCTTGTAACTTGCCCGGAATTCTTCACTTGAGACCCTAACGTTCCCAGTGTCCAGGGTTCTAGAGCTTCTCGAACTGCTTTACACCAAAACCCCTTACAAATTGTTTCCATGATGTGAAATCATCCTTCTCCCCAGCTGGGTTGTTTTGAGTTTGAAAAGAGCCCTAGCTAACTTAAACCCAGTGCTGAGTAAGGCGTTGAACTGCCGTGGGGGCGATGAGAGGTTAGGTGTTAGCGCCCCCACCTGAGGGGCCTACCGCCGTTACCGGAGTGAGCATGCGCAGGCGGCCCCACCTGAGCGGCCCACTGGCAGTTACCGCAGTGAGCATGCGCACTGAATGCCACGTCCTCCGTGGTAGCGGCGCAGCGGGGAGTCTAGCGAGCCTGCGGGCAGGCGCTGGACCTGCGCTATGCGTGTAATCCTCTGCTCTTTTTTTTTTTTTTTTAAGATTTTATTTATTTGACAGAGAGAGACACAGCGAGAGAGGGAACACGAGCAGGGGCAGTGGGAGAGGGAGAAGCAGGCTTCCCGCGGAGCAGGGAGCCCCATGTGGGGCTCGATCCCAGGACCCTGGGATCATGACCTGAGCCGAAGGCAGACGCTTAATGACTGAGCCACCAGGCGCCCCATAATCCCGTGTTCTTACCGGGCGTCCCCATCAATGCCAAGCTGGCCATCATTCCTATGGGAAAGGGAAACCCTGGCGCCAGAGAGTATGCCCTTATAGTCCTTCACGTGAAATCTCCTGGTAGCCATTTTTATAAGCACAGGGCAGTCATTCCCATTTCTTGTCATCTGTTATTTGTAACTAGAGTTTGTTCTTTTTCTGGTTTAGATTAAGTAGGTCCTTACTCACCACCATAAGCAAAAGATTAGATACACAACTGCTTTCTGTAAGAGTCTGGAATTGTTAAAACCAGCATTCCCAAACTTAACCCTTAAAGACGTTGAGTCATGGATTGGAAGTCTCTAAACTGACATGATGATCTCAGCCCCAAGTAAGGGACTCCCTGAGCCCTTCCCAGTAACTCAGATGTGACTGGGAATATTTCTTCCCTACTCCCAACATTTCGCTTCTATGAAGGGTGCTAATCAGTGTAATCCTTGATCATTTGCTGGCCCAGATTCACACTCCTCCTAGAGACCACTTAGTGTGGGGAGCATAAGAGACATGCCCACCCCATCCCTCTTTGGTAGGCGGGCTTTATCTGAGGAAAGCACACATTTTCCTCTACTCCCCCATGGCATAAATTGTGCAGGGCCTATTCCCGCAGGGAGAAGACCGCCTCACTCTAATACTGACTTGAAGTGAATGGTTAAGTCTGCCTAATTTTGGTATTCAATATTAACATGACCATTTAACTAACAGTCTTTAAACCATATCTGCTATATTTTGTGATATTTTGGTGTCCATATTTTCTGGTGTTTTCTTTTTCCCACCTTGTCTAAAAGATATAAAAGGAAGAGGGTTTGTTTTGTTTTTAATGGGGGGGGCAGAAACTTATGTATATAACATACCATTAGGACTTTAATGGAAAATAGGCATGTATTAATAGGATTGGAGACTTTACAGATGCCTAGAAATAAATCTGCATTGTTATATCCTAATGACTAGAAGCATTCACCTGAAGGAGATTCTCTATACATTCAGGACTATGCTATAGACATAACTCAGCATTAGTATATTGAAAAACCAATAATACTAGATAAATGATCCATATTTTAAGCATAGTGCATTACAGAAAACCAGCATGCAAAAGAACCAACTTAACACAGATCATACTTTCCCATAGATACAATGTTAGAGCTAGATGTTGTAATCCTACCTTGAAGACAGTACCAGATAAAGCAGAGATCTGGTCACCTAAATCTATTCAAATATTAATTTTTTAAGATGCAGGTTAAAATTATCTTTTCTAGGACCTTCACTGTGTTCCTTGAGTCAAAATGAGCCAAGATTTTTTTCTTTTTCTCAGCCCCTTCCCCAGAGAGCCATCCTCCTTTCTGCCTGCTAGTATCACACCTGCCTTCCTGGTTGCTCGAACTGTCATCTCTCAACTTCCCACCATCTGGAAAGTGACAGGCAATGAAGAAGATGTTGGTTGTTTAACTAACTCTCTACTACAGTGGAATTGTTTTGTTTTGTTTGTTTGTTTGTTTGTTTTTAGAAACTAATGAATTTTTTTATTTTATTGTGTTTTGTTAGTCACCATACAATACATCATTATTTTTTGATGTAGTGATCCATGATTCATTGTTTTCATATAACACCCAATACTTTGAATTCCACTTTTTAAGTTCCACCATCGAACCTTAGAGTCATGGTTCCCAAACTGTGCACCAAGGCACCCTGGGACACCACAGTGATCTCAGGTGTTTTAAATTTTTGAGGAAAACATTATAATATTTGATATCTTTCAGACACAGCACCAACTCCTAGCTTGAGATAGTTCATACTTTTGACATTAGGTCACACTCTATTGCTTTTAATGAGGTTCACATCTTTGCAAGGCTAAGTTTTGGGTAGTTGCTATGATAAAAAGCAAGTATTTCATGAAAATCAACATGGAACACGAAGTGAAGGTAGTTCAGTCTGATTCCAAAGTTTGAGAAACTGGGAATTGCCAAACCGATACACATATCTCATTAGTAAGTAACTGTGGGTTTTAAAGAATTTTTCAAAAATTTTTAATGCATATATACTATTTTTTTCAAATGGCTATTAAGTTGTTGAGTATAAATATGGGTTGTTTGGACCTAACTACTTAGGATAAAAAAATGAAAAAGAAAGATACAAATGTTGGGATCCGAAGGGGTATGTGCACCCGGATGTTTATAGCAGCAATGTCCACAATAGCCAAACTATGGAAAGAGCCAAGATGTCCATCGACAGATGAATGGATAAAGAAGATGTGGTGTATATATACAATGGAATATTATGCAGCCATCAAAAGGAATGAAACCTTGCCATTTGCAATGACATGGATGGAACTGCAGGGTATTATGCTGAGTGAAATAAGTCAATCAGAGAAAGACATGTATCATATGACCTCACTGATATGAGGAATTCTTAATCTCAGGAAGCAAACTGAGGGTTGCTGGAGTGGTGGGAGGTGGGAGGGATGGCGTGGCTGGGTGATAGACATTGGGGAGGGTATGTGCTATGATGAGCGCTGTGAATTGTGTAAGACTGTTTAATCACAGACCTGTACCTCTGAAACAAATAATACATTATATGTTAAAAAAAAAAAAGAAGAAGAAGAAGAAGATAGCAGGAAGGAAAGATGAAGGTGGGGAAATCGGAGGGGGAGATGAACCATGAGAGACGATGGACTCTGAGAAACAAATTGAGGGTTCTAGAGGGGAGGGGGTGGGAGGATGGGTTAACCTGGTGATGGGTATTGAAGAGGGCACATTCTGCATGGAGCACTGGGTGTTATACGCAAACATTGAATCAGGGAACACTACATCAAAAAAAAAAAAAGAAATTTCAGCCTCATCAAGGAAACATCCCTCTACAGATATTTTTATCTCCTGTTTTTATTTTTAAAAGTACTATGACAATGTGAAAAATCTAAAAAGTGAGTATTGTATATCAAAAGATATATGCTGAAACCAATGCCCCCAAAAAAGTACTTTTTAAGTTTATAAAAAATGTATCCTTATGTAAGAGAAAGTGATTAGATGCATTCTCCATTTTATGAGTCTGAGGAAGAAATAAACCAATGAGAGATAAATACACATTTTTGATGCTTTTAAGAAAAGAAACCAGTAAGAGAATGGTTTGACTCTGATGCACAGAAGCTGGGAGAATCACAGTTGCTACTGCTGGCATGATATCTATCCCCTGAGACCTATTTCTAGTCCTTGGTTTTCTTCAAGGTCAAGGTTGTATGTGCCACTCACACCATGGTCCACAAGGAGTGATGAATATCTCTTCACTCCATGCCACATTCCTCCCTAAAGAAAGTGGGCCTGGACTTGTGAACGACTACATCCTGGAGCCAAGCACTGGGGACCAGAAAGCTAAGAAACTATTTCCCTTCCTATCTTATTCCTTTTGTCCAACCCTTCCTATCTTTTTCCTTTGTCCAGGCATTCAATGCATAGCTTCCTATTTTTCAAGTTCTCAGGGTTAAGGAAATCAAAGGACCTAAGGAAATCAGAAAGAAGCTGTAAATTATTGTTTTGTCCACAAACAAAAATCACCCTACAAATCTACCCAAGGCACAAAGATTTCAAAACCCCTGCCTGATGTCAACAGAGGTTAAGGACTTAATCACATTCCCCAGAACTCTCCATCTTATTTCTGTTCTCCAGACTATAGTTTTTCCTTCCTTGACCAGCTTGTTGTCCCTGTCCCCAAAAGCTGCTCTGCTTTTATCAGCCCTCATCCTTGTCAATCTGCAAATCATAACCCTGTATTACAACCTTGCTTCCATAATTTAACCCTGGTCTTCTATAAGCATTCAAAATCATTAAATTGAGTTCTAAGGCACAAAGTATTTGTGACTGTTAGAAATTTTTAACATCATCTTATAAGCCAACCCCTTGATGCTTCAAGATGAAGAAAACAAGTAACTAGGTTCACAAGGATATAGGGAAATCTGTAAGGAATCTACCTCTTCTGTCTTGCTATAGGACATAGTATGCTTTTTAAAAATTCTCTGAAATAAGCACAAATATACACCAAATACTAATGTAATGTGGGGAGCATTAATGGCTGTCTCAGCTTGGGGTTTTAAGTGGCTTCACTGTACCCCATAATAACATAGCCCACCCCTCTGAGTGATGGGGGCCACACCACCTTTTCTGGTCTCAGATGTGCTGTAGTGTTGTGAGAAGAGGAAGGATGTACACATGGAATAGAGCAGTCTCGGTACTGGGCAGGTACCTCTCCGGGTGGAAGGACTGCCCTAGATTTCTAAATGAAATCTGGAGATGTCCAGGTACAGAAGAGCTGACCTAGTCCTTGTGTGCAAATGTGGGCAGTGCGCCCTCTA
Source organism: Halichoerus grypus (assembly GCF_964656455.1). NCBI lineage: Eukaryota > Metazoa > Chordata > Mammalia > Carnivora > Phocidae > Halichoerus > Halichoerus grypus. The sequence goes on along the minus strand of NC_135713.1, from coordinate 137,995,003 downwards.
GTGACCACTGTCCAATCTGCAGGACAAGATGAGTTGGAACCGTGACCCTACTTGGAGGGTCCTCTGAGCTTTCCATGATGGAAATCTTTCCATCAGGAATCTTTCACAAAAGACTGGCCTCTGATCTCATGGACCCGGAAACACCAATCAGCAGTGTCTCTTGGGGCTGTGCTGCTGAGAAGCTGGAACCAAGGCCATCCTTCTACCAAGACCTACGGTCTCTCATGCCAACTTAGGGGATCTCTTAGGTTTAGGGAAAATTCTTCTCCATTATGTTTATCTAAGACAGTTTTTCTATGCCTATTAATTCCTTTTTACTCTTTATTTCTTGACACAGACTAAAAGAGTACATGTGAAGTACCTAGAAAATAGCCTGACACAGAGAAAGCACTCAATGAGGGTCAGCTGCACTGTTCTCTCGTTGTCTTTCCTAATAGGCTTTAAAAGCACATTATTCTAAGATCTTGAGTCAAAGATGTTGAGGTATTATTATTAGTCAGAAGCTATTCGCAGTCATTAGCTTTTGACTAATAATGGTATCTGATATTAAGTGAACATTTACTATATGTATGCATTGTCCTAATTGCTTTATATAGTAACTCATGTAATTCCCACGTCTATAGAGGTCGGTACCACTTTCATTCCCCTTTTATAGATTAGGAAACTGTGACACACACAAGTTATGTAATTTTCCCAAGGCCATGCAGCTAGTAAACCCTGGAACTGGGACTGGAATCTATGGAGTCTCTCTAGAGCTCGCACTCTTAATTATTATACTAAATGAACTTTCCAAATTCCTCTTTACCTGAAGGCAGAAAGAATTTATACTTGAGACCCACTTAGGGAAACAAAGAATGGAAAGAACAATAAAATGGTTAAGCTCAATTTTAAAAGGATATTCTTATTAATGCTGACACATGACTTTCATGAGGGGACCCAAAGTATTACAGCATATAAAGTATACAGCTCCGCCCTATCATAATTTTGACAATTCTAAATATAAATTCCTAGTTAGAATCAACATGAATCCAACAGTTAATAATCATTTTTCTTGCCTTCTTAGAATTCATACAGTAGGGGCGCCTGGGTGGCTCAGTCATTAGGCATCTGCCTTTGGCTCAGGTCATGATCCCAGGATCCTGGGATGGAGCCCCACATCAGGCTCCCTGCTCAGCAGGGAGTCTGCTTCTCCCTCTCCCACTCCCCCTGCTTGTGTTCCCTCTCTCGCTGTGTCTCTCTGTCAAGTAAATTAATAAAAACCTAAAAAAAAAAAAAAAAAGAATTCATACAGTACTAGAGTTCATACTTTTACAGTATTTTAAATACATATTAATTATTGACAAAAATTTATTTTTACATAAAATAATAAATTACTATATGTGGTTTTGCCAAACCCTTTAACTTTTCCACTTTTCCTAAAAGGAAAGTTAGAAGCAAAATCATTTCCCAATGCATATTTATCACAGAAAGTTTTATGCTTAAATGGATACAATCCAGTACCTAGAGTCATCACTTTGAGAAAAATATTGATCTTAACAGTAACTGCTTAGCATTAGAAACATTAATAAGGGTTTAAATGTATTCATTTAACTCTGTCATGATCTGATTAACCATAGCTTTAAAAAATAATCATATGTATTTTAATTCATGACACCTCATTCTCCTATTAGATTTACAGACATGGGCATAAACAAAAATGTCTACCAGTTTTGGGGCATCTGGATGGCGCAGTCGGTTAAGTGTCTAACCCTTGGTTTTGGCTCAGGTCATGATCTCAGCGTCATGAGATCAGGCCCCCCATCAGATTCCATGCTCAGTGCAGTCTGCTTAAGACTCTCTCTCCTCTCCCTCTGCCCCTCTACCCCATGCTCTCTCTCACTCTTGCTCTCTTCCTCCAAAATGAATAAATAAATCTTTAAAAAAAAAGATTTATCTTTTTTGCCAGCTTGGACAGGCACAGACTACCTCCCTTGCACATTTCCTACGGGCAAGTTGTCAAAATAAGGTCTGTCCAGGGTTCAGAATCAAACACGTGTAGGTGCATCAAGGAGCAACGCCACCTGGCATGAAGACCATGCATCTTGGTTCTCTCCCTTTTGCAGATGCCAGTGGGCACCGCTGTAATAGATATACATCCACTGATGTAATGTATCCTAACCTGTGTGTGCCCCCTTCTCCAGAATCTCTTCAGCCTCTATCTGCTCTATCATCACTAGCACTTCAACCTGCCATGTACATTTCACCTTCCTATCGGCAGGTGTGTAGCCCAAGAAGGTAGAACTCACAGGTCACCGATGACTCGAGGTTACTTCTCCTGAATGGCCCCAAAACCCCCCTCTCCTCATCTGCTCTCTCTCTGCTCAGACACTCACAATTTCTACATGTATCACGGCAAAGGCCACCTAGCCTCCCTGACTCCAGTCTTACCTCAACTGACACATATACAGAGTGATAGCCCTTTTTGTTGAAAAGATTATGGAACTAGCCCTTGCACAGTATTGAAAAAGAAAAACAAATTTTTGCAGCGCAGAAAATATACAAGGAAAAGTGCATCTCCACTTGCCACATACCTCTCAGCCCACTTTCGAGAGTACATTTTTTCTGTGTCCATCCCATCCACGTCTTCTTTCTCCTTTAGCATACCTGCAAACACACGTGTGAGTTCACCTTTCTGGCCTTAGCCACTCCCACCGTGGAGGGAAGGGCGGATCCGATGAGTGCCTGTCTAATAGCCAGGATGGCCATCCCTCAGAATGAACCTACAGTGCCACCTGTCATTATTCAACAGTCTTACAGATTTCATCTCAGGCATGGGACGTTTTCAACTGAATTGACAAGAATGGGCTTTTTCCACAGGAAGCAGTTGCTCAGCTTTAATAAGAAAGCATGTGAATGAAGGGGGGGAAATCGGAGGGGAAGACGAACCATGAGAGACGACGGATTCTGAGACACAAACTGAGGGTTCTAGAGGGGAGGGGGTGGGGGGATAGGTTAGCCTGGTGATGGGTATTAAAGAGGGCACGTATTGAATAGAGCACTGGGTGTTATACGTAAACATTGAATCATGGAACACTACATCAAAAACTAATGATGTGGGGCGCCTGGGTGGCTCAGTTGGTTAAGCGACTGCCTTCGGCTCAGGTCATGATCCGGGAGTCCCGGGATCGAGTCCCGCATCGGGCTCCCTGCTCGGCGGGGAGTCTGCTTCTCCCTCTGACCCTCCCCCCTCTCATGCTCTCCCTCTCTCATTCTCTCAAATAAATAAATAAAATCTTTAAAAATAAAAAAACTAATGATGTAATGCATGGTGATTAACATAACAATAAAAAATTTTTAAAAATTAAAAAAAAAAAGAAAGCATGTGAATCTGGGAGGCATTTCCCTAGAGAGGTGAGGTACATCGTAGTTAGGTACGCAGGCTCTGGAGCCAGAGCTGAGGTTTGAGTCCGGCTATATCACATTTGTGCTGTGTGATCTTCAACAAGTCACTTAACCTCTCTGTGCCTTGGTTTCTTATTTGTAAAACAGGAATGATACCAATAATATCTATTTGATAGAGTTGATATGATGACTTAATGAGTTAATAGTTATATTGTGCTCCTAAGAGTGCCTGGTACATACTAAGTATTATTAAAACGCCTATTAAATAAAATCTAAAACAGTTCATGACACTCATTATATGAACACATACCCTGACAGCTTTACTTCCATTCCTCCTCCACATCCTATCTTTGTGAGGATTGGAACTACATGCCGAAATCACAACTTACCAAGTTAATCACTTCATTTTATGAGTAGAATTTCAGTTTAAATCTCCCATATTTGGATTCCAAATTAAGTGTATGATCAAGCATTAATGCTGTGATGATGGTTACCTTTAAATAGGAAAGATTCTTACAAAGAAATTTTCATTCCTTTTGAGGCAGTGAGAAATTATTTATCACATATTATTTTTGCTCTAGCAAAGCAATAGCAGATTGATGAGCTGTTGGGGCCTGAAAGATGCTGACAGATGCCTTTTGGTTGTATTTGTCACCTGGTCCAGAACTAAAGTAGACACAGGAGAGCCTACCTCCTCACGATCCCCTGCCCCACCCAGCCCAGTCCAGCCCACACCAGCTTGCACTGGGTGAAGGCAGAGTCGCTCCCTGCCCGGCTGGTGAAACCAAAGGTTCCCTACCCAGGTTGTCTTCAACCATCCTGCAGTGTCCATCAAAGTCCCTTATCTAAACTGATGTAAGAGTTTGAATCAAATATTAAAGCCCACGTCTCATCCTGAAAAATCCTTGTGTAATGGATGTTCCTCTCAGGAACACAGTTCCACACCACTGACCTCACTGGGCTCCTGGTCTTTCTCTTCTTCCTCATCCCCTCCTCCATCTGACCATCTTAGGTGGTCCCATATAAGGAGAAATTGCCAGGACCCCCTCCACCCCTTTAAATAAATTACTATTTCAATTAAAGTACTAAATGCTGGCTTTAAAAACTGAGGGATGGATACTTTCTGACTGGTGATTAACTACTTTTACAGAGGGATGATACTTACTCATTTTCATTTATCCAGCATTAAACGGGACTCTGGAGATATGGGAATGGGGTCTGCATTCTTCTAGGAGGGACAGACCAAACACGTGATCAGACCATAAACACAGGTTCACAGTTATGATTAAGTTAAATGATGGAATCAAATGAAAGTCTAGCGAAAAGCCAGAAGAGAACCTACTTTAGAGCAGGGCTTTGCAACCTCGGCCATTACATTAGAATCTCCCGGGGAGCTCTAAAAACTCCCAATCACGCCTCAGATCAACTAAAGAATGTCTGGGAGGTAGGATCAGGCACCAGTTTTTAAAGTTCCCCAAATGACTCTAAAGCACAGCTGAGATTGAGAGTCAATTGCTTTACTCTTGCAAAAAAGAAAAAAAGCTACAAACACCTAAAAGCAATTTGGTTCCTTTTGATTAAATTTAAATTATTGTTATTCCTGGTTGTACAACCTTAAGCAAGCAATCTAACCTCTCTCCACATCAGTCTCCTCATTTGTAAAATGGGCATAATATCATCTTTCTGTGCCCAGTGTATGAAATAAGATTACGCACATCAAGTGCTAACCACAGTAACCGACACTTAGAAGCTGTCGCGTAAACGTCAGCTGCCCATTTCGTCACTGTTACTCTGGCTATTGCTGTCATTTTTATGGTTCCTGCTACCTGCTCTGTGGCAGAGGCCTGGAATCCCCTCCAGGCCTCAAGCCATCCACCACACAAACTCGGAACCAGCACTCTGGGGGGATTTTCTTGGGCCTTTAACAACCTGCAAAGATTTACCTTCAGATTTCCGCCTGTTGCTTGTACCTCCCCTGCCCTGTTCTCTCTGCTCTACATGCTTCCTTCTCGCCTCAAAGAAAAACAATTGCCAACCTCTGCCTAAAAGAGACAGGAGAGTACAAGGGTCCCCTGGGGCCATGAGACACTGTGAGGATAGCCCTCTCCCTGCCTATATCCCTCCCAGATCTTCTGCCAGCTACCTTTCCCAGCTCGTTTGGGATCCTCTTCCCTGATTAATGCCCCGTCACCAGTGAATCTATCTCTTTGCTCATCAGCTGAGCAAGCGTCTACTTTTCTTTCCTAACCTCCGATGCAACCTCAGGAAACAAAAACATGTACTTTTTTTTCCAAGCATGCAATTTGGATACATGTGCACACGTACATATATAATAATGGCATGCACTATTTCCGCACGACTTCCAAATTACTCTTCAAAATGAAGATGATGTCTACAGTTACCATCAGACCTTTATTCAGAACACATGGCCACTCGTGGTAGAGGTATAATACCACCACACCCAAAAATCCATCTCCGTGACAGAATTATGATGGCGTGCTTATCTTTGGTGACAGCAGATCCAAGAAAAGGATGTTGCTCAGACTGACGGAGGCAGGCACACCCTGAAGCCTGGTGCAGCGTACTTGTGCGTAGCTGCTTCTGTGGGATAGAATTCGTCATATGTCTGAAGACTCTCAGGCATGTGCTCAGAGTCCGCGCCAGCATTACTCAGAATGAATTACAGCCAGCAGCCACCTATGTGATAGATTATTAATATTCATTTTCATTTCAAATCACTTCTCTTGGTTTCACATGTAAGGGCTGAGATCCACTGTGGTTAGCAGAGTGGAGGAAGCAAATAACCAGTACTTCAAATTGATGTACTGTCGTAGTAAGCACACAGTCCCCACCACCACTGTGGGAGCCCAACCTTGGATGCCTCACAGACAATAAGGAGACATCTATTACTAAATCATGAGAGGCTAAAGCATATTGTTGCTTTCAAATTTGTAAAGATGACCCAAAAAATACAATAGAACCACACCGGCGGATGTCGACCTCCCTATCCACAAGAAAGCCCTGACCACTTGCAAACAGATGGTAGAGTCATATGGGCCCCCGGATTTCAGAAAATGCAGAGGCATGGAAATTTTTCTTCTCCTTCTTCCTCTTATTCCTTATCTCTCTATAACCCAGGACTGCTCCCCTCCTGAGATTAAGAATAGGCTGAGAGCTCTCTGATCTGGCAATTCGACTCCAAAGGTATGACCTCTCAATAAATTACCTGATCCAGATTGGCTTGGAAACATCAAAGGAACAGGTAACCACTACCTTTACTCTACTTCGCAGATACAACAAGATGGGCCAAAGCAAAGCAAAACAAACAAATGAAAGCCAAATGCAGGGACAGCATAAAGACATTTTTCAGACCTCGAAATACTGTCAAGTGCAGTTGAAAATTAAAATCTGGCTCTTGGGGCACCTGGGTGGCTCAGCTGGTTAAGCATCGGGTCATGGTCTCAGGGTTCTGGGATCAAGCCCCACAGTGGGCTCCATGCTCAGCAGGGAGTCTGCTTGAGATTCTCTCTCTCTCTCTCTCTCCCTCTGCCCCTCCCACCACTCTCCATCTCTCTCAAATAAATAAATAAATCTTAAAAAAATAAAATAAAATTTGGCTCTTGCATAAGCCATTTAAGTATTTGTCCCAAATCAAAAACAAAGTACGGCATTCAATACTCTACCAATTTTTATTTCTCTTCTTTAAATGATCATAAAATAAAGGATCTATCCCGAAAACCAACATGATAAATATAACAGCTGCAGGACAGCCACCAACTGGTTGGTACATGCACCAGTGAGGGAAAATGCAACATGTTTGAGACACACATTTCAGGACGTTCTTTAACCTCATTGATTTCTGTTGTTTGGAGGATGCACTCTGGCAAAGAATAGTTGCCTCTGGGCACATATTACACAGTGAAATAGAAAGAGACAGTACCTGCCAAAAGAATTTATAATCCTCAGGAAGAAGATAAACATCCCACATTCACACCTTATTAGTATGCGTAAGTGTACCATCTAATTGTGTAAAAAGGATTTAATATTCTGGGTACTGATGTTCCACTGAGTTAAGCATCAGTGAGCACATATAGGAGAACTCGGTTATTCAAGGAATATTTTCCATCACTTTCCACTAAAATCTATTGTTTATAAATTATCAGCAGGAAATACACTACCTGCCAGGGACTGAGTAAATATTCTGGCTCATCTTGACCTCAGGTGTCAGAGTATGCCCAAGGACAAGCAATAATCCTTGAGAAACGTGCTGATTGCTGGCTCACATTGCTTAAAAATGGAATGCCCTCAAGGAAATATGCCAGGTCCAAGCACGTGGTGCTTCAGAATCCCCTAGGCATGTGCTTCTCTCCCTTTGGTTTCAGAGAGAATGTGTGGTACAGAGTTCTGACATATTCTTTTTTTTTAAAGATTTTATTTATTTATTTAGTTGTCAGAGAGAGAGAGAGAGCACAAGCAGGGGGAGGGGCAGAGGCAGAGGGAGAAGCAGACTCCCCACTGAGCAAGGAGCCCAATGGGAGATTTGATCCCAGGACCCTGAAATCATGACCTGAGCCAGCTTAACCAACTGAGCCACCCAGGCACCCCTTGACATATTCTTTATGAGTCCAGTGTATGACACCATTAAAATATCTCAGATACACAAGCAAATTAGAGGAGAACAAGCAATTCTAATAAATGATCAGTGGTCACTCTACCCAAGGAACTGGGGCTGCTGCTCCCAGGTCATAGGGGAAATGCTGCTGGAGGGACTGAATGGTGGAAACCCCAGGCCCCCTCCCCAAGTTCCATTTTACCTGTCCCATAGAGAGCTTTCAGGTAAGATTTCATGAAAGTCTGAGAACACTAGCCTCAGTTACTTTGAAAGAACTCAAATTGCCTTAAAAAACGGTGTTGCCTCTACTTGTGGTCTTTCCTACTGGTACAGGAAAAGTAAAGGAAAAAAGTAGAGGCATACATTGTGCTTAGATACAGGTCCCACACCAGGGGTAAGGGCTGAGCGCTTTAAACGTGCGTAACTGCAAGTTATCATCCTAACAGCCCTCTGCTGCGGTTGTCAGTATCCCAATTTGCCAAAGCTCAGGGAAAACGGAGATCCAGAGAGGTGCAGGGGCTCCCTGGGGAAGGGCAAGCTAGGAAGTGCAAGAGCGTAAGCAGGAAGCCGGGACCCTAAATCCAAAGTCTGTGCTCTGGCGAGGACGTGTTGCCTTCCAAGATGCAGGACTCATGAGAGCAAGGAGCTCTCTCAGAGCGCGGCGCAATGGCCACGTGCTGAAATTAAAATGCGATCACCTGGGGTTAAATTCTACACCATCTTGTTCCAGATTCGACTATAAATAGCAGCAGAAGCCAAAGATTTGACAACTTCCTACCCATGAACTTCTTTTTCAATAGATCGTTGAATAGGCCGTTCACCGCGATTGTTTTATCTGAGCATGAGAACCCTCTCGTTCAGGAGAATAATGCAGAATTTCAGATGAATCCGCAGGCAGCCCCCATGCAGCTCCTTCCCCACAGCCGCACGAGGCTGTCATTTCCTCTTTCCTGTGGCTGGGCCTTCCCTCCTCCCTGCAAACCTTCAATTCTAAGAACCCTGCTTCAGTGTGGAGGGGCAGGTGCAAGCCCAGAGAGCCACAGGGTCTGTGTCTTTTTCTGTTTTAAGTGAGGGCTCCAAGGTAACATAGTAGAATTCCACACACTGCATTTTTCATGCAGTATTTTTGTGAAATCACTCTTTTCGTATTTTGAGTCTGAGGGGACTCTGAGTCTGCTCTCTTCAATCTTCCCACCCCCCTTGCACCCCGCAATCACGGCGATATCCTCAGGTGCCGGCAAAAGGAGGGCAACGCACAACTACCGCGTGATCCACCTTCAAGAGGTCCCTTCTGAATATAAAGATTCTGCAGCTGAGCCAAGTTTTAAGGCCTTTCACCTACTTCTTGTTGCCATCTCTCATCCTCCTTGTTCAATGCCATCCAGTGGGGCCAAGTCCTCCACCCCATGACAGAGAAGCAAAGAGGCACAAGAAAGAACAAAACGAAAATAAAACGGGGACAAAAGGAGAAGAAGAGAAGAGAAGGGTGCTGTTTAAGGTTGTAAGAGGACCCCCCCTTGTGCGCCGTATGTAACGTGGAGAGAGAAAGTTCAGCAGCGGTGAGTATGTGGGACGCAGGTAGTATTTGGGTGCTATCAAATTTGGGTGAGTAAATACATCCAACAGACACACACAAACAAGGCAAGAACCATTAAGGGGAATTAGAATTTGCAGAACACCTACCCTGGGCCGAGCCTAAATATCACCATCAGATCTGTCTAAACCACTCAGTACACAGTTATAATACTAAGAAATGTTTTCTCTCTCACCCAAGAATCTCAATATCCTGAGAGTCTAACGAGACCACTGCCTGACCCATTGACCTCTTCTTCTGCCTTCTAAGGAGCCAGGCGGTGGGTTGAACTCACCCAAATGTGGTCTGAAAGGACGAGTGGATGCTGATTATCGCTGTCACTCCGATTTCCATAAATAATGGAGGGGAGTCTACAGAGCCATTTTTAAAATAAATTGGCATACTTAACTACACAACTGGCAAAGACTCTTACCTCCTGGTCACTCCGACTAGTGAAACGGATCTACTGTGGGGAATGAAGAGTCTCCGGGTACCACGGTGACATTCTTAAATGGTCACAGACGTGGCTTCGAAGGCAGATCCAGCAATAAGGGCCATCCTCAGCTAAAAGGTTAATTCTTTTAGCAGCTGAAAAGTCTGTGCTCTCGGGCATATCTCAAGGCCGAGAACTTATTACATAAGGCGCAATCTCATTGGGCATGCCGAGTAAATAACCTTGCTAAGAATGTAGTGTAAAGAACTGCTGTTCAGATGGGGTCGAAGCAGGTGAACAAGGTAAGGGGAGGAAGCAGTCAAGTATAAGGCCACTATGGGATGTAATTTATGGTGCTTTAATCATTTGGGCATGTCCAGTGTTAAAGCAGCTGTTTGCTTGGCACGGGGCGGGGGCTAACAGAAGCATCCAATGAGGAGACCTCAATGGAAGGATGCCAAAAATCCACCCCAGCGAACTTGGGGGATGATGGCAAAGGGGTTCTGCCGGGTCACAAAGGCCAGGCTTGAGGCAGCTAAGAAAGGGCTTAATTATCTAGCCATTTTCATTTGAATTGGAGGTAACCAGCAGGAGGAGTGTGCTGGACCTCCAATTAGGTTAGTTAGAAGGTTATTCTGTCTAAGATCAGAAATAGAGGTGGGGCAGAGCCTGCTGGGGGCAAAACATCAAAGGCCCTCTTGGCCATCAGGGGGTTCCCCTTCCTACTGTGGACCAGGCTATTCCCATGACCTGATACTTCAGTAGGGTCTTAATTTCTGGCACCATGGAAATTCTGACCTTCTGTCTCAGAGAAGAATGTCATAACCCCTGATGCCCAGGGAACTTTAAACAGTACAATTTTAAACATATTTTACTGCAAATTGAGTTTTACTGCCAAATGCTATTTTATAAAAATCCTCTTCTTAAGAAAGCCTCACTCTAACGAAAGTATGTTTCTCTCACAGCCGCAGTCATCACGGTTCACAGAAGGAACGTCAGGGGCCGAATCATTCATCAAGACATTTCAGGCTGGAAATATTCATCCTGGCTCCTCCTTTAGTTATGTTCCCAGAGAAACCCTCCTCCATTCTCTGAAAATATCCTTAATCCTTGACAGAAAAGCCTGAATAAGTTTATTAGCACTACATTATGCCCTAAGTCACTAAATCACAATAGAGAAATTGGTGTAGGACAGAGTTTAAGAGAATTTTAGCCACTCAACTATTTTTTTTCTTTTTTCAGAGAAGGAGGGCAGTACAAGCAGGGGCAGGGGGAGGGGCAGAGCCTTTTTTTTAAAAAAAAGAATTTTATTTATGTATTTGAGAGAGAGAGAGAAGCAGACTCCCCGCTGAGCAGGGAGCCCGATGTGGGACCCGATCTCAGGACCCTGGGATCATGACCTGAGCCAAAGGCAGACGCTTAACCAACTGAGCCACCCAGGCACCCCTACCACTCAACTATGTATAGGGTCTTGTTTTTACTGCATTATTAAGTGCAGAGACACATCCAGTGGGCTAAATACTCTAAACCTGAAATACATAAACTCTCCCTGAAATACACGAACCCTACCTAAAATATCTGAACTATCTAAACAATCCTAGCCAAAAGTAATCCCAGAACCTTATATCCTCATTTGCCTTTTGGTTGAAAGGTATTTTCGTCCTCACCTTTGAGATTTCCTAAGATATTTCAGTCTCTTACTTCTGGCCATAAATAAGTGAGAAAAATTAACAGTCCATTTGATATTATATGTCTTTGTAGTAACTTTGAGAATTTATTCTGTAAACATTTGGATTTAATTAGTGAAGATTTATTTCTGCAGTAGAATTTAATAATTACAAGAATATGATGTATTTCATTAAGGCTATGCTTAATCTTAATAAATAATATTAATCATTTAAAATTAATAATTGATCATCATTGGTAATGCTCTCAATTTTTCATATCTTAGAGGTAGCCAGTGTCCTGAATCTTGCTATTGTAGTAGTATAATATATTCTGTTTTAAAATACACTGTAACTAAAATACATATATATACATTCCTTTCTTTACTATAAGGTGTTTTTTTTTTAAGTTTAGAATACATTTTGAGTTCAGTGTCGGGATGGAGGAAAGAAAAATCTATGTTGCTTCAGTGAAGCTCACTGGTGGAAAAGGATATGAATAAAAATAAACTCCGGTAATTTTACCCCCTCATTAAAACCCATCATTTCGGTATTTCTTGAGTTTGGGAGTGGCGTGGGGGAGAGGAGTGGCTCTGTCCTCCACATCACAGTAGCTTCCTTTCCAAATGGAACACAAACAGGTATAAAATGCAGACTGACCCGGGACAATCACTCAGGATAATACATGCCACTTGGTGGATTAAAAATTTATAAGATATTTTTCCATCTCTGCTTGGAATACAAGTGAATATATTCTTGTCTCGTGTAAAGTGATTTCTCACTCGGAGCTGAAGAGATGTGTAACACCTTAAATTCTATGGGTTTTTGCTTTTCTAATTATATTACCCAGGAAATAAGCTAACCAACTGGAGGACTTGGCAAGAGAGTCACAGTCCACATACCAACCACATATAAATAATTTCTCTTTACATAAAAATCCCAGTAGGCTGGAATGGTATGGCTTCACCACCACACACACACACACACACACACACACACACACACACCTGCACCATGTCAATATAACATTTTTCATTAAAGATTTCATTCCACATCACACAATGTGCCTGTGTGTGTGTGTGTGTATACATAAACTTTCACAGTATATAAAATGTAACAGCTACCTCATGTTTCCAAATGTCAAATTCATGTTTTCCCTTTGGCCCCAGGAGAGGACTAAAAAAACACCCAATCAAGAGGCCTCCATGTAAGGATGCTAAAAATCCACACCAGCAAACTAAGGGGTTTTCAGCCAGTGATATGGCAGCACCTTGATGGAAATCCAGTGGGGCAGTGGGTGGGGGAAGCTGGTGCATGCCCACACGAACACATCAAAAGTCTGGAGCCTGTCTTTTGCCCCGTAAGTTACCTAGAGAGGAAACATTTTGTTATGGGTAGTCATGTAACTTTGTTTAAATACATCAACAGAGAAAATTAATTTTCCCCCTTAAGGCAAGGGTTGAAGGTAATCTACAAATACGCGTTATCTTTTGCAAGATGGTATTAATTTGGTTTGATCTCTGATACTGCTGATTACCAACACTCCTTCTAACGAGGACGTGTTTTTGTTTTCTTGCCTTTGTCCTATATTTCTGCAGCTCCTATGATGGAATGCAACATCATCATAATTTCTGTGATTAGAAACAATTCTGTATATGAGCGGATTCAGAGAGGACTAAAACTGTCAATACCTGAGCAACTTTGTGCTCAAAGATTTTTGTTAAAAATAAACTACTATTTTTGAATGAAATAAAAGTGTTATTCATGCTACCCAAAAAAGAAAGAAAGCTTTTTAAAGGCATTAGTAAAAGGATATGGGCAGAGAGCAGAAAGAAAAGATGTTTAAGACCAAATAAAAATTGAATTCCTATAATCATGTAGCAAGAATGAAACGTAAGCTGCAGGCTCTCAGAAATCCAAGAAAAAGGCTGAGAGTTTCAAGGTGAAATCCCAATTGAGAAGATAATTCAGCGAGCCATTGTAACCATCTGCGGATGAATGTAAAAATGCCCAGCAAAAGGCAACTATCAGAAGTCAAAATGTTTCCTTACAACTAGTCTTATGCACACGCACAGGCTGTGAATTTACTAGCTATGCTGGCTGAATCCTACACCACTTTTCCCTAGTCCTTGGATCAAGTCCTTGGAAACAAGAAAGACACAGGGGAAAAAAAAAAAAGCGTTCTATCTCCGTGATTTCCAATAAATTCTGATAAAACTGCATCTAAAATAAACAAGATGACTTTATACCTAAACATTCCACTTTTTTCAAAAATCACCTTTAGACAGCTAGAATTTGGGAGAGAACTATAGAAGCTGATTTGGAGCTTACTGTGATACAGCATTTTAATTTGAAATGGAGACTAACTCAAGAGAATCAGCTGAAAAACTATTAGAATTAATTTTTCAAAGGCTCAGTAAAAGTAGTTACAAGGTTCATTTTTAAAGGTCACTCCTTGCAAACTAACATAAACCAGTTAAAAAGTGTATTGGAATAATAATAACTCACATTTACAACATCAATAAAAACATGATACCTAACAATAATCCAAAGAACAAATGTGTATCATTTATATGAAAAAACAAAAAACAACACATAGATTGCTAGAGAAATGTAAACACAAAGACAAAAATGAAAAGAGATGCTATTTCCTTGGGAAAAAAAAGACTTAGCCTTGTAAAGATGTCACTTTTTTCAAAATCACTTTACAAATTTTGTGTGATTTAAATCAAAGACTCAGAGGGATTTAATTTTCTTGAAACTTGGAAAAAATGTTTAAGTTGTCCAGAAGGACAGGCAAAAGAAAGAAAGAAAGAAAGAAAGAAAGAAAGAAAGAAAGAAAGAAAGAAAGAAAGAAAGAAAGAAAGAAAGAAAGAAAGAAAGAAAGAAAGAAGAAAGAAAATGGCAAAGAAAAGAAATTAGCAGATCTGAAAACATATTTTAAAGCTACCATCATTGAATTTGCAAACAGCATTTATTTTTTTTTTAAAGATTTTATTTATTTATTTGAGACAGACAGAATGATAGAGAGAGAGAGCACATGAGAGGGGGGAGGGTCAGAGGGAGAAGCAGGCTCCCTGCCGAGCAGGGAGCCCGATGCAGGACTCGATCCAGGGACTCCAGGATCATGACCTGAGCTGAAGGCAGTCGCTTAACCAACTGAGCCACCCAGGCGCCCTGCAAACAGCATTTAGAAAAAAATCAAGTGTATAGAAACAAACCCTAGGGGTGCCTGGGTGACTCAGTTAGTTAAGCGTCTGACTTCAGGTCATGATCTCAGGGTCCTGGGATGGAACCCCACATCGGGCTCCCTGCTCAGTGGGGAGTCTGTTTCTCCCTCTCCCTCTCCCTCTGTGCATGCTCTCTCTCTCTCTCACTCTCGCTCTCTCTCAAATAAATAAAATCTTAAAAAAAAAGAACAAACTCTAATGTATGGAGCTGATGTCTGACAGAAATGCAATATAAGCCACATAGAGAATTGAAATTTCTCTAATACTTTCATTTTAAAAAGTAAGGAAAAAGTGAAGTTAACTTGAAAAATGTCAATTATATTATTTATGTCAATATATTATATATCATATTATATATATTTTATTACACCCAAAATATTATCACTCTTACTTGCCATAAATATCAAAACATTATCGAGGTGTTTTACATTCTGTTGTTAACTGCTGTTGTTCTAAGGACTTGAAGTCCAGTAGGCAGTTTACACTTACAGCGCAGCTCAGCAAGGCCTAGCCATAGTTCAGGTGCTTGCGAGTCACACATAACTATAGGCTGCAGTGTTAGTGCAGATACAGAGCAAATGTGATTTAAAAAAAAAAAAAAAACACAGGGGTGCCAGGGTGGTTCAGTTGGTTAAGCATCCAACTCTTGATTTTTGGCTCAGGTCATGATCTTGGGGTTTTGGAATGGAGCTCCGCATCAGGCTCCATGCTGAATGTGGAACCTTTTAAGATTCTCTCTCTTCCTCTCCCTCTGCCCCTCCCTCAACCCTCTCTCTCTCTCCCTCTCTAAAAACAAACAAACAAAACATGAATTCATTATGTGATATTAAAACAGTTTCTCTTTTGATATGCCCATATATACATATGTGTGTGTATATATATATACATATATATGTAAATATACATATATATCAACCAATGAACAGTATAAGCTCCAAGGATATAAAAGAGTTGAGTGTTTGAAAGAGTCAAAATTCACCAACTTCGGAATAATATAAGTGACTCTGCCAAAGGAAGGGAGAGGAAAATTGTCCAATCTTTAAAGCGACATAAGCAGTCTCAAAACAAATGGTCAGTAGATTTGGTTATGGGAAATTTCAAAACTTTTTCTTTTCCGAACTCAAAAGATAACTGGTAAAAACAAATATTTGCTGTAAATATGACCAATAAGGTCTTATTAATTTTCAGGAGCTCACGTAAATCAAGGTGCAAACCGGTAAAAACTTGAACAGATGAATGGACAAGGACAGGAACAGAGAATTTAGACAACAAAATAATCAAATAGAGAACAAACAAAAGGGAGGAGGAGCCCACCTCACTAGTAATCCCAGAAATGCAAATTTAAATAAGAAGATGGTTTAATGCTCTCTCCTTCCTCAAACACCCAACATTTGTGTCTTCCAACTTTTCCCATCTTTGATACAACCTTTGAGGGTCTAGCTATGATTAGCAAATGCTATGACATCGTATCTTTCGCCATTTGAAAGAATTCTGTATATAAATCAAGTAGAAAATGACCAAAAATCATTGTAATGCTTGAATTATTTAGTGCTCAAAGAATGTGAGAGAAAGAAAGAAAGAAAGAAAGAAAGAAAGAAAGAAAGAAAGAAAGAAAGAAAGAAAGAAAGAAAGAAAGAAAGAAAGGCGGAAAGAATCATGGCATTCCTGAGTGGATAGGACCTCAGACATCTAAAAAACAGTGAAGCAATGGGAATGAAGCTGTACATTAAGCCAAGTTACTTTTGTTTTCCAAACTCTCACCTCAGGCATCATGGGTGAACTCAAATGTCAGCTGCTCCAATACATGTAACAAAAATAATAATAATAATAAAAAGAATGACGATCAAAGAAAGATAAACTTTCACACCCATCTTTGCAGCAGTGAAGGAAAGCATTGGTTAAGAGGTTAAGACTCAGCCTACCCAAACCATAATGAATGTAGCGAATGCTAATATGGTGCTTACTATGTGCTGAGTGCTGTTCTAATCAAATCCTCACAATGACCCGATGACGTAGGTATTATTGATACACCCATCTTACAAACAAATGGGGCATCTTAGGTACAAAGAGCTAAGTAACTTTTTTAGAAACACATTGCTAGTAAGAGTATGCATTAATTACATGATCTTGGGGTTTTGGAGACATAACCACATTCTAAAAAGCAGGCTAAATTCCTGCTAATTAAATATTTAATGAATACTTATTATGTTAGCATATTGGTTTTAAAGAGGTCCAATTTATGACACAATTGAGTTTCCTTTTATATGCTAAAGTAACACTTACGATACTGTGGAATTCCTCACATATACTAAGGTATAAAGTGCATTAAAATGACTTTATAAAGGGGTTCCCGGGTGGTGCAGTTGGTTACGTGTCCAAGTCTTGATTTCGGCACAAGTCATCATCTCAGGGTCATGAGATGTAGCCCTGCATCAGGCTCTCTACTCAGTTGGAGTCTGCTTAAGACTCTCCCTCTGTCTCCTTCTGCCCCTCACCCCTACTCTCAATCTCTAAAATAAATAAATAAAATCTTTTTAAAAAATGACTTTACAAGATTTAGAATAGCTTTATTACATACATGTTTGTAGAGTTGTATGGTTGTCCTATCTTTCCTTCCAGGGCTCCGGTGGCTTATATCAATGGCGCATCTTTGATCAGAAACACGGGCTCCCATCAGTGGTATCACTGGAAGAATCAATGTTATTTTCATTTCCCCCTTAGCTCCAGAAAGGGGAATAGGGAACATAACACCATTATGGAAGTGACTATGACATGGAGAATGTCCCACAAAACAAAGGGGGAGATGAAAAGCTGGTTCTTTCCAGCCCCTTTGGATTTAGAGGTGTGGGGAAAAGAGACAAGAGTCATAGCTAGTTAAAATCCTGACTCTACCACCTACTAGTAATATGACCTTGAGCAATATCTCAGCTCAGGCTGCTGTAAGAAAAATACCATAGGCTGGGTGCCTTAAACAACAAACATTTATTTCTCACACTTCTGGAGGCCGGAAGTCTGACATCAGGGGCCAGCATGGTTCTTGGTGAGGGCTCTCTTCCTGGTTTACATAGGGCTGTCCCCTCGTTGTATTCTCACATGGGGGAAAGAGGAAGCTCTGGACTCCTCTTCTTCTTATCATGGGGGCTCCACTCTCATGACCTCCCTATATCTAATCACCTCCCAAAGACCCCACCTCCAAATACCATCACAATGGGGATTAGGGCTTTGACATATGAATTTTGAGGAAGCACACACATTCAGTCCATAGAAGTGGTTTATTTAACCCTTCTCTGCCTGAACTTCATCTATAAAATAGAGGTAAATAGCACCTGTTGCTCAGGGTTGACATAAAGATTAAATCCTGTCTGTAAAACACTTGGGATGATTCCTTTTATGTAAGAAATGTATTTTCATCATTCTTGCTCATGTTCTTTTTCATTACCCCACAGGGCTAGGACTGAGGTTCAGCCCTTCTTCACCTTGCATCTGGAAAAATCACAATAAACCCATAGCTACTTCCAAAGTCCAACTTCCACCCCATGCTTCTTCAATCCAATGCATATTGCTGTAACTAAAACAGAGATGGGACCATGTCACTCAAAAATTCCCCAGCACAGCAAGATAAAGAAGGAACCCTCCAATTCAGCATGCAATGCCCTCCATGACCCAGCCCTTGCCACCATCGGAGCGTCCACGCCTCTCATATGATGCTGAACCCCTACAGAATTACTCACAGCTCACTGAAAACACTATCATATTACTTGGTTCTGCCTGAGAAATTTTCACCTCCCAACCCAGCCTTTATCTTCACATACCAAGGAAGTTCGTAATCATCTCTCAAAACTCACTTAAAACACTGTTTCTTCATAAGGAATTTCCTGTTTCTTATCTAATCTGGAAATAGAAATAACCACTTTTGTGCCCCATCATACTCCATACCCAGTACTTACCTTAAACTTAACAAACTTGGTCTCCTATGCTGGGCCCAGTACTCTGGAGGGTCCTACCCTGTCCTTCCTCTGACTGTGACCTTCCCCTAGGGTCAAAGAATCTAGGAGAAGTGAAGAAGGATTCAAGCACCCAATGTCTCCCCCTCCTTCTAGACCAAAAACTGGATCCAAGAAGTGGCCTTGAGCCCTCTTCCAAGGTTTGCAAAGGCCTTTTCCCTGGCCTGACTCCCAAGCGCAGACCTTGCCACCAGCATATTCACCCCTGGATCACAGGGGTCACCAAGGGGCAAATATTGGCAGGAGGGTATGAATGGAGCTTGGACATGGAATTTGAATTGTTCACACATGCATACAAGATTCTACATGGTATAGGATAAAACGAGAGATGGGAAAAAAAATTAGATTGGAGGAGCCATTTGTTCCCTTGTCTGAAAATGTTAGGAGCATGCTTATGTAATTTCTGTCACAGAATATACAAAGATTTAGTGTTAACCATTTAACTTTACGAATATTTCTATAATCTACAAATACTAATGTAGTCCTCTCTCATTTACTCTTTACTCAAAATAACCAAAGTATAGTTGATTCTCCTTATTTGTAGTAGTTATGCTCCATAAAGCTGCCATGAACACTGAATTAGCAAATACTGAACCATTGCTCCTACGGGAAATACAGGATTAGGTTCCTGTGAGCCCCTGGTCACAATATTATCATCAACCAATCAGTGCATTACCTTGTTTTGTGTGTGTTCCTCTTTAAAGACACCTTATTTAATATATACTGGTGATTCATTAATATCAAACCCACAGCGAACAACACTATAATTCATCCCTGATGAAGTTTATCTAACACACGCATTTTCTCTGTAAGCACATTATAGTCTTTTTACGCTAAGGAACACAGATAGTACTACACTTGGGAGCCATTTAAACAGTGACATCACCAACAAAAAGCACAAAAATGTGAAAAACATGGCACTAAATAGATCATAAAAAGGACATTCACTTGCGGCATGAGAGCTGATACAAAAGGGCAGAACTTGGCCTTATTCTACATCAGTAGGGAATATGCAGATTAGGCATTCCTAAAAATTCACATTTTTTTATCACTCTGCAATGTTTGCAAATGACTGCAAAAGTGCTTTATTAATTTGGTGGGGGGTGGTACAAATGCATTTTAGCAAGTAAGTAAATTCACAAATAGAGACTCTGCAAATAATGAGGATTGACTGTAGGTAGAATTTCGGGATCTCCCTCCTGAGGATTCACCCCAGTGTGGTCCAAGATCCCTAGGGACTTTTGGAGTCTGGAAGGGGAAGTCAGTCTTGTTTCAATGCCCCAAAGGAAGAGGGTGGTTCATTGGCTCAGACATTCTACGTATTTACTGAGTGCCTCTTATGAGTCAGACCCCGCGCAAAGTGCTGGGGACTGAGAGTCACCAGTTTGTTCTCAGGGAAAGCTTAGATGAGCCAAGGAGACCACTTCAACAGTAACACTAGTAAATATGTAATGATGTCACCAACACTGGGAGTAGCCTGCACAAAAGCCTCTTCTCTCTTCTTCCTTGGTAGCAGAGTCTTCGTTCTATTTAGGTATTTTCCCTCCATGTGACTCAGGGAGGGGATCCTATGGTGAGCCCAAGTGTAAGTCTACAATGGTTTATGTCAACAGGTATGACCCCATTCCCCTTGCAGTAATTATCATGTATACACCTACAGCTTCATGAGATATGCACATAAGACTCTCAGGGTCACATCTATGAAACAGTGTCTAGCTCTTACACGGAGACATGTAGCAAGAGCTAGACACTCTTCTTACACTGTGTAGGTCCTATGGCAGGCATCTGGGAGCCATCAGGAAAGCTAAATGACATACTGAAGAAGGTAGGCTAGGGCTGATGCCATCACTGAGGTGAATTAAGCAATCTTCAAGTCCCCCCACCCCAGCACACACACACATACTCGTTATATAAGATAATAAATTGGCCTCATCATTTATGCCAAGAGCAGCTGCTCTACCTAACTCGAAGTGGCACCATCCACATCTGAGTCTACTATGTGAACTTATGGTCCTGGAGATGTGCCACATAATCCCCTATATAAATCACTCAAGAAGGGAAGGCAGAGTGGGGATCAGGGTAGTCTTCTCTGAGGAAGCAAAGGTTCAACAAACATCCAGGGATGAGAAGGTATCAGGATGAGAGAGAGCCTGGTAGGCCATATCCAGTCTTACTAAACCTTGATTAAGCCCAGAAACATACAACTGGTGGAATCAGGAATTCCTCTTATGAGGAATTCTTCTCATGTTTGCTGCCCTCTCCTACATCTAGCCTTAAAGAGGCAGTGGGCCCTATTCTGTCGTCCAACTCCCTGGGTTTCCCTCCTGCACAAGAGAAAGAGACAATTCATACTGTCATGTAATGTTGATCTACATTTCCTGGATCAATAATAAATAAAGTGAAAAATAACCTAGGTTATTTATCCACATTTTGCCAATCCTCAAATCTGGTATTCCCTCACAGTACGGTCTAGTCCCACATAGGAAAGACCTTCCGGGCAGAGAGCATGACACAAGCAAAGAATCTGTGGCTGAAGAAATCCTAATGCCTTTAAGGACCTGAAAGAGGGAGGAGGATGAGATAAGGAATGAGATGAAGCTAGAGAGGAGGACACACAGCTGAACATACAAGCTCAAGAGGGGATGGATGATTATGGAATGCTCTGAGAAGGACAGGGTGGCCTAGCCTCTGCCAGGAGAAGGAACACCTCTACTAATACAAAAGAAAAGGATCAGGCAAGCTGGGAAGTGGATTTGGAAGCTAAGAAGGTGCTCACATAATGCTCCTAACTGATCTGGGATGCCCTGTGCTGACGGTTGGGGGCAGGGCTCCAAGTCTTTCCACAAACCATCCATGGAATTGCACAGGAGCATGAATCCACTCCCTGGAAGTTAACCTCAGCCAAGAATGTCCCAGCCTTGGGTTCCCAAAGCTTTGAGAACCCTGTACCCACCATAGCCTGGGCATTAGCTAAATTAGGAATGTTGTGTCAGAGATGACAGACAGAGCTCGGTGTCTGCCCTCACACACCTGGTCTCAACTCCCTTTCCTCCTAGGAGGCTCTCATCACCTATAGTAAAAACAGTTTTTCTCTTCATCCCCTGACATGCAAAATGTTTCCATACATCTTTTTTCCTAGATAATCAAGCCACACACCATCCGTTTGTGGTCATGCAGGAGGAGCATCCCCATGGATTTCTCTCCCCCGCCCCCATAGACTTCTGATTACATTGCTTATGCTGGAAAACAGGGCTTTCCATTCACCTACTAAAGGGTATCAACCCTACTTGCTTCCTTTGTACACGGGGAATTAAATTGGGGCAGGGAGAGTTGGGGCTATGCCCACCTTTGGGAAAAGAGAGCTACTTTCAGCCTGAAAAATGATTTCCTCTTCCAAGGGTGACAAGAATGACATCAGCAGCAGGACATCCATCTATAGCTATCTTTTGCTTTCTCCCTCAAGGCAGGAGCTAAGTCTTCTTTGTTTTTCCATCTCCAGGGTCTAGCACCATGTCTGCCACATGGCAGGTCCAAACAAACTCTAGTTCCATTCAACAGATAGCACACGTACATGTATGTGAGTCCTCACTGACACACGGGAAAGACTCTGGAGTCCTTTTCCAGGATGGTCTACAATAGAATACAATTTCTGAGCAAGATCTTCAAATGACCCAGTAAATATCTAGCCTTTCTTCTCACTTGCTAAATTTCAGTATCAGATGTGAGCATCGTACAACCATATTCCAGCATTCTTCTTTGCTGCTGAAAGGTAAGGAAATGTCCTCCTTTTTCAATGGTATTAAACTGCCTCCCAATCTCTCTAGGAAATTGTGCATGTCTATTTTAAGTGGGTATGGAAGCCCAGCCACCTGTTATGGGGCCAGACACAGCTATGGGGTCTCCCCTATGTTTCAGCATCAAAGACCTGATGGTAAACATTATTTCCCCAACATACCACACAGCCCACTTGCTATGTGCAGGAGGGCAACCCCCCTCAGTGGCAGCTTGGCATATCGCCATGCTTGCCCCTAAAAGGCCCATTGACTCCAAGAAGGTTGTTACTCCCAGGTGATCAGATTCTGTTAATACTTCCAAACAGTAGAAACCTAAAGTAGGGAATACAGATCCTAGAGCAAATTCGGTCCTCACAGTTGCTAGAGTCTTTATTTTTAGTCCCACTTCATTCTCCAGCACAGGCGCAATGATCTCTGTAAAATGTCTTAAGAACCTTATAGTAAATAAAGATGATAAATGTTGACCTTCATGGTCTCTTTCCAACCCTAAAAATCTATGATTCGTTTCTTCTCAAGACTTCACATTTTCAAGGCCCAAGGAGGTTTAAGTAAAAAGCCAATGTAAATAGCAGGTAATGGGCCCTGATAAATGTCCTGAACTGAGAGTAGCCAAGGCCGGGGGGGCGGGGGGGGAGTAAGAAAGTGAAATTAAGCTGCAAATATCTTTACAGTTGCCATCAGAGATGGTGGGAAGCCTCAAAAACCGCCCTTGAGAGCAACTCAAAACTAAGCAGGCTGTTAACACAAGCAGATACTATTGTTTGCCTTCGCAAAACTGTTCTTTCAGAAAGTCAATAGTTCCAAGTGTCAAGACATCGCGCCTGGCAGCCAGATGTCCCCACGCATTACCTATCAAGACCGGGGTTTATTAAAGGTGCCCGTATTGCTAGCAGCCGAAGGGTGAGTTGTGTTCTGGCCAAACATTCAGCCTGGCACTAAGAAATGTATTTTCATCTCTCCTCAGCATACACACACACACACACACACAAAGTTTTACTTAGAAATTGGATGAAACAAAAACCAAATCTATTTTTGGCTCCTGAGTCCTGTTCCCCCATTATCCTTCCCCCAGCCGTCTTGGCTGGCCAGTCTTCCCCTCAGATACTCTGGGAGCAGATCCAGAGCTACTATTTTTATTCTACCTTTTCAACTCTGTTGAAAATCAAACTGCCTGAGACCACTGCCGCGGGGGCCTCGCAGTTCCCGGAGTGGCGCATCCTCATCCACCTCTCTGCACTCTGTCCGGTGGCCTTCTGAAGGCGCTATGCAGTGACTTCTAGGTTTCCAGAATGATTTCATGTCACCAGGTCAAAATCTGTGTTCCTTGGCAATAGATTTGATCCATGATGTTGATCTATCGGCTCAAAAGACCACACTTCTTTTAGGAAGACTGGAAACTTTTAAACATTGATAGGAGGTTCATTGTCTACACTGGGGGCTGGAATTATTATTTTAAAATATTTAAGTGGAACAATTTCCCTGAAACATCCTTTCTTTGCTGTACTTCCTACTTCCATGTCCTGATTTGCTTTCATACTCAAAATCTGTCTCTGACACCTCAGATCTGGGGGCAGTTTCTGGTCTTTGGTCTTCACTTTCCTCCATCGTCATGTTTTTTTGTAGACAGGCTGCCTAACATACTCACTAATGGGTAGCTCTTATGAAATTCAATGCAACTACTAAAATTGTCCATTGTTTATATGAAGTGTTCACAACAGAAGCCTGGTGGGATATAGGATGGGAGAACCTGGGTCCTTTTGGTTCCCTGTTGGGCGAGAATGGAATTACAAACCAGTCTGTGTTCTGTGCATGCTGGTCTGTGTTCGTTGTTTAGAATTATCAGTATGACATCCAGAATACTGAGTCATTTTTCTGTCATAATTTTTATTTAGAGAGCTTAAAAGTTACAGTAAGTGATTTGCATTTGGCAACTGAGTCCTGACTGACATCATTAAGTTCCATTTATTTTTGTTTCAACAAAGCAAACATTTCTCTGCTGTTTTTTTTAGTACCATGCTTACTCAAAGGGCTAATGTGCTCAGTGTTTAATCCATTGATATTATCTAGGTTTGTCTCTTTTTATCCCTTTGTATATGCCCTGGGGTCAGGGAGAGCATGAAGTTCTATCTTCTGGCTTTTAAAATTCTATCTCCCCAGAGCACTAAAGAGTAAATAACTTAGAAGAGAAAAGCTTCCCAAAGCATCTTACTAATGAAGAGGATTTTGACTGTTTCCAGGATGTTCTGCACATCAGGGTAAGTATTCCACTTCTCAGCAAGCACATAAACAGAACTGAGTCTTATTAATCCTAAAAACCAACATTCTATATTTTCCTCTTTGTTTCCAGCCTTCAATGCATATGACATTGTATACATGTCTGTCCTTTTAATCACGAGGCCAATTTCCTCCCTATTAATTAACCTCAATGCTAATTAGGTTATTTAAGACCTACTTGTAGAGTTTACAGAAAATAACAACATATCCACTATGTCAGCAATCAAAGCCAAACAAGACTGGGATGATGCCAAGGATAAAAGCTCATCAGTGAGATTCAGAGATCAAGGAGAAAGGGGTGTTGTAACTTCAAAAGACTTTGCATGGTTGTGTTAACAGCCGCTTGCTTATTTGTAAGAGCCATTTCAGAAGGAATCATCTAAAGAATAAACTGAAGGAGAAAGCTGGAGCTATATGCCACAGCTCTTTCGCCTTCAGCCTCCAGCCCACTCACCCTCCACCCTTTCCCAATCCCTGAGCCTGTGACAGGGGTGGAATTGTTGGGCTTACCAGAAATGCCCAATTAGCCCAAACTAGAAAAGAAAAACAACCAAGTGCAGCTCATGTTTCCTTAGGATCCAATCATGGTGGGCAGATTTTAAAGAAATTCCTTCCCTTGGTAAGACCTACAAGCACTGATGTTTAAGCAGGTTTACATGATCAATCAGGTGCTATTTACTAATAGTCCTGGAGTCAGTTTGCCTGCTCGTTTCCAGCACAAGGTGGGGTGGGGTAGGGAACCGTAGCAACCACCTTTCAAATCCCATCCTCCTTGAACTCTTTGCAAAAAAAAAAAAAAAAAATGCCCTGTGTACCCCCAGCCATCCCCAAACACGAATGTTATCTATTTCAAGCGCTTACTTACCACTCTGCTGAGGACCATGAGGCCAACAGGAATGGTATGAAATATGGTTGCTACTGGTCCTGATTGGCCATTATGGGAATGTGCACACATGCCTGCAAATGTGTGTGTGGGTGTGTGTGTGTATGTGTGTACCTGCGTTTTGCCTACCCTTGGCTCTGGCCTGCTCCCCTGTTTCCAGTATCCCTAGAGCGATTCCCTCTAGACTGCCTCCTGCACCATCATCCAGCCACAACCCTGATTATTCAGAGGAGTCAAGCACACACAAGTCAGCTGAGCAGCCCCAGGCAGGGAATTTCACGCAGATCACATCCCACTGAAGCACCACAATACCTACACTCACACTGTACGGTCCGCACAGCTCAGATTTAATTAAAGCACTCAATCGCGCCATTACCATTTTTGGTGACAGCTCAGGTATAAATACATTAAGCACAATTCTTTCCAGGCACTGCTTGTCAGCATTCTCCTTAAATGCCCTTTTGTCTTCTCTACCTTCTTTCCAAAGCCCTGAACTTTTAGCTTATAAATGATTAGTACCTATACACTTCTCCCTTCAATTCCCAAGTTAAATTACCATCTTTAGCCTTTTTCTGGATTCCTCAGGAGTAATAAGTCTCTTCCATTGGACAATAATTCCTGCATCTTAACCTTAATCAAAACCACATTGACATCCCAACCTCCTTCCTCATAGCTGACTTCTCTGTATCTCTTCTCGTGCTGGCTTGGATGTTAAAGTGTTCTCTCTTCCCATAGATCCTGGACATTGCATCCTGTCTCCTCCATACCATGCTCTGTGTTTCTCTAGCTTCTCCGTTTGCTGTTGGAATCCTTTTCTCTCATTCATTCGCTCATTCATTCAACAAGTCTTTACTGAGCACCAAGTATGTGCCAGGATGAACATCAGCAAACAAAGCAGATTAAGATCCTTGCTTTTGCAGAGCTTACACTCTAGAAAGTGGAGACAAATTTAAAAATGAGGATCCTGTTTAAATGTTACTAGATTGGGGTGCCTGGGTGGCTCAGTCGGTTAAGCATCTGCCTTCGGCTCAGGTCATGATCCCAGGTCCTGAGATGGAGCCCCGCATCGGACTCCCTGCGTCTGCCTCTCCCTCTGCCTCTCCCCCCTGCTCATGCTCTCTCTCTGTCTCTCTCTCTCTCTCAAATAAATAAAATCTTAAAAAAAAATAAATGTTATTAGATGATGGTTAGTACCTTAAAAAAAAGAGAAAAGTAGACCAGGGCAAGGCAAACAGGAGTATGGTGAAGGTAACCTCATGGAGGAGGACTTGAACTTGGCAAGGGAGTTAGCTAAGCAGGTATCTTAGGGAAGAGAAAAGACAGCCGGCTTAACCAAAGGCTCTCAGGCAGAAGGGCACTTGGCCTTGTCTGGAACACTCAGGGAGCAGTGACTAGCCAATGTGGCCAAAGCAGTGTGGGTAAGGGTGAATATGGGGGTTAGCTGACCCCTCTGGAATATCACCGGCTTTCTCTGCTTGCTGATGCACTCGGTGTCTTCCACTCAAAGTAGAAGCATATCCCTTTAAAACCTGATAATATGCATCTGTGTATGGATAGTTCCTAGACCTTTAAAAAAGTGGTTGCCACTGGTTAATAAAAAAAGTCTTGACACAGATTACTTTGCATCACTTCCTCTAGATGGAAGCTTATCTCTTTAAACTTCTAACACTCATGTTTCTGGGGAATATGCAATACCCTTGCTCTGAATGGATAAACTATATGTCTCATAGATGCACTAGGAGAAGACAGCCACAGTAGAGGGGGGACTGCATGAAGAAAATGAGTTAGCCACCAGGCAAGTGAGATGAGGATAAGGCAATGGTCCTCTCCCACTGAAATGACTCAACCCTCCTCTACCCCGTCTTGGCACTCCTAATAAATTTGTACAGGTTCATGGACAGTAGAAAGACTGCATGCATCTTGTAGAAGACAGTGTTGAGGTGAAGCATGGCATAAGCAAGATTACTTTTTTTTTTATTATTATGTTATGTTAATCACCATACATTACATCATTAGTTTTTGATGTAGTGTTCCATGATTCATTGTTTGTGCATAACACCCAGTGCTCCATGCAGAACGTGCCCTCCTCAATACCCATCACCAGGCTAACTCCACCCCCCTCCCCTCTAGAACCCTCAGTTTGTTTTTCAGAGTCCATAGTCTCTCATGGTTCGTCTCCCCCTCCGATTTCCCCCCTTCATTCTTTCCCTCCTGCTATCTTCTTCTTCTTTTTTTTTAACATATAATGTATTATTTGTTTCAGAGGTACAGGCTGTGATTCAACAGTCTTACACAGTTCACAGCACTCACCATATTCATGCATTAAACAAATATTTATCACACATTGTCCTGTGGTGACAAAGATGAGCAAAACATGGCCCTGAACCTAAGGAGTTCCCAGTCTCCCTAGGTTGATAAGCAAAGAGAATATAAATTAATAAATCCTCTCAGTTTTAAAAGCAGGAGTTCTAAATCAGGGTACTCTTCAGATTTCACCTTTGAGGGTGTTTTTAAATGTGCATCTTGGATCCCATCCTGGCACTTCTAACCCAGTGTTGTATAACCTTCACCACGTGTACATTGGAATCACTTGAAGAGTTTTTAATATAAGATGCCTGGGTCCCAGCCCAGAAATTTCTGATTTAATTGTTCTGGGATGCTGCCTGGGCATAAGAATTTTTAAGATCCCCATGTGATTCTAATGTTCAGCCAAAACTTCTTGCGGTAGGCTGAATAATTGTCCCAAGATGACCATGTCCTAATTCCCCAAACCCATAAATATGTTACCTGGTAAAGGGACTTCGCAAATATGATTACGTGAAGGATCTTAAGATGAGGAGATTACCTGGACATCCATGTGGACCCGATGTACTCACAAGAGGTCTTCATAAGAGGTAGGGAGAACTTTCAGCATTAGTAGTAAGAGATGTGATAATACAAGGAAGAGGATGGAGTGAAGCAAGGAAGGGTCATGAGCCGAGGAGCAAAGGTGGGCTGTAAAAGCTGAAAAAGCATTCAAAAGCAAGGAAACCTCCAGAAGGAACACAGCTCTGCTGACCCCTTAATTTTAGACTTCTGACCTTCACAACTATAGAGGAATACGTTTTTGTTGTTTTAAGCCATTAAGTTTATGGTAATTTGTGACAGCAGCAATAGGCAATGAATATACCTCTGCTTTTACCAGTAGATAAATGGAATGGAACCCAGGTATTAGATATTTATGTGTGAGTGTGTGCATTTTACGTTCCCCAGGTAAATCAAAATGTATGTTCCCATTTGAAAACCACCAAGGGAAAAAAACAAATATCTCTCCCATCTCCTTCCTGTCCCCCACTGATATGTTAGTAAAAGACTAGCTCTTCAAGCCCATGGGAGGATGGGGAGTATAAATACTATGCTATAAATACTCCCATCATGGCCAAGTTCAAACTTAACAATTAGCTTGTATAATTCCTAAGAATTAAACAATGATCTCTCCAGATCTGGTACAAACTGGCTCCAGCACACTGCTCGTGGGGCATTGGGGGAAAGATAGATCAGGCCTTAAGGCCTATTTGATTTGAGCCCCTCTGAGGCCCAAACTGCCTAAGAAAAAGGAATCCGCCCACATGAAGTAGCCTAGCTCCTGGGAGTTTACTGGAGTTTGAGTCCAAAACTCAGTTAATAATAAGGTGTTACCTTCACTCATTCAGCAAGTATTTTATTCAGCTCCCATTCTTCTAGGACTTGTTTTAGGCACTGAGGACATGGCATTTAACAATATATCCATTTTTCCTTCAAACATGCAATACATATTTATCAAGATCTGCTCTGTACCAAGCACCATTCTAAGCCCTGGAGATATAGTACTAACAAATAATTTTAAAAAAAAAAATCATCTCATGGAATTTCGTTGTAGTAGATAAGGACAGTTTGGAAACAAAAAAAAAAAAGTAAAATGTAAGAACATCGGATGGTTTATAGCTAAGGTGGAAAAAAAATGCAGTAGGGAAAAGACATAGGCAGGGCTGGAGGGAAAGTGAAGATTTTAAACACAGGAGCATGGAAGGCTTTCTGAAGAAGTAGCATTTGAAAAATGACCTATAAAGGCAGCAAGGGAATGAGACATCTGAGGAAAAGAGCAATGCAGTTAGAGGAAGCAGCATATACAAAGGTCATGAGGCAGAAGTACATGTGGAAAATTCCATTTGGGAGAAAAATGTTCAAGGAACGGGAAGAGCAGTATGAAATGAAGCCAGAGAAATAACAGAGGCCAGACCACAGGGCCCTGTAGCCCTTAATAAGGAATGTGGATTTTATTCTCAATGCCATGGAAAGCCATTAGAAGGTTTTAACTGATCTGTGTCTTTCCAGAGGGGAGTGGGATGGGAGACTGGGCAAAATGGGTGAAAGGCAGAGGGAGATATAAGCTTCAAGTTATGGAATGAGAAAGTCATGAAAATAAAAAGCGGAGCATAAGGAATACAGTCAATGATACTGTAATCGTGACGTAATGGGACAGACAGATGGTGGCTGTACTTGTGGTAAGCACAGCATACTGTATAGACTTGTCCAATCACGATGCTGTACCCCTGAAACTCATGTGATGTGTGTCAACTACACTCAAATCAAAAATAAATAGATAAAGATAAATAAAATGGATTTCTTGTAGGCAACAGAGTTGACATAGTTGGGCCTTCCCTCCCCCCGAATCCACTTTGTCTGTCTTTTAATTGGTATATGTTGACCATTCACATTTAAAGTGACTACTGATAAAGTCAGGTTAACGTCTATCATGTTTGCAACCATTTTCTATTCACTGCATTTACTCTTTATGTCCTGCTTGCCCCCTTCTTTTTTCTTTTTTTTTTTTTGGCCTTCTCTGGTTTTAATTTAAAGCATTCACATGATTCCATTTTATCTTCTCTCTTAGCATATCAACTACTCTCCTTTTTTAAAAATTAAAAATTAAAAATTTTTTAAAATTTTACTGATTGCCATAGAGTTTGCAACATGCCTTTTTAGCTAAGTCCACCTTCAGATGCTCCCATGCTACTTCACATGTGGTGCAGATACCATAGAACTGAACATTCCCACTTTCTCCCTTCTAGTCCTGTGACACAACTGACTTCAGTTCACTTACCAATGTTATAATCACCCAGTGATTATCATCACTTCCAAAAACCATTATCTTTTAAAGAAAATATTTTATTTTACCTTCATCTATTCCTTCTGCAAAATATTTCCTTTCTTTACGTAGACCTAAGTTTCTGACCCAGATCATTTTTCTTCTCCTGGAAGCACATCTTTCAACATTTTTTTGTAGGGAAGGTCTGCTGGCAATGAATTCCTTCAGTTTTTGGATGTCTGAGAAAATCTATTTCTTTTTTCAAGTTTGAAGGAGAATCTGGCTGGCTATAGAATTCTGGGTTGGTGGGAATTTTCCTCTCAACACGTAAAATATTTCACTTTGTTCTCTTCTTCTTTTCATGGCTTTTTTTCCTGTTCCTCTAGGTAAAGGGTTTTTTTTTTTTAATTTTGGGGTCTTAAGATACAAATGTAGGGATCTGAAGGGGTACGTGCACCCTGATGTTTATAGCAGCAATGGTCCACAATAGCCAAACTGTGGAAAGAGCCTAGATGTCCATCGACAGATGAATGGATAAAGAAGATGTGGTATATATATACAATGGAATATTATGCAGCCATCAAAAGGAATGAGATCTTGCCATTTGCAACAACGTGGATGGAACAGGAGGGTGTTATGCTGAGCGAAGTAAGTCAATCAGAGAAAGACATGTATCATATGACCTCACTGATAGGAGGAATTCTTAATCTCAGGAAACAAACTGAGGGTTGCTGGAGTGGAGGGTGGGGTGGGAGGGATGGGGTGGCTGGGTGATAGACACTGGGGAGGGTATGTGCTATGGTGAGCGCTGTGAATTGTGCAAGACTGCTGAATCACAGATCTGTACCTCTGAAACAAATAATGCAATATATGTTAAAAAAAAAATTGGGGTGTCTTTTTTGTTTTGTTTTTTAATTTTCTATTTTAATTCTGGTATAGTTAACATACAGTGTTGGGGGTGTCTGGGTGGCTCAGTCAGTTAAGCGTCTGCCTTCAGCTCAGGTCATGATCTCAGGGTCTTGGGATGGAGTCCCACATTGGGCTCGCTGCTCAAGAGGGAGTCTGCTTCTCCCTCTCCCTCTCCCTTTGTGCTCTTCCTCTCTCTCTCTCTCTCAAATAAATAAATAAAATCTTTTAATAAAATAATATACAGTGTTATCTTAGTTTCAGGTGTACAATATAAGTGATTCAACAATTCTATACATTACTCAGTGCTCATCATGACAAGTGTACTCTTATTTTGTTTGGTTTTTTAACTCTGGTTAAAAATTTTCTCTTTGTTTTGGGTTTTCTGTAATTTGAATATAATATGTCATGATGTAGGGGTTGTTTTTGGTTTTGGTTTTGTTTGGGTTTGGGTTTTGGTATTTATCTGCTTAGCGTTCTCTGAGCTTCCTGGGTCTGTGATTTGATACCTGTCATTAATTTGGGAAGCTCACAGCCATATTCCTTCAAATATTTCTTTTGCTCCTTTCTTTTTTCTCCTTCTGTTATTCTAGTTACTCATATTGCACCTTTTGAAGTTATCCTACAGTTCTTGGATACTCTATTCTTATTTTTTCACTTTTCTCCTTGCATTTTAGTTTGGGAAGTTTCTATTGTCCTATCTTCAAGCTCACTGATTCCTTCCTTGGCCATGGTGAGCCCATGGGTGAGCTCATCGAAGCGACTTTTCATTTCTGTTTTGATTTCTAGTATTTCCTTAGAGTTTCTATTCCTCCATTTATATTACTCACCTGTTTTTGCATGTTGTCTGCTTTTCCGATTAGAACTCATAAAAATCAGTTATTTTAAATTCCCCATTTGATAATTCCAATACTGTGTGTCATATCTGCATCTGGTTCTGAGGATTGCTTTGTCTCTGTAGACTGTTTTTTTTTTCTTGCCTTTTGTCATGCCTTATAATGGTCTGTTGAAAGTTTCACACATATCAGGTCATAGGAACTGAGGTATATGGCCTTCAGTGTGAGTATTTATGTCAATCTGAGTAGGAGTTGGGCTATATTTAATGTTTGCTGTAGCTATATGTGCCAGAGCTTCAAAGTCTTCCAGTGTCCTTGTTTGTCTCCCCCTATCCACCCCTGATGTTTGCTTCCCTGAGTATTTTCCTCCCCATAAAGAGTCTGTGTCTTGAAGCTCTTTCAACTATAACCAACTGTTATACTGGGTCCGTACTGATGTGGTGGTAAAGTGTAGAAAGGGGCAGTGTTTCATAATCTTCTAATTAAACCTCACTAGTCTTCTGCTTGGTCTGTCTTGGGGCTGTGATCTTCACAGTGTTTCTCCACAGACGTAACTTCCTTTTCTTCCTAGCCCTGTCACCTATGTCCACTACTACCACCATTCCATTCTTAGGTGAGATGGGAAGGCTGGAAGGAGCTGGGGTGTGAGGAATGACCTGACCTGAACTGGGACATGGTAAGCCATTTCCCCTGGAGAGTGTCCTTTGGTTACAGAGAGGGGTCCAGGCAAATTTAATAACAATTATGCTTCCCTTATCTATCAGAGCCATACAAGGTTCTTTCTCAGATCTTCACCATGAGAACCTGATGGGTTCCTGGAGGTAAAGCCCATAAAGTAATATCCCCCAGGTGTTTCTCACTCTCAAACAGTCCATACTCAGCCTCTAACAATTCATCAAAATTACCACTGAAGTGGTCCAAGTCTATGGCTTCAGCAGCTTCTGCTTGAGGGAAATAGATCTTGGCCATGACTCCCTGGATGCACCTTTTTCTTCAGATTTCATACTGGTGGTTTGCCCGAAGACCTGTTCTCTGATGGGTCCAAAAATGTCCTTGATTTTCAGTGTGTCCAGCTTTTTCTTGTCATAAGGATTAAAGTGTTGACTAAGTTTTTCACACTTCAGAGTGGAGCTGAAGTCCATTAAAGAATTTTAAGCACAGGAGTGATGTCATATGCTTTCTGTTTTTAAAAGACAACTCTGTGCATTATATCTCCTTTGAAGGCCTCAAAAGGAATTAGGCTGGAATAAGGTAGGTCTTAGATAGTTTAGGTTTCCTCAGCAAGCATCATCTTAATTGCAGCCCAACAGTTAGAAATGGAAAAAAGAAGATGAGTCCAAGATGGTGGAGGAGTAGGAGACCTTAGTTTTGTCTGGTCCCAGAAATTCAGCTAGATAGCTATTAAATCATTCTGAACACCTGCAAACTCAACCAGAGATCTAAGAAAAGAAGAGGTGTAACTCTACAAATAGAAAAGCAACCACTTTCTGCAAGGTAGGAGGTGTGGAGAAGTGAATCTGAAGCGATATATGGGAAGATAAACCACAGGCGGAGGGAGCCTCCATCAGCCTGCTACCTGAAAGTGATATAGCAGCTGAACACAACATCAGAACTTTTAGAAGTCTGTTTATGCAAGGGATGTTCCTGTGTGAAAGGTGCTCAGGTGTCAAAGCGGGGCAGAATCCTAGATGGGACAGTGTGGTCTCAGCATCTGAGACAGGGAAGCTGGCTGCAATCAGCAAGCCCAGGAGTGGATTTTCAGCTTGGTGTTGCCATAATCTGAGAACTGCAGCATGGGTGGGTGACCGCTCTCTGAGCAGGGGCCCAGCAAGCAGCAGAACCAGCGAGACTCCCCTCCCTCCCCTGGGAGGAGTGGCACGGGAGCATGCCACAGGACTCTGCAGGGTTTAGAGGCTCGAAACAGGGTCATGTGGCTGAGATAGAAACACTCGGTCACAGATTGAGTGAGCACAGAGTGCTGACGGAGACCAGGGAGCCAGGAGTGATTGACTGCTTCTCCCTGAGGGAGTACTGAGGAATGGGGTCCCGAGCTCTCGGCTCTGAGGCTGGAGATTGGGAGGCCACCATTTTCATTCTCATTCCCTAAAGTGGCACAGAAAGACTTCAGGGAACAAAAGCCACATAGAGCTATCTGAAGCAGATTACTTAGCCTGACCCCCTGGCAAGGATCGTGCAATTCTGCCTGGGGCAAAGACACCTGAGAATCAATGCAGTAGGTCCTTCCCCCAGAAGATCAGCAAGAACATCCAGCTAAGACCAAGTTTACTGATCAATGAGAACTGCAAATCTCCAGTACTAGGGGAATATAGCATATAGAATTCATGGGGTTTTTTACCATGATTCTTTAGTCTTTCAATTTTATTTTTTTCTCTTTCCTTTTCAACCAATTTCCTATTTTATCAACTCTTTCTCTTAAGTCTTTTTTAATTTTCATTTTTACAGTTACATTCTATCCTTTCATTGTATTTAATTTTATTTTTGTATATACATAAGTTTTTCTTTCTTTACAATTTTGGGATGCAGTTTCTTCTAACATACAAAATACACCCATGATATAGTGTATTGCTCTGTTGTGTTCACCTGCCTGTTTATATTCTTTCCTTTTTTTTGTCTTTTAATTTCCATTTTTATAGTTACAGTCTATCCTTTCATTGTATTTAATTTTATTTTTGTACATATATAAGTTTTTCTTTCTTTACAATTTTGGGATCTAGTTTTCTAACAAACAGACCAAAATACACACAGAATCCAGTGTATTGCTCTGTTCTGTTCACCTGTCTGATTATATTCTCTCTTTTTTTGGGGGGGGGGGCGGGTCTCTTCTGATTTCTTTAGTGTATATTTCTCTGGGGTCATTGTTGCCATTTTAGTATTTTATTATCTCGGGTCATCTATCCTTCTCTGGGCAGAATGACAAGATGGAAACTCTCATCCTCAAAAAAGAGAACAAGAGGCAGTACTGACTGCCAGGGACCTAATCAGTATGGATATAAGTAAAATATAAGAACTAGAGTTCTGAAAAACGATTATAAAGATAGTAGCTGGGCTTGAAAAAAGCATAGAAGACACTAGAGAATCCCTTTCTGGAAAAATAAAAGAACTAAAATCTAATCAAGTCGAAATAAAAAAAGGCTATTAACAAGATGCAATCAAAAATAGAGGCTCCAACTGCTAGTATAAATGAGGCAGAAGAGAGAATTAGTGATATAGAAGACCAAAGGATGGAGAAAAAGAGAGATAAACAACTACTGGATCACGAGGAGAATTTGAGAGATAAGTGATACCATAAAGCAAAACAATATTAGAATAATTGGGATCCCAGAAGAAGGGGGCGGGGAGGCAGAAGTTATGTTGGAACAATTATAGCAGAAAAGTTCCCTAATCTGGGGAAGGAAACAGGTATTCCAGTCCAGGAGGTGCAAAGAACCCCCCTCAAAATCAATAAAAATAGGTTAACCCCCTGACATATAAGAATGAAACTTGCAAATCTCAGAGACAAAAAGAAAATCCTGAAAGCAGCTCATGACAAGAGGTCCATGACTACAAGGGTAGAAACAAAAGACTGGCAGCAGACCTATCCATGGAGACCTGGCAGGCCAGAAAGGACGGGCATGAAATATTCAGGGTGCTAAATGAGAAAAATATGCAGCCAAAAATAGTTAACCAGCAAGGATGTCATTCAAAATAGAGGGAGAAATAAAAAGCTTCCAGGACAAACAGAAACTAAAAGAATTTGTGATCACTAAACCAACCCTGCAAGAAATATTAAAGGGGACCCATTGAATGGAAAGACAGGCCAAAAGTAACAAAGACCAGAAAGGAACAGAGACTATGTACAGGAACAGCAACTTTACAGGTAATACAGTGGCACTAAATTCATAGCTTTCAACAATTACTCTGAATGTAAATGGGCTAAATGCCCCAATCAAAAGACACAGGGTATCATATTGGATAAAAAAGCAAGACCCATCGATATGATGTCTGCTAGAGACTCATTTTAGACCCAAAGACACCTCCAGATTTAGTGAGGGGGTGGAAAACCATTTATCATGCTAATGGACATCAAAAGAAAGATGGAATAGCAATCCTTATATCAGACAAATTATATTTTAAACCAAAGACTGTAATAAGAGACAAGGAAGGACATTACATCATAATTAAAGGGTCTATCCAACAAGAAGATCTAATAATTAT
Organism: Halichoerus grypus; assembly: GCF_964656455.1. NCBI lineage: Eukaryota > Metazoa > Chordata > Mammalia > Carnivora > Phocidae > Halichoerus > Halichoerus grypus. The sequence continues at coordinate 137,958,091 of NC_135713.1, read as the reverse complement.
AAATATTTATGCCCCTAACACAGGAGAAGTCAATTATATGAACCAATTAATAACAAAATTAAATAAACACATCAATAATAATACAATAATAGTAAGGGACTTTAACAACCCCCTCACTGCAATGGAAAGATCATCTAAGCAGAAGCTCAACCAGGAGACAGGGGCTTTGAATGACGCACTGGACCAGATAGACTTCACAGATATATTCAGAGCATTCCATCCTAAAGCAACAGAATACACATTCTTCTCAAGTGCACATAGAACATTGTCCAGAACAGATCACATACTAGGTCACAAATCAGGTCTCAACTGGTAGCAAAAGATCAGGATCATTCCCTGCACATTTTCAGACCACAATGCTTTGAAACTTGAACTCAATCACAAGAGGAAATTTGGAAAGAACTCAAATACCTGGAGGTAATGAGCATCCTACTAAAGAATGAATGGGTCCATGAGGAAATTAAATAAGAGTTAAAAAAAATTCATGGAAACAAATGAAAGTTGAAACACAACGGTTCAAAACTTTTGGGATGCCTCAAAGGCAGTCCTAAGGGGGAAAGTATATAGTAACACAAGCCTTTCTCAAGAAATAAGAAAGGTCTCATATACACAACCTAACCTTATACCTAAAGGAGCTGGAGAAAGAACAGCAAATAAAGCCTAAACCCATCAGGAGAAGAGAATTAATAAAGATTAGAGCAGAGATCAATGAAATAGAAACCAAAAGAACAGTAGAATAGATCAACAAAACCAGGAGCTGGTTCTTTGAAAGACTTAGTAAGATCGATAAACCGCTAGCCAGACGTTATCAAAAAGAAAAGAGAAAGGACCCAAATAAATAAAATCATGAATAAAAGAGGAGAGATCACAACCAACACCGAAGAAATACAATTATAAGAACATATTATGAGCAACTATATGCCAACAAATTAGGCAATCTGGAAGAAATGGATGGATTCCTGGAAACTTATAAACTACCAAAACGGAAACAGGAAGACATAGAAACCCTGAACAGACCCATAACCACCAAGGAAATTGAAGCAGTAATCAAAAAACTCCCAACAAATAAGAGTCCAGGGCCAGAGGACTTCCTACGGGAATTCTACCAAACATTTAAAGAAGAATTAATATCTATTCTTCTGCAGCTGTTTCAAAAAAATAGAAATGAAAGGAAAACTTCCAAACTCTTTCTATGAGGCCAGCATTACCTTGATCCCAAAACCATACAAAGACCCCACCAAAAAGGAGAATTACAGACCAATATCCCTGACGAGCATGGATGCAAAAATTCTCACCAAGATACTAGTCAATATGATCCAACAGTAAATTAAAAGAATTATTCACCACAACCAATTGGGATTTATTCCTGGGCTGCAAAGTTGGTTCAACATCCACAAATCAATCAATGTGATACACTACATTAATAAAAGAAAGGACAAGAACCATATGATCCTCTCAATAGATGCAGAAAAAGCATTTGACAAAGTACAGCATCCTTTCTCAATTAAAACTCTTCACAATGTAAGGATGGAGGGAACTTACCTCAATATCATAAAAGCCATCTATGAAAAGCCCACAGGGAATATCATTCTCAATGGGGAAAACCTGAGAGCTTTTCCCCTAAGGTCAGGAACATGGCAGGGATGCCCACTCTCACCACTGTTGTTCAACATGGTACTAGAAGTCCTAGCCTCAGCAATCAGACAACAAAAAGAAATAAAAGGCATCCGAATTGGCAGAGAAGAAGTCAAACTCTCACTCTTTGTAGATGACATGATACTCTATGTGGAAAACCTAAAAGACTCCACCCCAAAATTGCAAGAACTCACACAGGAATTCAGTAAAGTGACAGGATATATAATCAATGTACAGAAATCAGTTGTATTTCTATATACTGACAATAAGACAGAAGAAAGAGAAGTTAAGGAGTTGATCCCATTTACAACTGCACCAAAAAACATAAGATACCTAGGAAAAAACCTAACCAAAGAGGCAATGGATCTGTACTCAGAAAACTATAGAATACTCATGAAAGAAACTAAGTAAGACACAAAGAAATGGAAAAATGTTCCATGCTCAAGGATTGGAAGAACAAATATTGTTAAAATGTCTAGGCTACCTAGAACAATCTAAACATTCAATGCAATCCTTATCAAAATACCATCAACTTTTTTTACAGCGCTGGAACAAATAATCCTAAAATATGTATGGAACCAGAAAAGACCCTGAATAGCCAAAGGAATGTGAAAATAGAAAATCAAAGCTGGTGGCATCACAATTCTGGACTTCAAGCTGTATTACAAAGCTGTAATCATCCAGAGAGTATGGTACTGGCACAAAAACAGACACATAGATCAGTGGAACAGAATAGAGAACCCAGAAATGGACCCTCAACTCTATGGTCAACTAATCTTCAACAAAGCAGGAAAGAATATCCAATGGAAAAAGGACAGTCTCTTCAACAAATGGTGTTGGGAAAATAAGACAGCTACATGCAGAAGAATGAAACTGGACCATTTCCTTACACCATACACAAAAAAGGACTCAAAATGGATGAAAGACCTAAATGTGAGACAGGAATCTATCAAAATCCTAGAGGAGAACACAAGCAGCAACCTCTGTGACCTTGGCCACAGCAACTTCTTGCTGGACATGTCTCCAGAGGCAAGGGAAACAAAAGCAAAAATCAACTATTGGGACTTCAACAAGATAAAAAGCTTTAGCACGGCAAAGAAAACAGTTGACAAAACCAAAGACAACCGACAGAATAGGAGAAGATATTTGCAAATGACATAACAGATAAAGGGCTAGTATCCAAAATCTATAAAGAACTTATCAAACCCAACACCCAAAGAACAAATAATCCAATCAAGAAATGGGCAGAAGACATGAACAGACATATCTCCAAAGAAGACATACACATGGCCAACAGACACATGAAAAATGTTCAACTCACTTGGCATCAGGGAAATACAAGTCAAAACCACAATGAGATACCACCTCACACCAGTCAGAATGGCTAAAATTAACAAGTCAGGAAACAACAGATGTTGGCGAGGTTGTGGAGATAGGGGAATGCTCCCACACTGTTGGTGGAAATGCAAGCTGGTGCAGCCACTTTGGAAAACAGTATGGAGGTTCCTCAAAAAGTTGAAAATAGAGCTACCCTATGACCCACCAACTACACTACTGGGTATTTACCCCAAAGATACAAATGTAGTGATCTGAAGGGGCACCTGCACCCCAATGTTCATAGCAGCAATGTCCTCGATAGCCAAACTAGGGAAACAGCCCAGATGTCCATCAATAGATGAATGGATAAAGATGTGGTATGTATATACAATGGAATAGTACACAGCCATCAAAAAAATGAAATCATGCCATTTGCAAGGATGTGAATGGAATTAGAGGGTATTATACAAAGCTAAATAAGTCAATCAGAGAAAGACAATTATCATATGATCTCATTCATATGTGGAATTTAAGAAACAAAACAGGATCCTACGAGAAGAGAGGGAAGAATAAAAAAGATGACATCAGAGAGGGAGACAAACCAGGAAACTCCTAATCATAGGAAACAAACTGAGGGTTGCTGGAGGGGTGGGGGGTGGGGGGATGGGGTAACTTGGTGACAGGCATTAAGGAGGGCACAAGATGTATGAGCACTGGGTATATATAAGCCTGATAAATCAATGATCTCTATCTTTGAAACTAATAATATATTATATGTTAATTAATTGAATTTAAATTAAAAACTATCACTCTTTCAAAAAAATAAAAATTAAAAATTAAAAACAAATAAAAAGAAAAAGAAATGGAAAGAGCATGCAATGGACACTTTAATTCCATCTGGGAACATATGGAATGTTCTATAGAGGAAGTAATCTCAGGGCATGAGCATTCATTCTGCACACTCCCTGGTGATTTCTTCAAAACACCATGTCCGTGGTGACCACCCCCTCAAGTCAAAACACTTTTATAGTGGTGTCCAATAGCAACATAGTTTGTGCACATGATTAGTACCATCTCCATTCATTTGCTTATGTTTATGTCTTCCATCCTCCTACTAGAAGGCCCATACTCCACTCCATGTTCAGAGTCCAACTCATGAGTCACAACCCAATGGTGCTTCCTCTAAAATAGAACCATTTTCTATTTTTCCCTCCTTCTTAAATCCCTATTATGTATACAATTAATACCAAAGAATGTGGGCACCTGGGTGGCTCAGTTGGTTAAGCGACTGCCTTCAGCTCAGGTCATGATCCCAGGGTCCTGGGATCGAGTCCTACATGGGGCTCCCCCTGCTCTGCAGGGAGCCTGCTTTTCCCTCTGCCTCTGCCTGCCATTCCCCTGCTTGTGCTCTCTCTCCCTCTGTCAAATAAATAAATAAAATCTTTTAAAAAAAAAAAAAAAACAAAGAATGTAGCACTTATTTGTTCTTAATTGGACTAAGTTTTAAATTTCTTCAATTGCCCTAGAGTTCCTAGCACAATGTGAACACATATTGGATACAATAATCGGTTGTTAATTGGGAAAGAGATTGATAGTAGTTGACTTTGGTGGGCTACTGGTTTGCACACTGGTGAAATTTATAAGAGTCACAAATAATTGGGCTAATGCAGTGAAAATTTATCTGCAAAGTTCAGTTCAATCACTAATAAAAAAAGGCTATTAACGTGTTGTGTATGTGTAATATGTTTGTATATCTGTGCATATGCAAACATATTTTCCTTTTTTATTGGGGAAAACAAAGGTAAGCATAATGTCCCTGTCCCATATGCTTTACCTCACCTACATTTTAATTTATGTGATTAGACCTAACCTGTTTTAAGAATGGTAGTCCTGAGGCATATAAATCATACAATAATGGACCCTGAGAGCTAGAAAGGATGCAAGGGTTCAGCCGGTCCAATCTTCTTACTTCAAAAAGGGAAACCAGCGTTCAAAAGAGATTAAGGGACTTGTCCGAGATCAAAGTGCCAATGTCTGGAATGCAAGTTCTCTAGATCCCACTCCAGAAACAACTCCCCATCAGCAGGTGCTAGGTATACCAGAGGCCTAAGGTGGGGACGACAATGTGATCTTGGAGTACAGGTGTCCACCTGTTTCTCTGTGTCTTGCTGAAATGAGATAGAGTGGAATCACCCCTACTGTCCGTTCCCAAAGACTAAAAGCACAACCTGTGAACAACTATTTCAACATGCACAGAAAATATTTATAGGCCACTTGTCTTTTCTATAGTCCAGGTGTAAATTCCATTGTAGAAACATCTACGGTACAAAGGGTATTATGCTAATCTAAATTGTCTGTTAATGTCATTAGAGGTCAGCCCAAGTGGGCCAATTTAACTACAAATGCACATTCCAAAGAGTGCCTCCTGTGAGAAGGGTTTTTGTTTTTGTTTTGTGTTTTTAACAGAACACTAATTAACATCAATATCTGCCTGTATCCACTGATTAGCATGCAGAAAAGCCAACACCAATTAATAAAACAATATGCCTACAAGCACACGGCATAGATAGGCCATATTAGGAAAGCAGACGGCAAGAAGCTTTGAGCTTTGGCTCTGAAGGACTTCTATTTCAGTCTCCCCCAGTACTTTTTACATTTTTTAATTAAGCTCTTCAAGCACACACTTGTACCAAATAAAGAGAAAGGGTAGGAGAGCAAAAATTCCAATAATCCTGAATCCTTCACTTAATACGTGGCATAAACTGTGCTTCTCGACTAGAGCGGGTTTCTGATTGATTGTGCTATTGGGTTTTTTCCTTTGCCAGCCACCTGGGTGCTATTTAAATCCAATTCACTGATAAGGATTTTACGCCACTTTCTCCTGAGGTTCTTTTCTCTCACTCATCAATCACTCAAGTAATAAATGGAAACAGGAGAGCTGATCCAACAAGGAAGACAATAAGGAAAAACAGAAAACAGGGGACTGCCCTCAAGTTTGGACTTAAACTACGTCTAACTTCTTCAGTCTTCCCTCTGGTCATTTCACTTTCATGTGCCAAACAAAGACTTTTTAAAGAATTTTAAAACGTGTTCCCTTAAGGGTTTTCTTTCAAAATGAAGCCTTGCTTTCAACATCTCTTTTGTGCATGCTCTGCAGGATGCCTGGACGATTTCCAATGTTGCCTGGGCCTGTAAACTCTCTGTTGTATTTTCTTTTCACAATTTCTGTCCCAAACACACTACAGAGTCAGGTGACACAAAAACCTCCAGAAAGGTGTAGTTTTAAGGAGAGTAGCCGTGGGCAGAGCTTTGATTCTTTATCTCGCATCCACAGACAAACAGGCTTGCAAAAAGTCACCACCAGGCTCTGGAATGGGGTGCCACAAAAAAACATCAGATTCAAAGGCTTCTTGCACTCTAGAAAAGGGTCTTTCCTCTCTGTTTGTTTTTCCTTCCTTTTCAGTTCCCAGTCTGGACACTACCTGCCTTAGCCATTCCTGGAATTATTTAACTCCCAGACTTCCCACAAAATTTTCTCCTTGGTTACAAAAGCAGAAAGTATCAAAAGACAATTCCTCTGTGCCATCTCAACCCATTCTGGGATATAACTGTGCTTGGTCAAATCAGAAGTTTGAACATTGGGGATTTCACATATAATGTTTGTCTTTTTCTCCCCTCAAGATTTCAACTGATTTTTTTTTTTTTTATCTCTCTGTTTTGCCATTTGAAGACCTGCCAGACTGTTTTCCAAAGCAGTTACATCATTTTGCATATCTACCAGCAATATATGAGGGTTCTGATTTCTCTACTTCTTCATCAACACTTATTATCTTTCTGACTAAATCCATCCTAGTGAGTATCAAGTATTCACTCACTTGGTTTTCATTTGCATTTCCTTCATGGCTAGTGATGCTGGACACCTCTTCCTGTGCTTACTGGACATGTGTATATCTTCTTTGGAGAAATGTCTACTCAAATCCTTTGTCCATTTTTTAATTGGGTTATCTTTTTATTATTGAGTTGTAATAATTCCTTATATATTCTAGATACAAGCCTGATATCAGAGGTATGATTTGCAAAGCTTTTCCCCCCTTCTGTGGAGTGCCCTTTTACTTCCTTGATGGTATCCTTTGAATCACAGAAGTGTTTTATTTTGTTGATGTCACAGATGCATTCTTGCCCCCAGGCTCCCACTGAACTTGAAGCAGCATAAAGCCGAAGTTCACATTCATACCATTCCTATGTATTCGCTTCTGAGCTAAGAATCATTTCAATGATTGTAAGAGAATGGTTAAGAAGCACCCATAGAGATTTCTGAGCAAAACTTCAAGATATTTCACATCTCAGGAGCACAGATTTTTCTCCCCTAAAACCTATGTCTGAGGTCTGCTGATTACCAGATTCTACAGAAAAGGACCAACCGAAGATTTCAAACCCAGCCACAGATGGACATTTGCCTATATAAGGTGATCCAAATAAGACCTGGTTGCTGTAAATACTGCCATTCAGAATGATGGATTTTATTCAGTCTGAAAGGGACTTCAAGATAGGTAATGCTATTTGAAAAATGCACCCAAAATGCAATCACAAAGTTTGTTTCACATTTATTTGTTTGGTGAGATTAACTCTTGTGCAATTTTCTTTAACTTAACTCCGTTAAATGAACTATGCAGATACCAACCAAATAATAGAACCTCAAAAACCAACTTACTAATTCGAGTTGTTTCGGTCAGTAGTGCTATTGAGAGCTTTTCCAACAAAGGAGAAAGAAGGCTGAAATGGATTTAATGAGTCTAGGGTATGTGGTGAGCCAGGAATGGGTCATTATAGTCTAAAGCTGTCTCTCTGTAAACAGATCAATTCTCGCCGCTCTTGTTTTGTTAGGGGGAATAGTAGTGAAGCCAGGTCGAGCTATAATTATTTGTTCTGCTGCATGACGGCCATATATCTTGTTTTTTTCCCTTTCATGGTGGCCTCGATCATGCCAGAGCCATACCTAAAAGAGACCGCTCAAAGCCTCCCTGAATGAATTAAGCCTACCACAATGAAAAGGGACTACTACACGCTCACGATGCAGATGGAAATAACTCAGGGCTGTCAAGAGAATTTCAACCATTTCTTCTGCCAGTGGCAACGATTTCTAAGAAACGATGTCTAACATCACCAGGAAAATGCCTTTCATTACACTGGGGGTTTGTTTCCAAATCCTTTTTAAACAAAGATGCCCTCTCCCTCCCACTGAGAAAAAATAATATAAACAGATAAATCAAATCTATATGGTCAGTTCTATAATTCTACCCTCGTCTTCTAAAACATAGTCAGTAGGGTGCTCGCTTCGGCAGCACATATACTAAAACATAGTCAGTAGGGACTTTGGGGATCACAGGAGAACTTCCACTAGAATCGTAAATGTGACAACGAAGAGCACCTTTTACTTTCCCAACAAAAACTTCAGAATTTTTGGAAAATTGTGTCTCAACTTCTTGACTGTGTTCACAAGAAAATATCAGCATTATTGGTAAAGCAAAGCAAAGATTGCTACATTATAGTAATAACACCTTGGGTTCATACAATTCTGCCAAACTTTGAGTGCATTTGAGAATATTGTCTTTTCTCTGTACCCAATGCCCTAACAGGAAGGAATGATTCTACCTGTCATAAAGACTCAAAGGCTGAAACACAGACTATTTCAACAACACAAATAATCAGTGGCTCTTTGATTGCTTTATCCCTTGCTGTTTCTAGACATCTTGACTTCTATACATTCCTCTCCCCTGCTGCTTCTCCCCTCCAGCCCCTCAATCTGGGTAAACCCTGTAGGGGAAACAGCCTCTCTGCTCCATAGACTGTATTTTACTGACCCTCAAGTGTGACTCTTTCATAGAGACAAGGTACTACCTGCTCAGGTTACCTTACTCAGAGTCCACACAAACTCACCAAACTCTAAGTTTGCTGTTTCTGTCTCTATAGTTGTCAGCCAGAGGGCCCAGAGATCTGCAGTCCATAAACCACCCCACCAACACAAACATACACACACACACACACACACACACACACATACACGCTATTACTTTCTACTGTCCTGCCCTAAAATGGTCCCTCAGCCACAACTACATCTCTTCCTTCTGTTCTAGATCATAACTGGACATACCAAAAAGTTATCCCAGGACTAGGAAGAGGGAGTCTGGGGTTTGTGGTATTCTTCTACTTCCTGTGGCATCTTCTGGGAAGCAAATTCGCACACACATGTCTATCCTTGGTCCGCCAGGGCCAGTGAAGCTTCCAGAGATGCTGGCCCACCTGCCCAGGACCCCATCCTACTAACACAACCGGTGAAGCTATTAAGGAAAGGAGAAAAAGTTTTGGAGTCAAGCAGATCTAGATCTGAGTCCCAGCTTTAACATGACTTCAGCTTGAACAAAAGCTATAATCTCCACTGGGCATAGGTGCCCACATCTTAAAAATAGCAATATTATTTTCACAGGTTGTGGCAAGGATTAGCAGAGACGCTAGATGTAAAGCATTGAGCACAGGGCCTGACCCTGAGGCCTGGTATGTGGGGAACATGTGGTGATATGGCAACTAATGATCAGTAGTAAATGGTCTCCAAAGCCATTGCAAACATGTGAAACCATGCTTTTCACAGACCTGCCCATGGCTGTGTGCTCTGAGCCCCTCAGAAATTGTTCTGTCTCTGGGATCTCATCTTAGGAAGGCATCAAATGTTAGAATCCAGTAATTTAAGACATATGACTGCTGGTAGCATACCCTGACTACAGGACCTCCCTTCCCTATTAGACTCTTAAAACTTGAGTGAGCAAACCTAACCCTATAGCACATAGTCCCTGATATTCCAAGAGGCATTTATTGGGCACATCCTAAATGCAAGGCACCCTGCTTACTGCTTCCAGGAAAACTAGGAGGGATAAATGCATTTGCTTTTCTCAAGGAATTGTAGCCCACTGAGGGTGTTAAACATGCAGTTATACGTAACGGTAACAGAGAAAATGCAATCCAAGATAACACATTCACAGAGCCCCTTCAGAAAGCACAGGCCTTCCTTGGGTCTTGTACAGGCTCATTAAGGACTGACACCCAGTGGTTATGCTTCAGGCCCAGAAGCATAGGGAAGAGATACAAGCACTGATTCTTCTCGGTAGAGAGACTGGCAATCCTTATCCCCCAACCCCAGCCCACCTTATTGGACTTGCTACTCTCCATGTGGTGTGAATGGGATGTGGTACAGCTGCCAAAATTGGTGTTCTCATACATGTGCACTTCTTCTGTCTACCAGGACTCAGGAGGGCCCTGAGACATGTAGCCAAGCCTGTTTTCCTTTATAAGTCTGCTCTCTCTGGGTATCTCGCAGGCCCCTCATCCAGGACCCTGCAGCCCTTTGCAAGCATGACCAAGATGTCTGCTTCCAACAAAGAAGGAGTTTGCATAATCTTTGGAAAGTCCAAGTATTACATGAATCAACAAAGTAAAAGCTGAGAGTCGCAAGGTCATTCAAGGGCATGGACAGGAACTGTGGGGCATATGGGCCCATTTGGACAACTCAGCCAGGCAATGAGCAAATCCTGACTGATGGTGTCCTGTGGAGCCTCAGCTCCTTCCTATCAGCCTGCAAGGGAGTTGGCTCTTCTTTCTCCACTCCTGGTGAGGCTGCAAATGCCAGCCCCAATCTGGACAGGAGACACGCCTCAGTTAACACCCAGGTTAGAAGAGGCAGTAAGCAGCTCCTCTCTTGTCTGCTGAGGCACCCTCAGAAGGGGCCCAGGTTTACACAGCAGCATCTGGTACCCTCTGATCATTCACTCCTGGCTCAACCTCCTCAGGATCCATGTCCAGCAGCCTGGAAAACTCCAATTACGCAGTTGGTGGCCCTGTCAAGAAATGGAAGCATCTTCTCTAGGTTTCCCCTCCAGTCTAGCCTTCCAAGCCCCTCCCCATCCCCATAATACCATCTACACAGAGTAGCCAAAGATCCTTCTCAAGCAAAGTGCTGATAGCTCCACAACCCCTGCTTCACGAGCCCCCATTTCTCTGCTAATCTTCAGAATAATTTCCAACCCCCATGGTGCAAAGTACAATGACTTGCCCTCGCCCTACTTTCCAGCTGTCTCCTACCATTTCCTCCCTTCCTGTCCATGTGCTGGATTTCATGCAGATTTTCCTCCAACCTCACTAGAATATCACTCATTCCCTCTCTGTCTCTCTGTCTCTCTCTCTCTCAATCCTTGTGTAAACCCTTCTCACCCTGCAGCTTCAACCCCTCATCCTCTTGCTCAGCAGAACCCTTGCAGGGCTGAAATTAAATGTCCATTCCTCCTCCTAGAATCTGTCTTTCTCTGTTCCTAAGACTAAGTGATGTATCCCTCCTTCACATTTCCAAAGCACTCTAGATTTCTAATGGATTATCATGTATTATACTGTATACTTGTTACTAATTTATCTGTATCATCTATCATCCCCCCACACATACTGACAACACAGATACTCTGTGTTGGGCTCCTTGGAAGCCAGACTCTGCTATTCACCATTGCAGGCATATCCCTCAACCTAACGTAGTGCTTGAAACCTAAGTACGTAGTCTATAAGTATCTGCTAAGGAAGTGAATGATAGAAAAATGAATCCGCATCAAAAGTGAATATAGCCCTTTCCTATAACTAAGGTAAACTTTGGATAAAGAAATGATCTAATAAACCATCCTGTTCAATGCTCTTTTTTTGAAGATAAGGGAATGGAGCCCATAGAAGTTAAGTGAATACTTAATTGACAATCAGAATCCCAGCTTGAGGAAACCTAGATCCCTAAATTCCCCAGCAAGAGGTCATAAACACCAAAAATTTCAAGAATCCACCATGAAGGAGATAATTTCTTCTTTGGGGACAGGCTCCTTAAGACTCTGGCTTCCAGCAAATAATATATTATATGTTAAAAAAAAGAAGAAAGAAGAAGAAGAAGAAGAAGGAGAAGAAGATAGCAGGAGGGAAAGAATGAAGGGGGAGGAATCGGAGGGGTAGACGAACCATGAGAGACGATGGACTCTGAAAAACAAACTGAAGGTTCTAGAGGGGAGGGGGGTGGGAGGATGGGTTAGCCTGGTGATGGGTATTAAAGAGGGCACATTCTGCATGGAGCACTGGGTGTTATACGCAAACAATGAATCATGGAACACTACATCAAAAACTAATGATGTAATGTATGGTGATTAACATAACATAATTTTAAAAAGTGCAAAAAAAAAAAAAATAAGACTCTGGCTTCCAATCAGACTAAAATTCAGTTATACTCTGGCAGTGATTCCTTCAGAGGAAACCCTATTTTTAGCCTCCTCTGCTGGGTCTATCATATTATGTGGGACCCACCCTAAGGATTTCACACTGTTCCTTCAATTTCCTCTTATTTGTGTTCAAAGGATGGGCATGGACAAACAGACTGTTATGCCATCGTAGTACCCTCAACATTCCTTTCTGGTTTAGCATAATAAAGAGCAACAAGAGAAATCCTGGGCTCTCTCCTCTAAGGTCTATTGCTGATCTATTGAGTAATGTATGATAAGTTGATAGATAATATTCTTATCTGTAGAACAATAACTGACATAAATTCATAATACCACATTTGCTTCCTGTGCAGATTTATTTTAATGGCATATTATAATCCAAATTGCTGCATTTGGTAAAATTGAGTGGATTGGATATTTTACAACTATTCCATCTGGAAGCTGAACCCAACTCCTAGCTCCTTCCCATGCCACAGTGACATGGGAGCAGAGGGAAGTCAGTCCCACGGGGGCTGGACAGAGGGCGCACAATCAGAGGCCCCTGATTGTTCTGCACCAGCTGGTTGAGGGGTCCCCCAGCAATGAGTGATGTTTCACGTCCCTTTGGGTTCAGGAGGAAGTCCTGAGTGACTGCCCTTAATAAAGTTACCCAGGATCCCAGCTCCTGGCCTCTGGCATTGACAAGAACGAGAGTTAAAATTTATCATCAATTTTTTAAAAACTTAAGTTCCAGTGTTCCAAAGCATCTCTATGAGGCTTTTCCTGAGTCCTAAAAGAAGCTGACTTCCACTCCCTGACAGAGGCTCTCCCACAGTTCCTTGGGGCCCAGTTCCAGGCCAGCGAAAGTTCTTTGCCGTCCATCATCTAATCACCCACGGTCACCCAGAAGACAGCTTCCCTCAGGAGAGAGCAATGCTGGAAACACTTGGCTGTGCCCTGCTCCTTAGCGTAGGAAGTTACAGAGCAACTTTGCCTCCAGAAATAACCTGAAAACACCAGATGTGTGAAAGGGTAATATCATATTCAAGGAACACTCTATTTAGAGAAAGAATCTGTAGCCAACTCATCAGTGACATAAACGTATTTTATGGAGAAAACAACAAAATCATTGCTCTCTGGGGAAAAAAATCATAAATAAACAAGTAAGTTTGATGTGAGGCTAAGAAACATAATGGATGCTGGGGCGCCTGGGTGGCTCAGTCGTTAAGCGTCTGCCTTCGGCTCAGGTCATGGTCCCAGGGTCCTGGGATCGAGCCCCGCATCGGGCTCCCTGCTCTGCGGGAAACCTGCTTCTCCCTCCCCCACTCCCCCTGCTTGTGTTCCCTCTCTCGCTGTGTCTCTCTCTGTCAAATAAATAAAATCTTTAAAAAAAAAAAAAAAAAAAAAGAAACATAATGGATGGTTCCATATTCTTTACTTAGATGAACCATTCCATATTCTTTCATAGACTAACCTCAACTAAGTTCTTTTGAAAAATGGCTTTAAACTAGAGGAATGGCATACTCTTAAAATCTAAAATAGGATTTGATTACACATGATGCAATTCCTAAGTAACCAGAGATATCCCCTACCAAATCCTACTTACAATGTCACTTGATCACCTACTTCCACTGGGAATGCTCTCAGAAAGACACCTGCACCCTCTCTCCAGGCTCTTCAAACTCTAGCTGTGCCCCGAGGCAGCTCCTTCTGTACGGCGCTCCATCCAAAGGCCTTGGTTGGACCAAAGCCACACTGGTTTTCTGTTTCTAGGAACATGATTTTTTTCTAGGGTCGCCTTCATTGTATCAGGCAAATCCACTTGCCCTCTGAATTGCTTTTTCAAAAAACCAAATGAGGAGCCCCAGACCACTGGTACATCTTCACTAAAAACATTGCAGATGTCACCTTTCCTTAAAGGAATTTTTCCCACACAACAGAAAGCAAAAATTTCTTTCGTTCTGACTCCCAACTCTGTTCTTGTTTGATGCAGAGGAGGATTTTGAGAAACTGCCAGCAAGGAACTTCTAAAGGCTAGGCTGTTAGCTGACATGCTGGCCTATTCTGTGACAGGAACAGTGTCTTATTCACTTTTGTACACTAAGCCTGTGACACAATCCCAGAGTCTTTATAGTTGCTCAATAATTGTTACTGAATGTTGACTGAATGATTATTCTTTTTTTTTAATTTTATTTTATTATGTTATGTTAGTCACCATACATTACATCATTAGTTTTTGATGTGGTGATCCACGATTCATTGTTTTCGTATAACACCCAGTGCTCCATGCAGTACGTGCCCTCCTTAATACTCATCACCAGGCTAACCCAAACCCCCACCCCCCTCCCCTCTAAAACCCTCAGTTTGTTTCTCAGAGTCCATAGTCTCTCATGGTTCATCTCTCCCTCTGATCCCCCCCCTTCATTTTTCCCTTCCTTCTTCTAATATCCTCCATGCTATTCCTTATGTTCCACAAATAAGTGAAACCATATGATAATTGACTTTCTCTGCTTGACTTATTTCACTTAGCATAATCTCCTCCAGTCCCATCCATGTTGATATAAAAGCTGGGTATTCATCCTTTCTGATGGCTGAGTAATATCCCATTGTATATATGGACCACATCTTCTTTATCCATTCATCTGTTGAAGGGCATCTCGGCTCCTTCCATAGTTTGGCTATTGTGGACATTGCTGTTATGAACATTGGGGTGCATATGGCCCTTCTTTTCACTATATCTGTGTATTTGGGGTAAATACCCAGGAGTGCAATTGCTGGGTCATAGGGTAGCTCTATTTTTAAATTTTTGAGGAACCTCCACACTGTTTTCCAAAGTGGCTGTACCAACCTGCATTCCCATCAACAGTGTAAGAGGGTTCCCCTTTCTCCACAATTCCTCCAACATTTCTTGTTTCTTGCCCTGTTAATTTTTGCCATTCTAACTGGTGTAAGGTGGTAGCTCAATGTGGTTTTAATTTGAATTTCCCTGATGGCTAATGATGATGGACATTTTTTCATGTGTCTGTTAGCCATTTGTATGTCTTCTTCAGAGAAGTGTCTTTTCATGTCTTCTGCCCATTTTTTGACTTGATTATTTGTTTTTTGGGTGTTGAGTTTGAGAAGTTCTTTATAGATCTTGGATACCAGCCCTTTATCTGTAGTGTCATTTGCAAATATCTTCTCCCATTCTGTGGGTTGCCTCCCTGTTTTGTTGACTGTTTCCTTTGCTGTGCACAAGGTTTTTATCTTGATGAAGTCCCAAAAGTTCATTTTTGCTTTTGTTTCACCAGCTTTTGGAGATGTATCTTGAAAGAAGTTGCTGTGGCCAATGTCGAAGAGGTTACTGTCTATGTTGTCCTCTAGGATTTTGATGGATTCCTGTCTCACATTGAGGTCTTTCATCCATTTTGAGTTTATCTTTGTGTACGGTGTTAGAGAATGGTCGAGTTTCATTCTTCTGCATGTGGCTGTCCAATTATTCTTAAGAAGAAACAGGAGAGCCAAAGAGATCCTCACAATGTTTGGATAAAAACGATGTTTGGATAGGCAAGTTGCCATTCAGCCCCAAACAATACCCTGGCCTCTGTGTGGGTTTTGGTGACAAGAGGTTATTTCACTATTTGGATCCCACTCCCTTACTCTGGAAAATCCAACTGCTTATATTGAGCTAAAAGCAGCCTCCCTGAAATTCCATTTGATGTGGTACAAATTAGGCTTGAAATCCACATCTTAAAATCATCTTGGAGGCTCTGCATTTTAGCAGTAGAATACCACCCTCCTTTGCATACTCTAAGAACTAGGACCCAGTCAAAGAATTTGGGAAGGGCGACTAGGTAATAAGGTGATCTTCACATACACCTCCCCATCCTTGGGAGAAACAAAATGAAACTGATGGGAACCTTCCATTACTAAGGCAAGAAAGTCACCTATGCTGCTAGGCTTATAACAAAAGGACATTTCTCTTCATTCTGAACCTTAATGTGCTTAAAGTCTTACCAAGTTATTTAAAAACATTTGGCCATTCATTCATTCTCAAGAATCTTTTGCCTGCCCAATAAATGCCAGGCACTGTATTAGATACACATAAGTTGAAGACATAGTCAAGGTTCTCAAGAAACTCACACTCTAGTTTTAAAGAAGTAAACCAATAAATATAACACTCTGGAATAAATACTCTGATGTCTATAGGCACAGAGATCTAGAGAAATTTAGCCAGAGAAATCCTTAAGTCAGTCAGCAAATATTATGGAATCTTCTCTAAATTAGAAATGCTTGACTTGATTCACTGGATGACAGAGTAAAATTTAGCCAGCCAAGGAAAAAGAAGGGTATTAGAAGCACAAAGATTAACCCACAAAATTGCACAGGGAATAGAGAGACTAAAAAATATTCAGGCTTACAAATGGCTTAACATCTTTGGAATATGGGTTGAAATAAGGGATTGACAAAGAGGTGAAACTGGAGGTATCTGCCAGGGCCTGATCACAAAAGACTTAATATGCCACACTAAGGAGGTTAGCCTTTATCCTTTAGAATAGAGAGTCACTGAAAACTTTTGAGATGGGAAATAGCAAGACAATATTTGCATTTTGGAAAGATCATTCTAGTGGCATGTTAGAGAGCAGATGAAAGGTGACAAGAGTAAGTCAGGAAGAAAGAAGACACTTGGGGTGATCTAAGATGGAAGGAAGGGAGCAGCAGAAGGAAAAGAGAAGAAGGGACATATGTGAAACACACTGAGGAAGTAGACTCAGTAGGACATAGTAGCCCTTGGTACATTGGTTGAGCAGAAGAAGTAAGTCTACAACAATTCCAAGATTTCTAGCTCAAGTGACCAGATGGAGAGAGAAACATTCACACAGCTGCTTTTCTCAGTGTTGTATGTGAACCACCAACACCAGAATCACTAGAGGTGTTTACAATGTCGGTTCCTCAACCCATCCTAGACATTTTAATGAGTCAGAAAGTATGCATGATGAAGTTTGAAACACACTTCACAAAAGTAAGACATGCACAAAACAGAGCAGGTGAGACCATGAGGCAGGTAATGAGCTTAGTTTAAAGCCTGTTGTTTTTGAGAAGCCCCTGGAACATCCACAGGGAGGGGTTATGAGCAGCAGATAATACAGGGCTCCAGCTCAGGGAAGAGAAGAGGTCTGAGGCTGTTTTCTTTGGGAGCCAACAGCTTTTAAGTGGTAGCTAAAGATATAGGTGTTTTGTTTTTTTTTTAACAACATCATCCTGGAGGGTATAGAAAGGAAATGATAAGAAAATGCTCAAGATGAACCCTGGGAACAGCAAGGTGTAGGATGCTGTCAGAGGCAAAGCAGCCCCCAAGGAAATATGGTAGGTAATAGCACCGAAAGCACTGGGGTCAGCCTGGCCTGTTACTTAACCAACAGAGAGGAAACCTAAGGCAAGCATAGCTTTTTCATCATTTTTTAATGATTCTAATCCATTATATCTTTAGGGAAGGGAAAGAGAGGATATGAGATGATTACCACTTAAATCTACAGTGAGAGGTTTCATAATGCCTTATCCATGAGTTGTTCAGGCTATTTCCTACCTAATTCCCTCCAAAACAAGACAACTTTGGTCACTACAAAAAGAAAAAAATGCACAGTAGCCATCAGTATGGTTGCATGCACACAAGCATTATGGACACCTCTTAGATCCCAACATAACCCCCAAATGTAGGACGAATGGTGGGAAAAGCAGAGTGATAAAACTCTCATGTGGTCCCTTGATAGAATCAGAGTAGTCACAGGGTTCTGGACTCCAAAAGACATAGGCCAGCCTCCAACTGCATTAAGAGTAAATAGTGACAGGAAAGTCTGCAAAGGCAGGCATGAGGAACTAGCCCTTCAAATCTATTCAAGGTCACTTCTCCACTTCCAGCCAGGCAATGTGGCCCTGCACAGCAGCTCAGTGACATGTGACAGGCAGAGAGAAGATTTCATCGCTGTCCTATAGCTGCATTCAATTCAAATACTTCAAACATCCCAACTGTCCCCATCTATGCACACCCTAGCGCAATGGAGTTACTGTCATCTAAAACTGGTTTTTTCTCTCATAATCAACAAAACTCATTATATTTGAAAATTCAGCCAATTCCCATATCATGCCACTTAACCATAAGTGACCCACCCCATAACCATCATTGCAAAATGACTGATTTACAGCTATCAGTACTACTAATGACCTTCCTAAACCATCATTTGTGGAAGCACTTCTGAAGTTACTCTTTGGTCAAACAAGTGTCCAGGGGATTTTTTTTCCAGTATGCCCCCTGTAGAAGAGGAACAGCTGATGGGCATAACTAGATAGAGACTATAGAAATACAGTGGTTACAGCACATCTAGTGTCTTGGCTAATATTCATCAAAGGTCAGACAGGTAGAAGGCTAAGCTGTGTCAATGATTCTGCTCTTAACCAGTCTGAGGGTTTATCAAGCAGTTTATTCAAGTCTCTCAAACTTCTCTGTGACTCAGCTTCCTCATCTATAAAATGGGGATAATAACTTTACCTACCTTGTGTGGCTGTTAAGACAGTTATGTAAGGTAACCTATGTAAACACACAATAAGTATTCCATAAGGTTTGCTCTTACTATTTTCATTGTCAAAATCAATCAAGTACCATTTTAATTTTCACATCATGTGGATTAAAAAAAAGGGAAAAAATCACCATCATGAACAAGGCCTATTCGGGTTTTTATTATTATTACTGAAGACTCTTAAATACGTGCTCCCAGGGGTGTCTGGGGGCTCAGTTGGTTAGGTGTCTGACTCCTGGTTATGGCTCAGGTTGTGATCTCAGGGTCATGAGACCCAGCCCCAGGTCGGGCTCTGTGCTCATCTGCTTAAGATTCTTTCTCTCCCTTGCCCTCTGCCCCTTCCCTTCTAAAAACAAAACAAAACAAAACAAAAAACATATGCTCCCCAAATCCAAATGCAGCCTATTTAACAAAGGTAGCACACTTTATCTCAACAATACTTGAATTTTAGCTCATATAGATGACACAGGATTCTACTAGTTAGGGCAGTATGCTGTAGAAAAGAGCAAAGACTTTTACATAAATATAAGTTCTAGGTTCCCTTCATTTCCAGCTTTAAAACACTGAGAAAGGGCCTTAACTCTGAGCCCCATTTCCTCATTCACTGAAAGGAGACCCTATCGCTAACTTGGAAGGATTTTTGTAAGGATTGAAAATGAGATAATATAACAGGTTTCAATTAACATATTTCTCTTCCCCTGTCAGTAGAAACACCAAAACTTGTCACAAAGTGTATCATTTATGGGACATATGTCTAAAGTCAAGAGCTAAGGCCTGGCAATGGTTGACTATGGTCCTCACATATCAATGAAACCACTATTTTTCTTCTTTTCTAATATTAATTGCATTTACATCTTCAAAATTCAAGCAATGCCATGTCCCATATCATCCCAGGAAGGGGGAAAAAAGAAAAGACACTAAGTAGAGTTCACTCAAGACTGAGTAAATATTAAAGGTCAGCATTTGTCTAGGGAATCACCAACACAAATAGCTACAGGAATTATCCATGTGATAGAAATAAGAGTCGCTGTTTGGGTCTAACAATAGGGAGCAGTGAGCACTGTAGCAAACTAAAGAGTATCTGCCCTTTCCGAAGTGAGCGGGGGCAACAATGTGGTTTCTCCTATGCAAGTCCAACATTGCCAGAGCTTAGTGTTTGAAGAAAGGCCAGAAATCACATTTGTATGTCAAATATTCTGGATTCTAAATATTAGCATTAAGTTTTATAAAAACAAATAAGCACTCTAGGCCAAATAAAAACCCTGTGTGCCAAATTCAGTCCATGGACCATCAGGTTACAACTTCTGATTTATAAATCATCATTATGATCACCATATGGCCACCCCTGGCAGAATCCCAAAAGTGGCCACTAATGTGAGCTCCTCCTTTCTTTCTTACCATCCGTAACTCACTTCGTTTTCCTTCACTTCATCTTCAATCAAGACTAGCCAGATCATGTTAAAGGAAACCTGGAAAGTCCACTTCAAAGAAGTAAACTTGCCTGGATGCATCTCCAGGCTAGTGTTTGTTTATGGTTGTTTGGGTTTTTTTTTAATTTTACCCAAGATCTCCGCACACGCCATCTTTGACAAGTCCTGGACCCTCTGGTATGGAAAGGCCTGTCTTCTTAAGCAGGGGCAAAAGACAGAAGAGGCAGGTCCCTCTCCATTCAGGAGCACCCCTCCCCCATCAGGCCGGCCTGACCTTGACAAGAAGGGCGGCAGGACGCGGCTGGCTCTCAAGCCCACCGACATTTGGAAACACAGGTGCGGCCCACAGCCCTGGCAGGATCCAGCCAGGCACTGCTGTGACAGGCCCATGCCTGCCGGGGGTACTCCCCTGACAGTGTGAGCAGGAGGCCGAATCTGTCACTGTCTGGCTGGAGCGGCTGTCTGCGTCAAGTGCTGACACCGGATGCCTGAATAGGGGCTCAGTCAGGCAGGCATTTGTTACAGAAAGCTCCCCCAACTCATATTTCACAGTGATCAGAGGCGGTGAGGTGGAGACCCAAAGTGGCTCATCAATACGGTATTAGCCGTGCTGGTTATCACACAGGGACAGCTGGGCTGAAGCCAGAGAAGCCCTCTTTGGAGACAACAAATGTTCAGTGCCCCAGGGATGGTAGAGACAGGCCGCCAGGCCTCACTCCACCTCCCCTCACCCAGCCCCCCAGTCTCCATACCTCCAAGCATGGCACTCCAACACCCCCATGAGGCTCGGAAAGGAAAGAGCATGGAGAGGCTGTGCCAGGCTGGGAGGAAGGCACAGGCTCAGAGGAATGAGAGGTGGGGGGCTGAGCCCTGCCTCTGGCCACCTCAGACCCAGGCCCTAGCCTTTGGTTTCCAAGGCTTCCCCTGAGTCCAAGCAATGAGGGCCCTTTGGGACTTAGCCTTCTAAAGAAAAGAGTTTTACTTTTCTTTCATCAAAGCTGCTCTCTACAGTGCTTGACTCTGCAATCAGTCTGATGGATGGGAAGACAAATGAAAAAGGCCGGGGAAATGCCATCACATTTAGTTTTTGTCTCAGGAGTTTCACAAAGAAATGAGTTCTTTCCCCTGCGTCCTTCTAATTGTACTGGAATGGCAATCAAGGATGGTGATTATTTCCAAGTGTCTCAACAATTAATTAAGATGCCCCCTCCCCAACCCTGCCCCAAAGCCCATCCTGCATTGTTAGTGACTTACCTCCTCTGGAAAACGTGAGAACCGAGTTTAAGTAACAAGCAAAAGATGAAATCTTTCTCAGAGATTTCTGAGACCATGACTCTTCTGAATTCAGAAGTCAAATGGCTCTGACTTGACTAGCAGTTACACAGCTACAAGCTGGCCAAGAGAAAGAATGAGATAATCGCCAGAATACTCATGAATGTCCAGGTCTCACTGTCGACCATTATGGTGACTGTAATAATATTAAGAATAACCACTTACCTTTACTGGACACTTAGCATGTAATAAGTCTTCTTCTAAGCATCTGCCTGGACATTACTGAATCACCACAATAACAGTGAGCTACGAGTGTTACCATCCCAGTATTACAGGAGAGGAAACCAAGTCCAGGAGGCTTAAATAGATTGTCAAAACAACATAGCTTGGAAGAGGCAGAGTCAGGATTACAAATAAACAGTGCTCGACACGTAGTCCTACAAATACTTATTAGAGTTGCTAAGGGTGGTAGTGAAAGAACTCAACTTAGAGTCAGAGCACCTGGTAGTCTTAATATGTAGCCAACACCTACCAATTAATGAAGGACAAGATGACTATTCCAACAGAGAAAGAAGCAAAAAATAGAAAATTCACATTAAATCTTGACGTGGGTCTGAAAAAAACGCACATAGGATTTAACTAGTATTTTATATTTGAAATTTACAATGTCATGATATTCTATCTTTTGCCTATCAAATTGACAAATGTCTCTTAAAATTGCAAAATCCAGTGTGGGTAAGAGTACACTCTCAGCCACCCTAGAAAAAGTATTGATTTATATAACATTTCTGGGAGTCAACCTGATGATATACATTGAAATCTTGAAAGTGGTTTATAACTTCTCTGGTAGTTCTAAAACATGGCTATAAATTCTTTGACACCCCTTCCACTGAGAGATAGGGGTCTATAGTCTCTCCTCTTTACACTGGAATGGGATTATGACTGCTTCAACCAATAAAATACAGCAAAAGTGACACCATGTGACCTCCAAGGCTAGTTTATAAATCTCACATAATCTGCCTTGTGCCACTGACATACTCTTGGATCCCTGCGCCAAGTCATGAAATTACCACCATACTGAGATCACCAGGCTGGAGAGGCCACATGTAGGAACAGCACTCACAGTCCTAGCTATGCCCACTCTTTGAGTCTGCCTGCTGAGATCCCAGACATCACAGAGCAGAGAACAACCATCTTGCCATGTCCTTACTGAATTCTTAACCGACCGCTTCCACGAGCATAATAAAATGGTGGTTGTTTAATGTGGCTAAGTAAAGGGTTGGTTTGTTACACAGCAATCGATAACTGGAAAAACCTCTAACATTATAATTATTCTTCTGAAATCTATTCTAAGGGGATAATTAGAGATATGGACAAGAATTATATACAAAGATGTTTAAAATAGGGTAAATGGGACACACATTGGAACAATAAGGGCTTTCTTCATCCACATAATGAAATGTGGGAATTTAAAATCAGGTTTTAGAAAACTAATAATATGGAAAAATCTTCATAACATACTTTTAAGGAGGAATTTTATTATTTTTTTAAAAGGAGAAGTTTTAAAAGAACATAGAAGTTCACTTTTGTGGGAAAAAACAAATATATATATATATATATATGCATTAAAACTGGATGAAAATATTCCAAAATTTAAATAGTGTTTACTTCTGAATTATGATATTGTGGACAATTTTTATTTTCTTCTTGATGATCTTCTGTATTTCTAAAATTCCCTAAAATTCATAAAAGTAGTAGGCAATGTGCTAATAATACATGGCAGGACCTCATTAAATCTATGTAACCTTAAAAAAAAAAAATCTTATTGAAATCATGAGTTCAAATTCCAGAAACTTCTATCTTATTGTCTTGGGAAAGATTCTAAACTCCAAGTTCATCATCTATAAAACGAAGAAAACAACATCTACTTTGAATGACTTTTATGGCCTTAAACCATATAATAACTAAACTCCTGGTATGGACCCATGTACCTGGTAGGATTTCAGTAAATGCCTACTTGAATTCAATGATAATCACTTTGTCTAACTTTCAAACACAATCAGATTGGGCATTTGAGATAAATATCTATACCTCCCATGTGAATAAAGAACATTAAGGTCTGGTCGCGGTTTTCACCACTCGTCCAAAATAAGTAGGATTTGGTGAAACTGGAAACTATTCTGCCTCTCATTGCTATGTGCTGACCTTATTGTCTATTACTACTGGTGACAGACAAGCACCAAGCTTTCCTGCTATGCCAAATGACAAATAAATACTTGGGATAAAATTAAGAGTCTAGACAGAAGTTAATTTTCCTCTCTGGATATGGAAGATAATCTGCTATTAATTGTCCCCCACCATAACCCTAAAGAAAGTCCTAGACCCAAAGCCTTCCAGTGAACTATAAAGAATGATTTGTCTTATCTTCGTGGTTTATCTTCTCCTCCCCAGTACCAAGCCACATTGCTGTGACTTTGTTAACTCAACATTTGTTAAGTAGAGCCCAAGGGTGTTAGATGGTGAACCTAGGTTCAATAAAAGACCACAGGGAAATTGAAATAGAGAAGACTATAGCAGATCCTAGAGGAAGTACACAGTACATGCCTACAGATGCCACATGGGGAGGTCAAGGCAGGGTGCAGGCAGAGAGAGTGACAGACCCTAGAGCACATGCCTTTATTAGAGACCAGAGATAGAGTGCTTTAGGTTTCCCAGACTAAGGCCAGATTGGTCAATTCAAAAGAGCAGAGTTTTGGTAAGCTCCAAGGGTGGTCTTATCTAAGGGATACAATAGGGAAAAGCCTCAAAGAGAATGTAATTCACAAGGGCTGCTGGAAAGTTGTATGAGGAGCTCACATTTGCGTGTGATCCTGTGGGCTGTTTTCTACCAGCTGTTATCTAGAACATACATCTCTGGATGGGCTAGTGACAGTTCAAGGACCTTGCAGGCTGTCTGGCCACAGGAAATAGATGCCAAGGCAGCAATATCAATGGAGTGGTTTAGCTAAATTCTCCACACACATGTACATTCCTGATAATAGCTAATAACCATAGGAGCTCACCTCTGTGGAGAACCCTTCTGTGCCAGGCACTGCTCTCAGCCGCCATGTGGATTAGCTCATGGTAACGTTATGAGGCAGGCATTCTTATCATCCCTGTTTCTCATGTGAGGAATCAGAAACACACAGGAGGTAAGTCACTTACCCTAATCAAACTCCAAAGCACATACTCTTTATCTCTCATCTCTGTACAATGATAGGATTATTCTATACAAAACTTGACATGGGAAGAAGAACATCAGACTCGATTATCCTTATCACTAGGGTGACACTTGACCCTAGAGCCTAACCCAAGTGCTGTTCATTCAGGAAGTGTTATAAATATAGAAAAAAAATAAGCACTCTTCTACCCTGACCCCTGGTTGACCCTCTACTCCCCTGTGCCACTATCTTTTGTAGGATCCAAAGGTCCTTGGGCATGTCCTATTAATCTGCATCTTCTGGGCCTGGTGCACCAACTACCCCATCTCAGGAGATTAATAAAAATTTGTTCAGCTGAATTAAAGAGGATCTACTCAAATTAGCATTCCTCCCTAATTCCTGCCTCTCAAGAGTTTCTCTTTGGAAGAAACATACACACACACATACACACAAGTTGTTGAATAAATGCAGATCCATCTAGTATGCCATGATCTGGGCCTGGAGTTAATGCATGAGGAAACCTTAAACCTGACCTTTATAATTGAGTAGAGACTGACAAATGACATCCCTCAACCCCACCTGGGCTTTGAACCAATCAGATTCCAATTGGGAATAAGATAAGAATAAGACAGATAGAATCCAAATACGGTAACCACATTTTACTGATGATAAATTATTATCATTATTATGAAGCTGACATTGGAGAAAAGTGATTTACATTTGTGAATCAATGGGCTTCATGACCCCGAATTCCACAATTAAACTTACACACTCAGTTCTAGGAAGTGCTGCACCAGGACAGGATTCCCTCTGGGAGGCGAATTCAGGCACTTTATAAGCATGTCTTCCCCTAAAGAAGAAAGAAAGAATGGAATGCTACGCCTCTTATCTCCTTCTAAGTCACCAATACAATTAAGTCACTCTCCCTCCCTCTGCTGGGGAGAGTAAGTAAGGGTGGGGAAAGACCACAGAATCCTGGCCCTCTACCTGCTAAGACTCTTGGGTGAATGAGAACCTGAAAGTCATGAGAGAAAGCTTTGGTATGACTGAGGACAGCTGACAGATTTCAGCATGGGGTTGAGCACTTAATTATTACAAATTATTTGTATTCCTATTGCTCTTCTATGTGTATAACATATATGTTTCACTAACATCAACAATTAAAAATTTTCAGTTTTAACTTTGTGCTGTGAACCCAAAAGAAAGTATTATGTAAACAGAGTCCTGTGAAAGCCCCACTCCTTATTGTGTCATACAACCCTGAAGTAGGCTGTAAGCTCTCTGAAAATACATTCTTTTACTTCACTGTACTCCCCAGAATATTCTGCATCTGGTAATTTATTTATAAATGTTTTCCCATAGTGCATACATGAAGGAAGAAATAGTAAGCAAAAAATAAAAACAGAAACAGAACTCACTGGCTCTTCAACTTCTAACTCAGGGAGGGAGAAAATACAGGCAGCTCAATGTACAAATAGGTTGTACTCCAATCATTCATTCAACATCATTGTGGGGTGCTAGGGAAAGATTTTCCCATAGAAGACCTACAGCATAGATTTTTGGATTTAGTTAAGATTCATCTGAATCTCAGAGGGAAGCCCTAACATCTCATCTCACAAAAAATACTCAAGCATTTCATTTCTGGACCTAGGATGGGGCACAAAATATAAAGAATGGAGCCAGGGGGGAGGGCTATGGGGACTGGAGAGTGTGAGAAAAAGGCAGGGCACCATGAGTCTGGAGACCAGGAGAACAGTCCAGGGTTTTTACCTCTCCTCCTTCCTCCCACCGTTGCTACTTAGGCCAACTCTCCAACCCCAAATCATGCCCTAGCTCATCACTAGAAACAGGCGGGAAGTCAGAGACAGGGGTGATGAGTTGGAGGAGACAGCTCTGCAGAGGGAAAAGAGAGGAGAAAGAGAGGGAGAGAGGAAGCAGTATAGCCTCATAAAGAAAAGGAGACTCCCTGCAGTCAGCCATGGCTGGTGAGGCCTTTCCTACATGAGGTCCAGTCGCTGAGCACACATGACTGAAGTAAACCTCTTCACACCACTTTGGATTCTAGCATGTTAGATATTTGATATCAAAACTAAAAACAAGCTGGAAAGAGTCAGGCCTTGGTTCCATGTCCATCCTCATCACTTACCACCTGGGAGACTCTGGACAAACTATTTAACCTCTGCCTGGTCCACTGCAATAATTAAGTATTACTCCATGCCACGCAGAGTTCTAAGGACTTTACATGTGTCATCCCATTTGATTCTCAAAAAAAATATTCTTAGGAAACAGAGGGCCAAGGAAGCTAAGCATCATGTACACTGATGCCACCCAAATCTCCCTTCATGGAAGGACCTGTTGCTCCAGCTGCTGGCAGAAAGCCTTCTACTCCCAGCCACTCAAGGATAACTCATCAGCAGAACTACCTTGACTAAAGTCACTCCCCTTCTCAGGATGGCCCACCTCCAACGACCAACCGGACACTAAGTAACTTGCCCAAAGGCCCAAGGACCCATGGTGGGGATACAAACCCAAACAGAATGGCACCAGTGCCTGAGCCCCTGACTGCTCACTGCACTACCTCCCACTGTTAGACATTACTACTTCATTACCCTAAGAGGCCTAGCACAAGCTATACACCTCCTCTTATCCAGGCCTTTTCAGTAGGTAGATGGTTCCAGAAGAGAACCATCCGAACTGCCTCTGAACTGCCGCACAGAATTTGAACCTAACATGGGAGAGGCATGCAGCCCTCTGTCTTTGGGGAGCAGATCTCATATTAATAGAATCCCTGCCAACTCCATCTATCTCCCCTTTTTCAAATTAATTTCGGGCATGCCAAGTCAGAGATGCAGCAACAAGTTAAGATTTCCTGAGACCCCCAGATAAAGATTAGAAGGAAAGGAACAGAAATCCACAAAGCAAACTCCTTCTTTGGCTCTGAAAACTGAGACCATTTTTAAATCTGGTGGAAGACTGTCTACCCAATCCAAGGAGCGGATGTTTAAAAGATAATTTTCGATAATACACAGGCCAACACATTTTCCAAGTTAGGATTTTCTTCCACGCTGTTGGTATCCTCAATTTGAGCAGGGAACCCAATTTCCACAATAAAGAAAGCTAAAACTGTCTGATGTTGATTTAAACAACTGGGAGTTCCTAAATACAGCACCTTGTTTTCTTTCTGCCTCTGCTGTGGGATTCATAGTCACCTCTTCTACTATTTAACAGTATTTCCTTTACAAACATGTCACACTCTCTGAATTGAACCTACTTAGCAAGCCAGAGCACCTGATCCACAGAGCATTTCCCCACTTCCCCAACCCCCAACTCCATTCCTCTCAGTTGTCAGGGTAAAGTCATTTCCAAAAACCACGAGAGGATAAATGGACACTGGTCTTGACCACACAGAAAAAAGTCGTACCTCCTCCATTTCCTAGTGTCTGACTTTCTTTAAGGGTTTCGCCTGTCTAGACCAAGTTCCATAGCGACCAAAGAGCCCCAGGTGAATCCAGCCTGGTCCCTTTCATTCCACTTTCCGGCTGTGTTGGTAATCAGGATGAGACACCACTGCAAAGCCATCTTAGATCTGCGGCTCTGTGTGAAGTAACAGTGTTCGATCGTCACGCTTTGCATTTTCAGCTCGCCTCTGATTGTCCTGCTCGTGGCAGAGATGTAGCTTTGATGCACACACTGCACTGGAGAAAAGAGGAGAAGTAGCAGAAAGGAGGGAGCAGGATTAGTAGCTCAAAAGCTTTGAAAAGCTTGACTTCACTGAAATGAAAACATGCCTTATCTACCTTCTTTAGACTTCACTGATTGTATTAATTCCAGATGAAAAGTAAGGCAGTAGGTGTCATTTTTTTTCTTGTCCACACTGGTGGAGTTTTTCTACAGGGAGCTTGTAAAGGAAAATTGTCTCTCTCCTAATGTTTCTAGGCAAAGCACTGAAGTACAATCCCACTGAAATCAAAGTGACAGCTAGAAGGCACCCCTAATCACCAGCTCTCTGAATTCTTTTAGGACTTGAATACAACTGTCAATTATCCAGTTCTCTTTGTAGACCAGACAAGTAACAATAAATGCAAGGTCTAAATCAAGCTTGCCAAAAAAAAAAAACCCAAAAAAACAAACAAACACCATCACAATCCTTTCACATCCGACAGCAGTATCCAATGCCAGACCTGAGATCCAATGGTAAACTAAGGAATTAGGAAACATCACAAAGCCACTACAAAATAAAATGTTAGTAAATGTGTTTAATGCAAAGTCACATGGCCACAATTATCACATTTTCTAAACCAAAATGAACACATATCCAATACCTGATATGACCATAAAAATTACTTCAGTGACTCTCTACTGAGTGACTAATGTGTGCTAGGCACTGTTGTCCGCATTGCAAAGTTGTGGACAAAATAGGCAGATATATAATATTCCATGATCAGAAGTGCCATGGGGAAGATGATCACCACTGTCACATCTCTTCCATCCCCTTCATAACTAAATCAGAAGAAAATGATTGTTGTGAATTATACCAAGAAATACTTAGGAATTAAGAAATTCTACCAACCCTTTGAGGGGAGGGGCTGGGGGAAGCTGAAGGGGCTCACGCACGTTACTGTCATCTCGCTTCACTGACTGAATGACGGAGCTGGTTGCCCACCCACTCTAGCCTCCTCCTTTAGTGCCAAATCACATTTAAATCATTCTAGGCTAGAGATAATCTGTGCCACTTTTAGATGTCTTATGTGGCCTTTTAGGGAATTGGATTCTATCGGGCAAGAAAGAGGCCTTCATGAAATCATCTGGGCCTGTCCATTGAACAGAGGACCAGAGAGAATAATGAAAAAATGATCTGACAAGAAGAAATGGAGTTGAGTCTCTTCTTCCACCAAGCCTTCAAGGCCAAAGTTATTTCTGTCAGGGGAAATGAGAAAAGAATCACATGACTTACAAGCCCTGGCAGGGAGATCTTACAGGATGAAATGTGATTATTCAATATGGTTTTCAGGCAACTAGAAGGAAGCAGTAAGCAGGTATCTATGCTTTTGTTACCTTGACACTTCGTGCTGCTTGTCTGAATTTTCCTTTCAATGCCCCCCCTTTCCTGTTGGCTGCTATGGCTTGTAATCAAAGTAGAAGCAGGGTTAGCAGGGTGGAATATGTGTCACTTGGATCGTTTATTACTGGGAGAATAGAGAGGAAAGGAAAACTGATTTTTTTTTCTCTCTCTGTAAATGCATTTCCTAAGCATCTTCAACCCACTCTGACAGTCTTATCTATCATCAATGTCTAGTTCTAAATCTCTGCATCCAAGGGCATTTTGTAGATGCCACACTAGTACTTAAAACTCAGCAGGGCCAGAAGTTGGCTCATGGTCTTCCCCATGCCCTGCAGACTGCTCCTCTTCATGTACCCTGTATCTCAGTGAAGGGCACCACCATCATGTCCAAAGTCACCCACCACTCAAGAAAACTACAACACAAACATGTAGTCACTTATAACAACACTTGAGAACCATAAGAAGACACTGCTGAAAGAAATTTAAAAGACAAAAATAAATGGAAAGACATTCCATGTCCATGGACTGAAAGACTTAATATTGTTAAGATGTCCGTACTACCCAAAGTGATCTACAGATTCAATGTAATTCCTATCAACAGGCAGCCATAAAAAGGTGAGAAAGAGACTAAATTAGAGGCCACATTATCAGAAAAGAACAATCAAAAAAAAAAATTAAAAGGATAGGAGACTTGATTGAATGAGAGGAAATAATCAGGAGTGAAAAATGGCCCCTAACCTGACATGTGAGCCTCTCTAGCCCTTTTCTCCTGATGTGTGACTTTGGGAAGGGGTCAGCTGTTGAAAGAGATTAAGGGAGTACATCTCCATATCTACTTCCTTGCCCCACCCTCAGTTAAAACCATTCTCCTTAGCCATGCTATTTTTGCTTTCATTTTAAATGACTTTGATTTTTTTCTGTTATCTTCTGAGCTGTCACCAACTCTGCCTGATGAAAAATGTAATAATTAATTCTCTGTTCCTAGTTATTTATAAATATATTGAAAAATGCAATCCTCAGAATTGATGTGTTCAACATAAGCTTCCTTTCTCTCCACTTTTTAAACTGAAACCAATGCCCCATCTCTAACCACCAAATGAGCTGTTAAATGTTCAAGGCTGCACCTGTTCCACATAATGGGGAAAATGTCATAAAATGCCTTAAGAGAAATTGTACATTTCAGAATAATATGGAATATGGAGAACTATGGGGAATAAAGTCCTCCCACCTCAAGGGGAGAAGACATATAAGACTGCATTGTGCTTCCAGTAGACAACTTAGCAGGACCTGCACAAATGATTTTGTATTAACAACAAAGAGCTCCCCAAGTATTTCCCTCATTCCGTTGAGCAATATGCCACAAAGCAGCTCTGACCAGGAGAAAAAAGGAAGAATCTATAAGCCGGGGACACTTGAATCTCTGCTTTCACGTAGTTTATTCCTTGTAAGGGACCTCTGCTGCTTTGGCTCTAGGTGTGGGCACTCATCCTTTACAAGCAAATACAACTGTGAAGCGTTTTCCTCTGTGTATAGTTAGATAATGAATTCTTCCTATTGTAAAGTGACCTCAAGAGCCTAAGACCTCATTTCATTTCAATTTGTGCCAATGAAACGCTTGACAAATTGCTCTTTTTAGAGTCATGTATAACTCTGAGGTTTATTCCTAAGCATTGTTGCTCTTCTGACAAGGACAAATCAGGCTGTAGGATTTGTTCCCTACCCTTTGCAGTGCCAGTGATTATGGAACCAGCTGAGTGGGATCAGCATTGAATATTTTTCTGTGATTCATTCACTTTGAGTACAATTAGTACAAAAATCACAAAGTCCTGGATAGGCTAAAACCACCAAATAGAGATCAAAGCTTACTTTTAAAAAAGTAAGCATGCAAAGATGCATACACATGAAGAGTACTGTTTCAAGAGTATTCTTGAAATGTTAGCCATTCCTTATTCTCTAATACAAATAATTTCACATTTCTAGTCAGACCTATTGTTCTATGAGAGACATAAACAGAACAATGTTTCTGCTGGTGCTCTTGGCAAACACTGACGCTCTCCTGCTGGAATTCTGTCATCTCTTTTTTGAACACAGGTGACAAACCAAATTTGCACATTGTTGATCTAAAACCCAAGTCTTTAACCTGAGCATAATGAAATCACATTAGGAGACATGCCTGTCCAAACACTACAGTAACTGTGCCAGGGCTGCTCGGAATAGCTGCCATTCACTCATCTCTCCTCGGGCTGAAATTATTTGAGCTTCACCTGTTCCCATCTCAAATTATCCTATAATTGCCTTTTCATATTATAGGGTTATACCAAAAGTAGCAACTGCACCAACTGGCACCCAGACATCAGGGACATGGAATTGGCTCTTCCTTTTTCCTCATCTCCTATGCTCTGATCAGTGTTCACAGAATTATCCAAGGAAAGAAAAGTTTGCCTTAAATCTAGACATGTGCCAAAGGAATCATCTAGCACATTCTTCAATAAGAAGTGCTCCTCAAAGACACAAAGCTTTACTTTTAAAAACTGCCAAGTTATTGGTTGTTTAGAAAACATACCAGCATAATTTGCTTCTTACTCTCCAAGGGAGAACACCAAAATTACAAATGGATCATCATGCATTATTTTTAATATTTCCATCTAAATTATTTGAAAATTAAAAGCTACTTCCAAACTTCCCAACATTGACTTGGAAAAAAACCCTCATGCATTATCCTAAGGTGTGTCTGTCTCCAAATTTAAAAATAGTAACGCCTACTTTGTTTTCTTCATAAAAGACTGTTTAAGAATTAAATTGTGCTGGTTGGAGAATGGGTTAAATAGGTGATGGGGATTTAGGTATGCACTTGTGATGAGCTCCGGGTGTTGCATGGAAGAGTTGAATCACTATATTGTACACCTAAAACTAAGATTACACTATATGTTAATTAATTGGAATTTAAATAAAAACTTTTTTAAAAAGAATCGAATTGTGAACACCTTTCCAAATAGGAAAAATGCTTTAAAATCTTATTTAAAAATGATCTCTGTTGTTGTATGTTTACTAAGTATAGTCTTTTAAATTGATGGTTGCAGTTTTCAGAGAGCCAGGAAATGACAGGAACAACAAGCATGGGATCAACAATCCTCAACCTTGACACCTTCGAGTCCCATGACCTGCAGCAAACATTTGACCTCTCTGAACTTGAATTTCCTCATCTTTAAACATGGGAATAACTGGATTTAATTTCCAACAGTATGGTGGGACAGATACTATGAACAGCCCTCCCACTGATAAAATAAAAAAATACTGAATAATATATATTAAAAACCAAAAAATCTTTTAAATTTCATCACTGACCTGGCAAGCAAATAAGGACTCTTCAGAGCAGGAAAAAAGAAGTGAAAGCTGGAATTGAGAAAGGTGAATAGAACACTGAGGAAGATTTTTACCCTGAGGCCATCAAATTAACCTTATGATCTTAAGCCTTGGTTATGAAAGAAGAAAACAGTCCTAGAGCTACCTAGAGCTGTTTAATGGAAGACACCTGAGTAAGTTGGACTCCATAGGCCTATTTAAGAGTAAAATAGAAATAAACATTCCTTTCAGAAGGGGACAGAAAGGGAATTTAACATTCTCAACCTGGACATTGGTTTCCTCCATTATTTCATTATTACCATCAGCAGCTGCACATGCTTCTCACCTGAGTTCTAACACTACCTTTGTGATCCAAAAAACATCAACCTAATTACTTAATTTCCTACCTAAGTAGTGTCATTAAACATCCATCAGAAACAAACACAAGTTCTATTTGGAGAGATGTGCATTTCTCTCAGACTACAAAAATCCCATCAAATAATTTTCTGAGGAATAAAAGCTCACAATCCATGGAATAATATCACAAAACACACAAAGAAACAAGAACTACAAGAAATCAGACCTATAAAGATCTTACACACTAAAATTATCAAGTTTGGATTATAAAATAAGGATATTTAACAAATTTCAAGATATAAAAGAAAATATATGAGAAGAAAGTAAATATAAAATAAATGAAGCAATTTTGAAAAAATAAAACTTTGAGAATGAAAATTCAAATTCATCAAATTTTAAAATCAATGCATGAAATCAATGACAAATTAGACATAGTTGAAGAGAGAATCTGCAAACTAGAAGACAGATTTAAAGATATTCACAATGAAGCACAAATAGACAAAATAATACCAAAAGTAAAACAGAGGCTAAAAATCACAGAGGACAGAATGAAAAGGTCTACCATATTCTAATAAGATATCCAGCAAGAGGGGGGTGGAGCAAGATGGCAGAGGAGTAGGAGACCTGGATTTCGTCTCCTCTCAGGAATTCAGCTGGATAGGGATCAAACCATTCTGAACACCTACAAACTCAACAGGAGATCGAAGAAAAGAATAGCAACAACTCTCTGAACAGAAAAGCGACCACTTTCTGGAAGGTAGGACGTGCGGAGAAGTGAATCCGAGGCGATATTCGGGAGGATAGACGGCGGGGGAGGGGCCTCCGTCAGCCGCTTCTGGCAAGTGATAGAGCCGCGGAGCACAAAATCGGAACTTTTAGAAGTCGGCTCCGCTGAGGGACGTCACTCCGGTGGCTAAGCGGGGGGTGGAACCCTCGTGGGACAGTGTGGTCTCAGGACCCTCGGGGTCACAGAAAGACTGGGGGTGCCTGAGTGCGGCAGAGCTCCCAGGTATCAGAGCAGGGAAGCCGGCTGCAGAGATGGAGCCCAGGCACAGGCTCTCAGCTCGGGGTTGCCATAAACCGTGATCTGCGGCACAGTCAGGCCACTGCTCCTCCAGCAGGGACCCAACAAGCGGCAGATCTGGGGAGACTCCCCTTCCTCCCCCGGGAGGAGCGGCACGGGAGCGCACCGCAGGGATCGGCTGGGTTTGGAGACTCCACCCGGGGTCAGGTGCCAGAGATAGAAACGCGCAGTCACAGGCCGGGTGAGCACGGAGTGAGGCCGGAGACCAGGGAGACAGGAATGACTGACTGCTTTTCTCTGGGGGCGCACTGAGGTGCGGGGCCCCGAGTTCTCGGCTCCTCTGGGGTGGAGATTGGGAGGCCGCCATTTTCACTTTCGGCCTCCAAAGCTGTACGGAAAGCTTGCAGGGAACAAAAGCTCGGGAGAGCAAACCTGAGCAGATTACTTAGCCCGGATCCGGCAAGGGCGGGGCAATTCCGCCTCAGGCAAAGACATTTGGAAACCACGGCAACAGGCCCCTCCCCCAGAAGATCAGCAAGAACAGCCAGCCAAGACCAAGTTTCCTGATCAATGAGAATGGCAGAACTCCAGCGTTAGGGGAATACTGCACATAGAATTCATGGCTTTTTTACCATGATTCTTTTGTCTTTCAAAGTTAATTTTTTTTTTAACTGTCTTTTTTTCTTTTTTTTTTTGAATTTTTTTTTCCCTTTTTCAACCAACATCTTATCAATCCCTTTTTTAAAAAACATTTTTATTTTTCATTTTAGAGTCATATTCTATCCCTTCATAGTAGTTACCCGTATTTTTGGCATATATATATAAGTTGTTCTCTCTTTAAAATTTTGAGATAATTTCTTCTAACAGATCAAAATATACCCTAAATCTCTAGTGTATGTTTTTTTTTTCTACTCCCCTGCCTGATCACATTCTCTCCCTTTTTTTCTTTTTTTTTTTTAAATCCTCTTCTTTCTTTTTTCAAACAACTTCTTATCAATTCCTTTTATAAAATTTTTTATAATTTCCATCTTTACAGTCATATTCCATCCGTTCATCATATCAACCCTTATTTTTGTACATATATAAGTTTTTCTTTCTTTAAAATTTTGGGAGGCACTTTCTTCTAACAGACCAAAATACACCCAAAATCTAGTGTGTGGCACTGATCTATATACCAGCCTGAGCATATTTGATCACATTCCGTTTTTTTGTTTTGTTTTGTTTTATTCTGTTTTTGTTTGTTTGTATCTTTATCTTTATCTTTTTCTTTTTTTTTTTTTTCTTTTTCTTTTTTCTCTCTTTCCCTTTCTTTTCCCACTGCTTCAGGTGTTTTCTGATTTGTTTAGAGTATATTTTCTGGGGATGTTGTTACCCTGGTAGCATTTTGTTCTCTCATTCATCTATTCTCCTCTGCACAAAATGACAAGATGGAAAAAATCACCTCAACAAAAAGAACAAGAGGTAGTACCGACTGCCAGGGACCTACTCAATACGGACATTAGTACGATGTCAGATCTAGAGTTCAGAATCCTGACTTTAAAGATACTAGCTGGGCTTGAAAAAAGCATGGAAGTTATTAGAGAAACCCTTTCTGGAGAAGTAAAAGAACTAAAATCTAACCAAGTAGAATTCAAAAAGGCTATTAATGAGCTGCAATCAAAAATGGGAGCACGAACTGCTAGGATAAATGAGGCAGAAGAAAGAATCAGTGAGATAGAAGACCAAATGATGGAAAATAAAGGAGCTGAAAAAAGAGAGATAAACAACTACTGGATCACAAGGGCAGAATTCGAGAGATAAGCGATACCATAAGACGAAACAACATTAGAATAATTGGGATCCCAGAAGAAGAAAGAGAGAGAGGGGCAGAAGGTATATTGGAGCAAATTATAGCAGAGAACTTCCCTAATTTGGGGAGGGAAACAGGCATCAAAATCCAGGAAGCACATAGAACCCCTCTCAAAATCAATAAAAATAGGTCAACACCCCGACATCTAATAGTAAAACTTATGAGTCTCAGAGACAAAGAGAAAATCCTGAAAGCAGCTTGGGAGAAGAGATCTGTAACCTACAATGGTAGAGATCTGTAACCTACAATGGTAGAAACATCTATCCACAGAGACCTGGCAGGCCAGAAAGGACTGGCAGGATATATTCAGAGCACTAAATAAGAAAAATATGCAGCCAAGAATACTATATCCAGCTAGGCTGTCATTGAAAATTGAAGGAGAGATAAAAAGCTTCCAGGACAAACAAAAACTAAAGGAATTTGCAAACACAAAACCAGCCCTACAAGAAATATTGAAAGGGGTCCTCTAAGCAAAGAGAGAGACTAAAAGCAACATAGACCAGAGAGGAACACAGACAATATACAGTAACAGTCACCTTACAGGCAATACAATGGCACTAAATTCCTATCTGTCAATAGTTACCCTGAATGTAAATGGGCTAAATGCCCCAATCAAAAGACACAGGCTATCAGATTGGATTAAAAAACAAGACCCATCCATATGCTGTCTGCAAGAGACTCATTTTAGAACCAAAGACACCCCCAGATTGAAAGTGAGGGGGTGGAAAACCATTTACCATGCTAATGAACACCAAAAGAAAGCTGGGGTGGCAATCCTTATATCAGACAAATTAGATTTTAAACAAAGACTATAATAAGAGAGGAGGAAGGACACTATATCCTACTTAAAGGGTCTATCCAACAAGAAGATCTAACAATTGTAAATATCTATGCCCCTAACACGGGAGCAGCCAATTATATAAGGCAATTAATAACAAAAGCAAAGAAACACATCAACAACAATACAATAATAGTGGGGGACTTTAACACCCCCTCACTGAAATGGACAGATCATCTAAGCAAAAGATCAACAAGGAAATAAAGACTTTCAGTGACACACTGGACAAAATGGACTTCACAGACATATTGAGAACATTCCATCCCAAAGCAATGGAATACACATTCTTCTCTAGTGCCCATGGAACATTCTCCAGAATCGATTACATCCTAGGTCATAAATCAGGTCTCAACTGGTACCAAAAGACTGGGATCATTCCCTGCCTATTTTCAGACCACAATGCTTTGAAACTAGAACTCAATCACAAGAGGAAAATTGGAAAGAACTCAAATACATGGAGGCTAAAGAGCATCCTACTAAAGAATGAATGGATCAACCAGGAAATTAAAGGAGAATTAAAAAAATTCATGGAAACCAATGAAAATGAAAACACAACTATTCAAAATCTTTGGGATGCAGCAAAGGCAGTCCTAAGAGGAAAGTATATAGCAATACAAGCCTTTCTCAAGAAACAAGAAAGGTCTCAAGTACACAACCTAACCCTACACCTAAAGGAGCTGGAGAAAGAACAGCAAATAAAGCCTAAACCCAGCAGGAGAAGAGAAATAATAAAGATCAGAGCAGAAATCAATGAAATAGAAACCAAAAGAACAGTAGAACAGATCAACGAAACTAGGAGCTGGTTCGTTGAAAGAATTAACAAGATTGATAAACCCCTGGCCAGACTTATCAAAAAGAAAAGAGAAATGACCCAAATCAACAAAATCATGAATGAAAGAGGAGAGATCACAACCAACACCAAAGAAATACAAACAATTATAAGAACATATTATGAGCAACTCTATGCCAGCAAATTCGATAACCTGGAAGAAATGGATGGTTTCCTAGAGATGTATCAACTACCAAAACTGAACCAGGAAGAAATAGAAAACTGGAACAGACCTATAACCACTAAGGAAATTGAAGCAGTCATCAAAAATCTCCCAACAAACAAAAGCCCAGGGCCAGATGGCTTCCCAGGGGAATTCTACCAAACATTTCAAGAAGAATTAATACCTATTCTTCTGAAACTGTTCCAAAAAATAGAAATGGAAGGAAAACTTCCAAACTCGTTTTATGAGGCCAGCATTACCTTGATCCCAAACCAGACAAAGACCACATCAAAAAGGAGAATTACAGACCAATATCCCTGATGAACATGGATGCAAAAATTCTCACCAAAATACTAGCCAATAGGATCCAACAGTACATTAAAAGGATTATTCAGCACGTCCAAGTGGGATTTATCCCTGGGCTGCAAGGTTGGTTCAACATCCGCAAAGCAATCAACGTGATACAATACATTAACAAAAGAAAGAACAAGAATCATGTGATCCTCTCCATAGATGCAGAAAAAGTATTTGACAAAGTACAGCATCCTTTCTTGATCAAAACACTTCAGAGTATAGGCATAGAGGGTACATATCTCAATATCATAAAAGCCATCTATGAAAAACCTACAGCGAATATCATTCTCAATGTGGAAAACCTGAGAGCTTTCCCCCTAAGGTCAGGAACGCGGCAGGGATGTCCACTATCACCACTGCTATTCAACATAGTATTAGAAGTCCTAGCCACAGCAATCAGACAACAAAAAGAAATCAAAGGCATCCGAATCGGCAAAGAAGTCAAACTCTCACTCTTTGCAGATGACATGATACTTTATGTGGAAAATCCAAAAGACTCCACCCCAAAACTGCTAGAATTCATACAGGAATTCAGTCAAGTGGCAGGATATAAAATCAATGCACAGAAATCAGTGGCATTCCTATACACCAACAACAAGACAGAAGAAAGAGAAATTAAGACGTCGATCCCATTTACAATTGCACCCAAAACCATAAGATACCTAGGAATAAATCTAACCAAAGAGGCAAAGGATCTGTACTCAGAAAACTATAAAATACTCATGAAAGAAATTGAGGAAGACACAAAAAATAGAAAAACGTTCCATGCTCATGGATTGGAAGAACAAATATTGTGAAGATGTCAATGCTACCTAGAGCAATCTACATATTCAATGCAATCCCCATCAAAATACCTCCACTTTTTTCAAAGAAATGGAACAAATAATCCTAAAATTTGTATGGAACCAGAAAAGTCCCCAAATAGCCAGAGGAATGTTGAAAAAGAAAAGCAAAGCTGGCGACATCACAATTCCGACTTCCAGCTCTATTACAAAGCTGTCATCATCAAGACAGTATGGTACTGGCACAAAAACAGGCACATAGATCAAGGGAACAGAATAGAGAGCCCAGAAATGGACCGTCAACTCTATGGTCAACTAATCTTTGACAAAGCAGGAAAGAATGTCCAATGGAGAAAAGACAGTCTCTTCAACAAATGGTGTTGGGAAAATTGGACAGCCCCATGCAGAAGAATGAAACTGGAACATTTCCTTACACCACACACAAAAATAGACTCCAAATGGTTGAAAGACCTCAATGTGAGACAGGAGTCCATCCAAATCCTAAAGGAGAACACAGGCAGCAACCTCTTCAACCTCAGCTGCAGCAACTTCTTCCTAGAAACATCGCCAAAGGCAAGGGAAGCAAGGGCAAAAATGAACTCTTGGGACCTCATCAAGATAAAAAGCTTTTGCAAAGCAAAGGAAACAGTCACAAAACCAAAAGCCAACCAACAGAATGGGAGAAGATATTTGCAAATGACATATCAGATAAAGGGCTAGTATCCAAAATCTATAAAGAACTCATCACACTCAACACCCAAAGAACAAATAATCCAATCAAGAAATGGGCAGAAGACATGAACAGACATTTTTCCAAAGAAGACATCCAAATGGCCAACAGACCCATGAAAAAGTGCTCAATATCACTCGGCATCAGGGAAATCCAAATCAAAACCTCAATGAGATACCACCCCACACCAGTCAGAATGGCTAAAATTAACAAGTCAGGAAACGACAGATGTTGGCAGGGATGCGGAGAAAGGGGACCCCTCCTAC
Source organism: Halichoerus grypus (assembly GCF_964656455.1). NCBI lineage: Eukaryota > Metazoa > Chordata > Mammalia > Carnivora > Phocidae > Halichoerus > Halichoerus grypus. Next base: position 137,917,821 of record NC_135713.1, on the reverse strand, counting down.
ACTGTTGGTGGGAATGCAAGCTGGTGCAGCCACTCTGGAAAACAGTATGGAGGTTCCTCAAAAAGTTGAAAATAGAGCTACCCTATGATCCAGCAATTGCACTACTGAGTATTTACCCCAAAGATACAAAAGTAGGGATCCGAAAGGGTACGTGCACCCCGATGTTTATAACAGCAATGTCCACAATAGCCAAACTGTGGAAAGAGCCAAGATGTCCATCGACAGATGAATGGATAAAGAAGATGTAGTATATATATACAATGAAATATTATGCAGCCATCAAAAGGAATGAGATCTTGCCATTTGCAACGACGTGGATGGAACTGGAGGGTATTATGCTGAGCAAAATAAGTCAATCAGAGAAAGACATGTATCATAAGACCTCACTGATATGAGGAATTCTTAATCTCAGGAAACAAACTGAGGGTTGCTGGAGTGGGGGGTGGGGTGGGAGGGATGGGGTGACTGGGTGATAGACACTGGGGAGGGTATGTGCTCTGGTAAGCGCTGTGAATTGTGCAAGACTGTTGAATCTCAGATCTGTACCTATGAAACAAATAATGCAATATATGTTAAGAAAAAAAAAAAGAAGAAGATAGCAGGAGGGGAAGAATGAAGGGGGGAAATCGGAGGGGTAGATGAACCATGAGAGACGATGGACTCTGAAAAACAAACTGAGGGTTCTAGAGGGGAGGGGGGTGGGAGGATGGGTTAGCCTGGTGATGGGTATTGAGGAGGGCACGTTCTGCATGGAGCACTGGGTGTTATGCACAAACAATGAATCATGGAACACTACATCTAAAACAAATGATGTAATGTATGGGGATTAACATAACAATAAAAAAATTTTTAAAAAAAGATATCCAGCAAGAAAGAATGAATGAAAGAGATAAAATAAATAAAAAGAGAGAATGACTGAGAGTCTTCCAGAATTGAAGTAAGATAATAAATGAGACTCAGGAAATGTAGTTAATGTCCAGAAGGGTAAGTTTTTGAAATCCAGATTTAAACCTATCATGGGGAAATTTGAAGATACTAAAGAAAAATAATATATTAAAATAAGTCAAAAGAGAAAAAACAAATTACCTACAGAGAATCTCACATCAAACTGATGGCAGATCCCTCAATACCAACAATGGGAGCCAGAAGACAGTGGAACAATATCTTTAAAATTCTAAGAAATTGAACTTCAAACAAATATTGTATAGTGAATACCCTTTAAAAAAATCAAGGGTGAAACACGGATATTTTCAAACAAACAAAAACTGAGTTTGGCAATATAGACCCTCTAAAAGGAAATTCTAAAGGATGTCCTCCAGACAGAAAGAAAAAACAAAACTGTTAGGAAGATCAAAAATGTAAAATGGAATAATACAAAAGGGACAGGGTATATATGTGGACAAATCTCAACAACTACATAAAACAACAATATTATCTAAATTGAAAATAAAAAACTAAAATATAGTCCAACAATGGAGTATAAAGCAGATGGGAGACACCCAAAATTGAAGTATCCTCAGGTTCATGTATTATTCTGGAGAGTAAACATACTCATTTTAGGCAACACTAAGCATGTATATTCATTGACCTACTAAAACAAATAAACTGTATAATTTTTTTTATTATGTTATGTTAATCACCATACATCATTACTTTTTGATGTAGTGTTCCATGATTCATTGTTTCCGTATAACAATTTAGTGCTCCATTCAATACATGCCTTCTTTAATACCCACCATCAGCCTAACCCATCCCCCCTGCCCACTCCCCTCTAGAACCCTCAGTTTGATTCTCAGAGACCATAGTCTCTCATGGTTTGTCTCCCCCTCTGATTCCCCCCCCTTCATTTTTCCCTTCCTACTATCTTCTTCTTTTTTTTAACAGATAATGTATTAATTTTAATTTTAACATATAATATATTAATTTTTTTAACATATAATGTATTAATTGTTTCAGAGGTACAGGTCTGTGATTCAACAGTCTTGCACAATTCACAGCGCTCACCATAGTACATAACCTCCCCAATGTCTATCACCTGGCCACCCCATCCCTCCCACGCCCCACCACTCCAGCAACCCTCAGTATGTTTCCTGAGATTAAGAATTCCTCATATCACTGAGATAATATGATACATGTCTTTCTCTGATTGACTTATTTCACTCAGCATAATACTCTCCAGTTCTATCCACATCATTGTAAATGGCAAGATTTCATTCCTTTAGATGGCTGCATATTATTCCAGTGTGTGTGTGTGTGTGTGTGTGTGTGTATCTCACGTCTTCTTTATCCATTCATCAGTCGATGAACATCTTGGCTCTTTCCATAGTTTGGCTATTGTGGACATTGCTGCTATAAACATTGGGGTGCATGTACCCTTTTGGATCACTACATTTGTATCTTTGGGGTAAATACCCAGTAGTGCAATTGCTGGGTCATAGGGTAGCTCTATTTTCAACTTTTTGAGGAACCTCCATACTGTTTTCCAGAGTGGCTGCACCAGCTTGCATTCCCACCAACAGTGTAGGAGGGTTCCCCTTTCTCCGCATCCCTGCCAACATCTGTCGTTTCCTGACTTGTTAATTTTAGCCATTCTGACTGGTGTGAGGTAGTATCTCATTGAGGTTTTGATTTGGATTTCCCTGATGCCGAGCGATATTGAGCACTTTTTCATGGGTCTGTTGGCCATTTGGATGTCTTCTTTGGAAAAATGTCTGTTCATGTCTTCTGCCCATTTCTTGATTGGATTATTTGTTCTTTGGGTGTTGAGTGTGATGAGTTCTTTATAGATTTTGGATACTAGCCCTTTATCTGATATGTCATTTGCAAATATCTTCTCCCATTCTGTCAGTTGTCTTTTGGTTTTGTTGACTGTTTCCTTTGCTTTGCAAAAGCTTTTTATCTTGATGAGGTCCCAAGAGTTCATTTTTGCCCTTGCTTCCCTTGCCTTTGGCGATGTTTCTAGGAAGAAGTTGCTGCGGCTGAGGTTGAAGAGGTTGCTGCCTGTGTTCTCCTTTAGGATTTGGATGGACTCCTGTCTCACATTGAGGTCTTTCAACCATTTGGAGTCTATTTTTGTGTGTGGTGTAAGGAAATGTTCCAGTTTCATTCTTCTGCATGGGGCTGTCCAATTTTCCCAACACCATTTGTTGAAGAGACTGTCTTTTCTCCATTGGACATTCTTTCCTGCTTTGTCAAAGATTAGTTGACCATAGAGTTGACGGTCCATTTCTGGGCTCTCTATTCTGTTCCATTGATCTTTGTGTCTGTTCTTGTGCCAGTACCATACTGTCTTGATGATGACAGCTTTGTAATAGAGCTTGAAGTCCGGAATTGTGACACCAGCTTTGCTTTTCTTTTTCAACATTCCTCTGGGTATTAGGGGTCTTTTCTGTTCCCATACAAATTTTAGGATTATTTATTCCATTTCTTTGAAAAAAGTGGATGGTATTTTCATAGGGATTGCATTAAATGTGTAGATTGCTCTAGGTAGCATTGACATCTTCACAATATTTGTTCTTCCAATCCTTGAGCATGGAACATTTTTCCATTTCTTTGTGTCTTCCTCAATTTCTTTTATGAGTATTTTATCGTTTTCTGAGTACAGATTCTTTGCCTCTTTGGTTAGATTTATTCCTAGGTATCTTATGGTTTTGGGCGCAATTGTAAATGGGATCGACTCCTTAATTTCTCTTTCTTCTGTCTTGTTGGTGTATAGGAATGCCACTGATTTCTGTGCATTGATTTTATATCCTGCCACTTGACTGAATTCCTGTATGAATTCTAGCAGTTTTGGGGTGGAGTCTTTTGGGTTTTCCACATAAAATATCATATCATCTGCACAGAGTGAGAGTTTGACTTCTTCTTTGCTGATTTGGATGCCTTTCATTTCTTTTTGTTGTCTGTGGCTAGGACTTCTAGTAATATGCTGAATAGCAATGGTGATAGTGGACATCCCTGCCATGTTCCTGACCTTAGGGGGAAAGCTCTCAGTTTTTCCACATTGAGAATGATATTCGCTGTGGGTTTTTCATAGATGGCTCTTATGATACTGAGGTTTCAATATACCTCCATCCCTATACTCTGAAGAGTTTTGATCAAGAAAGGATGCTGTACTTTGTCAAATACTTTTTCTGCATCTATGGAGAGGATCATATGGTTCTTGTTCTTTCTTTTATTAACGTATTGTATCACATCAATTGCTTTGCAGATGTTGAACCAACCTTGCAGCCCAGGGATAAATCCCACTTGGACGTGCTGAATAATCCTTTTAATGTACTGTTGGATCCTATTGGCTAGTATTGGGGTGAGAATTTTTGCATCCATGTTCATCAGGGATATTGGTAATTCTCCTTTTTGGTGGGGTCTTTGTCTGGTTTGGGATCAAGGTAATGCTGGCCTCATAAAATGAGTTTGGAAGTTTTCCTTCCATTTCTATTTTTTGGAACAGTTTCAGAAGAATAGGTATTAATTCTTCTTTAAATGTTTGGTAGAATTCCCCTGGGAAGCCATCTGGCCCTGGGCTTTTGTTTGTTGGGAGATTTTTAATGACTGCTTCAATTTCCTTAGTGGTTATAGGTCTGTTCAGGTTTTCTATTTCTTCCTGGTTCAGTTTTGTAGTTGATACATCTCTAGGAATGCATCCATTTCTTCCAGGTTATCTAATTTGCTGGCATAGAGTTGCTCATAATATGTTCTTATAATTGTTTGTATTTCTTTGGTGTTGGTTGTGATCTCTCCTCTTTCATTCATGATTTTATTTTTTGGGTCCTTTCTCTTTTCTTTTGGTAAGTCTGGCCAGGGGTTTATCAATCTTGTTAATTCTTTCAACGAACCAGCTCCTAGTTTTGTTGATCTGTTCTACTGTCCTTTTGGTTTCTATTTCATTGATTTCTGCTCTGATCTTTATTATTTCTCTTCTCCTGCTGGGTTTAGGCTTTATTTGCTGTTCTTTCTCTAGCTCCTTTAGGTGTAGGGTTAGGTTGCGTATTTGAGACCTTTCTTGTTTCTTGAGAAAGGCTTGTATTTCTATATACTTTCCTCTTAGGACTGCCTTTGCTGCATCCCAAAGATTTTGAATAGTTGTGTTTTCATTTTCATTGGTTTCCATGAATTTTTTTAATTCTCCTTTAATTTCCTGGTTGATCCATTCATTCTTTAGTAGGATGCTCTTTAGCCTCCATGTATTGGAGTTCTTTCTGACTTTCCTCTTGTGATTGAGTTCTAGTTTCAAAGCACTGTGGTCCAAAAATATGCGGGGAATGATCCCAATCTTTTGTTGTACCGGTTGAGACCTGGTTTGTGACCTAGGATGTGATCTATTCTGGAAAATGTTCCGTGGGCACTAGAGAAGAATGTGTATTCTGTTGCTTTGGGATGGAATGTTCTGAATATGTCTGTGAAGTCCATTTGGTCCAGTGTGTCATTTAAAGTCTTTATTTCCTTGTTGATCTTTTGCTTAGATGATCTGTCCATTTCAGTGAATGGGGTGTTAAAGTCCCCTACTATTATTGTATTATTGTCGATGTGTTTCTTTGCTTTTGTTATGAACTGGCTTATATAATTCGTTGCTCCCATGTTAGGGGCATAGGTATTTACAATTGTTAGATCTTCTTGTTGGATAGACCCTTTAAGTAGGATATAGTGTCCTTCCTCATCTCTTATTATAGTCTTTGGTTTAAAATCTAATTTGTCTGATATAAAGATTGCCACCCCAGCTTTCTTTTGGTGTCCATTAGCATGGTAAATGGTTTTCCACCCCCTCACTTTCAATCTGGGGGTGTCTTTGGGGTCTAAAATGAGTCTCTTGCAGACAGCATATCGATGGGTCTTGTGTTTTTATCCAATCTGATACCCTGTGTCTTTTGATTGGGGCATTTAGCCCATTTACATTCAGGGTAACTATTGAAAGATATTAATTTAGTGCCATTGTTATTGCCTGTAAGGTGACTGTTACTGTATATTGTCTGTGTTCCTTTCTGGTCTATGTTATTTTAGGCTCTCTCTTTGCTTAGAGGACCCCTTTCAATATTTCTTTTAGGGCTGGTTTTGTGTTTGCAAATTCCTTTAGTTTTTGTTTGTCCTGGAAGCTTTTTATCTCTCCTTCTATTTTCAATGAGAGCCTAGCTGGATATGGTATTCTTGGCTGCATATTTTTCTCGTTTAGTGCTCTGAATATATCCTGCCAGTCCTTTCTGGCCTGCCAAGTCTCTGTGGATAGGTCTGTTGCCAATCTAATGTTTCTACCATTGTAGGTTACAGATCTCTTCTCCCAAGCTGCTTTCAGGATTTTCTCTTTGTCTCTGAGACTCATAAGTTTTCCTATTAGATGTCGGGGTGTTGACCTATTTTTATTGATTTTGAGGGGGGTTCTCTGTGTCTCCTGGATTTTGATGCCTGTTTCCTTCCCCAAATTAGGGAAGTTCTCTGCTATAATTTGCTCTAATATACCTTCTGCCCCTCTCTCTCTTTCTTCTTCTTCTGGGATCCTAATCATTCCAATGTTGTTTCGTCTTATGGTATCACTTATCTCTCGAATTCTGCCCTCGTGATCCAGTAGTTGTCTATCTCTCTTTTTCTCAGCTCCTTTATTTTCCATCATTTGGTCTTCTATCTCACTGATTCTCTCTTCTGCCTCATTTATCCTAGCAGTTAGAGCCTCCAGTTTTGATTGCACCTCATTAACAGCCTTTTTGATTTCGACTTGGTTAGATTTTAGTTCTTTTATTTCTCCAGAAAGGGTTTCTCTAAAATCTTCCATGCTTTTTTCAAGCCCAGCTAGTATCTTTATAATCGTCATTCTGAACTCTAGTTCCAACATCTTACTAATGTCCGTATTGATTAGGTCCCTGGCAGTCAGTACTGCCTGTTGTTCTTTTTTTTGAGGTGATTTTTTTCCATCTTGTCATTTTGTCCAGAGGAGAATAGATGAATGAGAGAACAAAATGCTAACAGGGTAACAACGACCCCAGAAAAATATACACTAAACAAATCAGAAGAGACCTGTAACTAGGGGGAAAGAAAGGGAAAGAAAGAAAAAAGAAAAAGAAAAAGATAAAAAAAAAAAAAAAAAGAATATGATCAAATGATCAGGCTGGTGAATAGATCAGTGCCACACACTAGATTTTGGGCGTATTTTGGTCTGTTAGAGGAAACTCCCTCCCAAATTTTAAAGAAAGAAAAGCTTATATATGTACAAAAATAAGGGCAAATATGATGAAAGGATGGAATATGACTCTAAAGATGAAAATTATAAAAGATTTTATAAAAGGGTTTGATAAGATAATAAGTTGGTTGAAAAAGGAAAGAAGGGAAATTAAAAAAAGGGGGGGGGAGAGAATGTGATCAGGCAGGAGACTAGAACAGAGCCATACACTAGAGATTTAGGGTATATTTTGGTCTGTTATAAGAAACTGTATCCCAAAATTTTAAAGAGAGAATTTATATATATACCAAAAATAGGGTTAATGACTATGAAGGGATAGAATATGACTCTAAAAATGAAAAATAAAAAAGATTTTTAAAAAAGGGATTGATAAGATGTTGGTTGAAAAAGGGAAAAAGAAAAATTCAAAAAAGAAAAAGGAAGAAAAAAAGAAAATTAAAAACATTAACTTTGAAAGACTAAAGAATCGGGGGGAAAAGCCATGAATTCTATGTGCAGTATTCCCCTAGCGCTGGAGTTCTGCCATTCTCATTGATCAGGAAACTTGGTCTTGGCTGGCTGTTCTTGCTGATCTGGGAGAGGGGCCTGTTGCCGTGGTTCCCAAATGTCTTTGCCGGAGGCGGAATTGCCCCGCCCTTGCCGGATCCGGGCTAAGTAATCTGCTCGGGTTTGCTCTCGGGAGCTTTTGTTCCCTGCAAGCTTTCCATACAGCTTTGGAGGATGAGAGTGAAATCTCCGCCCCAGAGGAGCCGAGAACTCGGGGCCCCGCTCCTCAGTGAGCCCCAGAGAAAAGCAGTCAGTCACTCCCGTCTCCCCGGTCTCCGGCCGCACTCCGTGCTCACCCGGCCTGTGACCGCGCGTTTCTATCTCTGGCACCCGACCCCGGGTGGAGTCTCCAAACCCAGCAGATCCCTGTGGTGCGCTCCCATGCCACTCCTCCCGAGGGAGGAAGGGGAGTCTCCCTGGATCTGCCGCTTGTTGGGTCCCTGCTGGAAGAGCAGTGGCCTGACTGTGCTGCGGATCATGGTTTATGGCAACCCCAAGCTAAGAGCCCGCACCTCAGCTCCGTCTCTGCAGCCGGCTTCCCCGCTCCGATACCTGGGAGCTCTGCCACACTCAGGCACCCCCAGTCTTTCTGTGACCCCGAGGGTCCCGAGACTACACTGTCCCAGCCAGTGTTCCACCCCCTGCTTAGCCACTGGAGTGATGTCCCTCAGCAGAGCCAACTTCTAAAATATCTGATTTTGTGCTCTGCTGCTCTACCACTTGCCGGAACCGGCCTACGGAGGTCCCCTCCCCCGCCGTCTATCCTCCCGAATATCATCTCGGATTCACTTCTCCACACATCCTACCTTCCAGAAAGTGGTCGCTTTTCTGTGCAGAGAGTTGCTGCTATTCTTTTCTTCGATCTCCTGTTGAGTTCGTAGGTATTCAGAATGGTTTGATCCCTATCCAGCTGAATTCCTGGGACCAGACAAAATCCAGGTCTCCTACTCCTCCACCATCTTGCTCCTCCCCCTAGACTGTATAATTTTCAAATGAGAATATGAAGGTGGAAGGTGAAAGAAGGAAAGAAAGTGAATCCAAAAGAAGAAAAGAAAGGAATAAAAAAGGGAAAAAAATATAGAAAACGCAGGGCAAATAGAAAGCATAAAACAAGTTGGTAGAAATAAAAACAGAGCATCTATTATTACAAAGCATTTACTCAGAGCATATTCTCTGACCATGATGCCACTGTGTTAAATATCAACAACAGAATGATAAATAGAAAAATTGCATAGGTGTGAAAATTTAAAAACACATTTTTAAATAACATGTAAGTTAAAAATAAATCACAAAATGTTTAAATTACTATATATCAAAATACTGCATATCAAAATATATATGATGAAGCTAAATCGTACTTAAAAATGGATTGTATAGCTTCAAGAGCTTACATAAGAAACGAAGAAAAGCTAAAAAAAAGAAAAGATAAGCTAAAAACTAATGAATTAATAAGCGTATAATTTAAGAATTTGGTAAAAAGAATTCTAACCACACTCCAAAAAATAGATAGAAGGAAAAATAGACAAAATAAAAAGCATAAAATCAACATAGCCAAAATTGATTCTTAGAAAAGACATAGTAGATAAATATCTGATTCATCATAAAAAAGAAAAAGTACAAATAGTAGCAACCCAAATGAAAAGGGAGATATAGCACCAAGAAAAATTATAAAAGAATACTATAAAGAAGCTTTGATAATACTATAAAAAATGTGCCAACATAGGTAAAAACTGTTAAATTCCTAGAAAAACATGTAACATACCAAACTGATTCCAAAGTATGTGGAAAATCTGATTTCCCATAACCATTAAATAAGTCAAATCAGTAGATTAGAATATCCCAAGAGCATTCAGTACAGCATCTCATATCACAGATAAAGAAGCTCACGTAAAGGTTTCACCATTGGCCTGAGGTCGGCAGTTACAGCAGCACCAAGACTAGACCCCACACATCCCAATGCCTACACTAAGTATTGAGTTAGTGTACTGCATGTATTTCATGAATTTAGGATGGAAGAAATTTCTGCCTTCAACAATACTCACTGGGAAGATTTTCTGAAACATAACATCACTAAGTCCATATGGGGTATAGCAAAGGAATGAGAATGCCCACCTGGAACCCCAGACAATTATCTATGGTGGACCACACAGTAGGGTTGCCCACTAACCTTGCCTCAGTTGATCAACTTGGGAAATTTTTCTCATATATCTTTTTTCTACTTGTGTTTGGTTTAAGGAGAATCACTGCGGAAATTCTTTCTCTTTAGGGACCTATCACTTTAAAGAGGTTTCATAAAGGACACGAAATAATCTGACTATGAAAAAAAAAAAAATCTCCTAAAAAAACACTAGATAGATAAATTTACAGGTAAGTTATTTTAAAAATTACATTCTGACATGAACTCTGCCAGAATAAAGAAAAAGAGGAAAAACTTCCCAATTCATTTAATGATTGTAGCAAAACCCTTGATGGCAAAAGCAGAAAAGGACAGTACACCTAAGTAATGTCAATTTCACCCATAATTATAGATAATAAAAATCTAAAATAAGATTAATAACTAACAAAATCTACCAATGTATAATGATGTGATAATAATGATAAATTTGAGTTTATCACAGAAATGCAAAGTTGGTTTAATATAAGAAAAACCAATTAATATAATTCATTACATGAGCAGAGTGAAAGGAAAAAAAAAAATCATGTTGTTACAAGATGAGTTCCCCAAGAGTAGACACTGCAGCTGACTTTGGGGTGTTGAATGTTTATTAGAAATCCACACCCATGAAAGAAAGGGAGGAACAGCAGGATTGGGCAGAGAGGCAACTCGCACTGCAGTGTAGACCCCACAAAACCTTGGCCAACCAGCAGTTATCCCACATCAGAGGGAACTGGGCCTTCATTCCTCACCTTGCTCAGTCATGGACACAGGCTACCCTGGAAATGGGGTGAGCCTGGGCCAGGGGCCATATAAAATCTGACTGACAGAGGTCCTCTGCTGCCCACATGGCCTTACCTAGAGAAGAAGTCCTTTTGTGAGGGTGACTCTGGCAACACCTCTTCATATCTAACACACACCTCCACAGATAAAGAAGAAACTTCCCATATAGGTCAATATCTCTTTGTCATCAAGAAAACTTAATCAAAGCAAATGGAGGGAAACTTCCTGAATATGATAAAAAGAACCTACAAAAAGCCCACAGAAAACATACATAATGGCAAAACTGAAAACAATTCCATTAAAATCAAGAATAATACAAAGATGCCCATTATTTACATTATTATTTTCCTTACCATAATGTGCTAGAGGTCCCAGTCAGCACATTATAGTAAGGAAAATAAATAGATAAGGACTAGAAAAGAAGAAACAGTCTGTCATTATTTACAGATAATTTCATTTTTCATGTATAAAACCCAAGAGAATCAGATGAATTATTAGTGTAGCTAGACAGAAATCAATATATACAATTCTACCATTTTACTTTACACACACACACAAAAACCATTTAACTAATGCTTTTTAAAGACCATTTAAAATAGCATTTACAACAGCAACAAAAATATAAAGTTCCTAGAAATAAATGTAATGAAAGATATGTGAGCACCTTATGTGTAAAAAAGTAAAACTTTTTTAAATGAAATTAAAGATCTAAGTCAATAGAAGAATATAATATTTCACAGTTAGAAAGACTTGAAATCATAAATAAACTCTTAAATTGGTCTGAGAAAAATTAATTCCAATAAAAATCCAGGCTTTTTGCAAAACTTTATGAGCTGGTTCTAAAATTTACATTAAAAAACAGAGATCTAAAGTAGCCAGGACATTCATGAAGAAGAATAATGTAAAGGGTTGCCTTGCCAGATATCAATATGTATTACCAAAGGGGAAAATCTGATCTTGAAACCAGAAAGCTTTCTTTAAAAAGACACACACAAACACACATACACACACACAAACACAAACACAAATCATAAAAAAATTAATAGATTTGATTAAATTAAAATTAAGAACTTTAGGCAGAAAGATACCATAAAGAAAATAAAAAGACAAACTACAAACTGAAAGAAAATTTGTAGCACATAGAAATAACCAAGGATTTATATCCAGAATATATAAAGAACTCCAAAATCAACTAGAAAAACACAAAAAGTGGGAAAACGGGGAAAAGACGGGAGCAGTCACTTTACAGAAGAGGAAACACAAACATCAGAAAAGATGCTCAACCTAAACCCCATTAAATGCAAATCAGGACCACAAAAAAAATACTATTTTAGGCCCATCAGATAGGCAAAAATTAAAAAGTCTGAAAATGTCAAAAGTTAGCAAATATTTAAACCAATAGAAATTTATACACTGCTGGTGGAAGTGTAAATGTGTGCAATTGCTCTGAGAAATAATTTGGCATTATTGCATACATGTGTATTGTATATATGCATATCCAACAATCCTAAGTACCTACATACAGTTCTCATCTAGCAAGCTACAGCAAGAGACCTTTTTGTAGCTCATAATAACATTTTTTGTAATAGGGAAGAAAAAGGAAACCAGTCCCTCTAGTCATACCAGTAGATAGGGAGACAAATTGGAGAATTTTTAATCAATAAAATACTGTAGAAGTAGTACTAGCAATAGGAAATAAATAATTATAGGCATGCCCATCCACATAGATAAATCTCCAAAAACTACAAAACTCATCAAAACCACAAGTCAAGAAGACTACATACGGTATAATTTCTTATACATAAAATTCAAAACCTGCAACACTCAACAACAAAGTTTTACATATTCAAACAAAACAAAAGAATAACAAATTCAAAATTAAGCATATCCATTTCCTCTGAAAGGCCAGGGAAAGTTGGATGGGACACACACAAATGGCCTTCGAAAGTACTGAAACATTCCATATCTTTAACTGAGTAGTACTCACATATGTGTGCTATGGTGTTACTTTTAATACCTTCCATGTATATTGTAGTCTTCCTTTGTACCTGTTCAGTATTTAATAAAATTATTTATATGGGTTAATAACACTTAGCTACCTACATGTCGGGATACCGTGGTATTGTCTGATGATGGTGGAATGTTGCAATCTGTTAATTCAATCATATGTAAAAATGATGAATGTATAAAAACACACATCTCATGTTAGATTTACAATACTAATAATGTGTCTCATCATTTGTAATGCTTGGACCATGAGCCAGGAGAGCTTTGGTCAGGAAATGGAAGAATGGATTAAAAGGGGAGAGAGAGGCCCAGGCATTGCAGAAATGAAGACATGTGAGCACAAGAGACAACCCAAGAGAAGTGTGCTGAATTCTGGAACAGTTAGAGGCTCTGAGTTCTAGAAGGGGGGAAAGAACCCACTCAGATGAAAAAGCAGCCACTCAGGAAATGCCCCAGCCTGGTTCCCATGGCAGCCAGGTTTGAGGCCCCGGGAATCTACAGGAGTGACCCTGCAGAGGGAGAAGAATCTGGGGAGACCAGGCGTACAACAGGAAAAAGCTAAAAAGTAAAAGTAGGTGATGCACAGAGTCAGGGAGGAGAAAAACATAAGCTAGAAAAGCCCAGAGCTCTCCTACATTAAACGTCTGTGGCACTTTCAATCAACAACTGTCCCATAGCTACGTGAGAAAGGAAAACAGGAAAGTACTAAGGTAATTTCTCAGGCTATAGTCTGAGAAAGTAAAAGACGGAAGCAGTATACCAGTGACCTTGGCCCACAGATATGTTCTGCTTGGTCTGCCCTCAAGGTGTTTTTTTGTTGTTGTTGTTTTTAATTTGGATTAGTCACCAACATTTAAAACCCAGATTTCTAATAGGAGTGGAAACCAGAAGGTATGGCAGCACAGGGCCTGGAGGAGGAAAGGCCAACAGTCAGCTGGAATGGATTAGCCACCGCCTGCTTCACTGACACCCTGCGGTTCACTGACACCCAGGTGACCCCGCTCGCTCGGGGTTCCCTGCTGCTCCCTGTCAGTGTGTGATTTTGGTGACCTCATCTGTAACTTTGGGAAAACAAAAGAGACAACTCTAAGTACAAAAATGAGTCTCCCAGGGTGGGTGCTTGGAGGGTGGGAGGGCAGCCTTTCACCCCAAAAATGGGAGAGATAGGAACAGGCTATATTGGAATTCTCCCAGCTCGTCTTACAGTTTTAATTTCATGTGCATACATTTATCATTTCCACTCCACTGAGAGCAATAAAACAAGAATATGGGATTACAGAACAGTTTCATTTTGAGACGTTCGATGACCCTTTTACATGTTTCATTTTTCTTGTTATTATTTGTCTCGACCTTATGAACGTCCAACCTGAGCAGCTGCTCTTTGGGGATGCTGTCATGGATGACCACGAGCTGGGGACCAGACACGAGGGAAACACAGGAGGCAACCATTCCGTGCACCTGTCATCTACTGGGGACCAAAAGGCACAGCCAATCCAGCCTAGCAGGCAGCCACAAAGAACAAGGAGGTTCTAGAGTGAAAACAGAGGACAGAGCAGGGATCTAGGAAGTGCTACACTACTGACTTCAGCACATGTCAAAGAATGTACAGTAATGTTCAGGTCTTTCAGGATATACAAATGCACCCAGCATTCACTGTCCCTGGAGCCAAGATAAGTTCACTCCTACAGAAGACCAAATTATTTTTTTTGCATTTTTAAAAAAATTTTTTTATTAACATATAATGTATTATTTGTTTCAAGGGTACAGGTCTGTGATTCATCAGTCTTACACAATTCACAGTGATCACCATAGTACATACTCTCCCCAGTGTCCATCACCCAGCCACCCCATCCCTCCCACCCCCCTTCACTCCAGCAACCCTCAGTTTGTTTCCTGAGATTAAGAGTCTCTCATGGTTTGTCTCCCTTTCCAGTTTCATCTTGTTTCATTTTTTCCTCACTTCCCCTATGATCCTCTGTCTTGTTTCTCAAATTCCTCATATCAGTGAGATCATATGATACTTGTCTTTCTCTGATTGACTTTCTTTGCTTAGCATAATACCCTCTAGTTTCATCCATGTCATTGCAAATGGCAAGATTTCATTTTTTTTTTGATGGCTGCATATTATTCCATTGTATATATACACCACATCTTCTTTATCCATTCATCTGTCAATGGACATCTAGGTTCTTTCCATAGTTTGGCTATTGTGGACATTGCTGCTATAAACATTGGGGTGCATGTGCCCCTTCAGATAACTACATTTGTATCTTTGGGGTAAATACCCAGTAGTGCAATTGCTGGGTCATAGGGTAGCTCTATTTTCAACTTTTTGAGGAACCTCCATACTGTTTCCAGAGTGGCTGCACCAGCTTGCATTCCCACCAACAATGTAGGAGGGTTCCCCTTTCTCCGCATCCCCACCAACATCTGTCGTTTCCTGACTTGTTAATTTTAGCCATTCTGACTGGTGTGAGGTGGTATCTCATTGAGGTTTTGATTTGAATTTCCTTGATGCCAAGTGATGTTGAGCACTTTTTCATGTATCTGTTGGCCATTTGGATGTCTTCTTTGCAGAAATGTCTGTTCATGCAGAAGACCAAATTATAGAAACCCACCTAAGAAAATATCAGGGCCAAGAAGAAAGGTGAATGGGGAGAAGCAAATAAAATGACTAGGTCTTCTTGATACCTCCTTGCTGATGTGGTGTATCAGTAGAAACCCAGACTTTTGGGGTGACCCAGAAACCCAACAAGGTGGTTTTGAGGGACTGTTTGCATTTCAACACATGTTTCCCCCTTGTTGGGAGACTCCCAAGTTTATCCACTGGAGCCCATATCCACTTTAAGTGGCCCTGCAGTGTAATTCCATAAAACAGAGAACAAGAGGACTACTTTCTCCCACAAACTAAATTCTCCAGGGTTCTACATTAGGTACTTACAAAAATTCCTAAACTTTGTATTATCACTCATTATATTATGGCAAGAAAGTATGTAGAACATCTTAGTCTAGAGAAGTATCAGGGCCAGGTGGCATTTCTAGAAGTTGAAAGAATGCACTTACTGGAGCACACATTGCAGTGGTCAAACCAGCAACAATATGATTGTAGGGCTATTAATAGGAGGAGAGAACCATATTAAAAATCCGAAAATTTAATCTCTAATTTAGATCCAGCTCTGCCAATGAATAGCCAAGTGATCTTGGGCAATAACTTCACCTCTCTGAACCTCAGTTTAAACATCCATAAAATGAGAATAAGAAAAACTGAGCCATGTACCTACCAGGGTTATTGGAGGATCCGATAAAATAAAGCATGAGAATACATTTCAGAAGACGTAAAATGCCTCACACATGTAGAAGAATATTAGTGGGCCATTTCAGGTGATCCCTTGCACTCATGCCAGCTTCATTAGGTTGCTTGATAGGAAAGCACACAACAGGTACAGAAAAAGCCAATATCAATTGTCCCAGGGAAGACTGTAGTCATAAAATAGGTGTGATGGTTAATTTTATGTGTCAATCTCACTGGACACAGGGTGTCCAGATCAAACATTATTTCGGGGTGTGTCTGTGAGGGTGTTTCAGGATGAGATTAACATTTTAATAGATGGACTCAATAAAGTAGATTTCACTCCCCAATTTGAGTGGCCATCATCCAATACCCTGAGGGCCTAAACAGAACAAGAGGCAGAAGGAGGAGGAATTCATCCCTTTTTTCCCCCTGCGTCACTGCTTGCATTGGGACATCTCATCTCATCTTCTTCAGCCCCTGGACTGGGATTTACACCATTGGCTCCCTCAGGTCTTCGGACTCAGACTGAACTACCCCACCAGCTTTCCTGAGTCCCCAGGCTGCAGATGGCAGATGGAAGGACCTCTCGGCCCCCGTAACTACACAAGCCGATTCTGCATGATAAATCTCTCTCCCCCCACTCAGTCTCATATCTCTCTGTACACACACACACACATCCTATTATATATATAAATCCTGTTAGTTCTGTTTCTCTGATGAACCCTGACTAATACAATAGGCAACACCCAAACCCTGGGTTATCTGCTCAAATCAGATCAAAGAAAAGTGGAACTGGACATCATCCTTCTGAAGCGGTCTTGGCTGGCAATGAGTATTCACAGCCTCAGCACCTCAGGGCAAGACAGGCCTCCTGCTGTTCCCCATTTCCTACCACATCAAAGCCCAGGACTACACATCCACTAAATAGTATGCAAAATGTTTCAGAAAAAAAGTATTGGTTCTATCCCTCTGAATTAGATCTCTTGTGTTTTGAAAATTTTACAAGTTTCAGTTTGGACATGGAGCCAGTAGTAGGCACAAACCTAGTCTGAAACTTCAACGAGCATTTCAGAAGTCCTCAGAACAACCGTGACTCTTTTACCTAAGTCAGACAGTACAGTATCTAGCTAAACTAGACCTTAGTAAGAATCACCAACTGAAAACAAAAATAATTTTAAAAAGATGCTTCCTTTTCAGATGCTGGCTTTCAAAATATTACGTGCTTTGGCCAAGATATTTTAAGTGCTTTGATTAAAACACTGACAAACACAAAAATTTTAAATGATCCCTATTCTCAAGTTGCATAACTCAATTTTTAAATATGTTATTATTTAATATTTTGATATATGTAAAAGAATACATGTGAAACATACATAAGCTCTGGAGCATAATAATAAAAAGAGCACACATTAGCCTGATATCCAATTTAAGAACTAGACCTTGTTTTAGTAATAGGAGGAGAGGGAATAAAAATAATGATTCAGGATCTTGCAATTCCTGAAGGTCATCACTGTAAACATCAGAATGCTAGGCAAATCCTCAAGTGGCTGAAAATTGTTTCCTCACACTCACCTTACTTTTTTTTATCCTTTCCAGGGGTATATGAGTTTTAAAACACAAATGGCTAGATGAAGAAATGCCTAAATCAAAGGAATGGCTCTCTATGGACAGCACTCAGACACCAGTAATGGACCAAGTGGTGAGATATCTTTGCAGAAGAAACCCTTTTATACGTAAGCAACTGCCACCTTCATCTATTAAGAAAACCAATAAATAAGAACTTTGTGGGCAAAAACTCTAGGTGACACAACTCTAAAATTCAGGTATCTTCAAGTTTAAACATGATGAACTGAGAGCCCAGCTAAAAACAGACACCTGAGTCAAGTATTGTACATTCCCCTTATCTGCAGGGAATATGTTGCAAGACACCAGTGCATGCCTGAAAACACAGCACGGAGCCCTACACATCCTATGCTGTTTCCTATACGTACATACCTGTGATAAAGTTTAATTTATAAATTAGGCACAGTAAGAGATTAACAACAATAACTAATAATAAAATAGAACAATACAACAATATATTGTAATAAAAGTTATGTGAATGAGAGAGAAGGGTTCTCTCGCTACCTCAAAATATCGTACCACACTGTACTCACCTTTCTTCTTATGATGGTATGAGATGATACAATGCCTATGTGATGAGATGAAGAGAGGTGAACAAAATGGGCATTGTGTTGGACCATTAGGCTACAACTAACGACCCTCTGACCATACATCAGAAAGAGGATCATCTGCTTCCAGATAATGGTTGATGGCGCGTAACTGAAACTGCAGAAAGCAAAGTCGCAGATAATAAGGGACTACTATATGATAAAATCTTGATTTGCAAACTACTCTCCACAAGAGAGAAATTAATACAGGGCTACAAGTGGCAGTAAGAGAGTCAGGCCCAACCCTGACTCTAGTTCTACACATTGTCACTCTCAACTGCTCAGCCGTGGATAGAAACATACTTAGGTCTCTTCTTAAAGTGAACACTTCTAGATCATATGCATTGTTCTGAGTGGCTCTCCTACCCTTAACTGTTTCACCTGTTCTAGCTCCACATAAAGGAGACACCACTGAACTCCATTATAGCCTGTCAGTACAGAGATCTTAGTGCAGTAGAAGATCCAATAGACTACAGGCAAAATTCAACCTGCATGATCTTGGGAAATTTATCACCCTCGCGCACTTTTCAATTTCCTCCTAAGAAACATTGAGGGCAAGACTAGATAAGTTCTTAAGTCCATTCCATAATCCCCAAATTCTGAAACTGCCTTTGATTCTAACATTTAATCTATTTGTTAAAAGAAATGATTTTGTGCTCTCCTGAAATCTGAGTGGGAAGAAAACTTCCCACCGTGTCTGTCTTGCAATCTACTCTAATTTAATCCTTCTCTTTCCTAAATTCCAACGGGTCTGTGGATTCTCGTTGGGATTAGAAATAAATGCTCCTGCAACAGCAACCAATACCTAAAACAAAAAAAGAAGCTATGGCAAGGAATCTAGCATCCTTATGATTAACTTTTCCCCAAAAGAAAAACAAAGTTTACTTTTTTTTGTTCCACTTGATAAACACAATCAACCAGCACTTCTTTTGAGCTTATCAGTGTGGTAAGACCACTTTTTACTAAGCCTTGTATTAAAAAATAACTAATTAACTCTACTCTCAAGACCCTTCAATTTTAAGTAATTATATTCTACTAAGAGAAAATGTTTCTCTTGAGTCTATTCTTCAAAGCGTCAAATCTTCTTCACAATGAATACCTTTAAACATATTTTGAGTATCAGAAAACAGATCAGTACAATTGTATCAGTACAATTTACCGAATAGTTTCTCATTAGGTTTAGAACAATGTATGTTATTCCAATGAAAGTCACATGTCCCCTTTCTTCCTAACCCATTTCCTTCTGCATCTCAACTAAGAAGTTCACACATACTATGGAGGAGGTTCCCAGAGAGCCTCTGCTGCAGGTGTTAGAGAAGAGAGATCCAGCTAACTGTAAACATTTCTCACTCAAACTTTTGATATTTTAATATCTGGATGCTTTCTCCCCCCAACCATGCAAATTTCAGTTCTGTTCACATAAATAATGAGTCATTCATTAATAATAATTAGATAAAGAGAATGAATCCAAAATAAAGGTGGGTTCCTTCTCAACCAGGCCCAGCATGGTATCACATTCAGAAAAAAAATAAAAATAAAAATAAAAAAGCATTAAATTTGATACCCATAAAACAGAGAAATGCAGTCTAAATCATTAATCCAGTCCCTTGAAAGATGCCAAAGGGATCACTATACATTATGCTCAAGAGCATTTCCAACTCTCTGTGTACAAGTAGCCCTTAGTATGAATGGTTGCACCAACCATTCTCCCAGTCTTACTCTTGGGGCCGCCCACAAATAGTTCCTCAACTTCAGCCCAACCTGGGTCTTCTCTCCACATCATTTGGGATTTCTCTGAGCTAAGCCTTTCTTCCAATATTAACTATTTACACTTAATATAAATATAAATATAATATAAATATATAATATAAATCTGATAAAATTTAGCCTTTCTTAGTTCCTTTTGATTCCTATTTCTATCCATTTATGCTTTCAACCAAAGCCCATACCCATTTGCTGTCACTGAGAGCCAAAGATCCTTTCGATTCAGGAGATGGGGGAGTGAGAAACTGTGAATATTCATAAACTACTGTTTTTCAATCAGGTCCTGAGGAATGAACAGTGGCTGATCATGGTCTATGAGCATTTCACATTGATTCCCATCCCTTTCTACATAGTCTCCTGTTTAGATGGGGCTTACACAATTAAGTCATTACCAATCAGATGCACTTGCAAGACTTTTGGGAGTCAGGAGGAGGCCATTTTCCTGCTGCTATTGCTGCTGACCAAAAGGGTCAAGGGGACTTGAGGTTTTGTGGCCGGCTCAGGATTCCAGGGTAGGACAGGCAACTGTGGCAGCAACAGAAACCATAGCTGGAGCAGTTTGCTGCTCTTTGGATTCTAGCCACAGTCTAAACCCTTGAAATCAATAGGGCAAAGGGCAGCCCCCCCGACTTCTGTTCCTCCAGGACTTCCAAATCTCCAAATCCGTCTCTTAAATCCTCTCTAACTGAAATCCCTAGAGCAGTTGCTGTGTTCTACCCTGACTCGACCAATATTAGGGTTTATAAAGAACACAAAGCAAAAGGCAAGGAAAGAAAAATAGAGATTTTTCTGCAGGCATTTTGGGCATAAAGAAAACTGTGACAAAGTAAAGTTGGCATCAGCCATCATGAATATGCAAATCAAAACCACAATGAGGCACCATTTCATACTCACTAGGATAACTAGAGATATAAGTCTCTGAATTTGACTCCAAAACTAGAAATCGTAAACAAAAATAGTGAGTAATTTGACTACATAAAACCTTTAGAAGATCTATATAGCCAAAATAAAAACCATATAACAAGATTCAAAGCAAACCATAAACTGGGGAAAATATTTGCAATATTTCTGGCAAAAAGTTAATCTCCTTAAGCTTTAAAAAAATGCCCACAATTTAAAAACCAGAAGACTTATGCTCCAAAAGATAAATGAACAGAGGATATGAATAGGAAATTGACAGAAGAGAAAATCCCAGAATACAGGAGGAAAAATAAATGCAAATGCAAATAAGAAAAACCACAACATACCACTTTCACCCATTAAACTGTTAATTTTTTTTTCTAGGAGCTAATAATATCCATATTTGGGGAGGGAGGAGAGGAAAGGACATGCTCACATCTTTAGAGAGGGCAATTTCACTCTACATATTAAAAGTTTTCAAATGTTTATACATTTTGGCCCAGTAAGTTCATTCCTAAAAATGAATTCTAAGGAAACATTGTTTATAAAAATTTTTTAAAAATTATATACCAGTCAAAAATCCATCAATGTATGCATTAGGAAAAATATACTTTTAGAAAACATCTATTGACATAAAAGGTAGATGCTATATTAATAAATGAAAAAAGGTATATTATAAAATTATACACAGAATATAATTCTTTTTTTGTTTGTTTTAGAGAGTTTGCAAGAGCAGGGTCCCATGAGGAGGGAAGGGCAGAGGGAGAGGGAGAGAGAGAATCCTAAGCAGGTTTCATGCCTAGCATGGGGCTCCATCTCAAGACCCTGAGATCATGACCTGAGGCAAAATCAAGAGTTAGTCGCTTAACCAACTAAGCCACCCAGGTGCCCCCAAAATATAATTCTTATAGTCAGAGAACACTCATGATAATAGCAGTACTAATAGCTGACATCTATAAACATTACATTCATTATGTGTTTGGCATTGTTTTAAATCCACTGCATATATTAACTACCTCATTTAATTTTCACAACAATGCCATGAAGCAGTTACTATTACTGTCTATATTTTATAAGTGGGGAACATGAGTCACCAAGAACACAAGTAACTTGCCCAAGGCGAAACAGTATTTGGACCCAGGCGACCAGACTCCAGCTCTGACACTTTTAACGGCACTGCTAATTCCTGAATTATGAGATTATCAGACTAGAATAGATTGTCAGTTTTTAGTAAGAAATTCCTCCCAAATATTAATAATTTTTGCTTCTGAGAAATATGATTATGGGTGATATTTATTTTCTTATGTTTATTACCTAAATTTTCTAACTTTTCAACAAGAACATAAACTTTCATAAGAGGAAGTAGACATGGGTTCCTACAACCCATTCTTTCCATTCTTTTCTTATCAATAGGTAAGAAGATAATTATTCTAAAAACCACTACTTTCCGCCAAGAGAAAGACCACTCAAATAAAGCCAAAGTATTATTTTAAATATTTGCTACCTACTTTTAAAAGCAAGGAAGTCCACAGGGGCAGAGCAAGATGGCGGAGGAGTAGGAGACCTGGATTTCATCTGGTCTCAGGCATTCAGCTAGATAGGGATCAAACCATTCTGAACACCTACAAACTCAACAGGAGATCGAAGAAAAGAATAGCAACAACTCTCTGAACAGAAAAGCGACCACTTTCTGGAAGGTAGGACGTGCGGAGAAGTGAATCCGAGGCGTTATTCGGGAGGATAGACGGCGGGGGAGGGGCCTCCGTCGGTGGCTTCTGGCAAGTGATAGAGCCGCGGAGCACAAAATCAGAACTTTTAGAAGTCTGCTCCGCTGAGGGACATCACTCTGGTGGCGAAGTGGGGGGTGGAACCCTCGTGGGACAGTGTGGTCTCAGGACCCTCGGGGTCACAGAAAGACCGGGGGTGCCTGAGTACGGCAGAGCTCCCAGGTATCGGAGCAGGGAAGCCGGCTGCAGAGACGGAGCCGAGGAGCGGGCTCTCAGCTCGGGGTTGCCATAAACCGTGATCCGCGGCACAGTCGGGCCACTGCTCCTCCAGCAGGGACCCAACAAGCGGCAGATCCGGGGAGACTCCCCTTCCTCCCCCGGGAGGAGCGGTGCGGGAGTGCACCGCAGGGATCTGCTGGGCTTGAAGACTCCACACGGAGTCGGGTGCTGGAGATAGAAATGCGCGGTCACAGGCCGGGTGAGCACGGAGTGCGGCCGGAGACCGGGGAGACGGGAGTGACTGACTGCTTTTCTCTGGGGGCGCACTGAGGAGCGGGGCCCCGAGTTCTCGGCTCCTCCGGGGCGGAGACTGGGAGGCCGCCATTTTCACTCGGCCTCCAAAGCTGTACGGAAAGCTTGCAGGGAACAAAAGCTCCCGAGAGCAAACCCGAGCAGGTTACTTAGCCCGGACCCACAAGGGCGGGGCAATTCTGCCTCCGGCAAAGACATTTGGGAACCACGGCAACAGGCCCCTCCCCCAGAAGATCAGCGAGAACAGCCAGCCAAGACCAAGTTTACCGATCAATGAGAATGGCAGAACTCTAGCCCTAGAGGAATAATGCACATAGAATTCATGGCTTTTTTTCCCCAAGATTCTTTAGTCTTTCAAAGTTAATTTTTTTTTATAACTTTTTTTTTAATTTTTCTTTTTCCCTTTTTCAACCAACATCTTATCAATCCCCTTTTTAAAAAACATTTTTATTTTTCAATTTTAGAGTCATATTCTATCCCTTCATCATATCAAACCTGATTTTTGTACATATAATTTTTTCTTTCTTTAAAATTTTGGGAGGCACTTTCTTCTAACAGACCAAAATACACCCAAAATCTAGTGTGTGGCACTGATCTATGCACCAGCCTGATCATATCTGATCATATTCTGTTTTTTTTGTTTTGTTCTGTTTTTGTTTGTTTTTATCTTTTTCTTTTTCTTTTTTTTTTTTTCTTTTTCTTTTTTCTTTCTTTCCCTTTCTCTCCCCCCGGCTTCAGATCTTTTCTGATTTGTTTAGAGTATACTTTCTGGGGATGTTGTTACCCTGTTAGCATTTTGTTCTCTCATTGACCTATTCTCCTCTGGACAAAATGACAAGATGGAAAAAATCACCTCAAAAAAAAGAACAAGAGGTAGTACTGACTGCCAGGGACCTACTCAATATTGACATTAGTACAATGTCAGATCTAGAGTTCAGAATCATGACTTTAAAGATACTAGCTGGGCTTGAAAAAAGCATGGAAGTTATTAGAGAAATGCTTTCTGGAGAAATAAAAGAACTAAAATCTAACCAAGTCGAAATCAAAAAGGCTATTAATGAGGTGCAATCAAAAATGGGGGCACGAACTGCTAGGATAAATGAGGCAGAAGAGAGAATCAGTGAGATAGAAGACCAAATGATGGAAAATAAAAGAGTTGAGAAAAAGAGAGATAAACAACTACTGGATCACAAGGGCAGAATTCGAGAGATAAGTGATACCATAAGATGAAACAACATTAGAATAATTGGGATCCCAGAAGAAGAAGAAAGAGAGAGAGGGGCAGAAGGTATATTGGAGCAAATTATAGCAGAGAACTTCCCTAATTTGGGGAAGGAAACAGGCATCAAAATCCTGGAAGCACAGAGAACCCCCCTCAAAATCAATAAAAATAGGTCAACACCCCGACATCTAATAGTAAAACTTAAAAGTCTCAGAGACAAAGAGAAAATCCTGAAAGCAGCTCGGGAGAAGAGATCTGTAACCTACAATGGTAGAAACATTAGATTGGCAACAGACCTATCCACAGAGACCTGGCAGGCCAGAAACGACTGGCATGATATATTCAGAGCACTAAATGAGAAAAATATGCAGCCAAGAATACTATATCCAGCTAGGCTGTCACTGAAAATAGAAGGAGAGATAAAAAGCTTCCAGGACAAACAAAAACTAAAGGAATTTGCTAACACAAAACCAGCCCTAAAAGAAATATTGAAAGGGGTCCTCTAAGCAAAGAGAGAGCCTAAAAACAACATAGACCAGAAAGGAACACAGACAATATACAGTAACAGTCACCTTACAGGCAATACAATGGCACTAAATTAATATCTTTCAATAGTTACCCTGAATGTAAATGGGCTAAATGCCCCAATCAAAAGACACAGGGTCAGATTGGATAAAAAAACAAGACCCATCGATATGCTGTCTGCAAGAGACTCATTTTAGATCCCAAAGACACCTCCAGATTGAAAGTGAGGGGGTGGAAAACCATTTACCATGCTAATGGACACCAAAAGAAAGCTGGGGTGGCAATCCTTATATCAGACAAATTAGATTTTAAACAAAGACTGTAATAAGAGATGAGGAAGGACACTATATCCTACTTAAAGGGTCTATCCAACAAGAAGATCTAACAATTGTAAATATCTATGCCCCTAACAAGGGAGCGGCCAATTATATAAGGCAATTAATAACAAAAGCAAAGAAACACATCGACAACAATACAATAATAGTGGGGGACTTTAACACACCCTTCACTGAAATGGACAGATTGTCTAAGCAAAAGAGCAACAAGGAAATAAAGATTTTAAATGACACACTGGACCAAATGGACTTCACAGACATATTCAGAACATTCCATCCCAAAGCAACGGAATACACATTCTTCTCTAGTGCCCATGGAACATTTTCCAGAATAGATCACATCCTAGGTCACAAATCAGGTCTCAACCGGTACCAAAAGATTGGGATCATTCCCTGTATTTTCAGACCACAATGCTTTGAAACTAGAACTCAATCACAAGAGGAAAGTCAGAAAGAACTCAAATACATGGAGGCTAAAGAGCATCCTACTAAAGAATGAGTGGGTCAACCAGGAAATTAAAGAAGAATTAAAAAAATTCATGGAAACCAATGAAAATGAAAACACAACTGTTCAAAACCTTTGGGATGCAGCAAAGGCAGTCCTAAGAGGAAACTATATAGCAATACAAGCCTTTCTCAAGAAACAAGAAAGGTCTCAAATACACAACCTAACCCTACACCTAAAGGAGCTGGAGAAAGAACAGCAAATAAAGCCTAAACCCAGCAGGAGAAGAGAAATAATAAGGATCAGAGCAGAAATCAATGAAATAGAAACCAAAAGAACAGGAGAACAGATCAACGAAACTAGGAGCTGGTTTTTTGAAAGAATTAACAAGATTGATAAACCTCTGGCCAGACTTATCAAAAAGAAAAGAGAAATGACCCAAATCAACAAAATCATGAATGAAAGAGGAGAGATCACAACCAACACCAAAGAAATACAAACAATTATAAGAACATACTATGAGCAACTATATGCTAGCAAATTAGATAACCTGGAAGAAATGGATGCATTCCTAGAGATGTATCAACTACAAAACTGAACCAGGAAGAAATAGAAAACCTGAACAGACCTATAACCACTAAGGAAATTGAAGCAGTCATCAAAAATCTCCCAACAAACAAAAGCCCAGGGCCAGATGGCTTCCCAGGGGAATTCTACCATACATTTAAAGAAGAATTAATACCTATTCTTCTGAAACTGTTCCAAAAAATAGAAATGGAAGGAAAACTTCCAAACTCGTTTTATGAGGCCACCATTACCTTGATCCCCAAACCAAACAAAGACCCCATCAAAAAGGAGAATTACAGACCAATATCCTTGATGGACATGGATGCAAAAATTCTCACCAAAATACTAGCCAATAGGATCCAACAGTACATTAAAAGGATTATTCACCACGACCAAGTGGGATTTATCCCTGGGCTGCAAGGTTGGTTCAACATCCGCAAAGCAATCAACGTGATACAATACATTAATAAAAGAAAGAACAAGAATCATATGATCCTCTCCATAGATGCAGAAAAAGCATTTGACAAAGTACAGCATCCTTTCTTGATCAAAACTCTTCAGAGTATAGGCATAGAGGGTACATACCTCAATATCATAAAAGCCATCTATGAAAAACCTACAGCGAATATCATTCTCAATGGGGAAAAACTGAGAGCTTTCCCCCTAAGGTCAGGAACGCAGCAGGGATGTCCACTATCACCACTGCTATTCAACATAGTATTAGAAGTCCTAGCCACAGCAATCAGACAACAAAAAGAAATCAAAGGCATCCCAATCGGCAAAGAAGAAGTCAAACTCTCACTCTTTGCAGATGATATGATACTTTATGTGGAAAACCCAGAAGACTCCACCCCAAAACTGCTAGAATTCATACAGGAATTCAGTCAAGTGGCAGGATATAAAATCAATGCACAGAAATCAGTGGCATTCCTATACACCAACAATAAGACAGAAAAAAGAGAAATTAAGACGTCGATCCCATTTACAATTGCACCCAAAACCATAAGATACCTAGGAATAAATCTAACCAAAGAGGCAAAGGATCTGTACTCAGAAAACTATAAAATACTCATGAAAGAAATTGAGGAAGACACAAGAAATGGAAAAATATTCCATGCTCATGGATTGGAAGAACAAATATTGTGAAGATGTCAATGCTACCTAGACCAATCTACACATTCAATGCAATCCCCATCAAAATACCATCCACTTTTTTCAAAGAAATGGAACAAATAATCCTAAAATTTGTATGGAACCAGAAAAGACCCCGAACAGCCAGAGGAATGTTGAAAAAGGAAAGCAAAGCTGGCGGCATCACAATTCCGGACTTCCAGCTCTACTACAAAGCTGTCATCATCAAGACAGTATGGTACTGGCACAAAAACAGACACATAGATCAATGGAACAGAATAGAGAGCCCAGAAATGGACCCTCAACTCTGTGGTCAACTAATCTTTGACAAAGCAGGAAAGAATGTCCAATGGAAAAAAGACAGTCTCTTCAACAAATGGTGTTGGGAAAATTGGACAGCCCCATGCAGAAGAATGAAACTGGACCATTTCCTTACACCACACACAAAAATAGACTCCAAATGGTTGAAAGACCTCAATGTGAGACAGGAGTCCATCAAAATCCTAAAGGAGAACACAGGCAGCAACCTCTTCGACCTCAGCCACAGCAACTTCTTCCTAGAAACGTCGCCAAAGGCAAGAGAAGCAAGGGCAAAAATGAACTCTTGGGACTTCATCAAGATAAAAAGCTTTTGCACAGCAAAAGAAACAGTCAACAAAACCAAAACCGACAGAATGGGAGAAGATATTTGCAAATGACATAATCAGATAAAGGGCTAGTATCCAAAATCTATAAAGAACTCATCAAACTCAACACCCAAAGAACAAATAATCCAATCAAGAAATGGGCAGAAGACATGAACAGACACTTTTCCAAAGAAGACATCCAAATGGCCAAAAGACACATGAAAAAGTGCTCAACATCACTCGGCATCAGGGAAATCCAAAGCAAAACCTCAATGAGATACCACCTCACACCAGTCAGAATGGCTAAAATTAACAAGTCAGGAAATGACAGATGTTGGCAGGGATGCAGAGAAAGGGGAACCCTCCTACACTGTTGGTGGGAATGCAAGCTGGTGCAACTACTCTGGAAAACAGTATGGAGGTTCCTCAAAAAGTTGAAAATAGAGCTACCATACAATCCAGCAATTGCACTACTGGGTATTTACCCCAAAGATACAAATGTAGGGATCCGAAGGGGTACATGCACCCCGATGTTTATAGCAGCAATGTCCACAATAGCCAAACTATGGAAAGAGCCAAGATGTCCATCGACAGATGAATGGATAAAGAAGAGGTGGTATATATATATACAATGGAATATTATGCAGCCATCAAAAGGAATGAGATCTTGCCATTTGCAACGACGTGGATGGAACTGGAGGGTGTTATGCTGAGCGAAATAAGTCAATCAGAGAAAGATGTATCATATGACCTCACTGATATGAGGAATTCTTAATCTCAGGAAACAAACTGAGGGTTGCTGGAGTGGGGGGTGGGGTGGGAGGCATGGGGTGGCTGGGTGATAGACATTGGGGAAGGTATGTGCTATGGTGAGCGCTGTGAATTGTGCAAGACTGTTGAATCACAGATCTGTACCTCTGAAACAAATAATGCAATATATGTTAAGAAAAAAAAAAAGAAGAAGATAGCAGGAGGGGAAGAATGAAGGGGGGGAAATCGGAGGGGGAGATGAACCATGAGAGACGATGGACTCTGAAAAACAAACTGAGGGTTCTAGAGGGGAGGGGGGTGGGAGGATGGGTTGCCTGGTGATGGGTATTAAAGAGGGCACATTCTGCATGGAGCACTGGGTGTTATGCACAAACAATGAATCATGGAACACTACATAGAAAACTAATGATGTGATGTATGGTGATTAACATAGCAATAAAAAATTAAATATAAAAAAATAGCTACAAATGTAACAATACTCTAAAAAAAAAAAAAAAAAAAAGCAAGGAAGTCCACCCTTCTGGATTTCAGTGTTCTCTTTCACATGAAGTAAAGGTGAACACAAGTGGGGAGGGAGCAGAAGTGAGCCGGGGACATGGTTTTAATCTGTTATGAGCTAGTAAAAACTTCATCTCCTTATGGAAGTTGTTTTATTTATTCATTCATTCTCAAACTTAAATTCAGAAGTTTAGAAATTATATTAAAATCAAAATGGATCAAAGGGCCAGATGTTGCAGGCAGGATGACTAATCAAACAGAGCCTGGGTAATGTGCTCCACGCGCCTTGTTCAATGGGAAGTAATTACTCTAACATTAGCTTTACAGTGTTTAAACAACCATTTCATTATATTTTTTCTCCACTGATGAAATTTTCTCGGCATTTCTAATGCATCATTACATCTGCATTGCATTTAGATAATGCACAGCATTGCTACCCATTAAAAAGTCCCTATTTTTTTCCATACCTTAATAAATCTAATTTGGCTTTATTTGCATAAAGTTTGATAAAGAGTGATTAGTCCTCTTATGAATAGTGTACCTTGGATGGAAACATCCCATCTATCACTTGGCCAAAACAGTTGTTCACAAAGTTATAAGTGGAACCCCAAGCATAGCCACCTAAAAGCATAAAATTGTAACACAAACATCATTGGAGAATTACTGTCCATGCTTTTTATGACTGCTGAGAGGTGGATATGATAATCACGGGACCATTTAAGCCACTCTGCCTCTTGTTCCTAAATATATAGCTTGAGGAATTATAACACAGAACAACAACATCAAGAATAAAAAACTCACATTTTTAGCCTTCTATTTTGATATTCACATTCACCCTCAACACATGGCTAGAGACTTAGGACATTTTAGCCCTTGCCCAAGTAAATGGGCTGTAAAGTAATCTCAGGAAGATATTAGCTAAGATGAAAACCTCAGCTAGGGTATCAGATATGCCAGGCAATCACTTATTGAAACTCAAACTGTGCTAAGTTCTCAGGGGAAATTTTTTTAAGCACTGCAAATAAATGGATTGTGTTGGTGAGCTATTATGCGGTGACACTGATTCTGCCTTTTGAACTTAGGGTTTGGATAACAGAAAGTCAAATCACCAAACAAGTGTCCTTGGGAAATCAGAAGAGGAAAGCAGGAGGTCCTAAAAAGAAAGAGAACATCAACCGAAGTGAATTCACCATATTCTGAATTTGCACTAGAGATGCTGATCCTGGGAATGGAGTGGGGAGAGCAACCCCTCAGTTAAGTCTTGGGGCAGAATGAAGCATCACAAAAATAAATTCCAAGTGGTTGGGTTCTCCCTCATGAGTCAACGATTCACTGTTCAATTCTATGCTGCTATTCACACACTGAAACACAAACCACCAGTATTCACTTCCATAGTGGGAATTTAAAAAAAAAACAAAAACCTGTGAATTGCAGAATTTACTAAAACCAAGTTCAGAGTCATGTATTCAGAGCCCTGAACCTTCCCCTCCCACACATCTCTCCCTTCTGTTCCCCCTTCTCCACTATTTCCTCTAGTTCTTGAGGACCCCCAGAGGGCCTCTGTCTACAACTCACTTGAGAGTCCTGCTCTGTCTACTCCACTTCATCCCATCCCTTGCTGAACAAGGTATGAATCCTAACATAATGAAAGTAATTACAAAGTTCTCTACTCAATTTTGTGAAACTTAATGTCCACTAGGCTAATGACCAATGATGGGCAAGGGAGTCAAGGACAGGTTGCATATTCTTAAGTGATAAAACCTATTATAGAGATGAACTTGGCTCTAAACCCTAGCCACCTAAGTAATTAATAATGGAATCTTTAAGGTATGAGAAGTCTCAGAATTATGAGGGTGACATGATCAAGTATGTTATTGCTCTTTCCTACATTATTTTCATCATAACTTTGCTGTATTATTTCCCATCTCAACAAATAATCCCTTGACTCACATCTCTCCACAGGTTGGCCCATTTCTCTCCTCCCTTCATAGAAAAGCTTTCTACAGCTCTCATCTATCTGTTATGATAAAGATTTTGTCCCCCATTTCATTAGAAAGGACTTCTATCAAAGTAACCATGAACCTCCATCCTAACAAGCCCCTTTTTCTGCCCTCATTTTAGTCAATTTCTGAGAAGCCTTTGCCACAAGTGAACACCCCCTAGGTGTGAGGACATTTCAGTATTCAGTTGTGGGCCCCCCTCTTCTCTGTCCACTCTCCCCCTAGGTGATCCTATCTCAGAATGTCTCCTGCTGTACCTTTTGATTGTATGTATAGGAGCAATGAGTCAGTACTGGGAGGACACTATAGAAATACTGTGATGTATTAACTTATAAACTTACTATAAATACTTCCTTCTCTTCAGTCAAGTTATACCAGGATATTATCTGAGTCCCATAGTAGGTTGAACATCACGTGACCCACAAAATCTCCTAGGAGATCCAGCCAAGACATCTCTAGTCTTCCCCATCCTTTTATCTTATTTCAGAATCCTAATGGATGGGCCATGATGACTCAAAAAAGCAGACAGTATTATCAGTCTTTAGATTCAGTCCTCACATCTTTCAATCAGGGACCTCCTTTATACGAGGTTCTAATAAGGATTAAGCAAAGAAAGCTCAAATCAAAAATTTTGCATGTATAAGCACTCAAATAAATGCTCATTCCTTTGACTCTTACAAATGCGAATTTTGAAGAGAAAAATATCTCTAGCCAACGTGATCAGGAAACCTTAAAGAAATAGCTAGCTTTGGGCGCCTGGGTGGCTCAGTCATTAAGCATCTGCCTTCGACTCAGGTCATGATCCCAGAGTCCTGGGATCGAGTCCCACATCAGGCACCCTGCCCGGCAGGAAGCCTGTTTCTCCCTCTCCCACTCCCCCTGCTTGTGTTCCTGCTCTCGCTATCTCTGTCTCTGTCAAATAAATAAATAAAATCTTTTTAAAAAAAAAGAAAGAAACAGCTAGCTTTAAGATGGATTTTGAAAACTGGATAGAATTTCAAAAAGAATTCATAAACAAATGCATGAAAGAGAAGAACAAAGGAAACATGGAGAGAGATAAGTGTATGAGATTGGCTGGAGCACAGAGTTGGAGGTCAGTCTAATTCGGGAAAGATATATAAAATGCCAGGGTTTCTCTCATCCATCCTCACAGGACCCTAGAGTCCCAAAGCTGCAATCTAGACCTATAATATCTGCTGACAGAACTCGATGACACCAACTGACCTCTCTGATCTCAGCCTGTTGCCTATGACTTTGATTCCTGCCAACTCTTCAGCTTAGCCATCCTGATTTCCTCTTCTTGCCTGCTTCTGTGGTCTTTCCAATCACTTGTCCTGTTTAGAGCTCTACCATGCTCTAATCCCAGCCCTTGCTCAGGTCTGCCCTAACCTCAGCAACCAAGTCATTCCCTTGCCTCTTCAGAAAGTGAATCCCAAAGAGAACAATATTTCTCTGGTCCAACAGCACAGAGCCCACCAGTAGGGAAGCAAACGCAATGGTCCCTGTTTGAGGGAGAAATTGTCTGATCTCCAATAAAAGGACAGGAATAATGGCATGCACGTGTGTAGAAGAAAAAGACTAAGAATTTAAAATTAATGTAATTGATTGGCTATAGCTCCAAAAATGAAAGTGAGCCCCTGGGAGTAGAAAAAGGGCAACAGAAATAGGGAAATAAAGAAAAGAAACCAGGGAAAGAAAATGAGCTTAGCTCTGGAACACTTTGCTCATTTCCCAATACCCAGTAAATATGCAATAAATATTTGTTGATTTATTAAATAAAACAGGTTTGAGCTCTGACTAGATGAAGTTTTGCTTATTTGCATTACAATATATCATAATCTCCAGACCTAACTGTTTACATTTTTAATTTGAACTCTAAAAATGCAGCTGTCATTTTAGTACACCAAATCAGAATAACAACTATTGGCTACCTGGCTTTGTTCTCACTTCAACTCTTTGGGAAATGTACCCCAGTGGAGTTCAGTGGAGGAAGTCACTGCAGATGTGGTGGAAATAGCAAGAGAACTAGAATTGGAAGTGGAGCCTGAAGATGGGACTGAATCGCTGCAATCTCATGATAAAACTGTATTGGGTAAGGAGTTGCTTCTTTTGGATGAGCAAAGAAAGTAGTTTCTTGAGATGGAATCCACTCCTGGGGGAGATGGCGTGAAGACTGTTGAAATGACAGCAAAGGATTTAGAACATGACATACCCTTAGTTGATAGAGCAGTAGCAGGGTTTGAGAGGATTGACTCCAATTTTGGAAGAAGTTCTACTGTGGGTAAAATGCTATCAAACAGAGTCACATGCTACAAGAAATTATCCCTGAAAGAAGTCTCACTCAGTGCAGCAAATGTCACTGTTGTCTTATTTTAAGAAATAAGACAGCCCCCCAAACCTTCAGCAATCACCAGTTTGATCAGTCAGCAGCCATCTACATGGAGGCAACACCGTCCACCAGAAAAAGATTACAACTCACTGAAAGCTGTTATGATGGTTAGCATTTTTTATCAATAAAGTATTTTTAAATTAAGGCCAAACCAGAAGTGGTAGGGAGTGCTCCCCTGACAGAAGCCAGAGGAAAGATTACATAGAGAAAGTGACAAAGAAAGGAAATCGACTGGTGGCTATGGCTTAATGCCTAGTTGGCTGTTTGTGATTGGTTGTCCTACCATTTTGATTGGATAACCTTGAGACATTTATTTACAGGCTTAGATTTTGGTTAGCTTATGTAGGCTACCACAGCATTACATCGACATCAGTGTAATGGCTTTCTTGTTTAATTAAACCCTTCTTTTCTTTACTTCCATCCTTCTTCTTCTCCCTCCTTTCTTTCTTTTCAATGGGATCCATGTAGCTTTTAAAAATTTAATCCTTAATAAGATTATTTTGAGTTTCTTATCATTTCAAATAAAGCTCACTACTTGAGCTACAATTTAAAAAGCCATACAAACAAAAATCTAAGTACAACCACCATAAACTTACCTTTTGCCACAGCTGGTGAAACCTAAGGATTCCTTGTTGGGAATGTTTCTGGATTCCAGGTTAAGGTTAGCTATTGAGCCTGGAGAGAATAAGTGCTTTTATTCTGAAATGTGAAGCACTGCAGTTCAGAAATCCCTTCCTTCGATACTGAAAAATGGATGTTTTTCTAGGCTTAGTGGTTTTATATTTCTGGCTTTACAGGAGTGTCTCTGTATTCCAGGTGAAATCAGTTACATTCATTGACATTCCCACTACAATGAATGAGATCCACTGGGATAGGGAGATCTGAAGAGAGGGAGAGACACAGGTGAACATCCAGGTGATGGAGCAGTCAGAACACACACAATATTTTTCAGTTAAGTTCACGGTCTTATATGGGCAAGGTTCATGGTGTCCCCAAATAATTACAGTAGTGACCTCCAAAATCACTGATCACAGATCACTGCAACAAACATAATAATGAGAAAGACTGAAATATTATGAGGATGAGCAAAATGAGACACAGAGACATGAAATGAGCAAACGCTGCTGGAAAAATGGCACCAAAGACTTGTTTGATGCACCTTCAATTTGTTAAAAAAAAAAAAAAAAAAAAAATGTGTTTGTGAAGCACAATCCAGTGAAGCGAAATAAAACAAAGTATGCCTATATTTTAAAGTGTTTTCCATCTGTGTTTGTTGCCTTGATGATTTTACTCCCTTTCCTATTTGTCACATATTTCTAAAAATTGCAACAACCTCCTCCAAAACAGGGGACCCTGCATCTCAGGATGTATTCTGATTTAGGTACTTAGTCTTGCCTACCATCTCTCCTGGATAATGAGCTCCAGAAAGGAAGTGAACACATGACTGAAGCATGGTAGGCATTCCAGAAACTAAACAACTTCCTGGAGGAATAAAAAGATGAAAATGGCTGTGTTCTGAAGCAAATGAACTCCAAATGATACATCATACATACTCTGGGTTTCCCAAACTTCAGTTATCTGCATTCTACCATAGTATTTTCATATCACTCACTGGTTGTACTAAACAAGATTTCTTTGAAAGTTTCATATGAATACAGAAAATGGAAAGACAATATCAACTGATGAAAGTAGACAACGACTATGAAAACAAATACAATAAATGTTCGATTTCTTTACTTGGTAGATGGTTGCATGAGAATTTGCTTTGAAATTATTTTTTATCACAGTTTTACTGAGATGTAATTCACAACCATACAATTCACTCTTTTACAATATACAAACCAATGGATTTTAGTATATGCAAAGACTTGTCTGCCTTGATGCACATAAAGGCTTCTTCTCAATCCAGACTGGGATTGGTTTGCTGTTCAAGTCCAACAAATCTTGTACATGGCTCTCTCCTTAAAGGAGATGAAATTTAGATTGCAGTGAATGTCTGTAAATCAGATATTCCATAGTGTGGTTGTGCATCTTAATCAATTAAACGAGGTTTCAGTGAGTATTTGCAGTACTGGGGAGAATAAAGGAAAGAGTCCTGCATTTTTTGCCCTCACAGTTTTGAAGTTCACACTGTATGCATTTCCCTTTTCTCATGCAGAATCATAGGTGAGTGACAGTTCTACATCATAGAAGCTTCCCAAACATCAGTCCCCAGTGGGACCCTGATTAGAGTATTTCTTTCCCTTGGGTGGGTAAAATCCAGTCTTCCTTAGTTCAAGGGTATGCATCAAACACTAAGCTGCTAGAGTCCACCTGTCAAGGATCACAAGTTCTCTGATTAAAAAATAAAGCCCATTCATGGAACTAGGGCTTGCCTGCCAGCAGGCTCTTTGCCACTGCTTATTATGAAAACTGGCAAAGAAGTGGGCAGAAAAATCATTCTTCACCTTAACAGATGAGTCTCCCCTCACAAAATAGATGAATTTAGAACACCTTCTTAGTCAGACTCATAAAGGCAAAGGTACAGGGGATTTTATGGAAAATGCTGACCTCCTAAGAATTAGTTTTTAAATTGAATTTTCTACTCTTCAGATATTTGATAAACCCCTTGCCTCTCCCATTAAAGGTCATGCCAGAAGGTAACATATATGGTTATTCACATTGATCATCCACCTGGGCCATGGTTTACTCCTGCCAAGTTTATAGCTGAAGTTCAACCGCAAATAAAAATGTTCCGTTATTAGGAAATAACTTACAAATAAACATCCTCTAATTTTAAAAATGCTTCCCAACTTTAATTTTTCTTTTATATTCTAATGGACTATACTTTAATAAAAACCAAATAATTGAACATGTGAGTTCTGGGGAATGGTGCAGAGGATTTTAGTAGCCACTCAAGAGGGCTGGGCATGGAGCCAGGTTCTCCTGCTACAAGTCCTGGCTCTGTCATCAAGTGTAACGTAAGTTCCTGACATTAAGGTTTTGAGTGCCAAGGCATCCATTTCAAAGATATCCATCTCGAGTAAACAAGCTCCCAGCTATGGCACCCAGCTACTCGAAAACCAACCAGACACCCCCAAGCATGAAGTTCCCTTTTAGAAATCCCTGGGTAACCTAAATAACTGACCAATTGAGTGACCCCACTTCTTCCTTCCTGCTCTTATGTTTTAAATTTGCTAATAAAGAGTGAACCCTCAAAACCCTAACCCTTGACCCCAAGAAAAGCAGGACCCCGAGTCCAAGCTCCCTCTCTCTCCCTACCCTTGACTTCAACCTCACTGTGTGGTCCTCAGGCATGCCATGTGCCCTATAGGACCTGTGAGTAATAAGCCTTGCTATTTCAAAGTTCCCTGATGGCCGTGGCTGAGATGCATCCTATAATTGTAAGAACCACAAGGTTCGGTCCAATGTCAGCTCTGGTCCAGGAAATGTCTGTGGGTCTTGCCACAAGGAAAACAGGCTCAGGCAAGTGCCTCAGGTATTTCTAGCTGAACAGCATGTCCATCAATAGGCTGAGACAGACACAAGTCATTCTCCAACTTCTCTGAATTAGAACTTATATAATCCCCTGATGGATGCCTGGGTGGCTCAGTTGGTTAAGTGTCTGCCTTTGGCTCAGGTCATGATCCCAGGGTCCTGGGATTGAGTCCTGCATCAGGCTCCCTGCTCAGCGGGGAGCCTGCTTCTCCCTCTGCTGCTCCCCCTGCTTGTGCTCTCTCTCTCTCTCTCTGTCAAATAAATAAAGTCTTTAAAAAAAAAGAGAGAATTTTTATAATCCCCTGAAATGAGAAAAAGATGATCGCTAATAAGCAGTTTAGCCTGGGATCGGCAATGGAACTGACATCACAGCTGGTTTCTATTAAGTGAAGGAATGAGTTTTGATAATACACTATATCGAAGGTATGTTTATATTTGTTTGTAAGTTACTACGTAGAGATTTACAACTGTGGAGTCACATTTGACATCTGAGCAACATAAGTGAACCGGAGGTGTGATGGATAATTGAAATGTTTCTGAAATGCAAGAACAATATAAACACGAGTTTAATGTGATAAATACATGTAAGCATACCTAAGAGATACAGCTTGTCTAATAAAGTTTGTTTCAGGAGCCAATACTATTTCTACACTTTAAAGTATAATGGAAAACTACAGACATAACTTCAGAAAAAAACACTGTGGGATTTTCACAATCAGCTCATGTTCATTTTAAGAAGCAACGTGACAATCAGTCACTCATGGGCATGTCTGGGTTCCTGAATGTCTCCTTTATCCTATTTACCATCCACAAAACCTGGACCTCGAATTTAGCATAATTTGCAGTTCAGTTTTAACTTTAGATTTCCAACATTTTTACACCTCAGTATTGCTTTCTGTTTTCTGAAATGAATGTATAATCTATGCATACAAATCAAACATCAGACAAAATTCTCCACACTTCAGGCCTATTTTAATTCCCCTTTCTAAAAACTAGTTTAAATGTGCCACACAACTAATGTCACAATCTGGCACTTTGCAGCTGTATTGGTTGAATATATGTTTACATTCTTTAAAAATACTGCCTTTTCACATGTATGTTTCCTGATGGCTTAGAAACCAAATGATTAACAAACCAAATCTTTAAAGAAACTGGAGAAAAGAGCATATCACCTGGTACCTTTTCAGAATATGAGCCCCACAAGTACCTTCAAAAACCCCAAACTCTGAGGGGGACTCTAACTCAGATTTCATTTTCAAGGGAATGTAATATGGGGTGATATTATTATCAGTTGCCTACTTAGATAACTTTTCCAAGTACAAGAGCTTTTAATTTTCCAGCCAACACAGTCTAATTTTTCCTCTCACAAAAACAAGAGCCATAAATTACATCCTGAATTTCTATTCCTTGATCCCATTCTGGCCTCCAGCCTTTTGCCTCTGAGATTTAACACAGTTCATCCTCTGACATGTCCAGTCTTTGCTAAATACATAAAGGTGGGTACTTGAACCACGGTGGTTCAACATCCAGAGCAATCTTTGGGGCAGGAAGCCAATCAGGGTTCCTTGGAAATCCTGGTTTGTGGAAGGAGTAGCCCTCTGTCTTCACCATGTCAATGTGGGGAGGATCCCTTCAGCAATTTCAAGGTATTTATACAAGAAGATCTTTTCAAAAGTATTGGCCTAGGATCAAAGTGAAGTCATAACTAAAGACTCACAGTCTTGAGGTTACACAAGTCATGCTTAAGAAATCAAAAAGACTACCATGGGAGAGAGGTATTCATGAGAGAACACAGGATGTTAGAAAGTGTGGGGGTGGGGGGGCGGTGCACAGCTAAAGGAAGCGAAAACAAAATGCACAGCTCCGGAGAACAAGAAAGAAACACTTAGAACCTCTAGGTTATTCTATGTGGGCCAGCAACACAATTCTGGACAAAGATTCAGCTGCCTTGGCTGGCCAGGCTAGGTTTTTGCACACTCAGCTGGCAATCTTCAAGAACAATTGTCCAGCTTTCTGTTGGGAGGAAATGCACCTCTAGCTAACTCTACCTCAGCTTCTCTCTGCCGGTTCGAAAATACTAGGCAGGCAGCTTTTGTCTACTGAAGAATGAAGACAGTATAAAACATCTGCCATAATGGAAAGCAGTTTGAAATGCAAGGTTGTTCAAATGGCAAAGGCATTTTTCAAGACTGGCACTAGAACTGGGTCGAGAATTTCTACTTCCAGGCTCAGCAGTTCCCTCCAAGAGAAAGCATGTCTATACCACTGCCCTGTATGACCATGACCTTCTCAAGCACAGCTAGTTCCCACCGGATACTGTGGCCAACGTCTAAGAATTTTAATTAGCCAAAACAATCTTTGATATTATAAAAATCTTGCAAATTGAAACAACAGTGCTTCTTACCAGTTAATTACATATATATCAGCCGTTTGAATAGATACACCTTGCTCTTCACCCACTCCTTCCATCTCTTGTATTGTTAAGTCAACCCTGATGGGCACTAGTCACTTAGAAGGCATGCAAGTATCTAACCGCCATCTGCTCATTCCACAGTTACTGCCATTGCTCAGGGTGGCAGCCACCCAGGATGGTAGGAAGGCATAACTAAAGGGCAAATTAGGCTCTCAGGAATAGAGCCAGGTAGTTTCCGACTCTTCATGAGGCTGATTGTAATTGTAGGCAGGGTTGTAATAGGAAGAAGTGGGAGGGCAATGTGAAGCAAGCTGGACAGAAAGAACCAAAAGCCTGACTTGTGGCCACAAAAACCACGGCCTTCTGTCAACCTGGAGGTCAAGGAGGTTTCTGCATCAGAGAAGCCCTCCAAGAGGCCAATACCAGAACAAAGTGCAAGCTCCACCAGCCAAAGATGGCAATTTGAGGCAAATGGGAAATGCATGTGTCCCTGGGAAGACCCACTGACAAACCAGAGCTGGACAGGGTCTGGAGTCTGTACAGAGGAAAGGTTTTCCAACTTAGCCAGGGACGAATGTCCAGGGGAGACTCAGGCCTTAATACAGAAGAGGCCCAAGGCGTGAAATACTGGCGTGAAATACTAAGAAAGGGGTGCCAACCAAGAATGCCAAGAGGGGAGGGCACACAGGCAACAGAATGGCAACAGGGAGCAGGACCAAGGGTCGCAGGGTGCCAGACAGAGATATTAGGTAGATGAGGAATCTAGCTTCTAGCTGTGGGACCACAGGTTCAGGTCAAACACTGAAATGAAGATTCTATTTCTATCCCATGTATTGCAGACCCTCCATCTCTCCTGCTCGTTTCTCCTCCAGTCTGTTTTCCCAACCTCTATATTAGTATAGAAGCTACCTCCCCATCCTCCTACCCCTCATTCCTTCCTCCTCCTCTCTCGTTTCCTCTCCTTTTATGCTTTCTCTCCTCCTCTCTCCACTTTCACTCTTCGTTGCTGTAATTTCACAGATGACAAATTGTGACACATCGTTCTAATAGAGAGAGTAAGAGAGAAATAGAGATAACAAATAAAGGATATTGAAGTGAACACAATTCATGCTACTCCCATATGATTTCAAAAAGCCATAGACTTAAAACATACTTACAAGGCTAATCACATGATGTTTCCCCAGCTCACAGTCCAGGGCACACACATTACCTTTATTTACTCCACCAGCCACGGCTCTGAGAATCATACCCACGAAAGTTTCAACACAGCAGCTCACCCACAGCTTAGAAACTAAGTAGACTTCACACTTGTTAGAGGCCATCCTTCCATGGTTCCGAAGCATGTCAAATAAAGCAATTTTTCTTTTTTTAAAAAAGATTTTATTTATTTATTTGGGGGAGAGAGAGAGAGCATGAGAGAGCACAGGTTGGGAGGAGTAAAGGGAGAAGCAGACTCCCTGCTGAGCAGGGAGCCCATTGTGGGGCTCCATCCTAGGACCCTGAGATCATGACTTGAGCCGAAAGCGGACACTTAACCGACTTGAGCCACCCAGGCATCCTAAAGCAATTTTTCTTGCATCATTTCTTCTACTGGTTTTCATGCTTTGAAGTCTGATCCTTTGGTTTAATAATGCAATGGACTTAATGCTTACATCCCCCCAAAATTCATGTTAAAACCCGAACCCCCTGTGTGATGATATTAGGAGATGGAATTTTTGAGAGGCAATTATAAAGGCAGAGCCCTCAGGAATGGGATTAGTGCCCTCGTAAAAGAGACCCCAGAGAGCTCCGTTCCTCTTTCTAGATGTGAGAAGACAGCCATCTATGCACCAGGAAGCAGGCTCACCAGACTGATCTTGGACTTCCAGCCTCCAGAACGGTAAGAAATAAATGTCTGTTGTTTGTCTAAGCCAACCAGTCTATGGTATTTTTGTCATAGCAGCCCCAATGGAAGAAGATAATCACCTGTATTTTCTTCTGTGCATTTTATATGTTCATATCTTACACCAAACTCTTTAACCTTCCTGGGATTTATTTTGATATATGAGGTGGAAGAGAAGGAGACTAACTTTAACTGATCTCCCCAATACTCTTTGTGAATGAATCTATTGCTCTCCCACTGGTTTATAATATTCCATTATCATCTTTGTAGTTTCATTGGGGTTAGACTAATATCCTGTTTAAAGAATGATATAAAATAATTCCCTTATTCTGTAGTTCCTGAAGAAAATGAGAATTTCAAAGAACCAGCCCCTGGTTTCATTGATCTGTTCTATTGTTTGTTTGTTTGTTTTAGTTTCTATATCATTTATTTCTGCTCCAATCTTTATTATTCCCTTCCTTCTGCTGGTTTGGGTTTTGCTGGTTGTTCTTTTTCTAACTCCCTAAGGTTAAGTTTAGGTTATTAGATTTTTCTTGTTTCTTGAGGTAGGCCTGTATTGCTATAAACTTCCCTCTTAGAACGGCTCATTTTTGTTTGTTTCCATGTTCTTTCTGATTTCTTCTTTGATTTCCTGGTTGACTCATTCATTGTTTAGTAGCATGTTATTTAACCTCCATGTATGTGTGTGCTTTCCAGATTTTTTCTTGCAGTTGATTTCCAGTTTCATAGCGTTGTGGTCAGAAAACATGCAGGGTAGGACTTTGATCTTTCGAATTTGCTGAGG
Source organism: Halichoerus grypus (assembly GCF_964656455.1). Taxonomy (NCBI): domain Eukaryota; kingdom Metazoa; phylum Chordata; class Mammalia; order Carnivora; family Phocidae; genus Halichoerus; species Halichoerus grypus. Next base: position 137,875,679 of record NC_135713.1, on the reverse strand, counting down.
CTTGTTTTGTGGCCTCATATGTGATCTATCCTGAATAATATTCCATGTATACTTGAATGTGTATTCTGCTACTTTAGGATGGAATGTTCTGAATATAACCGTTAAATCCATCTGATCCAGTGTGTCATTCAAAGCCATAGTTTCCTTGTTGATTTTCTGTTTGGATGACCTGCCCATCAATGAAAGTGGGGTGTTAAAGTCCCCTACTATTATTGTATTATTATCAATTAGTTCCTTTTTGTGTGTTATTAATTATTTTAGGTATTTGAGTGCTCCCATGTTGGGTACATAAATATATATAACTGTTATATCTTCTTATTGGATTGTCTTTATTATTATATAGTATCTTTCTTTGTCTCTTTTTATAGACTTTATTTTAAAGTCCAAATTGTCCAATAGAAGTATTGCTATTCTGGCTTTCTTTTGACATCCATTTGCATGATAAACATTTCTCCATCCCCTCACTTTCAATCTACAGGTGTCTTTAGGTCTGAAATGAGTCTCTTGTAGACAGCATATAGATGGGTTTTGTTTTTTTATCCATTCTATTACCTTATGTCTTTTGATGGGAGCATTTAGTCCATTTACATTCAGAGTAATTATTGATAGATACGTACTTATTACCATTTCGTTACTTGTTTTGTGGTTGTTTCTATAGATTTTCTCTGATCCTTTCTTGTCTTTCACTCTTTCATGGTTTGCAGGCTTTCTTGAGTGATATACTTGGCTTCCTTACTCTTTATTTCTTGCATATCTATTACTGGTTTTTAATTTCTGGTTACCAACCAGTTTATATATAACCTCTTCTGCTTATAGCATTCTATATTCAGCTGATGGTCACTTAATTTTGAACTCATTCTTTATCCCTCTCCCCTTCATGTTTTGGTTATTTGGTCATATTTTGTATCCTTTTATTACACCCTTATGTTTATAGCAGCATCATTTACAATAGCCAAATTATGGAAGCAGCCCAAATGTCCACTGATGGATGAATGGATAAGGTAGAGGTGGTATATATATATATATATATATATATATATATATATATATACACACACACACACACATACACACACACAAAGGAATATTATAGAGCCATAAAACAAGAATGAAATCTTGCCATTTGCAAAGACATGGACAGAGCTAAAGAGTATAATCCTAAGTGAAATAAGCCAGTCAGAAAAAGATTACCATATGATTTCAAATACCATATGATTTCACTCATCTGTCAAATGTAAGAAACAAAACAAACAAAGAGGAAAAAAGAGAAAGAAAGGCAAACCAAGAAACAGACTCTTAACTCTAGAGAACAAACTGATGGTTACCAGAGGGGAAGTGGGCAGGGGGATGGGGAAAAAGTTGATGGAGATTAAGTAGGGCACTTGTGATGAGTACTGGGTGTTGTATGTAAGTGTTGAAACACTATATTGCACACCTGAAACTAATATAACACTCTATTAACTGTACTGGAATTAAAATAAAACAAAATAATTTTAAAAAGAAAATGAGAATTTCAGGGAGTTCATGGTCTGCCTCTGTGACCACCATCACAGAATTAATATTATTTATGGCTGTGCTTAGCAAAATGCATAAAAGATAGTATTCCCATGAGAAGTTTGGTTGTTCTCAGATCTATTAGAAGCCCTGGGTTGCCACAAATGGAATCCAAAACAAATGTAAACACTCTCGTTACTTTCTGGGTTTTACGTCCTATGAAGAACTCAAAGCCAGGTGGCTAAGATGATATAAAGCAGCTACAGAGAGAATCCTTCTCACTCTGCAATAGTTGTGTTCTTTGTGGGAAACATCCAACCGATACCCTCTGTTTAGGTTTGGTTTGCATTGTTCCATGCCTCTGCAGTCTGCTTAAAAGAGACAAATCAAATTCTATGTCAGGGGAAGTTGTGCTCAGCCATAAAATCGTACTAATTTCATCTAGATGGACAAGAGTTGTCTCTCAGAAACTCGTACTGAGACCCTTGGTTGTCTGAAAGCAGGAAAATGCAGTAAGATGCCTAAGGACCTGGAATATGAAACCATCTTCCCTTTTCAGGTTCTTAAACAGTCTGAGCAATTACATTATTGTATACAACAAAGTGAATATCAAAAAGAAAAGACAGCTTCAGAATAGACAGAGATTAAATGAGCTTGCCCATGAATGTTTTTGTTTTTAATAGGAACATCACTGTATTCTGGCAGAAAGACCAATTAAAAAAAAAAATAGGCTTTGACTCCCTGATAAGTTCCCCTGGGTACACGAAACACAGGTTACCAAGCACAAAGTGATGGAACCGACTGTGTTAAGAGAATCTGAAATCATTATGGTTTAAAAATGAAATTCACATTTCATGAAAAAAAAAATTCAAACTAGCTATAACTGAGAGACAAAACAGTCCCCAGAGAAAATTCCTATCAAGATCTGCAAATCATTTTGTCAATTATGACTTTTACTCTTCAAAACTCAAGTTTCTCAGTTTCCTTCAGTACCCAGAATTAATTAAACAGTCCCTCCCTTCCTTCCACACTTCAAATGCAGTGTAATTTATAAGCCTATTTATGTCGTGTGTGTGTAAGCATGTGTGAGAGACAGAGACAGAAACAGAGTTTGATTGATTCATTAATTAATTCTGAGAATTAATTCAGGTTTCTACTATGAACTATTTCCTCATGGCTTGAAAATAACCCCCAACAGTGTGATGAGAACACTGTCCCAATTTCTACACAACAGAATATCACCTAAAGATTAAAAAGCCAGTGAGAGAGAGAGAGAGAAACTCTCCAAACCAAATTCACAGAACAATTTGTGATTATTTGTATCCCAGAAAACGGAGTCTTTACTTTCTAGAAGTCTCACTGCTGGGTTCCTTTAAGTAAAAATTTCCCTTGGAGCCTTTAAAACATATTTACATTTCCAAAAATTCAATTGACAAATAATTTTTCACATAAACAGCTATTGCACAAGGTAAAGCAAACTTTCACATATGTTTACCTTCAAACCATATCATTTAGACTTAAATGTGCTAAAATTCTGAAACATCGTTTTCTCAGAAAGGTGGTTGATCTAGAAGGGAGGTTTGCAGGGAGAGTCAGCTAAATGCTTCTGGGAGGGGTGGGAAGGGGGAGGTGCAGAGAGAATGGATTCATATGGATGGTAAACAGCAAAGCTTTCCTCCCTGACCCACTGAGCTCTATGTTGACAGACTATGGTCTGACTGCACAGCAAAATGGCCAGGGGGCAGAACCAGCAGAGCCGTAACCCACTGCTCTGGCCCACAGAGCCATGGGTAAGTTAGACCGTAGATCATCATGGCCCAGTGGAAGCAAGCACAGTGAACCCATATATTCTGTCTTGGGCAAATGGGTTATCTTCTAGGGACGCCATAGAGGTAGCATAATAATAGAAGGCAGTGCCTTAATCAGCAGAGTTGTATGGACTAGTTATGTCCCATCAAAATTCAAATTCATATTCATATTCATTGAAGTCTAGCCCCCAGTGTGATGGTCTTAGGAGGTGGGCCCATTAGGAGGTGATTAAGCCACAAGAGTGAAACCCATCATAAGGAGCCAAAGAGACCAGAGTTGTGTCTTTCTGCCATGAGAGCAGGAAGACAGCCATCCTTGAACCAGGAAGCCAGTTCTCACCAGATGCCAAATCTGCCAGTGCCTTGCGTTGGATTTCCAGCCTCCAGAGCTGGGAGAAATAAATTTCTGTTGCTTATAAGCCCCCCAGTCACAGGACTGTTCCTGTGTTACAGAAGCCCAAACTCAAAGACACGAGTAGTTCTTCCATGATGGAACTGTGGAACCTAGTGATCGGGAGAGAATGTAGTAATCTCATTAGTATTCTCTAAATTATGCCAAGGTGCCAAATTATCCTTGGACTTAGCCTAGAAATTGGGGTGAAGAAAGTATGAGTTGGGGCAGCGGCTCACATTACAATTTCAGTATGTACACAAAAGGCTAATTGTGAACAAATCGTAATACTGAAACACGGCGTGCGTGGCTCTCAGAACAAAGCATAAAAGATGTCATGGCAAACGTGACCAGCTCACAATCAAAGAAAACAGCAGCTGCTCGAATAATGTACTGTTTGGGGAAAACAGAAAAGTGAGCAACTAGAATGCAATGGGAAAGCAATGTAGCTGGTGCTGTGGGTGCCCAGAGGAAGATCCTCTATACCTACACAAAGCCTCCAGAAACCCTATATGCAATTAGCTAGAATTCTGTTCTCAAATACAGCATCCATTTTTAAAGTTAAGTCCATTGTCCATCAAGTGCATGCTCTTTGGTTTCAAGCCCTTCTAAGAGGTGGATACCCACTGGGCATCTGGGTGAGGATCCAGAGTCCTGCTCCTCTTCCTCAGACCCAGGAGACCAGGTTCTTGACTTAAAGATCAGGGGCATTAAAGAAGCAAGCTACAGACTCAGGGTAGAGGATGTGATCTTTTAAGTCAACGTTCAGTTTCACAACCAGAAATCCATGAAGAGAAAACAAACCATGGAAAACGAACAATTTTACAGCGATTGAGATGATACAAGTTCCTGGATAAGAAACCATTCAGTTTTTAAAAAACAAACAAGCTACAGGTAGATCAAGCATTGAGACAAAAATTTTAAAAATTAAAAAATTAAAAAAAGATACGGCAGCACACCCAAAGAAAATTTAGGTCTTTAACAACTAAGTGTTTCAAGTAATGGGGAAAGATATGCTAAATAATTACCTCCAGCCACCACAGTCAGCATTCGCCAGGACGATGTGAGCTCCTGGAGAGCAAGCCCTGTGGGTCTCTCATGTATGTGTACCGAGAAGCACCTAGAAACTGCATTTCATGTCAAAATTGCAAAATAAACATCTGTTGAATGGAACAATATGGGTCAATTCCGTACCGTTCCTATTCAAACTGGAAGGAAGTGAAACAGAACAAACTAATTTTCTATCCATCTAGTAAGCATAGCAGAACTGGTAAAGCCCTATTGGAAGGGACCGAGAACTTAAATTCAGATACCTCACGGAAGGCCTGAAGTGAGGGAATAGATCTTCATATCACATGGCATTTCTCTGAAAAAAAATTAAGCAAGGAAACAAGCTACATATTAGGTTTTTGAAAGAACAATCCAGACTAGTGAACATTTACTGTCCTGGCATTTTAAGTGCCACAACGACACAGATTTTTACTAGACGTGTGGTAGCCATTTCGACTTAGAGCAACCTGATGGAGAAAAACTATACACACAGATCAGCCAGTGGAAGTTCTTCCGAAGAACAAGCTTCAACCAAGAAACTTCAGGTGTCCTGAGAGGTTAAATCAAACTTTCTGTAGAAATAAATTCAAATTTTATATGATATTATTATGCCTTTCCCTTGGGGAGAATTTCTTAGTTGGCTCAAAGCTTGTAACGATACATTTTTTTTTAACTCTTACATAAGCAACGATAATAATTTTGCACCCTGAGCATGCAGTCTTACCATTTACCAAGAAGGGAGGTCCCCATTTTGGCACTCACTGTTAGTTCTCCAGCAGGCATTTCTCCCATCCTCCTTGATAACAGAACACCAATGTTGTTCAAGCAGCCATGTGCCAAGTCTCATGGGATAAGCAATGATCCATCTGAAATCAATCAGGGAAACCCCATTGATCTCGGCCGGTGGTTGGCCTACAAGTGGGCATATGCCCTCCTTCTGACCAAGCAGACATAAAGGGAGTATTTTCTTCCATGATACAAAGAAAAATGCAAAGACAAAGATCTCTCACCCCCTGTCTTCCATTCTTATTTTTGTGTGAGGATATGCCTAGAGTGGTGGCAGCCAACTTGCAACTATGACAAGCCTGTGAAGGAAGGCCAGTACACTGAGGCTGGCCATGTGGACACATGAAACGGACAGGGGTCCTTCACAACATCACTGAGCCACTGGACCTATCTCCAGATGGTCTACCTCCATACTTCTTAGTAAGTGAATAATAAAAGCCCTCATCGTTTAGAGCCATGAAAGTAGGGCTGTCTGATAAATGCTGCCCCCCAAAAAAAGCATCCTAACCAAGTTGCCATTCTTCAATAATTCTTAGATGCTTAGGTAAGGATATTTTTAAATTTAACCTGTCCTGCTTTTCCTCCGTTCTCTCTAATCCAACCATCCTTACTTCTTTTCAGGAACTTCCCTATTAGCCTAGAGCACATGACCCATCACTCAACCACATGCCTACTAATAGTTTCAACTCCCTTGACACACTTGTCCTTCTGCTGCATGTGCCCAGCAAAACCCCATCCTAGACCAACCAATCATCTACCTTTCCCATCCATATCTGGGCTCATGAATATTATGAGAGAAAGGCATGGGATCAGCAGATTAGTGTCACCATCCTCACTCAGATTCTTAGGAATAACCTACAATTCCTCTCTGCATCTCTCATTACTCCATCATCAACAGCTATTGTAAGCTTTCAGCAACTCATCCCTCCCTTTCCATGTAGACCTTGCTTTCTGCCTTACAGGAAGAGCAGAAAGTGCATCTCACCCTTCCTGAGAGTGCATTCACCCTCATCATTTTCTTTATTTCTCGTAGTCTTTAGGTTGCTCAACAAATATCCCAACTATCCACCCTTCTGGCACTTGTTAAGATCACACTATTTCATCCCCTTGTACTTGGAGATTGGATAACTGATTCTTACCAATGATTTGTGAGGAGAGATGACAGGTGTTGTTTTGGGGCTAAAGCATTTAACTGACAACTGGAAACCCTCCAGACCTCTCTTCCCCTCTGGCATAGAAACCAGAAGTATTTGGCTCCATCGGGGTAACTATGATGAGCAGATAAAAGTAGAACATGTAGCAGGAAGAATTAAACCTTTTTTTAAAAACCACAAAGATTTTGGAGTTGTTTGTTATTGCTGCATAATCTAGCCTATGTCTTTGATACATCTCTCCTCCTACCTCACTACATCCCCTTACATCATCATCTCCCCCTACATCTTTTGTGTCTTTCCCTCATACGCCAAGTCCTACTGCCCTGCCAAAAATATAGTCTATACCGCACTCACTTGTGTACCTCTGTTCACTCTTCATTCTGTTATAATCTGATTACTGCCCTACACCATTTTCCTGAAAGCAAAATTATATTTACAATTCAGTAGATAAGTCAAATGGACCTTGTACTGGACATGCTGATAAATTTGCCTGCTGAATGAACCTCTCCTTCTGACTCAAGGTAGCTGGTCCACACCCTTTCTGGATGCACCTGCTGTGCCGTCAAGTAGAACTGCATGTTCTCTCTATCACGAGCCTCCCCCAAGCAAGCGCCCAGCCCAGGCACCACTGATGAACCAAGAGAAGACATGCGATCTAAAGACAGCCAACCCATAGGAAAGGCCAGAAATTTGTGATCTGTGTGTACAGGCTCACAAAGAAGAGCTTGGCTAGGTTCTCTCTCCCATGAATATGAACTAAGATCAAAGGAAATTTGGCAGTTGGTTAGGAGGCAATGAACCAAGGAGACCACTGTGGCCATATACAAGAAACCACAGAGAAAGGAGTTGGCTGAGAACAGATAACCAAGCAGCTGCTTTGAGTTGGCCCCTGGGAAAAGGGTGGAGGGAATAGCTTGGGTTCCTAATAGCTTTCCAGGTCCCAGCGGCCAGTCCTTTTGTTGCCCAGTTGCCTTTGGTTTTTGTTCTTGGATTTACCCAAAATTCCATAAAGTATCCTTAAAACAAACTCCAGTTACTGTAGCTTCAGTGGATTTCTTTCTAGCAAAAGAGCCTTTTCAAACCTTATTTTAGGCTGCCTCCTTAATAAGATTTTGCACTACTGACTACTCCCTCCTTTTTGAAAATTTCCCCCTCCTTGCTTCTCTAACTGAGGCTCCCCTGCTTTCATGTTTCTTCTCCTCTTCTTCTGCCAACACTTTAAATATTAAGGATGCCTGGGGTTTCTCTGCTGGCTTCCATCCGCTCTCCCCAGGAGCCCTTACCCATTTCCGGGTCATCACACTCCACCCTAGCTGGGAACTTCTGGGACTTTTTTATTCTGTCCAACTAACATGACTTTTTGGAAAATCACATTTGCATTTATTAAAATAATCATTCAGTGGTTAGTCATATGACCTTACATTTTTCATTTCAAAGAGTAATTTGTAACATTATAGTGAATGTCCACAAACAAGTGGTCAACACTGTAGCACATTAAAGTGTAATGACAACTCTTCAACCAATATCTGATAAAGATACTTCAGTAGAAGAATCTAGAGCCAACATAAAATAGAATAAAACTTGGCTGAATCTTCTGTTTAAATTTGTTCGAATGGTTTTGACTATAAGCAGGAATCTTATCATTTCAATTTCTACAAAGAAAATATTGTAAATCAAGATAATGATTAGAAATGAAGTCTGCAGTGATTTGGGGGGAAAATCACTACATATATATATATATATATATATATATATATATATATATATATATGATCAATATGATAAGAAGGGTGTCAGGAATGAACTGGTATCATAAAATTTTAAAGAAACTTAAGGCCATAATATCCCACTATCTCATTTTATAGATGAAGAAATGGAGAATCAGAAAGCCAAAGATTTGCCCAAAATGATAATTCTACCTCATGGCAGAGCTGGACATTAGTCATTAAGACCACCTGATTCTTTACCTAGCACCCTCGCCAGTACACCATGATTTATGAACTGCTCTCAAACTTATCAAGAGCAAAATGGCAAGAAGATCCTTCAGGACTGGAGAAGACCTAGTCAGGAGGGCATTTACCTTCTCAGTAGAATCACCCTCTCTTATGGCACTTTCTTCCCATTGGACTCCTGCCTATGGGAGACAGGAAGCAGATGTTCTCAGAGCAGGGGTGTGAGAAAGGCAAACTAACACCTTCTCTTTGATGAGCTTGGAAGGACTCAAACTGCTCTCTCTAGAGAAGTTAAGACAGCTGCTGAGATGTAGCAAAGCTTTGATCCAAGAGCTTGAGGTCCCAGAGTCATGAAATCACCCCAGGAAGAGAAATAGGGTGAGTTTAAATCAAATTTGGTAATCCAAGTCTGGGTGTGAAATATATTAAAATTACGAAAAGTGATGACAGATAAAAGATTAGTGAAAAATGTACCAAATTATTTCACTAGGGAATTGCTCTAAAATACCATATTTAAACATATTTTCTTCAATGCTCCCAATGTTCGACTGGTTTTTTAAAGGTATAGATGTGAATATACATGTGTGCATATGTGAAAGTGAGTATATACCTCTGAACGTATACATGTGTGCATATTTACATATATATGTATTTACTGGTGGGGAGAGAGAGAAGTTAAACTACTTCTGGAGCCTGAACAGCGAACCACATCTGAATTGGGAAAAAATTAAATCCTGTGGCTCAAACACCAAGCATCTGCTGCTTAGCAATAGCATTTCCAAATTGTAAGTTTAGCTTTTTAAAGGGTAAAGTGAATCTTCTTAAAAGAACATGAAATGTTTTAAAGTTATGAAACACTATATGGTTACATATATATAATTAGAGTTATATATTTATATACACATAACATATAAAACATGTATATATACATATAACTTATATACATAACATATATAACTATGTATTTCGTAAGAAATACTATGTTTCATAACTGTATAGTTCAGTTACATATAACTATAAATGTTATACATATCTATAGTATATAACTACATATATACTATATATAACCGTATCTATATATAACACACACTTATAGCATATAGGTTATACACTATATATAACTAACTGTATGTATTCACACACTATATAATATAGAATTATATACTATATATAACTATAACTATACACACACACACACAAAATGACAAGAAAACAACATCTGTGGGTTGTTACTGAACTTTTCATAAATTATGCCAAGAGAAAACATATTCTGATTTCTCAGTGGAGGACAAAATGGCAGAAAGTTTACACTGAACTACAGCTACATTGAATCCAAAAATCCAGAAACATTTAGACTGCCTAGTCTGTGCAGTCAGCCTATGTCAGATCATGTATATCCTGAGACACCCACATCCAGGATAAAGTCAACCTCTCTCTTTAGAAAGCAGTGCCATAGCCAAACCATAGCATGTTTTATTTTAGCAGCTAATTTTTAACCCTTCAGGCATGGATTAGAATGCCCTTTTATGGCAGTGTTCAGAGTCAGCCTATAAACCTCAGAATCCCTCAAATGTTCTTTGTTATCCCTCCAAATCAGTCCTCGGTTCCAAGTCAAAGCTCTCCCCAAAGTCACCTCCTCTCACTTCCAAGGAGAGGACCCTCATTTCCAGCCTTCTTTGCCCCACAAGTCCCTTGAACGTGCTCCCTGGCCTGGCCCCACTCAGCTCTGAACATATTAAATAATGGTTTCACAGCTCTCCCCTTTTCCAGCCCTTCTGTTCCCTCCCCCATTTTTCCAAAATGGCCAGGGACCCTTAAACCTTGCCCTATATCCTCACATTTTTAACTACTCTATCCTTTCTTATAACATCTAGTTATCTCCTCCTCAGCTCCTTCTCTCAGAGCCACCGGCTGAGATCAGCACTCCAAATCCAGCAGATCCATCTCAACAGGAGATGCCAAGCCATCCTCATTCTGAACAGACAATGACCGATATAAAAGCCAATACACAACATCATCACTCTAAGCCTACCAGATGAAAGTGTTCTCAATCTGCACACATTCCAGGAAGTTGGCTGTAACAGGAAAAATTTCAAAGGGCAACAGAAATGAATCTCTCTCCTCAGAGACTGTCACTAACACCCCAAGTTCACCACAGCGCTTAGCCTCAGGAAAGCAAGAAATTCATTCTTCTGTTATATTTTTAACATCTTTCCCTCTTGTCGATGTGCTGCTCTGTTTATAAGCTGCAAAATGTTTGGAATCAGATGTCTGCTCCTCAAATCTGCTACTTTTGGCCGGGTTCTCAGTAATACCTAAGGGTACTGTTTTGGACAATTTCAGGAATTCTCTATGTAAGCTTACAAAGGGCCATTTTCTTAAAATGCACTGGGTTGTACTCTCTCATCTGGTACATTTTCACTAAGACAGACAGATCCGCATCTCTCTGGGTTTAATGCAGCCAGGAAACAAAAGTATGTTGTGTCTCCTCACTCTGAGACTCCTACTAAATCATCCTCTAGCATACTCTATTTAGTAATATATTGTGTTTATTGTCTGTCCACCAGCTAGAAGGTAAGCTCCAAGAAGGCCAGGGATTTGTCTTTGCCCTCTGATGAATCCCAATAGCCTATAAACAATGCCTGGCACAAAGCATAAGCTCAATTTATTTGTTGAATTTATTAAGTAATTAATCTCCTGCTATAAAAGTTTATCCTAAATTCTTTATACTTGGCATGTGGAAACAAGATGTACGTTTTGAATGGAGAAACACCTCATAGGCTTTGAGAAAAAGTAAAAGGAGATCATGGACATTCTACCCTACACTAATGGTGTGAATTACTCCATGAGGGGCCAGAAACACATTTCTTTGTGTTCCGAAATGACCCAAATCTGGCTCAATGCCCCCACAGAACAAGTGTTTTGAGAAATCCAAAGAGGTCACCTTGGATTACCTCTCCTTCCATTCTTTTATATAATTTTTTATTTAAATTCAATTAATTAACATATAATGTATTATTTGTTTCAGGGGTACAGGTCTGTGGTTCATCAGTCTTATATCACACACAGTGCTCATTACATCACTTGCCCTCCCCAATGTCCATCACCCAGTTACCCCATCCCCCCACCCCCTTCCCCTCCAGCAACCCTCAGTTTGTTTCCTATGATTAAGAGTCTCTTATGCTTTGTCTCCCTCCCGAGTTTCATCTTGTTTCATTTTTTCCTCTCTTCCCCTACGATCCTCTGCCTTGTTTCTTAAATTCCACATATCAGTGAGATCATATGATAATTGTCTTTCTCTGATTGACTTCTTTCGCTTCCATTCTTTTAAACAAGAAATCTAGAGCTATGGTGTCCAGAAAAGTGGGACAGGGGCTGCTATTCTATTTTGGTCACTGATTCTCTCGATCTATGGTGAAAGAAATGGCACCACCCATGGCTCTCCCTCTACCCCAAGCGCAGGTTTGGGGACCTTTGCTGAAGTTCCAAGACTAGATCATCTAGTTTCTAGTCTACATGGGCACCAATATGGCCTCATCCATGTGAAATTCTGTATCCACAAAGGTACCGTTTATCAGTGAAATCAGATCCCCACTAACTGAAACTATAAACCCCAATTCACTTCCCAGTCCTCCAGTATCCATCCAATATCCCAGAATTCCTTTCATTTTCCTCTTGAGTTCTTTCCCTCCACATTTCTCAAACAAATAAACAAAAAATTATTTATATCTGTTTGGTCATAATAGTGTCTAGTGGCTTTTCCTTATAAATGGTAGACCCCAGGGGCCTAGAAATACGAAAAGATCTGAGTTGTCTTTCTCAGGGAACAAATAAAATCCAGGCTTCAGGACATTGCTGATGGTGGCAGAATGGAAAGAATTCAGCTAGGATTGGGTTCAGCTGATTGTGATAAAAACCTCAAAACAACAGTGGCCTTCAAAAGACCGATTTTTATTTTATGCCCCTTAAAAGAAGTTCTGTGATATCCCCCAGACCTGGTACAGAGGTTTTTATACTAACGCTCTACCAGCTGTCTAAGGCTATCCCATAATCTAAGGCAACTGCGTGTGCATTGACCATAAAGACGAGGGTAAAGGGTGCATGCCAGATGTCTTTTAAGATTCCCTGAGACTACCATATCTACCATGACATCCCTACGGCCAGGACGTAGTCACACAGCCAGCCGAGTGATGAGGGAAGCTGGAAAATCTATCTTTATCTCACATGACTAGGTTGGATACTGGGGAAGGCAACTAACAGTCTGCCACAGACGGGGAACACTCATTCTATTCTCTCATGGTGACCTGGCGGTAGTGAAAAACAAAGCTTGGAGTTTTCTCAATAGGTGATCAAGCTGGGTAATTCAAATATTGAAATACTATTGAATAATTGAAATACTAATAAATAATTCTTCTACTTTGTCAAGTTTAAGACTCACCTCAACTCTCAGTAGCCACCTGTCTCTCACTTTGGATCAAGATTAGGAAAAGAGACAAATTCATTTGTCAGCAAGATCTTCTTGTAAGTTCTTTGGTCACCTGACTTGGTGTCCAAAAGGTGAAGAGATATTCGCAAGATATATAAAAACTGAAGAATGGGATGTAAGAGAAGCTAAATCTTAAATTAATCCTAATTTCAATTCTATAAAGGGAGGGCATGAGGCACTGAAGTGATAGAGTAGATGACATTATCCTGTCTCCACTTCCACGCCTACCAAATTATAAGCTTGAAGAATGTGCATTTTTGGTTCCATAGCCCCCAGAGTCTTCTATATAGACAACACCCAATGGATCTTCGCTGCATTGTGTTGAAAATGGATAATAGAGTAAACATACATAAGAACTTATGTGAAAAGAAGATGAAAAGTTTAAAACACTTTTAAATTAATGGTATGGCAAAAAAGAACACTACATTTAAAGTCAGCAGGCTTGGGTGCTATAACTGTCTTCCCTAGTTATTGCTTCTTTGACCTCTGTTTCCCCATGTGGAAAATGCAGAACGTAACTCTGCCCCGGCACGCCTCCACTGGGTTATAGTGTCAAATATTCATTTCAAAAGGCTGTACAAAATACTATCTGTTTGTATTCTTCCTCCTACACTTACCCAGTGAGCACACCAGATCAAGGAATCTCTGCAACTCAAGGGATAATAAAAAACAAAAGGTGATGAGGGAAGCATGTATTGGGATGAAGAGCCAGACTGTAAGGCTTTGGGAGACCTGCCAGTAAAGCTCCCTGTAGCCATATAGACAAGAGCCAGAGGCAGCAACCATGAATCACTCAGGGAAAGACTTTCCATGGCAGCATCTAGGCTCCCTCTGCATTGGCTCAGGGTCTCTGAACCGGTTGTTTTTCTGCAACTGTCATGATCATAATAAAGACAATAAGCAGAGCTGTTCTCAGACATCCTTGAAAGGCCCATGAGTCATCAAGACAAGCACTCTGACTTGAAAGGATGCTCTTCCCACTGTTTAAACAATGGCCACACACATCCCACTTCAATAACCCATTAAATATGTTTTGGAATGTCACCATGTGGTTGGAATTAAAACTAAAAGCCTATCATCAAGCCAGGTGAAGAGCTAGCCAGCACTTTCTGAGAATATTAAACTGTATTTCTGGGCTTTGAGAATATTTAACAGGGCTTCTGATCAAGTCTGGAGATCTAGGGAAGGTTCCTCAGAAGAAGTAGCATTTGACCTGAATCTGAAGAATTAAAATTATCAAGTGAAGATGGAGAGGAAGAAATTTACAGACAGGGGAAACAGCATGTGCGAAGGCCCTGTGGTAGGAGAGAACAGAGCTTACTTAATGAACTGAGGAAAGAAAAAAATTGTGAGTGGACCAGGAAGAGCAAAGAGAAGAGCAGAGCAAGATACAGTTGGACAGAGTATCAGTTGGGGTCTTTGGTTGTGAGCCATTGAAGTGAACTCTGCCTCATTCAACAAAATAAAGAGCAAGTTTTTTTGGAAATCCACTAAAGAGCTCACAAAGTTGAAGCATGTTCACAGGATTTGGTGTCACTCAGGTGACTGGTGATTTTATAGGTGCAGTCATAGTGGATCCAGTGTGAAACAGCCAGAATGGTTATCAGGAAGTGGGGTAAAGGAGGCAGTGAACACGGGCTGCCTTCTGGGAACTTTGGCTGTAAATGGGGAGCTCAGAGAAAATGAACTGGTCTGGGATATAGATGCAGGGTCCAGAAAGTTTCTTTTTTTAAGATTAAAGAGTCTGAGGGGCGCCTGGGTGGCTCAGTCGTTAAGCGTCTGCCTTCGGCTCAGGTCCTGATCCCAGGGTCCTGGGATCGAGCCCCGCATTGGGCTCCCTGCTCAGCGGGAAGCCTGCTTCTCCCTCTCCCACTCCCCCTGCTTGTGTTCCCTCTCTCGCTGTGTCTCTCTCTCTCAAATGAATAAATAAAATCTTTAAAAAAAAAAAAAAAAAGATTAAAGAGTCTGAGCATATTTCAGTGCTACCAAGAGAGGTTGGCTATACAAGAGAGGAGACATCATGTTAAGCACAGGTTTTCAAGAAGAAAAAGAACTTGCAACTGTTGAATCTCAGCTCTGTACCTCTGAAACAAATAATGCAATATATGTTAAGAAAAAAAAAAAAGAAGAAGATAGCAGGAGGGGAAGAATGAAGGGGGGGGAATCAAAAGGGGAGACGAACCATGAGAGACGATGGACTCTGAAAAACAAACTGAGGGTTCTAGAGGGGAGGGGGGTGGGAGGATGGGTTAGCCTGATGATGGGTATTAAAGAGGGCACGTTCTGCATGGAGCACTGGGTGTTATGCACAAACAATGAATCATGTAACACTACACCAAAAACTAATGATGTAATGTATGGTGATTAACATAACAATAAAAAAATTAAAAAAAAAAAAAAGAAAGAAAAAGAACTTGCAGCCTAAGTGCGAGAATTGTTCTTACCAGGGTGGAGCAGCATCTCTAGTGCACGCCCAGAAAAGAGGAGGGAGGGGCAGGGAGATTCATTTGCAGTCCTAGTGAAAAGACTCAGTTCCTGGCTGATGGCTTCCATTTTGTCTTTGCAGTAGGCCACTTTCTGAGACAGGGGAAGTTGAGAGATGAAGGAAGAGGATTAGGGAATTTGAAGAAAGTAGAGAAGGTTGTAAAAAGTCATGGTATGGGGGGCACCTGGGTGGCTCAGTCGTTAAGCGTCTGCTTTCGGCTCAGGTCATGATTCCAGGATCCTGGGATCGAGTCCCACATCGGGCTCCCTGCTGAGCAGGGAGTCTGCCTCTCCCTCTACTCCTCCCCCCTGCTCATGATCTCTCTCTCGCTCTCTCTCAGATAAATAAATAAATAAATAAATAAATAAATAAATAAATAAAAGGATAGCTGTGCCTGTCTCCACTTACTATTTTATTTCTTAGGAATGCAGTAAGTTCTATAACATCTTAATCGACTGTTAGCAATGGGGATTAAGTTTGCAGCCCACCTACAGCAAAGTGTGCATGCGCTTTTGCACAGTGGCATGTATTTGAATAAAGCATTACCCTGACTTCATCTTCTCAATTTGTTTTCTCTTTTCCCCAACTTTCTCCTTTATTATCATATATTACCAGAGAAATATATTTTAGCCACCATAAGTCCCTTTTGTGGAATGAAGGAAGATGCAAATAATTAGTAAGTCAGTAATAGAACCAAAAGTGTCACTTGGAAGTTAATTTAAAACTATAATGATCATCACAGATACAGACATGTAAGTGTGTGTATAGAAATAGATATAAATGTAGATGCATAAGTATACCAAGGTTTGCTGACAATTCCTATAGAAAGGAGGAATGTAAAATCTAGCTGAGCTTCTATTCTGAGAGATAAAAAGTAAGAATCTAACCAATTTGTAGAAAAGGAAAACATACTTACCTATTTATTGGTTTAATGTTTTCTATAAAGCTAAAAATATTTTTACTAATTTCCTTTAAGCTATCAGCAAGAAAAATTTTAATCCAAGGTAATTTTATAAAATGGTTAATTTGGGGGAAACAGAAAGGATTTTCATTTCTTACAAATAGTTTATTGTTAATATTATAAGAGCTGAGGAAAATATTTAACAGCATAGTCTCAACTTAAAACAACTACTTTTAGGAAAACAAGTACTTTATTTTTTTTATTTTTTTATTTAAATTCAATTATTAACATATATTATTTGTTTCAGGGGTACACATCTGTGGTTCATCAGTCTTACATAATACCCAGTGCTCATTACAATACATATCCTCCCCAATGTCCATCACCCAGTTACCCTATCCCCCCACCCCCTCCACTCCAGCAACCCTCAGTTTGTTTCCTATGATTAAGAGTCTCTTATGGTTTGTCTCCCTCTCTGGTTTCGTCTTGTTTCATTTTTTCCTCTCTTCCCCTATGATCCTCTGCCTTGTTTCTTAAATTCCACATATCAGTAAGATCATATGATACTTGTCTGTCTCTGATTGACTTATTTCACTTTGCATAATACCCTCTAGTTCCATCCACGTCGTTGCAAATGGCATGATTTCATTTTTTGATGGCTCCGTAATATTCCATTATATAGAGAGAGCACATCTTCTTTATCCATTTATCTGTTGATGGACATCTGGGCTCTTTCCATAGTTTGGCTATTGTGGACATTGCTGCTATGAACACTGGGGTGCACGTACCCCTTCAGATCACTACATTTGTATCTTTGGGGTAAATACCTAGTAGTGCCATTGCTGGATCATAAGGTAGCCCTATTTTCAACTTTTTGAGGACCTCCATACTGTTTTCCAGAGTGGCTGCACCATCATGCATTCCCACCAACAGTGTAAAAGGGTTCCCCTTTTTCTGCATCCTCGCCAACATCTCGTTTCCTAATTTGTTAATTTTATCCATTTTGACTGGTGTGAGGTGGTATCTCATTGTGGGTTTTTTGTTTTGTTTTTTTTTTAACAGAAATGGTATTAGCCTGGGTTCAACTGCAGGAACAGAAACGACTCTATTTTTTTTTTTTTAAGATTTTATTTATTCATTTGACAGGGAGAAAGAGACAGCGAGAGAGGGAACACAAGCAGGGGGAGCAGGAGACGGAGAAGCAGCCTTCCCGCCGAGCTGGGAAATGCGGGGCTTGATCCCTGACCTGAGCTGAAGGCAGATGCTTAACCGACTGAGCCACCCAGGTGCCCCTCTTATTGTGGTTTTGATTTGTATTTCCCTGATGCCGAGTGATATTGAGCATTTTTTCATGTGTCTGTTGGCCATTTGGATGTGTTCTTTGCAGAAATGTCTGTTCATGTTTTCTGCCCATTTCTTGATTGGATTATTTGTTCTTTGAGTGTTGAGTCTGATAAGTTCTTTATAGATTTTGGATACTAACCCTTTATCTGATATGTCATTTGCAAATATCTCCCTTCTGTCAGTTGTCTTTTGGTTTTGTCAACTGGGAAAACAAGTACTTTAAACTTAAGCTTCTTATATGGCAGAAGTTACTTATTTTCAGTGTACTTCACACTGGGTAATATCAGTGCTTTCCCTGATTTTTAAATATCTAAAAGAGAATCAAGATGGCATAACAGTTAAGACCACAGACTCATATATCCACCTTCTTTCTCTGCCTGTGTGACCTCATGAAGATCCTTAATCATGCTTTTACCTCTAGATTGTTGAGGATGCAGTGAGTTGATCTATGGCAAATTCTTAGAACAGTGCCTGGCATATACAAAGCACTTTACAAGTATTAGTTGTCACTAGTGCTCTTGCTGTTGGTCATAGTCTTCATCATCTAAAAGATGTAGAAAGTGTCTTTGCTGGTGTTTCTCCTGAGTGCCACCAGAAGCCTGCATACCACGGGTAACTAATTCAGTTTAAGCAATAATGACTAAGGCAGGTGATGCTGGTCCTTTGGCTTTAAGAACACCCTAATAGGGACACCTGGGTGGCTCAGTTGGTTAAGCGTCTGCCTTCGGCTCAGGTCATGATCTCAGGGTCCTGGGACCAAGTCCCACAAGTCCCCCTGCTTCTCCCCTGCCTGCTGCTCCCCCTGCTTGTGTGCTCATGCGTACTCTCTCTCTGACAAATAAATAAATAAAATGTTAAAAAAATAAAGAACACCCTAATAATGAGACAGAGCGTGCCTTCCTTTGTAGTTAAAAGACAGAACCAAAGAACTAACATCTCAAGTTCATGTGAAGAAGAATCAGACTGCCTACAAGGGGGAAGAAAACCCCCTTCCCTAACCTGTTTCACACTCTCACTACAAGTGACACAAAAAGGCAAAGCTTGCTTAGGCCTTCCTGCCTACAGCTCAGGTCTCTGAACCCTGAGGTAGTTTTCAGGAACCTTCAAACCAACTCCTGTCAAAGTGTTCCCCTCATTGAAGCCCTTTCCATTCCATCAGGAACCATCCACTAGTCTTTGCTTCTTCTGGGCTGGTTGGTAATTAAAAAGCAAACAACAAACAAAACCTGGCATTAAACGAAATCCTCCACTGTACAGTTCTGCCTCAATCATCAATGACTTTCACAAGTTCCTTAGACAATCTGAGACCCAGTTTCCTTAACTGTAAAGTGTGAGTGATAATTAGAGAAGATTTGTTTATACCTGCGTGGTGATAAAACATCTGGGTTCTGATCGTCTTGGGCAGAAGCCGCCCATTTCACACTGTCTTCTGCTACCGGACCCAAATCATACTGGAAATCCTGACTAGTCACAGGTACCCATAAACCGTCGTATATCACAGAATCCAGAGACCACAGCAGTACCCATTAATATATTACCTGTATTATCAATAGTCAAATGTCTCCGATATCCTTTCTCTTGCTATTCCTTCCAGGAATCTGAATTCTTCATCTTTGGCTTATAGCAGAGGGCTTGAATGGAAAAAAGGAAGAAGAAGAAACATTTGTGGGAGATAGGTCTAAATGTTTCTGGTCAATTTTTATACTATCTACAATAAAAGCATGGAGGAGAGTGAAATCTTTTATGAGGGCACACTACAAAATTAATTTTTAAGGATTTGATCAGTGATTACCCTGAGAATAAGAACAGATTATAAATAATGAGAACAGCGACAAACTCCAGCGCCTTTTCACTTACATGATAACTTGTATTACGATCGTTTCTGATTGACAAAGCCTTTGAAACATACAAACTCAACCAATTTACACACAGGTATTTTTCCAGTCTTTGTTCTGGAACATGAATACTTTTTGAACTTGCATGGTACACCAGCATAGAAACAGATACTAACCCGTTTTACTTATATATAGTTAACTTAGAAAGGCTAAACTTCTCTTTAAATTTGTTAGGATTTTGGGGGGACACCTGAGTGGCTCAGTTGGTTAAGGGTCCAACTCTTGATATCGGCTCAGGTCATGATCTCAGGGTCGTGAAATCGAGTCCCGTGTCAGGCTCCATGCTCAGCAGGGAAAATGAAATAATTATCTAATAAGAAATAACACTTATTATTAAAAATAAATAAATAAATTTGTTAGGATTTTTGGGGGACGCCTGAGTGGCTCAGTTGGATAAGTGTCCAACTCTTGATTTCGGCTCAGGTCATGATCTCAGGGTCATGAAATCGAGTCCCGTGCCAAGCTCCATGCTCAGCAGGGAAAATGAAATAATTATCTAATAAGAAATAATACTTATTATTAAAAATAAGTAAATAAATTTGTTAGGATTTTTTTTGTCCCAAGTTGGTAAACAAAAAGCTATCATAGTAGTTTTGAGTTTGGAGAATGCCAAACAAATCTAATGACTTATATTACTCTATTTTATAACCTGGAAGATCACATCTTACTGTAACCTGACAACCTAGGTAAGAAGCATGTGTGCTTTGCCCTTACAGTCTTACTCCTCCCACTGGCTTTGAGCAAAGGCCTCTGAAACCCTAGGAGATGGTAGGGTCAAAGACAGGAGGAGTCTGGGTCCCCAAATTACCACTGGACCAGTGGTATGCAGCTGAAATTTTGCAGCTTATTTGCTGCAGCAGATGTTACTCTAACCAACGCAAAAACCAAACTCCTGATGTAAATACTCTCATATTTACACATCTTTCCCTAACATAGCTAAAATTTAGAACAAGATATAAGGGAATGCCACTTGAGGACAAATATGGAAACATTCTTGAGCAAAAATTATATATGATGAATATCATGTGCTGATTCCAACAATGGGATTCGTATCGACAAATTGTTCTCCTTCCCCCCCCCCCCCCGCCCCACACTTCTGAGAACTAGGATAAATTCCCAGATATAATAGGAGGGTCTCAAAAAAGTGACCGACAGGTAAAAATGGCTCCTCTTACAAGGAAGAGAAGAAATACAGCCTGCCCACCATCCCCCCACAACAGTCCAACGAAGAATCCTTTCCTAGGTCCACTATAGTATGTCCCCTCTATCTTTTCCAACATCCAAAAATGCTCCCAGGAAATAAAGATCCCAGTAGTACAACAGTGCAATCTTGCTTCAAAACCCCATAAGCAGCTTTATTTTGGCGTATCTCTATTTGCTTAAATGTCATAAAGAAGTAATTTTAGGGGACATGCCTCCATTTAGCAGTCAAAACATCCCTCCCTTTATATGTCTGCTTTACATCTTTTCACTTTTTATTTCAAACTACTTATTTTTAAGCCAGGACTATGAGAACCCTCCAACCATCTTCCTCCCATCAGAAATTTCCTTCAACATCTGGTCTTACTGATTTGCTAGCCTTCTTTCCAGCCTCTGAACTTGAAGGAATCATATAAAAATATTTACTGAATTCCTGGAGGTGATATCTTGGACTGAGCCCTTTTGTTCCTAAACTCACATTTTAGACATCTTTGACCAAAAGGTCTTCAAACAGATAAAAAGTAGTCTCCTCACATTAATCAATAAAAACTTGGGTAAAACAGAATTCTTGCTCATTTGAAAAAAGACCGGACCCATGAAAGAATCCAGGATGAGATGCAACCATAGGCTCGACTCTTCATTATCCCCTGGGTTGGCTGGGTGTTTGCTTTCATTTTTGTTTTTCTCTGCAAGGACTTAAGACACAACTCAATATTTAGGGACATATTACTCAATTTACTAGAAATTCCTGAATGTTCCTTAATTAGAAACCAGCAGGACATCATAAAGGACATAACGACTTCTATATGAAAAAAAATTCTATTCTCATTATTTCCTGGGGAAGGGAAGGATAGGATGGCCCTGGAAACGGAGGCAAACAATGCTAACTGTATCAGAGGCTTCCTTTCACTGCCCCAGGTAATAAATACAGCTTTCTTTTCTCTTTCCCTCTGTTGAATGTAAATGCAGGCGAATAAGGGGAGGGAGTGTCTACTCTATGAAAGGCTGTGGAAATTCAAAAATGAGAAAGTCATGTTCTCAGCTTTCAAGGGGTTTCTGATCCAGGGTAAGAGATGCAATAAAAGGGATCAGATGTGGGATGATGACGGTGCCGCACATGAGTATAAATATAACGCCACTGAATTATGCACTTAAAAATAGTTAACGTGGTTAATTTTATGTTATGTATATTTTAACACACACACAAAGAGAAGGAATAGAGACGTTCTCCTCCCCTTCTTCTGTCAGAGGTAGAATGAATCAAAATAAATCAACTGGCACCAGCACCGTTCCTTGAGCAAGGGAGAAGCATGAAAAGCCAGTGTGCGTGTTTCTCCCTTTGGGATGCTATCAGATCCAGGCAAACAGTAAAGATTCACATCTTGGTGGGACTCACCATGGGTCATGTCTCATTCCTGGAGGGCAAAGTCAGAGTCATGCCTGCAGGGAGAGGTACATGACTACATGATTATCACTGAGAAAAATGAATTAATATTCATAAAAACTACTCCCTTTATAGATGACCCGGTAAAGGCAGAACTGGGCTCTTGCTCTCACAGAGGGGCAGGGCCCGGTGACACAGGCGCCCCATGCTCAGAAGGGTTCCTGTATTCGGTTTAGTGCTCTGTTACCACCATCTTGAAATTCTTGATAATTTTTTCCACAAGAGCTCCCACATCATCACCTTGTACTAGGCTCAGCAAACGAGGTAGGTCACCAGTCCTCCAGAGCGGGAAGGACACAGCCCTTTTCCCTCCAGAGCCTGTGTGAAGGGCAGAGAATAAGGGTAATGCTCAAAAGGACGCAGTCTAAGACGTTTCTCAAATTGCGAGAAGTGAAAAGGAATTCAGGGAGAGACATCTTGCGTGGAAAGGGGTTGTCCCTTCAGACTAAGACACCCAAAGAAAGGGTTGCATGATACAGCGTGTGCATGTGCACATGGTGTGAAATGAAACCAGTCAACTAGTCAGGGGTGGAGGCAGGATACGTAGGTCTTAACTTGAAATGCCTTCCCTTGCGGAATACAAGACAGCGTTTGAGTTAACTAGAACTTTGATCTTTATAACCTTTCTTAGAATACTCAACCCTTCAAAAAAAGAAAAAAAGCCTTAGACATCAATGTTAGAATGTGTCACATGGGTCTGGTGGAGATTGTGGGACAAGGGCTAGAATAGGCATGTTGGCTTTGTTGCTTTCTTTCTGAGCTCCAGTGGAGAAAGTCACTGGTGCTGACCTCTCTATCACCTCACACCCTAGGCGTGCAGGAGGCTTCCTGAAGTCACAGAGTTTTCCGCAATGCAGGAGCCCTCCAGATTTTATGACTCACCCATCTGTAATAAAGATGGGCCCATGAGAAGAATGAAGGACCTAAGGACTGCCTGCCCCTGTGTTGTGGTGAAAACTAGATTATGTCATTACTACATAATTCTTATCTCTTTCTGTACTGTTTGAAATTTTTATATTATATTATTATATTGTATATATTTATTTATTTATTTATTTATTTATAGCTTATTGGGGAATGTCAATTCATTAGGATAAAAACCTGAATTTTTTGCCAGTAACTATCCCTACATGTCTTATATAAGTAATGCCTTCCTTTTTATTATCTTGACGTAAATCCATAAGTTTTCAGACATTCTGACTTACACAAACAGTATCCTTTCAGCCAGTAAGACTCAGCTCTATTTATTCTAAAATTTCAGTACTGCATTTGATTCAAATCCCCGCTGTCTACCTGACCCCCACCCCAAGCACAAGCCACACCTTTGGTTTGACTGACCTAAAATGGAGGGATGGGTTGCAAGGTCTTTCACATCTCCCCTTTCCCCTTCCTCTATCCAGCTCCTTCCTTCCCTGTCAGGGGAGAGCTTAGGTAGCAGGAAAAGAACAAAAAATACCCTCCTAACTGGGCCAGGTCACAGTCCCACCTGAGGTTGGTGGTAATTCTGTTCTCACTCATTGTATATGCACTCCTGCTGGCTGGTATGGACAGATGGTGGCTCCAACATGGTCTACTGGTACAAAGCTCACTTGTCCCATCTGATTGTCCCCAATTCTCTGGAAAAGCAGACATCCAAAAAGGGAATAAAAATGACAGTCATCCTTTCCGTATTTCCCTCTTTCTAAACAAGAATTCTTGTGGAACCTCCAGTTGGCCTTGGGAAAAGAAAGCATCTCTTCCACAGAAATGTGAGTGGAGGGATAGCCTGTCTTTCCCTTGGTGCAGAGCTGGTTTCTGAATGTGTTTCTATCTCAGACCTGAGGGGAAGTAGCTGAACCACTGTTGGCTTTGCTTTGAACCAAGATTGTGAGATGTAGCTGTCATTCTAGGTCAAGTGGAAGCCTGTTTGTTGTAGCTGGAATGCCTTTATTAAAATTAAATCAAATAGTAATAATATATGACCTGGGCAGTGATGGTAGAGGTATACACCGATAGCATCTTCCTAATACAGTGAAGGGACATTCACCAAGCCTCAGAGAGGAAGGATGAGGACAATTTGCTACAGGAGAGAATGTCTTCCCTACATCCTAATTGGAAAGCAGAAATCATCCTGCTGGAAATTTACAAGTGGAGCAAAGTTTCTTAGACTTGGCAGTACTGACATTTAGGCCAGGTAATTCTTTGTTGTAGGAAGCTCTTCATGCATCCCTGGCCTCTACCCACTCCATGACAGTGGCAGCCTTCGCCAAGATACAAACACCTACAAATGTCTCCAGACATTGCCAACTATCTCCCAGGAAGGCAAAATCGCCTCTGGTTGAAAACCACTGCCGCTCTTACAGGCAGAGGGGAATCATGGTCAAAGGTTCAAGGTGTGGAAAAGTGGACATTATGAAAACTGTACATAGTTCCATCTTAGTGGAGTGTGAGATACGGAGCAGACCAGCTAGTGGTGGGAGGTGGGAATGGAGAAGCACGGGAGGCTGATAATGGAGGGTCTGGTAGAACATACACAGGTGAGGGAATGTCATCTGTTTGGTGATGACAAGTCTCAGAAAGAGGATGACATACGGGATTTGAGTTCCAGACAGCTGGTAAGAGGCCAAGGGAAGAGTAAGACTTCAGGTAGCTGGATCACTCAGGACCTATGTCAGAAGTCAAGGCACAAGATGATGAAAAGCACCTAAACTGGGGGAGCGGCAGGAGGGACAGGAACAGAATGTCATGTGCATTGGAAGCCTGGGGGACCAGCCCTGCAACTGACAGCAAGAGCACACAGAGGATGGGCCATCACACTCCACGGCTGGGAAGGAGAAAAAAACTGGTTATGTCGAGGTATGGATGCCTTCTTTCTCCCCTTGGTTGATTTAAGATCTTAGCCTATGGAAATCTATCTCATCTGGGCAGTCTTCTGGATTTCCCAAGGATGAATGCCTTGAGATTTTAAGCAACAAAGATGCTTACCTTTTGATCCTTACCACCTTATGTAACTTGTTCAACACACCAATCATCACAAACAACACAGCAGGGCTTTGTCTGTAGCCTAGAATCCCTCTTTTCAAATACCATCATGACATTACCCCAACACTGGCCAAACTACCAGCGAGGCGTTGTCATGGTTTTGATATTATCTCTGGCAAACTATTAAAAAGAAAACATGAGAGAGGCCAAGGTACTCTAAAAAGAAGAAAAGGCTCCTAATTTGATAAAAATGACTTTGCCCCAGGTTGGTACTTTATCTTAGAAGAAAACGTGGCTACAATTTTGATGTGATGCTTTATAAATTCATTCCACTGGAAGCCTTTCTGAAAAGGAAAGCTTTGTAGCAACAGTATAGGTACAAAAGCAAAGGGATGTTGGTTGTAGAGTTGAGCAAACATCAACGGCATTTTTTTAGAGCTACCATACAACCCAGAAATTGCACTACTGGTATTTGCCCCAAAGATACAAATGTAGGGATCTGAAGGGTCCCCGATGCACCCCGGGCAGGAGGGACAGGAACAGAATGCACCCCGATGTTTATAGCAGCAATGTCCACAATAGCCAAACTATGGAAAGAGCCTAGATGTCCATCGACGGATGAATGGATAAAGAAGATGTGGTATATATATACAATGGAATATTATGCAGCCATCAAAAGGAATGGGATCTTGCCATTTGCAACGACGTGGATAGAACAGGAGAGTATTATGCTGAGCGAAATAAGTCAATCAGAAAAAGACATGTATCATATGACCTCACTGATATGAGGAATTCTTAATCTCAGGAAACAAACTGAGGGTTGCTGGAGTGGTGGGGGGTGGGAAGGATGGGGTGGCTGGTGATAGACATTGGGGAGGGTATGTGCTATGGTGAGCGCTGTGAATTGTGCAAGACTGTTGAATCACAGATCTGTACCTCTGAAACAAATAATACATTATATGTTAAAAAAAAAAAAAAAAGAAGATAGTAGGAAGGGAAAAACGAAGGGGGGGATATCGGAGGGGGAGACAAACCATGAGAGATGATGGACTCTGAGAAACAAACTGAGGGTTCTAGAGGGGAGGGGGGTGGGGGGATGGGTTAGCCTGGTGATGGGTATTAAAGAGGGCACATTCTGCATGGAGCACTGGGTGTTATGCACAAACAATGAATCATGGAATACTACATCAAAAACTAATGATGTAATGTATGGTGATTAACATAACATAATTAAAAAAAAATCAATGGCATTTTTACTGTACTATATGGAGGGGGCTCCTGAATAAACTTTTCATGATAAGCAACCGGGAAAGTTAAGTTCCCCTTATTAGCCTCTTTTTCTGTTCTTCTCAGTGGCCCATATCATTTAAGCCAACAAGCAGCAGCAGTTGAACTACACAAAAAGTTCCTGATAAACAACAGCTAAGGGAGGGAAGAAAATGGGCAAGATGTAGCTCTAGTAACATAAATATCAATGCAAATCCAAAGCCTGCCATTCGTGGCTTCAACAGTGCCCCCAAATGACACAGAAAGGCATTGGCCGGATCTCTTAAGTATATCTTTTGCATGTTAATGTTACAAGAATGTAAAAAGGATTCCATTTCCTTCTTGATATATTCTCTCCCAATGTCTTCCAGGTCCAAAGATTTGGAGACTCTCCAAACAACACATAATAATGTGAGAGGAGGAAGGAAGTGAAGGAGGTGGGAGTCGTGAGGGGGGAAAGAGGTTAAGAGCAATTTGCATTTCTCTTGTGTTCCACCCTTGTTTAACAGGCTATAATCAATATCACTACTGATTTGGTTTCAGCTAAGTCGCAAGCACGCCTGGTGTCAGCACTAGGAAAGCTGGTCACAATATTATGTATGGGGTAGGAAGAGGGTGTCTCCATTTTTAGGCATCCCTTGGCTAATGGCATCTGCATTCTGTTCTTGGTTGCCCAACGCAAATTGCCTCACTTCTCTGTGTAACATAGACCTCAGCAGTCAAGTGGGACCCAAAATCAGCGCCGCTGACCGCCTTAGACATCCTTCTAAGACAGCGCTACTCAAAGTACGGGCACGGGGCAGTAGCACACATGTCATCCTCAAGTTTGTTAGAAGTTCCGAATGACAGGCTCCACCCCAGGTTGACTGAATTAATCACCAACTTGGATGCACTTTGAGAAGCACTGCCCTAGAACCATGCTGCCTGTTCCCAGTCCACTGGTGGATAAATACAGAATCTGGGTGGGAGCATTTAAAACGTTCATAGACATCTGACACGATGGTCATATCCAAGGACATGAGCAATGGACTCATGTCCTTCAAAAGGAATGGACCAATGTGGGGTTTCAGCATTTGTGTGGGGACTTGGCATGAGGCACAATCTGCTCCCAGTCACGGGTTAGGGGAACCCCACATCATCATGACGGATTTAAAAAAAAGTCCTTCATCACAGGGTCTGAAAAGTATGACTCTAGAGCAAAGGTCAGCAAACTTTTTCTATAAAGGACCACAGGGTCCGTAAAGCTTAATATCTTAAGCTCTGTAGGTCATAAAGTCTCATTTACCTGTTATTATAAAGCAAAAGCAGTAAGAACGTGTAAGCAAGTGAGCATGGCTATGTTCCAATAAAACTTTATCTACCAAAACAAGTGGAGGGCCAAATTTGGTCCACAGGCTGTTCCGTGCCAATGCAAACTCCTACTTAAAGGATGACTGCCGGCCAAATGTGATGCCATCAGAAGACTATAACCCTTACTTTTGAGAACTGAGATGAAACAAATCACCACAGTCCCCTAATTTTGTCAGTGATTTTCCCTACTTACAGAGGCCACAAGAAATAGAAATTGTTCCTGCCCCTTTGCTCCTATCAGAATGGGAAATCTATGAGGATAAAGCCAAACACATCTGGGGGCGCCTGGGTGGCTCAGTCGGTTAAGCGTCTGCCTTTGGCTCAGGTCATGATCCCAGGGTCCTGAGATCGAGCCCCGCATGGGGCTCCCTGCTCTGCGGGACGCCTGCTTCTCCCTCTCCCACTCCCCCTGCTTGTGTTTCCTCTCTCATTGTGTGTCTCTCTCTGGTCAAAAAATAAATAAAATCTTTAAGAAAAAAAAAGCCAAACACATCTGGACAACCTTCAACTACCACCCTAGCAATAATAAGAGGACTGAAAAGGAAATGTCCACATCAGAGAAAGAAAAGCTAAGTCTCCCTGCCTCTAGTTCAGGGTTCTACAAACTGTGGTCCATTGGTGAATGGCATCTGCCAAATCCAGCCTGCCACCTGTTTCTATAAAGTTTTATTGGAACGAAGCCATGTCCACACAATGACACATTGTCTGTGGCTGTTTTTGAGGTATGGAGGCAGAGGGGAGCAGCAACCTTATGTCCCACAAAGCTTAAAATATTTACTATTTGGATCTTTACTGAAAAAAAAAAAATGTGGCCTCCACTATAGTTCCTCCCATGACTGGCAGCCCCTTATTCCAGTCCAGAAAGCTCCAAGCAAGTAGATAAGGGGACAGTTTTCCAAGTTGCCATTAATAGGACTCCTGCCAACTACTTTCTCTGGGAAAGTCTTCCTTTGCTAAACAAAGTGGCACAGTCAGAGAGGCTTCTTGCCGAGTTTCTCCCAAGTTTCTCAGTGGCTTTCAAGTTCCTTTTAAGTAAGTTCTTTCACTATTAAAAATATATAGGCAGAGTTACTAATTCATGAAGCAGTCTATTAGTCATGTAAAGGCCGCATTAACTCGTTGCCTTTTTACACTAAACTCATACGAAGAATATTAAAAGCCTTGACAAGCAGGAAAAAAAAAAAAAAACTTAACAAGATAGTAACATCCTTGCATCTAGATCTCTGGAATATTCCCAGAGTGAGTGAACAGTTGCTAAACAAATGGGTTCCCTTATTTCCCAGAGAATTGGGGGCTGTTTTTGTCCAAGTTTCAAAGAATAGAAAGCATCATAAATACATGGAGCAAACTTCAACAAACAAAACCTTCCGGCCTTTGAATTAATCGTAAGTAACACTCATAACCTGAAGGAAAGTAGGCTGCACTAGTTTGGGTAAAAGCAGAAATTCACAAAAAAAGCTCTGTGTAACATGGTGCTAACAAAACACAGTTGTTTTCACTGGTAGCCAGTTGGAAGGAAGCCAGGGCTGTGTCAGTTACCTAGTGGTCTGTGGCACCTTATAAATACTACGAGTGCCACCTTCTGGTCTTCTGATTCTATTGCATGCCCCTAGTCCTGTCTTGGCCTCATTTCCCCCAAGCCAGTGAATCATGTGTATCCCAGAATCACGGACTCCTCAAAACAGAGATCTGCAGAGATCTCTAAAGATCTTTACAGACTGTGGAGATCCTAGACCAAGCTGCTTTTGCGCTGGCTTTCAATACTGACTTTTGAGAGCCCCACATTGGGAAGACCAGAATCACTTCTTTTTTTTTTTTTTTTTTAAGATTTTATTTATTTATTTGACAGAGAGGCACAGCGAGAGAGGGAACACAAGCAGGGGGAGTGGGAGAGGGAGAAGCAGGCTTCCTGCCAAGCAGGGAGCCCGATGTGGGGCTCGATCCCAGGACCCTGGGATCATGACCTGAGCCGAAGGCAGACGCTTAACGACTGAGCCACCCAGGCACCCTGACCAGAATCACTTCTAACTCTACTTCTTGGTTCCAAAAGCTGGAGAATTCTGTGGGCCAGAGAGATAGGATTATACAACTCAGCTTATGCCCACTTGCAGCTCTCACCATGTCCCAAAGATAGCCAGGCAAAGAAAGGGTAGTCACTGGAGAAGTGGAAGAAGATGAGAGGTACTTTACTATTCCCTGATAATGAGGGAAGGGACTCTCAGGTTTGAGACCAGGTTTCTTTAGGCAGGCTGTCATGCTCCTCATGAGAGTATTTTAGGGGTCAAAAATGGGTAGAAGTAGTTGCTCTTCTGTTTTCTAACACTTGCTGCAGAGATGAAATTAAGTACATAAACAGAGGAAGCACCCAGAACCTGCTGTGAGAAGCCCACTTACATAACCCCAAGAAGAGAACCAGCCTTGCCCTTCAGAGATAGGAGCTCTCTGCTTTGCCTGCCTTCACCCCCGGTCACACTCTGGATACAGAACAGAGCAAGGCCTGGTCTTAAGGTTTCAAGGAAGAAGATCAGGAAGGGAAGGCTTACAGTGTGACAGGGAGGTAAGGCCCAGTGGGAAATACATCAGGGTCTGGCGGGGGGACAGGGCGGGGCGGGGGGCAGTGAAAGTTGTACAGCCCCCTCCTTGACAGAGATGAGGGCCTGGCCTGCCTGTGCTAAACTCTTCTGCTTCTGATTTGAAAAACATTTGGCTTCCTGAAAAGTAAAAGCTACTAGGGGCCTTTTCTTAATCCATCTTGCACACCCTTGGAATTGACGTCAACAAGTCACAATGGGAGCTTCCACCAGTCGTCCCTGGGCGGAGTGATGATGGCAATGATACAGGGCCAACGTGGCCCAGAGCCCCCAAGGGAAGGGACAGGAAGGATGTTCAGAGGGATCCTCTGGGCTCCGTCAGGAAGAGGGAGAAACACATCCCTCTAAGGAAAAAAGGCATTTGTCTCAAAGAAAAATGGTTGTATTGGGGGGAAATGTCATACTTAATGAAGCCAACCAATGGCAAAGGAAGCAAGCTGCCATCTCTCCGGAATATTAGAAAAATAATGTTTATGTTCAGAAGACGTTGTTATGATTTACAATTATAGCTGCCATTTGTTGAGGGACACTGTTTTTTTTTCATCAGATAGGCATTTTTACCCGTTTTACAGATGATCAAACTGAGGTTCAACAAAATGCAGTAACTTTTCCAAGGTCAACAGGGAGTAGGTAGAAACGAACCCAGTTCTGTCTCCAAGTCTGTGCTCTGTCCACTCTGCTCCCAGCTTCCACCCTTAGAGCTGTTGGTTTGTTCTCACAAAATAAAGCCTGCACATGAGCACTTGTATGGAGATCATTTCTGAAACTGAAGCCTGGAAAGACAGATTTCCACATGGGGATCAGAGATTTGCAGAACCATCTCTACAGACAACTCGCTCCCAAACTCCCAGCTGAGGACCAGGGTGGCTGGGACTGCCTCTAACAGTTCTTCCTGCTGCAGGAACCATGGTAGCTGCCCAACTCTTGCCAAGTCAGCAGCCTGAAATGCACTGCCCATTCTCAGCCCCACACAGTCACTATCTCACTGTCATCTTTACTGTCTCCTGTATTTTCAATTTGGACCCTTCCAGGGTGAGAAAAAGGGGCTACGATTTATAGCAAGTAGATGTTTTACACTGAGGCCTGATAGGGAGTTTCACCAGCCACAGCCTCCTACAGCAGAAGCCAGCCTTGGTTACTCAACGATCAAGAGAGATAAGGAACAGCTCCACAATGACCAGAGAAGACACCAAAAACAGCACAAAGACCCAGACAGAGACTAGCTACCCTATACCGATTTCCATGGTCCCCCTTGCTAATACGCGCATGACTCCTTAAGGAGTGGGAAGGGAAAAGGCCAATCTTTAAACAGAGAGAAATCTGAGAAATCTCCCAAGTTTGAATCCTGAATCAAATGTTTATCCCAAAGACATTGAGCTAATTTAACAGAGACTATTTAAAAACAGAAGAGACAACGTTACCAAGATACCAAGAACTGGCAAGTTTTAGATTTATTTTTCCTACTCCCAAATGGAATATGGGATTGAGGAAAAGATGAGGTCACTTATGGAAAATAAAGAGTACTGGTTTTTGGGTTTTGTTTTTGGTTTTGTTTTTGTTTTTTTGCACATTTAAGTTATAATGTGTAAATGTTGTCCTGCATGTGCTTTTGTGTTTGTGTGTTTTATGTCAGATAGCCTGATTTTCTTTTTGACATGCAAGGATTTCAGCAAGGCATTTTTATAGTCTCTCATGATATCTTTGTGGACAAGTTGAAGAAATGTGGGCTGGATGATAAAACACTTATGTGAACTCTCAAGCTGCCTATATTTTGTTCCTTTTTGGACACCAAATTTTCAGGGAGACAGTGACAAAGTGGATTTTCCTGTAACAAAATGGCCAGAATGACGAAGAATCTGGTAATCCTGTCCTAGGGGGGATAGAATGTTTTATCTTAGAGAAATGAAGGCTCTGGGTGCAGGAGGGAAGGAGGTATGCATCTGTGATAGAGTGGAATGAGTGCTGTCTTGGAGGCAACCAAGATTCAAATCATGAATCTTCCTTACTACAAAATGCTTTGTGTCATCCACATGCACTCACCATGCTCTGTATTGTAACTCCATTTTTTGCAACAATATCTACAGGGCAGAGTGAGCAATGCAGCCTACTGGGAGAGAGCTAGAGCTAGAGAGAAATGGGGTAGCCACGGTAGGAAACGTAGGAAGAGAACCAGCAGCCCCAGGGAGGTGTTGATATTCACAAAGTATGCTCATATTCTATATAAGGCATTTCTGGAGCAGTTCCAGATGGAAGGCAACAGGGTTCTGTCACCAAGATGCAATGGGAATGTGGCTTTACCCCAATGGGCAAGTGGGGTGGAGACGGTCGGAAGGCCAAATCTGGAGGAGGGCTAGATCCAAGAGAGATCCTTCCAAGAGCTAATGGAAATGATTGCAAATAAGGCTGAACCCTGGATGTGGACCTGACAGGAACACGGCTGGAGATTAATCCCCTGCCAGCTTGGCTCTAAGGGAGGATATCTCAAAGACCTTACTGAAGGAGCAAGATGTGCAGAGAGCCCAGAAAGAAGAGGGTCTGTCTGCCCCCGAGGGAGGTATAGAAAGCGCCCAGCTGCCCCCTTCTGGACCACAGACGACAGGACCTACTGGACCACAGACTTGCCTGGAATTCCACTTGAGGATGATCATTCCTTTCGCTTAAATATAAATGGTCCTTAAGTGTTTCTTATCACATTGTCAGCATCCTTGGGAGAAATAATATATTGAGCATTACAGTGCATTAATACCTTGATGAGGCTTGGTTCCCGAGGTCGCACTCATTTTCAGTCGCAACAGCTAAGCAGGATCCAGACAGCAAGATCAGGAATCGACTTTGTTTAGTTCAGATGATTGTTTGGGAGAGCCAAACAAGGGCATGATGCCCCTCCAGGGGGCTGGAGGGCCTAGGCCTGCAGAGCAGGGAGGAGCCCTGCATATCTAGAAGCAAGGACAGATAGAGAATGAGGACGAGCCCAGGAAACCGGAGAAGGGTGGGGAGGAGACATCTGAGGGGCCCTGAGGCGAACCTCATCCACCTTGTAGTTCAGCTGAGGGCCAGACCCATCTATTCCTGCTTTATTTCACATCTCTTTGCCAACAGCTAAATAAACATGCACTGACTCAGTGCATTTCTTGGTCATTGGAAAAGATTATTCTTAACAGAACAGCTAAAAGAAAACCATTTGTCCTTTCATAAAGCATGATGTCACTAAGATTAATCTGTTTTATCTGAAGTCCTTTGAACTAAAAATCAGACATGGGCCTTTTGCAAAATGTGAAGAGCCAATCTCTCCTCACCTCTTTTCATACCCAGAACCTGGGCAAATAACTAGAAAATAAGAGGGACGGGGGGACACCCAGGAAGCCAAAATAAATGGTCCGAAGTCAGTGCATTAAACACAGGCATTTGAATTATGTGCCAGCCTTTTTGGTTCTTCTCATGTTAGAAAGTAAAACTAAGACGGAAACCCAAGAGTCTCCTAGAAGCAGGTACCCTGACAGTTCTAAGAAGTGACCGTTATCAGAAACAGAGAAATACCATAAACCTAAGAGAGCTTAACAACTAGGGGTCGTGTACACAGAGGAAAAGGTCTCTAGTTGTCTCAAAATCCTTGAGGACATGGAATGTTCAAGTTCACAATTAAGGCGAAGTTACTGAGAAAAGACAAAATGGGATGAAATGATTCTAGGAATACTCACCTCTAGTTAAGCCTCACAACCTTTATTATCTGCATCCTATACTGGGGTCCTTCTAGTAATTGAAAATATTTAATATCTTAAATGCATCCCTAGGCATGACGGAGTTAATAAAGATTAAACTGCCAGTGAATTAATTATTGGATTCATGAGAGGCAAGTCATCACTGGTAAGGTGCTGTGCTAGGAAAAAAAAAAAAAATGTGCAAAGGATTAATATGTCACCCAAATTCAGACATGAATGAGACTCAAGCATCTCTCAACAAACACCAAGACAGAGAATTTGCTATAGAAATAATGTATCATTGGGGGTGCCTGGGTGGCTCAGTTGGTTTAGCAGCTGACTCTAGATTTTGGCTCAGGTCATGATCTCAGGGTCATGAGATCGAGCCCCAGGTCAGGCTCCACACTCAGTGGGGAGTCTGCTTCAGGATTCTCTCTCTCCCTCTGCCACTCCCCCCGCTTTCTCTCCCTCTCTCTCTAATAAGTAAATAAATCTTAAAAAAAGAAAAAAGAAAAAGAAAGAACATAACACAAAAAGATTCCAGAGAGAACAGATGAGAGAATCACCAAGCTGACCTATCTGTGATGGTCCCTCACTTCTAAAGCCTAGAGGTGGGTGTGAGAGCCTGGAGGCTCCTGACAGAATCAGGTGGTTGGGCAGGGGTCTCCTCATTCCAGTTTCCATGCTTAGATCTGATCCGTACATAGGTACACTCCCACAGGTGTTCCTCTTCACAGAGAGCAACCTACCGTCTCTCCAACAAGAGCTCATTCCATGCCATCCAGTGGGTCTACATCAAAAAGACACACCAGCTCATGGAGGTAAGAGGTTCTTAAGAGGTTCACTGGGATTCCTAGGACTGAGATGCGGAGGAGACAGGAGATAAAGTGCATTTCCTATTTAGTCCACTCCAGCCCATGAACATTTTTAGAAAAGCCTACAAGTGAAGAATATTAAATCTGATTAGCCTTACGCAACTCAGTATGGAAACTGGAAAATCTTATCAAGTACTGAGAACAATAAGTTTTATTAACCCAGGTAGAGTTCTTACAAAATATTATTTCTTTTTCAATAAACTATTTAAGGGTGCCTGGGTGGCTCAGTCGTTAAGCATCTGCCTTCGGCTCAGGTCATGTTCCCAGGGTCCTGGGATTGAGCCCCGCATTGGGCTCCCTGCTCTGCAGGAAGCCTGCTTCTCCCTCTCCCACTCCCCCTGCTTGTGTTTCCTCTCTCGTTGTGTGTCTCTCTCTGGTCAAAAAATAATAAAATCTTAAAAAAAAAAAAAAAAAACTATTTAAGAAGACAAGAAAATTACATGTTTTTAAATACGATAAATTTGGGTGGACATTTTTCGTTGCCTTTCCAGCTTCCGTTATGCTTTCTCATGCTGTTGATTTTCATTTGAGAACTTCTCCCTTGCTTTCTTTCTATCCACTGGACTCTTGAGGGCTCCACTGTCCCCACAGGAAGTTAATGACCCAGCCTAAGTCATCCAGTGCATAGGATCTCCCTACATCACAGTCAAGGTTCAGAGGTGGGCTTGTGATCTAAATCTGTTCAATCAGAGAGAACCCCAGAAGCTTTACAGGATCCACTGGAAAAGAGGCAGTGGGTAGGGAAGGTCTGAGGCTGGAAAACCTGGAGCCACGGGGCTGACCATGGAGGGAAAACAATATAGAGGAAGCAGAAGCGAGAGACGGAGAGAAACAGAGTCCTGGTGACACACCATTTGAGCTGCTTCATCAAACAGCCCTACATATACCTCTCACTTTTGACAGCCATTAAATTCCCCTCTTGCTAAGTCCATCTATGTTGGTTTTCTGTTAATAACTACTAAAATCACTGGCTGTAATGATTTCAGATAAATGAGATGCTACTCTGTGGAAATGAGTATTTATAGAGCCAATAATTGTGCATCAGTTAATACTTTTCACTTGTCTCTCAAAATCATATTTTCCTCTTAAGCTAAACCTCAGGAATTATTAATTGTTCCCAATGATAGGACTCCCAGTTTTTGCAGCTGTAATCTAAAGCACATTGGAATATTTCCTCTTGCCTTCCTAAAAAAACCCAAAATCAGGATTTTTTCACTGAACTTTCCTTAATTTTTTTCTCACTAGAATTACCCTTCATTTTCTCTTAAAATTTTCTTAACTCTTTTTCCAGTGAAATCTACTATGAAACACTTCCTCTGAAATTGCAACGACTTTCTCTGAAAATTGCAACAACTGAGAACAGTGGGTTTTAAATGGTGAATAATTCATTAATTATTCTTAGGGCTCATTCTCAAAAACAATTATTACATTTGGCCTACATAACATGAAGTAGTGTATAAAATATATGGAAACTATTTAAAAAGGGAGGAGGGCCCCAATCCAAAACAAGCAAAGAAGGAAAAAAAAAAAAAACAACCGCCTGAGAGTAAAACAAACATATTTCACACACGTCTTCACCCACCCGATATGAGTCTAGTGCAAAGGGTGAGTCAGCTTCACACCCAAGCCACCCCACATCAACCTCAGAGCCAGTCCCGGGACTGGTTGGCAAGGTCAGCCTAACTCCCCTTGGCTCAGCTCAGGCTGGCTCCTGCACAGCAGTGCTCCTGCTCTCAGGCCCTGACAGGGGAAAAAGCCTTCTTTCTGAATGGGCATAAAGTGCCTTATTGAAACCAGGCAAGCTTCCTCCTTGTGGGGCTGACCTCGCTACTCTGCCCACATTCCCCCCCAAGGTGCGGACAGTGGCTGGAGCTGAGGAAATGCCTTTCTGCAGTTTGGTGCAAATGAAATTTGAGAAATTTGCACAGTATGTGTGGAACCCATTGTTCATATCTAAGCTTATTAGCTGTTTTCCTCCTGAGAGCACAAAAGAGCTCCTGAGAGTGAAAAGGAATCCCATAGGAGGAGGGGAAGCCTGAGGGGCCTCCCAGAGGACCCTTCCCTGCAGGCCTTATTCATTACAAAAGACTTCAGCAGAGGCCTATTGAAAGGAGGTCACAGGTATTTACCTTTCTTCTCCGTCTGTTTCAATCTGTTTTACGGAGGAGAGAAAAATGCCAATGCTCTCCTCATCCTTGAGCCCTCGATGAACTCATTCTGCACATTTTTGTATAGAAGAGTAGACTTTTTAAACAACAAAAGAAAATGTCATTGGAACAGACTTAAGCTTTATTCAGAAACTGATTTCTTACCTTAGCCTCACTGGATTACAACCTCTCCCACCCCAGTCCTGTCATTTCTTACAAGTGAGGCTTTGTCAGAACCAAAGAGCGTCAGCTTTTACGGCCTAACACATCCTTACCTATCACCCACCCTTAATAACACTGCAACAGGGCTCACATAGAGACCCGTGCAGGGGATGGGACCAAAACAGAGCCATAGTTTACAAATGCACTTATGTGATGAGGAAGCTAATGTATGTGAAGTAAGGTAGAAATAATCCAAAAGAGCGGATGTTCCAAAACCTACCAATATTTGTCCTTGTGTATATGGTTAAATACGTCTGGTAATTAACCTCAGTTAATGTATATGTGATCATTCGGTAAATATTAATTAAATGCATCCTTTGGGCCAGGCGCTGTGCTAGGAGCTAACTACACACACAAAAAATGACAAAGAAATATCTGCCTTCAAAGGTTTCTCCTTCTGGTAAAGAAAACAAGACAACCATGTTCTAGAGAGTTGAAGCAAAGAGTGTGGGATATGCAGGAAAATGAACATACTCAGGTCCAAGTGTTAACAGAATGGGTCACATGGCTAACTGCCAAGTAGCTTCTCAGGATGGCCCCACCTTGGTAAACTTCCCGGAACGAGGCCTGCTGTGTTCCCCAGAAAGCTCAGGTATCCGATGCTGTCAGCGCGCTGACCGTGAATCTGTCACTGGGACATTAACTTATATTAACTGAGCTTAACCAGGAATTCTAATTCTAATGCACAAGTTCACAATGAAACTTGCGTTGTCTTGAGCATTAGCGCTTGAGGTGGTGAACAGCCAGCTCACGCTGCTTCACGAGACAGCTCTACTCACACATTCTCCACTTCGGTTATGTTATGCTCTGGGGAATGTTTAGATGAGCACAGAGTCCAAGCTAGAGAAATCACATGCATGGAACACATGTTGGATAACTTCAGGCTATGGCAGGTCAGGAGCCCATCTCCACACTGGTGAGACACACTGAGGATCCCTGGATGGTTAAAACAATAGTCACCCTCCCCGCAACCAAGGCAAGGGCATGCTTTTCCTGCTAACCAACCTACTGCCTTACCAACTCTTTGTAAAGCTTAAATACATGTAACTTTTATGTATGTACATATTTCTCTGACTGCAGATAAATTAAGAAAAAAATTAAAATTACCTGTGATCTCCTAGATTTGGGGATGCTTCCCATGCCCCCCCATAACCTTTATAACATTTGCACAGATAGATGATAGATGTATGTATACATTTGCAGACATATATACATCTACATATATTTACATGTATCCCATGATAAGCTAAGGGATCTGGAGTGTTTCATGTCAGCACCATGTCACACCCAAAGACATTTCGGTTCAGCATCTAAAATAATTGACAAGTAACTTAAATATTTCCAGTAGTCTTCTGCAAAAAAAAGAAAAGACAAAGCAGGAATATATTTAGCAGAAATTCATAAAAACCCTTTCACCTCATTTGACTGATTCCCTCAGTGTCTCACCCCTACAATTCTCTCCCAGCACCCCAAAAATTTACCCCCTTCAAAATGCACTTGGTCTTTTCAAACCAACAAGCTTTCTTGCTCGCTCTGTCTTCTTGGTCCTTTGGCAGTGTGAATCTGGCTATCCACTCCGTCAGCATCAGCACCGCTCAGAATCTACTTTCCCTACTAATCTGTAAGCAGAGCGAGGGAAGTGAACATGTCTTTCTTCTTTCCAACCAAGCCCCAGTACCAAGCACAGTGTGTTTAATACATCTGATGATCACTGAAAACACACACACACACACACACGGTTTTGCAGAATTATGTCAATCCTCATCTACCTTTGAATCAGTTGCATTTTGCACTGGGAACGATTTCCCAACTCATTAACAATTTCTTCCCATAGACCAGTTGTTATTGGTTGCATAATATTCCATTTTACATAACTGTCCCATAATTTCATCATTTCCCAATTTGGAATTTTCCCTTTACTCTGCATAAACAATGCATCAGTAAACACGTTTGCACAAAATTGCTTCTGGTTATTCCCTTAGAATGATTTTGTACAAGTGGAATCATTGGACCTGAATACAAACTTCTTAAGTCTCAAAACAGACCACTGCTTCACAGAACAATCGCCATTTCAATTCCACAGCACGCAACAGTGCCTTTCTCCCTGAACCCTTCCCAGCACAGACTATTGGGGCTTTTGTTTTTATCTTTTCAAAACTGAAACTTGAAAAACAAGATATTTCTTTTGGATATATTAATACCTTCAGTAAGGACTGACTTGACCTGGGAGACAATATACATTAAATCTTATGTGTCACACAGTTAAAGTTTCCAACGTGACCCCGTGTCCTCCATTTCCAAGTTGATGCCTTACATTTTTTTGGAACAAGGTGAAGTATAAATGAATACAGTCTCCAAGTTTAGATGAGCACCTCACTGCCGCTCCCAGGGGAAATAACTGAAGACAACCCCATGTGCAACAGAAAAATATAAGAAAAGCCCCAGAGAGGACACGGAAGGCTTTTTGGAGGAGAAAAATGATCAAAAGGAGCTTTGAACAAAAGTTCTTCAACAGTTAGACAATGAAGGTAAGTTCATATGCTAGACTGTTACATTAGTGGCCCCCAGTGTACCTCATGAGCATCCTGGCATGCAGATCCTGCTCGGTCCTTTCCCACAATGACACTGAGGTTGGCCATGTGACCTGCTTTGGCCAAGAGAGTATCAGTAAATATGACACTGTGGAGACTCTGTGGGTACCTGTCCATGAGCACTTGCCCACCGTCATGTGGAGAAGCTCAGCTGAAAGATCACAAAGAGAGAGAGGATCATCCCAACTATTCCAACTGAGGCCCCAGACACATGAGTAAGGCAATAATAGAACCTCTAGCCCCAATCAAGTTGCCAACAGACCGCAGTCACATGAGTAAAGCACTAGTAAGACCAACAGAAAAATCGTGCAAATCAGTGTTGCC
Source organism: Halichoerus grypus (assembly GCF_964656455.1). Lineage (NCBI taxonomy): Eukaryota > Metazoa > Chordata > Mammalia > Carnivora > Phocidae > Halichoerus > Halichoerus grypus. The sequence continues at coordinate 137,835,264 of NC_135713.1, read as the reverse complement.
TTTGTCCACAAGTCTAGGGAATTTGTTATGCAGCAATCGATAACTGATCCAGCACATTCTAAGCATAAAAAACAGCATTCATTCAACATTTACTGAGCACTGAGAATGCATGGTCCTGAAGGACAGACTCACATGTTAATAATAATAAAAAAAAACTATATAGTACAAAAATGGCTATAATATTTGATAGGTAAAGGCACAAAGGAAAGAGTTCTCTACTCTACTTTGGTTAGTCAGAAATTTCACGTGAACTTTATCTTACAAAATGAGCAGGCAGACTAAGAAGAAGATTTTAAAAGTTAGAGGAAACGATGGGTGTACAGATGAGAAACAAAACAGGATGTTCAGAAACCTGCACGATGTTATGCAGGATGAGTACAGGTAAGAGAAAAGCAAAAGATGAATTCTTCAGATCCAGATAAGGACTAAATAAATTCTCAGTATCTCCATTTTACAGATATTATGTGGGAGAGTAAAGAATAGAAGTGAGTCTCTGCTCTTAAGCCTACACTACTCTGCTTTTCTAGAATGTCCAACGTATTTAGATCTAAACACATCGTGGTATATACATGTCATGTTTCAGCTCGACCTGAGTTGATAGGTATCAAGGTGGGGAGAGGCACTCAGCAGTGTTGGATCACAACCCACTGTGGATAGCTCATTCGGCAACTAGTTCATTCCAGTGGATTCATCATTCTGTATCTTCTATCTAACTTACATAATTCAGCTAGATTCTAGAAATCTTTTCTTAAAATTATTAATAGGAATCTGATATGACCTAACCCAGCAAACAAATTTTAGAAGATTCAGGGAATGGAGAGAGAGATCCGAGTGATCACCAACAAATAACATGAAACCAGCAGCATGAGACTTTAAGGGAATGTACTAATTGTTCACACTAACTGAAGGATTACAAACCACTACACAAGCCACTAAATTTTTTAACATGAAGAAACAGAGAGTAGAATGAAACAGCACCAGCTAATCCTTAGCTGGCAGGAGTAATTTTATTGAGTCACACTAAACTCCATTTTCACATAAAGGCAGGATTTTACATTAGTGAGAATATGATGTAAAAAAATAAAAGAATACAGTGAAGATGAAATCAAATCTTTTTTTTTTTTTAAGATTTTATTTATTGATTTGAGAGAGAGAGCATGAGTGGGGGGGGAGGGCAGAGGGAAAAGCAGGCTCCTCACTGAGCAGGGAGTCCGACGTGGGGCTCGACGGGGCCCCAAGATCATGACCTGAGCCAAAGGCGGACACTTAACCGACTGAGCCACCAAGGCGCCCCAAAATCAAATCTTGATTTGTAAGTACCTATACTGGTGATGGCCATCCAACAATTTGTTGAATGTATAAAAGAAAGAGCTGTAATTTGTAATTGGATCTTGGCAAAAGTACTAGGCAGCAAGTTCCAGACCCCGCGCTCTATACCAACACACAGTGTGAACACTGGCCACAGAAGATGGAGCTCCCCCTTACCCTCATCAGCTGTTGATATTTATAGAGGATCTCCCTCACGCTCCAGATAAGGAATGACAGCCCATGCAACAAAATTAGTGAGGGTCAATAGAACAAGAGTCAGCGGTTAATTGATTGCAGAAGGAAAGCTTTAGTGAAAGGAGCCAGACCCCTGTTCTCTCAGGATAATCAAATGCCTGACGTGTGTAGACTCATAAAATTGACTTGTTTTTTTTCTTGGTCTAATTGACTGATGCCTAGGTATTATTACATAAACCTTAGGTGTCCTCAAGATAAGACTTAATACTACTAAAGGCAGACACCTAATTACTTTCGTTCCACATGAAAGATAGCCCAGTGAAATGGATGGATGCCTTTTCCACCAAGACAAGCCCTTGCTTTGAAAGTGTCAAGGGGCTCTGTGTGAGCCCTACTGAGGAACACCTCCAGTTGTCATGCCAGTCAGATAAATCTGCAGCGATGAACAGTAAAGATGAAGTTATAACTACAAAATACATTTCACACGTAAATATTATTCTGAATTCTGTTTTGCTTATTCAAAACTGATCCCACTATGGTATTTTGTAACTTTAGATCTGATTTTAAATCACAGAATATTAGACTTAGGAGGGACTTTGGATCTTTTCTAGCCTAATAAATCACCCAAAAGAGAAACCTCCTGTACAATATCTCTGGAGATTGGACATAAAGCATGAGAGGAAAAAGAGGGGGAGAAAAGCAAATTATTAAAGTAAAAATAAAATCTCAAAGCAGCATATTTCATATTTGAATAGCTCTAGTTAGAAGAAAATTCTCCTACAAATTGGGGCTAAATGTGATTCTTGAAATTTCCACCCAATGACACTTTGGGAAATGCACGTGATTAATCTCATATGTTTGCTTTTGTGTGCATACAAAGCTATATAACTGAATTTTGTTATGTTTTGCTCTTGCAAAATTTTTAGTATTTCTGATTTAAGGAAGCCTTGGTTCAACTCCTATTTTTTTTTAAATTTAAGTTAAAAATTTATTATTCAAAATTTACAAAATATATAGACAATTAAATTTCAGGTTTTTTCTTTCTTTTTTTTTTATTATGTTATGTTAATCACCATACATTACATCATTAGTTTTAGATGTAGTGTTCCATGATTCATTGTTTGTGCATAACACCCAGTGCTCCATGCAGAACGTGCCCTCCTCAATACCCATCACCAGGCTAACCCATCCCCCCACCCCCCTCCCCTCTAGAACCCTCGTTTGTTTCTCAGAGCAACTTCTATTTTTATATACAAATATTTTTCAAAATTTTAACTATATATCCTTAAAATAGTTTCTAAATGTGTTCCATCCAATACCTCCACCAGTAACTATTTTTGAACACACCTTTATAATTTATAAATTACATACATGTGTATTTTTTTATGATTGTATAAGGCATAGATCAATATGAACTCTTAATAAGATCATTTAGAAAAAATAAAGAATGCTATACTACCCAACAAACATTGCCACTCCCTGTGGCCAGATGACTCCCCTCATGCCTCAACCCAACCTATACATTCTCTGGCAAAAGACAGTCAGTTTACTTTCTAGAAAGCTTTCTGTGTTGGGTGAGGCACTGTCCTGGGAATGATTAAGTTAAATTCTACATACAGAAAGGGGAGACCTCCAGTCCCTTTACTTTACCCAGCTACTGACTATTAGAAGTCAAGTTTATTCCAATCATGCATGAAACTGGAGATCCTTCTGAAGAAATGGAACTGCTCAGAGAATACCTACACTATTTGGCAATTCCAGAGTGAAAAAAACCTGCTCATTGCCTTATTACCCCATTATGAACCTCACCAGCAGAGAAGCTTCGATCATACACAGAGAAATTTCATTAAGCTTGTTCGTGTCCCATTCTGCAATGTGGAACAAAGAACAAAAACCACCCAAAATTTCAGAATGGTCTCAAACATGAAAACCAGAGATCAAAACTAAGATAGGAAAAAAAAGAAGAAAAAAGGCACACAGAACAGAGCACAGGTTAAAAAAAAGGCAAACAACAACAAAAAGTAAACAGTAATCAGAGTTTTAAGAGAATCTATCCACGAAATCAAGAACAACATGTTAATCAAAGACTATTAACAGAAAAAGAAAGGTATCTTGGAGATAAAAATGTTATCCACAAAATAGTTCCATATAAGGACTGGAAGTTAAAAGGGTGACAAAATATACCAGAAAGTAGAACTTAAAAATAAAGAGATGGAAAATGGGGGAAAAAAGTAAGAAAATTAAAATTAACATAAAAGTTCCCATATCTAATTATCAGGAGTTCCAAAAAGAGAGAATAAAGAGAGGGAACTAAAACAAAAATAATACAAGCAAAAAGTCTTCAATCCTGAAGGATATGAGTGTCTACAATAAGGCATGCCCTCCTGAAATTTCAGATCCCTGGAGGGAAAAGGAACATTTGTAAAAGTTTCTAGAGAAAAACAAGGGATTGGAAATCCACATGGCATTAGATTTCTTGATAGGAACTCTGGAAGATACAAGAAGATGAAACAGTGCCTTATTGAGGAAAAAATATATACTTCTTTTTTTTTTTTTTTTAAAGATTTTATTTATTTATTTGAGAGAGAGAGAATGAGAGACAGAGAGCATGAGAGGGAGGAGGGTCAGAGGGAGAAGCAGACTCCCCGCCGAGCAGGGAGCCCGATGCGGGACTCGATCCCGGGACTCCAGGATCATGACCCGAGCCGAAGGCAGTCGCTTAACCAACTGAGCCACCCAGGCGCCCTGAAAAAATATATACTTCTAAACCATAGTACTATACTCATCAAAACTATCAATCAAGGCATTTTCAGACATGCAAGGTCCTGAAAAGCTTCCCTCCTACATGCCTTCCATCAGGAAACTAATGGAGAATGGGACCCACCAGAATGAGAGAGAAAAGTAAGAAAAGAGGAAGGTATGAGATACAACAAAGAAAAGAGGAAAGGGGAATTTCAAGATGAGATGATAAGTATGTAGCAGGTCTAGAGAGCAACCATGACCATAATAATCTAAACACTGAATATTAAACAAAAATTTTATACATAATCCTGCGACAATGGAAGTAAGGCAAGAGCATGAGTAAACAGAATGAAGGAAAACAAAATCCTCATTTTTCATAATAGAAGTCAACAGATAATATCTACAATAGGAAAATCAAGGAATGGCAGCATGGGCATACTATTCAGAAACATGGAAGTAAAGGGCAAAAGAAACAGCCCTGGGAAAAAGGAATGAGGGTGGCAAAGAGTATAAAATGGAAAACACTGTGTTTCTATTAAAAACTTTGTAATTTTTAAGCTTTGTCCGTATACTTCATTCACACACAAAAAAATAAGTTACAGAGGAAATTAATGATTCTAAATATTTCCTTCCTGGAAGAGGAAAGATTATGGACTCTTAAGTATGCACATTCCACTTTGGACACCGTCACTTTATGCAATAAGACAAGTAAGATCTGATTTCAATAGCAAGGATCCTAGGAGCTCTGCAAGAGACAAGTCACAGAATAATGTAGAATTCAGAGAGAACGCTCTAGCCTGTCTCAATCCATAAATGACATTTCGCGTAGAACCAGTCTACCTAGACTAAGTCAGTTCTAGGCATCCAGAAACCCAGTTTCATTTCCCCGTATGAAGCAAACTTTCTGATTCCACAATGCTCAGAAAACCACCTGGAGCACTAGTTAAAAATGCAGACTCCATCGTCTGTGGAACTCCATGGATTTCTACTCAGTCCAAGTATGGCACTGGGACCCAGAAATCTGTATTTTTACAATCATCTCCAGTGATTTCATATCACTGATGCCCAGATTTTGAGAAAGAACATCAGGGCGTTCTTCTGAAGTCCCATGCTTTAAGGGCAGGGGTTGGCAAACTTTTTCTGTGTGAAGTGCCAGGTGGTTAGTAATTTAGGCTTCACCAACCATTGCAAACACTCATCTGCACTGCTGTCCCAGCATGAAACCAGCCACAGGCAATATGTAAATGAAGGAATGTGGCTGTGTGCCAAATACAATTTTGACATGTTGCTAAATATTATTCTTCTTTTGATTTTTTCTCCAGCCATTTAAAATGTAACAGCCATTCTTAATCCCAGGGCCTTACAAAAACAAGTGGGAGGCCTGATTCGGCCCTTGAGCAGAGGCTTTCTGACCTCGGCTGTCGGGCACCCCCTCTCCCCCGCCACTGAATGAGCAGCAACCCTAAGGGGAGTGCATGGGGAGAAGGGAGCTCCAGAACCCAGAGTCAGAAAAGTTCTGCAATTTGACATAAATCAACTATAAAAGCCCTATTACAAACAAGGCAAGCTGAGCAGAATTGGGGCTTCCTCCCTTCCACAGGCATTCTATTAGAGAGAATGATTTATGACTTCCTCCCATTCCCTAAAGTCTCACCCCATTTTTCAGAGCTTGCTTTGATGATTATATGAATCTGATTTCACCTAAATGAAAATAGGAGGGGAGAAAGGTGAAGCACACAGAGTGACTTCCTCAAAGTCTTCTTTCCTTTTCCAATGATGACTCCCTTCCAAAAAATCGGGCTTTCACAGGGTTTTAAAATTGTCTTCTCAGTCATATGAAAATTTTAGATTACCCAGCTAGGTCAGAGTTTTGGGCACCCACTAATATACTTAAATTTTAAATTTCTCTGAATTATTAACTTCCATCACAGTAAACCAGAACCTTAGCATCCAAATAAATCATTTATTGTTCTTGTCATTTATTTAATAATATTTACTGTGGAACAACAGAAGATGCATAGGTTATTAAGATTTTATCATTATACTAGAAGCTGGTTTAGAAAAACTGGTCCTTGTAATTGAATATGGGTTCACAACAATGACAATTTCTACATCAGTTTATAGGGTTTCAAAAGCATTCCTTTGGCCAGAACATGAGTTGATTATCTCTCAGATTCCAAGCTTCCATTAAGATGATGTAGGACTTGGAAGGTCTCCTCTGTCTCACATTTTTTTCCATTCAAACAACCACATTTATTTTTTTTAAGATTTTATTTATTTGAGAGAGAGAGAGAAAAAGAGAGCGAGAAAGCACGAACAGGGGTAGGGGTAGAGGGAGAAGGAGAAGCAGACTCCCCGCTGAGCAGGGAGCCTGACTCGGGGGCTCCATCCCAGGACCTTGAGATCATGACCTGAGCAGAAGGCAGACGCTTAACCGAATGAGTCACCCAGGTGCCCCTCAAGCAACCACATTTAGATTAACAACTATTTCAATTAAACATTAGCTTCTAAACATCCAAGTTCCCCCCCCTTAATGTTTAGTATAAAAGTATAAGGAACATTAATGTGTTGTCATTGTTTTAGATTGTTTTGTGACTAACCAAATAAGTTTATCAGTATATTTTTATATCTTCAAGTTACAAATAGTGATGTTTTGCAAGAATATAATCATTTAAAACTATTTTATAAAGAAAATTTGCATATTAAGAGCTCAAATTATATATCTTTGATTTCATCGTGAATGGCAATTGATGATTCTAAAATGCAGCGCAACTTAATGCTTAGAAGTTGAAAATAAAAAGGAAATGGGTACTTTCAGTGCAGTGCTTACAGACTTCTCTGAAATAAATACATAGCCCTGAAACGAATGGTCTACAATCTGTTAGCAGGCCTGCCCCATCTGCCTGTTAGATGCCACTTCAAATTCAGAGAAACAGTTTTCAAAAAGTCAGTGAAACTGATTTGCCTCATCTTTTGAGTGATTCTTACTGATCAATTACTCTACCTTGAAATTCCTTGAAAGACTCAACAAGAACAACAAAAACCAAAATCCAAACAAGCGAACAAACAAAAAACAGCCAAAACTGCAAATGTCAGCGGCAGCCAAGAGAGGAGGTATGTAGAAAAGTAGACAAGAGAAGGCTTTGGCGTTTCAACTCTGTACTCAGCCTGCAACTTACAGGTAACCTGAGTTATTTCCAATTCAAACTGAATGCTTCTCTGAAATCCTTCACACACGTGCACACACACACACGCACCATGCACACACACATGCATTCATGTGCACATTCTCCCCCTTCTTCTCCCCTCCCACTCCCCTCCCCCACACACCGCTCCTTCCCCCATATTCTCTCTCATTTACTGCTCCACAACCCCCCTAACTCTGGATACTCCGCAGAAAAACTACCCACTTCAACACTTACATTCATCTTCGAAAATCAGAATACTTCTTCAGATGCTCACTCTGTAACATATGCTCTTAACACCTTGTCTCAACTTAAGGATAAAAATAAAAATAAAACAAAGCATCAAGATCTCACATAAAAACTTTTCAGGTTTACAGGAAAGCAACAGAAACAACCACTTCTGCTTTAATCTCAGGCGTGCATCTTCAACATCCCCTGCTCCCACTCAGATGCAAACATTCGAGGAAGGTATGAAGAGCAATGGAAGGTGAGCAGCTTCTGAATCTGGGATCAGTTAGATCTAGGGCTTTGTAGGGCTCCACTCTCCTGCTGCTGCTTGTCCTGTTGTCCCTTATGATACAACTAATGAATTCTTAAAGCATTTGTTTACTCTTAAATAGGTTACTATACGTTCCTTGGTGTCTCTTCCAGACAGATGCTTTTCCTTCAAAGTACTTTGTTCATCATTCGTATACAAATGAAATTCCTCCAGTACTCTATTTAGAATGAAAACTGCTTAAATTGTTTCAAGTGCAGACAAAAGCAACAGGTACATCCTCACTGATCCTGCCTCAGCTCCACGGAGCAAAGATTTTGAGACAAGCAGCTCAGTTCATATTGAAATACAATTTTTTTTTCACTACAAACTTATACTAATACTTCTAGCAAACTTCCATGCCCACAGTAAACACTGAAAACAAATCTTAGCAACAATATTCTTACGACTGTTAATCTCTTCCATTTTTGTACTGGTTAGGCAGACGTGGGGAGAGCAGTACATCAGGAGCTATACCTACAGTAAATAATCTAATGACGCAACTGGGAGCATGAAAGCACCTTTCTCGGTATCCTCTTTAACTGTGAGGAGTTATATGGAAGTACTCCATGGATTCTAAAACAGAAGCTGCAGGCTCAAATGACAAGAGGAGCCAGGGAGAAACCACAAGTGACTGTGGTGGGCTAGGGAGAAGTGGACACTGGCCTGTCTAAATGCAGCAGACCACAGTGACCATCCAACTGTTGCTGTGGAGGAAGATAGGGTCAATGAGGCCAAAATCTTTTTTTTTTTTTTTACTTTTTTATTGTTATGTTAATCACCATACGTTACATCATTAGTTTTTGATGTAGTGTTCCATGATTCATTGTTTGTGCATAACACCCAGTGCTCCGTGCAGAACGTGCCCTCTTTAATACCCATCACCAGGCTAACCCATCCCCCCACTCCCCTCCCCTCTAGAACCCTCAGTTTGTCTCTCAGAGTCCATAGTTTCTCACGGTTCATCTCCCCCTCCGATTTCCCCGCCTTCATTCTTCCCCTACTGCTATCTTCTTCTTTTTTTTTCTTAACATATATTGCATTATTAGTTTCAGAGGTACAGATCTGTGATTCAACAGTCTTGCACAATTCACAGCGCTCACCATAGCACATACCCTCCCCAATGTCTATCACCCAGCCACCCCATCCCTCCCACCCCACCCCCCACTCCAGCAACCCTCAGTTTGTTTCCTGAGATTAAGAATTCCTCATATCCGTGAGGTCATATGATACATGTCTTTTTCTGATTGACTTATTTCGCTCAGCATATTACCCTCCAGTTCCATCCACGTCGTTGCAAATGGCAAGATCCCACTCCTTTTGATGGCTGCATAATATTCCATTGTATATATATATACCACATCTTCTTTATCCATTCATCTGTCAAAGGACATCTTGAGGCCAAATCTTTTAATTTTTTTTTTAAAGAAGCCAGAAATTTGGATTTTTAAGGGAGATTCCCAATGTGAAATGTCAGTAACTTTTTTTTTTTATTACACAGTATGCAGGTTGTAAAAAGCATGTTATTTCATGGGCCACCAGTCTGTCATATCAACATATCTAAAATAAATTATTCATCATAGCCCCCTCCAACTCTACCATCAGGAAGCAATTCTCTCAAATAAGACTGTGACAAAACCTAAGCAAGAAGTCCCACAAAACAATGTCCCATGGACCACCTTCTGCAGGACTACTGACTGGATACTTTGGTATGAGGAATGTAGTAGGGTCATGATTGGATCCTACTCTCTTCTAACAACGGCATCCTTAGTGTGTGAGAGATGAAGGTGAAGGAGGAGCTAAGAATGCAGAGAGGCGGCTGGCCTTCTGCAGACAAGTTGGGTGACCAACACCTGCACAGAATGCGACGGGGACAGAACAAGGCTGGAGGCCGAGACTCCACCACATTATATAGCTGGAACATAGCTCCCGATCGTGCTAGGGTAAGGGCGGATGCTTTCCCCCAATAATTGATCTTTGAAGTCCTACATTCCCTTATCTAGGCCCCTAGCTCAGAGCCTGCCATTCAGCACTCATATTTCTGTGCTCTGCTCCAGAAGATGAAAGACAATGAGCAACTCACTTCTCCTGTTGTTCCTCCCCTTCTCCAGTTTTTCCTCCATAGATGCTATCACAGGCCTGGGTATGCTCTGGTCAGCCACTCTTGTGAGGTCTTTAAATGGACCTAGATGAGGTTTTAGGGAGAAAGCAAGGTCTAGGCTTTAGATGGGTAGATGAAAGGAGAGGTTTAAATATGGTTCAGCCCAGGTCCCTAGGGCTGAAGGTAAAATGGGGGTATAGGGAAGACAGAAATTGAGTTACAAATGCATCACTAGCAACTCCCCTTGGTCAGAACTCTGAGTAATCAGTGACATAACAGGATCCAGTGAAGGAAAATAAGCTGGGATTCACAACTAAGAATGGGAAGGTAAGTATTTCAGTTACAGGGAAGAGCCTGATTAAAGGAATGCTACAACATTACAACTTGCAGCTACACTTTGGACATCAGTTAGTGAAGTCTTGCTATTGTTTTGTACATTTCTGCTGTTCCAGGTCAGCAGAAAAGTGCCTGGTTATAACACTAATCAAAAATCAGGGTTCCTGTGTGGCTCCGTCAGTTAAGTGTCTGCCTTCAGCTCAGGTCATGATCTCAGGGTCCTGGGATCGAGCCCCGCATTGGGCTCCATGCACAGCAGGGAGTCTGCTTCTCCCTCTGCCTGCCATTCCCCTTGCTTGTGCTCTCTCTCAAATAAATAGATAAAATTAAAAAAAAAAAAAAATACTGGTCAAAAAATAGTAAGTTTTTCTAGAAAGATATTTTGACCTTTTAAAAGTTTCACAGATGAAATTATGTTAAGGTAGAGGTCTTTGGAGTCTTCAGAAGCTCTAAAGGAAGAAAAGATAAACATAATTACACAAGAAATGGTAAGCTGCCCCATTATCTGCAAGACGCATGAAAATTTTCAACAAGAAAATGCTAAAAAGGTAAGACAGTTCATTAAGACAGAGTGGATTATTGAGGAGTTGAATTTAGATGAAAGGAAAGATAACTGTGAAATAAAATTAACATGAAAAAGGTTTAGCAATTATTTTGTCATAGACTTTGAGCAAAACATGGAGACTTGATTTTTTTTTTTTTTGGCCCAAAAAAACTTAATGTTACAGAAAATATTAAACATTCGTAATCAAAAAATCAGAAGAAATCCCCAATACTTTGAAGCCTTAGCATGTCGAAGTGCCTGACTCATAAGTAATGTAAATGCTGACTTTTTCTTTCAAATCAATGGAATTCTTCATGAAGAATTCATGCTACATGGGCAATTAGGCTTGATGTACAGAAGTGGTGAAGTGTTTGGATTTTCTTTTTAACTCAAAAGAAACAAACTATAATTTATTCACCATATTTTCTCAGTAAAACTAGGTTGATTTCTACTTTCTTACTATTTTGAGCTAAAATTTTTGAATACTTTAATAAATCAAGAAAAAAATTTCTTATCCTTAAGAATATTCTGGAAACATTCCCAAGATATTGCAGAATTTTTGTATAACCTCCTGACCTGATTATTCCGATGGGGACAGTGCTCCTTGGGATGTATATATAGGCAGGTGTATTTTTTAAGACATCACTTCAATAATTTTATCAAACTTTTCTACCATGAGTAATTAATTCATAAAGGAATCTGTGTGACCCCAGGAGGGGCTTCATATTCTCAAGACTGATGGCTCTAAGTATAGCATTTCAGGGGGCTTGAACTCCCTCCCCTCTGAACTGCCGTTATGCCCCTCTTCTCTCCTGCTACCTCAAGTCTATGAGGGTCTTTACAGACCAGGGGACATGTATTTTTTTCTTTCCTAGCTATGTGTGATTATCATTTGGAGAGAGCACATCTGTGTTTCATCAGGACCTCCAGAGATTCAATAAGGAAAACCCTACATGTAGAAAGGCTACCCCTGATAAGACCCCAGCATTGTTACAACCCTGGGCAGCATCTCCACAAGGAGGAGCGTGAGTTCAGCCTGCTGCAGGCTCCTTAGGATTCCTTTGTATGGTGTAGCTCCTAATGTACCTGTCACATGCTCTGAAGGGCTCCTCTTCTGCTAGTCCTGAGAGCTTCACTCTCTAACAGCTCTCCTCGGGTGGGGCTGACCCCTGTACTCTAGAGCAATGACCAACTGTTAGCTGGTCCATCTTCAGCACTCAGCTGGAAATAAATGGTCACAGTATAAAGTCAAGGGGGGAGTACCTGGGGAGTGAACAGTAAGGCTTTAAGTATAAAGCCCTTAAATAATAAATGTAGCTTTTCCTTCAAAAGGCACCACACACATTTTTAAATTCCACATATTGCAGGGGACACCTGGTGGCGCAGTTGGTTAAGCGTCCGACTCTTGATTTCAGCTCAGGTCATGATCTCAGGGTCGTGAGATCAAGCCCTGTGTCCAGCTCTGTGCTTGCAGAGTCTGCTTGAGATTCTCCCTCTCCCTTTCCCTCTGCCCTTTGCCCCATTTGCACTCTTTCTCTCTAAAATAAATAAATAATATTTTAAAAATAAAAAGAATTCCACATCTTGCAGGAACCAGTGTTTCTCTTTGCACAACCTGACTGTTGAGCAAGTCAGACAGTTTGAGAGCAGAATACATGATATTATGATATAGACTTTGTCATTCATTTCCTACCTAACAGGAGTGAGAAGATCCACCTGACATCACGTTTGAGGTGATGCCACAGAATCTGTTGCAGAATTTCTATCAAAATTTTAAAGTCTGACAATCATAAGCCTGGCTTATAATAAGATCAGGCAAAGTCACCCTAAGAGAGAAAGAGACAGAGAACTTTTCTACATTATTTTTTTCAAATAGATGGTCAAATAAGCTTAAAGAGGAACAAGAAGTTGATGCAAGGAATGTATCTTCTAAAATACTAAAGTTCTGTATAGTTGATTGGTGGGATCCTAGCAAGGCACAATGAGAATTTTACTTGTTTATTAGGAAACTCATATTTTAATCATTTGAGAAAATATTTTGCAGAAAGAAGAGATTAGAGATCTATGAGCCATTTCTTACCTTATTTCACTTACCTACTCTACACAGTCTTAATATAAAAGATTGAACGCAGTTCTGTTACACGTAGGAGGCTCATTAATGAACAATTATTTTAGGATTCTTCCTACATCACCCTATTTTCTTTTCCATATTATACCAATATATTTGAGAAATGTTTACCTACATGTTTCTTCACAGATTTTTTTTTTTTGGTATGCCTTCCTACTCATAAATATCTAAATAATTAAAGAAAAAGATCTCGCCATTAGCCTTGAAAACTGTGTCGCTTCCTTTGACGTATGTTACGTATAGAGCAGTACTTACAACCAGAAAATATTTTTTTAGCCTCTCCTTTCGGGGGAAACTCTGTATTCACATCAAGTAAGGCTGGTACAACTCCAGACTACAAGCACTCAAGCTCCTTCTGGTTCTATTTTAAAAGAGATTGTTTTGACAGCTCTAATTGTGGCATACAGAAACGCCAGTCAGGTAGGCAAACTTGCGGTTCAAAGACTATCCTTCAGGACTGCATTTATTAAATATTAAATATGAGCATTACGAATATCATACATTTTACATAGAATATTTTGGTTCCAACATGATTTCTTCACTGAAATCACTGGTCAGTCCAACCCCTTTATACTATCCTACCTGAATTATGCACTAGGCAAGGCATTTTCCTATAGAAATCAGCAAGTTAACTGGACCCTGTCAACATATATTACAATCCCTTTTTCTGAATTACATTCTGATGATAATAAAGTGAAGTAGGTTAAGATAGGAAAATTAATTTCCTTTATAAGAAACATCTAATGAAGCTTTTATTCACTTCTGACAGAAATGCACCACATGTGGAGAGCAACATCCTGGACTCAGGAGGAAAAACCAGACTCTATGCTCCATTCAAAGAGGAAGTGGATGTGACATGGTTTCTAAAGTAATAAATTAAGGAATTAATGACTAGATCACAAGGATTGAAACAAATATTTTAGTCAAACAAGATATGTAAAATATTACTGTTGTTATATCCTTCCTTATAAAGATCCAGACAGGATTAAAGAATTTACTAGAAACTACTGATGCCTACCACACTGTGATTAAAAGTATTTCTTCTTCTGGTAGACATTACAAAAAGAGAACTAACTGGACAGTCGATTGTACAGGTTGGCTTTTTTCTTCTAAGAACAAGACTTTTTTTAGGTACAAGCATTTATATCCTATAAATATTCTATCACTATCAAATTTTCCTATCTAAAATCCAAAATACTGGAAAATTCAAATAGCTAGATTTTTTTCATGTACATCAATGTCCTTAAGACAGTGCCTGACACCAACTAGGTGTTAAATATATACTTGCTGAGTGAATGATAAATAAGGTGATTTAGAAAATGAAGGAAGTCAAGGTCTACATGGTATATATTTTCCTATCCTTTTAATTTTGACCTTGTCTTTATATTTATCATGTCCGGTGCTTCTTATAAAATGCATATAGTTGGGTCTTGCTTCACTAGGGATCACTAATTGTTGGGGAACACAAATCCAAACCACAATGAGATATCAGATCACACTTGTCAGAATGGCTATCATCAAGAGGACAATAGAGAACAAGTATTGTTGAGCATGGTAAGAAAAAGGAACCCTTCTACACTGTAGGTAGGAATGTAAAATGTTACAGCCATTATGGAAAACAGCATGGCAGTTCCTCAGAAACCTAAAAATTGAACCACCACATGACCCAGCAATCCCACTCCTGCGTATATGTCCAAAGGAATTGAAATCGGAAGTCAAAGAGATCGCTGCACTCCCATGTTATTGCATCATTACTCACAACAGCCAAGATATGGAAACAACCTAAATGTCCTTCAATGGATGAATGGATGAAGAAAATGTGGTGTGTGTGAGTACGTATACAGATACACACGCACAATGAAACATTATTTAGCCATAAACAATGAAATCCTGCCATTTGCAACAACATGAATGAATCTGGGGGCCTTATGCTACATGAAATAAGCCAGAAAAATAAAGACCAGGGAAGGGAGAGGGGCTGGAGGCTACATCAATAACCAACAGCCACTGAATTAATCAATCACAGCTATGTAACGAAGCCTGAATAAAAATCCAAAAGGACAGGGTTGGGAGAACTTCCAGGTTTGGAGATACGGGGAGAGTATGAAAGCTTAGAGCTCTTTCACACATACCCTGCCCTACACATTTTTTCCATCTAGCTGTTTCTGAGTTATATTCTTTTATAATAAACTGGTGATCTAGTAAGTAAATTGTTTCTCTGAGTTCTGTGAGCCACTCTAGGAAATTAATCAAACCTAAGGAGGGGGTAATAGGAAATTTCAATCTACAGCTGGTTAGTTAAGATTGGTGTCTGAAATGGGGGTTGGGGAGGGGAGGTCCTATCGGACTGAGAACTTAAACTGTGGGATCTGACGGTAGCTAACTCCAGGTACTATCAGACCTGAGTTAAATTTGTGGAACACTAAGTCAGTGTCCACAGAAAGTTGAGTTAATTGCTTGGTGGTGTGGAAAACACACACACACACACACACACACACAATGGACAAATCTTTCCACCATAGCTTTTAAAATTCATGGTCAGTCATCAACAGGGTGACTATGTATTAGTTTGCACATTACTGTATCTCTTTACTGTATCCCAGTACCCCATCCAACAGATGGAATTATCCTCATTTATATAATAAATGAGACAATCAACCTAATTATCAGTAGACTCTCCTATCCTCTGAATGTTTCCCTCACCATAACTACATCTTGCTGTCCCCTTGGGACACTGCTTCACCTGCAGCCCTCTGAAGTGGAGACCACTTTTCCTGTCACTTTTCTCATTTCCTCTTTGATGGCCACTGGCAGTTTCTATCCAACTCTCTTGCTCCCTCCTTTATCATCAAAAATCTCTACCCATCTGCAATGTATTATTAGACCTTATTACCCTACCCCTTACTCTCCTTGTTTTTTATTTTATTTTATTTTATTTTATTTTATTTATCTATTTGAAAGAGAGAGAGAGAGAGCATGAGCAGGCGGGGAGAGGCACAGGGAGAAGCAGACTCCCCACTGACCAGGAAGCCTGATGCGGGACTCTATCCAAGGACCCTGGGATCATGACCTGAGTGGAAGGCAGACACTTAACTGACTGAGCCACCCAGGTGCCCCTCCTTACCCTCCTTGTTGACATTATCTATTAACCTCCACTCACTTCCCTTCACTCATTGATGAATTTAGCACCTATACTCCACCACTAGTCTTACCCTTGGAGACTTACATATCCCAAAACTTTTCCATCCAATTCTATAGCCTCTTGATTCTTTAAGACCTCCAATCAAGGACCATACCAATTTTCCAGTATCCATGGTCCAGAGGTCCTTCTCCCCTCCTTATCCAGCCTAGATTCTATAGTCTAGCATTATAGCACATTGGCTTATCCTCTCTCCTTCCTTGTGCTCATCTAACAACACCCCAATCCAATGGGGTGCTTACTCTAGGATTATGCAGCACAGCAGAATGTGGTGTGTGCGCACACACACAAATCACACAACCATGCTGGCCAGATCTACTTCAAATTCATACTCATGTATCTGAAAGGGGCACACCACAATGCCAAACAATCCTACTCCCTCCCCTGGTAAATCCACTCTCTAGATAACTATTTCACATCTTCTTCCTCCATACACACATCTATCTCAGTATCTCCCTTCATGCTCAGTTGATAACTTGGCCACTTTCTTCACAGGAAAAAAATGCAATTAGATAAAAATTGTCTCATTTTTTTTCCCTTCAAACAAGTTTACCAATCTACCCAGATAGCTATCTCCTTTGAACCCTCTGAACTATTATTTCTCTCAGAAATTCTTTGGGGTGCCTGGCTGCCTCAGTGAGTACAGCATGCGCTCTTGATCTCAGGATTGTGAGTTTGAGCCCCACAATGGGTGTAGAGATTACTTTAAAAAATAAATAAATAAAATCTTTTAAAAAATTCCTTAGGAGGTTAGTATAAAATGTATAAAGAATTTATACAACACCAAAAAAACAAATAATCAATTAAAAAATAGGTAGAAGATATTTCTCCAAAGACATCCAGATGACCAAAAGACACACAAAAAGATGCTCAACATCACTCATCATCAGGGAAATGCAAATCAAAGCCACAATGAGTTATCACCTCACACCTGTCAGAATGGCTAAAATTAAAAACACAAGAAACAACAAGCATTGGTAAGGATATGGAGAAAAAGGAACCCTCATATACTGTTGGTGGGGATGGAAACAGGTGCAGCCACTGCAGAAAACAGTATGGAAGTTCTTCAAAAAGCTAAAAATACAACTACCTTATGATCCAGTAATCATATTTTGGGTTATTTAAGCAAAGAATAGGAAAACACTAATTCGAAAAGATATTTGCACCACCATGTTTATTGCAGCATGATTTACAAGAGCCAAATTATGGAAGCAACCCAAGTGTCCATCAGCTGATGAATGGATAAGGAGATGTAGTACATATATACAATGGAATAATATTCAGCCATAAAAAGGAATGAAAACTTGCCATTTGTAACAACATGGATGGATCTAGACAGTGTGATGCTAAGTAAAATAAGTCAGTCAGAAAAAAACCAGCATCATATGATTTTACTTGTATCTAGAATTTAAGAAACAAAACAAAGAAACAAGAGACAAACCAAAAAATAGACTCTTCACTATACACAGAGAACAAAGAGATGGTTACCAGAGGGGAGGTGGGTAGAGAGATGGATGAAATAGGTGAAGGGTATTAAGAATACACTTACCAGGATGAGCACTGAGTAATGTACAGAATTGCTAAATCACTGTATTGTACACTTGAAACTAATGTAACACCGTATGTTAACTATACAGGAATTGAATTAAAAAAAAAAAGTTATTTATGTGCTGCTTCCTTCTCATCACTTGGCCCAAAACTGAAATGTCACCTCCTCCAGCAAGGCCTTTCCCAACTATGACTAAAGTCTCATCACACTCTACTCTAGGACTCGCTTCCATAACAGTTATCAATACCTGAAATTATTTTATTATGGTCTGTCTCCAATCACCAGCACTTCAACTTCTCAGACATAGAGACTCTGTCTTCCACATCACTCTAGTACTTAACGCAGGGCCTGACAAAGAGTAAAAGCTAAATAAAAATATCTACTAAATAAATGGTTTTTTGGACTGATTACTGAGAAATACTAAATAAACAAAGATTTATCTACTAAGAGACATAAAAGAACTTACACTTTTACTATATACTACTAAAATATTTAATGGATGCCCAAATCTATGTCACTACTAACGTCATCATGTCCATTATTCAAAATAATGGTGGATGCATGTAAAGATGTATTACCCAATAGACTCTGTTCTTTGACGCTAAATACTAGGAATAATTCATTTATTTCAAATTAAATATTAATGATACTTTAATAATGACGTTATTGAGAATCACCAAGAAAATAAAACATAGCAATTTTATTTTCAAAAACATTTCAAATAACTTTTGCTATCAATAAAAAATAGTAAAATCATTATTCAAAATAACTATTAAGTCATTAGTAATTTAACTATTTCTTTTAAAATGGAAATTTAGTTTAACACTGTTTATAATTAACTGAATATTAGTTATTATAAATCACAGATGTCTAGTTCTAAGTAAAAACTATTATTACACCCCATCACTAAAGACATTAACAAACTCTAAGCTAAAATAAGTACTAATACTTTTCAAAGTAATGAAATCAATTAGCACAAATGAAAAATCAAAAAGTGACAGCATGATCCATTTTTCCTACTTTAAGTTAATGAATAAACACTTCACAAATTAAACAGTCAATTTGTTAATGTATTTTACCTTAAAGATATTTATTATTTCAACTAATCTTTACTTTTACCTTATTCACTAAATGAATATTTTTCTTTTATAAGAGACTATATATGTCATGGGTGAAAGTAGCTGTCATACAGAATTTGCCACATAGAATTTACATTTATGAGAGTTCTGAGAATTACTAAAAAAGTAAGTACTAAAATATGCTGTTAAAACATTGCTTTCATTTCTATAATGTTAGCTATTCCAGAAATGGTAAAAAGGGGAAACTTACATTTTAGATCCAAAATCAAGGTTTGTCATGTACATTTAAAAGTTTCATTGATTTTATTAAGAAAGAAGCATTAATAATAATAATAATAAGCAACTATTATTATTAAGTAAAACTACTTCTAGAAGTAAAACTATTTAATAAAGCCAAAATGACAATTATATTTATAAAATCTTATGACCATATTGTAAATTATTGCCTTTTTCATATCAACTGTTTCCCATAAAATTACATATAAAAATGTAATAAGATATTTTTCACCTTGTAAATAACATATTTAGAGACAGAAATGAGTAAATGCTATTAGCATGCAAAAGAATCCTGAAGCAGATGTACTTTTAGAAATGTTTTGAGATTCCTCAAAAAAATGAAAAGTAGAACTACCATACAATCCAGAAATTCCACTTCTGAGTATTTATCTGCACAAAACAAAAACACTAATTTGAAAAGATACATGCACCCCTATGTTCATTGCAGCATTATTTACAATAGCCAGGATATGGAAACAACCCAGGTGTCCACCAATGGACCAGTGGATAAAGAAGACATAGTATATTTAGACAACAGAGTACTACTCAGTCATAAAAAAGAACAAAATCTTGCCATTTGCAAGAACATAAGTGGACCTTGAGGGTAATACATTAAATGAAATAAGCCAAACAAAGAAAGACAAATATCACATGATATCACTTATATGCGGAATCTAAGAAACAAACACATAAAACAAAACAAACACATAGAGAACAGAATGGTGGTTGCGGGGGCAGTGGGGAGAAGGAGGCAAAATGGGTGACAGGGTTCAAGAGATACAAACTTCCAGTTATAAAATAAATAAGTCATGGGAGTATAATATACAGCATAGTGACTATAGTAAAAAATACTGCATTGCATATTTGAATGTTGCCAAGAGAGTAAATCTTAAAAGTTCTCATGACAAGAATAAAAAATTTTATAACTTCATATGATAACTAGGCTTATTGTGGTGATCATTTCATGGTGTACACAAATATCTACCAAATCACTATGTTGTACACCTGAAACTATTTAATGTTATATGTCATTTATACCTCAATTAAAATAAGTGAATAAATAAGAATGTTTTAATTTCTTAACATAGCTTTAAGTAAGAAAACTAAATTAGAGTTTCTTATTCAAAGCATATCTACCTCAGTTTTTTAAAAATTCCAATATTAAAAAGTTTCTTTAAAAAATTATTTGTTGATTCAAGTGAACAATTATTAAAGACTAATAAATAATTACATCTTTCTCTAGTGTGCTTTTTTTTAGTAGAGTAAGAGAGGCAAGTCATCAGCACAGAGTAAGTCATAGAGCAGTGCCTGATTTCCTGCACAAATTTTAAATATAAAATTATAACATGTTAAGACCACTACAGAATCTTTTATAAGAAAACTACTTATGCAAGGATACACAAATAATTTGTACACACAGAAAAACTAGTAGACAGGATAAGGATAGTAGAAAAGGAGAGAGGACAGTGAGAGTGAGGAGGGAGAGGAGGAGCCCGGGAAGAAGAAAGTCTGAGGAAAAAGAAGGGAGAACATGGTGGTTATAGCTGATAACACTGGATTGTATAACTGAAATTTACGAAGACAGTAGAACTTCAATGTTATCTCACACACACACACACACACACACACACACACACACACAAGGTTACTATGTGAGGTGGTGGATGTGTTAATCAACTTGATGAGGAGAATCCTTTTACAATGCATATGTGCATCAAATCATGTTGTACATTTTATTTGTCAGTGATACCTCAATAAGGCTGAAAAAAAAGAAAAAGGAAGGAGAATATGCTAAGCAAATCCAGTAAATAAAAATTTAGATTGAGAAAATTAAGAGGTAGTGATTCATTCTATGCTATGGGATACAATTAAATGCAAAGCTTCATTACATCTAAACCACAGTATTATTTACCTATGAGGATATCCACTCATACCTATTTTTAAGGAATAAATCTATATAGTAAAAGGCTCATTACATAAAACTTGTGAGTTCACCAAGACAAATCTAGTTGTTTTTTTTTTTTTTTTTACTTAGGGCATCAATAACATTTACTTCTATATCAATGACAATTGTATCCAAGGGTCAACAATTTACTTCCCCGAAATTCAGCAACATTCAATGGAAAGGATTGTCTAACAACCCAACCACATTTTTTTAAAGAGTCAATTTAGGGCAGTAAATGGGAATATGCGATGAACAAACTGAAGAAGTTATGTAGAAGTGTTCTTCCATATAATTCACTAACAATGGTGGTAGTGAGGAGCTTGCTCCTTCCAAAATCTTGGGGAAAAACCCTAACGTTGTAATGGTCATGGAAAGTTGGGTGTGAGTCTTAAAATAGGGGAACATAATTTTCCTTAATATAACTCTCATGTTCCACATAAAAATTCTTGTAATCCAACCTACAGAAATCTGCCAAGCACTGTGACTTGCTTCATGTACTGTTGCTCTCAACCCTTTATACTCACATAGGCCAGAAACGGAAAAAAACACCACTAATTACATGATGATTTTCAACCCAACCCACTGGGCTGACGAAACGCATGATCACCTTGTGTATAAAGAAATCTATCCTCTAAGTTACATGGTTCAAATAACAATTCACAAAACAATCTACACAACATCAAAGTGCAGTTGGAAGGTGCAAGTAAAGGCTACTATCAGCTATAAATCCATAAAAACAGGAACTACTCCAGGCAAATCAAGCAAATATAAAGCGTCTGAATTAAAAAGACAACTACTATAATAAAAAAAAAAAAAAATACTTTTAAAAGCCAGGTAAATTTTTCAGTTAAAATCTTCATATAATACTATACACTGAGTATTTTTTAATAACTAAAACTATTAATAATAGCTTTTAAAACTGCCTAATGGGAGCAAGTGACTAAAGAAGCAGTGAATACCAGAGAAGATTAAGTGAAATCACCTTGTCAAGAGGTCAGTAAAAATAAAAAATTAATAAAATAATTTAAGAGGTCAGTAAAATAATTTGGAAAACTATACTTTCTTTAAAAATTTTTATACATTTCCAAAAATACTAAATTTTAAGCTTTTGTAAGGGTTCAAAAATTACCCCAAAATGCTGTAGTTAGTAATCATTCTAAAAAAAACAACATAAATTGAAGTACAATTTAAAGATTTATATGGTATCTTATATAGTAATTTCTTTTTTAAAAAGGCAATAATAATGGATTAAAAAATTTGCAAAATTTAATTTTTAACCTGAAAAAAATTACTGTAAGATGATTTTTAATCCATTTGTTAGGAAACCATTACACATTATTATTACTATTTCTTTTCTATCATACCTAGTCATTTGATAGTAGGTGTCTTAGATTATAAATGAGCTAACTTGGGTTTAAATCCAAAAACAATCAGTAAAACAAGACAGAAATCTAACTTTTGTTTAGTATTTTAAAATATTTTCTGCATAGTTTCCCCAAACATTCATGAGCATTCTAATTATGACTACGATTAAAGCTTTTAAGAAGAGTCTAATCCAGGTCAAAAATTAAAAAAAAGTATGAAAACAGTCAGAAATAACCATTCACGTATCACACATACACACATATATATAACAAGCTTACTTTTAAATCACAAGTTTAGCTTTTCCTTACAACTTAACACTGGATACAGAACACTCTAGAAGTCATAAATAAATAACAAAACAAAGTCCCCTCTTCTTGCCAATATGTGAATGCAACTGCAGTGGATTTAGGTTAGATATAAATATATATTACATACATGTCTCTAATACTATATAAGATGTTCGTAAATATTTTCCCAAGAGGGTGGGGGAAATTTAATCTCTGAAATTGAAAGATTTTGCCACCAAAAGAGATTTAAATAGCCCTAGTTATAAAAATATGTTCTTGAAATTACAGTTGTATTATATTCTGTTTCAATTATTTCTATGTGAAAACTTCAAAAACAACTAGTTTATCACAGTCAATAAACCTATTAGATGAATACTGAAAAATCTAAACTTACCCAGAGTGATTACAAATAAAAATGCGTGCTGTGTCAAAATGACATGCACCTCTTTCAAAATTTGGACTACTACCCAAAACAATCTTCAGATTCAATGCAATCCATATCAATATTCCAATGGCATTTTTCATAGATAAAGAACAAACAATCCTGCAATTTATAAGGAGCCATAAAAGACCCCAAAGAGCCAAAGCAAACTCGAGAAAGAAAAACAAAGAGGGAGGCATCACACTCCCTGATTTCAAAGCACATTGCAAAGTTATAGTTACAAAGACAGTATGGTATTGGCATAAAAACACATAAATATACCCATGGAACACATCAGGACCCAAAAATAAACCCGCACATGCATGATCAATTGATTTATGATTTATGACAAAGGAACCAAGAATATACACTGGGGAACGGACAGTCTCTTCAATAAATGATGTTGGAAAAAGCTGCAGTCACAAGCAGGAGAATGAAACCGGACCACTATTTTATACCACACACAAAAATTAATTCAAAATAGATTAAAAACTTGAATATAAGATGTGAAACCCATAAAACTAGAAAAAAAACAAAGGTGGTAAGTTCCTCGACCTCAGTCTTAGCAATAATTTTTTTTAATCAGACACCAAAAGCACAAGCAACAAAAGTAAAAATAAACAAGTGGGACTACATCAAACTAAAAAGCTTCTGCACAACAAAGGAAACCATCAACAAATGAAAAGGCAACCTATGGAATGGGAGAAAATATTTGCAAAGCAGATATCAGATAAGGAGTTAATAACAAAAATATACAAGGAACTCATATAATTCAATAGAAAAAAAAAAAAAACACCACAATTTGATTTAAAAAATGGGCAAAAAAAACCCCAAAACATGCAGAGGATCTGAAGAGACATTTTTCTAAAGACATCCAGATGGCCAACAGGTGCATGAGAAGATGATCACTATCACTCATCATCAGGGAAATACAAATCAAAACCACAAAGAGATATCACCTCACACTTGTCAGAATGGCTAAGTGTCAAAAAAGACAAGAAATAACAAGGGCTGACACGGAAGATGTGGAGAAAGGGGAACCCTCATGCACTGTGGGGGGGGAATGCAAAGTAGTGCAGCCACTGTGGAAAACAGTATGGAGGTTCCTCAAAAAGTGAAAAATAGAACTATCATATGAGCTAGTAATTCCATCTCTGGGTATTTAGCCAAAGAAAACAAAAAGACTAACTTGAAAGGATGCACCTCTATGCTCAGTGCAGCATTATTTACAACAGCCAAGATATGGGAATAACCTAAACAGCCATCAGTGGATGAATAAAGAAAATGTGGTGTACACACACACACACACACACACACACACACACACTGAATTATTATTCAGCCATAAAAAAAGAATGAGATCTTGCCATTTGTGACAACATGGATGGACCTGGAAGGCTTAATGCTCAGTGAAATAAGTCACAAAGAGAAAGATAAATATCATTTGATATCATTTTTATGCAGAATCTTTAAAAACAACAAAAAACAAAGAAGCTCATAGATACAGAGTATAGACTGGTGGTTGCTGGAGGCAGAGGGTGAATGGTGGGCAAATGGGTGAATGGGGTCAAAAGGAACAAACTACTGAAATAAACAAACTAAAATAAATAAGTCATGCGATGTAATATAAAACATGGTGACTATAGTTCATAATTCTGCAAAACTGCAAATATTGCATATTGGAAAGTTGCTAAGAAAGTATATCTTAAAAGTTCTCATTACAAGAAAAAAATTTTGTAAATATGTATGGTGAGGGATGTTAACTAGACTGATCATGTGATGATTATTTTGCAATGTATATAAAGACTGAATCATTATGGTGTACACCTGAAACTAATATAATCTTATATTCCAATTATACCTTAATACCAAAAAATTTGGGCAATTAATAAAACACTTAAATCATAAAGCTGAGTTCAAGTTTAGTCCCTAAAGAATATATTTAGTTTCCATATTCTGTTATAGTATCCTATGAAATAAATTAACTCAATCTAAACTACTTGATGATCATTATTTTTGTTACTTATTACAAACTATAAAGTTTATGTTCAAGATTGGCTATTGATGTAAGTACCCTCAATTAAAGGTCTACACCTAACTATCTATACACATTAATGAAAACAATACTGCCGCAATCAGGTACAATAATTTCTTTCTATTTTATAAAAAAAGAACTTCTAACCTCACTCAACAATTAATCACATTTCAAACAATGGATCTGAAAAAATGTATTAGAGGCACATTTTTTAAAACAAACACACTATGAAACCTTGCTTTTAACGGAGTCAGTGAAATTTTTGTTTGTTTGCTTTTTTATGGTTATTTGGTTTACTTCCTTCTTCTGGGCAAGTTTAGTATGCAACTCTCACTCTTTAGACAGTCAAAAACCCACAGGTTTAAATTTTCTGAAAACTCAGCCTGGTCTTGCCAGCGGAAGACAACGTAACTAGCACCACAAAACAACTGTACTAAATTTTAACACTGTTCATTAACAGCTCCATTTTCCTGAGTTTGCGTTTGTTCTTTGGCATTGGCTTAGGATATAATCCATTTTTCAGAAGGTGTTCCTTGCTGAGGCGAATTTGAGCACCATGCTGAAGCTGGAAAGAGCATAAAGCTTGAAGAGGACGAAGCAAAGTCTGTGAAGATAAAAAAAAAGACACTAAAATAGTGTAACAAATCATATTGTATCTAGCTTTCTCTTCAGAAACAGGGATTATTATGTTTCTTTTTACTATTATTGGCTTTTAACTATGAAAAGTAATAGACACTCTACTAAATATGTGATGATTTCTAAATATAAATTTCTTTTAATTCATACCTTACATGAATGTGTAATTGCTAAGGAATTCCAGTAAAAAGACACAAGTAGCTAATTTTCCATAGAGATGATAAAGTCCAAATTTAGTTTTACACATTAACATATTCAAACACCTCAAAAAACTGTGGCATTATAATAATTTAATGTGTAACAGAGTAAAAGAGACCTTTAGATACAAATTAGTTAATTCAGTTTCTTTTAAGATTTTATTTATTTATTTGAGAGAGAGAAAGAGGAGAGCACAAGTGGGGGAGGAACAGAGAGAGAGGGAGAAGCAGACTCCCCAATGAGCAGGGAGCCCGACGTGGGGCTCGATCCCATGACCCTGAGATCATGACCTGAGCCAAAATCAACCGACTGAGCCACCTAGGTGCCCTTAATTCAGTTTCAATCACAGAACGATGCACGTTTCCTGCTGCCTGAGAACAATCAGATGATGGTGGCAATGGGTAAGCGGTTTACTAATTCTCTCACATTGGTCCAGGGACCACATACAAGTTAGATATCCCGGTTTTGGTGCATTTGAAATAATTCTAACTATATACGTACCTGTCTAAATCCAAATACTGACAGGGCCAGTCATATAACATAAACATGTACAGTGGGTAGACCCATATGATAACAAAGAACAGTGGAGGTTAAAACACAACTAGAGCACATGCCCGACCTGAAGTTTTTCAAGTTCAAAAATTAAAAAAAAAAATTCCCACTCTGTCACATGTTTAAAACATATTTTGAGTCAGATTCTTTCCTTGGGCCTGAGACCCCTGATCTAAATCTCTCAAATAACAATCGCCAACTTGAGTAAGCAAACTGTTTTTTAGAAATAAAAGGAACAAAGGAAAAAACTGACAGATTTAACTACCAAAATTTCACAACGTCTATGTGAAAATGTATTCTCCCTCATACACAACATGAGTGTCAGCAGAGCTTAACATAAGCTCTAGTTTGACACCAAACTCTTAGACACTGTCACCAGCATTTCCTTCTCCGTATTTATTCTTTTCTTCCTTATTAAAAAAAAATCCAAAATGTTATTCAAGGTGGCAGTGTCTCCAGCTAGGATTGTTACCTGGCTACCGACATGGTCCATATAATGATATATATGTGGAGGCTCTTGTGGGGGCTTCCAGAGATACTCTTTACAATGGGACGGACTCAGGAGGCAGAGGCTTCTGCACTTTCTTCTTGCCTGGAATAGGACTGTTAGAGGTGGGACAACCATCATGTGACTACAATGCAATCAACATGAAGATTAAAGTCAAATACATCTGATGATGGACAGAAAGACAGAAGAGACCCCTAGCCCTGGGCTGCTCACCTCAGCATTTCTTACACCCAGGAGAAAAAGCCAGTATATACCCTGTTCAGCCAGCAGTGACCGCTCTGTTATATGCCACCAAACGTAATCCCTGACACACACCAATGGGAAAGAGACAAACTTCTCGGAAAAACTCTGCACACCATTATTGTAGAAAGCCCCTTATATATGCTATCATGATTTCTTTTAACTTCTTCAAATAAGAGAGGGAATGTGGAAATAACTATGTATTTCTTTACAGAGTCAACACAGACTGACTGGATCCTGAAACATCATCCCTAGAAAACATACCTAGGACTACATATAGACTGAGACAATGGAAGTTTCCGTTGCTATGTATGACATTTATTAGATTCTTGATGGACAGAATACTAATATTCCTATTGGTAAGGGCCTCCAATGTTTACCTCCTGAAAATAAGATTCTATCAGTTTCCTGAGGTAATTAAGAGAGTGAGTTGCGGAGACAGATCTAGATTAGATCCCCACCCCATCTCTGTGGTACTCAGTAGGGCTGTTCCAAGTACGCCAGTCCTCCATCTTTGAGATTAGGTCGGCCATATCACTTGCTTTGGTTAATGAAATGTGAGCATGAATACTGTGTGTCACCTCTGGACAGAAGCTTTAAAGGAATGTATGATTCACCACGTCCCTTTATGCCTTCCTTGATGGAGGGAGAATGACATATCTAGATGGTGCCTCCACCAGTCTGGGCCCCTAAGTGACTGCAGCAAGCACAACCCAGGCCCACCCCACGCCAGCCCAGCCCCGGCGATCCCACAGCAGCCAGTGTGACAGGCACATAAACCTCTGCCGCGCTACGCCATTCTGATTTCGCAGCCGCAGCTAGCCTATCTTGACTGGTGTGATCATTACTAGCTACATGTTCCCAGGTAAGTCATATAACTTCTTGCCATTTTCTGAGGGAAATAATGTCAGCCTTAAAGGGTCATTATTAGGTTACACTAAGGCAATAAGCGCACCACGTGATAATAAATGACAATGCTTCTGTATAAACTAACATCATCATATTTGAGGCAATGTGAAGCTACAGGAGAAACAGACTGGTTCAGAGGAACAATGAAAATCCAAAATCTTCCACCTTCAAAATAAGTTCATTTCTAAAAGTTTATTTGGGGGGGGAATCAGTGTTTTGTAGATCCTTTGTCTGCAGGTATAAAGTGACAGTTCTCAAGGGACCCTTACTGACCAGCTACTGTTGCGAGCAGAGAACTAAGGCACTTGGGCCGTGCACAAAGCTTTACCCCATCTACCTATACAGGCTCATAAGATAAACCTCCTAAGTAGGAAAGGTTCTATTACAAAAAAGATCCCTAAGCTCAAGACTTCCAAGGTGTGAAAAGCCCTGGTAAATATTACAATAGCTGAATGAAAATCACCAATCTTCAGTTCAAAATTGTTGTCAATTTATTGGCAAGAATTGGGGAGACAAGGAAGAACAAGGGGATTAATTCTCCTTGAGTTCCTGGTGTCAGGCAATTAACACACATTATTCCACCCAATTCCCACAATAGTACTAAGAGGTAACTATTTTTGGTACATTATAGATAAGTAAACATGCACAAGGAGATTATATGAATTGCTCACGGGCAAAAAGTGATGATGATAAGTGACAGGGTTTAATTCAAACCTGCTTCAAAGCTCACCCTGAGCTACTGTGAGTGTTTGAAAAGCTGCTAGCTTTTAGCTTTTTTCATAAAGGACAAGAATGAATCAGCAGACTAAGAAGGCTATTCCATGCCAAGTTCTTTATTTTGAGGAGCCCTACCTACCAGGATAGAATAAAGCCAGATGAAAAATTACTACTCTGCCCCATTGCCTTACCGTTTCATTAGGAGGCCCCTAATAAAGGGCTACTGGGGGAAACATGTATGTCATAGCTTTCCTCCTCAGGAAAGAGAGAAAACACCTACATTCAGAACAGACGGTAATTGTATTTCTCAAGGGAATGAACTGATATATTTTTTTAAATTGTAGCTAGATTCGAACAGGCTGGACTTGGGATTCCCCCACTGAGAAAGCTAACTTTTTTCTGCCAGCTATAATAATAAGCAACTTGGGATGTTCCATTATGCATTTCTTCTGCTCATGCTCCAGCCAAGAATCTTATCAGCACCTCCCAAATCACACATTGTCAAACACACTTCTTCGTCTCCTGGCCACTGAAGTATGACTACTCCTGGTGATCAAAGCAAACAGAAAGAGAACTGTAGGACCTCACTATTACTTTGGGATTTCGTGTGCCATTTGACCCACAGACAACAATAACAAAAGCTGAAGACAGGATGGATCCTGTTGCCATTCTGTATCTTGAACTTTGCCTGTTGTTGGATATTTTCTCAGAGCATACGATAAGCTTCCTGCTGGAATGGTACATTAACTAATACCAGAATCACGTATCTTATGAAACTGGAAGGAAGGAGCAGTAGGATTGGAAGCAGTAGTACAAAAATGATCAAAACCCCTAGCCCTATTGTATTACAACGACATTATTAAATCACCACCACTACCAACGTTAAAGCTTCTGTTCAGAATTGAAGTAAAGATCCTATTCCAATGTAGAAATAAGAGATTAGGTCCATAGACGATTCTTTTCAGAACCCCAAAGAAGGAAAGGAAATAAAGTTTCAAATCCACAGCCAAAGAATATTATATTTTTCCCTCAAGATTTGAGCTTTTAATGGGTCCTTGGTCTGATGTCAGCTGATCATTGAGTTTTAAATCAACAAAAAGGAAAATACAGAGACTGTACAGAAAGCAAGTTTAAATAATAGCGCTCAGTTTCATCTTTCTTTTAAGATGCCTAAAAAGCGTATATTACTTTTGCCCAAGAACATATAAACAAAATAGAAAAACAAGTACAGGGGTATATAAAGTGCTATGTTGATAGCTAGATACATTGTAACAGATGATAAGGTTAGAGCAGAGGGAGAAAAGTCAGAAAACACTCTCTGGTCATTTGGGAGAAAGATGGATGGTCCCTCAAGAAATTTTTTTCTTTCTCAAAGGAGAGAGAACAGAGAAAGAGAAATTGCCTAGACCCAAAACGAAGTTTACTTACACAGATACACACACAAAAAAGCCTACTCATGAAAGCCTACTTCTTTCAAAAGAAGAAAAGCCTCCAACTCTGACATTTCCCATAGCTTAGGGTAGGGGGAGAGGGTAAAGGCAATTCAAGGCTTGCTTCTGGCATTCTTTAACTCTCCCTGCTCTGGACGTCTTTGGTTCTTTTTCTTGGTAACCAATCCAGTTACTCTGACCTGAGCTTTTGTCCATTACTGAAATTTCCTTCATGGCTACGGCATCCTCTTATCATAATACCCACAGCATATAATGAGAGACAGAAAGAAGGCAGGAATGAGTACTGTGTATGTGTGTGTATGTGTGTCAGAAAGAGGAGTTATAAAACCCCACTTGGTTACGCTCATTATCCTCTGACTTTTCTTCTTGAGTTTTATTTATCAAAAATCTTCAGTGATTAAAAAACTCTTAACAATTTAAGTCTTATTTTGCTGTTCTTTTTTCTTTTGCCTTAAGTGCAAAGTTTCCTACATGTTCCAAAAGACTGAGATG
Organism: Halichoerus grypus; assembly: GCF_964656455.1. Lineage (NCBI taxonomy): Eukaryota > Metazoa > Chordata > Mammalia > Carnivora > Phocidae > Halichoerus > Halichoerus grypus. Next base: position 137,804,331 of record NC_135713.1, on the reverse strand, counting down.
TTTGTGAGCTCAATGAACACTATTCTTTACTGATGATTATTAATTATATATGAAATCACCAGGCTTTCATGGAAATTAAATAAAATGATGATTGCAGGTTATAACCTTTTCATATTCTGCAGGCGTTTTTTCCTCAAAAAATTATTTTTATACTCCAAACCAAGTGGTGACTAAGATAAACAGAAAGTTGATATACACCTTCTCAAATAAAACCACCAATGCAAAAAAAAAAAAAAAAAAAAAAAGTTGTTGTAAAATATTCTTTTAATTAAAAAGAAAAAAGCTGTGTACAAGAAAACACAAAATACTAAAAGAGAAATACAAAATAATAAAAGAAAAATCTAACCAAAAAACCCTGTATTTAATGTCGTGCTACTTAAAAGCAATTTAGCTTATTACAAATGCTGTTTGCACAGCTTAGAATGAATATTTAAATAATGCAATCTGGATGCTAAACTAACACAGAAAAATACCAGAGGGGGAAAGAAGGTTATAAACACACACAAATTTCTATCACAGATACATTCAATTTGACACCTGAGCTGCAAATTTTACAAGCTATGCATTTCTAAATTTTCTAGATAAAATCTAACCAAACTGCTTACTTTCAAAAACTATATAACCTTCCAAAGACATACCTCTTGTATGTAATTATTTTTCTCCAAAATGGAAAGAGCTGCAGCTGCACATTCCAGTGTAGAAAGGCACCTATTAGTTGGTTGCGTCCGAATTACATACTGGCTAGAAATGCTCGTTTTTAACTGCACCTGAAACGGAATAACAGGATGTAATTTTTGTTTTAAATTTAAAGTTATAAAGTCTGTGTTTTAACTGCTAATTCCCTTCCAAAATTGCCAGTTTAGAAGTATTAAATGTACTGGGGCATGCTCAATGGCTCAGTCGGGTAAGCGTCCAGCTCTTGATTTCGGCTCAGGTCATGATCTCAGGATCATGAGATTGAGCCCCAGGTCGGGCTCCACGCTCAGCAGGGTGTCTGCTTGAGATTCTCTCTCTCCCCCTCCTTCTGCCCCTCCCTCCCACCCCACTCACACTGTCTCTCTCTCTCTCTCTCTCTAAAATAAATAAATCTTAAAAAAAATGTATTAAATGTGTCAATATCTTCCATACATAATATCCTTCGGTTATTGTTACTGTTAGTCAAAGACGACAGTTATACATATATCTGACATTGAAAATATATGCAGAATACATGCAAATTCCTACACATCATAAGTAAAAAGACTAATAACCCCTTCCCAGCGGGCACAAGCATGAAAAGACACCTCACAAAAGAAAATATAAGAAAGGCAAATAGGCACATATAAGAGTGCTTAACATGACTGAATGCAAATTAAAATCACAATGAGATAACATTTCACACTCCCTAGAACAGTTAAAATCAAAAAGACTACCACCACCAAATGGAGAGAATATGGAGCAAAGGAAACCCTCAGACACTGCAGTGGAAGTGAAAAGAATTTAATCACTTTGGAGAATTGACAGTTGGTTTTCTTGTTTGTTTGTTTTTTAATGGTTTAGTCTTCCATCATTTCTTAATATAAACTGACAGGTGTATGTCTGCTTGGGGGCAAGTGATTGAGACCTGCTAAATGGCACCGAGTTGGACATGAGAAAGACAAAAGAAAATCAAATGTCAACATTCTGGCCTTTTGATTCCTATTTTAATTAAATGAAACTCAAGTAATCTTACACTCATAAAGCCATATTCCTAGTCCACAGTCTTTATAGTATCACATTTAAAAATGTGTGGGTAGATGAGAATTTCAGTTTTTACTCATAAATATGTAAGCAAGTGGAATGAAGTAGTGGTGTCTAAGTCTTAACACATAGCAACTTAATAAAATCAGGTGTTCCCTCTCATTTTCTAGTATCCCTGAAGTTCCATGAGTCTCTCATCCCTTTAAAGCATTAAAACTCTCCCATCCATGGAACCTTGTCCCTCAGTCCCCTTCTTCCTTTCTTTTCTTTTTTTTTTAAGATTTTATTTATTTATTTGTCAGAGAGAGAGAGAGAGAACACAAGCAGGGGAAGCGGCAGGCAGAAGGAGAAGCAGGTTCCCCACTGAGCAGGGAGCCCGATGTGGGACTTGATCCCAGGACCCTGGGATCATGACCTGAGCCGAAGGCAGACACTTAACCTACTGAGCCACCCAGGTGCCCCTCTTCCTTTGTTTCTTATGCAGTCCCCCCATGATGAGAAATATGGTTCTTCTACTCTGAATGCATTTTGTTTAAAGAATTCCCTACAACTTGTATCCTTGCTATCCTCAGAAAGAGGAAGGGGGGGGAGAGGGGGAGGATGAGAGACAGAGGAAGGGAGAAAAGCAAAGCAGGCATCATAAAAGATTTACTACAGAATGTATTTAGTTTGGAAAACATCCTTTAAAGCATATTTAATAATGTTTTAGAAATAATCATATTAAAATTATTCTGCATTTCTACCAATGTAAAAGACGGAAAATAGTTGCAGGGAGGGAAAGAGATGGAGGAAAATGGTTCAGAAACGTGTAATGATAAAAAGAAAGCCTACAATTACATAACTGTAAGAATAATTCATAATGTTGATTAACTGTAATTACTAACAGCTTTGATATGGCATCAGGTCAACTAGAAAACAGAGTACAACAAGCTACTGCTTTCAGCACTCACGTCCATCACTGGAGGAATTGATAATAAATATCTGATTACAACTAAAACTCAGGGCCCGATCTCACAATACTGAGATCACGATATGAGCTGAAAACAAGAGTCAGAGGCTTAACCGATGGTGCCACCCAGGCTCCCCGGAACAAATTTGATTTTTAAACAAGAAGTTTTTAAAAAGACAAAATAAAATAATATTTAAAAAATAAAAAAAGTTTGATACTTCAGTGAGGAGTTTTACTTCTTACTGTGGCCCACAAGGCTGTATGAAATCTCAAAACTTTGAAATTTACCAAATGTTAGAAGACTTCAGAATGTCCTTCACAAATCATCTCTCCAGGATTTATCCAGTAACCAGATATACTAAAGGCGTAAATAACTAAGACCTGTCATATTATCAACATACATGTTATTAGAGCATGTTAATGCGATCTTCTATTATGTTTTTGTGCTGTATCACCTTCATCACTCCTGATTCAGTGAGTAAATGAGCAAGAACAAAAAGAAATCCTGTTGATCCATCTTCTTGAGAAGCCACAAGCATCATAATCAATAATTCGTCAGAAAGTGCCTTGTCTTAAAAGTTCAGGAAAATCCAAGGCAAAAATAACCATTCTAATAAAAGAAAAAATTAATATCTGACTAAAGTATGAGGCTCTATTGAAAGACCAGGGTTATTATATCAAACCTGACAATAGCTAATCAATTAATCTCAATCAAGTCCTTTCATTTCTCAGTTCCTTCTCACCTATAAAAATCATAAAGATGGACCTGATGGTGTTAAAACCTTTTAGCAATCAATCCTAAGATTATATATAATATATAGTATTAACTATAATTATATATCATAACATAATTAAAATATCATGTAACTGTTATAATATGGACATATAATTATTATATAGAAACTTAATTTCCAAATATTAGAAGTCATGATGACTCAAAGAATGCTTCAGTAATTTTGATCTCTTTGGAAGCTGGTTCTCTTTGGGTTTGTTTGACTGCTCTTGATGTAACTTCTTTAGGAACAGGAAAATCAGTGGTTGGTTTAGAATTCTACTGGTATGAATTGTGAGCCTATAATATAACTCCCATTTTAGAAACAGCCAACTCTTCCAGGTCTTATTTCTAGATTTAGCATCAGATTCCAATGATTCTCTGAATTGGCTAAAATTTGAATTCCTGGAAACTCTTTTGTTATAAGGCCTTCCTTTCTTCTCTTCCATTAAATCTTAAATATATCTTTAACATACAAGAACACCAGGTAATAGTCTGATGATGATGATCGCTGTTAGATGCCTTTAAAAGGGGCTTTTTCAAATGTCTCCTTCCTAGCATATCTTTAGCTGTTTTTTTTTTTTTTTTTTTTAAAGATTTTATTTATTTGAGAGAGAGAGAGAGCATGAGAGAGGGGAGAGTCAGAGGGAGAAGCAGACTCCCCGCCGAGCAGGGAGCCTGATGCGGGACTCGATCCCAGGACTCCAGGATCATGACCTGAGCCGAAGGCAGTCGCTTAACCAACTGAGCCACTCAGGCGCCCCTCTTTAGCTGTTTTTGTCACAAGTGACATGCCATTAAAAATCTGGGTGACATAGCATGTACGTACAGTGGTTTAGTAATGGCATTTAGGGCCACAAAATAAGTAAATATTCAAGGCAAGAATATGCCATGGCTTGTCTGCATAATATAACATAAGCATTTTTAAATAATTTACTGTAATATAAATTAGTTAATTCTTTTGTCAAACAAAATAAACTAAAAAAAGACCTCAAAATTAAAATTTTTATACATACCTCCAGGTCCCACAAATGTTTTATTTTTATAATTTGATTGCAATTACTTGTTATCTGTACTCGGGCTATTTTAAGCCAAGTTTCGTTACTATATAAAACTATTGTGCTTCTCAATTATTAAGAATCACAAGACCTTCTAATCACTTGATCAGCCTCCTTGTTACAGGTTTCTAGGAAAAGCAATCTACTTTACAGTTGTTTCCTGAAACAACTCTAGTCTAGAATAGGCTGAAATAAACTCCCTTTCAGTAGCATCCTGAAGTCTTCACCACTGGAAGACACACATAAAAACCCTCCTTTCTTCAGCAGCCTTTCTTCTATGACCTTCCAGAAGCAAGATTCATCATCTGAGCCTGCGAGCGAACCTCTGAAAGAGAGGCACTAAATCTTTTCTCCTCGCCTCAATCTTTCAATCCCCTTCATTCCTTTCATTCCCTCAGTTTAATTCAACAGTATGACTTAATAGTGGTAAGAGTCTAACTTTGGCATCAGACAGTTGCCAGTTCTAACACAGACTTAGCCACTTATGTTCAAACTTTCATGCACTTACTGGACACTAAATGTCCTTCCAGATAATGCACACGTATTGTCACTTTTAATACTCACAGGGACCCTATGAAGTAAGTACTGTTATGATCTCCATTGTACTGAGGACAAAACGAAAGCTCAGAGGGTGAAGTAACTAACTCAAGGTTCTAAAATCAGGTATGGAAAAGCAGACACACGAATCTATAAAGTCTTATTCAAAGAGCGGAACTCTATCACCAAGCTAATAATTAAAGGTTAGGCAAACCTCAACACATGAAACAAATAAAAACAAAGCTATTCTTGTGGAAAGCAAAACTGAGGCACCCCTCAAGAATTTCAGGGTTCTTCTGAACAGGGTTTTAAAATAATGATATAAAAGAAAGGGTCTTCGGGCGCCTGGGTGGCTCAGTTGGTTAAGCGACTGCCTTCGGCTCAGGTCATGATCCTGGAGTCCCGGGATCGAGTCCCACATCAGGCTCCCTGCTCGGTAGGGAGTCTGCTTCTCCCTCTGACCCTCTCATGCTCTCTCTATCTCATTCTCTCTCTCAAATAAATAAATAAAATCTTTAAAAAAAAAAAAAAAAAGAAAGGGTCTTCTCCTACACAAGTATGAAAGTTACTCATAAATAACAGCATCCATGCCTTGCTCCAACCCTGCCACACTCTGAAGCCTGCAAAATTCTTTCTTTCTTTGTTTTAATTTAAATTCAATTAGCCAATATATAGTACATCATTAGTTTCAGATGTAGTGTTCAATAATTCATCAGTCGCGTATAACACCCAGTGCTCATCAAATTCCAGGACTAATGTTAAAACTCAGAAAATTTGATGAAAATAAAATTGAAATGGGCATTAGCTATAGATAAAATGGTAATATTAGTGCTACTTCCTAAATACTTGATTGTTCAAGTTTTTTTTTTTTCTGAGTTGGCCTGAGAAACGTCATTTCACAACAGAACTTCTATGGGAAAACCTATTTCCAAAATTTTCAAAACAAAAAAACCACACTTGTAGAATAGATTTGGTTTAAAATTTAGCACTTTGTTATACATCAAAATGAGAAATAAAGTTATGTGTTAATGCTTCAAAATACAAAAGCTTTCTAAAAAAATACAAATACGCAATTGATAAGCCTAAAAACTAAGCACTTACAAATTTCAATTTTAAGCAACTCTAAATGATATAAAATTAAATTCAGAGTGAAATATTTAGCCAAATATCTTGATCACTGGTTTATCTTGTTAATAAAAATATTTAATCTACCACTGTCTTTCACTAACCTCCCAATTTAGCCATATCTGAAGTCACTGAGAACTGTGAGTATGGAAATATATCCAGAAGCAAAGTACAAACACAAAGATTCATGGGATCACAGAATTGGAAGTAATCTTTAGATCTCCTTGTTCTTAGGTGTGACTATTTTTCAAAAATTTTTGAATTCACAGAATTATCCTAAAGTTTAAAGTAATACTGAAATATAATAATCTCTCATAATTAAATAAAACAAAATTTTATTTGAATTTCTAAGCCTCCTCTTTTAAAAATAGAATTAATGGAGGCATGAAAACAAAAATTCCTTAAGATTATTGGCGATAATAACCTTAAAGTGATTTTGGTAAATTAACAAAACTTTATGCCATGCAACAATGCCAAAAAAGAAAATCACTATAGATTACAAGTCTTTGCATTACTTTCTGCTGTCCCGATTCCTATTTTTTCCAACAGCAGTTACTAAAGACAAGTCTCTGTTGAACAAGTGCTACAGAAACTAACTTTTGTAATATCCACTAAAACTCAAAATGTCCAACTTAAATACGCTTACAGATATGCATTCTTTCATATTAGGTTTCTATCAGTTTCTATCCTTTATCAAGAAACTTAAATCAGAAACTTATTCAGGAAATGAGAAACTGACGAATGAACTAGTCTTACCTAAATAATAATCAATTTTAGAATGCCTTGCTAGTCAAACATTTTTCACCAAAGATAAACTTCATTTAACAATTAGCAGTTCTATCTGTTTCAAAAGCCGTCACCACAGCTTGGTAAATGGCTATAGAAAAATGAATCATAAATTAGCCTAGGTGTGAAATAAAGCACATATTATACTATTACTTCATAAGTTTGTTTGCCACCTAAGACTTTTATTTTAAAATTTACTGAGTTAAATTGTGCATTTTATTGATTAAAAACATTTGCTTCTTCTGTAACTTTGAATTAAAATAGTGTGTATGAATTGGGAGGCCGAAGGCACAACTAAAAGCATGAGATGGGGAGTTAGACACACCTAAATTTAAATCTACATAATAGCTGTATGACCTCCAAAAAGTTTCTTGAACTCTCAGAGCCTAAAACATTAACAACTTCAGGGGATGACTGTGCTTTAAGGAGCTAGTCTCTATGAAGTGTTTAGCAACGTGCACCCTACAGTAAGCAGTCCCTACAGGCCAAGAGGGTGAGGAGGGTAGTTGCACTGAGGCTGCTGATGTGAATCTGGAGAGTGGTGGTGGTGATTCACAATGCTTTCTTCACAATCTAATGAACAGGTGTGAAGTTCTCCGATTTACTGCTATACAGCCAGATGAACAGCCTGGCCAAGGGTGTGGAATGAGATGGAATTTAGGCCGGAGCCAGAAGTCAACTTTTACAATAGGTAGAGAAAAAGTAGTCTTAGAAACAGAAGAAAGAAGAAGAAAAAGAAAGAGGTTTTACTGAATACCAGAAAAGTACAAGCCACTTTGCCAGGTAAATAAAATATTCCTAGTTAGAAGCCTGTAAAAAAAAAAAAAAGAAAGAAAGAAATATTTTCACTCAATTTATTATTTATAGACAAGGAAAATACTAGGTTTTTACTCTTTCACCTTTGAAGTATGTGATCTGAGCATCATTAAAAAGTGCCATCATCAGCAAAATAATTAGATCTTGTATCCATATCTTTAGAGCTTTAAAACATTCCCACACAATACTATATAAACAAAAGATAGACCAATAATTTGTAAGCATTCTTGAAAATCACTTTTAAAAGAAAAAATTTTCATTTCTTGCATGAACTTGCATGATTATTTTATCTACCTAATGCTTTCTACATATTTTCTCATCTTCCTATACCTCTTCATGTGTGTGACTTATCAGTAATGTTTAATTGACTTTACAACAGTGCAGACAGACATTAAAAAAAGTAGGTTAACAACAGGTTGCTATGTTCCTGTGAACAATACAAAGAACAGGATACCTAAGTAGTAAGAAATTATGGCTTGCAGAGTATCAGAACTTCTAAGACCTGGGCATATTTATAACTAATTATTTGACTTTTTGTGTACAACTGAACCAAATATGTAGAATTTTAAATATCTATATACCACTATCTCAATTACAGTCTGTATTTTATTGAGCAACACAGCAACAAACTAACTAAAAGGAGACATACGCTATGTTCACAGGATGGAAAACTGTAGAGATGCTAATTTTCAAAATTTGACTTATGAGTGAATGTAATCTCAATACAAATCTTAAAAGGTTTTTTGTGTGATTTTGTAAAGCTGATTCTGAAATTATATGTTAATGCAAAGGGGAAAAGTACCAAGATATTCTGGAAGAACCCAGTAGAAGAACTTGCTCTACCAGTTAGACCGAGTGTAAAGCAACACTAATTAACAGTGTGGAGTCGGCACAGAGATGTATAAAACAACGGAAAAGAACTGAAAGCCTAGACATCGATTCTCACATAGGTGCACAGGTGATATATGACAGAGGGGGCACCCCAATGCAATGAGTTTTATTCTGGCATCTTCAGTGAGTGGTGTTGGGACAATAAATGTGCAATAATCCAGGCAGCCGTATGGGAGAAAAAAATGAAATCAGACCCATAGCTCACACCAAACACAAAAATCAATTACAGGTAGATTAAATACAAACGTAAAAGATAAAACCACAAACTTTTAGAAGATAACATAAGAGAATATGAGAGAGGTAAGAATGAATGTTGTAACACAAAAAAACACTAATCATGAAAAAAAAGAACTGAGAAATTCAACATTAAAATCTAAAATTCCATTTACCAAGACACAGTATAAAAAGAGTGAAAAGACAATATATTCACAATATATACAACTGCCAAATGGCTCAGATCCAGAATTCATAAAGAACTCCTAGAAACCACTAAGAAAAAAGTCAAAAAGCTGAAAGAAAAATGGCTAAGAGATGTTAATACACAATTCAACAAATAGAACATCTAAGTGGCCAACAAACATATAAAAAAGTGTTCAACCACATTAATAAACACAAAAATTAAAACAAAATGAGAAGCTACTACACATTCATCAGATGGGCAAGAAGTTTAGAACACTGACATTACCAAATGTTAGAAAGATCAACAGCCATACACTGCTGGTGGGGACGTAAAACAGTTACAATCACTTTATAACAATTTGGTTCAATCTAGTAAAACTGAAATTATGCCCATCTGGTTCATGTCTAGGTATATACTGAGAGGAACTCTTGCATATGTGCATCAAGCTCTATGCACAAGAACATTCACAGCAGCTCCAAAGCTGAAAACAACCCCAATGTCTATCAATAATAGAACACAGAGTAATATATCCACATAACGGGATTTTATACAGCAATGAAAATGAGCTAAGCACAGGCATGTACAATAACATGGATGAGTCTTAAAGATATAATAGTGAAGAAAGACAATATACAAGAGAGCATACATAGTATGGTTTGGCTTCTAAACAGTCCAAAAATTAGACAAAACTGTAACATTTAGGGGTACATCTATATATATAAATAAAAAACAAAGAAAGAATTACAATAAAGGTCAGGATACTGTTACCTCTGGAGTTAAGAAAGAAGGTAGTGAAGGAGGTGGTGATGTGGTAGAATGGGGGACTAGGCCTTTTGGGGTGCCAAACATTCTATTTCTTGATTTAAATGGTGGCTATATGAGCATTAAGTATTTCTTGACTGTAAACATGGTTTATGAACATCTGAAAATAAAACATGTTATTAAAAATTCTCATGATAAGCATTAGTTCAATAAATGCTCCTTCCTTATTATTAGAAGTTTTCTCTGCCATAAAAACACTAAAATCAAACTAGAAAACAGAGAATAGTTGTTAGTAATTAGCTGTGTGACTTTGGGGAGGTTACTTACTTTTCAGGGTCTCACTTCCCTAATAAATAAAATAACTGATTTAAACCTATATCTTAGATACTTTCAAGTTCTCAAATTCTTGGATTCCCATTATCTCCCATTACTTGGGTGAACACTGTCAGGACCCTGATTAAAACTCACGTATGTTTCCATTCTTCACTGAACAAGCAAAGTGGAAAAAGTTGCACATGCAATTATCAAATAGATATACATGCAAACATAATATTATTTCACTATTATTTAAAGACCAATAATCAGCCAAACTGTGACCCTGAATCACTATCTTCCTGGCAGCCTAACAGAGTGCTAGGGATATAAATAGCTGCTGATTGATAAATAAGTTTTTAAAACTCAAATATGCAATAACCATTCTGTCTGAGAGCTGAAAGGTGCTAAAGAGAAATACAATCTGCATCTATTGTATGGCACTGTGGAATTAATTTATTAAGACTACTGTCCATGCAAGTGTCATCAACCTATTGAGATAGTACATGATACCTATACTTGTTCTGTTAATAATTTTCTTAGGCTATTTAAGAGAGCTAGTAGAATCCAAAAAGTGAACTGGTATTTCTTTTTTTTTTTTTTTTAAAGATTTTATTTATTTATTTGACAGAGAGAGTCACAGCGAGAGAGGGAACACAAGCAGGGGGAGTGGCAGAGGGAGAAGCAGGCTCCCCGCCAAGCAGGGAGCCTGACACGGGGCTCGATCCCAGGACCCTGGGATCATGACCTGAGCCAAAGGCAGACGCCTAACGACTGAGCCACCCAGGCGCCCCTGAACTGGTATTTCTTAAGTGAATCCATTCAAACACAATTCGGACACCATAAAGTACTGTGTGATAGCCATTAATGATACAGCACGTTCCCCTCGGCAAGATGGCATAACTCTGTCAACTTTGTAGTATGAAAAATACGTCCATAAATGTTAAATGCAGAGTTTGACAAATGAATTCATGGGTAGCGACACATATAAAGCTGAAGAATCCCCACTCCAAAAAGTGGTGGAAGCATGATAACCGCAAGGGAGAATGAAAAGAATAGGGGAAAAGAATAGGAAGTGGAGAATTCTTACCAAATTACAGGGATTTCCTTACTATTCAGTAAGAAAAGAATTCTGATTTCAAATCAAAACTGAATTTTCCCAAAGTCCATCATTCATCTTTTCAAGTGATTTAAACGAAAATTCTATTAGATGGTTAATCAAAACAGTAGAGTGTTACTGCCATACTTCTTGGAGGAAAGCATTAGTTACAGTTACAATAAACATATCACTATGATGATCTGCAATATTTAACAAATTGTGGTTTATTGTTATGTTGTTTTTCACCATCTGCTTAATGAAAGCCTCTCCTGTAGTTTAACTTACTATTATCTTATTAAGATTCCCATCACTTCCTTAATCCATATAAAGGCTGCTTGTGTATATTTAATTTACTGGCCATATCTAGAACCTAACCCCATCTATAGTCATTAGTCCTTTTTCTACTGGACAAGGTCAACACTCTAAGCCAGGGACACAGACACACGTCTTCTATTTTTAAATAACTTTCTCTCCAATGACAGCACTCACTTCCAAGTTGCCATCATTTCTAGCCCAAATCTCTGTAGATACCGATCTGGACATCTTGCTTCCACTTTAGTCTTCTTGTAAATCATTCTCTATGTGACAGCCAAATAAGTGATTCTTTAAAAAACAAACTGATCACATTATTACTCCAATTAAAATCCTTAGCTGGCCACAAAGGAAAATCCTTCGCCTGGGCTATAAATCACCATGTCATCAACGCTAGCCTCTCCCACCTCTGTCACTATATACCAGCCAGACCAAGTGCAGAAACTTCCTGACCCTTCCCTTTGCTTGGCTAACTGCTACTTATCCTTCACTTCTCAAACGCTAGAGAGGTCTTTGTGAATCTCCAGTTTCAGTCAAACCCCCGTTTTAAAGCACCCTTTATATTCCATTCACAGAATTTAATACTTCGATGTGCAATTATTTACTGATCCCAGTTGCTATTTGTTTCCCCACAATGTAAGCTCCATTAGGACATGGACTGTCTATTTTACTTACCGCTATATTCTAATGTCAAGAACAGTGCCCATCACAGTGGCTCGTGTTCAATAAATAAGGGTTGAATTAATGAACACTGATCATCGTCATTAGAAAATAAACAACTTAGAGCTGTTCAAGCCCAGCAGTGAATACATAAATTTAGGAGGGTTTGTGAGTTTACTAGTGAAGCAGATGTGGAAATGAGAAATGGAGAACAAAGATCTATATAAAGAGGCTAGGGATTTGTGTCTGTTTTGAACTTATAAAGTCGATAAATAACTACTTTAGCCAATTATTAATTTTTACATAGAAAAGCTGGAATTTGGAAGCAAATATTATTAATCATAGTTTATCTCTTTTGAGGGAATTTAGTAAGTTTATAAAGCAAGGAGAGCTTATTGAGGACACATAAATCCTACAAGAACTAGAAATCTAGCCAATTGTTCATACTGTAGAAAAAAAGCATACACCTCCATTTAAGCTGAGAAGTCTATAGACAGCGCTTAGATTTTATGAACCAAATATGAACTGTGTTTAGTTACAAAACATGTAGTGCTCATCCAGTCCTCTTCTTGGAATATTAAAAGGATCACTTTCTTTTATTCTATGCATTCTAACACCATTTTCTATAATGCAAAATCTAAATATTTTCAGCAGTTTCTTTTGGGATAAAGGAAAAATTCAACCAGAGTAAACTCAGCATGCTACTGAAATCGACATCAAGAACATAAATAAATTATCTCTTCCAAACATTTTGCTTTAATTCAAAGTGACATTTTTAGAGCACTCATTTGGAGAAAAAAATTCTAAAGGGAATAAATGTCATGCAATTGTTTTTAATTGTATAGTCATATAAGGAAAATAGATGTCAGAAAAACCTTTTCTACAACTGTTATATTTGACTAATCACATATATATGTACACACACTCACACATATTTATTCTACCATAAAGACGAATATGTCAAAAGCTTCTAAATTGTCAACCCAAGAAGTAGGTGTCAAGTTGGTATCATAGAAAGCTAATGTTTCATGATCAATTATATCATTCATAATTTCTAATACATTTAACATTCTTTACATAGTATGAATTTTTTTAAATATACATTTTAAATAACCAGAGAGACTCTGGTTTAATAGCCACAGAACTTACATTTTGTTCCTTTAAAAAATTACAATGTTTATATTCTTTTACCCTAACTTTTCAAAGTAACACATTTAAATTTGGTTATAGGTTATTTTAAAAATTCTAAAAATGAAAGTGTCATGCAGACAGAGGATATTTGTTGCACAACTTGCAAACTTTTACTTAGTGTAAGTGGTTTTGGAACTGTTTAGTAATATTACATACGAGTGGATACTACTCTATCTGTAATAACATAGCATATTTTAATAGTCTTCTGAGCACTTAAAGGTCATCACTAGTCCTAAATTTAGCTAATACATTATACCAGTATAGAAAATACTAACCCAAATTTGGATGCATTAAATTTCTGATGAAAAATAATGATGCTTATCTGAAAAGAAAATACTGGGTCTAATGATTTTTAATAACAAGTATCTTTAGTATTAAGTCTGACATTACAGTTTAATAGGATAGCATATAACTCAAGATCACCATCTTTATTAGCAACACATTAGAAAAATTTTGCATTTGGGTTTACTTTCTATAATCATCAATGTCTTCTAAATATAAAAAATAACACGTTCATTATAAAAGACATACAAGATTTAGAAATGCATAATATAAAAAGTGAAGGTACCCCATAATTTCACCACCCAGAGACAATGACTATTTACTATATAGTATTTATTCTTCCAACACCTTAATTTTAATATGTAATTATGAAATTTTAATATCTACAAGAGAAAATATAATATTTGAGTTATGAAGTATAAGACTTAAATGAACATCCCTGAATCTTCTAATAAATCTTTAAGAAACAGAATATAACCGAAATGATTGACACTCCCAGGACACTCCTCTCAGTATGCTCCACACACTCACCGAAATACAGACAGACAGATGCATACAGAGATAGACAGAAAGATCCATGCATCCAATCTCACTTAAAAATGTTCACAGTAAAACAGCAGAAGTTCTCCTAATTAACTTGACCTCCTCTGAGCTAACCACTACTCTAAATTTTTTATCATTCCCTTATTTTTAGGTATCCTAAATAAGACATTGCTCAACTGTGCCTACTTTCAAGCTTTATAGAAAAGGTAATTTTTCTTCTGGGACTTGGCTTTTTAAGAATATTGTAATTCAGGGATTCATCCATATTGATTTCTATAGCTGCCGCTCTCTCATTTTCCTTCCCTTCTGACAGCATCCCTGTTTGCAGATCTGTCACAATTTATGTATTCGTTGAAACATAGGAGTTATTTAAAGTTAGTCACTATTATAAACAAAATAATAAAAATCCATGTGCCCTAGTGTAGAAGCTCCCCCAGAGTACACACATAGGAATAAAGCTGATAGCAAAGTGCTGGGTAATACTTTCTACATCAATCAATGACAAATGTGCTCCAAAGTAGGTCTATCTTACACACTCTTCAGCAGGGAGTATGAGTTCCATTTGCTCCATATCATCACCAACATTTGATATTATCAGATGTTTTGAAATGTGTGCCAATCTAGTGGGTATAAAATAGTTTTTCATTGTGAGTATTTTGTATTTTTTTCTTTCTTCTACTCATCACTTTAAAAAGCTCCCCTATTTCCTTTACCTTCATTCCAATGAGGCTGAGAATTTTATTACCCATTTTACAAATGAAGAAAAGCAGATGTATGCACTTTTTTATTAAAAGAAAGTTTTAAAAAGTCCCAACAGAAATACATGTATATAAGAGACTTAGAGATCTCTGAAGGAGAAAAAATAGACATAGAGATAGATAGATATAGATATATCTAAAAGGAAAAAAATGGAACATGTGTGGTCCAGAAACAGAACTTTAGAATTATAAGAAAGGAATAATTCTGGGTAGCTGATCAAACTGTTTGGGGAGCTCATATGGGATACCACTCAGGGATTTTCAGCTACCACCAATGGTGAATGATTTGCTGCTGACTGTGGTCAGACCCTATTAGGCAGGAGCAGGAACCAGTGAAACAAAGGTGATTATTACTAAACATGACCTCATTTTGGACCCCAGCCCAGGATACTAGAGGAATCTCAGTTTACCACTTGTCTGTTGCACCATGAAGGGGGTTTTGTACCTCTTAGCATGCTCACAACCTGACATTATCTTGAAATAATAGGTTTGTGAATGTTTTTGGAAAGATATCCATGTGAAGTAGAAGAGGCCTTAAATTGGGAATGAGCAGCTCTAATCCTAGGATCACCAAGTACGTCTTTGTGACTGTGGCCGAGCCATATAACTTGTCAGCTTCCTTAATCTGTTGTGCCTGCTAGAGTTATGAGAAAGATCAAATGAAAATGAGTATGGCAAAGCATTCTGTAAAATGTGAAATGCTTTACAAATGGAAAGAGTTAATATTAATGTTGCTAATGTTCAAACTTGTACATCTATGTTAAGCAATTTGTAATTTTAAAAGTTAGAAAATTGATTAAAGCTGCAAGTAAAATAGAAAAGTTTAAAACATTTTAAAAGACCTAACAGTTGTCTCTATTCTTCCCCTAACTAGGTGAGTGACCATTCCTATTTTGTATTTAATGTGTGTAAGCTTGTTTTTTTTACCTGAGTATAACCTGCTGTGTGTGCACACACATATGTGTACCCCCCCTTTTTGAGAGAGAGAGAGACAGACAGTGGGTGTGCAGGGGGAAAGGCAGAGGAAGAGGAAGAGAGAGAATCCCAAGCAGGCTCCACTTTCAGCATGGAGCCCCACACAGGGCTCGATCTCATGACCCTAAGATCATGACCTGAGCCAAAACGAAGAGTCAGATGCTCAACCAACTGGGCCACCCAGGTGCCCCTGTGTACCCCTATTTTTATAATACTGGGTGTTCTTCCTCTAATTCATAGGATACTTTGTATCATATATCAATATCAAATACCTTCTATCAATTGCAAGCTCACGATCAACCTTTTACTTTATGGTTACTGCTTCCCATATTGTGTTGAAGGAATCTTAAACACCAAAGTCACCTAAAAGGAGGAGTGGTAACGGCTCCTGGCAGACAGAGTGGGCTGGGTGTGTGTGTGCTCCCTCCAGCCAGAAGAGACAAATCTCACGACTCACAGAGTATTGAGTAGAGTACACAGAAGGGTCTTTCCTCTATAACCGGGAATAAGTAGCACTAGACTGAGCACTTGAGTACTTGCTTGCTTCCTCTTACATATCTGACATCATCAGGAGAATATGCCTGAGATAGTCCCCAGGAGGATGAGAAGCAAGTGGAGAAAAGCTTAATCACATCAGGGACCTACCTATCCATGGGCCAGTGTATGCCAACTACAAGAGTGAGGCCAGCCATGACCAGCAGAGCTGCCTAGCATACACACAGCTCACCCTGTGAGCAACAAACTTATTTTTGTATGCTACCAAGATATTTGTGGTTGTTTGTTACACAGACTTATTGTGGTAGTATATAACTGATACACTGTGTAAACTTTTATATGATAAAGAAGATTTTTGGCCCTAAGGTAACCACGGAGCTTTGCAATATTTCAAAATGAAATTACCTACTGCCATCTAAAATTAAGAAGGCTGAACACCTAAAAATGTATACTTAAAAATGGTTAAGATAGTAAATGCTGTTATGTGTATTTAATACAATAAAAAATGGAAAGGATCTTTCTAGTACATAGTGCCAGGCATTAATCCCAAAGATTGCATTAAAAAGTCCTCCCCAGGGGTGCCTGGGTGGCTCAGTCGGTTAAGCGTCTGCCTTCGGCTCAGGTCATGATCCCAGAGTCCTGGGATCGAGTCCCGCATCGGGCTCCCTGCTCAGTGAGGAACCTGCTTCTCCCTCTCCCACCACCCCGCTTGTGCTCACTCACGTGCTCTCTCTCTGTGTCAAAAAAATAAATAAATCTTTAAAAAAAAAAAAAAAGTCCTCCCCAATCGAGGTCCTACCCTACTCTCTGGCATCTTTTCTTGCCATTTCATTACTTGTACACCTCATTTTCCAAGGACCCTGATCTACCTATAGTTCCTTATATGCACGATGCTCTTTCTCTGACACTCTATTCTCACTTTCCCCTCTTCCTAGCAGTGTCCTTCCAACTGCCGCTCTTCCCCTGGATAACTCCTGACACCTTCTTTAGTTGGGTAACACCACTCCTACCGGAAACATTCCATCATTTTCCCTGCTGGGATACATGTTACTTCTATTCTCCCAAAATACCTACTACCATTGTTCTTGGAGAACTGTGCTGTAATTATATTTATGTACTTATCTCTCCCAACTCAGTTGTGCTCCTTAAGAAAAGATATCTTGCTCTCTCCTCATCTTGTGTCTAACAAAGGACCTGGCACATAAAAAATGCTGAATAAAACTTCTGCTTTATAAATACACATACAAGCAAACAAGCAGACAAGCCAACCAGTCATTCCCTTCCCAGGACACAGAGGAGCTCTGCCTTGTAATTTTTTCTATACTTTTCCTCACCACTGAGGAAAGTACCCTGGAAAAGGAACTCACCAACTGACATAAAAATGCCTAAGATTTGAGAAAAATAGAGAAGTGGTTTCTATACTGGGATACTTAGTGACAGTTATGAAAAAAATTTATACCACAGCAGAGTTTTTCAGAAGTGCTCAGAATCATAAAATACTATATGGCTCCAGATATATTTTGTCTCTGTTACGGGACTTAACTATTAAAAGTAAGAAAAGGCCAAGGAATCTGGACCCCTTGAAAACTGCTCAGTAAAGGGGCACCTGGGTGGCTCAGTTGGTTAAGGGTCTGCCTTCAGCTCAGGTCATGATCCCAGGGTCCTGGGATTGAGTCCTGCTTCAGGCTCCCTGCTCAGCGGGGAGCCTGCTTCTCCCCTGGCCTGCCACTCCCCCTACTTGTACTCTCTCTTTCTCTTCCACGCTCTCTCTCTGGCAAATAAATAAATAAAATTTAAAAAAAAGAAAAGAAAAAGAAAAAGAAAACTGCCAGTAAATATTAAAAGGTAACACCAGCAAGATTTGCTTACAATTTAGCATGGCAGTAAAAGAATATAAGTAAAGGTGTTCAATTTCAAGAAAAGACAGAACCGCTTCCCACAGCAATGCTACATTTAATGATATACCAGGGTTTACGTTTTTGTCCAAATTTTTATTTGCTTTTGACAAAGCTACTGTGCATGAACAAAATACATGAAGTAGAAAAAAACTCATCTGAATTTGGTTAAGAGATTGGTGAAATCACAACTCCTGTGACTTAGTGACATCTGGCTAAAAAAACACTGGGAGATATTCAAAACTGCAGAACAATGAAGGCAAACAAATTCCCTAGCTGAATTAGGGAATAACTTCCCATTAATTAAAAACAGGTACAAATGGAACAGTGTTTTTCTTCATTATTCTCTTAACTCATCTTCCTTATCCTCAGTCCTCAGCTATTATATTTCATCACTCACAAAAGGCTAGCTAAGACTAAACAAGGTGAAATGGACAAATAAACAGGACAGATTTCTTCATCTTTGTTCTACAAATGAGAGCAAATAATAACTGCATGTAAGAATAATACTGTTTTCCTATTTTAGAAAAAATAATTATTACTTGGTAGTATCTTTCAGACTTTTGGTTACATCTGGACTTGTAAATGTATAAAATACATTATGAATGAGAAAATAATTCCATTTTAAAGATAAACACTCAGAAAAACAAAACAAATATCCGTACTTCCTGGAAATCTTATAATGGATCCATGTTAAAATACTATTTGAAATAAGAGCGACAAAATGTTTCTTATATATTTTTCTGCCAATATTTCAGATTAACAAGCAATACATCATTGTTTTGTGCAGCACCATACTTTTAATAATTAATGATTAGCAGCGATGTAAAATAATCTCCCTAAGCATGATAGAGAAAAAAATGGAGCTGACCTAAGTAACTTTGGAAAATGGTATTTTAACTTGATACCATTATTAGGCTAAAGATAAAAAGAACTGTACAGAAATATAGTACGTACTCTGGTTGATAAATGTATTTATTATGAGAAAAAGAGTAAATAATCATGAAACTAATCTGCATGTGTACTTTTTGAACAAATAAATGAAATGTAGATAATGGGAGCCAGGCTTCTCAAGGTCAGGGAAAGAATTTACAAATAAGTAAGGGGAAAAGGCAGGAATGAATCCCATGGTGCTGGATGAGAGCTGGAGACAGCGCTGTGAACTTACCTGCTTTAATACATATACAGACAGCTACATACAGAAATAATTAGAGATGTGCACAGACTTGAGTTAGTATATACACATATCTTCTCTAGGGCTGTTAACTGGGAGGGCCCAGAAAACTGACACCCGAGTAGCAGCAAGCATACCTATAGCCCATGGCTTGGCTGGTAAACACAATTTATCAACAGCAAGAGCCAGGGATCCTAGGAGAAAGGGCTGAGCTAGAGAAATCTTAGGACTGGGGCCGGAAAGTACCTTCTAGTGACAGAAAGTAAGGAAGTGCCTAAGGAAAGAGAGGGAAAAAAAGGAAGGAGCCATGTGAAAAGGACACAGGAACCAACCAGAAAGAACTCCCAATGGCCAAAGCTGAAACACTGTGAGCAACAAAACAAATAAGGATAGAAAAGGATTTTAACCCAAAGAATAAAACAAATATCCAGGAGTCAATACTGATATAAATGAATGACTAAACAACCACAACAACAAAACGAGAGGGAAGAGAAGACTTGTAGATATTGCCCTACCGAGAATTCCAAATAACGTATTTAGATATGCCTTCCGGGAGGTGGACCTTAATTTCCCTCCCCTTGAACATAAACTGAACTCAGCGATTCACTTCCACTGAACAGGCGATGGAAATGGAAAAAGAGTGACTTGACAGGACAGAAAGATGGCAGACACCACCATAAAGAAGCAAGCGATCAAGGTTCACTCCATCGCTGACAAGTATGCCCTGATATAAAACAGAAAGGTACTCCACCTTTGTTGTATTATCAAAATCCATAACAATGGTATAACTGAGAAGACATCAGATAAACCCAAACTGAGCACAACATGCTTGATCAGGACTCCTCAAAAGAGTCAATGTCATGAAAACAAAAACTACAAATTAATGGCGACCATGAAAGCCAGTGGCTACAGAAGCGTCCAAGATTGAAGCATGGCATGCTAGGCTGGATCCTGGAACGGAAAAAGGGGGGGGGGGGGGACTGGTGATATGTGAACGAAGTCTGTACTGTAGTTCATAATACTGTGGCAATATTATCTCGTCAGTTTTGACAAATGCACCATGGTTATGTAAGACGTTAATGTTAGGGAAAGCTGGTTGAAGGGTATAGGGCAATTCTCCATGCTTCCTTTGTAAATTTTCTGTAAATTATTCCCAAAAACAGGTTTAAAAAAGGATGACATAAAAAACAGTGAAAAAAGTAAGAATAAAGAAAGTCACAGAATTTTTTTTAACTGCCATTACATATGCTGTCATGCCACAAAGCTTTAAAATTCAGAAGGAAAATGAACGATTTCAATGTCAAAAACTAAATCTATGTACTGGCACTATTCTCTGAAGCTGAAGAATCGTTTCCACCTTCCCCTGTACTGGCTTTCTTTTAATGTTAACTTTGTATTTACTTTAATTTGACAATGCTTCCTGAGATACTCTGCGAGTAAAGCAAATGCACAGATGCTCGCTTTCAAATGGTTCTCCCTCTCACCCAACTCCATTCTTACATAAATGGTATTACACTAGACACACTGTTCTTCAGTTTGTTTTTTGGGGCTTTTTTCCTACTTACAATATAGCTTAGGGATAATTCTACAGCCTATAATAACTATCAACTGTATAAAATGATGAAACAAATCTTCAAAATGAATTGTGCTATAAAAATAGGCAAAAAGACATAGGGATGGGAAAGAATTTCTTTATGCAAAAAAATTAATTATACATTTGGCAAAAACAAAAAGAGTTCCATAAATGTTAGTTTAAAATATTAATAGGGGAGACTGGGTGGCTCAGTCAATTAAGCATCCGACTCTTGATTTCAGCTCAGGTGATGATCTCAGGGTTACGAGATCAAGCCCAGAGTCGGGCTCTGCACTGAGCATGGAGCTTGCTTAGGAATCTCTCTCTTCCCCGCCCTCTACCCCTCCCCCTCCCCACACTCGCTCTCTAAAAAAATTAATACTGAAACAAAAATAATCAAATCTAACAGGGTGTTTCAGCTACCTTTTCAACATTATTAAATGGGGGGAGGGGTGTCTTAAATCTTTTAAGTTAGGAGGAAAACATCACCAGTTAGAGGAAATAAATATTTCCATGAACCTTACAAAGAAAGTAGGCAAATTTACAAAGAAAGTAGGTAAATATTTTTAGATTAACAAAATATAGACTTGCTTATTGCCAAGGATCAGAATTTACAAGTATTTGAATCTTCAAAGAAAGACATAAATGGATTTTTCTCCACACTTAGGTCACAAATTATATGCTCTGAGCATATTCAAAATTAACAGCTTTTTCCAGTTTATCTAGTTAAAAATCAAAGACACTGGGTGATAAAAATACTTTCGCTAACAATGTGTGTAGATGTGTAGGGGTGTGTGTGTGTATGCACTTTGGAAATATAGTAAAAAAAAACCTTGGAAAACACAAATACATCTCAGTTCTTTGGCTAAATTAAAAATTTTATACTAGCATGATTAAAAGTGGGAAAAACATTTGAATCTGTCCATGTTTAGCCTTTGAAGCAAAGAGAAAGGTTCTATTTGTTCTGATTACATTTTAATTATAAAGCTCTATTCAGAAGATGGTAAGAAAATGCAAAACACTATTCATTGAGATTTTTACTTTGTGTGGTAGAGAACCTGTTTCATGGAAAGAGACATAGCAATGTTTTTACATTCATGACTTTGTAAAGATTGCATTTGAGGACTCTAATTCCACGTACAAGTTTTAACACTAGACGATCTACCAATTCCATTTGTGGATAGGTACCCAAAAGAACTGAAAGCAGGTTTTGAGCTATTTGTGCACTCATGTTCACAGCAGCATTATTCACAATAGCCAAAAGGTAGAAACAACCCAAGTGTCCATCAACAGATAAATAAAATGTGGTAGATAAACAGTGGGATATTATTTAGCCTTAAAAAGGAAGGAAAATCTACAACATCGATGCTACAACACAGAATATGCTAGACCATGGATGAACCTTGGAGATATTATGCTAAGTAAAATAATTCCGTCACAAAAAGACAAATATTGTATGATTCTGCTTATATGAGGCACTTACTTACAGCAGTCAAATTCACGGAGACAGAAGGCAGAATGGGAGCTGCCTAGGGATGAGGGAGAAGAGGAATGGGAAGCTACTGTTTAATGCATACAGAGTTTCAATTTTGCAAGAAAAAAAACAATTCTGAAATTTTAAAGAATCTTACCACAATTTTTTAAAAACCAAGAAAAGAGCTATCAGTTGATGAGATATTGTTAGAATAGAAAATAGCTGAAAAATGAATGGGCTTACTGATAGAAATGAAGTCAACCACATCCCAGAACTGCTGGAGAAAACTACTGCAGATTCACACTTCTGAGTTTGGTACTCAGAAGTAACAATACCAAGATCAGTGGGAATCTAGATTTAGGGCAATCTTTAGGATAATTCATCAAGGCTGATGAGTCTAGGCCACTCACACCCATACTAGAATCGTCCTCCATATCCTGATCCCCAGGCAACAGAGCCATTACTGTCTACAACCTAAACCCCAAGGATTCCCCTCTTTTAAAAATAGTAATGACAATAATAATAATAACATAAAAATGATGCTCACTCTCCAAAGTAAATTAGGAAATGCAAATACAAACAGTGAGAAATTATTTTCCACAATCAGTTTAGTTCATAGAATTTAATCATCATTTCAGTGGGTGTGGAAAAACAGATCCTCCAATATATCAGCATGGCCTTGCTATGGCAACTTTATAGTTTCCATCAGGTTTTAGAACATGAATACTCTTTGACTTGGCCATTTCACTTTTAGTTACCTACCACAGATAAATGTTCATGTACACAATGCATTAGGATGTTTAGGAAACAAACTGAGGGTTGCTGGAGTGGTGAGGGGTGGGAGGGATGGGGGGCCTCAGTGATGGACATCGGGGAGGGTATGTGCTACGGTGAGCGCTGTGAATTGTGCAAGACTGTTGAATCACAGACCTGTACCTCTGAAACAAATAATACATTATATGTTAAAAAAAAAGAAGATAGTAGGAAAGGAAAAATGAAGGGGGGGAAATTGGAGGGGGAGACGAACCATGAGAGACTATGGACTCTGAGAAACAAACTGAGGGTTCTAGAGGGGAGGGGGGTGGGGGGATGGGTTAGCCTGGTGATGGGTATTAAGGAGGGCACGTATTGAATGGAGCACTGGGTGTTAAACGCAAACAATGAATCATGGAACACTACATCAAAAACTAATGATGCAATGTATGGTGATTAACATAATAATAAAAAAAATAGAAAAAAAAAGGATGTTTACTAGGGCACTGCTTATATAATAGCAAAGAACTGGACACAAACTAAATATAAAGCTACAGGGAAATGATTACCTAAACTACAGTACATTTATTCAGTGGAATGTCATGACGCAGGGATCTGGTTGTTGTTGTTTTTCTTATGCACTGATACACAAAGATGTCTACAGGTGAGGCCCTATGTTTTACTGGTTAAAATAAAGAATTCTAAAGCCAGACTACAGCTTAATTCACATCCAGAATGTTAATCACTTTTTTATAACCTTCTTCTGCTTGTGAACAATAACTTTGTATTTCATTGATTCTTACGCACACATTTTCTCCCCACATTTTAACATCTCTAAAATTAGGACACGTCTTATAATAAACAGAATTTTAGATTCCCCAACATTAGAAACAACCTGTGTTAAAAATCAATGAGCTCAAAAACATTTATCTTAATCAAATGGTAACAGCTGGGATTCTCTTTGGAATTTTTAAAAATCTCATTAAAGCATGCTGCCTAATTTTCAAGTGGAATGGGTTTTTTCATTGCGTTCTAGACACAACTAAATCGTTATTATTTTTCCTTATTTCCTTTTTTAAAAATATATCTCAGTTATTTTCCATTCACATATTATTTCAATTCTCATATATCCATTGGGATTTTAGACATCTACAAACTCACACTACTAGCAAATAATCATGTACAAAAATACATTCAAATGGCGCTACACTTCTTTCAGGGTACTCATCATTTGAAAACAAAATGCTCTAGCTAGTTATTTCTGTGCACACATAAAGAAGTAGTGTTTTTCGCATACATGTCATGGTCTTTCTAACATAGGCTAGTCTAAAACTGTTGGAACACTAAAATAACCAACAAAAGTCACAGTTAAACATATATATGAACCAAAACCTTAGGCTCCCAAAATGTAAGTAGGTATTTTGTTTGGGGATTTTCCTTAACAATAAAAAAACAAGTATGATTTTCAGTATTTTTATATGGCTTACAACAGCACTGAAAATCATTTCAATCACCTTAAAGTTCACATGCCATCAGCAAAACATATTATATGCAAATGATGTGATCATCTTAACTACTTAGTAACTGTGCAACAGAATTAATCTCATAGTTTTAGTTTCAACGTTATATATTAGATTTTGAATACATTCTAATATACGTCTTGTTTGGAATAATCATTTTATGTCTGCAGCAAAGCATTTAAAATGCAAACTACCTTTTGTTTCTCATATGTTCAAATTTACATAGAAAGAGCAAATAGTTAACTATTAAGTGACATGAATTTTCCAGGAATATGAATCAAATGCTATCTTTGCTTCCTTCTTTACCAGATTGAATCTGGTAAAATACCAGATCTAAAGACCATGATCTATTTTTTAAATCTTCATTGTTTACTGGAAAGAATGAAATTTGAGTTTTTGCAAGTTCTTATATAAAAAATGACACATTTTATAGTAAGAGTATTAACAATTTGAAAATACAGCATTATTTGAAACTCGTATTTTTCTAGAAACTCAATATTTGTTTTATAAAATGAAGGAAAATCAAACACTACTAGTCTTAGAGGATAAACCTTCTTCAAAATCTTTTCATAGGTAAGAGACAAAAAATAAACAGCTGACAAAAATGACACTTGAAAATGCTGGTACTGAGTTTGACAAATATTTGTCATTTTGAACCTAATGAATAGAAGAGAGCAAATAGTATAGTTCAGGATTAGATATCAGATTTTTGTAATTTATAAAGGTTCTTTTTCTGTAGATACAACTTTGCAGTTACCAGATAAGAAAGGAACAGGCAAAGAGAACAAAAAAACTGATAAACAAGCTCCATCCCTGCTTTGCCAAATTTAGAATATTCTCAATAAAATTTTTCCAGAAGTCCTAAAATTTTAGAGAAATGTACACTTGTAGCTTCACTAACAGAATTGTGCATTTATATACATATATGACATGAAGTTCTTTTTGCATATATTTCAAAAACTCACCCACAGAACCTGAAAAATACTAAATTCTTCATACTTTTTGGCTATTTCAAGAAATAATATAAAATATTATGCTGTTATCCTTAAGATAAGGTCTACAAATGTTAATTATGCACCATACTATTACTCTCCTACCCTTCTTCAGAAATCAATGTCTAGGAACATCAATAACACTAGAAAACAGTTCCTTCTTACATGAGTTCAGTGTAACTAAAGTAGAACTAAATTATTAGCATACTCAGACAAAAAATGTCATCAAATACATATTGAGATTTATTGTAGTATAAGGCGCTCTGTTACTTTACCTAAAAGGGCACTCTATTACTTTAGCTAACTGAAAAGAGCTTGGTTCTTGAAAATCTCTCACCACTAATCTCCAGCCAATTAAAAGTTTTTAAAAATCATGTGGGTAGGTTCTTCCTTTCACAAAAATTTCTTTCTTCAAATATCCTCTAACACTTTCTATATCATTTCTCTGGGCAGTTAAAATAACCTTTTATTTATTTATTTCTGAGAGAGAGAGAGCGCGCACACTCACGAGTGGGGGGAGGGGCATTAAGCAGGCTCCCCACCCAGTGTGGCACCTGGAACAGGGCTCCATCCCACGACCCTGAGATCATGACCTGAGCCAAAATCAAGAGTCAGACGCTTAACCAACTGAGCCAAGCAGGAGCCCCTAAAATAACCTTTTAAAAACTAAGGTTTCCCTAATACATTGGATCAAAACAGCCACCACTATACATTCTAGTCTGGTTTCTGTTTATTATAGACTGTGTTTATTCAGTGAAATAACTATTCAACTAAAATATCATTGTCTATTCAGCTCTGCTCCATTATTTCTCATTCATCCTTTAATGTCTACTCAGCTCCTATATGTGACAGACACTTTTCTGGACACCAGGCAACATAAGTATGTGCCCTCAAGGAGTTAACAGTCACTGGAAATACACCGATGGAACAACAGACAATGCACTCAATTATCATGCAGTGTAGAAAAACATGGGCAAATAAATGGGCAATTAGGATAGTGTGTACTAGGTCCCAGGGACAGGAGAACTCGTAGACCTTACTCAAGGTTGCTATGGAAATACCTGGACGAAAGCCTAATCTTGCAGAGACATGTCAAGGGAGTCAATTAGAGAAAAAAGAGTTGCAAGTGAGACCTATAGGACAAATATACGTTAATTAGAGGAATGTATGGGGAATGTGGCTTCTAGACACAGGAAATGTTGTATAAAACCAAGAGGTGAGAAAATTCACGCAGAAATCAGGGGACCACAAAGAATCTATTATTAGTGGGCACAGAGTTCAAAGGGCTAGTGGCAAGAGATGATGCTGTATATTAAAAGTTCTGTATCTATCCACTATTATTTTAGCTATATTCAGTTTACACTGAAATCACAAGATTTAAAAAGCTGTATGTTTCTCTGAAGTATTTATCACTGTATGTGAATCCACTCTATTAAGAATAAAAATAAAAAGTTTAACTTAAAAAAGCTAAAGGATTCCAGTTATGGGATGAATAAATCACTGGAATAAAAGGCATCAGGTAAAAAGGAATAATATGGGAGGGATGGGCTGACTGGGTGATAGACACTGGGGAGGGTATGTGCTCTGGTAAGCGCTGTGAATTGTGCAAGACTGTTGAATCTCAGATCTGCACCTATGAAACAAATAATGCAATATATGTTAAGAAAAAAAAAAAAGAAGAAGATAGCAGGAGGGGAAGAATGAAGGGGGGGGAATCGGAGGGGTAGACGAACCATGAGAGATGATGGACTCTGAAAAACAAACTGAGGGTTCTAGAGGGGAGGGGGGTGGGAGGATGGGTTAGCCTGGTGATGGGTATTAAAGAGGGCACGTTCTGCATGGAGCACTGGGTGTTATGCACAAACAATGAATCACGGAACACTACATCGAAAACTAATGATGTAATGTATGGGGATTAACATAACAATAAAAAAATTTAAATATAAAAAAAATAATAATAATTTTTTAAAAGACACTAAGAAATGTTAAAAAAAAAAAGCTAGTTGAGGATTTTTAAAAGTAGAATAATTATTAGACTTAAATTCTTTAGCATAGTATCAGTAAGAAAATATAATCCTTTCATTTCCTGATTCTAATACTTTTACAAGGGTGGGAAATTTAGGTAAGAAGTTAATATTAATCAAGGAATACAAATTAACAATAGGAAAAATACAGTGTTTATCCATTTTTAAAAAGTGGTGATCTATTCTGAATGTCCTTCCAAAAGGAAGAAGTTAGGGAAGACCAATTGAAAATGCTGTTATTAGCAAAAATTTCTTCTGACAGGTTGGAATGGCTTCATGGTATAGTGGAAAGAACGAGGGCTTTTGGGTCAGTTTCAAGTCCTGGATGGGCCACTTACTCAACCTCCTAGGTGGCTCTTTAACTTAAAATTTGTGACAACAACATTTGATCTTCTAAAAGTCTGTGTGAGAATATGAGATGCAGACATGAACCTTAATAAAGCTAATCCATGGGCCTATTAAAATGATTCACAGAGATTTCCTGTTAATTTGACTCTTGTTCTGGGTACCTGGCACTAAGTTCAGCCATGTGCGTGGACCAGGTTTTGACTCTCCGGGAAGGCTGAGGACGATCAATTAAGACTGTGTTCACATCCAAGTGTACAGATCTATACCATCACAGTACATACTGCTCAATGCTGAGACAGATGGAGCACACCCGGCCACAGGAGACGGGTCCCTGCACACATCCACAACAGTATACTGCTCTAGCCTTTTGTATACAAAAGGCTGGGCCGGAAGAGGAATGGCTGAACTTGGACACATTATAATGTGACGCTCTTGACTTGATCATTTGCACCTGGGCACACCTGGCAAGAAATTTGAGGTCTGGGACTGTAATGCTCAACACTCTAGCAATGTGAACTTTTTAACCATTTCACTTATTTTTTTAGTACTCAGGTTAAACTGACACAGAATAAACTACATATATTTAAATTACACAATTTGATAAGCTCTGACATATGTATATATGTATATATCCATGAAACCCTCATCACGATCAAGATAATGAACTAATAACCATGACCTTCTTAAGCCTTCACAATCTCTTCTTGTACCTCCCCCACTCCTGACCCTATCCGTCCCATCCAGGCTTGCAAGGGTCGTCTTTATGACAGTATGCATTAAATCTGAATTTCCTAGAATGTTCTATAAATGGAATCATATAGTATGTGCTCGTATTTATCTGCCTTCTTTCACTCAGAATAATTTCAGATTCATCCAAGTAGCAGTGACTACGGGTAGTTTACTGCTTTTTACAGCTCATTAGTTTTCCAAGATATGGATATGCCACACTTAGTTTATCCATGCACCTGTTGATGGACATCTGTGTTGTTCCTAGTTTGGGGCTATTACTAATAAAGCTGCTATGAACATTCATGTATAATTTTTATATGGACATTTATTTTCATTTCTCATGGGTAAATACCTAGGAGTGGAACAGCTAGATCAGATATTAGATGTAGGTTTGGTTTTTAAGAAACTGACACACTGTATTTTTACAAAGCGGGTGCTTTTTTTCATTTTATAGTTAGCCAGCAGGAGTGTATGAGTTTCAGTGACTCTACAGCTTTGCCAATCATGGTGCAGAATTTCAGCCATTCTAATAAGTGTGTAATAGTATCGCATTTTGGTTTTATTTGCATTTTTCTAGTGACTAATGATGTTAAGCATCTTTTCATGCACGTATTTGTCATTCAGCTATCTTCTCTGGTAAAGCGTTCAAAACTTCTGCCCATTTTGTAATTGAGATGTTTGCTTTTTTTATGATTCAGTTTTAAAAGTTCTTTATATATTCCAAATGCAAGTTCATTCTCAAATCTATTCTCTGCAAATATTTTCTCTCACTCTGTGGCTTGTCTTTCTTTCATTCTCTTTTCATTGCGACTTTTGAAGCACAGAAGTTTCGAACTTTGATGTGAGTCCAAGACAATCTGTTCTGTAAATGGCGCTTTTGGTAAAATCTTAGACAAACCCAAGATAACAAAGAAAATTCCTCCCAGGGCTCTGGCCCTTCCCTCACAGGTGCTTCCTGCAAATAACAGGACAAGAAAAATTCACCTCGTATAAAGATGAGTAAACCAAAAAAAAAGAAAAAGAAAAAAGAAACCAACACAGGATCTATACGAAGCTATTGCCAAAAATTAAGGGGAAAAATGAACAGAAAAAACCAAATGGCAAAGGAAGAATGATTTAACATCAAGCAATAAATTACAGTCCATCCATACGTGAAATACAAGGCAGCTAAGAACGAATGCGAAAGCTCTGTATGTGCAGATACAGAACATTGCCTAAAAACCATTTCCGAATGAAAAAGGCAAGGAACACATCAACAGGCATTTACCACATATCTAAGAAAGGTGGGATATATGTATTCAGTTGTACATAAAGAAAATAAATCTGGAGGAATATACAAGAATCTTGACATATTGGTCACCTCTGGGAAAGGGAACTGGGTAAACAGTGCATAGAAGTAGGAGGAAGACTTCTCACTGTATGGTCTTCCGCATCTTTTGAATTTTCAGCCACAATATATTATTTTTACAAAAAATTAAATTCCAAAAAAAATGACGATAATTATAGTCTCTTTAACAACTAAATTACTGTGATGCAAGAAAGTGATTAAGTCACTGCTTTCTAACATTAAAATATATCCCTTAGAAAATATTATTTTTCAGAAAAGAATGAAGAACCTTACTCAGCTTTCTACCGAAATTCAAGATCCTCTAGCTTCAGGAATAGATGCCTCATTTTATTACTATTTGGTAATAATGGCATGTAAAGTACAATCTATTAATTAAGAAAAAGGTGTTTAAAATAGTCAAGTCCCAGTTACCCAAGAAAAGGAATTAAATTTCATTATGTACATGAGCAATAAATACTATTTGGCAGATACTCACTAAAAGCTAGGAGCTATGCTAAGCTAAATGCTTTGCATCTATTATGTTAATTAAATCTCACAACCATCTACCAAATAAATGCTACCATTACTTCCAGTTTCCAGATGAGGGATCTAAGAGCAGAGACGTAACTTGCCATGTCAGACAGCAAGTAACTTATGGAGCCAGTCATAAAGCCAGACAATGTGACATCAGGACCTGGGCTCATACGCCCATTATGCCTTATGGCCTGTCCTACACATTTCATTGCACTAGGTACAATAAAGCTTTAAGCAGACAGTCTTGTATATATTCTTCAGTAATTTACATTTTGTAAACTCTGAAGTTCTTAGATTTTGAATTCATTTAAATTTCTAAATATCTTTGAAAATTGGTGGACTTTGCTTTTAGACAGAATGCAACCCTAAGGATATAAATTAAAGCAAGTCACCAAAGTACAAAAGCCTACTTTCACAAGTTCTGTGGCCTATTTGCCCTCTTTAATTCAGAAGTCAAATAAATGCATAGGTAAGAAGTGATTTTTAAAATGTGTGTAGTTCATTATTAAGGACGTAAATGAATAGGGCAAAAATATGCAGAGGGCTAAATGTGAAATTCTGCAGAATCAAAAATTCTTATACATTTATGTAACAATTTGTATCAATAATGAGATTTCATTAGTAACTGCTATATAAAAGAGATTTTTAAATATGCCTTCTTTCTTCTGACTAAATTTGGGTCAATTCTTCATTTGTATTCAGGATGTTTTTCCAAATTTATAAAAATTCCTCCTGATTCTTTAAAAAAAATTTGTTTTCATTATTAGTAATGGCAAGGTACTAGAAGGTCAAGTATTTTTTAGCCATCTGTTCCCACTACACAATCCACATCACTTCATAAACAGAGGCGGTTTTACCACCATGCCCTATAATTGAGGCACATAATCATACCAGCTGCCAAGCTATGCCAAGCATGCCTGCTACGCAAACAACTCTTCTTTCTCTGAATTAATTATGTCCACTGGGCCAATTTAACGCAGTGCTTCTCCAGCATTACCTCTGCCGACTGTAACAGCTGTTACAAGAAAGTCTACGGCCAACTCTCAGCCAACTCTCAATTGTGGCTACGCAAAACAACTCTGAATAATGTACTCCTCTGAAAGAATCCAAGCAATCGCAGGCTTAAACACCACCAGTATCTTAATATGGCTCACTAGAAGTCACAGTAATTAGTATATACAAACACAAATTCATTGCACTTTAGTACATACTTTCACATACGCTAGCAACCCAGTAAGATCCACTGGATGACAGTATTCATATTTAATAAAGAGAATCAATTATTTATTTTTAATAAAATGCATTACTAACAGAGTGGCTGATGTAACCAGGATAATCAAGAAGTTACTAGTGACTGAATGAAGACAAAACTGCCCTTAGCTCAAACTTCTCTTAACCTCAAGCATCCAGAAAACACCCAAAAACCTTCCTACAGGCAAGACAACAAAATGATCTAGCTCAGTGCTGTCTAATGAAAATATACTCCAACCTACATAGGTAATGTTAAATTTTCTAATAGTCAGATTTTAAAAAGCAAAATGAAAAAGGTGACATTAATTTTAATAATATATTTAACCACAAAGATCCAAAATAAAATACTATTTTAACATGTAGTCACCTGGGTGATGGACATTGGGGAGGGTATGTGTTGTAATGAGCACTGCAGATATTATATAAGACTGATGAATCACAGACCTGTACCCCTGAAACAAATAATACGTTATATGTTAATTTAAAAAAAAACATGTAATCACCATAAAAATTAAGAGATTTTATATTCTTAAAACGAAGCCCAATTTGAAATTCATTGTTTATTTTATATATACAGAACATCTTAATTAGGAGGATAAATTTTAATTATGAATTTTTAATTGGTATTTAGATTTTACAAAATAGAGTTTAAAAAGTAGTTCACATAGCTAAGTTCTTCTAAACACACCTCAAAGTTTTCAAATAACAGATTCATGTACCACATAAATACATTCCTTCAATATTTGCATCCACATTGACAAAAATGGTTCATCTTTTTTAAATCTTTGTTTTAACTCAGAAGCAAAAAATATGACTACCTAGTGAGTAAACTCACTAAATCTTGTGTTAACTCAGTTTATTAATGTCAAATTCAAGGGCGTATTGCATAAACTGAAAAGTAACTTTAAATTTATACCAACTGAGGGTTGCTGGAGTGGAGGGGAGTGGGAGGGGTGGGGTGGTTGGATGATAAGACATTGGGGAGGGTACATGCTATGGTGAGCGCTGTGAATGGTCTAAGACTGTTGAATCACAGACCTGTACCTCTGAAACAAATAATACATTATATATTAAAAAAAAAAATAATAAGATAGTAGGAAGGGAAAAATGAAGGGGGGAAATTGGAGGGGGAGACGAACAATGAGAGACTATGGACTCTGAGAAATAAACTGAGGGTTCTGGGGGTGGCGGATGGGTTAGCCTGGTGATGGGTATTAAAGAGAGCACGTACTGAATGGAGCACTGGGTGTCAATACGCAAACAATGGAATCATGGAACACTACATCAAAAACTAATGATGTAATGTATGGTGATTAACATAAGATAATAAAATTTTAAAAAAACGTGTAATACCAACAAAGGATTCTTCAATTTTTTGTTGTTTCCTTTCCTCGAGCTTCAAATTTACCTAATACTTATAAATATTATAATAATGTAAAAACTTAAATTACAATGGCATTTTTTTATTTGCTTTTGATTTTGGATCATTTGACAAACATTCTGACTTGGAGTTAAGAATATAGTAAATTCTTTGTAAAACTCTTCTAACATGCAACCAACAAATGTTGGCAAATAACACAAAATGACTAAATTCACTGTCCTTTATTTCTTTCAACAGTTCCATAAGCCAGTGATAATTCATAGCATTTATACATACATAATTTTTTTTCTTTTTTTCTTTCTTTTTTTAAGAGAGAGAGAAAACACGTGAGGGGGGGCGGGGCAGGGAGAGTGAGAGACTCTATTTTTTTTGTCAGTGTTTTCAATTTTAGCCAATCTAATGGCAGAGTAGTGGTATGTCATTGTGGTTTTGATTTGCATTTCCCTGAGATTAATGATTTTTTTTTTTTTTTTTTTTTTTTTTAAAGATTTTATTTATTTGACAGAGAGAGACACAGCGAGAGAGGGAGCACAAGCAGGGGGAGTGGGAGAGGGAGAAGCAGGCTTCCCGCCGAGCAGGGAGCCCGATGTGGGGCTCGATCCCAGGACCCTGGGATCATGACCTGAGCCGAAGGCAGACGCTTAACGACTGAGCCACCCAGGCGCCCCGAGATTAATGATTTTAAGCATCTTCTCATGTTCTTACTGGCCATCTCTATTTCTTATTTGGTGTAGTGTCCTTTCCTATTTTTGGGGGGGGGATTATTTTATTACAGAGTTGTAGTAGTTTTAAATATATTCTGCAGACAGGTTTTTTCTCAGACATATGTATTGCAAGTGTTTACTCTTGATCTGTGTTTTGCCTTTGCATTTCTTAATGCTGATTTTGAAGAGCAGAAACTTTTCATTTTAATCAAATCCAATGTATGAGCCTTTTTTTTTTTCACAGTTTCTGTGTATTATATACTAAGAAATCTTTTTCTACCAAGAGGCTACAAAGATTTTTCTCCTACTTTTTCTTTTATAAGTTATATATTTTTAGCTGAGTGATATATTTTGAGCTGATATTTATGATCTGAGTTAACTTTTTTCTGGGTGGTGTGAAGAAAGAGTCAAATTTTATTAAAGAAATATGATACCTAGTTCTTCTAGCACCTATTTGTGGAAAAGCATTGTCATTCTTCTGTTGAATTACTGTGACTCATTTGTTGAAAATGCTTTGACCATGTTTTTATCAGTCTGTTTCTGGACTATCTGTTCTGTTCCATTTACGTATGTGTCTGTCTTTAATGTTAACACAGTACTGCCTTGATTATCGTAGTTTTGCAGTCAGTCTTGAAATCAGAGATTATAAGCCTTTCAACTCTATTCCTTTCTTTCTTTCCTTTCTTTCCTTTCTTTTCCCCCTCCCTCTTTTTTTCTTTTTCCTTTCCTTTCCTTTCTTTCTTTCTCTTTCTTTCTTTTATTGTTTTGGATTTCCTTTGCATTTCTGTATACATTTTAGAATCCATTTTTTATTTTCTAACAAAAACCTGTTGGGCTTGGATTGGGATTGTGTAGAATCCCAAATGGGGATGGGTAGAAAAAGTGAAATGGCCATTTCCAATCAGACTTATATTTTAGAAACTTCACTCTTCAGACACAGTGCTATAGCGGGCTGGAAGAGAGCAGGATTGAAGACAGAGCAATGTATAGTCGAGGTGGTAGATGATGGAGACTAGAAGAAAGGGAATGGTGGTGTACTGTAGAGAAGTAAATACTTTTGAAACCTGTATCGGTTTTTTGTTGCTGCCCTAACAAATTACTATAAATCTAGTGGCTGAAAACAATACAAAATTATTATTTTACAGTTCTGAAGGTTAGAAGTCTGGTACAGTTCCTGTACAAAAATCAAGATATCAGTCTACTGTGTTTCTTTCTCAAATTCCCTCCCAAGGTGCTTTCTTTTAGGACATTTGTCGTTTTGCCTTTATGATTGATGATCAGTTTTTAGTTAATTTTTGTATAAGGGTGATGTAAGGGTTGAGATGCATTTTTTTCCCCGTATGAATATCCACTATTTGTTGAAAAGATTACCTTTTTTTTCCCCATTGAATTACCTTTGTATCTTTAAAAAAAAAATCAATGAAATCTGTATGTGTAGGTCAATTTCTCGGTGCTTTTTTAGTTCCATTGATCCATGCCCTCCCTTCTTCTGATAATACACCATCCTTAATACTGTGGTTTTATGCAGTAAATCTGATACTGTAAATCATTCAGCTTTTGTTCTTTTTAAAAATTGATTTGGCTAAAATTGATTTGTATTTTCATGTAAAGTTTAGAATCTACTTGTCAGTTTGTACCACATCACCTGCTGTAATTTTGATTTGGATTATGCTAAATCTGTAGATTAAAAAAAAATCTGTAGATCAATTTTGAGAGAATTGACATCTTAACAGAATTGAATCTTCCAGTTCATGAACATGGTATGCCTTACTATTTTTTTTTTTCTTTCTTAATTTGTTTTAGCAAGTTTGTGGTTAGTGTGTTTAGGTCTTACACATATTTTGCTGTATGTATCTATAAATATTTCATGTTTTTGATGCTATTATAATGACACTGTATTTTGTCAATTTAATTTTCAAATTGTTGTGAATGTATAAAAATATAATTCAATTTTGCATATTGGCCTTGTTTCTCACAGACTTTTATAAATTTATTATTGACAGTAGGTTTTTAATAAATTTCTTAGGTTTTTAAAAATGAACATGATCACATGGAAGTCATTTTTTGATGGTGAGATGTTAGAAGAAATTGTTATTTTTGTTGTGGAAATTTTGTTAGAAAATTATGAGGAAAACACTAAAAAGAAAAATTTCCCCCAAATGAAACATTTTCATTTAAGCCTCAATACAATTGCTCATAGGATAGAAGACTTCCCCCATAATATCAAAGATCAGTTGATTCAAATTTTGACAAATTGCAGATATTTTTATTTAGCTTTAGATTTCCTGTGATAAAGAAAACATAGCACAATTAATACTTTGGGTAAAAAAATACTTTGGGTTGGGACGCCTGGGTGGCTCAGTCGGTTAAGCGTCTGCCTTCAGCTCAGCTCATGATCCCAGTGTCCTGGGATCGAGTCCCGCACCAGGCTCCTTACTCAGAAGGGAGCCTGCATTTCCCTTTGCCTGCCATTCCCCCTGCTTGTGTGCTCTCTCTCTCTGACAAATAAAACAATAAAATCTTTAAAAAATAAAAATAAATATAAAAAGTAAAAAAATACTTTGGGTGAGCTCAAATGTAGGAAGAAAGGTTATCAGTTTGTAATCTAAAAATTTAACTCTGGGAGGCGCCTGGGTGGCTCAGTCGTTAAGCGTCTGCCTTCAGCTCAGGTCATGATCCCAGGGTCCTGGGATCGAGCCCCGCATCGGGCTCCCTGCTCAGCAGGAAGCCTCCTTCTCCCTCTCCCACTCCCCCTGCTTGTGTTCCCTCTCTCACTGTGTCTCTCTCTCTGTCAAATAAATAAATAAAATCTTTAAAAAAAAAATAAAAATAAATAAAAAAATAAAAATTTAACTCCGAGCATAGATGTTTTTTGAATCTTTAAAATCTGTCAGGAATTTAAATATGAAAAAAACTTATTTCATGTGCACAGTGCCCCAGCTGTGGAAAGTAAAATACTCAGATTTTTTGGAATTTTCAAGCAAGAAATGGTTATCTTTATTGCTTTATTACATCATATTATACATATTGAAAATACTTGTACCTTGGTTTTTTAAAGTGGTCTCTCTAAAACGTGTCATAGATACAACTGTTAAAAATAATTTTGTATAGGGTACATGGGTGGCTCAGTCGGTTAAGCACCTGACTCTTGATTTTGGCTCAGGTTCTGATCTCAGGGTTGTGAGACTGAGGCTTGCGTTAGGCTCCACACTGAGCGTGAAGCTTGCTTAAGACATGTATCATATGATCTCACTGATATGAGGAATTCTTAATCTCAGGAAACAAACTGAGGGTTGCTGGAGTGGTGGGGGGAGGGAGGGATGGGGTGGCTGGGTGATAGACACTGGGGAGGGTATGTGCTATGGTGAGCGCTGTGAATTGTGTAAGACTGTTGAATCACAGACCTGTACCTCTGAAACAAATAATACATTATATGTTAAAAAAAAAAAAAAAAAGAAGAAGATAGTAGGAAGGGAAAAATGAAGGGGGGGAAGATCGGAGGGGGAGACAAAGCATGAGAGACTATGGACTCTGAGAAACAAACTGAGGGTTCTTAGAGGGGAGGGGGGTGGGGGGGATGGGTTAGCCTGGTAATGGGTATTAAAGAGGGCACGTATTGAATGGAGCACTGGGTGTTATATGTACACAATGAATCATGGAACACTATATCAAAAACTAATGATGTAATGTATGGTGATTAACATAATAAAATAAAATTTAAAAAAAAATGTGGAACAGCCAAAACCTCATACAATGTTGATGAGGAAATAAAATGGTGTAACCACTTTGGATAAGTGTTTGGTCATTTCTTATAAAGTTAAACAAAAGACATAGAAATTCTACTCCTAGGTATTTACCCTAGAGAAATGAAAGCATATGATGCAAAAAAAAAACTTGTAAAAGATTGTTCAAACCAGGTTTATTCAACCCTTTTGCTTCCTTGGAAACATTATGTACTATCAAATATCAAATATCAAACATCCTTTCTCTCTATGACACACTTGACTTCTCCCTCAACTAAATCCTTCCTACTGGCTTGTAATTATGAAGTATCTCCTATTGAAAAAAGTAATATATTGAACACCTTCTACTAACTTCACAATTCAATCCAGTTTCTATCCCATTTCTCTTCTTCCCAAACTATTTAACATAGCTTTCTCCAATAACAGGATTCATTTCCTCACCCACTTGCCCCTTAAGCTATGCTACATGGTTTCCACCCCATCACTCTAATAGTAAAGACTCTTACTAAAACCAACAGTGAGCATCAGGTCACTAAAACTAATGCATACTAATGCGTACTTCTCAGTTCTCATCTTAAATGATCTCTAGTAACACTCCTCTTCCTTTGTTCCCAAGACACCAGACTCCCCTGGTTTTCCTTCTGTCTGTCTATACATTGTCTGTTTCTTTTGGGGTCCCAAAATGCTCCTCTGGCCATTAAATACTCGAGCTCTTCAAAGCCCGACCTTAAACACTCTTCTCCTTTTACCCTATTTTCTCATTCTAGATAATATCAACCATAGCCTGGTTGCACTTAGCTTCTACCTAGAAATGACCCACAAATGTACACCTCAGGCTCTAATAAATAACTGCTTTAAACTCCAGATTGAAAATTATTAAAGAGATTCTGAATTCTCAATTTCATTTTCATGAGAATAGTTCAGAAGATACTATGAATACATGGTAAGTGCAAAAATTCTACAACCAATTAATGGTTTAGGATTATTCTAAGGAACAAGCATAACCTGATGGAAAGAATCTGAAAGCCTTTACTAGGGAATCGATTTCAAGATATGCTAATGAGTAAGTGGAAGAAGGT
The DNA here is from genome assembly GCF_964656455.1 of Halichoerus grypus. Classification (NCBI taxonomy): domain Eukaryota; kingdom Metazoa; phylum Chordata; class Mammalia; order Carnivora; family Phocidae; genus Halichoerus; species Halichoerus grypus. The sequence goes on along the minus strand of NC_135713.1, from coordinate 137,765,388 downwards.
GGATATGAGCAAGCCCCAGAAGAGTGTGACCTGCAATGTAAATTACTATGTCTTTAGTGGCACTGAAATGGTGGGTAAATAGCCAAAAGCCCTCCAACTACTGAGTGAGACAAGGTCAGAAGAATCGGACGGGCACCATGATGATCCTTCTTTGGAGTAAGGTTCCAACCAGTGGGTGGAGCTTTTGTGATCCAATTTCTAAAAGCAGGAATTAGGAAGGTAGGGATTTAAGGCAGGGTTCAGTCCCACTGGGGAAAATGGAATGCTAAATCAGAAATCAAGGTTGAAATTCGGTCATGTACACTGAGCCACTCCCAGTGAGGGAAAGCACCCTATATGCAACCATGTATGTTCAGGGTTCTCCCTGAGTAAACAAACATCAAGCTTCAAAACATCAACTGTTCAAAGCCGGTGCAAGTAAAGTGCCTAATATCTACCCTATTCTGATCAAGATGATCCCCCCCCAAAAAAAATATTCAAACACTAAGACTAAGGATGGAAGCATTGGTGCTCCTAAAATTGAATGGGCACTCAGGGACAGTAAAGACAAGCAACGGGACTTGCAGTCATGAGACCTCCATTCTCATTTCAGTTCCTACATTTTCAAGTTTGGTAAAACACCCTGAGCCTCAGGTTCCTGTCTATGACATGGGACCATTAATAATACTCGTTCAAACCACATTACAATTTGCTAAAATGAAATTATACAATTCAAGCTAAATTATTTTCTAACTTGCATTAATACCCCCATAGAGATGTCATTTATGGTTAATACTGAAAAATAAACATGATCGTTAAAAATAAATTAGAATTGAGGGTACCTGGGTGGCTCAGGTGGTTAAGCGTCAGCCTTTGGCTCAGGTCATGATCCCAGGGTCCTGGGATTGAGCCCCGCATTGGGCTCCCTGCTAAGCGGGGAGTCTGCTTCTCCCTCCCCCTGCTCTTGTGCTCTCACTTGCTCTCTCTCTCTCTCTCCCGCTCAAATAAATAAAATCTTTAAAAAAATAAAAATAATAATTAAATAAATAAATTAGAATTGAATAACATTCACTCAGGAATTCTGAAGGAACTGAAATGTGAAAATATCAAACTATGAGCTAAAATACATAATAACCATGGAGAGCATTCAAGAATGTTTCATGTTATCCATTACAAAAGACTCCAAGAGGCCTCGAGGAATGACAAACCTGTGAGTAAACATGAAACATTTCTCATCACAGGTTAAACAATTTCCCATATTAAGTAAGAATAATTTCTAGTCATAAAAAGCAATAATATTTTCTGCAAAGGGAATTCATGCTTCCATAGTTCTTCTAGAGAACAAACATTATGGTGCATCTGAGCCTCTCAACTGCATGCAGGTCAGATTTTTCCATTTTCAAATGAAAAAAATGAATCTGGGAAGGATTAGGATAAAATCAACTAGAATAGTTTCTCTCTAAAGAGGATATAATAAAAACATACTCTGCTTATAAATGCAAGAGCCAAGAGAAGATATTACATGTTAATAACATCACATAGGGTATAGGTAACATGAACACAGAATTACTCAGCAGAACACAAAGAAACTCCTTAACTTGGAGAAGGTGGTCTGGGGAAACATAAAAGGAATTAACAACTTCATAAAATACGTGGTGATATTCAAAATGCATTACTCCAATTATTCTAGCTAAGAATAAAAATACAGGCTATCTTAGGAGTGCCTGGGTGGTGCAGTTGGTTAGGCTTCCAACTCTTGGTTTCGGCTCAGGTCATGATCTCAGGGTCCTGGGATCGAGCCTCGTGTCAGGCTCCGCACCCAACACAGTGTCTGCTTGAGATTCTCTCTCCCTCTCCCTTTGCCCCTCCCACTCATGCACGTTCTCTCACTCTCTCTCTCTAAAATAAATAAATAAATCTTTTTTAAAAAGCACAGGCTGGGTGGCCCAGTCAGTTGAGCATCTGACTCTTGATTTTGGCTCAGGTCATGATCTCAGGGCTGTGGGACGGAGCCCCACATTGGGTTCTGTGCTCAGCAGGGAGTCTACTTGAAGTTCTCTCCATCTCTCTCTCTCTCTCACTCTCTCTCTCTCAAACAAGTAAATCTTAAAAAAAAAAAAGAAAATCACCCACAGGCTATTTTAAAGGTATAAAAAAAAAAAATGAATGAATGATCTGCCTGTTCAGGGCAGTGTGACTTCTTAATTGGCATGCCGGGCCTAATGGCAGAGGCCACATACAGGCACTCCAGTCGACAATCCTAGATGAACACAGCCTTTCATCCATCACTGCCAAAGTGCCAGATATGTGCATAAAGCTCATGGACCCTCCAGTCCAGACTACGTATTAGATGAAAACCACCAAGTGACCTCTGCCAACACCAAGTCAAACCATGACTGAATTCCTCAACAACAAAACTGTGAGGTACAATACACTGATGGTTGTTTTAAGATACTAAATTCTGTAGGATTTTGTTATGCAGTGTGTCAGATGTCCCCAAAACCACCCACAAGTTCAGGGATTCGATATGACTCACAGAACTCAGCTGAGATTTATTACAGCAAAAAAATAAAATAAAATATATGTATATACATATATATATATATATATGTATATACATATATTTATGAAGCAAAATCAGCCAAGTAAAAAGATACATGTGGGAGTACAGAGGAAACCAGCCACAAGCTTCGAAGACTCCTCTCCCAGTGAAGTCACACAGGACACACTTGAATCCTCCAGCACTGAAGTATGGCAGCCTCCATCAGAGAAGCTCACCACAACACAGTGCCCGAGGTCTTTATTGGAGGTCAGGCATGTAGGCACCCTTTGCCTGGCACACATCAAATTCCAGACTCCCAGAGAACACCACACATTCATCAAATACCACATCTTTGCACAGAGTATAAGCACAGGGAGCCACTATCATTTTGGGAAACTTTTTTATCTGTGTAGGAAGCTATTTACCATTCACATTCCCAGAGGCTAGCCGCTCTTGCAAGCATGTTTCTAAGAACAGCAGTCTCGAGCCTACTATGTTAATTGCTGAGTGTACATACAGCAACAGATAACTGGAACGAGAGATTGTGTCATTGTCAAAAACAGTATACTACGCCGTACAAGCCACTGGCCTGACCTGATCTAAAACAGCACAGCTTCTATTCCTATAAAAACTTAAAAGAGGTTAAAAAGGTTCAGTGGGTAAAACCAAATGTACTAAAAATTGTTTCTTTTTGAAATATGCATCATTACAAATAACTTCTGAGTAAAATTACTATTTGAAAATTAATTCTTAATTAACTCTTAATCTCAGCCCTTTATACTGGTGTATTTAAAGTCTCCTAAAGGTTAACCTTGATAAGAATTTATTCTGAAAAATATACATTACACCACTTGAAAATAATAATTTAATGGTCAGTTGCTACTGGGGAAAAACAAATAAATGTGCAATATTACAATGAATTCCTGAGCAGTATAAAATCAGGAGGTAAAATTTTAAATCTAATAAGCTTGTCATCAAAAATTATGATTATTATCAAAATTGGTAATCTGATCCAAAAAAGAACTGCTCTAATTTTAATCACACAAACTGCCGTTAAAAATATTTAGTTCAACAAGACAAAAAGTTATCCTTAGCCCTCTTGTGTACTTGACCTAAAAATATTTACTCAGGTAATAGCAGAAATCACATACAGTCAACCCTTTTTATAGATTCTGTATTTGTAAATTCATCTACTTGCTAAAATTAATTTTTAAGTAAAGATCAATGCTCTAGGTTTCACTGTCATTTGCAAACATGCTCATGCAGAGAAGAATGAAAAATGTAGCTGCCCAAAGCACACATTATCCCAGCTGTGGTATCCGTCTTGTTTTTCCGCTCTCATACTGCTTACAAGTATCCTTTTCTCAGTGTATTAAGTGCCACATTTTGTGTATTTTTGTGCTTTTTGTTGGGGATTTCACTGTTTAAAATCGCCCCCAGCATAGGAATAAAGTGCTATCTAGTGTTCCTAAGCACAAGAAGGCTATGATGTGCCCAGAGAGAAAATATGTGTGCTAGCTAAGCTTCATTCAGGCATGAGTTACATAGTGCTGTTGGCCGTTAATTCAGGTCATCAATCAATGGTATGTGCTAAATAAGGTGTCTGTAAACAAAAACACACATAAAACAAGATTATGCATTGACTGACTGACAAAACTGTTGTGACCAGAGGCTTGTAGGAAACTAATCCTGTATTTTCCCTATGGCCCATGGCTCAGTATTCAATAATTCAGTGTTTACAGCAATTTTATAAAACCTAACTATCACAAATATCAAGAATCAACTGTATATATAAACTTCTTCTTCAAGTTTAATATATTAAAAGAAAGTTTGATATATAGAGAAGTTGGCCCAAATCATAAATGAATCTTTGCAAAGTGAACACACCTCTGAAACCATTACCCAAATCAAGAAACAGAGCATAACCAGAATCCAGAAACCTCTTTTGCCCCTTTCCTTTCATTTTGCCCTCCCATCGCCACAAAAGAAACTGATCTCTATCCTGACCTCTAAAACCATAGTTCTGCCAGTTTTAAGCATTATATAAATGGAATCAGATATACAGTCTTGCTTCTTATATCAATATTATGTTTATAAAATTCATTCATGCTGTTACTCATTGTTTCATTTTTACCACTGTGGAATATTCCAATGAATATGCTACAACTGATCCATTTTATTGTTGATGAGAATTGAGGCTATTGTAAATTCTGTTAATATGAACATTCTTACACTTTTTAGCCTACGGACCTTAGAAATGTTTCCACTTAAAATACATTAAATGCAAATATAAGTTACTTATTGTCATATGAACATCTCTAAATAAATAACTGTAAACAAAATAATGCTGTAAAACTTTATGCAAGTTTAGCAGGCATGGTATTACTACGAAGATAATGAGGGCAAAATTGTAGCAATAAACTGAATGAAGGATATCTCAGTTTGCAGAAAAGAAAACTTACCCATCCAGGAGGCATAGTTACAATCCTGACATATAAAAAAGATAAAGTATTTTGCCTTAAGATGGACTGGACAACGGAGTTAATAGATTAAACAAAAACCAATGATGGAAAAAATATTCAAAGGATCTCAAAATCATTATCACTACCCAAGTATTTATTCACATATATCTTACATTTCCCCCATTTAACTAGATTATAAAATATAATATGCAAATAAAATTAAATTTATAATTATTTATATTAAAGATTATCAAAACTTGTAGTAACAGTTTATATATTTTCCAAGATATTTTGCCTGTAGTTTTTGTTTTTGTTTTTGTTTTTTACTTAAATTCAATTAGCCAACATATATCATTAGTTTTTGATGTAGTTTTCAATGATTCATTAGTTGCATATAACACCCAGTGTTCATCACATCACGTGCCTGTATTTTTTGAGAGCCACAACATTATCAAAAACCTATGACCTCTCTTTAAATTGCAAAATTCTAGGGGCGCCTGGGTGGCTCAGTTGTTAAGCGTCTGCCTTCGGCTCAGGTCATGATCCCAGGGTCCTGGGATCGAGCCCTGCATCGGGCTCCCTGCTCCGTGGGGAGTCTGCTTCTCTCTCTCCCACTCCCCCTACTTGTGTTCCCTCTCTCGCTGTGTCTCTGTCAAATAAATAAAATCTTTCAAAAAAAAAATTGCGAAATTCTAAACACTGAATAAAAGGGGGGAGGACTCCAAATGCATATGAGTATATACATCGCACCATAAGTATGCCTGACAATCTAACATTGCCAAATGTTTAAATACATAAATAAAGCAGCAGCATAAAACAATCAAATTTTAGGAAAACCGAATTTTTGATTTTACAATCCAGACCAGTTCAGTTTTCAACAATTTGATTTTTACTGAGAATCAAGTTAAAACAGAGACCAAAATGTATATGATATGATTCTCTAAAGCTCATTATCTTGCCTAAAGTCACACCTTTCATGTAACTGGAGAAAATGCTATATGCTGGTATACACACATGGCGGTATCCCATGTGAGTTTAAACAAAAGTGATATATTGTATCTGATCAAGTAAGTATGACAACAGGCTGCAAATTGTGTCTGAGACCTGTCAACATAAACTAGACAAGTTCTTTAAGTGTGTCTTAATTGTCCATAAAGTGGATTACAAATTCAGATCATCAAGAGATCAAAATGACTTCATTAGGAATATTTATTTTTTATACAAGCTAAACTCAAAATTAAACTGGATGGTTCACTATAATTTTAAGTTCTTATTAATGATTCATACTTATTTCCCTTTTATTATTCTATGTTTTGGGCAATTTACCATGAAACATATTCTAAGAATTTGTCTATATGATCACATAACAATACCTTTTCTTACCTTATGCTATATTAATATATATCACTGTATTCAATGATCCTCTGAGAAAATAATTCATGAAAAGATATTTAACTTGATGAAGTACTGAACAGTGGAGAGCTGCAAATGTGCTACTTGAAATATCAGTTATCAAATGTTCAAAGGCAAAAAGACTTTTTTAAATGTGTCCTTTGTGTTGAATAGTACCTAAAACAAAGTAGGGACTCAATAAATATTTATAGGATGGATGAAATGTAAGTAGGTACATCTGTGGGAATGTATAGCTAAAATTATAAAGCACATGCGTATATGACAACCATAATCCATTTATACTCAAATAAAGATCAAATAATAAATCATAAACTGGTAAGGGTACCCAGATCTCCATAAACGAAAAAAATTAAATTTTCAGGTGAGACTGAATATTTACTGTCAAATTCATAGTTATAATCAAACATTTATCATAATTTTTCTTCAACATAATTATCTCAATGGATCTTTTTCACACTGAGAGAACACATTGTTCATAGTTTAAAATGTTTCTGATCACTGGAGAGGGTAAAACCAAGAACTACAATTTTTTCAATTATAATCACCTCTGCAGGCATCCATTTGGGAAAAGTATGCCTGTTACTTTATATGGTAATCATATTATTCACAGACTTAAAATCTACTAGAACTTGTAAGTCTATAATAATTTTGGAGACATCTTCTTTGATGTATACACAATTGATTGCCATATGGATCTTGAGATTTGGACTGCATGCAAAGTTGTTAATGATATCAAAGGACCAGATGTTCTAAGCTTATAAATCATCAAAAATTTGTTTATATCCTTTTATGCCATATAAATAGATCCTTGTATTACTATATGATCTTTCTAAATATTTGACATTAGATTATATCCTTTGGGTGCATCTACACATTTTATCGTATCATAATGGACACCAGATTTTATTACTAATTTATCTTTGCTTTCATTAAAAATATCTTTGATGTGATTATAGTGAAAACAGTACATTGTAAAACTCCACTTTTTTCACCAAAAATTTGGTTACTAATCTTCACTGGCCAAAATGATAAAACCTCAGTCAGTATTCTTACAACATAGTGGGAACAATATTGCCTAAAAGTTTTTTTCTGGGAAACATATGAGATAAATTTTAAATAACTTTGAAAACTAATTGCTACATAATTGGTAAGGATTATAAATGTGTTTTCATAAGTTCAAAGAATGTTGACAATATTTCTTCTTTTCAAAAGATAAAGACAAATTATGAGAGAGAAATTGACACTGTACATCATAGTAACTAAAGAAAAACAAAGAGTCTTCTTAAAACATTAGTTATAAACCATAATCTAGTGGGAATACTCATCACTGTTAAGAAGTTAAAAGGATTCCAGTTCTACCAAGTAAAAACTCAGCAGCACTTGAGTCTGGCTTTAAAATACTTTGAGAATACCAAGTATGATCTGGTCCTCTGAAGCCTATCAGAATATTCAGGGAAAGGATAGGACCTCCAAACCTCTAGCTATCAAAAGGAGATTCTGAGCACCTCTACATGTTTTTTAAAAGTTGAGTGTTATAGGGGTGCCTGGGTGGCTCAGTCAGTTGAGAATCCAACTCTTGATTTTGGCTCAGGTTATGGTCTCAGGGTGGGATCGAGCCCATGTCAGGCTCCGTGCTCAGCCGGGAGTCTGCTTGAGATTCTCTCTCTCCCTCTCGCACTCCCCAACTCACATGTGCGTGCTCTCTCTCTCTCTCAAATAAATAAATAAATCTTTTTTAAAAAGTTGAGTAAACATCATGCACTGTCATTATGAAGACAAAAATCCCATTAAAATAAATGAGTCTTCCAGAAATGTAGTTATGTACCAAAAATAAAAAAATAAAAATAATAGTAATAATAGAGAATCTCTGCCATATTTATCATCATAATCCCACCTATTAATGCATATTTGAAATTCAATCAAATGAAATGAAACAGCTAAAGAGAAATAACACTTTGCCTTAAAATGTAACATTTACATTAGATAATTTTACATATATATTAGTATGAAATTATGTCACAAAGAATACAGAATCAAAATCTATTGCCTTTATTTAGGATTAAAATCAACATCTCATGCATACCATTAGCATCTATATTAAATTTGGAGTTACAATAAGAATAGGTGATTCAATTAAAAAGACATTTGAAATAATAATCAGATACCACTTTATACCCTCACAGTAGCCAAAGTTAAAATGATAACATAATACCCAGGACTGCTGAGCGTACGGGGCCGTGGACACTCTCCTGGACATTAGTGCAGACTGCTCTGGCAGTATCTTTCAAAATATAAAATGTACATACTTTTTCACCCAAAGTCCGCTTCTAGGAATCTAATAAAAATCCTCACACGTTCAAAAAGCTTTTGTGTTCAAAGATGTTCACTAAAATTTAGTACTCACACCTTAAATGTCCAGTAAAAGGAATGGTTACGTGAGTTGTCATAAGTACTGTACTGACACAGAAAAAGATGCAAAATATGTCATGTACCAAAAAAAGCTAGCTCCAGAGTGATATATTCTAATTGTGGCACCATTTTTTTAACATACACATTTATGTAGCAAAACTAAGCATTTTTTGTTTGCTTTTTAACCAGCTAACATTAAGGTTTCTGCCTGTGTTCAGGAAAATTCCTTCCATAAAATGAGATACACAAAGAGATAATGAATCAAAGACATACTTAAATCTCTACTGAATTCGTAAGCAATGACAAAGTCAAGAGGCAAAAGAGAAAGATAACAGAAGAAACAGACATGCAGAAAGAGAAACACAGAGGGAGAGTGAATTATGGCAAAAGAACTAGAAGCATGTGGAGAAAGAACAGGGCTACTGAACATTCGATTTTAAATAGCTCACCTTGTTCCAACCCTCTGCGAGCCCTGTAACTTCATCTAATCCAACATTCATTAGTGTCTGTTATATATACACATGACCGCTTTGTGTGAGTGATGTGGGGTAAACTGTAGGAAAGGGGCAACCTTCCACATATGGATAGACACAAGGCTGAATCCATGTAAGATGAGTAGGAACTCAGAGCAAGAGGTGATCAAACTCCCACAGCATATTTAATAAGGAACATAAGACAATTTTATTTAAATCTCAAAAAACAAAGTAACCTTTCTTAATAGCTGCATTATATACTTGTGTATATAATGTACATATACTTGTGTACTTGTGTGTTTATATAAGTGCCTATATGAGTTATATATGAGTTTATGTATATAAAACATTATTTACCCCTATTTGATTTGTTAAAATAAAACTTCCCTTTTTATTTCATACTATAAATATTTAAGTTTCTCAGCCTTGCTCTTTCCTCCAAGGAGCAAGTAACTAATAGAATTTCTGATTTATCTTGGAGAACACAGACCCTCCTAATTAGTAATTGCTAGTGAAAGGAATCTCAGAAAGATAAGAAGAGATGCTCAGGCTCTTTCTCCTATAACTGCAGAGGGCAAAACATTCTGAGTCAGAGGGCCTGTCCCGATAACACAAAAACGAAAGCATTCACAAGAATATAAGTCTAGTATAGAGGCTGTTAAGTTACAAATGTAATCATCCTGTTCTATTTTCTGTGATAAAACCCTCCTTCAAATGTTTATTTGTAATGAAGGAGTCTCCCAAATCATCTGGAGTCAAAGAATCCTAGCCTGTCCTGGGACTACAGTCTTTATCTAACAAATCTGTTTTTATAATTGGTTGTCTTGCTTGATAAGCGACTGCCCTGGTAATAGCATTTTAACTCTCATTTCTATTTCTGAAGATTTAAAGACCTGGAGCATAGCTTTGCTGGCCATAAAAAATTTTGAAACTTTATCTCTTTCCATTCTTCATGCATAAAGGTAAAATAAGCTGACTTCTCTGGTAGATTCCTTACCTTAAAAATCATGTACATGTATTTTAAAATGCATTAACTGGATTTCATCAAAATTAAGAAATTCTGCACTTCCAAACAGACTCTCTGTTAAGAGGATGAAAAGACAAGCCACAGACTAGAAGGAAATATTTGCAAATCATATACATAACAAAGGACTTGTCCCCAGAATACATAAAGAACTCCCAGACTCATTAATAAGTAAACAAAGAAGCCAATTTAAAAATGGGCAGAAGATTTGATGTACACTTAAGCAAAGACAGATGGCAAACAAGCACATGAAAAGATACTCAGCATCATTAATCATCAGGTAAATGTAAAATAAAGCCACAGAAGATATCCCTATACATTTATAATGGCTAAAATGTAAAAGACTGCCCATATCAAGTGTTGTCAAGGATGTGAAGAAACTGGATCTCTCACAAACTACTGAAGGGATGTAAAATGGTAAAACCATTTTGGAAAACAGTTTGGCAGTTTTGGAAAACTTTTTTTAAGTCTCAAAATTTTTTTAAGTCTAACATACACCTATTATATGAATCCAAGCATTCCATTCCTAGGTGAAAGCAATCAAAGAGAAAGCATACATCCATAAAAAGATTTGTAATGAATGTGCACAGCTACTTTATTTGTAATAGCCCAAACCTGAAAACAACCCAAAGGTCATCAACAGATGCCCACATAAACAAAGTGCACAACATAATAAAAAAGAATGAGCTTCTGATACACACCAAAAAGATAAATAAATAAACTGCAAAATGATTATGCCAAGTGAAAGAAGTCATACCAAAAAAAAAAATGGTATTAATGTATAATTATATTTATATAAAATTCTAGGAAATGCAAACTAATTGATAGTGGCAGAAAGATCACTGGTTGTCTCAGGATGAGGGAAGACGGGAATAAAGGACAAAGCTCAAGAAAGTTTGGTAAGTGATGGACATAATGTTTACTATCTTCACTCTGATGATGGTCTCACAGGTGCATACATTATGTTAAAACTTAGTAAATTGTACACTTTAAACATGTGCAGTTTATTGCATGAGAGTTACAAACCAAAATTTAAACAGGAAAAGGATTATACATTTGCAAAATAAATACAAGGCAATGATATATGAAACTTTTAGGAGGCTTCATGGGAAGAAAGGTGAGTACATGATGATTATTCTTAGAGGCATCTATTCACCATAATGATCCAAACAAGGAAACTGTGCTGATGATGGGTTTACTGGGCTGCTAATGACAAGCCAAACATGTTAGAACAGTTATCACGTGCACAGGATAAGGCAAACAATAAAAGACAATTCCAACAAATTACCACTGGAGACTATGTACCTACTATATTCCAACACAGTACAAAAAGAAAAATGCAAAAAAGAAAAACAAGGACAGGGAGATGGTAAATGAACTACCCCATCACGCTCTCTTTCAGTATCTAAAGATACCGTAACAAATCTTTACAGCAAGTTATCTTGCTATATATATTTCTAAAAAGAAACTCCTGAGAAATAAAAATTTCAATTTCTGTTATTACTGAATGACTGTTTTTGCCTTTCCTGATAAATGACTTTACAGTGAAAATTCTCACTGTCAATGTAACAATTCATAAGGAAAATGTATCTATTGGGTTTACAACTATAAATATTTAAGATTTCATATAACCTGTTATTTTTTAGCTTTCAGATAACCCCAAGCAATGATATTTTTCCATTAATGCAAAATAAAATACTTTGTATATTCTTCAATTATCATCATATATTCATTTTAAATAAAAAGTTTTCTAAGTTAGATACACATTTTTAAGGGCATTTGCTTCTTCTAGTGACTTCTATCCCATACCACATACTATATCGTAAGTGCTAAGATGTCCAAATTATCAAGTAAACTATCTTCAATGTAATAATATTTTATGAAGAAAGGTAATAACCCCGCTTCCTTTTTCTACTTAATCCCCAAAGCTATAAGCCAAGTTTTAAGATAGCACTCCCAGGTAAATTCAGACTGCACCATGTTTGTCTAAAGAAAAGGCCCTAATGGGAGGACCTATATCCCAAGCAAAAAAACTGTAAGAAATTCTAACCCAAGACCAATGTAGTAAACCCTACACCAAAAAAAAAGGGGGGGGAGGGGGGTGGGCAGGAACACCACAATTATCATTAAATGTTTGTGGTTACCTAATAAATTATTATCACTCTCTGTAAACTGTAAGCTCCATGAAGATAGAGATCAGGTCTACCCTAGTTCACTAACAAAACCAAGAACAATCAGAGTAGACGATGGAGTAGAGAAAGCATTCAACAGATACATGTTGCACAATGAGTTAGTGAACCAATGAATAAGTAAATAAATGAGCAAACATATAAGCAACTGACAAAGAGAACATATGAGAAGACTTATTCTGGAGGAAAAAAATTTTAGACTACAACTCTTCTTTTCAAGGATATTAAACATTAACTTTATGAAATAATAGGTAAGATAAAAGAAAAAGAAGAAAAAATACTAAAACTATTATTTAAAAAAAGAATAAAAATAGTATTGTACTCTAAAAAGCAGAAATGAAACTGAAGAAAAAAATAAAATATGCATGAGAAAAAAATCATTTAAATATGTCAGAAAACAATGAGATAAAGATGATTAGGAAGATGGGGAACGGCCCATCTCTTCAACAAATGGTGCCAGAAAAGCTGGGTACCCATGTGCAAAAGAATAAAGTTGGACCCTTATTTTACACCATACACAAAAATGAAATCAAAATGGATTCAAGACATAAATAAGACCCACAGCTAAAAGCCTCCCAGAAGAAAACAAGGGGAATGGCTTTGTGACATTAGATTTGGCAATAATTTCATGGATATGATACCAAAAGCACAGGTAACAAAAGAAAAAATAGGTAAAAAGAACTACTTGAGTAAAAAGCTGAAAAAGCTTTTCTGAATAACAATGTAATATGCATTACATTCCCGTTTTCCTTTTCATGAGGGCATTTCTCCATGTTAATTGACAGAGATGTGTCTTAGCTCAGGCTGCTATAACAAAATACCACAGACTGGCTGATGACTGTCACCATCTTTGGGAATTCCCCTGTTAGGAGCCCTAGATATGAGACTTAGAGCTTAGAATTTAAATCTTGGCCTTGGGAAACAATGCTCTGTGAATATCTTCATGTTTCTGCACACTCAGGGGTTTCTGAGCACAGAGCACTGGTGCCTCAGTTAAAGGACATGTGAATGATGCACATGCCTCTGAAGTGAGTATATACTGTTACACTGTATACGAGCATAAAAAAAAATTTTTTTTGGATGGAAACGCAAGATACTTTTAACTCTAAAAAGTTGCAAGGAGGGAAATGCAGTTAGGGGGTTTCCTGGAAGGAAGGCAAGGGAGATTATGAACTACTGCTTTAAACGCTGATTTGTTTTGGGTGCGTGGGTGGCTCAGTTGGTTAAGCGTCTGCCTTTGGCTCAGGTTATGATCCCAAGGTCCTGTGACCGAGTCCCGGGCTCCCTGCTCAGCGAGGAGTCTGCTTCTCCCTCTGCCATTCCAACCCCCCTCCCCCGTGCTCTCTGGCTCTCTCTCTCTGTCAAATAAATAAATAAATAAAATCTTTAAAAAAAAAGATTATAGATTAATTCTCTCATCCCCTTAACATCAACATTGTGTTTGACATAGAAACTTTAAATACACATGTCAGAACTCTTTACCAGTCCCCTACATGCTAGCTATGTGATCTTGGGCAAGTTACTTAACATCTCTGTGTCTCAGTTTCTGCTTCTACTTAATGGAAATCATATTAAATTATTATGACAATTAAATGAGTTAATATTTGTATTTAGAAAACTGACACCTAAAAACCAGTATAGGAATGTCTGGGAAATTAAATTAAATTAATAAAGAACAGAATAACAGCTTCTTAACTTCTGAAAATATTTCTAGCATTTGGTATCCAGAGATTCATAAGCCTTCTCCCAAATCTGAACTCTTCTTTGACTTTTATACTCAGGGCCGCCAGTCTTTTTCTACTTGCTTCTTTTTCTCTGAGCATTTAAACATCTAGTACTCAAGAAACAAAAGAAAAAAACAGATAAGCTGGACTTCAACAAAATTAAAAACTTTCCTGCATCACAGAACACAATTAGGAAAGTAAAAGAACAACCCAGAGAAAAGAGGAAAATATTTGTAAGTCATATATCTGATATGAGGCATTCTACAGAATATATAAAGAACGCTTACAACTCAATCATAAAAAACAAAATAACAGGGGGCGCCTGGGTGGCTCAGTCCATTAAGTGTCTGCATTCAGCTCAGGTCATGATCCCAGAGTCCTGGGATCAAGCCCCCCGTAGGGCTCCTTGCTCATCAGGAAGTCTGCTTCTCCTTATGCCCCTACCCTCTGCTACTGCACCCTCTCTCTCTCCCTCTCCCTCTTTCTCTCAAGCAAATAAAATCTTAAAAAGAAAAAGAGCAAATTAGCTAATTTAAAGATCGGCAAAGCACCTGAAAGCTATTTCTCCAAAAAAGATATACAAATGACCAATTAACACATACAAAGATGATGCTCAACATCATTAGTCACTACGGAAACATACACACACACACACACACACACAAAAGACATAAGTAAGGTTAGGGGCGCCTGGGTGGCTCAGATGGTTAAGCATCTGCCTTAGGCTCAGGTCATGATCCCAGGGTCCTGGGATCAAGTCCCACATCAGGCTCCCTGCTCAGCGGGGAGTCTGCTTCTCCATCTCCCTCTGCCATTCCCCCTACTTGTGCTCTCTGGCTTTATCTCTCTGTCAAATAAATAAATAAAATCTTTAAAAAAAAAAAAAGACGTAAGTAAGGTTGGCCCAGATATGGAGAAATTGAATCATTCAGACATTCATACATCACTAGAGGAAATATAAAATAGTTTATCTGCCTTGTAAAACAGTTTGGCAGTTCCTCAAAAAGTTAAAACAGAGTTACTAAATGACCCAACAATTCTACTCCCAGGTATAAAAAAGAACTTTAAAGAGGTAGACACACAAAAACCTACAGACAAATATTTATAATAGCATCATTCGGGGTGCCTGGGTGGCTCGGTAGGTTAAGCAGCTGCCTTCAGCTTAGGTCTTGATCCCAGGGTCCTGGGACCAAGCCCAGCATCGGGCTCCCTGCTCAGCAGAGGGCCTCCTTCTCCCTCTCCCTCTGCCTGCCGCTCTGCCTACTTGTGCTCTCTGTCAAATAAATAAATAAAAATCTTAAAAAAAAAAAAAACAGCATCATCCACAAGAGCCAAAAAATGGAAACAAACCAAACGTCCATCAATGGATTAATTATAAACAAAATGTGGTATTCACACATACTGGAATATTACTCAGCCATAAAAAAAAGTGGAATACTGACATGTGCTACAACATGGATCAACTCTGAAACATCCGTGGCTCAGTCACAGAAGCCTGACACAAAGGCTACATACTGTATAATTCTATCTATAGAAAATATCCCAATAAGTAAATCTACAGAGACAACAAACAGAGCAGTGGGTTACCTGCGTTTGTGAATGGGGGAAGGAGGAAAGGCACTAACAATGGGTACAGAGCTTTTGGGGGGAAGGAACTATAAAACATGCAAATACTGTGGAATACAATAATGGTGACAGTTATGTAACTTTGTATAAATACTAAAATCCACTGAATTGTACACTTTAAAGGCCTACCTTTAAAGGTTGTGAATTACATCTCAATTTTAAAATATCTAGTACAGCAGTGCTTCTCAAACTTTAATGTACAGAAGAATTACCTGGATATTTTGTTAAAATATTGATTCTGAGTAATTCTAAAATGGGACTTGATATTCTGCATTTCTAAGCAACTCCCCAGTGATGCCAATGCTGATGGGCCACGAACCACACTCTGACAAGGAAGGCAGAGCCCCTCCTTCCACAGTCTGCTATCGTACACCTCCACCTGACTTACTCTACTTCAGAATAAAAATGTCTTACATTTTAGGCACTAAGACCAAATGATTTGTGACACAAAATCATAAATTTAGGTTATTTTTAAAATAAATTCAACACAAATTTTTTCTAATTAGCAAATTCTAGAGATAGCCTAATATGCTGAATTAGAATGCAGGAGAAGCAGATTACACTCCTGGTCCTCCCCATAACTGGCTGCAACTTCAGGAGAGTCATTTATTGCTGGCCTTTAGCTTCCTCCCTTCTGAAACGTTAAGAATTTATTAATCTTTAAGATGCCTTCTGGTTCAGGGGTGCCTGGGTGGCTCAATCGTTAAGCGTCTGTCTTCAGCTCAGGTCATGGTCCCAGGATCCTGGGATCGAGCCCCACATGGGGCTCCCTGCTCAGCTGAGAAGCCTGCTTCTCCCTCTCCCACTCCCTCTGCTTGTGTTCCCTCTCTTACTGTCTCTCTCTCTGTCAAATAAATAAATAAAATCTTAAAAAAAAAAAAAAAGATTCCTCTGGTTCAAAAATTATATTATTACCTGCCAAGGGATGTGAGAATTTCTCCCAGGAAGACAAGTTAAGTTCACAGTTAAGAACTCAATGAGGAATAGGTGGAATTAAGGAGGCAATGAATTTCATGTAGATATTTCTTTTTATTATTTTTTTTTAAGTAAACTCTAAGCCCAAAATGGGGTTTAAACTCATGACCCTGATTTCAAGAGTCATATACTCTACCGACTGAGCCAGCCAGGCTCCCCTCATGTAGAGATTTCTGGTAATTTTCTTTAAATTATCCTTTCACATACAGCAAGATCATAGTTCCTATCAATTTATGTTCTATCACCTAGAATCATACACCCAACAGAAGGAAATTAACTCAAGTTCTATATATAAATACAATGCCACCTACAACCTTGGGAGATAAGCCTCAGAACCCATGAGGAGAACACAACATCCCAACACATGAGCCAGAAGAGATCCAGAGGTCAAAAAAAATATGAGTGATATGCAAAGATTTAAAAAGTTCATCAATGACATTATAAACCTTTGGCATTCTGCATTTAACATTCAACTCCTCTTACTATGCCCCAAACATCCGGAAGTTTCATGACATGAAATACTTACTTTGTTGTGGCAACAGTTTAAAGCATATTTATTGGAAGATAAAGTACAGAAGTCACTTAACAAAAAATAAGTAAAACACGCTATTCAGAATCTATACCTCAAAGAGGCGGTATTGTGCCCTAGTTTTCCAGAACCTTTTACAAATTACTCTATGAAATTAAAAAAAATGTTTCTTTTGAAAAGGAAAAGGGTATTAAAAAATAAGTCAACTCCCAATGCTCGTAATAGAAGTAAACAAACATGAAATTTTGGATAAAATTAAAAGATAATCTGAAGAAAACAAAAACACTAAACTTGAAAAGGTATCTGCACCCCCATGTTCACCACAACATTATTTACATTAGCCAAGATATGGAAACAATCTAAGAGTCCACAGATGGATGGAGGCATAAAGAAAATGTGATATGTATGTATGTGTGTGCATGTTTATACACACACATAGGTCCATATACAGATAACACAGTGGATATTATTCAGCAATTAAAAAAGGAAATCTTATCATTTGCAACAACATGGACGGACCTTGAGGGCATTATGCAAAGTGAAATAAGTCAGACAGAGAAAGACAAACACCATATAACCTCACTTATAGGTGGAATCTAAAAATAATAATAATAATTTAAACAAACAAGCTCCTAGATACAGAGAAAAGATTGGTGGTTGCCAGAGGTGGAGGGGGTAGGAGAGGCGAAATGAGTGAAGTGGGTCAAAAGGTACAAGCTTCCAGTAGGTAAGTCATGGGGATGTAATATACAGCATGGCAAAGATGGTTAATAATACCATACTGTACATCTGAAAGTGGCTAAGAGAATAGATCTTAAAAGTTCTCATCACAAGAAAGAAAACTATGTTGACAGATGTTAATTAGACTTAGATCCTTTTACAATAAACACAAATATCAAAGCATTATGTTGTACAGCTGAAACTAATATAATGTTATATATCAATTATATCTCAATTAAAAATTCAGAGGATAATGATGAATTTGAATTAGGCAATAGATTAGATATGTAACATAATCCAGTCCATAATAGGTCTATGTAGACACAAGAAATAGCTTTCATGACAATGTTTTAGTCCCTGGGTTCTCCCAACAGTGTTCTGCATATCAAGTGAGAAATTCAGCTTCAGTGGATGGTTTAAAGGCAGTAGAGCAAGGATATGCAAATAACTCACTGGAAATAAGTTTATGAAGAAAGGTGGGAGCCTCCACAAACATTTCCATATTCACCTTGGATTTATTCCTACCAATGTCAAGAGTCTCCTGTGTAAAATTCCTCTGAGGGAAGAGATTCACTGCCAAATGGTCTGGATATATTAGAAATCCAGATTAAAAAGAGGCCAACTTAACGGGTTTGTATTACAATTCTTTTATTCCTCAGTTAAGTACAAAGTTTACATATGGTTATTCTCTGATTTGGGGAAAAAAGACTATTTTTTTTCTGTAAATACCTTGGATTTTAATGGTGATTTTTTTCTTTCTGCCATTTTTTCTTATGTATTTGCAGCAAAATTTTTATACTACTATAGAAACTGAATAGATCACCAAGAGTAACAGTTAAGACAACTTTATGCAAAAAGCAGGTATGTGGGTATATGTGTATTGATGTGATGGTAAAAGAAAACTGACAAATTACATTTAGAAATAAAATCTAATTAACTTATACATTATTTATACATTTGGGAAACTTAGATAAGAACTGAACTTTCATTTACATTTTTGTTTTTCCCTTGGTGAAGAAGACCATAACAGAGAACTGTATTAAAATATTGCTCTACAGCACTAATTTTGAATGAACCAAGAAATATATAAACAAACATGCTTTTGCAAGTAAACAACTGATGCATAGTAGTCTGGGTATCTATGGGTTTCTGGTCTGCCCATCCTGCTTTTAAATAGTCCTGGTAACAACACCCCATGTCCTTGGCGAAATTTCCAGATTCGTGTGGTCCTGCCGTCAATAGTAGTAACACCATCCCCGCCCTGCACCCCCCAACAATGGGACAATCCAGGATTCTGCCCTGGGAAGGAGAAATCATCTTTCTGTTAAGATGAATTAAGCCAAAAGGAAACTAATCTGCTGCTTCCTACAGATTTCTTCCAGTAGCACAGAGGAAGTCAGAAATCAAACCCAACACAGAGGGCAGCAAACCTCACAAACAGAGTGCTGCTTGAGGTCCAGCTTCCCAGGGACATGACCCGATACTTTCTTTTTTGTCTGAGTTTGAGTTGGAGTTATGTCATTAATTACCCATGAGAAACTCATGTTACTTACAACTTAATTGTATTCACTTATTAAATCCGGGCCCCTAGGAAAGCCTAGTGTGTAATAAAACAAAAATTCTTTCCAGAAAAGCTGGGGAATAGTTACTAATTAAATAAAAATCATTACATACAAATGGGAAATTTTTCAAGAACGGGAGAATATATTAAAAATAAGCAAACGTTTTTAGTGTTACAAAAGGTAGTTCAGAACTTAATATAAAATCACTACAATTATCAACATTTTATAGATCTCTAAAGATATGTGTAGTTACGTTTAAAAATCAATCCCCTCAGGACGCCTGGGTGGCTCAGTTGGTTAAGCGTCTGCCTTTGGCTCAGATCGTGATCCCAGCGTCCTGGGATTGAGCCCCATGTCGGGCTCCCTGCTCTGCGGGGAGCCTGCTTCTCCCTCTCCCACTCCCCCTGCTTGTGTTCCCTCTCTCGCTGTGTCTCTCTCTGTCAAATAAATAAATAAAATCTTCGTATGATCTCACTGATATGAGGAATTCTTAATCTCAGGAAACAAACTGAGGGTTGCTGGAGTGGTGGGGGGTGGGAGGGATGGGGTGGCTGGATGATAGACATTGGGGAGGGTATGTGCTATAGTGAGCACCGTGAATTGTGTAAGACTGATGAATCACAGACCTGTACCCCTGAAACAAATAATACATTATATGTTAAAAAAAAAAAAAAAGAAGATAGTAGGAAGGGTAAAATGAAGGGGGGGAATCGGAGGGGGAGACGAACCATGAGAGCTATGGACTCTGAGAAACAAACTGAGGGTTCTAAAGGGGAGGGGGGTGGGGGGATGGGTTAGCCTGGTGATGAGTATTAAAGAGGGCATATTGAATGGAGCACTGGGTGTTATACGCAAACAATGAATCATGGAACACTACATCAAAAACTAATGATGTAATGTATGGTGATTAACATAATAAAAAAATATATAAATAAATAAAAGAGAAAAAATAAATACATTAAAAAAAAAGAAAGTTATACTAAGAAGAAATATTGCAGCCTTCTGTCCCTTTATTATTAAAGAAGGAACTCACTAATCTTAGTAAAGGAAAAGAATACACGGTAAAATCTTACAAAAATAGAAAAAAATGAGCTGACAAAGGTGAAAGAAACTGATCAAGATAAAAATCACAGATTAAGGAAATAATAAAGTACAACAGCCATTAAAACACTCTAAAGGCTAATACTTCTTCAGAGAAGTGTCTTTTCATATCTTCTGCCCATTTTTTGACTTGATTATTTGTTTTTTGGGTGTTGAGTTTGAGAAGTTCTTTATAGATCTTGGATACCAGCCCTTTATCTGTAGTGTCATTTGCAAATATCTTCTCCCATTCTGTGGGTTGCCTCTTTGTTTTGTTGACTGTTTCCTTTGCTGTGTAGAAGCTTTTTATCTTGATGAAGTCCCAAAAGTTCATTTTTGCTTTTGTTTCACTAGCTTTTGGAGATGTATCTTGAAAGAAGTTGCTGTGGCCAATGTCGAAGAGGTTACTGCCTATGTTCTCCTCTAAGATTTTGATTCCTATCTCACGTTGAGGTCTTTCATCCATTTTGAGTTTATCTTTGTGTATGGTGTTAGAGAATGGTCGAGCTTCATTCTTCTGTATATAGCTGTCCAATTTTCCCAGCACCATTTATTGAAAAGACTGTCTTTTTTCCATTGCATGTTTTTTCCTTTGTCAAAGATTATTTGGCCATAGAGTTGAGGGTCCATATCTGGGTTCTCTATTCTGTTCCATTGGTCTGTATGTCTGTTTTTGTGCCAGTACCATGCTGTCTTGGTGATCACAGCTTTGTAATATAGCTTGAAATCGGGCAACGTGATGCCCCCAGCTTTGTTTTTCTTTTTCAACATTTCCTTGGCGATTCGGGGTC